>NC_091483.1:46855620-48104102 GCF_947461875.1 Haliaeetus albicilla
ATTAAGATTATAAACAATACTGCAGCTGACTGGGCTGTTATCTTAATAGGGTATTCGTCAAAGTCTTTGCAGATTCACAGTGTAATGTTTCTAAAACTGAAATCAGAGTATTAATATGTAAAATTATAAGTTAATTCATGTTTTATAAGAACTATATTGAAAGCATAGAGTGTTACTTTGATTTTTTTAATTGTTTTGTCAGGGTGATGACTTGGAGACATCATATGTGCACTATATCCTTTTCTTGTCTGTAACGTTACCTACAGATGAAAATTATTGCGTGTTTGTTCAGCCAAGGGAAAATGTTTCATATAATTTTAATAACCACAAGTTGATAGTTGCTGTACATCTGGAGTTGTCTCTGTTACAGTTCTATTACCGACTACATTAGATTTACACTTAACATTCATTCGGACTGTAAGGACATACCCTGAAATTATTTGCCAGTTGCAGGTGTGAAAAGGTAAAAGAATATTTTATTCCCTAAGTGTATGGGATTTTGTAGGGGAGTCAGAAGTGCTTCATCAATGATGTAGTCAATAGAGATGTATCAATCAAATTTATGGGCAAAATTACCTCGCTAGATATATGTGTGTGATCCTTACTGATTTCCATGATAAGCTAATGGTCTGCATGAGCAGGATGGTTATTTACAAAGAAAGAAGACTACCCTGAATCTGGAGTTTTCATAACATTTTTTTAATTATCACTGGATTTTTTTAATTTTTTTTTTTCGCCCCGCAACACAAGTTTTTCTATTTCAGGGCAGAATTTTCCCTTCAGCACAGGTGTCTTAGAAAAGCTTTTCAAAGTGCTGAATTTCATGATTTTTTTTTAACTAGTAGATTTTAAATATCATCTTAGCTATTATATACAGAATAGATTTGACTGATATTGATGTATTTTGCATAAGATATTTCTGATATCAGGTAGTCAGTAGTCAGCAGTCACTAAGCAAAGAACATTGGCATAGTTTAGGCCCACGTAAGACAGCTTTACTGATGTAACTGGGAACAGAATCAAATCTGTGAATCTCATTTTTCAGGTTAATGTATATGCTTTCTTGTAGTTTAGTAGTCTCTGGTTACAGTGTGTTGTTTCTCTACAGCAGCTATATTTATCTAATTTTATCTTAAATGACAGTTTTAAATGCAGGCCATAAATAGTTTTTCTGTCATTCTTAGCCTTATGAACAGGCTTTGTATCAGTGATAATTTTGATACTATTATTACATTTCTGCTCATATCCCATGTGTATTCATCTGTAGAGGAAAATATCATTTTTACATCCTAAATTCTGGAACTCAGAATTCTGTAACTGTTATTATGTAGTAAAGTTTTAGCAAGCCTACATTGTCATACGTAGTTTAGTATTGTCTACATAGAGTTTGAGATTATCTGTTCAGATCTTTGGAACAGTTACTTTTTAGACATGTATTAATTTTGACTTTTTTTATTGGATAATTCAGAAAATCTAGTCCTAAATAATTGCAGTAAATATCCATTGCGTGTATCTGCATGTCATACTGCACTATAGTATTAGCTGGAACAGTATGTTGCACAACAGTGGAACAGGATCATAAAACCAAGCATGTTCTACACCAATACTGTCTATTGACTGGTTGAAACTCTTTTACTAAACTCAGTGTGTTTGTGTGTTTTCTTAATGTGTTAATATAAAACCAGGAGTTTCAATTTAACCAGCAACTTTCTGCTGTGGTGATTAAGAATTCTCACATCACTTTTTGAAAACACACAATATAAGCTTGAGCCACAAAAATCCTATTCTAAAATTTCAAGTTGATTACTCTTACTCCTACATAATCAAATCTTACATACATAGCTAAAATATTAATTACTTTACAGGAAATGACAGTATCCCACTGTGGTCATATGACAGTATAAGGAATATATGACAGTATAAGGAATACATATGTTTTAATATGTAGTATTGAAAAACTGCAAAACCTCCTGCATGTAAATTAGCAGTTACTTAAAAGTATGAAACAGTAATTTAGGACAGACAGCAAATTAGTTTTATTCATAATTATTCTTCAGTATAAAGTGAAATACAAAGTAAATGCAGACACAATTAAGATATGTAAAATCTTTTGGAGTCTATAAAAAATTTCAGTACAGGTATTTAGCAAAGAGAAGGGATGCTTTTAAAGATGAAGATAGCTGTATCTGTTTCAGGTCAGCTGCTTTATCCATATTTTTGGAATTTCTTGTATTATGTTCCTGAGATGAATGTAGCTTCAAAAAATTCTCCTTCAGACTTCTTTTCTCAAAAAAAAAGTTTCAATAAAAAAATGGGTTTTAAAAATCCTCCTCTGTGGTAAAGGATCATCTTTTTGCAAGAAGTCATATGTATGAATCAAGCATATGTGCAATTGTGTGTAAGAATCTATAGTTTATATGACATAGTAATGTTAAGATTTTGCATTTTTTTAGTTTATTTTTTATTTTACTTTTCCTGTGCCAGTGTTAAAGTTTTGGCTTGATTAGCAATACTAAAGTTTGGGGTTTTTTGTCTAGGAGACTGTGAGTTGTTGTCATAAAAATGAGTTTTTAAATATGTAATAAAGATTGAATAATGACTCAATATTTACTAACCAGAAATGACTTATCTCACCTTACAGCATGTACAACCATCTGGTTATCAACTGTGCTTAGGGGTACATAGTGTGGATATATAGAATAAAACCAGTTTCTATAGGAGTGATGTTAAGGAGAAGCATCTTTTTTTTCTCAAAGGGGATATATTTTAGATCTTACCAAAGATTAATATTAGCCAGGCAGATTCATTTTTATTTCTTTCCTACTGCTTAATGAAAGCAAGCTGGCTTGCTTTTTCCTGGGATGCATAAAGGAAGATTGTTTTGACTACATACAATCACAAGAAAAAATCTTAAACTTAATTTTATCATTAACTTTTTGTTCATATTTTTATCCCAGCACATCATTACAATTTAATTAAAAATAAATGAAAATTTTATTTAAATAATCTCTGTAGAAATGAGTGAATGACAATACTTACACAATACAGAATATCCAATTACTATTTGTTTCAATATTAACTAAATTGCAAAATAAACGGATCTCATTAGCAATTCTTTAATGCAGAATAAGGTCAATGTGCTTCTTTTAATCTTGAAAAAAACATGTCAGGAATCACATGTTAAAAAATCATTCAGTAGCTTCTCTGACTTGTAATTGCAGGGATAAATGGTTTACTTGAAGCGGGAAAATATATGTATTATTCATCAGCATTCTATCTCTCCATCTGTGTTGAGATGTATTTGAGAGCTACCCTCATTAGGAGACTAGAATTAAAATTAATATGCTTACATTTATTTCTCTGTATTCCTTTTTCTTTTTTAAGACTGTGATACTGGATTAGGCATAGACTTTTATTTTTAGATAGTGAGAACTGGAGACTTCCTAATGTGGATATAATATTGGACAAGTATTTTAAGTACAATATCCATTTACTTTTTCTTAATTTTTTTTTTTGTTCTGATACCATATATTTTGTGTGATTTTTACAACAGGTCATGAGATCTGACTGGAGGACTTCCAGTTTTTCTGTCATGTCTCCTCTTACCTAGTTTTCTCCTCATATATTTTGATAATTTTTTTTTTTTTCTTTCGTTTTTAACTTCTACAAATTAGGACTGTCACTGTCTTTTTATTGTTGCCTTTATCATGTTTTCTTACCAAGACACCCTGATAATGGTCATCACTTATTCCCATACACTGTAGTCTGGAACAGTGCGGCAAAACCTATTTTATTAGGAGGACACTGGAAGGCAAATAGTGTCTCTTGGAATGAGGCAGAGGGTGACATATATGTATGTATAGTCTATCCAGAAACTCCATGAACAATAACATTGTTGGCTTCATTCCAGAGCCATGGGAGATCTAGCTGCAGGCTGCCTTTTGGGATAGGAGCACAGAGAGCGTAATGACCAAGCTTTATTTTTTTTTTCTTCCCTTTTTCTATCAGTCAGTGATGCCAGTTCTCAAACTGACTTCTGCAGCCCCAAATATCTGGCATCCTTGAGGTTTGTCATTTCCACTGCAACTTGGATGGTCTATTGCAAGGGAGCCCTTGGTCTGTGAGATGAATGCAGGTCCATTATAAATATTAAACTGGTGTGAACTGCAAATACATTTATTCTAGTAAACTTAAAAGGAAAGTTTGAGATTGTAAAACTGGAGAGAGAGTGCTGTGAGGGAAAACTGTAAGTAAGATGTTGCAGACTTAAGATACAGCTGACTTTTGCTCTTAGCCCTATCTGTCACTTCTGGGATAATTCTTAGGCTATATTGTTACTAAAGCAATCAGAGGTTAGACTGCCTCAAAGAGGACAAGTTCTAAAACAGCAAAACTGGTCACTTTTATTCTAATTAGTCATAAGGATCATCACCATCTGTCGAAGCATATTTAATCTTTAAAGCTGTAACAAAATTACTTTAAACTTCCTTAGGTTTGTAAAATTTGTTACCATAGATTAGACTTGGAGGTGTGTAAAAAGGCAAATGAAATATTGTTCTTGGTTGTTTGTAAAGCTCACAAAATGTACAGATCCTGTGATATTTTGACTTCTCCCACTAAAATTTTCTATCCTTCATATGATACTAAATTGCTAACTTTTTTTTTTTCATGTTGGAAAGTGTGGCTAACATTGTGACATATTTTCTGGCTTGATTACAATTTACCAATTGCATATCACTTAAAGTAGTTGCTATGTTTTTGGTGAGAAGATATATATAAGCAATTTCTTTGTCACTGAATTTATAGCAAATTTATGGTACCTCGAGGATGGAACAAAAACCTATACCAGTACTATAAAAGAACACACTCCAAAGAGTTTAAAGGCTTTTGACAACAATCTTTCCATCTGTTTTTGTTTTCTTTTGCTTGAGTGATCTATATATTATTATGACCATGAGTCATAATAATTTTACAAAACAAAATAATATTTTTTCATTTCAGCAGTACAGAAAGGGGATATATTTTGTTCTGTGGGCCATATCAGAAATATGACATCTGTCCTTTATAAATCAGGAGACAGTAATTTATATTGGGAGTCCTCAACAACTTCCGAATTACTTGAAACTTAACATGCCATAAACGTCATTTAAGATCAGTGTAAACTGATTTTGGTAATAAGACTGCTTTTATTTATTCTCTTTTCTGGGAGATAAGTTAGACAAGCAGCAGCTATACTTTCCTCGCTATATGTGTGATCTCTTTGAACTTACGAAAATTATTTCTGTGGTTAAGCAGTTCCCACAGAAGATGATTGTTGCTGTAAGCTTTAACTATTCTCTGTTGAATAGACACCTATTTTAAGTAGAATCGGACTGACAAAATATGTCAGTTTTGAAGAGTAGACATCAAAATCTTTTACTGTGGAACACTTAACAGTTAAACCTGTAAAAGTAATTTTAAGTAAAACTCAAAGAATGCCCCCCAAAAGTGCATCACTGAACGTTTCTCATAGAAATGGGGACAGGGTTTTGTTAATTTCCAGACACTACATGACAATAACACAAAGGTAAATTTGACATGGCAAATCATTTAATGGACTTCACCTACAACTATTTTCTAAACTGCACGTCTGCAGTTTTGCTTTCTCAAGCTTCCTTTACATAGTGGATGCTTCTGCCAACCTTAGCAGGAGCTCTGACTTCACCTCAAACAGCTTTTCTGTTTTCTCTACTAAAGATATGGACAAATATCAGAGTTCTGAAGATTGCAACATGTAACTGCAATCATTGAAGTGCAACATTATCATTAATGGCACCTGAATTTGTGCAAACAATGATGTTTCACAGCTATTTTTGAGATTTGGAAGAGTGTATATCTCTTAATACTCCTCTGTTCTGACAATTCTTTGGTGGCTTCTTCCAACTCTGAACCACACCTTCTTTTACATTTTTGAATCTGATCTTTTTTCTCAGTCATGCAAGAATGCCTAGTAATCAAGTTCACTGCTGCTGTGGTAGGTATAATTTTTCTGAGAAGACTGGATGGAAAGGAGGTTTAGTATTAGCAGGTCTAATGTGGAGTACTCTGGCAGAGTCAAGAGATTTGAGAGGTTATGGAAAAAAAATTTGAGCAGCTTGTTTGGAGGACAGGAAGAGTGTAAGAATTTCTGATGCTTGTAAATGACAACTGTGTGCTTTTCTAAAAAATTGTGTATCATACAATAAAATTGCATCATAGGAAGTAAGAAATTCCCCCTGAATGCTTATTCTGTCCTGGCACTATCTTCGTATTCTTCTTACTCGCTTATAAAGTCTGCATATCAGAAAACTAAATCCCAAACTCTTAATTATTTCCACATGTTTAGAAACAATATTGATTTATATTTTTCTTTCATATTTAAACAAAATTTAACTACATTTTATGTATGACAAACCTTGAACTAAGTTTCTTGGCAAAATATAAATTTTTAGAATGAAGTTGCACATACAAGAGTAGGTACCAGAAGAAAGCATGTGATTTCCGTAGTCATTTGTGAATATGGAAGAGGTATCTGGGTAGGAATTACAGTACTACTGCTACAATAATGTTTTAGTATTTTTTGGTAGTAGAACATTTGTTCTTGTTTATGTTCCAGACAAGAAACTTAGCTGGCTATCAGAGTCAGAATAATTGTGTCATTTGACTGCTGTTTTCCCTAGTTTACTAGGTATTAGTTTTCTTATTTCTTTTGTTGACTATATTCAGGTCAGCATATTCAATATTTACTTCTGATGATACATCTTATAATGTGTACACTGTGTAAAATCTTTATAGGATTTTTTGATCCATTTTTTTGGCTTCAGGTTTTTGGGTTTTTTTTGTTTATTTGTTGCTTATAGATTTATGACAGTAGTTCTGCCCTAATTGTCTTCCTCTGTTGTTTTAAAATGCTTGTTAGCTGCAAAGAACTCCTTGTTTAGTAAGTAAAACCTTCAGATACAGACTTTTAAACCAACATATTTACTTATATCATCCTTAGTGAATGTCCTTGGAATCTTGTGTACGATTTTCTTCTTCTTTTCAGTGTTGGCTATGTGGTGGAGTCCTGAAAGCCTCACATCCCATTATTGTTCTTTTCCCAACTCCTTGTAGATACTGAATTTCAGAAAGACATAAAAGTTTATCGACTGTTTATTATGTTTTTAATCTGGTGGGAGGGAAATGCATCATTAACAATCTTTAGCACAAGCCAAATGTCATACTAGATTACACGAGAGGTCAAGCTACACAATGCTAATCAGTTACTGTTCAGCACTAGATTTTACATGGCTGATTGTGAAGCATAATTTGATGTTTAATACAGAATTTTTTCAAGTTGAGGAGACACATTGCTTTTTGCATGAAAATTCATTCATTTTTAGCCTAGTTATAAGCTATAGAAAATAACATATACAGTTAGCCTCATTTCTTCCCTGAAAGTGGCATAAAATGAGGAAAAAATGCATTGAAATGACCAGTTGTTCCACGGTAATAATAACAGTGTTACCTTTTTGCCTCTTGTTGAATGAGGTTTTATGCCTTTAGTAGAAAGGCAAACACAAAACGTACATCCATTTTATGGAAAACTGTACAAGAAACAAGTATCTTCAGTACCTGTAGTATGTATTGCTTTCACATCCTACTGATGATTCCAGTAGTATTAATAGCTCCTCCTTAAAATTTATTTTTAATAACAGACTAGAAAGTGCATATAGAAAGACAAACAGTAGCATATTTAGTAATTTAAAAAAAAAAATGCTACACTGCAGATGTAGTGCTACTCTTTCCAGAGAGAAAATCTACATGTGTAAATTCCAATAGTCAACAATAACAGGTTACTAAATTTTTGAAGAAGTTCTGCTAAGGGAAGCTTTATAGAACACCATACCTAGGCCACACAGAGAATATGAAACAATAATAAGGAATCTATTCCACTCTTCAGGAAAAAAAAAAAAAGATACTAAATTATATTAGTGCTTACTGAGTATTCCTGATGCCTCTTTTTTTCCCAGGTATTTCTTAGCATATCTGCTTTATTAGAATGTAAAGGAAATAGATAAATCAAGCAGTAAAGCATTAAGCAGCAATGCCAGGAGGACAAAAAAAAAAAAAAATAACACCAACCACTATAATATTATAGCTATATTTCATTATAGTGGGCTTGGTGTGACTTCGAAGTATTCAAGATGTCTGCATGAACATTACATTCCAGTTATTAATTGATTTCCTTCACCCTTACCTTTACAGATGCTTTCTGAATGCAAGTTCATTTGAAGTGTATTTCTTATGTAGCAGTAGTTTATAGCAATTAAGTCTGCAAACTTGTTACTTTGTATTGCATGTTAATATCTAGTCCATTCCAAGATCAGATTCACTTACTAATCTAGTCAATAAGTTTCAGCAATGGCTTAATTATTTGTATTCCACTCCACTTATCTTAAAAGCATAAATGGGATATGATTGCTATAAATACTCAGTTTCCCAATTTAGATATATTCACTAGAAAGATAATGTTTAAATCAGGAAAGAATAATGTTATAAACATGCAGTTAATTTTATATACAGTCCTGGAAGCATACCATGTAATACTCTTTTCACATTTTTTAAATAAACTTAGCTTTGAATTTTTTTACAATTTGTCAACTTGAAATAAGATTTTAAATTATTTTTACTTCAATCTCACTTTATGTATGAGCTGTAAATTAATATTTGTTTATTTTCCAAAAGGAAATAACTGGAATTCTATTGCTTCTTACGTAAGGTATATGCCAGTGTGAGAGAATTAAATTATTAAATGTTCCTGTCATGTTCTGAGCTACAGCTGCTACTTTTATATTCATATTAAAAGTTTGTCCGTGTATGTGTTATCTGAGAATTTCTTTTCCATCAGCTTCTTACCTGCCTTTGTCTAGCCTTAAGTTTAAGATGAATAAGATCTGAAGGGCACTAACTTAAGAAAACACATGACAAAGAAAAAGCTGAGAGAGAAGTTGCAAATCAGGGACCAGATACCAAGAAATATTTTGGGATTGTAAATGAATGAAAGAAGTGTGCAAAGATCAATGGACTGGAACAAGTGAAATGCAAAAATAAAATTAACCACAAAGAAACAGAGAAAGGAAGAAAGCATTGTGCCTACACAGAATATATCAACAGCAGTTTACAGTCTGGAGCAGAGAAATTAAATCCAGCTGGCATTGCTCAAATCATAACTTCTGTCACTGCAGAGATAGAAAAGGATGAAAAGGCTGTCAGGGAGTGAAATTCAGAACCAACCTCATGTGAGTAGCACCTACAATTTTGCCAGCAGGTTAATAACAATCAAGAAGACTTAAAATGAGAAGGTGGAATTTGTTGGGTCTCTATATACCTCTACAAGTCTAAGCTAGGCAAGTCTAATTTATTTGAATTAATCTTGAATTTGCTTTTCCTTCTTCTTCCCCAATTAATAACTTCTCCAAAACCTGCTCAAATTTTTTTTTTTTTCCTCCAAATGTCAGAATTAGATTCAGTCCTCTGCACAAAAATGCTCCTCACCTTTTCCCTGGACATTCCTTGGAAGTGTTTCCTTAAGAGTTGATAATTTTGTAGCCTTTTTTTTTTTTTCATTCTTGCCTGTTTTGGATTTTTTTTTCATACTGTTGTTAAACTGTGTCAATATAATCACACATAAATAATCTAGTAACCAGTTTATGAGATTCATAAATCATAGAACAGGTAAAATCCTTCAGAACAGATTTTTTTTTCATTAAAAATAAGGTACTTCATCATTACAAAGTAAACCTTTATCCTAATATTTAATCACTGGGCTGAGGCAGAAATTTTTCAAAGCTGTCTATCTGAAGTTTGTGAATGGCTTTTTTCTAGGGCCAGCTTTTCAAAGCTATCAAACCTACACAGTTGTAACTGATTCAACATAAATTCTGAAAAATTATGTTGCTGATTACCAAACCTGGAAACCCCAAAGCAAATTACACAGTAATATAGACCAAACTGTTCCTTTAAATACTTCTAGTAATATTACAAAACATTGTGTATATTTAAATTTCAGAAAGTCTGCAAGGTTGAAACTATTGTTTATTGTGATTCTGTGATTATATAGTGATTCTGGAAATACTCTGTTTTGCTTGTGGTAAAAGTTTATAGCAAGAGGCTGGTCAGTTGTGAGCTATTCTTTGAAGATTTAATAAAATGTCTGCTCAGCAGTTTTTTTTCTCTAACAGTAGGAAATCACTTGTGGGCAAGTCCTGTCTACATTAACTGCATTGTTGCAGGAATGCTCTGCAGTTGTAATGTACATTGAGCTGATTTTGAGTTAGCTATGTCAAGTGCAGTCCATTTCTTGACAATCTGTTGCAAGTAATTTTCCTTCTGTCCAGAATTGCCTTAATTTGACCTGGTGCACCTTGATATTCAGAAGATGTTCTTTTGGACTTACTGTGGTATCTTGATAACAGCAGTGGTTACATCTCCTGAAAAGAGAAAATGAGTCACTGAGAAAACATGTATGTTACCTACCAATGTTTAGAGATACTGTAGCCAGTTTCACCGAAAGATACGGAAAGGAACACTCGCTTCTTAAGTCTTGCATTACCTGGTCTTGTTACTATGAATTCCAATACTTCAAATAATAGAGGTGACTAAAGAAATCTTTTTCCTCATAATTTTCTTCAGCTAAGGTTTGGGAAAAGTTAAAGATCATTTGTTGTGATCCGTTGTATGGAGAGCTACAGAGAAGCCAGACTGAGTTTTGCTTTCTGAACTTATCAATAAAGCCATCAGAGAAGGACATCAGAAGAAGTGACACCTGGTGTTCAGCTCTGGTTCACATTGCAGATTCTCGTAACAGGTTGATAACAAGCCTAACAGGCCAGGACTGGGGCCCTGCAAAGTTAGTATAAGGCATAGTTCACATAAAGTCTTTGGTCTGTTATTACTAACAATGGCAATACTATCTTTACTAGGCCACGAGGTACAAAAGCACTTATTTGGGGTTTCAAAGCAAGCAAATACTATGTTCTGCTTAGTGTGCATCTTTTATGGATGCAAATGTTCGCAGCATAAAAGTTCAAATTTGAAAGTACTGCCACAGCAAGTGGCATGGGAAGTTCTGTCAGAAGTGGAACGGAGAGGAGAAAAGTGAACATTTGCTGCAAAATGGATACCTGGTAAGGATGAAATTCTGCTGAGGTGGGTATGTGCTACAACCACCGAAGATGTTGCAGTCAACAACATGATGTTGCAGTTAGCCATCAACAACATAGATTGTGACAGAGTTTATTGCTATACAGAACTCTGGTCATAGACTGTTGGTTTTTCAGACACTGTTATTTTTCAATATTGGTTTTTTTCTGGCTGTGAGCATCATAGAGATCCAACCAAGGTGTAAATCACCTCTTCTCTGAACATGTCTAAGACCTTCAAAGATGCATCTGAGTAAGAAGGCAGCTTGGCAGCCATCTTTGTTTTATAAACAGGGACCTTACACAGTGTACAAGGGTGACAGTGTGAGGTTTGGGTTGAGAGAAACATGTAGCTGACTGGAGGAGGTCAGTGGAGCAAGATGTGAGATAGGCTGTGTCCCTCCTGTGCGTTAAGTTCTAGTCCATTCCCACGTTTTACGTGAAAAACTTTATTTTGTTCACTTCAGAGAAAATTCCTCATCACATGAATACATTTCTAGTTGTGGCATTAGGATTCTGGTGTCAACCAGGAGACAGAGAAACAAGGTGCCTGAGGCCTTAATCTAGTACTTCAGTTGTTTATCCCTCCTAATTTAACTTCTGGCTACTTAATGGTTACTGAATACATTCATCATGTAAAAGCAGAGTTTAGCAACTGGAAAAAGAATACTTTATGAAGTCTACTATGGTCCCAGTTTACAGAGAAACCACTTAATATTACCAGGATGTATACTATACACATTTCTAAAAAAGCCTTCTTAAAATTAGAGTTCTTGTAAATATGTTACTAACGTGTCATTGTTAAACAGCTCTGCGGGAGGTGATGGTGAACGTCATTTCAGAATAAACTGCAGTGATTGCTGTCCTAATCATTAAGAAAGAGAGAAATATTTATCTATGAAAGTTTAGTCACTGCAATTTGCATGCAGTATAACACTCGAAGTAGATGCCTGTCATAAATAAGTAATAAATAACATCATCATTTAAAGGACAATATTAAACAGAACCAATTAGTACTGAGATGTCTACCCTCTCATCTTAATATATAGTTCTTTGTTATATGACATTTAAAGTTTCTGTAACTTGACTCTCAAGTATAATGCGTTATGACCATTCTCATTAAAACCAGCTTTTCTTATGGCACTTACAATGTTGGACTCCTACGGATAACATAATGAGGGTAGAATGCATTTTGATTGAGTCGCCACTAGGGAGACATTTAATTTAATTAAACTGGTCTTCATTAAAGTATTACATTGAAGTAAAATAATTATAAAGGCATGTACAGTATTAGAGAAATCTCGCTGTTTAAAAGACAGAGAAGGCTCATTTTAGAATGATCATAATTCAGAAAAAAAAAGCTTTGTTCCAATAATTATCTCAAGACTTCTAAAGCATTCATACCTTGTAAAATCTGGTGATACGTATATGCCATTTAAAGCTAATGCTATTCCATCTACTTGTAATTTCTGCCAATCTGCCTTTGAAAACAAACTTCTGTAGCTCTATTCTGTTTTGTACAAACATCTACTAAAACTTCAACATAAAAATGTGGATGTTGAATATATTTAAATTTAAAAAAATAGATAAAAGCACAGGGAAATCTCAGATTTTTGAAGGTGAATTGTTTTAGCCTTTGAAAATATACTGCAACACAAGTTCTCATAGGACACATTTTCTCTTATGCTTTCATTTTCCATAAATACAATACCCCTATGCAGTTGTCATCCAACTAATGCATGCTCAAAGTACAAAGACAACACATCTGTTTCAAGAAGTCCATGAGGAGGTTAGGGCAGTTTTCAGTTAAAGTACAATGACATTCTTGCTCTTTGATTCTTCTTCTTTTTTTTCTTTTTTTTTTTTTTTTCTCTCCTCAACTCCATTCACCACTGTTGCTTTTTGTTTCAGGGTGAATTTTCCCATTTGGTTCATTTTACTTTGTTTTGGCATTGTGGCTGTCTGTTTGTTTGGGCAACAGGTAGGCTGCATTTTGGATGGAGCATCCAATCTGAGAGATAACAATGACTTTCCCAAGCAGTTGGCTGAGCTCCTCATCATTATGAAAGGAAGCTGAAGGTTGTGGGGCATATTTCTGGCTGTTGGTGCAAGCAAATTTGCCCACCACCCCAGGAATCTCGGCTCTCATTTGCTTCAGCCCAGGGTCCAGGTACACTAGGCAGCAATCCCATCTTTGAATGGTTACTTTTGCAGGAAAACGGGTGAATATGGTCCACAGGAAACTGACTGGAGTTGGCTTGGGAGGAATTAGCTCTGGCCTTGCTATCCTGCCTTACAATGCCTATCCTTGTGACCTGTTGGCATTGATTGCTTTGATTTGCCTTTTCTGTGTATAACTGTAATACAGCCTTTAAATTCATCATCGCCTGATGGTGTTATTCTGTTTAATTCAAACCTCTCCAATTTGCTTCCATATATGGAAAATGAATAGAAGTGCATATGTTTCTGAAGTGGAACTTCTTGTCCATTTCCCTGAAGTCTGTCTTTATCTCCTTCTGCCAACTAGATGTCCAACAGAATCAGCCTTCAATAATTAAAAAAATAAAAATATATCATTAAATCCTCTTTGACAGTGTCCTGGTTTTGGCTGGGATAGAGTTAATTTTCTTCCTAGTAGCTGGTATAGTGCTATGTTTTGGGTTCAGTATGAGAAGAATGTTGATAACACACTGATGTTTTCAGTTGTTGCCAAGTAGTGTTTAGACTAAGTCAAGGATTTTTCAGCTTCTCATGCCCAGCCAGCAAGAAGGCTGGAGGGGCACAAGAAGTTGGGAGGGGACACAGCCAGGGCAGCTGACCCAAAGTGGCCAAAGGGGTATTCCATACCATGTGATGTCATGCCCAGTATATGAACTGGGAGAGTTGGCCTGGGGGGATCGCTGCTCAGGAACTAACTGGGCATCAGTCGGTGAGTGGCAAGCAACTGCATTATGCATCACTTGTTTTATATATTCTAATTCTTTTATTATTGTTGTCCTTTTATTCTTGTTATTATTATCATTATTAGTTTATCCCTTTCTGTCCTATTCAACTGTTTTTTTCTCAACCCACCAGTTTTACTTTTTTTTTCTGATTCTCGCCCCCATCCCACTGGGTGTGGGGGTGGGAAGGGAGTGAGTGAGCAGCTGTGTGGTGCTTAGTTACTGGCTGGGGTTAAACCATGACAGACCAGTAGCTCTTGCATAGATACGTAAAGTCTCAACAGAACACACATCATTAAAACAAATTAACAATATTACTTTAGTCTTAAAAAAAGAATGAGTCTCATTTGTATGTTTCTATCTTTTAATTATTCCTGTTACTGACTTTTTCCTTTATTTGTGTTTCACCTCTTCCCTTTTTTCCTATATTTTTATTTCCCTTTCTGTAGGAATATTGTAATAATTCCAGAACAGAAGAAATATATAAGAAATGTGTAATTTTCAGAGATGCACCATATAATGACATTTATTACAAAATTTAGGGTTTTTTTCAGCACCCTGATGATGAACATAAAAATCTTATAATTGGTAATTTATCAACAAATCAGAATTAGGTCATACATCCAATATAATCCTTTTAATGTGAAAGATGTGTATGTAATTTTTTTTTACCTTATAAATTAAAGAAAATATAATTTAGAGTGTTATTTGTGTATATTCAGTTAAACAACTTGGACTAACATCACACTTCTTTCTCTTAGCATTTGAGGCAATTTTGCTTATTAAAAAAAGCGCTGGTTTTGTAGCCTATTTTCAGAGAGAGATGAAGCCTATTTCTTCATCTTTTCACAATGGCATTTTCAGCAAAATGGGAAAGCAGGTGTCAAGACGGTTACAAATTTTAAAAATCTTCAACATGATCTACAAGGGCTTTGATGAAGATTGAGATTTTGTTTATTAATTCCCCAAACAGGACAATTGTATCAGTACTAAAACACAGGTTTGAAGTAATGATTCAAAAGGTCATAAGGTAAGGTCTCACTCTGCTACAGTGACTGTTTCCTGTTTCCATCATCGCTATATATGTGTGTATGTCTGTCTACTTGTGTATATGTTTTTGCATGTGTTGGAAGAATTAATTTTAGGGCTTTTATTAGCTTTCCACCACTTTGGAATTTCCACTCTTTGCTGAATTTCTCATGCTGCCGCTTTTTTTTTTTTTAATCATTTTCCCTATTCTTTTACGGTTTTGAGAAAATAAAATTTCAGTGCAATTTACAAAAAAACCCTGAAAAAATGCTACTAAAGTAATTTAACTGCATCTCTATACTCATTCATGTTACTTCAGTACTAACATTTATTCTGACGTGTGTAAACTTGTTTTTGCAGTCAAATCTGGATTCGTATATTGTTTCCCCCAGAAGCTGAAAATGTGACCCCAAATCTTGACAATCCAGATTTTTTTTATTTAATTACCAATAAGTGAGCTAATCTCTTTTGCTTATCTCAGAGTACACACAGATATTAAACTTGTTTCTTAATTACACTAAATCCCTCTTTAGCTATTTTAACTATTTTAGCAGACTAGGGGCATGAAGGAAGACAGAAGGCTCCTCAGGGCATAATGGGTGTGCACTTAAAGTGTAGCGTGCTTTCTTCCTGAGTGGCCTGGAAAGCGGAGCCAAAGGTAGAAACCCCTGAAGGGGCTTGCCAGAATATTGGGAATACGAAAATCCCTTAAAACTGCAATGTCTCTGATTTCATGTCCATTCAAACCCACAGTGCAGGGACAAGTATGATTGTTGAGTTAAGCCCTTCAGTTTCCTCATGGTATAATGTAGACCTGACCTGTTTTATATTCTTTCAGAATATGGCCTTTAAATAAAACTAGATATTTAAATATGCAACCATGGGCCTTTGCCTTGAGATTTTTTTAAATAGAAGTACTCCATATTCATTTATTGCATCAGCTCACCAATACAGCATATTATATGTTTATTCCAACCTGTTATGTGTAGGTCTGAAGATTCTTTTTCTCATTTTTATCTGTTATAACAGCTTCTGCTTTTTGCACAGCTTAAATATAATCCAAACTTCACAAAATTAAAGGCAGAATTGGTACTACTGATCCTTTTGCTAACTGCATCATGTCAATCCAATTTCTGTTGCATATTTGACCTTCCTGCTTAGTGTAATAGGATGGAGCTGGAGATTTTATTATAGTCTCATCAAGTGGCAATCATTCAAAATAACACATTTTGTTCTTTTGCCGGATTCATTACCCTGAAACCCATTCCTTCTTTTTATATTCTACATAACTCTCAAATTGCCTAAAGGATGTACTGCATTCCCTAAATAAGGTACTTTTAAAATATTTTCTGATTATGGATTTAGAGTCTGGTTCTTCATTGTCTCACAGTCTCTGTAGTAATATTACATGTCCTTTGTAATTTTGTGAAGACGGGCTGGGTATGCAGTGTTATCAATTCAGAATATGACCGTAAGGTATGGGCAGCAAGAACATGGCCACATGTAGTTGCTAAATTCTGACAACAGGGAGGCTGTTGCTGAGCTGATACCAGGGCTCCTGACAGTGACTACTGCTTCATCTTTGAAATTTCCTATGTGTGATTACATCTGTGTTAGTAAATTAAACAATTCCAAGGAACATTCCTGGGCACTGGAACTTTATCACATATACTGCTGAATTGTTATGATGGCTTCTGGAGTATTTTGGGATTGTGGCCTTTGGCTCGCACCCTCACACTTGCTTCAGGTGCTGCGCCACAGACATAAGGCTCTGACCCCTGGTCCTACGCCAAGGGCTGGCATTTGGTGTCACTCACTCAGATCTGCCTGGTCACTGGCACCCAGGCCCTTATGCTCCCATTCTCCTCTAGACATGGAGATGGGCCTCTGATGGACTGATATCTCCTGTGATGGGCCTGGGAGGAGCCTAGCAGGGCATTATTTGGTGTCCCCCGACTTGTGATTGTCTCCCTGGGCTCCTTTGAGGGTATGCACGTGAGCTTTTACCACATAACCTAATGATATTCGTGAATGGTATATAGCTTTTGTTCTGTAAATAGCTTTGGAGAAATATGTGTTTGCAGTATGTAATAGGTTGAAGGGACACACAAATTAATTTGAGCTTTTAATGAATGTGATGTATGACAAAGTAATTTGAATTTGAATTAAACATGTGATCTAATTTATCAATTTTCTTTATTTAATCAAATCAATGGCTAATAGCTTTACTAGGTTCACATTATAAACGGTTGCATACTGTGAGCTTTTCTTCTGAAAGTAGAAAATGACTTTCTGAACCCAGAGCTCTACAGTAGGCTTTCACACAGGCTAAAAAAAACTCATGTCACACTTCTGTCAATGCAAGATGCACAGTGGGGATTTGGTTGGAGTCTGGAAGTCCTACATCTGAACTATATAACCTATTAGCTTCTCTGTAATAAGAACTCTTTCTTTTTGGTTTGTTATTAGGACCAGAGAAAAAATATCATTATTGCATGCACACAAATACACACACACAAACATTCATTCTCTCTGTCAAACTAAGACTACAAATTCCATCTGAACTTTAAAAACCTTTCCTTTCCTTATCCTTTCTTTTTTCTTTCCTTTCCTACAAGACTTTCTGGCAGTTTCACTTCTAGTGCATATTGCCAAATATCTCTGCTGGTCAATATGAGTTGTATTTATGGTGACAAAGCATAATTACATAGTTACAGGTAGCTTATAATGTAGAAGTCGGGATTAAAGTCATTGACGGTGAAAACTAATAGAAACCTCTTACAGAAGTTGTTTTAAGATCCTGCTATGATCGCATAGTTAGTATATGAACTTCATGGCTAAAAAAAATGTTAGCTCACATGATACAATTTTTTAATACAAACCAAAATAATGTGGCTGGTAATGTAGGATCCTCTGGAAAAAAGTGCGCATTACAAGCTTTTCTAGACTGAGATACCTGGCGGTCCTCGCCTTAGTACATTGTTCCTCCTTTAGATATTTCCAACATGCCATGTTCCCATCTTCAATTGTAGGCATTCCTGAGAATTCTCACTCCCTTTACACCAAAAATTCTGTATTTTCTCTTTTTCCTCTGGTATTTACAACGTGTGTTATCTGTGTTCAAACTAAACTCTATTGGGAATGTACTGAAACATGAGCTAGAAAGGATATAGTGGCATCGTTTTGCTAATAGATAAAAAATTGGTGCCATCAGAGAACTGCTGATGCTTTGAATGGCTTCATTTAATGAACATTTTCAGATGAGTGTATCATGGTTCCGGTGGAAGAAGCACTATGTGACTTGTTGCCACTCTTGTGATTTGGGTTTTTTTGGGTTTTGTTGCAATCAAATATGATTCTGCCTACAGATGTGCACATTTGCTGAAAGTTCAGATCTGATTTACTGTGAGATTCTAAAATGATCAAATTCTATTAAAAAAGCACAGCTAGACATATCTCAACTGAAACTTGATGCAAAATTGATAAAAAATATTTTAAATAAGTGATGCAAAGTATTTCTGTATGTGAGATGCACAAACATATAAGATTAAAAAAAACCCAAACACTATCTGTATGGATTTGTCCAGGACCCAACAGGTGTCTGATATCCTACAAAAGTTTCACTAAAAATGCAGACATATTGCTACATTTTATACATAATTTAAAATTATCATTTACTTTAAAAGAAGGCTTATTTATGTTTTCCTGTTTGTTTTTTATGTAAAGAACTTTAAGACAATTACCTTCCCTTGAAGTACAATGGTAAAACAATAATAAAATCATTATTTCAATTAGCTCAAATTGCATTCCAGGAAAAAATATGAGAAAGTATGCAGAGTACTATGTAGCGTTCGCCGCATATCAAGGTGCCACGATTAGATCACTGATCACCCCCCAGATCAGGGAAAGAGGCAGATAACACACACAGTGTGAGCGCCAACTTCCGCCTTTTATTGCGCAGTCAATTCCTTTTATACTAACAAGGGTAGGCGGGATTACAGACACATCATAAGGCTGCGACTAACCCTCTAACTTTCTGTGACATCGCGAGATCTTCCGAACACCGAACCCTACAGTACTACACTATCATTAGTACATCTTCATGGTTCTTAGTTACTTACGCTGTAGTCTGCCTATTCTCTAGACAAAACAGAGCCATGTCCCTTCTTTCTTCCTGTTTCCAGAAGAGTAAAGGTATCCCAGTGCAATACTGTTGTCTCTCATGCTAGCAAATATGGGAGTTACTTAATCCTTATTTATAAGTCTTCTGAAAATGTCTTACAACAAACCAAAGTACAAAATAAGAACTGAAACAATATATGCTAAAAAGGATATTTGCATAGTGCTTGGATCTAGCCTATTAAGCCTACGCAGGAGAAATTATTCTAAGTCTCAAATGAAGTCTGGTCTTGAGTGGTCTAAACTATTGTTTCACCTGGTTTCAGGGTATTGACCCTTTGTCATTTTGCAATAGACTCTTATGTCTGGCAACCTCCTGTTATGTGGTTGGGTTTGGTTTTGGTTTTGTTTTTTCTCAGTGACATCACATTTTTCCTTGGTTGTTTCAGTGACTGCTTGTTTTCTCTTCCATGTTGATGCAATCTGCCTTACATGTCTCTCAGCTTGGTGCTTCAATTAACTTCTCAATGGACTCCCTGGCAACTTGCATTGTCTCCCACTGCTGTTTCCTATCTCCCTGCTGCTTTTTATCACTTTGCTTATATTTTAGTGATCACTAAGCGGCCGCTTAGACTATTGTTTGGTGCACTAGTGATTCCCTGCTGATTTTATCACTTATTCCCTACAGATCTTTTCTTAAACTTGTGTTTTGTTCTCTATCCAATTTTGATATTAGATTTCTGGCTGTGGGACTCTGTAAACCAAATCCAAGGTACCTTTCCCAGAAACATTCAATCTATTTAGAAGATACTTATTTTTCTTTGAATTTCAAACATTAAAAGTTGTTATGTGAGACCAAAAAAAAAAAAATCCAGTTAAAAGAAATGACTGACAATTAATTTTTTAATCTATGACTGTATTTTTCCTGTGGTTCTTTTTTGTATTTTATTACCAGTTGCTTGTAAATTGTGTGAAGTAAACTAGTAAATAGCATTGTATCACGTCTCTGTTTCCCATTCAAGACATGTTAAGTATCTGTCCCTGCTTGCAAACTTCACTTAATCCCTTGTAACATTAATACCCTATTTTTTATAGTATTTAGTACTTTCAATACTTTGCAGGGAGACTTCTGGTCTTATGGGAAAGTTAGAATAATACTATGCGTAAGTCAGAAATCAGAAGTGAATTGTGTATATCACAAATATTTTAACATTATTTAATAAAAATATTATTATAATTACATTTTTCTAATCAGTTTCAGTCACTCTTCATCATGTTGTACACATTTCAGAAGCAGCCTCTTAGCTCCAAGAAAGAATTGTTCAAACAAGCAAAATAGTGCCTGGAAGAATCTGTTACTTGATCCTTGGAGTCAATTGGAGGCCTTTTTTTCTCTATGTTTCTAGTAAGATTCAGCTTCCAGACAATATCTGTGTTTTCTGATGGGCTTTATTCATTGATTAATTTTCAAAACTTTATACAGTCTATTATTTATCCTCTACTCTTGATACAAATTTAGTTTCTAATTAGAGTGGTTTTGAAACCAGTTAATCTCTTGCTTATGTTCCTCTTTATAGCTTGGTGTGACCAAAATAATATCTTTACAAATAAATTTATACTAAGTTTTATAATGTATTAATATTATGAATGTCATTCTATTTTAAATAAGAAATTAGTTTAATTGAGCCCAGACTTTGTATTTCTAAGGCATTATCATAGGTGGTGTTAAGCAAGTTATACCAGTACTGAATAACAAGAATAAGGAATCATTCACATTTGTGCTTTCTTGTACATTGAATTATCCTGCAAACTTTATGGACTGAGAAGGTTCACGTTGTGATAATTTTCTGCCTTGCAGTTTGTTCTTCAATTTTAGATTATCATATGCACAATGCATATGATAGGATGTAGGATACCATTTCTGTTACTGTACATGACAGCCATTGTCAGACACTGTATGACTCAGAGATAAAATATAACTGTATGTGTGTATTAGAACAATGTAAAAGACTTCTGTTATCTGTGTCATCAGCTTTCATAATTTCTGTGCTAATCACTGTTTGATTTTTTTTTTATTTGAAGCCATTGAGGTGAGTTTTTAATTTATTAAATAAGGCTATTAAATAATGCTGTCTACTTTTCTCAGAACAGTCTGAGTTTTTATTTAAAATGTTAACTTTTATTTTTGAAAGCTAAGAAAGTTTGAGGGTTTTAAACCAACTTTTTTTCTTTTATTTTTTTCCACAGAAGTGGACCGCCTTTCCAAATGCATCCAGAATATCTCATTCTGTTAAATGCATTTAGAAGTAAGCTAAAACCAGTTCAAATCTTTATTTAGTTTTGTTGAGCTCTGAAAGTAAACTTTTGAATGGAGTCTTCTAGTACCTATTTTGTGCACATATGAATTCAGCAGGTTGTTATTTGATTAATAAGCAAAATCAGAAGAGATAAAGTTAGTAGCTTATTTTTTTAGCACTTTAGAATGTTATGTACTAACAGTACAAACCACGTTAGTTGTGTAACACACAAGAGATTATGTATATTTCACTAGAGATTAGTGGCATTAGATAATTTCTTTCCAGAGGACAAAAGTCCTGTATCAAAGTGCGTAGTAACTTTTAACTATAGGTATATGGGCATATACACAGAAACAGGTATATGCAAAAGCCCAACTTCATTTTTTGTGGTAAATTAGTCTGAGAACTAACATACTTTATATTTCATTGATGAAAGGATGTTTCATAATTCCATCACAAGTTGCACTCTCCCTCTTACAGTCAAGCATTCAGGGAAAAAAAAAAAAGAACTTGGAAACATAATTTAAATACATAAAGACCACAGAAACACGTATAGTGAATTAACAGTGAACTACTTGTCCTGCACAGGACACCATTCAATGGAAATTTTGTATTTACACAGAGACATATGGCACTATACAGTCTTCTTTAACAGTCATTTTAAGGAAGAAAAGCAAATTAAGGACTATTTTTCTTCAATATGTGATAGTACAAACTAAACAAAAGCCTGCACTGTTTATTACCCAAACATATAGAATCTTCACTGAACAAGTGGAATCTAGCAGGAAATAGTTTGAGAACTATGAACCTCAAGATTAAATCTCAAGATACCTTAAAGACTTCATCTGACAGTATATTTGTAATGTGCTAAAAGTGTGTAATGCTACCATATTTTTATTGCTGAGGCATTAGGGACTTGCTAAGGTGAAGTGTTTTGTCAACTGTATGAGTCTAGATTGTCAGATCAAATTTAAATAAACAGCAGGTGATGGTTATAGAATTTTATCCTGTGGACTAACTTTGTGTCAGTGCCAATGCTAAGATTCTTTACAATGTTACATATTACCATAAGCTTCTGTCAGAGCAGAAATAGGTCCTTTGCTGTACTTTATTGTAAATACCATGAGTGAGAATGAAATCTTGTGTCAGTCAGGAGTAAGAACAGATAGTCATTTGTCCACTCTCTGTGTTCCGCATTCATCTGCAATGACTACAGTTTAGGTCTGAAAATCTTCAGTGAATGTAAATGGAAGGGATATGGAAATATAGTAGCGGATTCCTTAGAGATTTCAGTCTCCTACCTGTCGAGGATGCTCAGAAAATGTGAGCTAGGCAGTTTGCAGAGTTCTGTATGTAGTGTAGGTCTGATTTGGTAGTCTGTCTGAAATTTCAACTGGATTTTATCAAATGAGTGGCAGCCATTATTTACAAGAATGCTTCTGGATTCTCTGATTATGACATGGGAGGGTGACTATTTTCTTACTGAAAAGGAAGAAAAGACCGACACTGTCACTAAGGAAGGACAAACATATGGAATGAAGAAAGCTCAAATTGAGAATAAACAGCTGAATTCTGGTTTGGTTCTGTCAGTGGCACAACACATGAAGATGAGAAGCAATTTTGGATGAATATCAGAGGGAATCCAACAGTTTTAGCAAACATTAATCTTAATCACTCTCTGCCTCAGTTTCCCAATCTGAAAAACTAAAATATTTAATCTTTTATAAACAATGTATATATGAATGTCTAAATGGACTTAAACCAAACTGGGTCTACAAGTTAGTGACATACAATTTATTCTGTATTTTGAGTTTACTTTATAATAATGGGATTTATGAGTACCTGCCAAAAGGAAACTGTAGTGTACACAATTATTTTGTATAAAGTTAGTATAGGTTTGATGGAAACAGTTGCCACTATCTTCAATATTATGAATGGTAACAGATATCAAATACTTTTTATTCAAACCAGAAGGTTTTTCGTAGAATCAGATGGGATCTTATGTTTTTTCTGTGCAAGAATAAATATTTAACACCATCAAAAAGATAAAATTGCAATGTTTTGTTGATTTATTTTGTAGATGTCTTGGAAATATTAATCATATCTGAAATCCAAGATTATGTTAATCTTGTGGCTATTTATTTTAAGATCAGCTAATCTAATTATTATGCACGTGTTAAGAAAAACTGAGTTGCCACATTGAATAGGATTCGCTTATTTCCATGTGTAGTTATGGAACCTAGTGCTCCAGTAGATGTTCTGAGTCTAAGCTATCATTGCTTTTATTTCTTAGTTAAACTTAGAAAATGAAGAATAGGGAAATTACTCAGAGCTAGTAGAAACATAAATTATCTTGTCTACCCATGTTGCTATAATATCACCAACATTAGTAACTCAGGTCTGGATACAGCCACGATAGTAAAACCTTGAGGCTAAGGACATACTTTTTGTGTAATCTAACAATAGACTAATGCAGCCAGTTTGCATCCAGCCCTAACAGATTGTATATGAAGTTGTGCTCAGCTAAACAGATTTACTGTCAGCTTAGGTTTCCATTAGTGTATTTCTGTGGAGATAAACATCAGTAATGGTCCCTGATCTAAAATGAGTAAATGTCAATGTGTTTAAGATAATATTTTTAATCATCTGGTACTATCAACTATTCCTGTTGTTACTTGTTGTATTTCATTTTTATTTAAGTTTGTTTGAGAGAAGTAGACTCTACAGTGGGGTATGCATATCCACAACACTGAGGAGAGTCAGAATTCAGACTCACAAAATTACTCAGAGCTCAGTTTGATTACATTTTTTTTCCTGTCTACATCCTGTTTCTACCAGTGAAATATACTCCCTTTCTTCCTGTAAATGAAATTAATTGTCCATCATATCTAAGTGTTTCCTACTTGCATTTGTTCTCCTTGTTCCTCTCTGAACTTCTCCCAACATCCATATTTTTATTGGATGTTAAAAGAGAATACGTAAGTGGAGAGCACTTCAAAGAAGCAGAAGCCTCAGCTAATGGGGGCTTAAAAAGTCCTACACTTACAACAACTTTTTTAGTGTGAGGAGGGTTTGAGATTTTATTGTTTGTTTTTCTTGGAGCTATGAAAACAAGTTATTAAAAGGGTAGCTTTGATGTGAACATCAACCTGGGCTGAGTGTGTTAACACAGCTACAGCAATAATTGTTCAGATTTTGCTTTCACAATAAATAATGAGAAATTTGGAGTGAATCCACTGAAATAAGTGAAATTCTTACAGGCTTACACCACTGCTGAAAGTAAAGTTAGAATACTTATTGTATTAGTTAATTAAGTCAGGCTGGACATTAAATAAGAAAGAATGTGGAAAGGGAGAATTACTGATTTTCTTCATATAGCTTAAATATGTCAGAAGATACGTGATAGGACTTTCTTATCCATTACACTAATGCTATTGGCGCACCTTATGTTGTATCTTTACTGTAACAAACATGCTTAAATTTCTGTGTATTTTTCTTTAAAATCAGCTATATAAGTATATACTTTATAGTAGTAATATTTGCATTAAAACAAGCTGGTTGCATAGAACAAATTTAACTCATCATAAATAGAAAAAGGCTTAACAGAATTCTGATACAGAACATCATATAGGACACAAATTGAATGTTAAATTGTACATCACATTTTTATGGCATGGTTTGTAATGAGTTGGAAATAGGAAAGTTTTTTAATAGACACCTGTTTCAGCATGGGTCCAGTAAATTTAAAGATCTGTTGCACTGAATGCATATTTTTTAATTCTGTATTTTATATGTATTAGAGAGTTAGACTGAACAAATGTTCATAAAGCAGTTTTAAATAAGAAATTCAGACAACAGATCTCATTATTCACTTTCTTGTGCTAAAGTATAGGAAGGAGTAAAACCAGTAGTGATCACACAGATAAACTTCACTGTCTAGGCATAACAGTGTAAATTGAAAACAATATGTTTATATATTTAAGGGTAGTAAAATGAATACTTTGAATTAATTTGGAAATGGCTATAATTGCAGAAATAAATTTGTACTTAAATTAAAATAGGAAAGTTCTAATCTGGAAGAAATAGGGGCCATATTCAGTCTTTAAATGCTGCTATTATTGTAGAAATGTTGCAGAACCGCTCCCAGGACTGATAAGATACAGACACATTTTTATCATGGTTCTTCTGTCTTGTTCTAGAAAATATAGTTTTGTGAAATAATAGCCACTCACTCCAGAACTGCAGATTTTCCCCTATAGTTGCAAAATAAGAAGCTAAGATTCTTACTCTGGTTTTCCAGAATAAGAATTTGCTGGTTTTCCAGCATAAGTACAGCTTATGCTGCTGGAAGAGAAACAGAAGGTGCAGGCAGGTGCCACTTCTCTCAAGAAAAACAGACCCAAGCCCTCCAGTATCAAGTAAAATCACAAAAATCAGAACTTTTTTTTTTTTTTTTTTTGTTCCCCTTGTAGAATAAATGGAAATGGAAACCTGCAGAACAAAGGCATGATACTCAAGTTGTTATTTTGTTACAGTGAGAGCAGCTGTTCAGATAACATTAAGGAAGGATCAAAGTTAGTCACTTAAGAATTCTTTTGTCTGTGAAAGAGAACATGCAGAGAAATTCCTGGTTCTCTCCTCCTTGAGCTTCTACTTCTGTCAATATGTCTTAGTGGACCCAGTGAACATGAATCATACTTTTTATCTTTGTGTGTGAAAAAACAGAGTCACTGGGCCCACAACTCAGTAGAGAGACCAATCTCTTAAATGACAGAGAGTTGAAAGATTAAAAAAAATCATATTTTATATATACCATAAAACCACTCCTGTCCTCCTGTAGTGTGAAAATGGCATACATGATAATAGCAAACTTGAAATGTGTCCCTTCTAACAGAAGTGAAATGAATACCTCTTTTAAGAATTGTGAAAATGCTAAGAGTGTGCAGATTGTAATAAAAGGCAAAGACTCAGGAAGATGATCAAAAGGTCATTGTAAATGGAATCTGTCACCTGGCCATTATTATTGTATAGTTAACACCATGTTAATCCTTTTACAGTTCTATGAACAAAGTGTAATCCTACTTACTAGTTGAATATATCCTTTAAAATGCCTGGCAGGTCATTGCTGTGATGAACAAAATCACAAGTCATCTTTATATAAACAACCCAGTAGTAATAAGAAGTTTTATTAGTATTTATCACAAATAAATATTGTGTTTATCATTAGATAACCTTAAAATCATTGCAAATCATATAGATAGCTCACAGCAACCTACTGATGTCATTACAAATCCATTTGGCTTGTACGTCTTTCCTGTGCTTCTAAATACAGATCCGGTGCATATTTTATTAGGATCTTTGGAGAGCAATTAATGAATGAGAATGAGACCTTACTGTAATACCTACTGTTTGCAATGGTAGGTTATGAACCTTCAAGAACAAAAAAGGCGATGAAACATCTGCTGTATCCTGGAATCCAAATACTAGTTAAGTTAAAATATTGCAAGCACTTTGAATTTGATGGGAATAGGTATCTTATTTGATGGAGTTTTATTTTTACCATGCATAGGGTCAGACAGAAAACTCAATAAAACATTATTAGTTACAGAAAAAATAGGCAGCTGCCAAGGGTGAGGAGAAGGAACTGGCTGGTCCAGGGACTGGTCTTCTACTTACACAGATCTCTGCTTTCTTTGAGAAGGGCAGTCACTGTTTCCTGCCTCCAAATCCACCTTGGGTGGCAGGATTGGATTGTCCTTCCCACCAGGTCATTCAGTCCAATTTTCTAGCCAAGCTCTGCCCCTTTTCAGTTTGCGGAGGTGCCTGAAGCAGAAGCCTGGCAGTAGGGGCATACTGAATGCGGAAGGGAAGAGGGTGGGAAGCTGAAGCAGTGTGGGTTTGTGAGCACTGGGAGGGAGTAGACTAGGTATGATGGAACTAAAGTAGGTGCTGGACGGGTTAAGAGGAGTCCCCCCAAAATTTCCCCCACCCCCCATCACAATTACAGTTCCCGGTGTAATCAGCTTGATCTTCCTTAAGCCCCGTTGTTCTGGAGTCCTCTCTCCACTTTCCCAGGTCCCTTTCTTCCCTTTCTACATCTCTTAACCACCTCATTTGTCCCAGGTCCTCAAGATCCCTTTTGAGGCTACTGCCAACCCAGGTTTCTCAAGATCTGTACGCATCACTCCTTTTCAGCTGTCTTTCTCTTCCTTCCTTTACTGCTATTAGGTATCCTTGCTAATCCTAATACATTGATTTTTGACTGCATGGGGCATGACCACAGAGTTCGACTTTGAGGTGTTTTTGGATCTGGCTGTCTTCTAAGTGCAGTTTGGAGAAGAGAAAGCTTCTTAAAGCACTGATCTCATTTTCCCTTGTGACCTCCCAGATTCATACTTTTATGCTGTTTGTTTTTTTCTCTTAAAATGGCAGCTTGTATCCATGGGGTCCTATGGTCAATTATCTCTGATTAGGCTGAAAATTAATCTTAAACAACAAAAAAAGACATTTTCTTGGCTGGATCAGCCTCCTGATCAGCCTCTCAGACACAGGTGTGCAAGTGCCTACCCTGGGAGCAGCTAGAAATTCACAATGAAGGAAAGAAGGAAGACACTTTTAAACTCAGATACTATATTCATGATTTTAAGAAAATTAATTTGATTCCAGTTTAGGCCCAACAGTTTATTTTAGCCTTGATGTTACACTGTAAGAAATTATGCATAATAAACTGTAGAACCTGGAACTCCCACAGGGCTTCTAGCACAAGTATTTGGTTTAAGTCTTCCAGTCATCTCTAAAAGAGCACACACAGGAGTATAACATTTTTCACATATGGGAGTGTAACTGTTTCAACTAAATTCTCTTTCATCAAGGAAGCTTGTAAAGATAGTGGTTGTACCACTAAAAGTGATAATTTTCCTAACTTGCTAGAGAAAAATTTAAAGTTGTTGAAAGTAATTTATTTTTGTGGCCCACTAAGAAATAAACCCGGGTTCAGAAAAATCTGCTTTGTAGACTATCTTATCTAGAGTCCAAGAGAATGCTAAAACCAATTGTACAGAAATACATTAGTGATTCCAGAATAAGTACAATTGTGTTGCAGTGTAATCCATGGAGGATCAACAGAAAAGCTTGTGAGACTAAATGTGTTAATTTCATATCCTGAGAAATAAAACTACATGTCAACATGAAAGATTGTTCTAAAAACAATGATCTAAGTCATACATAATTGGTGTCATAGTGCTACTGGCAATTCAAAATGATGCAGGAAAACAGGTTTCTGACAAACATGGTTACATTTTTGCATAGAATATGATTTTTTTTATATTTAGCAAAAAGAATAATACTATATAGCTAGATGTGATTACAGAACTCAAATTAATCTAAGCAATTATTTTGTCTATCTAATTATTGTTTATACAGGTGATGAGAGCTAGGCTGAAAACCAAGGCAGGAAACAAATGTACATGTTTTGCCAAAGAAACAAATTTTATGTTGCTGAAATTCATGTTAAGATTCTTAATAGACCTGGTTTTTAAAGTAGTTGAAATGTCTTTATGTCACTGGAATTAAAATAATGCAGTTTATAGGTTGAAAGTACATTTGTACTTCGAGTCTGTCACCTGCAATGCAGACTTGAGTTGGAAGATGCTTTTTCTAGTTTGAGATTCTGACCATAAATTCACTTTTTGCTTTTATTTGTGGTCTTACACTTAACCTTTGAAGCTATACAACTCACTCCTGATATATATGCTCTTATTCACTGAATCCACAAGTTTTTCTCAAGTTTCATTTAAGTCTTTGAAGAATAATAGTTTCCTCTGTTTGTGAAGAGCACAGATTCTCCCTGTGCTTGAAATGCTTTTTCTAAAATGCATGTCAAGCTGTTTCTTCAAACCTTTCCTATGCCATCACCTTTTCTACTGTTATACCTTCAGTTGCCATTTGTCTTGCACACTTTGTCTTCAAATATGTTGCTGAGACAGTCACATCCAGTGTTCGCTGGATGTTACTAACAGTAAAAATGTGTTTACTTTTGTATATAATACAGTGGGATGTTAGTATAGTTTTGTTGGAGTGTAGAAGAGAGATACAGAAACCTCTGCCATTTACCTGAACAGTGGAGTGAGGGGCAAACTCCCTACTTCGCACAAGAACTATGGCAACTGCATTATCCCACCAATATTCATATTGTAATGGGTAACTGAAGATTTTATGAAACTGGAAAGACGTGATGTAAAAATCAAGAGACAACAACCAAAATGTTCAAGAAAGGTTTCAAATCATCACTGGCATAATGGGATGCATTTTAGAGCTTGAAAAAATTATTTGTTACAAAAAAAAATTAGAAATATGTACACATTGGTAGGATATAAGAAACTGATAATTTTACTTAGATGATCTAAGTCCAGAAATATTCTGTTCCTGAGCAGAATTGGAATCTGTGTTGATTGTGTATAAGCTATTTTAATATCTCTGATAATGACATTTCAAATACATTAAACACATCAGGATGATTCCTGTCATCCTCATATCCATTCCACTCTATACAGACCTTATCAGACACTTTATCACAGCCATTAGTTTTGAATTAAAATATGAATCAGCAGTTTTTATCAGTGTCTCAAACTTTATTATCAAGACTGATAATTATATCTTGCCAATATCCGTCATGTCACCTGTTAATACTCTTATGAAGTCATCTCTCACAGTCCTTAAATTCTCTCTTGAATGTTTCTTTTTTCCCTGCGTGAGTAGTTCAATAAATTATCTTACTGTCTTATGTGAAAAAATACAGTTCTTATTTTTTTGGTTTTGCCTACAAAATTGTTTGTGTACAGTAGCAATATGTGTAAAAATCTGTATGGTTCATCTGTGACACTATACAGACTGTAAACTAGATGCAAGTACTACAGACCTAATTATCAGAAGCACCTGAATATTTCAAGTTTACACAACATTTTTTTCTTGGCTGAGGAAGTATGGAGATACAGGTACTTTCATTTCATAGAATTTTAGATGGCTGGTGTGGACCAAGAGCTTTGTCTTTTCACTTTGTGGTTTATATTTTCTTAAGCATACTACTTTCCTTCCAGTAATTTCATCCTTCCCTGTGTGGTAAATATTTAACAAAGTTCAAATTTAACGTTACAGGTTGTGAGAACAACAAAAATGGATTGTGTCCAAGTCTTACGTGGTTAACATGATATTGTATTCCAAATTCAACCTCTTTTGCAAGTCCTTGCTGAGCAGCATAATTATGTATCATTTCTGGGCCATTGACTCAACATACAGTTGACAATTGTCAAGACCAAAAAAAAAAAAGTGCTTTGATTTTCAATAATGCTCTTACATTCAATAAGGGTTCATACTCTGCCAAAAACAGTACAGGAAAGCAGATGTTCTCATGGAGTTTGACACCTTCTCTTAGCTAGGTCTATTGAATTCTGCTTTTCTAAATACTGTGTACAAACCAACAACACCGTAAACATGTTAGTCGGAAATATAAACTGGCTGCTTATTTTTCTGCACAGTCAATTCAGACATAGTCATAAGTCACAGAAGTACAAAGTCAAAATGCAAAAAATTACTTCATTAGCTCTGGGCAAGTATTTCTCAGAGAATGTTTTGTTTGTTTTCACTAATGCCCTCAGTGAGATTGTTTTCACAAATACACATTTATAAAATTGTTGGTCCTTTTTTGTTGTTAGAAATTTGATTTACTCATATTTTCTTATTGGAAATCTCTCATATGCTGATTACAGACATTTTTAGGTTTTGGGGTTCGTTAAGGAGAGTTTTGGGTAGAGGATAAATTAATTGTCAATTGCTTAAACATAATAGTTCTCACCAGATTTTTTTTTAATGATGCTTTAAACACTGAATGTTGGTGCAAATACACCACAAAAATGGAAAAGAATGCGCATGAACATGTGACATGCATTTTTATAAAAAACATTTCCTTTTTTAAATCATCATTTTCCTAGCATGAGAATGAGATCTGTAACTCTGCCAAGTTAGAGGTCAGGCATAGTTTTTCAGGGAAAAAGAAGTTATTTTTATGATCTTCTTCACGTTATACTTTTAGAGAACTACTATAAAGTTTCTGGCAGTAATATATAAAGCTAAACTTTTTAAAGAAAATTTGTGATTGAGATAATCTTTTTACAAGGTTATCTCTATCCATTCCTCCATGCATTGTTTATTATTTTTATCCTTTCATTCTGTATCTCACAAGTAGAACTACATATCTTCTTGTAAGTTACTACTTCACTGATTAAAAAATTGCCTTTTATTCATAGAGGTCATAATACTGCTGCTGGAAATAGGAGGTTTCTTGCTATTATTAACTACTTGGGTTTACGCTGGTGTGTAAAATTCCAGAGCTCAACTTTCTCCTAATAATGTGTAGACATTTTTTTTTTTATTATTGTTTCAGGGATATTGCATTCTTGAAAAAAAACACCTCTTCTGAAGTTTACCTACTGCATTTTTTTAATAATTTTTTTTTATTCTGCAGTGCACAAAACATTTTTTCAAGAGAATTGAAGGGCACAAATTACAAGTCAACACTGAATTCCTGATTCAGCACTTCTTCAGAAGCTCAATGCAGTAGTTGCATGCATGAATCTTTTTGTGGATCTGGTCTCACCTGTGCTGAGAAATTTCACAATAACTCGTGCAGTTAAGACTTTTGCATTTCAAAGCCTTGCTGAAATCTTTTTTGCTTTATTTCTTTGACACTTGCAGTTTTCTGCTCTTTAACACCAGCATTGCCCTGGTGGGTCTATATATATTCACACAGTAAACAGGCTAAATTAATTTCTTTATATGAAATTTCACTAGAGCAATGGTTGTTGCCCTGTCAAAACCCCATGTTTATCTATGATTTTTCCAAACTTCAATAACATGAATACACTTGATGGTATTTTATATTTGTTATGAGTTCTAAAGATTGAATGAGAGAAATCAATTTAGCAAAACATTTCAAATGTTTAATCTATATTTATTCTTCCTGAACACTTTCTGTAGAGTTTTTTTAAACATAGTTCTGAGTTTTCTGTGAAGAACAGAAATACATATACAGGAAGATGTTGGGTATCTTAATGTTTTCCTAATGACTGTTTAGAGATGCAAATAGTTAGATTTCAATTTGCACTCAGTTTTGTGGCTACAAACAAGGGAAGCTATCTTTTGTACATTTATCTGTCGTATTGCCATCAAACCCAAACTTTCCTCTTGAGTAATTTCCACAGAACAACTTCTGCTTATAAATAGCTAAGATTCAATATGCATCAACAAGAAGTGATGACAGAAGTCTCATTTTCAGCAAGTATTACTTTCACCTGGCAGCATGCTGAAAGGAGATTGTCCTGATTTTGGCTGGTATAGAGTTAATTTTCTTCCTAGTAGCTGGTATAGTGCTATGTTTTGGGTTCAGTATGAGAAGAATGTTGATAACACACTGATGTTTTCAGTGGGTGCTAAGTAGTGTTTAGACTAAAGGATTTTTCAGCTTCTCATGCCCAGCCAGCAATAAGGCTGGAGGGGCACAAGAAGTTGGGAGGAGACACAGCCAGGGCAGCTGACCCAAAGTGGCCAAAGGGGTATTCCATACCATGTGATGTCATGCCCAGTATATGAACTGGGAAGAGTTGGCCTGGGGGGATCGCTGCCTGGGAACTAACTGGGTATCAGTCGATGAGTGGTGAGCAATTGCATTGTGCATCACTTGTTTTGTATATTCCAATTCTTTTATTATTGTTGTCCTTTTGTTCTTGTTATTATTATCATTATTAGTTTCTCCCTTTCTGTTCTGTTAAACTGTTTTTATCTCAACCCATGAGTTTTACCCTTTTCCTTCCGATTCTCTCCCCTATCCCACTGGGTGTGAGGGGGAGTGAGTGAATGGCTGCGTGGTGCTTAGTTGCTGGCTGGGGTTAAACCATGACAGAGGTGAAGGAAGTTTCTTCTTTATCTTCATAAATATCCACCTATTCCTAGAAAACAACCAAACCAATAGCAAATTATTGCAGGCATGTGTGAATGGCCAAAGAGTTTGATTAAACTAGGAAATAGATCTATTCTTGCCCAAAACAGCTTCCTCCTAATTTATTTAAAAATTAGATTAATAGACACAGAAAACATTTTAAAAGTGCATTAGAGACTGATACTGTATGCAAATGTCTGTTAACTGTTATTCAGGCCACCTTGCTGAAATGGCAGTATTTTTCTTCTGATGTGTCTGATATCTGAATGGTTTATGACAGCTGAAGTTGTATATTAGCAACATAGCCATCTATGAATTCCAGATATCTACAGTGGTTTTGCCCAAAGAAGGAATCACATAACAGGAAATAAGTTGGATTTTATTTTTTCACTACTAGTCTGTGAGGCAGCTATCACACTATGAAGCTAAGAAGGAATAACAAAACCATCACTTGGAAGGGAAGCTTCTTTTGAATATGACAGTGCTTCTTGGAAAGATAATTGCAATTCTGGCCGTAAATCAGTAAAGCACTTTGAGTAACTGCATTCAAAATTTCTGTTTACAGTGAAATATTCATTGAGTTGGGGCTTCAGCAGGTGGCACTATTCATTCAGGATAGTTTAGTAGGAAATGGCACAGTTTTGAGCCTTGTTTTCATTCTGGGTAAACAGGTATTTAAGTTCAATGCAGATTCTCAGCTGGTGAAGCTGGCAGAGCACCATTGACCAGGGCTGTGACAGAAGGCAAACTGGCTAAGGGTCTGCTTGGTATTTAAGTTTGGAAACTGGCTGAATTCTGTACTAAAAATGTGCTGAGTCTTGTACTCCCCTCGTATTGAAACAGCCTTCTCTGTTAGTGGTAAGGGGGAAAAAAGCATTTTAAAAAGAGAGAGCAATTGCTCTTAATAATATACGGAATGTTTAAGTGTATGTCAGTAGAAGAAGTATTTTAGTTACCATGGAGTTTTCCGTTCAAAATACCATTAATCCCAAATAGTTGGGGTTTTCTCCTGGAATTACTGTTATAGGTACTACATTTCTTTTCAAAGCATATGTGTTTGTAATAGTTACATATTTTTATAGGTGTACATACTATATGGGTGTCTATATATATATCCTTTTATAGATACAAGTGTACTGTAATTTTGAGGAGTCAATGTTTATATGCAAGCTGTCCTCACTTGTAAAAAATAAATGAATTTGTGAAAGTTCACCTAGACATAACAAAGAAGTGTGACAATGTAATTAAAAAAATAGCATTTGCTTCATTGAAAAGGCTTTGAATTTTTTTAATTTTTTATAAATGTAAAAGACAAGTTTTGGTGTGTACTGTTGCACTTCGTGCACTTGTGCATCTTTTTATAATAATAATCTCTGCATATATTTAGTAACTTGTCTGAAGAAGCTTAAAATATATTTCTTCATTTGAGCTAACATAACATGGATCAAAGTAGAGGCATTTAGTATATTGACCTAATATTGAAATTTTGCAAGAGTGCTTTCCAAGTCAGTAATTGCAATCTCTTTGTAAAGTATATGCCACTGTATTGATTCAGGGCCCATCACTTGCATCTGGTCAGGCATCTGAGCCTGCTGATGATAACATTGACATCTGCAGCAGGTAAAAAAGCATTAGAGAATGTGTCGTTTCCTTCTGGCTTCTCACTTCTTGATCACTAATTTAGTTATGTGCATTTCTGTACCATCTTGGGACACCCAGGAATGTTTCAGTTGCAAAGTAGTTTGTGAAAACATGCTTATTTATTCAGTCTGATGGATTAAACTGATACTAAATACAAAAGGGTTTTGTGTTGTTTTTTTAAGATGCACTATGGAGAATGACTCTGGGATTGTATTTAATGTTTGAAATGCAGTATTATAGCATAAAAAGTAAAATAATAAAATTGTATTCTAAGGATTTTAGGCATATCCAGTTCAGCTCTGCAATTAATTCTATTAGGTGAAGTATTCACATTTATTAGTGTCTAAAAAAGCTTTTCATAATTTTTATGACTTCCTTAGCACAATTAGATTGATGTTATCATTGTCACATGAATTTGTATTTTAACTGTACACAGTATGTAGAATCTCTTTGGCAACAGACTCTGCGTACTTATAGACAGGTAAAATATTTCTATGCATGCCATATTTTGTATCACAGGAATGAAATAATTTTGAATAAATTATCTTTTTGGATTTTTGCCAGTGAATACTAGAGAAAAGATGTTTATGAATCTAGAATCTAGAACATGCTGATAGAGCCTCTTATAGAAGTTGCAGGAAAAAAGTAAAATTTGAAGAATTACTACAGAATCTTTAAGAAGCATGCACTAGCATCCTTGTTTTTTAGTTCATTATCTTATGGCAAGGTTTCAGTTCACTAGGTCTTCTGTGGTACTTGATAAGAAGCCTTTCAATGTGAAAAATTTCTCAGAACAATTTGTAATGTAATGTGACCTGTATTGATCTGTGCAAATCCTATTATGTTGCTCTTTTCTTTTTCCTGAGTTTCACTTACTATAGTCAAATCAATAGTGAAATAAATTAATAATTTAGAAGGTATTTTAGAGAATGGGGTGGTACTATAGCTGAAATTCAAAATATGGGCAAAATTCTGTCCCTAATATTAAAATCTACCCAAATGGCAGAAGCTTATAAATAGTACTGTGTGTTTACAGTGTCTGTTGAAGTATGTCTTAAAAGTAGGTTTTGGATATATTTCAGCACAGTTGTATTTTCAGCCTAAAGTTGTCTTGTCATAAATCAGTAAACAAGCTTAATTAATAAAATTAATTCCATTTATATATTTATATTCAGTGTTTTGCATCAACTTAGTTTACAAGCTTATGTGAACTGTGGCTCAGTGAACAGATATACTTCATACGGAAATGTATGCAGAAAGAAATTGTGCTGTTCACAGAGTCAAGGAATCATTACTAGCGGAGTACAGTAAATGGCGCCTTGTCTTCCACACTTACACCTCCAGAGAGAAGAATATTATCCATAGTTAGGTGCAGAAAGTGCCAGAACTACCTCTAGATGCCTAAGGAAGGAGTAAGGTTTGAGGAGACTACATGAATCTAACGGCCTCAGGTTTGAAGGAAACAAAAAGGAGTCTATGAAAGAGTTGGCTGCTTTGGCTAATCTCTTCCAATAAATGTAACCAGAAATGGGAAACATAATGGAAAATAGTCTTTGAGGGTGTGAGTCAGGAGTTCAGCAGGTTGGCCAAATATTGGAGCAAGAGATACCTGATCCTAAAATAAGTGTTGTAAAGTGTGATCTTCTTTCCTCACTATATGTAAACATTTGCTGTTACCCATTTTGCATGTTGTAAACAAACACCTTGTGGTGGGTTGACCCTGGCTGGATGCCAGGTGCCCACCAAAGCCGCTCTATCACTCCCCCTCCTCAGCTGGACACGGGGGAGAAAATATAACAAAAGGCTCATGGGTCAAGATAAGGAGAGTTTAATAAAGTGAAAGCAAAGGTCGCGTGCAAAAGCAAAGAAAACCAAATGATGTTATATTCTCTACTTCCCATCAGCAGGCGATGTCTAGCTGCTTCCTGGGAAGCAGGGCTTCAGTACGCGTAGTGGTTGCTCTGGAAGACAAAAATGCCCCCCTTCCGTCTCCCTTTACTTAGCTTTTATATCTGAGCTGATATCATACGGTATGGAATATCTGTTTGGTTAGTTTAGGCCAGCTGTCCTGGTTATGTCCCCTCCCAAGGTCTTGCCCAGCCCCAGCCTGCCGTTGAGGAGGGGCAAAAATGTTGGAGAGACAGCCTTGATGCTGTGCTAGCTCTGCTCAGCAGTAGCCAAAACACTGGTGTGTTATTGACACCTTTCTAGCTACTGATGCAGAGCACAGCACTAGGAGGGCTGCTATGGGGAGAATTAACTCCATCTCAGCCAGACCCAATACACACCTGAATCTGCATTTTGCTTTCATTTGGCTTGTGTTAAAAGCAGTGTCAAGATAAATGGGCATTTGTTTCCCAAAGATCAGAGATTAGGAGTAAAACTGTCTGGAAAGTGGTGTGGGAGCACATCTGAAACTATGATCCTGAGGGAACGCTTCATGGAATACTGAAACTTCCCTTGATAACATGGAGAATTTCTGCATCTTACTGCCATTCTTTCTTTTTATGGCAGCATGGCTATCCTAGGAGCTGTGATCACCCAGGGCTTTCTGCTGACAGATGGTCATGAAAATCTCCATGACAGCAGTGCTCCATGGTAGGGAAAGGGATTGCAGGAAGATTCCCCCCAGCCTGAAATAGAAGGTACCCTTCTGCTGGACTGCAAGGCTCTTTTTCCCAAGCTGTTTCTTAAAAATGATGCAGATTTTGTCTTATTAAATATGCTTCTTTAATTAAAAGCACTGGTATTTCATGTTACTGTTGCTGCATGTATCAGTCATACATTTTACTATATCTAATCAGAGATATTGTAATAGGTCTTGCAGTTATCTCTAGTTAGCCATCATGCCATCAAAGGCTGCTATTGTATTATAGTTCTTATTGCCCTCAGAATATAAAATGTAACTCTGGAATATCTCTTTGGACTACAAATACAGTCAAAGTAGTGAGAAGAAATATGAAATAGTTAAAATAACCTATGTAGGCTTGTTTATCTGTCTTTCTTCTTTTGTTCTTTTTCTCTTGCTTTCCCACCAGTTGTAAGAGACAGGTAAATGTCAGGTTTATGCATAGGGATAACAGAAAAAAACAGATTACAGTTTATTATTGGAAGATAAGAAATCTGAAGCTTTGAATCTTATTCCTGGCTTTTCCTTGGTCAACAGCATGCCAAGACCAAGTCATAGTTTCTCTGTGTCACAACTTGCTGCAGACTAACATTACAGCTACAATGTTTGCCTACCTTTTAGAAGTGCTGTGCAGGCAAATAAGACACCTAAAAAGTACTTTGAGATATGTAGATAAAAGATATCAAAGTATCTTTTCATTTGCATTTTTTGTTGAGAAATGGTAAATTGCTTTAGTATGAAGTTCATTTTAAATAAGACTAAATAATTAATTTTGGCTGAAAAAGAACATAATAGTATACATGCACAATGTTTAGGTGTGCATTTACTGCAACAAGAATTTCTATTATCCTGTCACTCACGGAATGTAAATCAGGATCATGACCTTAGAACTCATTAACTGCTATAAATAAACATGTTACCATCACGTACTTTTCTTCTGAGGATGCAACTACTTTTCACCTGCTTAAGGACAGAGACCTAAGGTCAGAAACCACATTCCTTTCCTCCTAATATAACTTACTTACAATACTGTACAGTCTCAGTGACACTTTCTTGAAATTATATTAGCATTGAAACTTTTGTGAAAATGAGCAGCTTGTCTCCCCCCAAAAAAATTTGCTTTTTTTTCAGATTTTTACTATTGTGATTTCTCCTTATATTTTATAAAGCTAGACACATTATCTAAAAAACCTGCTACTTCAGTTAACTTTAGATAATATGAATCACAACACTGTTTTTTTCACTTATATTTAATAGATCAGTGTATTTAAAATAGACTTTGCTAATTATTTCCATGCAAATAATTAAAAAAAAACTCAGCAGGAAGTGTACCCAAACTTTTAGAATACAGTTCCCACTCTCTACTGTTTTTCCTTTTTCTAAGCATTCAGAAGAGTAATATTCCTTCAGCCATGTTACAGTCCCCCATTAGCTGCCCTCATCTTAGGTGGTGGAAAAAAGCAAAATAATTTCCTCTGAGCTATCGGTGTCCTTGCCATTGTTTGGTATTCCTCTTCTAAATCATGTTCTTTGGAACGACTTTTGGAGCAAATAGGTTTTCTATGCTCTGCCAGAAATCCCCTAAAACTGCTATAGTGGGAAGATTTTATGAGATTTCTCTTGAGTCTTAATGGTTCTTCAGCTTTGAATTTTGACATATACAATTGATTGTCTATTCACTACCCTTTCACCTGTATCTGGAGTAGACCTGAGGTAAGGATAATTGAGGAGTCAAAGTGGGAGGAAAGTGGGAGGAGAGAATTTTGTCTCAACCAACCTCCATAGTCTTCTGTTGCCCCTCTAACCTTCACCACACCAACCCTCTCTTCCCTGTCAGTCTTCTCAACCACCTAAATCTATCCAGTTTCCCCAGTCTTCCTTTTTAAATGCCTTCCTTAAAATACTAATCTTATCTCAGCTTCCATCTGAAAAGTTAAGTATCAAGGATTTTCTACAGGTTGCTAAACATGTATCTTTATTGGGTTGAATTTATGCCAACTGTTTCGCAAGCCAGTTTGTCCTGCAGTCTTAGTAGTAAGTATCTGGAAGTAGTAACCCACTTCACAGGGAAGGGTGACTCATTTCTTGAGTCAGTTTCATACACGTTTTTTGATAAATGCTCTGAAAATTAACTCCATGTCTGATCCTGTAAAGTCAGTCCTCTCTCTAGATAATGTAAAAATCATGGCCACTAAAAAAATTAAAAATGGGAAAATATAGGATTGTGCATTTTGCATGCTGTCAAAACCAAATCTTTTATGCAATAATTCATGTTCTATCAAAGCATTGCAGGTTTATTATAATTCTAAAATATATACTATTTAAAGAAGCATCACACTTTAAATTGGAGAGAGAAACTGCTTTGCTGCAAAACTTACTTATGGGGTAAATGTATATTTTAAAATATCTTTTTTTAAAATTAATTTTATTGCTACCTTTAGTAGCTAACATTCCCAATAGCATAGCAATTAAATTTTATTCATGACTGACCCACATTTTGCTCACAGTTAGCTTAGCTGGGACATTAAAACGACATTGTATTGCTATATTTTACTGCTGTTGATATCTCTGTATCTACCAAGTGCAAAGATAATTTTTAAGCCTTGGTAAATCAGTACTAAATGCTTGTATTAGACAACAGTGTTTCCACAACAAGAACTAAACACAAAAGATGTAAACAACAGTTGTGTTTACCAAATGCATATTTATTTGAAAATAGAGTTTTATGGTTTATTTCCTTGTAATCAATTAAGCTTACTTGAATTAATCAAAAAGAATGGATAACATTTTTAAAAGATGTCATATCGCATACGTAGCAGTAGTCTACTCCTTCTGAAAGTATCATTTGGTATTTCTGTCACAAAATTTATAAACCACTTGTATTGTAAATATATTTGCAGCACTTCACCGTGTCCCCTTCAGTGTCCTTAGAGAGAAGGTTATGACATACATCACAGTGAACAACAATTAAGAGTGCATGAAATACATACTCTTAAGGTCAGTGCCTTCATGTTAGTCCATTTAGAGTATAAAGCTGAAGCTGAAGAATAAACATGGAGTCCTGCCCTCTCCAAAAAAGCAACACAGCTTTTCAGGTGACATGACAAGTTGAATAGAAATGAATGCTTTCAAGGAAGAGCAACAGCTAATGTTAATAAAAGTGACAGCTTGCCAAATGAAATTAAAATGAAGATGAAAAAAGTATTGCTGAAACCTAAATGACAAACATGTTTAGGTTTTTATGCATGATAGAAAGCCAAAAGTCTCACGGTTTTATGCAAAGTTATTCATCAATCTTTCATCATTCACCCAAGAATTTTTGAATTGCCTTGGGAATTAGCTCCATCACTTCCATTGCTTGGAAGTTTTCTGCAGCACTTTAAATCAGTAGCAGGTCTGTCCTTTTAAAGTATTGTTCCTTTGAACTGTGCATAACATACAAGGATTTCCCCACCACCACCATTTTACTGTCTTATTAAGTAGGAAAAGTGTAAAAGAAATGGAGACATGGGATCGGTTTAATAAGTCATATCTTTGGTAACACTGGTGTGCTTCCTCGTTTATATGCTTTGGAGATGGTAGCAAAGTTTGTTACAGGATTCTCCCCATATTACCAAACCAATTCAAGAAATTGTTGCCATGTGTTACTGCTCAAATTCAGTTCACTAGTAAAGCTTCACTATTTTGAGAAGCCCCAAGCGATCTTAGTGCCTCAGAAGGGTCAGTTGACTAGCTTTCTTGCTCCCTAATCCAAGTTACGAATAGGAGGAGAAGGTTCTTATCCTATACGTAGTTTCTGATGTGTTCGCTGCTAAGGATTCCTGAGCTCCAATGCGTATAGCAGAAGAGATGTCTTTGGCATCCTCTGTTAACAATAAAACTGTGTATAACATGTATGTTAATTGGTAATAGAATCTTATTCTAACCCAAAACCGATGAATGTGCCAGTGGTGAATAAAAGGAGAAACTAGACAGTGCGTGTGATATGTTAAGCTTAGACTTTGGTTCTTAGTCCTACCACTTATTCTTTCTGACTGAAATAAGTAATGCAACAAAACATCAGCTTCTGAATTGACTTTAACCCAACCATTTTCTTTTTCTCCTTGTGTACTTATTTTTGTCATGTCGCATCAATTTTTGTTTTAAACTAAACCTGAGATGCTGAAAATACTAGAAGAGTGTTTGTTCCGTTTGGAGATCTCAGTTAAGTGTAGAAGTTGAGGTCTGTACAGCAAGAAAATCTTTTGTCTCTTCTGAAGAAGTAAATACCAAAGTCACGCAAGTTGTGGGCTTATTTTTTGTTTGCTTGCTTTTTAATGATACTGTATATCAGTCTGATGAGAAGACTGAATTCCCAAACCCCTGCAACCTATTCTTTTCTGCTGTATTCATTTTGAACTGTCCTAACTATAGCCATACCTATAGGAGAGAAAGAAGCTGATGGGTTTAATTATACTAATTAATTAATTACCTATACTAAAATATGTCTAGAAAAGTATGTGTATGTATGTTTTATGTAGAACCGTAATCCCATAAGTGTATTTTTCAGCAATCTTCCTTTTTAAAGCTTCTGGTTTGCTGAGAGGAGAAACTTCCAGTAATTAACAACTTTGGGAAAAAAATTGCAATCTGCTTTCATTTCTCACAGCCCAGGACATAAAGCCAGCAAACTGGACCCTTTTTGTAATGCTTTCTGTGAAACTGATGTTGCTCTGTGGCAAGGCATTTCTTTATCATAGCTTGAAATTAAAACGAAAGAGGATCATGTGGATTTAACAATCTGGAAGCTTTATTTCTTTTTGGAATTGTACTGGGTTATTAAAACAGTGCAAGTCACCCATTCTTTCTCTGATTATTGCAATTTTAGGGCCTCCCATCCTGCCCCAGCTTATTAACAGGGCTCCAGAGTACTACATCTTGTTTGTGGAAGATGTATAAAACAAAAATTGTGACATAACTTGTAAACATTCCCCTCTCATGTAAAGCTTAAGCGGATATTAGCAAAGGGAGTCTTCTTCACTATCAACTGGCAAAAAAACAACAAATTATTCCCAGCTTTCTTCAGAGCCTTCCCTTTACTACATTTGTAACTCTAGGTTATTAAGGAACTGGTTTCTGTGGGAAAAGTACTAGCAATGAACACCTGCCATAAGGACAATCCCAAATTACCTTGTTAGACTCTAATCTCAACGTAAAATTAATTTAGGTATTAGACACTTAATAAATCTCTCTTTCAAACCATCTGTTTGTTGCTCCCAAACAACTGGGGGTATGCCTGCACTGCAAAAAAGAAGTCCCAAACTGTTTAACCTAGCACAGCTTTATTGTAGAAAGTTTAGACAGAGCTATTTAGTTCTTTTCCTCAAAAGGTGGTAGAGGAATTTACTGAAAACTTTGGCTCACTGATATCAGCCCTGAAACCAATTGAAAATAAGGACACAAGAATGACTTGTATTTTCAAATATTTCAGTTTAGATCTCAAATAATTCCTGTTTTCCCTTCCCTCTCCACTGCCCCACATCACTGAGGACTAGCTCAGTTTTAGATACCACCATTACAGTTTCCAACTGCTGGGAAACTTTCCCTTCTAATATTGTAATCCCTAGTGCTTTTCCAAAACTTTACCTTCACCCATTTCAAAATCACACTGTGAAGTGACTTATGTTGTCACCCTTAGGCCAGTATTTCAGGAATCACATTCCTTAATCCTTTGAAAAGAATAGTCCACTGATTATTTCCCATGTATGTATACATATATGTACACATATCTAAATATTTACATATATATGCAAATATTTTAAATATGAATACGTGTGCCAAAACGTATGTTAAAATTGTTTATGTATAGGCACGCTGTTTTTTCACTGTTTCCCTCATTGAGAGCTACTTTATCTAAGTGGTCTGACCTCTTTCTTTATCTATGGAGAGCAGAAATTGCAGCCAGAAAGTACCCTGTCATAAATCTCATTTGAGTACTCAATTCTTCTCTGCAGAAGAGAGCAATACATAACTTGGAACAGAGCATCCTTAGGGACCCTTGACATTTTTCCCAGGAGCCAGATTGTTATATGACCTAGTAGTGTTTGGAACAGCCTCAGCATTCTTTTTGCAGCCAGCTGTATACATTTTTAATATAAAGTTTCTTTGCCATTAATATAGCATAGTTCATAATTTTGCATCCCATCCCTGATACTCTGTGAGAACTATAAGCAAATACGATTCATTCTGAATATGTTGTACCCTAAGTAACTGTTACACCTTGTGATTGCCGTTAGTCTTTTTGCAACTTCTGATGCTCTTTTTTTTCATCTGTGGTTCAAGCTACATGTGATTCCTTGTATGCATACCAGTTTTTACTTATTTCTTCTGAGCTTAACAATTATCTGCATCCTGATGATACTTTTTACTATACTAGAATAATATGCAGTTGTTAAAAACAATGCTAATACTGAGCATCTGTACCAATGCAAGTTAATTGTAGCTGAAAGATTTACTGTTGTTATTATTATAGCAAAAGCTGAAAAATGGAAAGCTATCATTAAAAGGTGTCATTCCCCTTTATAAAAGCAGTCTCTTATGTAATTAGGTTTTGAATTCTGTTAAAGGTTGAGAGCACAAGTCAAAACACGTCCCTACTTGCTCTTGGCCTGGTAGTTCATGATACCTGTTTCATATGGAGCAGAGTGGCTTCAAACTGAATAACGTTTTCACCTCTGGCTTGTGGGCGTTCAGCTAAAGCTCTAAATACTTTAACAGGAATTAACTGAACATCTTAAATCTGTTTTTAGATATGTTTTTGGCAAGATAAATTACTGCTTTCAGTACTTCTTACTATGAAAATAAGAATTTAATATTGACAGAAATTTTATTTCAGTATCAGAAAAAATTGTTGGGAAACACTGCATAAAGATTTTTTTTTTCCCTGCAAAGAAGAGGTGGTTATTAGTTTAAACTAGATAAACACTTTACATTTTATCATTAATGTGGTTGTTTTGTAAACCACTGAATAATTTCAATTACAGTGCATTTGAAATAAGTAAAATGTGAAGACTACAAGCAATAAAAATATTAAATGCAATCTTAAAGCAATTTCCTTTAATATAACCTGCACTTTCGATTAGAATGGACTTCTTGGGCCAATCTTGTATACAAAAGTTGCTTTTTCCTTTGTCAAATGTGTATTAAAATATAGATGTTAGCAATATTTGCATCCTTAGTCAGCATGTCTATTGGATGTAGGAAATAACATATTGGGCTGAACCCCCAAAATACTCCATGACTGGGACATAGTAGTTTTCAGCACTGTCCATTTTGGAAAAGAGGCTTGTTTTTACAAAGGTTACCCAGGTGGAACTTGAATTGATTTCAAGCTGACAATGCTGTAAGGCACTTCGTTTGATTATGCCCTTCATCAACTTGTGAATCCTCTGTGAATCCTTGAAAATTTTTGCCAGTATCTTGGAGTTTCATTAGGAAATGTCTGCAGGCTACAAACTGATAGTCATAAATAAGAGAAGCCGTATCATTCTGACCTTATCAGGCTGCTGTGGACAAATTTTGTTCTACCAGCAGTACTTGATACTTTTAATCTGATGTCTTTTATATTAAAATTTAGGATATCTACTGGAAAAAGCAAAGCTGTCTTGAAATAAATGTTAAACTACATAAAAATTTCCTTTTATTGTATAGCATGTGTTTAAGAGTTAGCAAGATAATAATTGAGATATCCTGAGCTTCCTTACAGGTCCTCTCAAGCATTTTTAAATTACTGGTATGCCTTTTTACTCTAGTAACCAACCATAAGATCTGCAGTAGAAATGAGTCCTTTTCACAGAGTTGTATGGTGATGGCTCAATAGAAGGAAATGCATAAAACACAGCACAGGTCCTTGAATGGAAGGAAAACTGTATGGGAATGACTGTTATCTGAGGTGTACAGCTGCAAGAGCATATTCTCAAATTAGTGGTTTTGTTTTACTTGAATATTGAAATAACCATGCAAGGTGTTGTTCTAGTTTATTTCTAAAGAAACCACACATGTAAGACCATTTAAGCTAATTTAAAGCAAATAGTAGTAATACATGAGTTTCTTTATGCTCACAATTCCCAATTGTTTCCATTAAATTCACCACAGTCAAAATAATTTCTAAGCTCTGTTTTTCAATTTTTTTTTTTTTTTGATTCATATTTCTTCAAACAGCAAATGCTTTGGAGGCAGCACTGATTCTAATCATTCTGGTAACAGTCTTGATAACAGGTACCTGTGTCAAGGACATCGATATTTCAGATTTATTTGAATAAGAAGCATGGATGCATCTAAAAGACTTTCTGTGTGGCATTTTCTTTATGCAATATCCCTTCCCCCCCCTCCATGGTCATTAGAAGAAATTGCCAATAAAGGTTGTCGTTGCATAAACTAGGACTAGAAAGAGGAAGAAACATGTCATGTTACTGTTGCTTGCTGCAGTTTTTAATGTGTAATGCTAGCCAAAAGCTAAAGAGACTGCGTTGTACATTTGATTCCTTTCTATGACTGGGCAAAATTTGGTGCACATGAGAAGCTTGAAAATGCATTTTATCATCAGTGTAATGCCACTGATTTCAAAAATACCATACCAGTATGAAAGACTGGTCTAAAACATTTCTTCCAAAAAATAGTTTTAACTTTTGATTAGCTTTGGTGGCATCATAAAGATTGGTTTGTCATGACCAGTCCAAAATATCACGTGTGTTATAAAATATACACTGTCTATATATTTAAATTTCTATTGACCTGAATCTAATTCAACTAAACTCCTGAAATATACAAATGGGACTATACAAAAGTTTTAAAATTTACCTTCAACATTTTGGGGGACTTAGGCCATGGTTTCCTAGGACAATACTAAGAATTGAAATTTTTCAGCACTGCAAAACCAACAGTGGGCATAGTCTAATTTGTCAGAATACTGATTCCTTTCTTCATATCCATAGTGAATGAATCTGATTAGATTATGTAGTGCATCACTCTTACTTGGTGAAATGAAAACACTTTTAATATCAAAATGTACTATCTTCCTTGTGGGAATTTGATTTTCTTTGCAGTTTTCATGTGCTAAGGATTGTCCAGCGTCAACAGAAAACCAAGTAGAAAATTCCAAAATGTGATTCCACAAATGCAATATTTTAATAAGTCTTTACCAGAGAAGAAACTGTTATGTTTATATCTATCACAATGAGTACAACAGTGTTTTGATGAAAAATATAAAAAGAATGTAAACTTACTTCATGTATTATTAAACAAACATGGAAATGTATATAGGGCAGCATTAATTCAAAACAAAACTGAAAATATAACAAAACAGGCTGATACAGTACAAAAAGTAATGCAATGTGACATTTACAAAATATTTTTTGTTTCTCCTATACTGAAGAAAAAGAAGTCATTGATTCCTTTTGTACTTTTTATGAGCTTTTTACTTTTCCTTGCTTTTGGCATACTACCTGGATGTAACATATATAATGCTTTATTTCCCTTTTCACTAACAGCTTCTAAGAGTTTATTTTTGTGGTATTCTGAAAATCATGTTGCTTTAATAAGCTATGTGAAAGCGGATTGTACTATAAAAAATAGTTCCATAACATACCTGTAATTAGCATAAAAGTACTTCAGTAATCCTTCGGTTCAGTTCAGGAGAGCTCTGCTTGTTAGCTCAGTCCTGAATCTGATGTATACTCCTCATTTTCTGAATTTCTTACTAGACAAATAATACTTAGTCATACAAAACTGAAACTTAGCAGGAGAAATATCTTGGTTTGATTGACATTAGAAGGTGTTTTCCCATTGGATTTATAATTTTTAAAAATTGTTTACATAAAAGGATTTTGAATAAGGGAATTTGGGAAAGGGAAACTTTGTGCTGTGTTGCTTACGTAATGCATATGTATATAAGGGGTATGCGCAAGGATTTGTAGAACATGTGAATGCAAATGATGTATTTTGTGCAGTAGTCCACTCCGTAGAGCTGATGCGTATTGTATAACTGTATTAAAAAAGAAGAGTGGGTGGTAAAATCTATAAAAAATGGAGAAAGGACCTCAAAACTCTGTCACACATTGATTTGGGTATTCAAATGATGATATCAGGCCAGACACTGAAGTTAATTTTTAAATACAGGTTATCAATCTTTTAAATAACCAATACCTATATTAGTAAGGAAAAAACTGTCAACCTTTTTAACATAACTTGAGTTATATTATGATCTCTCAAATATATGTGGCTGTTCTGTAATTTATTTTGCTGAGTAAATTTTTTTCCTTTTATTATCTTAATTATTACCTCAGAACACTATTCATGAGAAAGTACAACATTCTGAATTCATTAGCTTACAGGAAGACAGTTTTACAATTATATATACAAAGGACAGAAAACAATCCTACAGCAATACGGAATAAATCACGAAGAATACCATGTTGACCTTAGTATATCATATATTATCTTAAATTGATCTGTTTATCTTAAACTGCTAAGGATATGCTGTATCAGAAAATGATGAATGAAATTACATTACAGCAATTACTCCAGTCTTCTGCAGGATGGTATTAACTTAAAATATGACAGCACCCCCCACCTGCCCTTTATTAACAAAAACCTTGTTTTTCAATATATGGCTTTGAAATAAAATATTTAGGTATATTTGCTAGCCAACTTTCTCAGTGCCAGAACTTTCGTCTTTATAGTTTATTTCAAGACTTCCACTGGATCTTTTTTTCCATATTTCATGCACCACATTATATCTTTTCCTGTTTCAACAGCTTTTTTATGAGTGCCAATTTTTAATTTAGGTTAGAATCATTCTATCGCAGTACTGAAGATTTAAGTTCAAGACTTAACATTAGGCTAACTTTACATTAATATTTCTAATAATATTTCTGTCATTCAGAAATATAGCAGGTCACCATTATCTGCTGCCACACAGGTGTAAATTTTACATATTTCACATAAACTTCATGAAAAATTAATTTAGGGGAAGGTCATTCTGCTGTGTGGAACTGTAACATTACACTTGATGTGCTATGTGAACTGCTAACAAATAATGAGATTTTTCATAATAATAAAAGCTTTAAAAAACATGAAATCCTAAGGTGCTGGGACTACATACATATTTTTCAGGTCCTGTATCTATGTAGTTATTTCCAAATAACACAATAAGAACATAGAGGAACTGCAGAAGTTAAGGAGGAAATTGGTTGCACTTAATTCATCTGTTGCTGTGTCATTAGTTTATTCTGACACTTTACACACAAGTGTAAGAAGAGCAGCTAGCTCCAGTCATACGTCTTCATCTCTTACCTCACTACCTTCCCTATATGCATTATAAATCTTATCATCTATCCGTGCTTTGTGTCAGTTTCTTCTCCAGTCTTTCAGTACTCCAGTTAGCTAGTAACCCCGTGAAGCTGAAGAGGAGCTCAGACGGGTGATCCTTAGGGACTGTATGTGTTGCTGTGTTTTCTGTGGGCAATGCTTTCCTGCTGGTGTTTTCTGCAGTGATCTGCACTAGGGCTGCAAAGGAAGGGAGCAGTAATGCAGACAGACAGAGCAACTGGCACTGTGGAAACTGTAACTACTGGTCCGTCCCTGGAATTAGAGTGTACATTTCCCATAGATTACATTTCATAAAGTTCTGCATTTGCAAAAACTGGCTGCTAGATTTAAGCATTTGTCCTGGTTTCAGCTGGGATAGAGTTAATTTTCTTTCTAGTAGCTGGTATAGTGCTATGTCTTCAATTCAGTATGAGAAGAATGTTGATAACACACTGATGTTTTCAGTTGTTGCCAAGTAGTGTTTAGACTAAGTCAAGGATTTTTCAGCTTCTCATGCCCGGCCAGCAAGAAGGCTGCAGGGGCACAAGAAGCTGGGAGAGGACACAGCCAGGGCAGCTGACCCAAACTCGCCAACGGGCTATTCCATACCATGTGACGTCATGCCCATTATGTAAACTGGGACGGGATGGCCTGGGGTGGGGGGGACTGTGGATCACTGCTCAGGAACTAACTGGGCATCAGTCAGCGAGTGGTGAGCAATTGCATTGTGCATCACTTGTTTTGTATATTCCAATACTTTTATTATTATCATTGTTAGTTTCTTCCTTTCTGTTCTGTTAAACTGTTCTTATCTCAACCCATGAGTTTTACTTTTTTTTCCAATTCTCTCCCCCGTCCCACTGGGGATGGTGCCCACTAGCTGCATGGTGCCTAGTTGCTGGCTGGGGTTAAACCACAACAGCTTTTTAGAAAACCTTATCCCTGGAGGAAACTACAAACTTCATTTTTCATGCAGTTAATAGAACAAATATGTCTTGTCAGGCTTATTCTTTCTGAACATTTCTGAACCATTCCACTGGTTCAACTAGATCAACACTATGAGAATGGGAATGCATCAGTGTTATCAGGAGACAAAGAACTTTCATATGGTAGAAGCTGTAATTCTGGATCATCTGTTTAATGATAGATAGCCTCAGGTGCAGTATTGCTTATTTTTGTATACTTTTTATGATATTTGAAGATACACAGAAAAATTTACACTCTAGAGTATCCATAGATATTTTCCCATGTAATTGCTTTTGGGGTAGTTTTCATCATTTTTGTAAGGTGATTTAAGACTTACACATAGAATAACTGCACAGTGGAAAAGAGCAGTTAATTGCAATGAGATTATGACTACAAATGTGATTCTTAGAATAATAGACTACTCTTGTTATCAATTATGAATGAAATTTTGAGACTATAATTGCTTGCATCATCTACCTGCATAGCATCCCCCAAGCCAAACCTTATGATTAGGGAACTCATGGTGCTGATTATGGCAGTGGCAATATTCTTTCATAACTCTGTGGGTGAGGAGGAGTACATACGGGCACTCCAATGACAGCATGAGTCAATCACTCTGAAAATGTCCTTTCAGAAGGAAGCACTCAAACCAACCAAATCCACTGACCTCTGGGTTGGGGGTTTTTTGCTGTTGTTGTTTATTCAAATAATATGTTAATTTCCTAACATTTTTCTGTTAATGAGCAATTTAAGCTGAAAGGTGAAGCTTTACTATTGTGAAGTTGTGATGCATTGACTCTGGCCTGCAACGAAGCACCCACCAGCTGTTCACTCACTCCAGCAGTTTGGGGGAGGGAATGGGAAGGGCAAAAGTGAGAAAAACTTGTGGGTCAAGATAAATACAGTTTAATAAGTGAAGGGAAAAGAAAGAAAGAAAGAAAAGAAAGGAAGGAAAGAAAGAAAGAAAAAGAAAAAGTGATGCAAAGGCAACTGCTCAGCACTTCTGATGAGCAGACCAATGCCCATTTCTGTATCCTCTGCAAAGAGTAGTGTTCTGTTAATCAACATGGCATGTTTCAGGAATTGCACTTTTGAAATAAAATCTCGGTGTCAACTTTTTTCACTGCATTTTAAGCTATTTATGCAAACCTTGTCTCATAAAATAATAGGCATTTAATTCCCAACTCCAATGAACTACAAGGTGTTTGTGATGGTCTTGTTGCTTCTGGCTGATGTACTCAGACCAATCACTTCTAAATATCTAGTCCATACTAGATATAGTACAGATTCCCATGCTGCCTTTCTACTCTTCCTGAAATATGTTGCTGCTTAGTGAATTTAGCATTTAATGTATCAGTAAATTTCCCTCAGTGTATTAGGCCATTATTATGTTTCAGCTCCAGTGTAAGCTGAAAGCAAATGGCTGCCAGTATAGAGATCATATCTTTTAACTGGAAAACGTTAAAATTCTTTCAATTTCTGAAAAAGGTACAATAGCAGACTTCAATACAATATTTTCTCAGGTTTTTTTAATCAGGAGACTGTGATTTTACAGTTTTATTTCTACATATCCATTTTTACTTTCTTTTCTTTAAGAGAGATCTTGCAATCTGAACAAATGAATTAATAAGTATCTGCATAACATTTACTGAATTGTCTGTGCTGCTATGGCTATCACCTTTTTATTTTAACATGTAATGACTGATGTGAAATAGATATGAAATAGAGGTTAGATGCTTTTCCACGTAGTCTACTTTGCCTTCTATAACCATACAAACAATGTCACAGAACACTGTGAAGATTACATGGAGCCGTAAGAAAGAGTGTGAAATCACATTGACTCAAATTAGTTGAAGCATTAATAGGGTGAGAATAATTATCTTTGTACCTTAGCTGTATTTTGAGAATCATATTAAAGCTGATTTGTACTATCACACTAAATCTTTCCAGTGAAGAACTGCACTGTGCAAGAAAATTTCTTGATAGAATAGCACACTGTACTGCCTTTTAAACCTCCTGAATCCAGGCTAGTAAAGAAGAGTCTTGAATTAAGTTATCTCAGTAGCTCAAAATTTTAAGGATGCTAGATTGCCTACTTAAGGTTGAGAGCATTATGAAAGATATTTCCAAAGCTAATTTACCAGCCAGTTCAAGCCTGTCTTCTGTTATTTTAGAATCCTGCACAACAATTTAAAGAGAACCAATTTAACCAGGTGGAAGCCAGCCGTTTGATAGTAACTTGGCAGGCATAGTAAAGGTCTCACAGCCATGGCAAAGAATGTGTCTTTGTTATCTTGCCTCAAAATACAGCCTAAGAACCATTTGCTGACCTTAGCATCTATTTAAAATAGTTAAGAAAGAAATGGAAGAGGATTTTCTGGTTTTTTCCCAAGATCAAGAGCAGTATTAAAAACAAATATGTGATATGTGTCTAGATGCAGAACAGTTGTTTAGGTTGTAATATTTTGCAATGGTAAAAGTCCTTTTGCTTGAATCATTTCAAATTTTAAGAAAGAAGTTTCTATTGACAAATGCTATAAAAAATAATGCGTTTAGTTTTGTCCTGTTTGTTTTTGTTGAAGAACTAGTTCAGGCAGCCTTGCAAATGGTGGAAAAACATATTCTACTACTTTATGAGAATAAGAAGTGTGCAGTATGATGTATTTTACTTTTAAACGGTCAGAAGAAAAACCCAACCTCAGGTATCCATATCAATACATGTCTGGAAATTTCCATTCATAAAATCCTGCAGAAAAAGATAATATTTAGAAAGCTAATCCCACCCTAAAGCTTTTTTGCTGCTAGTAAAGCTGATATATTCAGGTCTTTGCCCAAATGTAATTGGAGAGAAGTGAGGTGATCTCAAAACCATGATGGTAAATGAATCTGTGAATTTCCCAAGATCCTTCCCAGGTTTTAAGACTCAGTGGACTTGGGTTTCTAAACTCTGTGAACCTCAGGGGTTCTCCTTGTCCTGGGCACATTCCAATCTGTAATTCTGGGCCCTAATGCCCTTTTTGGCATAGGAAGGAAACGGTAGTATGCGAAACTGATGAAAACCACAGTGCTGATAACAGGTTCTTGAAGCCCATAGGTAGCATCCTGGGCTTTGGATGCAGCTAGTGAATCCAATATTTCTGAAAAGTGAAAAGTATTCATTTCACTGATGTTGTGGAAATCACTTTTACAAATTCTCAGTAGCAGATAAGGAAATAGAAGTTATTCTATGCTTCTTACTTTCAGTGTGAGACAATGCATTTTAGACTTTAATCCTTAATATTTTTTCATCAGTTTCCACCCAAAACAAATACTTTATTCTCACTCATTTTATGTGTTGGGTATCCTGTTAGTTGATATCTGTAACTCCTGAGCACAGGTATATGCTCCAACTTTCAAGAGATTCGTTTTCTGTTCATCTGCAGCTGTTGAACTACATGATCTTTTTTGAGTCCCAATATGAACAGTAGGGGGGGATGAACCATAATATATTTTTAGCGAGTTTTTTTTTTTTTTAGATTTGGTTTAAATTTGGAGGCTCCCAATTAGTGCTTGCTGATCTATTGCAGAGATGCTTATCCAAGTTATTAAAGTTGTTTCTGAAACATTTATGATAAACGGTACCAACGGTGGTGAATCCTCACTGAACAAAAATGAGTTCCTGTGCTTAAAAAAAATCCCTTCTTGCAAGAAAGGAGTAATTTTAAGGATCATAAAGTTTTAGTTTGGATGCTTTAGTTTTATTTGTTAGAACACACTGGACATTTTCCATGTCCTGGTAAATTGTGAGCTATTATTGTATTGGGTTTGCATGGCAAGGTTTTGGTAGTGGGGGGACGGCAAGGGTGACTTCTATGAGAAGCTGCTAGAAGCTTTGCCTATGTCCGATAGAGCCCAGGCCAAGCCCATCAGCAATGGTGGTAGCACTTCTGTGATCACATATTTAAGAAGAGGGGAAAAAAACCTGTGCAACTGCAGCTGGAGAGAGAGGAGTGAGAACATGTGAGAGACACAACCCTGCAGACACCAAGGTCAGTGAAGAAGGAGGGGGAGGAGATGCTCCAGGCACCGGAGCAGAGATTCCCCTGCAGCCTGTGGTGAAGACCATGGTGAGGCAGGCTGTCCCCCTACAGCCCATGGAGGTCCACAGTGGAGCAGATGTCCACCTGCAGCCTGTGGAGGACCCCACGCCGGAGCAGGTGGGTGCCTGAAGGAGGCTGTGACCCTGTGGGAAGCCTGCGCTGGAGCAGGCTCCTGGCAGGAGCTGTGGCCCTGTGGAGAGAGGAGCCCACGCTGGAGCAGGTTTTCTGGCAGGACTTGTGACCCTGCGGGGGACCCACACTGGAGCAGTCTGCGCCTGAAGGCCTGCAGCCCAGGGAAGGGACCCACACTGGAGCAGTTCTTGAAGAACTGCAGCCTGTGGGAAGGACTTGCATTGGAGAAGTTCGTGGAGGACTGCCTCCTGTGGGAGGGACCCCACACTGGAGCAGGGGAAGAGTGTGAGGAGCGATCGCCCCCGAGGAGGAAGGAACGGCAGAGGCAACGTGTGTTGAACTGACTGCAACCCCCATTCCCATCCCCCTGTGCCACTGGGCTTGAGGAGGTATAGAAACTGGGAAGAAGGGAGGAGTGGGGGGAAGATGTTTTGAGGTTTAGTTTTATTTCTCCTTATCCTACTCCGATTTGATTGGTAATAAATTAAGTTAATTTTCCCCAAGTCGAGTCTGTTTTGCCCGTGATGGTTATTGGTGAATGATCTCTCCCTGTTCTTATCTCAACACATGAGCTTTTAGTTATATTTTTCTCTCCCCTGTCCAGCTGAGGAGCGGGAGTGATAGAGCGGCTTTGGTGAGCAGCTGGCATCTAGCTATGGTTAACCCACCACAATATTATTATATTATTTAAACAATGTTGTTTAAACAATTTTTACCTAAAAACCTTTTGTCTATTAGGTAAATTGTTAATCTTCCTGTTATTTACAATTATCTTAAGTTTTCACCAACTTGTTTTATATATATATATATATATATGTATGTTATATATATATAACACAATATAATTTTAATTTTTATACACTCAATTTTTTTTAATAAACTAGCACCATGTTTAGTATACTAGCAAACTCTAATGCAAAAATGCTATTCCCTCATCAAGGTAAGATTAAAAATATTTACTAGATTAGCAACATCCATCAGTGAATTATTTAAGAATAAAATAAAGGGTGAACGAACGGCTAAAATGTATACCTTTTAAAGCAGAAAGCATATTTTAGTAATTAGGTATGTAACTTAACTGGCATTGTTCCAGTTAGTGCTTCATCAAGTTATTAAATTTTCACCAAAGCCATTGACATCGTGACTCCATTTCCGAGGTGATGACCAGCCACAAGATTATAACAGTGCTCTGTAAATTCCTCTCTGACACAATAAGGGGCACACCAAAGTTGGAAAGCTTCTACATAAAGGAACCAAAGAACATTGTTCCAAAATCCACAGAAGCTGATGCTTGGAACGTTCAAAGAGAACTGGATTCGTGTCTACTTCTTTCATGCAAGCCTTGAACTCAGTTTCTTTTTCCTGGATTTTCCAAATAGCTGGGATTTCAGCGAGTTTCATATATGTTTGGGCTGTACTCCAGCCTGGAGTATTAAAAATCCAATTACAAGGTAGGTGCAGCCAGCTTTTATGCTGGAGTATCAGGCTGTATCTGCCTGATTGTGACTGGAATATCCTGAGCTCTTTGTCCTGCCCTTGTGTTTAACCTGCTGATCCAGGGGAATTGATTTGTCTGATGATTCCAGGTTCACTTTTTGTTCAACCTCAGAAGAAATTGTATCGGCATTGTATCTTTTTCTCTATCTTTACGAAGATCCAGACAGGGTCTTCTTTCACACTGCTGAAACTATATGTTAGTAGTCAGGTTTGGGAATAGATAGCTCTGAAGTCTACAATATCCTTAATGTGTCTTCAGATCATTGGTTGTATGCTTGACAACTATGAACTGTAACAGCTTGTGGCAATGAAACTTAACTGAAAGCAGGCATGCCCCTGTTGAGAAGCCCTGAAGGGTGTTTGTTTAAGACTGGTTTTGGTGTTGCTTTTTGACAAAGGTTAAGCAGCTCCCTGCTAAGAGTGCTGGCTATTACAAACCACATTGTTTAGGAATTTTATTCTTCCTTTGCTAATGCGACTGCAGAAAAGAACCACCTAACTGCTTAACTTGGACATAAGCATTCTACCAGAGACACAATAGAAAAAGTACTACTTCTAGACGATCAGTGAACAGGAATTAAATCCCAAGATTTATGTTTTTAAACAGGAGAGATTTTTCAGCACACTTAGAAAGCTGCAGAGAATTTTCTAGTGATGATATGACTGATATTTTAATTAACTTTATGGATATTTCTATTTTTTAAATACAGCAGATGATGTTTTAACGATACAGTTAGCAAGAATGCTGCTCACCTTCTGAAGCACTTTAGTATTAGAAAAGCATTAAAAATACCTATCAATAATGATGAATTTGGATGCATCCCTAATGAGTTAATTAAAATGACAATAATGTTTCAGTTTTAATCAGAATTCTGTTGCTGTCAATGAGATGAAAGTATTTTGGCAGATTTTTAGCATCTTACCTGGGTGCCCAGTGGACATAACAACAGAAATTAAGCCTAAGTAATTAATACTAACAGAAAAAAAAATAATTGTTAAAAGCAATAATTGCCATCTGTACTTGTCAGTATTATTAATGTGCATAGAATGGCCTTTATTACAAAATAGCTTACAACTGTAGTGTTGACAGAATTTGTTTCTTTCAAAGTAGCTGGACTTGCATTAAAGAAGTTAGGGTGGGCAAACAAATTCAAAATGTTAACACAGCCTAATAGCATTGGTGTATCAGCCAATTTATAATTAGTTGCAGTTTGCAAGGAATGCAGATCTCACAGGAATAAAACCACAATATCTAATACTTGTGGATAAAGGTCTGAACCATTCATGCATTATACTTTGATACCCTTTAGCTGGTGTACTTAAGCTGGCAATGTAAATTTGATTTCTTATTTTTTGAGGAAAAATTATTTTCAGTTTCCATAGCTAGTAGTGTTCTGTTAATTTATTTGCTATGCAAAAATAAGGTTTTTATCAGTTTTGTATGTTTAGTATACTCTGTACTGCAAGATTTTGACCTCATTTTTCTAGGCTTAGAAGGAGCAATTTAATGCTGTTTACTAAAATTATATTTTATGACTAGTTATTATCAGATTCTTTTCTAACATAGTTTCCTAAGGCTTATTTGTGTTCTTGGGTTATCACCAGATCCCTGCATTCTCCTGAGTTGCTTTCAAATCTGGTAGCTAATTTCTGCAAACTTGACAGAGGAATAGAGGTCTGAAAAATATTGGGTTCTTACAAGATTCATGAAAATTGATGTTTAGGTAAAAAAAGAAGGATTTTAGTCCTTATTCTCTATAATACAGAGGAAGGGTGTTCTGTGATCTGACGCAGTACTTGTGTTTGGCAGCAGAGTGAGCCAGTTGCAGATGGCCAATGCTTGTAGCTCACAGAACATCTCTTGTCTAGCCAGAGAAAAACAAACGCTGTTCATTCTGTGTATCACTGAAGAAAATGTGCTGGAACATTTTTATTAGCATGGGATTCAAATTAGAGCTACTCCTAGTTTGTGGAGAAATTAAATATACATTCCTATTCAGGGTAATATTTAAGCAAATGTATAGCTTTAGGCAAATGTTTATATTGAGATTTTCCCTTGCTGAAAAATGTTTGAAATACTTTCTGAATTGGGGCAATAGAAGTTTGCCTCTTGAGGCAGTGAGCTCTGCAATTTACCAAATTCAGAGAGAAGTTCGGAAAGCTATCAGTTTAGACAATGAAGTTGAGAGCCTTGATGCTAGCTCTGAACAAATAACAAAATGAGCCTTGTTGCTAGCTCTGAACAATAACAACTTCTGTTTCAAATGTAAGGGAGTTTGGTTTGATTTGTATTTTTAATGTGTGTGTCACTTCACTTACTTCTGTGTGCCTGTTTTATTATCCTGGTCATACTTTACCATTATTAATTAAAATAATTTTTTTTTTGTTTAATTTCTTTTTAATGCCAACAGCTCAAAATAAATGCTTTTAAACAGTTGGATCTGTAACAGAACACCAAGTGTGTAATGAAATAAATTGCTCTTAAACTCTCTTCTGTGTTTTCCTATCTTAAAATTTTGGTTTTCTCATAGTACATTTAGGGCTTAATCCTTCAAATTGTTCAGCATTGGGAGATTACCATCCATTTCAATACATGGATATAGATGATACATTTTTTTTTTCTATGATAATTCTCACAGGGCTATTCAATTGTAGTTCCTAAGGAGTAGTTTGAGGAAGATTAAGGAGAACTGTAGGATGTTCTTAGGTTTAAGTCATCTCAAAAGAATTTCACATTTAAAAATGTACAGTTCAATATACTGAGGCTGATGAGCACAGATGCTCAATGTTTCTATAAATACTTTCTCTTTATATACTAATTTCAGCCAAACAGATAGAGTGGCAAATTTCAGGAGAGAAGTAGTGACATTTCTCAGTTCGGCATTCAGAATCAGTGGACATATTTTCCTGATGATGACAAAGAATTTACATATTCCTTTTATATTTGTCATCTTGAAAGGCAACAGTCATCACTCACAGCAAAGTCTGTAATTCTTAAAGCTCTGGTCTTAGCACTGTAATCAAGAACTTGTTTGTGAAGGAAGGTCTTAGAAAACTTTAGCTTATTAAACTGTTCTGTGCTTTGTATGTCTCCTTCCACTGGAATAAGAGGCTTTTCTTTATTTGCAGTACTGAAGTATGAACTTCAGTTGTTTGATGTGGCTTTGTTGTGTCGCTCTTGTAATTCCCATCTCACATAGTTCTTTTAAAACAAATAAGGTGCCTATTGGTCCTATTTATGGTCTGTTTGGTTTTGATTATTACCCATTCTGTGTACAGTTGCCAGGCATTGGTTTTTGTGGGTTTTGTTTGACAGGATTGGCTTCCAGAAGGATTCTAAGACTTTAGGGGTTTTCTTTGAACCCCTTGAAGACTGGTGCATTTTGGTATAGCTAAATTCACAGTACAGTTTATTTTCTGTGGGACGTTAATATTCTTATTGTCATCCTTCATGTACAAGGTGTGCATAAGTGTCAGGAAACAGCTGCTGACAAAGATGTTTCCAGCACTCTTGTATTTCAATAGGGTTATTCAATTGCATATCAAGTTTTAAATGATGCTACCTCATCACAATTAACTGCTGGGAAACCAAGGACCAAGATGCAAATAATAATGCCCTTGTATTTAATATTTCATCTATCACAAGTGAATGATTTTATATTATTTTCAAGTATATAAGAGCAATGGTTTATGACAAATACAAATACTTGCTATGTCATCTTCAGGAGATTCACTTACACTTTCTTGTGTCAGTATACTTAGATAACTCATGTTCTTACCTTGTTAACATTTATAAGAATCTGGAATAATGGAGCTGTGTTTTTAAGGAAGTAATTGTAAGATCATAATAATTAGAATGTTGGAGCATATAATAAGAACAACATAATCCTGTTTTAGGAACTGCTATCAAATGATGAAACAAGATGCTATATTTTACTTTTATTAAGGGCCTTTGACTCCAATTAAGTATAAAATCCCAGAAGCAACGTGGTAGTCCTTGCTGGTAAAAGCTGACCAACCAGTCTTCAGTAGTAAATGATCATATCCACTTACAAAAATTGTAAGGAAATAAACAAAACACGCGAGAAGGGTGAAACAAAGAACAAATGCACTACTTTAATCACAAAATAGATGCTGATGGAGTATTTCTGATGCAGTTACACACAGACTAGATGTCAGTCTAGACTAGCTGGTCTAATTGATCCTAATTATAGTAGTGTGTACACAGGTTGTCCCCTCTACTATAGGATAATGCTTACCCTCACAATTATGTGCAGTAATTCCGTAATATGGTGCTATATTATTTTCTTAAAATATGTGGCACTTCTAAGTAGCTAGACTTTATAAATCCATGTACTAAAACCAGCACAAATAAGTTATGTGAGTTTAAAGCATACCGTGGCTAGGGTCTTCCAAATAGCCAAAGATGTATGTAAAGGGAAATGCCCAGGCTTGCGACTTGGAATTCCGTTATAAAGTTCTTTCCCTAAAAGCTTTGTTCACGTAGATGGTGAGTATGACATACAACCTTGGTTCTTTAGAGCAGTTCTCTGCTTCTGTCTTGAAGACCAGGAATATCACTGGGTGATCTTACAAGATCATCTTGGTTTTGATGGTCTTGCAACATCATGTAGTTATTCTGGAAAAAGGCACGTATGTCTGTAGATGAAGTTTTTATCACTGGGCCAAATTCAAAATGAAGAGAGAATTCTTGAATGTTTAATGTCTTAAGGAATAACAAATGCTAGACTAGATTTGTAAAATTTATTATGTCATTTGTTATCAGACCATACTGTTTGTTTCTTAGCATAAGTACAAAAAGAATAAAAAGACTTGCTTTTGTAATCTAAGCAGTCCCTAGTCTTCTCCAGGAAGCTGTCTGGTTGCTGGATGTCACTGATAAAAGTGAAGGAAAAATGATCAAACTTCTTCTATTTACTAGAACATAAAAAACTAATTGAAAGTTTCTATTTGGGCTCTTTTGCTCCTGCTATGCTGAACTGATTGATGGGGAAAACACCCAGGAGGAGTCATCTCTGAAGACCACAGCAATTTTATGTGTTGTCGACTTATGCAGCTGTTCATTTTACATTAATTTTCGGTGTTATTCAAGCAGCTTTCAAATTAATGTAATCAATAACAGTAATGACCTTTAAAAACCAAAGCAAGTAGTAGCAGTGGAATGTTAAATATAGAAACCTTCTGTATTTGATATCAAGCTGTCTATCAAACTACAAGTGTTTCTAAAATGATGGGCACTAAGACAGATATATTAAATTCATTAACCAAATATTGAAAAACTGTATGTGTGGCAATAAAAGAGAATGAATATTAATTTTCTTCTCTTACTTTCTCCTCATTGGTCCCTATATACAAATTTATCTCCGCCTATTGTTAGCTGTATATACTGATACAAACATCCCTTGATCATAATTTCTGATGTGTACTGTATGAAAATATTTTGCAGGTGCTAGACTTAAAATTATCACTTCAGCTACTATTCAAATGGACACAGGAATGCAATTTCATCAACACTATAAACCCTTATGCTTCCATATTCTTTATGCAGCTGTCTTGAGGACCATATGTACATATAATTATAAATGTATATTGCACATAAGAAATAGAGCTTGGAGCAATTCTTCCTGTTTTCTTTGTTTTCTTTTGAGTGTTGCCATTTGTGTTGCATTCACTTCATTTTTTTTCTGACAGCTCTCTATACAAACTAAGATCAAATAATATGACTTTTAGAGGGAGATGTGGATGGAGGCAAGATATGATACTGATCCAAGACTGGAATATCAGTTACAGAAAAAAACTAATAAAATGTTATTACCTGTATATTTAGATTTTTGAAACCAGAATTTTCTTCATTGTCTTATATTTCTATCATCTGAGTAGTGGTTTCAAAGGCTTCAGAAAGATACAAATAACATAATTATAACACTGTTCCTGTAGCATAGTGAATGGGTCAAATTACAGTGATGGTGAATAGCATCATACATGGTTTTCTATGAGATAACCTCTTTTACTCATTCCTCATCTCTAGCATTTATTTTCTAACTGCTTAAATTAAGTTTTCCATGCATTTTGACTAGGTTATGATATTTGTCACTGGGTTATAATATTTATACTATCAGCAATGTGTAGATAGATGTTCTGTAAGTCTGATCCTCAGCATCTATATACTACGTTACTGTGTGTAATTAAAACAAACAAACAAACAAACAAAAAAACCCAAAAAACCAAACCAAACCCAAAGGGAACAAACAAGCAAACAAAAAGAAACAAAACCATCCAAACACACAAAACCCAGCATTATGTCTAGAAGGGTTATTTTTCTTTGTGTCAAGTAATGTTTCATTTTTCCTTGTTTCCGTTGGAGCTAGATGATTTTAAGTTTTATTTGAGATGAAAAACTAGGAGATGGGGAAAATGGCAAGAACAACTTAAGTGGTAATCTTTACTGGTAATCTTTTGGTAGAGTTAGTGTAGGGGGGTCACCTTTTTTGTGTTTTCTCTGTTTTGAGACTTCTGGTAGAAAGGGATTGAATATTAGTTATTGTTGTACAGTAGTGATGCAACTGCAAGTGTTACAACCATTAGTTTTTTTCTGAACTGCTTTTCTACTCTAGAACTGCAGTATACAGAAATTGCTTCCTATTCTCTTAGTTTTTCAATCATCTGGACAGGTTCAGAAGGGTTCCCTGAAGTTTGTATGATAGTATTTACAAGTAGACTTCTTGTACTTTTGTAAGGAAAAACAGGGAATGCTTTATATTTTATATTTATCATTCTTAAATTTTGTTTTCCTTTAATATGTAAACCATTTTCCAGGGGGAATTATAGTTTAATTCTTTTCCTTTCCATTTACTACTTTATTTCAGTTGTAAGTCATCAGTGCATTTGGCAATTCTACAGCTAGTTTCTCTGTCTTGGTAATTTATGTAGATTAGAAGCAATAAAGATCTGAGAACTGACTCCCCTGTGACCCTTTTCAACACTTTACTTTCTAATCACTTTACTTTAATCAGTTCTTTATCTGTTCCCATGTTTAACCTGAATCTTTCCTGCTTTCAGTTTAAGATGAAGACTATCATTTGAGACATTATCAAAGGCTTTACGTAAATCCAAATTATGGTGCTTGTACTATTATTATCAACTTTATTTCTACTCTTCTCAAAAATAAAAAGTGGCTGGTTGTGAAGATCTTAATTTCTTTAAATCTCTTATGATGGTAAACTGTATTTGTTTTAAATTATTGACAATTATTTAACACTCATCATCTTTAAATGTGTTGTATTCTATTGTGTAAACTATGAATTTTTAAGGTCAGTTCTTTCTGCTTTTTCCTTTCTATGCTGTGATGTGTCACTCAGTGTGCGTGTACACTCACACACATATATTGGCTGTAATGGGGCAGGCAAAGCGATGAGTAGGAATTCTTTCGCAGTTTCAGTATATACAAAGCAAATTACCATAGAACTGTTGAGGGCTGCACGGGAGTTATGTGCCTTTGATCCTCACATATTGGATGAGACTGATTATTTAGAAAGTTAAAGAAAAGAACTACAAAGATTTTCTCCTCTGCTCACTGCATTTTAGGAAATGCATTTAAAAAAAAAAAAAGTCAGGTTTAAAAGAAATAAATTGTCTGCAGAAACTGAGGTAGCGCAAGAATAAAAATAATGTTTTGGGTAGACTGGGTGCTCTATTAAGACTGTGTAAGAGCAGAACAACGGGACCTACTGGTAAGCGATAGTTCAGGAGAGTAACCAAATGGATTCCTCTTCTTTCCTCCTCATTGAGATATATGCATTCTATTTTTTCCTTAGAAGATTATATTCAGAGGTATTACTTATATTTACAAGTATTATTTCATGATTGTAAAATTTGTTTTGCAACTACCATTGTATTTATTTGCCAGTCTTCATTTTAGAGAGATAGTAAGGTCATTCCAGATGTTTGTTTTTAGATTTTTTTTGGAAGCAAAAATCAATACCTTATTGAACTTTGATTGTAACTGATCTTCTGCTGAGCCTAAAACTGTTGCACAAAGATATTAATATAATAATATGACCTATCACTATTCATTATGGTTTTTATTTCCAAAGCGTATTCTAGATATAATCATGTTTAGAATAATGTCTTACACAATACATGCATTTTTCATTTATAACTGAACAGAAAAATTAGAGAGCTTATGCAAAACCAGAGAAAACCTTAAAATGAGAGCTAAAATTAAATATATATTCAAACTTTTCTGTCTAGTGGTTGGTATCTGATAGTTCTGACAGAGTCACTTAGACATATTTGCCTACTTAAAGCTCACCGTAAGTATAAAAGAACTAGAATTAACATTGATCAAAATGATAAAGTTTTCTTTGAGAAGCTAAGGATAAAATTGAAGATAATGGTCACGCTTTTCTTATTTTGATTGTAAAATTAAATGCAAGAATAGATATGTGTTAGGGATTCAGGATAGGTGTGGAAGTCAGGATATAGTGCCACTTGCTTAAATGATTCTGATAAATTCAAAGCTAAACAAAAATGTAAAATGCAATAAAATGAATACAAGTTGATTCACTCTCTAGGAATCACTAAGAAACTATTAGAATTGTGGTATATACAATGAAAAGGCCCATACAATCAAATACATGTTGAATTAAGGACACTGCCTGCATTCAAATTCTACTGTCTTAAAATCACCTACCCAGACAGACCCTGTGATGCACTCTGAAGACTTAACAATTAAAAAAACCCCACCAAACTACATACTTAATGGAGCTATAGTTCAAAAACTGCCATTAAACGAAGCAGATTATCTTTCACCTGTAGAGATGCCTGTGTTCCTAGGTGTTTTGTGAGTCATGATAGAACATCTGCATTCTAAAATACATTAGTAGACTTTGCACTTCACAGTATGCAGAATGAATGTATTTGAGAAGAGTAATATAGATTAACAGATTCTGAAGTAACACTTCAAAAACCCATCAAAGTATGTAAAGACAGAAGAACTCAGTAATGTTTTAGAAATGTCTTTCTGTCCACTCTGCTCTGATACAGTTTACAGTGAGTGGCTACCATGGTAACATTTAATTTAGCAGTCTTCAGATCTACACTGGCCCTCAATTCTACGAACATCTTTTTCAACAGAGAAATGTTAGAATAGGCTGTTTGCCACCCATCATTATAGCTATTAATCATGTTAGATAATACAAGGATGTGTCAAGTTACTCTCTATTTACCTAGCAGCACACGCTTCTATAATACATGTGCTCAAGTTTGGAACAGTCATATTTCCTTACAGTAAGAATGACAAAAGATTAGTCAATATTTACAATAAAAATCTCCTTTCCATTTTCTGTAAAATAAACCCAAATACCCCAAAATGAAGAACATTAATGGCAGTACCAAATAGTGAAAGACACATCAGACAAGAAATTAAAAAAAAAGAAATTGAATTTATAGTGCTTTGAGTATGCCATTGAGCAAAAAGAGAAGGTAGCTTTTTGTTAGGAAGACTTTCTTTCTTTTTAATAACAAAACGGCCCAAAAAAGTGTGAATTTCCCAGGCTATCTGTTTTTCACCATATGCTTACATGTTTTTCTATTTATGATCCTTCAGATTACAGTGCATTATTTTAGCGCTCATTCTTTGGACAGAATATCTTTGTTTCCAGCTTAGAATATATGTAGCTATCTACTCTGCAATCCCCTAAATAAGCAATTATCTACTCAGAAGCCATTTCAGATGATCATTGCTTACACAAGAATTTGTAAGGCTAAGGGCTGACTGATTTTAATCAATAAACAAGTGCATGGTATTTTTAATAGTAAATTTTTAATCTTCATGAAATATGCATGATCTATAAATTTCCACATTTGTGTTTCTGTAAACATTTATTTTTGAAGGTTTGCAGGCAACAAAATAGTTGTTCATTTAGAAGTACTTGCATGGTTGGTTCTTTGTTACTTGATCATCTTGGGTTAGCTTTGGAAATCTCTTTCAAAGCGATGCTCCTACACCAAACTAAAATTCTAACACTCGGCTTCATTGTTTGTGCATATTTGAAGATTCATCTCAATATTTTCTTGTTATTTTGGAGTATTCAGTACCAGGTAAGTATGTTATTACAGTAAAAAATGGTAGAAATTCCATAAATCATGAATACTCCAAAGATAAGGAACAAAAGCAATTCTAAGTAATGAACAAGTTGTAATGCTGAATGTCCTTCTGTAATGCAGAAATATGGTTCTCGAGCTTTCTGAACAGAGGTGGGAATTTGTAACATATCCTTTTATGATATTCCAATTAGTAATACAGTGGTTTATGTGAAACTAAACTTATTTTTTCATATTTTTCCTATATTTCTCAGTATTTCACATTATCAAGGCTGACATACTGACACAAAGTAGTTTTGTAAATCTACCCCATTTTTACTATGGCATAATTCCTTTATTAAAAGGTGTCATGGTTTAACCCCAGCCAGCAACTAAGCACAAAGCAGCCACTCACTCACTTCTCCCTGCTCCCAGTGGGATGGGGACAAGAATTGGAAAAAGAAATAAAACTCCTGGGTTGAGATAAGAACAGTTCAGTAACCAAAGTAAAATAATATATAATAATAACAATAATAAAAATATAATTATAATTATAATAATAATAATAATAGTAAAGGTAGTAATAGTAATGAAAAGGAATATAACAACAAAAAAAAATAGAGAGAAATAAAACCCAAGAAAAGACAAGTGATGCCCAATGCAATTGCTCACCACCTGCTGACTGATGCCTAAGCAGTGATCCCTCCTCCCAGCCAACTCCCCCCAGTCTATATACTGAGCATGACATTCTATGGTATGGAATATCCCTTTGGCTAGTTCAAGTTGGCTGTCCTGGCTCTGCTCCCTCCCAGCTTCTTCTACACCTGCTCACAGGCAGAGCATGGGAAACTGAAAAATCCTTAACTTGGGATAAGCGCTACTTAGCAACAACTAAAACATCAGTGTGTTGTCAGCATTATTCTCACACTAAATCCAAAACACAGCACTGTACCAGCTACTAAGAAGAAAATTAGCTCTATCCCAGCTGAAACCAAGGCAAAAGGTAACTAACTTATTTTATAAAAGAAGTTTTAAACATAAAATATATTTAACTGCAATTTCATTTGCTTTATAGCATATTTCTGAAGGCATCGTGGCTTTTACAAGTAGTTTCAAATAGTGTAGGAAAGAGTGAACAACTTTTTCCTTCCCTTATCTTTACAAATAAGATTTTTTTTTTTCCCCTCACCCCTTCTAATACTTTCCCTCTCAAGTACTTTTTGTTTTTTCTACAATGAAACTCTGGGAGCACTGTCAGTAACAACTTCTTTAGTGGCAACAATGAAACCAGCATACTTTTTACCAACGGACTACTCCTGAAAATTATGCTTTCAGGACAGGGTGAAACATTGCTATCATACGCATATGTAATCTTGCAGGTATTATTTCATGTTTTCCCATCAAAGACAAAAGGAGAGTTTCAGTTATCATTCCTGTAGCATTGCAGTGATGAAAATAAGCAAAAACAATAGATGCACTGAAGTGAGACAGTAAATTTGATGTGCTCTTATCAAAAAGCTGCACTTATGAGACTTCCACTCTATCGGGATATACCTCCAAATGCTACAACCTAACAGGAAATAAGACGGGATTTCTAAGAAATACGTATTCTGTGATTACTGGAGTCAGGAAAAGAATGTGAAATAAGTTGATTTTAGTCCTAGAGCTCTGGAAATAGATTTTTTTTGTTTCCTGAGTTTGTAAGTTAATCTTAACTTATTTGATGCAGGATATCTAATGAACTTTTTAAAAAAAGAACATTAAATAGCAAACATGAATGTTTAGTAAATGTTTGTCTTAAGTCTTGCTTTGTATGCACCATACCATAGTACCATATGCTAAGTTGTATACAGTATTTATTTTTATGTATTTATTGTCATAACACCTCCAAGTTAGAATTCTGTTGTGCAAGACATTGTTCAATTGGAGAAATAAAAAGTGGCCCTTACCTACTGGAACTTAAATCATAAGTGCTAAACAAGAGACAGCTAATGAACAGAAAAGGAACGAGATACAAGAAAATGCTGGACAACGAAATTCTCTGTAGGTGTAGTCACTTGGATTCCAGATATTGTAGAAAATTCTGTAGGTACCACGTAAAACAAGTACTGAGATGTGCTTGGACTAATAAAGGTGTTTTGCCCATAAATGCAAAAATAAGTGGGAGGTCAGCACGTAGGAACTACCTGAGTCACATTGAGCATCATTTCTTTTAATTTTTTTTTGCAATTCTAACAGCATATCACATTTCCTGAACCCTGCACTTTCCTTGATGAGAATCATAGAAATACACTGAGGGGAACATAATTAACATTAATCTATATATATTTAACTAACTAATGTAGGTGATTTACTTCAGCTGTGCATTCTGAGATATCACTAATAATACCTTATCTTCTTTATGACAGGTAAATATTCCATTTCAATAGATTGCCAAAAGGAACTGCAAAATACTTCAAAGGTAAGGACCTCCTTAAAAATAATACTTCAAATGATCATTCCTTCTGGTTTATCAGTTAAAAAAGAAAATGGAGAATGTTAATTCTTTTTGACTGTCTGGCTGATAGGAGAGAATTACAGATGGCATTAATTGACATAGACTTTGACTTCCTGTTTGTGAAGCTGTGTTTACATATAAAAGACAAATTTTCACTTTTCTCTTCTTAGAAAGGATAAATTTAATTAATTTGATAACTGCAGAAAAAAAGGCTTCATGTGTGGAAAGAAAATATTAAAAGCTTGTTATATTTTTATCATATTTCTCTTTGTGCAAGATTAAAAGAATATTGTTAAACTAGTAGAAAATTTCATATGTTTAGGATAGGATAAGGGTTTTTTTTTCAATATGACAGCTTGCTAACTTCACTTTTTTATTTTTTACTGATACAACTTTCTTTCATTCTTCTAAGAAATATAATTTTGACTTTAGTTCCAAACATTTAATTAATTTTGAGAGCTCTTGAGTTTTAGAATACATTTTTTTTTACTTTCAGTTGGGGAGGAATAACTCAGTGTCATATCATGCCTAGACTGTTTTTTGTGGTACTTCATTGTTCTTTAGCTACTTCTCCTGTAGCAATAGTTGATTAATTTTAAACTGTACATCACCCTTACAGAGAATATTCTTGTCTCTCAAGGACACAGGTAATAAGATACAAGGTTTCACTAAAATTGTTATTTGTAAGTCACCAAGTTAGAGGGGATGAGACCTTGTGGTCTGCCCTAAACTTGTATGTGGTAACCAGAGAGAAAGCAAGAGCAGTAATTTATTGTTCTAGTAATCATGTATGTGCCTGCTTTATTTTAAAACACTGGTGACTTCAAGAGCCTACCACTTGTCATTTATGCATATGCTTTAATGCATATACTGACAGAGATAGGAGATCCTGTATTAATTAATATTTAGCCATACATTTCAACATTGCCTTTTTAAAAAAAAGTTCCATAATTACCTCAGCCTCCCAAAACATAGCTTCTAAATTGCAGGCATTATTGGGTGTAGTTTTTTTCCTGTGTGTTCATGGAGGAGAGGGTATTCTGAAAAAGTTCCACAGGCTTCTGGGGATTGTGCCAGATGTGATCCGAGTACTGAACTTTTTATGGAACAAAAACATGTAGGTGGAGCTTTTCTTGAGAGAAAATTCTAGTGGTCAGGATGGAGTATCTATTCTGAGTGAAAAAGTCAGAGGCTCATCTCAGAACATGCTGTATTCCCAGAAAGGGGTCTGGCAGAGCAAGGACTTCAAGCCTGGTCTTATGTCCCAGAAGAATGCCTGAAATATTCAGCCTTTTGCTATTCTGGCTCCAGTACTCTTATTAATTTTTTATGGTTTTTTTTAGTCTTCGTTTCAAAAAATCTTTTAGAAATCTATTTTTTCTTCTTGACTGAAATCCCAGAGTCTTGTCAGACTTGGGAAGCCATTCTCATCATACATCAATGTGCTATCTAACCCTCTCTTTGTATTCTTCCAATGTACCTGCAATACTTAGATTCATCAGAAAACTCCAAATTTTCAGTAGTCTATTATACTTTGGAAATTATGAAGGAAGTCATAGTATTATAAAAAGGCCGGCTTTTTTGTGTGTGCAGACGTGTTGCCAAGTTTGTTCCATTTTTAACTTTTTCTTTTCAGGTCTTGTCTTTATATAGAAATATAATTGATGAGGTAATTTGTTACTTTCCCAAGTACCTCAGATAGACTTTGATCATGCCAAGATTTAAATAGTGTTGGCTGAGTGAAAATATTTCAGTGGAAGTAGAAAAAAAAGAACCTTAGAAGTGAAAAATATGGGACAGTTACAAAAAAACGTAGTAAAAAAAAAAGAGAGAAGAGTGAAGGAGGGAAAAGAGAGGGTGCCATACTCCAAGGTGCTATTTGAATGCCATTGAGGATGCCCAGGAGAAAGATCACTAAAGGACATAAAGTATCAGGATGAGAAAATAAATGTCACATTTCTGACAGGTACAGCCAACTATGAAAAAAAAGCCCTATTCAGCATAGGAAGTGAAGGGAAAAATAAAACTAATGACATTACAATCCTCTTGAGAAGTCTTGTTTTGTTTATTATTATCTAGTAAGATAAGTAAGAAGAACTGCTTAGTCTGGCAGTGTTAATTGATGCTGTCCAGGGAGTTTATTGTTATGTATTACTCTTTTTGTCCTTTCATGTAAAGATGTCAGCACATTGCACCTGACAGGATGTATTGTATATTATAAATTATTCTAATTGGGATAGAAAAATTGCCATCAGTTCTTGCTACCCTGTATATCTAAGGCATGACTGTAATTTATACATAATACTAATTCCCAAGTATCAGGTTTATTTTATGGTATAGTTTATATTAATACTGTTTCTATGAAGTCCTCAGATGAAAAGTAGTTTTATTCCATCCAGTTAAGTTTTGACACATATGGATATATTTCCACACACAAATACAATGAACATGTGTATACAACATGTATGGGATAGGAAACGAGGACAAGAGATAAAAGGAATGGAGCCTTTCAAGCCCAACACAAGGTGCTTAAAAAAGAGTTAAACACAATCTTCCACTCTTCCTTGAGCAAGACTAGTATTGACAGCAGTGCTATAAACCAAAGACAGGGACAGGAAAGGGCAAGTATCACTTTATTCTGTCTTTCATACTATCTCATGAGTGCATGGAATGCAAGGATGGGCACGCTGTATCTTGTAAAGGTGGTTATAGCAACCTGTTTTTTCCCCCCTTTCTTCTGTAATTCTGGGGCATGCAAAGTTTTACAGAAATTTTAAAGCAAAATGAATAAATTTCATTGCAGTGAATTATTTCAGTGATGCTGTTTTAGTTCTGAGAGCAATTACTTCCAAAGAAGATGGCTCTCTATCCCTGTGAATGCCATTAGCATAGTGAGGCAGTTTGTAGCCATTTCAATATATAAAACAGTTTGGAAAAGTTTTTTTTACCTCTCAAAAAAAATACTGGTGGAGATTTTTTCTGAATTTCAGTAAAAAATTGAAAAATAAAAATAAATACTAATTTTAATCCTATTCTCTATAGCACAATTGAGCAATCAAGTGTGTTGTTTTGGCCAAACCTCTCTATATGGAATATTCCAAATATTACACTTCCTGGTAAAATGTGATGGAAGTGCCTTGAGGGCAAATACGCTAAATATTTATTTATGACATGGCTTATTGCCTAAGTTTTTTCTGCCTAAAGGCACATATATTAAGTACTAGAGCATTTCAGTTACTTGTTATTTACTGCCTATGCATTAGGAAGAATTATGAATTCAAGCATGTACCATCCATTTTGTTTAAAACCTCATTTTCCAAGCAGGTATGTTCATAATAGACAAAAAATATGATTCCCACCACTGCCATTTTCAGTTATGTGACTAATTGTCTTTCCTTAAGACAAAAATAGCTGTTGTGATGGGAAAGAGATAAAGGGTCTGTGGTTTAGCAAATAAGAATCTCTTGACAGACTTAGGTAGTGGTTTTTAAAGGACTGAAGTTACTTGGTAGGCTAGTTTCAAGAAAAATCAATGTGGTTTAGGAGATGATGTCATTTAGCAGACAAAATTACTTTGGGCAAGATCCATAAACACACTTAGGCATTGCAACACCTATATATTCAGAACTAGCTGTAGGCACCTACATTCCTTATATAGTGCACAAAAAGAGTTAAGCGCCTGAGAATGAGATCCACAGTCAAGAATGTATGGAGCAGAGGTTTACCTATAGTTAGTCATTAGGAAATCCTAGGGTATGGTGAAAATGATAGTGAAGTGACAGGATTTCTAATCCTCTCAGGGTTTAGGCTTAAAGCTACTAAGTGATTCAGGTGACTGAGCCTTATTCATGTTTCTTTCTTTAAGAAATAGAACTGAGGTTACCTTTTTAAAAATGTAATATGTGATTTTGCCCTGAAGGGCAGAATTTATATGCATTCTACTTACTGTACTCCAGAATCCTATAACTGACTGTATCTGGGCCCTTGCAAGTTGTATTAGTAACTCTCATATGTTTTTAAAATGCTACAAGAGAAGATCCCCTTTTGTATATTCCTTCATGAGCAGAATATGATATATAACCAAGAATGTTGGAGGACTCAAGTTTAATTCCCTTTCTGTGTTCAAGAAAGTGTAAATTCTTACCTTCCATCTAGTGAGGTCCATAATCATTAGTAGTGAGTTATACTGGGCAACAATAATTTCTTCCTGTCCTGTTGAATCAGAATTCCAGACTCAGTAAACCAAAGAGAAAGAATTGGTTTGGGCTCAGTGGTTAAATTTGGAGAATAGAGTTCACGTCTACTGCCATGCGTATGGATTCAATATGTAGTTTACATGAAATACACACTAAATTACATAAATACTCACTGGTTAGAAGAGTGATATGGGACTTCCCTTGACCTGTCTTTGGACACTCAATCCTGTTTAAAAAAATCTAGATATACAAAAAATCAATTACTTTCTATTTGTGGTGTCCTTACATGCAGACAGTACTTGATTCTGTGTCATCAGTCCACAAAATACTTACAGTTAAATTGTTTTATCTTGACTCATGCAGAGAGGAGAAATATTCAGGGTTTTTTTGCTTTTGTTTTCTGAACTTCACACAGTCTAGCATTATGCTAACACTGAGAACTGTATAAAAATTCATAAATGTTGTCTCCTCCATTATCTATTAAATAAGGCTTCTTAGTATGAAAGTTACTTCTCCTTTTGAAATTTAATAAAATAGGAATAAATCCCAAATCTTCCCTTGCTTATTCTTTTGGGGGACTTTGGGCTTTTTTTTTAAATATAAACAGCTGCTTCGGGCAAGTTAGTCTCATCAGCTGGATTTACGTAAATCATCTAATAAGAAGCAGGGCTTGACTATAGCAATGCCCTGCTGACCTCACTTGCCCAACAGCAAGAAAAGACAGGAATCTATTCTGCCTTTTCCTGTTGGCATTTGGCATTCCAGTTGAGAGATTAAAATTTAAATTTCTACAATGCATTGGGAGAAAACAAGTAGCAGTCTCTGTCAGTACACAACAGTACATTACTGGTCTCTTCTTGGGGTTTTGTTTATTTCATTTCTCTCTCTCTGTATATTTATCACCACTGTCCCTCCTATCTTTGGGATTCAGGATGTATGCATTTTCACATAGTCTTGTCTGAATCTTGTTATGCGCCTAAGTTCCAGCAAGCATTATGGAGCACACTAGATTGGGAGTGGCTGCATGTTCCAGGAAAAAACTGCATAAATCTCTCTGGCCCTTCAGTCCTTTCTTCACAGAAAGGGTTGTCAAGCACTGGAACAGGCTGCCCAGGGAAGTGGTTGAGTCACCATCCCTGGAGATGTAGAGACATGTAGACATGGATCTTAGGGACATGGTTTAGAAGTGGACTGGACAGCGTTAGGTTTGCGGTTAACAGACTGGATGATCTTAAGGGTCTTTTCCAACCTAAATGATTCTATGGTTCCTATTGAGTCCCACTGAAGCAGGAAACTCAGAAGGAGACAGAAACCTCTGGCCTCTCCCAGAGGAACTGTACCCTAACCACTCTCCTGTCTGGCCCCTTCCCACCTCTTCTTTCCTCCCCAGTCAGAGGTACAAGATTTCAAATTTATTTTTCAGTACAGACCCCCCCCCCCCTTGGCTGTTCTTTATCTTGTATAGTGAGGGTTCCTCTGAAGTGCTCTGCTATCCTCAGTTACAGTCATGTCTTGGAGCTTTCTGTTATTTCACAGTTCAGCCTTCTGGTACACAATTTTAAGATGCCATATAATAATTGCTAGCACAAAAGGTTTGAGAAAATGACTGTCGTATGTTTCAAATTGTTACACAATTTGTGGACTGTAGCTGTCAGTAACCTAAGAACAAACTCAACAATGTATCAGAAATAAATGACAAGCTGTGCTTATTTTATGGCATATAATTTAACAGTTTAACTGTGGACTTATTTAAAGGTATTGCATTATTCTACCTGGAAAAAGAGAAGTATTTATATTATTGTTGCCAAATGCTGTGATCCAGTCAAAGTGACTTTAAGGAGATAGAATAATATACCCAGCTGACAATATTTACTTCTGGCACTCTCAAAAATGGAAATCAGAATTGTTAGTGCCAGAGCAGCACTGTATGTAACTAGATACTGCTTAATAACAAAGGTAATGAAGCATCTGAAACTTAGCTGCATTTCAAAACCTCTACATTTTCCAGTTTATTTCTTCAACTTCTTTTTGCAGAAGTGAATTCTTCCTTGCAGCCTCAGTTTTGAATTGGTAAACCAGCCAAGTTAGGGTTAATATGCATGCCCGAGGTTTTTTGTTACATGGTTTTGACATTTCATTCTTACGCTCTCTTTACTTACTCATTCTATCATGTATTTCAACTGAGCAAACCAAATTAAAGCTGAGAACAAGTTTGCTTTTCTCTCTGTTGTTGTTAGTACCTGGAGGTCCTCTTTTCAGAGTTGTGGATCAGTTTCAGAAATTGTGCATCTCTAGTTCACTGTTTGTAGTAAGAACAGCTCAAGGTTTTGCATACACACTACATAAGCCGTCAGGAGTGTGTGGCAGGAAGAAATGGAGCCATAGTGCATACCTAAACAGGAAATAAAAAGCAAAGCAAAACTTGCTTATTCCATACATAGGGTGGGATGAAAGTCCTCAACATATTGCCTAAATATGAGGCTTAGTCTAGCATTTTCCTGTTGTTCCACCCCCCCTTCCCCTCCGCCCCCCTGATTCTAATTCAGTAACACACGCACAAAAAAATTGGCAATATCAATCATTCTAGCTTCTGAAGTGGTCTTTCATACCTCCTGGTATCCCAGACATACTGCTTTGAATCAATATTGGGGTTTGAGATTTGGTCATCAAAGTGTCTATAATTTTTCATTTCATTATAATTTAGTTCTGCCAAGAACTGCTTTCTGTTGATGTATTGCACGGTGTTTCCTTCTAGTAACTAATGGAAAATGTACGTAACAACATAGTTTTTGCCGTCTTGATATTTTAATGAGCATATTTTGGTCTTACAATCTTCAGGCTCTGTTAGCTTTCTATTAGTTTTTATACAATTCTGTTTTCATTGATATAATCTGATTATATGACAAGCATTACATGCATAGCCTGAAGATCACTTCCTTTCAGTGGTCTGTAAATAGTTCATCCTTTTTTTTTTGTGATTGGTTTCCTTCAGATTTTGCATCATTTATGTTCCTATTATGATCTTCCTCTTTAGCATTAAAAGCATGAACCTCTCACAGGTGATGCATCTTCGCAGTTAGATGGACAGTTCTTTCCTTACTTCTATACCCAGGCTCTGTCCACAAGCTGATACTTCTTTACTTATAAAATTTGTCTCTGACAACATCACAACCAGTTGGTTGTCTCCAAGGACTAGGTTGTGCAAGTTCTCCATCAGACTGTTGCACTAAACCCACTGCAGTTTGTGTGAGGCCAAAGGAGCACATCCTCTATGCAAAGCAGAGAATTTATTATCTGTTCAGGTCTTAAAAATTTGTTCAAAGACTTATTATTAGTCCATTTATGATGATAGTAATGCTTTTAGTTTGAATTAGATTTGCTTAAGACTAATAAACAAAACCTTTCTAGTATCCACCTCTTTCTCTGGTGCTATGTTCACCTGTCCAGGGCCACCCTGGCTCCTGAGGCCAGCGGCTTCAGTCTGAGAGGAAGGGGTTAGGATGAGCTGTCACTATCCCAAGTCCTCCAGCAGGAGAAAGCTGATGTTCGTAGTGGGGAGGTTCCTTCCCTCATGGAGTTATAGTGTTCGTGATTATGGTTTCTTCTTCTCTTCAGTGTCAGTGTGGCGGCACTATGTTTTTGTTAGCATGCTCTGCATCTCACTCTTTCGGCATTAGTTTGCAATATTCACTGTATGTGTGTGGTGTGTTTTACACACTTGGGTTCTTGCTCTTTGTTCTCCTTGTTACGCTTTAAACTGTTTTTCCTCTCTCCCAAGGTTTTATTTCCTTAATAACCAGTAACTGACTGTGGTTGAGTTGTACGTAACCCTCTGGTATCAATCTGTGCCTCTACTACAAGGCTTCTGCTATCATCGTGTGCCTGCACTCCCCAAGCCAGCATTTAATGAAGGGCCATAGACAGCTTTACATAGAACAAGTACTTGAGATTACTATCTGTTAGGTACAAAACATTTATAACACTAGGCCTCACATGTCACATTTGTGCAAAGCGAAGCAGAAGTTAAATCAAAGTAGGTAACAGCCACTTGGTCATGGATAATTTTGGTTATAGCTAAACAAGCTAAAACAAGGGTATAGGCAGGCCAGGACAAGTCCAGGCAAAGCCTGACAAGGCCTGTGTAGTCAGCATACCGCAAAGTCTGCAGCCTTTTGTCGGGGCACTGTGTTAGTGGGACTACAAGACTACACTTTCTTATTTCATGCTTTGGTTGATGAGTATTAATAGACCACAACCTTTTTTTTCCTTTTTTTTTTTTTTTGGTGTGTGTGTGACTTTATTACAGGTTGTAATCTGGTTTTGCATTAGGGGTTTAAAAACATTTTCAAATCGTAATAATATAATTTCCCTGCTGCAGGATCCTGCAGTTCTGCTGTGGCTAAATTTGATAGGCTAAACTGCTTCATAAACCTGGCATCCCCTCTGACCCTTTAGTTCTGTGATTTTCACTTCCACTTACATTTTTTTACACATTTTTGAACTATTACTTCTTTGAAACATGGCCCTGAGAAATGCAATTGAATAAAACCTGGTCATGCTTGTTTGGAAAATTCATGCCATCACAAAGCATTTAAGTTCCATGTTAACAAAGGGATAATCTTTCCAGTTAAAAGTACATGGCAGTTTATTATGGAAGCACTGCTGGGAGGGGAACATATGCTATTTTTTGCACTGTGGTAATTGCACAGTGAGATTGGATTATGCAGGATTCATTTAAAAAAATAGATGTTTAAAACTAAATTCCTACATTTATATTTGTGTGCCAGAATAACTGCACTTGCATTTAGAAGTGTTAAGCACTTAGCATCTCCTGCTGAAATCAGTGAAAGTTGCTGAATGTATTCTACTAATAATAGCAGCACTGTTGTAATATAGAAGAGTAACATATGTTACTCTGCTCATATGATACGGACTAGCATAGTGGTCTGGGCTTTAATCATTATTCAGACAACCAATTGCTTCTGAGCATTAAATAAATCACTGTTTTTTATCGATATCCTATTTCTAAAATAGAAGCAGAATTTACTACCACCAGCTTTACATAGAAAGTCAGGAGAAAAAAAATAAATTGAAAAAAAGAACTGCATTTTAACACACGAACGTATACTACATTTTTTTGCTTCAGGACTCAATAAGGAATTAATTCTATTTTTCACAAATTTTAATTAAATTTTACTTCTGATCAGGTTAGTTGGGTTTTGTTTCATTTTATTCCTTCCCTTCTCTTCCTTCTTCCCCTCCACTCATGTGGATAATATCCTTTAATGGACCACAGTTCAATTACACCGGAAGTTCAGTTCATTATGGTGAAGGGATGTTTTTTTCACTCTGCTTACAGGAATTTTAACACTTTGACTGTTCAACTGTAGAAAAGAACATCTACAGCTGAATGCTGTTTATAAAGTGTTTTTAAAATGTGTACATAATGAAAGTGATGATGATAGAGAAAAGTCACTTTTGTTTGTGTGAATTTTTAAAAAGTAAGCTTCTCTTAAAATTCAGTGTAGAATGTTGATTCTCTGACATTTATCAAAATACTGTAATTCGTGAGTCTTTATACCACCATCATCTGCAGCACAGATTTTACTTTTAACCCTGTATCTCCACTATCTCGCTTTTGCCAGTTTTCTGACAGCTTGCCTGTTACACAGTCTTTGAAAAAATATTTCAGGGTGTTACTTATTTTTCAATATAAAGCATCATACAAAATGATTCATAACCAATTCTGAAGTGTAGCACTTTTTAAGTTTTACAATAGGAGTTGGAATCCATTACAGTAGGTGTTGAAAGTCCTGAAGATGGAACAAGGGCCAAGAACTTGTTCTGGCTAGTTGAGTGCCCTCAAGATCAGGTTAAAGAATCATGCCCTTTCTTGTGTTCTCTTTCTGGCCTACCATAAATTGAACAATGACACAACTTCAGAAGTACAGGTATGCGAGCTAAGCCTTAAAAATGCCTCTTATACTGATTCAGGAGGGATACAATTGTTTTCTGGACTTTCACAACACGTCTACATGTATTAACCCTAGCCTCCTCCGTGTCTTAGAAAATTTAGCATTGCTATGGAATGAAGTGTTTGAGGAACCATGACATTAAACAGAGGAGTACTTTGAGTTTGATTGAAAACTGAATCGTGATTTTTCAGGGCACACTTACCACCAAATACTGTTAAAGCTCTGTAGGATTCTTCTTTGGCTTTGGTCTTTACTTCCTTCTTTTTACAGATTCTTCATCCCGATTGCTTTATTTTAGCAGGAAGCATTTGGTCAAAATAAAAAGTGGTATTCTAAGACATATAATTAATTTGCTAATGGTTTTGGTTTTTCTGCAGACACACGTTTGTAAAAGGCTTGAGTGTATATGTGAAGGAAATGTCCTCTTGATTTTGCTTTTAAATTCCTTACCTGCCATACTTTTTTCCTCCCCTTTCAAGGATCATGTAGAGTTAACATGATGTTTAAAAATTGTTACATCACTGTATGGGGTATAAGGAAGCTACCTACAGATGGGGATGACTCCCCCCATCTGATGACTATTTTTTTAGTTCAGGAAAGTTGCTATAATGCAGTTGAAGATAATAGTAGGGAAAAAAAGACCATCACTATTTTATCTATCCAGTGCAATGGGAGGGAATGGAAAGCCTGGCATAAATGTACTTTCTATGTTGTTCTAAAATACTGGAGAACTTTATCCTTGCTTCTTTTTCTTTGAATTTTGTCAGAGAATTGATAAAAAAATACTAAAATGCCTTTACTACAACAGTAGAAATAATAAGAGAAAGTTAAAAATAAAAAGTACTTTTTGACATTTTAGTTTCAGGTTTGTAATAGTGGGCTATTGAAATGTTCTTAACCAACATAAGTTTAACTTAAGCGTTGTCAGGAATAATAAATAAAAGTTATTCAATAGTCTAATATTTTCAAATTGTTGTAGACAACTTGGAAATAGACAAATGGACTTGATTTATAGACAAAACTAAGCAAAATATGTAATTTTTCAAGGTTTGCATTCTATATTTTTGCTCTACTTTTTAAATAGATGATACACAAGTATTGTAATAATTCCTCTCTTAAGAATTCCACATAATATACTAGAATAGTCTCCTACAGGTAGGAAAAAAGAACTGGAAGATACTGGGGATCAATGAAGGCATGTCAGCCATGGCCAGTTACAAATTCAGCAACTCTCCATGTAACTTCCATATTTATTATTTTCAACAGTCACTAGTATATCACAATGACTATTAATACCTTTACACTGCCTCTTTTATAATATAATGAGAAATTATGGTTAACTATATTTGAAATCACTTCCTTCCTGATACTGAATGGCAATGATTTATTTTCCTTACATATAAAATAATATTGTGTTATGTAGCATCATTACACCATAAAATACAATGGGTTTTATCACCTAGTGCTTCTCAAAAGTGTTTTTCAATGACTGAGAACATGAAGCGAATAGAAATTTGTTTTCTAAAGCTATGAGGTTTTTTTAATACTTTAAAGAAGCAAAGGATCTGGAATCCACCCAGAATATTGGACTTAAAAGCTAGCTGAATTACCACAGTACAGAGACCAGAAGTTACTAGAAAGAAGCCTGAATTTATACCTCATTACCGTAATGCTCCTCATTCTGTTGTCGGCTTGGGGCACAAGGTTGATATTCATGATCTCTACTTCCTGCAGGGGTTGCAAATGCAATTACAGATTCTCAATGACCTGATTCACCCTGCTTATGCCCAGTGACAACATATAACATAGGGTAGCAAGTGATGTGATTCCAGGCCTCCTGATGATCACAAATATTCTGTATAGGCCTTAGTGAGATCGGAGTGAGTAATTGGGTTTTTTATTGCTGACTAAAGTAAAAAACTAGGGGATTTATTTCCGGCACACAACGTTTAATTTTCCTGGCAATGTGAAAACCAAACTGGATTCATGTTAAGTAAAATATTTATTTTAAACAATCTTTTCCTTATTTTTTTTAATTAAGTCAAAATTTCAGTAAGAGGAGAGAAATGCCAAGAGAAATAGTGTAACTTTGGGTTATTATTTTTTTAGGGCATTTATTTCATTTTTTGTGTTTGAGCTGTAAATTTTTTTCTTTTTCTTTTGGGCAAATGTCTAATATTAAAGAGAAATATTTCAACCATCTGAAGCTATATTCCTAAATTAAAAGTTGATTAACAGACTTGTAAATTCTATATATCTCTATTGTTTTAAATAATGGTTTCTCACACTGGGATGTGTTGGATTTTCTTTCCTTTACTTTCTCACATTCTGATTAGTTTCTCACTTCCATGTCTGAAAAATAAAGTCTCAATTTTTAATTTTTATTTTCCAGTGCTTTTAATGGGACTTCTAATAGAAATAGAATTTGCAATTTTAAGCAATGCTTTTTGTCCTGGAAATGTTTCAATATTACTTTCTGTGTATATGCAAAGTGGGTTGTTTTTTTGACAGAACTGAATGTCTCTTTAAATATCATAACTTTTTGTATCATTCTCCTCAGTGCCATTTTAACCCATGTAGTTGTAGGGGCCCATCATGTCCACCATAATACAGGTATGACATGTACCATGCTTTTAATGAGACATATGGTATCACGTCCAGATTTTCTACCAATTCACAGAATCAAAAAGTCACAGAACAGTTGAGGTTAGAACGGACCTCTTGAGATTGTCTACCCCAACCTCCCTCCTCAAAGCAGCATCAACTAGAGCAGGTTGCGCAGGGTCATGTCCAGTCAGGTTTTAGATATTCCTAGGGATGGATATGCCACAATGTCTCTTGGCAGCCTGTTCCAGTGTTTGATCAACCTTCCAGTAAAAAAAGATTTTTCTTATGTTTAAATGGAATTTTCTGGGTTTCCATTTTTGACCATTGTCTCTTGTTATAGGAGACAGTGTGGAAAGACTTCCGAAAGCCTTGCTAAAGTTAAGATATCCATTGCTCTCTCTTTGTCCACTGAGCTAGTAATGTCATTATAGCAAACTATCATTGGTCAGGCATGATTTCTCCTTCTTAAATCCATGCTGGCTTGGATTTATTACTTTCTTGTCCTTAATGTGTTTGGTTATGGTTTTGAGGGTTATTTGTTCCAACAGCACCCCATGAACTGAGTTGAGGCTGACTAGCCCATACTTCCCTGGATCCTCCTTCTTGTCCTTCCTAAAGACAAGAGTGACATTTACTTTCTCCAGTCCTTGGGAACATCCTCCAATTGCCACAACCTTTCAAAGATAATTGAAATTGGCCTTGCAGTGACATCAGCCAGCTCTCAGCACTGGTGGGAGCATACCACTAGGTTCCACAGGCTTATGTATGCCCAGTAGTTTGTGTGTTCCCTAACATGGTGCCTCTCTACTGGGGGTTAGTCTTCATTACTCCAGACTTTCCCACTGGTCTCAGGGGATTGAATTTCTGAAGGAAGTCCTTACTAGTAAATTCCAGAAAGAACACCTTGACCTTTTCCATGTCCTTTGTCAGCATCCTGACCCATTCAACAGTAGGTCCATATTTTCCCTAGTCTTTCTTTTGTTGCTGATACACCTGCAGAAGCCCAAATAGTTGCACTTTATGTCCCTCACCAGTTTCAACTCTAGGTGGGTTTTGGCTTTCTTAAGACTATCCCTGCGTGCTCAGACAGTGTTTCTACATTGCTTCTGGGTCACCTGTCCCTTCAGGGACCTTCATACCTTCATACACCTCTTGTATGCTCTTTTCATGTTTCAGTTCACTCAGGAGCTACTTGTTCGTCCATGCAGGCCTCCTGCCACCATTGCTTGATTTCCTGCTCATCAGGGTGAGCCATTCTTGAGCCTGGAGAAGGTGATACTTGAAAATCAACCAGCTCTCTTGGACTCCTCTCCAGGACTGTATCCCATGAGATTCTCCCAAGCAGGTCCCTGAACAGGCCAAGTCACCTGGAGTCCTGGCTTGTGATCCTACTTTTTGCCTTGTTCCCTTCTCTCAGGATCCTGAACTCTACCATCTGATGGTCACTGCAGCCAAGCCTGCACCTGACCTTCACATTCCTAACCAGATCTTCTATGTTTGTAAGTATGATGTCTAGCAGGGTGCCTCCAATATGGGTTATATGCATCCAAGCTGAAAACCAGAATTCTGCACGTGGTAGAGGTCTAAAATTCCAGATTCCAGTCTTGATTCTTGAAAGACAACTTTATGGATATTTATGGTAAGTCCTATTGAAAATAAAGTCAGATTAGATGGGATGTAGGAACATGCCTTTTCTGGGAAATGTTCATGGAGATAAAAATGCATTTTGAGCATAGATCTGTAAGACCAAAGTAGAGACCAAAGCATGGACTTAGGAAAATTAGGAGATTTGAGTGTAACACATTCATACATAGATAGTTATGACTGTTAGAAATGAGTATGTATATAAAGTGGGTATGTATCTGAAAAAAATAAATTCACACACTAAATGATAAAATCAAATGTGATTTTGGAGTAAGCCAAAACCTTTTTTTTTGCATTGCCTTACAAGTGTATCATGTTTTAAAATGATGGATGGTATTGTAAATTAAAGTTGTTCTTTTCTTATGGTGAAGGTCTGCCAAATTCTAAATATATTTTTTTAATCTGTCACTTCATCTCCAATAATTTTCTTCAAAATAACAGACAAACAAAGCCATAAGTTTTTCTGACACTAATAAAATACACAATGCTTGGCGCTCCTCGTGTTGGCTTTGCAGCAGCAGTTAATTAACAAATGCTATTCCCATAGCTGGTACGCTATGTTTGATCTCCATGTGCTAAGATATTTGACAAGATAGGTGCTATACCTAGCTTGAATTTTTTTTTTAATCAAAAACATCAATTCTAATGTCAGTTTACTCAAAACACAAGGGTTGGGGAGAGTCTAATATTTGCTAAGTGGAAAAAGACAAAAAGGGTATTGGGAAAATGATTATTTTCAAGCTTCCAGTGAGATACTACAATCAATGGAGGTTTAAAAATAAATAAACAAGAGAGCTAGTGAGACATCTGTGTCAAAATACACTAATGCTCCAAATTGGTATGGATTTCACAGGGAAAAATCGTAAAGCTATTTCATACTACAGCTAGACCAAGTAAACTAGATCTACTCCTCCCCCTTCCCCTAACAGAAGCCTAAATATTCACTGATGTGAGAGAATATTAGCTAGGAATGGAAGGAAAAATATATCCAGATATTTCCTCTGTTTCCAAATTGATGATTTAATCGTGCTCTAATCCTCAGAAATTAGATGGTCAGATTGTTGATTGGTACATAATAAGTGCTATCAGTTTTCAGGGTAGAACTTTTTGACCAGTATTCAAGGTAAGCTAAACCATAAGCATTTCAAGGAAATGGGTTTCTCCTTTATATTTGAATTGTGGTGTCTTCAAGCAATACCATATTTAGAGGTTTTCAAAATTTTGCCATAATCTTTTATAGTAGCAGCAAATAACATTGATAGGGGTATTACCCCTCAGTTTAACTTTGATATTTGCGCTTGATATGATGGGAAGGATAACAGCTGTTGCCAGAAGTTTCTTTCGTTAGCAGAATCCACAACAGTAACCAAAAATTGTGGACTTGGAAATGGCCTAAAACCCCAGTTTATTCACACTGTTTCTGAATCCCCAGTTCATGTTCCATTCTTTGGTTTTATGCTATTAAGTTATGGATCTCTAATTCTTATGTAGAACTTGCTATTTAGACTAGTAAGAATTATAGGAAGATGTAGTATTGTTTGCATCTGTGTTTAATTTCAGAACTTCATATGCAGGATTTTCAGTTGCCCTGAGAAAGTTTATTTGGTTGGTTGGTTGGTTGGTTGGTTTTGGTTTTGTTTTAAACTCCAGTACTTGGACAACAACTCTTAAGAGCAAGATTCCTCAGACTTTATTCCTGTGAGATATTTATTTATATGTCAATCTAGACACAAAATACACGGGCTTTTTTTAATTCACAAAAAGAGTTCTGATTATTTTGAAGATCTATTTACAGATATAAAACCATCGTGGATATGGTCAGAATAAAAAGAACAGAGAGGTAATTCAAAATGATCTGATGCTCAATATGTCCAAAATATGTAATTTATATCTTCAAAGGTGCACACCACAATTCTTGTTCCCTCGTCATCCAGGTTAGGAGACCAATGATCATCACTCCCCCTCTGTCTTTGCTCCATAAAACAAAGCTGGGTTCTTAAATTTTTGCAAGAAAGACCTAGCCTAAAACAGGTCTGTTACAGGAATATCTTCCTGCAAAATGCAGATTAGCAAAAGAAGTTGGAATTGATTCAAACTGAAAAAAATACCAAAAGAGGTATTCCCAACATTTTCTGATGATATGGGCACACAGAGAAGATACTAAGGAATATTTCTGGGAACAAAGTGGAGTGCACATTTAATTTTATGGTCCAGTCTGAGAAAGCCGATCTTTTAAATAGCATTGTTCAACAAATCCACGACATGTTGCACAGAACAGCATATTGCCAAGATCTTTTATCCGCCTGTTTTCCTAATGGAATGCCCTTACTATATTGATTCAGCCAAACCCAAATGAACTGAAGGTAAGTCTGCCAAACTGCCCATTTAACATTGCACTCTTCTACATACTGAACAGCAAAATACAGTAAATATCTAAGAGAGACCTAGTCTTTTTGACTTTGAAATTTAAGTGGATCTGCAGGCTTGTTAGCCTTTCAGCAGTTCTTTTGTGGGAGCTTAATGCCATAGCTAAGGAAGTGTCTCACATCTATATGATATTTCAAATGGGATATTGAAGTGAGTAAAAGCTATTGGGACTGTGGGTATTCTGCACCTGGGAGGTTCACTTTCTATTTAAATACTTGTGAATTTGCTGCACAACTAATTTGTCTACAGCTGGTACGCAGGGTTTAGAAAATGCTTTGCTTGGAACAGTTCTAAATATCGGAGAGTGGGGTACAAATTACTCTTACTTATCACCTGTTTTAATCTAGATTATTCACCAGGTAGCCAATATTTTGAGTAAATCAGATTCAAATTTTTGTATTTTTACTCACCGAAGTTTCTCACAGAAAGAGAATACTGTGTATGTAAAGAATTTAGCTTTGAAAACGTCAGCAGTGTGTTAGTATGACAGGTAATGAGGCAATTTGGCAGAACATCAGAAACTAATTGAGCTCAGCTCACATCAATGCAGCTTTTTCAGCTGAAGCTGTGTCCTCTAAAATGAACAGAATTACATAAGACAATATGACATGTACAATTTTAATTGGAAGCTCTAATTTAAAATATTTAAATCATGTTTAGAATAATTTGTGAATCTACACAGACACATTCTTAACCAATTAATTAAGTCTCTTCGGTGGGTCGTATAATGACTTAGTGTCAAAAATATAAATTATGAAAGTGTCTACACATATAAATATTCAAGCAACTTTTAAAGAGAAGGGATTTAGCTTTAGTAGAAAGGCCTCACAACTGCACACTGGTATATAAAATTAACATGGAATTTTATAAGGCAGCTATTAAAATCTGTTAGTACTGTTAAAAATACCGGTTAATTTAGAAAGTAGAGCTTTGATTTGGTCACATCACAAAACAAGATTGTAAAATATAATTTCAAAAAATTTCAAAGATCATTAAATGATTTTGGTAACACTGATTTTTAAGTATTTAATATTAATCTCTGAGTGTACTGTATGGTGTTACCAGAGCATTGCCACACATGGTGTTTTTCTTTTACACTAGGATTGCAATTGAGAATCTGTTAAGATGTTTTAAAGGATAAATCTCTCCCATAAAATAGAATACTAAAAAATTATTGGGGGGCAGGGAGGGGTTGGGAGGGTGAGAGATTTTAAATCTACATCAAACTGTTGCTTGAGTCATGTCCATTATGATTCACTTACACTATTTTTATTTTCCGTATTTTTTGATGAGTTACTTTTTGGACACTTATAACATTTCCTGCCTGTCAAATTGGTCAAATACAAACAAAACCATGAATATACTTAATAATATATAGCATAATATTATATTAAAAGACTGTATGAAGAAGGGGAAATATTATCTCTGGGTTTAAGGGTATCAAAGTTGTTGCTTAATAGACTGAATTGATTTTGCCTCAGTCACCAGCAATGTCAGTGGTAACACTGAGAGCAGAAACAGGACTTCTTGACTTACAGGGTAGCATCCTGTTCAGTGGCTCACATTCTTTCCCTCATTCTCCTTTTTCTTTTTTTACCATGTTTTTTAGGGCAAAAAAAATTACAACACATATTTTGTTCTGCTGTGCAAGTAGTATGAAGCAATAGGATTTCTTGTGAAAAGCAGCCATGCTGCTTTAATAAAAATGAAATATTTCTTGGTAGTCTTTTGTATTTCATAACATTACCAGTTTTTGAACAGTGCTATTTCTTTAATTCATTATGTCAAAATGTCTGGATTTCAAGCAGTAAGAGTTTTTTCATATATTTTTGTTTAAAAATGTGAATAAATACATTTCTTCCAAAGTAAAGGCATTTTAACAAATTTATTATCATGCATTAATTAGCTTAATCCCTTATCAGTATTACTAAACCTGCAATATTTAAATTCTTAACTTTATCTGACTCCATCCTAATTGGTACCCGCTGAAAATAAGTTTTTGAGATCTATGTGGGATCCTGGGTGCTTGTGATACTAAGTATGATATGTAAAGCTTATTCTTATAATTAAATAACTGTGATGTACAGAATAATCTTGTCTCACAACCACACAACATTTTGAAACTGGGAAACCTAAAGTGATTTTTTAATGATAGTTTCTGGATAGAGCCAATTTAGAATGAAATTCAATGGGAGTTGTCAGATATTTCTAACATTTCTGTACACCTCTTCATAATACCAGAGGAGTGCATCATTAATTATGTATGGATTTGATATTACTGACTTCCCCTCCCCCCCCAGAGAAACATATATTTTAGCAAATTCAGGATATATAAAATAAATTTATGGACACTTATTAACAGCATAGACAAATGTGCTTCACTTGTTTTAATTAGCTTCCTTTGACAATTTTTCAATAACTGTTTACTAGTGACTGCTGCTATGAATATCAATACCTCCTTTCACAAACTCTCTCCGGCTAATTTCTGTCATTGACTATGAGGGCTTGAATGGCATGGACACTGGAAGTCTGCCTAAAAATATTGACAACCTGAATGATTATCTAGCATCATTCATGGTAACTCCGTCAGGTTGTCTGAGAATAATTGTGAAACAAATGCAGGTCATTACGGAATGAACATGATATGTCCATAATGGTTCCCCTGAAGCTGCTGGAGTTCACTTGGCCAAAAATCTGTCATTAAAAAAGTAATTCAATACATTTTATTGAAAAGGTGGACAAATCAAGTCTACTGTACTCCAGTGTATTTTCAGTGTACTCCAGTATATTTTAAGAAGTGTTACCTAGCTTCCTCTTTAAAATTCTTTAAATTATTAAAAATGTAATAAAATTGTGATGTTCTGAGTTGATATTGTTACTCCTCTGAATTGTCTTTTATCTTAAAAGGACATACAATGTTATATAAGATATTAAACATAACATTGTGGGATAAAATTTAGGACTTCCTGGTATAAGATTATTTTTCCTGGTTCAGAATTTCAGTTGTTGCAGTACATTTATTCAGTTTTCCAGTATTATTTACAAATGGATTTTTGTCCATTGATTCTAAGAAGTGAATTTTTCAGATTATTCCATTTAGAAAATTTTGCCATGTTCAGGATGTAGTATCTGTAATTTTTTATTTTATTTTATTTTAAAGCTATTTTTAATTTAACAGTAATTTTAATATGGAAATAACTTTCTCAACTCTTTTGTCAACAAGAAATATGTAATGGTCATCATAACCTATTTGACTTATTTTACTGCTAAATACATAGAGAAAAGAACTTGTTATTATTGCATTTTTTAATACTGTGAACACTTACCCATTTCACCACTAAATATGAAAAGGCCTGTATGTTTCTGACTTTTTAAATTTGATTGTTTTAAGGAGAAGTATGATTTTTTAATTATATAATGTAATGTAATACTGTAATTAAAACTACTCTATAAATCCAGTGCAGCAGGCACAAAGTAAGAAATAAGTTTAGCTGAACTGTTATTCTTAGATTTGTAGTAATTCTGATGTGATTTCAAAATTTTAACTAAGGCATTTTAACTAGATAAGCTCAATCTTGTCATAAATGCTTAAAAACTTGTAGACCAGTACAGCAGATTAATGATAGTTTGTGAAATGAAAGCACTGGCTTTGCAGCTAAGTCATTTCATGTTAGAAACCATAAAGTGTGTCCAGTGAAAGATGATTTGTGTCAGCTAAAACTGTAGCCTGAAGCAACACTTGGTGGGTTATTACTTTAATCTAGTTATTGCAGCCTTGAAGTGTATGTTAGTAAGCTGAGGGTAAAAATGTCAAAAGCACAGTTGAGACTGATCACTAACAGTTTCTAAGAACAACAGAAAACTGTCCCATGTATTATTTTTCTGAAGTTGGTCAACTCAAATTGTAGGCACATTGTCTGTGGGTTATTTTAAAAATATCAGTTATTTCTAGAAAATAACACTTTTCTTATGTGAAAACTTCCATAACTAGGTATTTACACAGAAAAAAATTTATTGTCATTCCAACATTTGAAATTATGAAAAGTTAAATTTGCCGTTGCCATCTGTTTATCAAATGAATGCCAGTGTACTGTGTTTATGGACTGGTAGTACAGCATATTATTCATTCTTTAGTACATTACTATTAAATTAAACAATACTTAACAGAAAAAAAAAGTTAATTTTTTCAAAAGAGATAACCACATCTCTGATTATTAATACCTGCGCTAAACTTCAGCTTCTAGACTATGTACAGACAGAATCACAAAATCACAGAATGGTTGAGGTTGTACAGGACCTCTTGGACAGGACAGGTCTTTTGCTCCAACTCCCCTGCTTAGGTAGGGTCACCTAGAGCTGGTTGCCCAGGACCATGTCCAGACAGCTTTTGAATATTGCCAAGGATGGAGACTCCACAGCCTCCCTGGGCAGCCTGTGCCAGTGCTCAATCACCCTCACGGTAAAAGTGTTACCTGATGTTCCGACAAAACCTCTTGTGTTTCAGTTTGTGCCCATTGCCTCTTGTCCGGTCGCTGAACACCACTGGAAAGAGCGTGGCTCCATCTTCTTTACTCCCTCCCTTCAGGTATTTGTACACATTGATGAGATCCCCCCGAGCCTTCTCTTCTCCAGGCTGAACAGTCTCAGGTCTCTCAGCCTTTCCTCAGAGGAGAGATGCTTCAGTCCCTTAATCATCTTTGTGGCTCTTTGCTGTACTGTCTGCAGTATGTCCAGGTCTCTCTTGTACTGAGGAGCCCAGAACTGGACACAGTAATCCAGGTGTGGTCTCAACAGTGCTCAGTAGGACAGTAGACAACTGGTGGAATCAGAAATTGATTTATAGAACTTATACTATACAATGCTTATCATTTAAAATGTATTACTTGCAAAATGCTAAAAATAGGTGAAATATAGGTTTTCTTTATTTCACTTAATGGGAAATTGTGAAGGAGTTACTTCTTAAAGCAGATTAATATAGCTGTTTTCAGTGGTGTCTTTATTTTCATTGTAGAAAAGTTAAAAGAAAATGGACAGTGGACTGACTTTAACTAAATGTTGGTAAAGGTTTAAGAGCTAAAACTTAATATATATGTATGTATAGTTCTTACATATGAACTTTTTTTAGTCTTCATTGCAGTGCCATTACAGACATTTTAGGGGAGGGGGTTTGTTATGGCTTTTAAAAGCCATTGTTTCTAATAGCATATATAAAGAGATAAGATAATGTGGGAATTTTCATTTTGAAGTACTATAATAACATACTGGATTTAATGTGTTTCAGGGGCTGCAATAATTCTGTCTCATTCATATTTTAAAATAGTTATTATGTCAGTCTGCATAGATATCTATGTGTATTCTTGACCTCAGTTTATTCTAGACGTGCAGTAATTATTCTAGATAAATTGGAAATCTGTAGCTGCATTCAAAATTCATAACAACCCACTAAATTACTATATTTCATTGCCCTCTTTTTCAAAGGTATTTGCGCATTTTTCACACATATAGATTGCATTATTTTGTCACATATTATTTAAAAGGGAAAAAGGTTGCATGTTTGCCTTGAACTGTCAGTCTCTCTTTTCTCCTGCTCCACATTTGAGATCCTCTTCCCATATCTTACTTCCTTCCGTGGATGAAGAACACTGTTGTGCTCGAAGATATGATGCTTACCTCATCTGAACCTTCTACTGCTAAACATTGAAAGGCTGTAGCGGAACCTGGAAAATATTATATTGCCATATTGGTACTGCTAGTTGTGAGAGACTGAAAGAGTTAACGTCTCAAACATTGTGGTGGGGCAAGTTCTGCTTAAAGACAAACCCCGCACAGCAAGGAACCAGGTGAAAAGCCCGTCAGCTCAGACATCAGCAACAGGAGGGGGAGGGCATGCTGGGGGGTGCGCAGCTCCCTGTTCTGATAAGCTGTTCTGATACAAAGATCAAACAATGGCCGTGTCTGCAGGGAAGGACAAGTTACTCCACAAAGGACCCCAAGCCTAAAGGCTCACAAACTGCTCCTTAACCTGACAAGTTTGGGTGCCTGCCCAAAGGAGGGGCAAGAATGATAAAAGGACACAAACTGAAGCCCTGGGTGCACAAGCCCACCGGGACTGGACCCCTCGGCTGACTGGACACCTCAGCTGACTGAACCAACGCTGGACCCAGGACCGGTGAAATCTTTCTCTCTTCCTCTCTCTCTCTGTCTTCTCCTCTCTTTCCTTTTCCTTTTCCACAATCCCTACACCTCATCCATTTCAAGATATAAACTGTTGACCAAGTCCGAGACTAAGAGTGGATCCAGTCGCCCCTGGGCCTTTCTCTGAGGAGGAGTCTAGAAAGAAAGGGGGTCTGCTCTGAACCTCATGACTCAACGGGAGGGATCTCATTCCCTGAATCAATGTATATGGTTACCACAGGTTACCTGGTTTACTGAGGTAGTTTCAAGATATAAACCGTTGACCAAGTCTGAGACTAAGAGTGGATCCAGCCGCCCCTAGACCCTTCTCTGAGGAGAAGTCTGGAAAGCAAGGGGGTCTGCTCTGAACCTCATGACTCAACAGAAGGGATCTCCTTAGTCCCTGAATTGATGTATATGGTTATACGGTTTACAGAAGTAGTCTTATGCCAATTCCTGTTGTGAGAAACCCTGCCACCTACTACCACGCCTCCCCAGTTCCGTTTGCTTCTGTCATAAATGAAATCTTTAACTGATTGTTTGGTGGTGTTTCACTTTAATTTAGCCTGAGGGAATTTCGAATTAAACACAACTCCCTGGTCTGTCCAGTCTGGGTCGTGACACTAGTGACACAGTTTTTAAATGGCATTCTTTTTGCATTGTACTTCTTTAAAAGTATGAGGTGGAATCATGAATCCATTACATTTCCTGATAAATCCTTGTTAATTGCTATGGGAGTCATTGCACTGCACAGTTCACTGATCTTACTGAATACAGGCATAAGCTTCTGGAATAGAACCTGGAAAGCACAAGCAGCAAATTGTCAACAACCCAATGGTTTTTCAGAACTTCTTTTGGTGCTGAAAAACCGCGCACGCTACTATGTCTTCTTTTCCACCCCTGAACACTGACCCTATTTTCAGACACAATTGTACAATTTACTTTATTTGGCTTCATAAATGAATGAGTTCTTTATTGCATATGCTGTGATATAGCTTGTTGAGAAATTTACAAGCTGCTGACTGATATTGAATGTAGCATCAACAAGAAAAGTGAAACAGTCCTCTATTCATGACACAAATGGTATGCCTTCTACAGGCACATGCAAGCATCTGGTAAGGTTTGGTATTGTTGCTGTAAAATTTTCTGGCTTCAGGCCAATACTGGTTAAAAGTAGTGATACTGTAAAATAAAAGTCTTATATTATGCCAGGTTTAAATTTGACAAGCAGAGCATGCACATGTAAGAGAGTGGATAATCCAGTCATGCTCCTTCCAAAAAAAAAAAAAAAAAAAATCTTGACTCACATAGTTTTAAACAACTTTCTTATATAAAGATTCATAATATGCTTTCATGTACATACAAGTTCATAAATTAGTATTTATAGAGTACATAAGCAGGCATCTTATAGGGCTTTGTATATCCTAAAGAAGAAATGCAAACTTTAAAGCTTGTGTTTGGTATTAAGCACTCGGTATTCTGCTGCTTTTAACATTTGTAAACTTTTTTATCACATTCATAGAGATACTACAAGTTCATGGTATTACCATTTCTTCAGGTTTCAGTTACTATTCTTTTTAGTTTCAATAATTGCATAGAAACATGAAATGTGGTATGTCACCTACTAGCTGAGATTTTTAAATCTGCTATAAATTTATATATCTTGCAGAAATTATAGTTAAGCTTTAGAAACTACTGTGAGATCAGGTGAAAATAAAAAGTGAAGCTGGGGAAAGCTATATGAATGGATGAATGTAATAAAAGCAAGAAGGTTGCAAAATCCATAGAAGTAAACTGAAAGTTATTTATTGGTTTCTTGGGACTTCGGATTAGGATTTTTCCTCATCTTTATCAAGGTTGCCCTTACATATTTCTGCTGTTACAGTTCCTAAATCTAATCCCTTTCTATATCACATACATGTAACCAGTACAGTCTCAGCTGCAAAGTTGCTTTATGTACTTGATGTTTGAAGGATGTCATTACAGCACTGGTAATTTATTTCTCTGATTATTCTATAGTTCTGTTTTCCCCAGGAGAAAAGAATATCAGCTTTTTTCATGTGTCATCCTTTTTCCCTCAGACCAAATAAATCTGTATAATCCTCCAGCATTTCCTCTCCTGATGACCAGGAGAAAAGGTGAATCCTAATATATGGACATTTTAGGTCCATGGTAGAGGTAGGCCTAAACTGGAACTTCAGCTTTAACCTTTGTTCAGTAGTTAGACATTGAGTTAGGTGAGGACAGATTTTTTTTTTTTTTTTTTTTCTTAAAGACACATGAGGGGACATTTTGAGGACCAGAAAAGGACACAATTTAGAATTAACTTCTATTTACTATTTCTGACACATGGGAGCTTTGTAGATTTGACATGTTTTGATAATGGTCTGAACATCATTTCAGCATTTCAATTGCAAAATTTGGAAACAGACCAGGATCCAGGTGATGTAGCTCAAACCGGCCCCATCTGTGATATACGTGCAATTGGGAAAGATTATTGCTACAAAACAATGGTAGGGAGCATTTTTGGTAGTGCATAAATACAAGATAAATAAACAAACAAGATGCATATCTTTCAGAATGACACTCAAATATTTTTTTTTAGCTTGTAGTAGAAGAATTTAGTTATGAAGCAGTAATGGGTAGTAAGACATGAGGGAAATATATCCTTACAATAATATGACCAAGATTATATGAAGGTCACCCACAAATGAAAAAACAACACATACTTTAATGAAGTGCAGTAGAAACTGGCCACAGCTTTATTAACTGTAGCAAAACAAATTAAATAATTTAACATCTTCCTGAGATTCTAGTAACTAATTTTTGTGATTTCAGTTTCTCTGAGTGTCACCTTGGCCCAATCTTTTTTTCATCACCACATCTACCTCCATGAAACCTCATCATGCCAGCTAATGCTCAACTGGGCATTTCAATTCCAGCTGAAAACCAGATAAAGCATCCTGAACATGGATATTTCTTCTTCTTAAACAAGTTTCACAGTTCATTCTGCAGGTAGCATGTGAACAGCTTCATTTTGCCACTTGAATTATGGCATTAGAAGCAATCAACACTGGCATTGAACTACTGTGCATATAGACTATGAAATAAAATAGTCAAGTACTCTTTAAAAAAGAGGTATGATAGTTTCTCATTCATAGCTCTGAAGTAGACTGCCCATTATTGTTGCTAACTGCAGGCTGCAAAGTAGTACAGTGAGGATAAAAAGCAATGTCAGTAAATTCTTTTACACCCTGTTCAACATGGTGATTATACTTTTAAGTCCCACCTACTCTTCTTCACATTTGGAAGTGGGGACTTTCATCCAAGGGTGAGAATTACTTTACATTAGGGATAGTTTCAACAGATGAAGGTGAAAAGTCATTATAAATGTCAAAGCTTTAATTTTTCAAATTTTAAAACTGGTCATCAAAAGTTAATCATTTTGGGTTGGAGTTTTAGTTTATTAAGAACTTGATTATTTTCACAATAGTTTCAATAGTATTTTTCATATTTCAATAACAGAAAAAAGGTTAAGTCTGCATTAGCATAGCCCACCTCCAAATGCAGAAAGGTCCTTACCCTCAAACTTTGGAAAGGGTATTAGTCTATTAAAAAAAATAAATCTCGAAAACAACATGAAAGAGTCTCAGCTGTAGAACATTCAGCTAACTCTCGTGAGGAGAGTTTTATTACTCTGCCCAGAATGATGTGGTTTCAAAAGGGAGACAGAATTTGCATCTGAAGCAGAGAAATCACCAGTTTATGTAAACAGGGTGTTCCCTACATTTCCATTGTACCTTGTCCACACTTATGAATAACTAAGCTCCCAAAGTCTTTTGTGAATCTCTGAGGATATTGTTCTCATGTCTATTGACGGTATTTTCTTTTTTGATTTCACAACTGTGAAATTGTGTCCATAAAAAGAATGGATCAAGGAATGCTTAATTCTGTGAGAGATGGTTTGGAGATTACTGATAAATTCAATATAATTAATATTTTTCAAGTATGTAGTAAAAGAATGTTGTTAATATTCATACTGTTAAACAGATGGGGTAGAATAAAATATTTACCTGTTCATCCTTTGTGGCATGGTAAGTGTTGAAATAGTCGGTTCATGAGAACACTCAGAATTATTGGATGTGTGTTGATAAATCATCTTCTGATACTCATCTTCGTATTCACTGCTCTTTTGAGTTACTTGTCTTTTACAGACTTCTACTCTACCTTTCATTTTTAAAGTCTAAAAGCTATCATTAATGACAACTATTTTATGTATGAATACATATTATTCATTGGTTTCCCTAAAGTAAACAGAAATTAGAAGAAAAAGAAAAAAAAGAAAAAAAAAGAAAGGAGCACTGTACTATAAGGAGTGTTAACAATTGACTTTGTATGAGAACTGTGGCAGCCTGAGTCAAATAAGTTTGGAAGATTCCACCCTTTCTCCCCCTATTTGTAATAAAGCAGAAACAATCCCAAAAGTTCTTGCAAAGCACAGCAGCTGAGCCTTCCCTTCAAAGCCAAGTAGAAGCAGCCCACTACAGCATGTAGAGAGCACTAGAACCCCAGTGTCAGTGCTTGGGTCCAAGGTATATTTTGAGACTTTGTGATGTGAGGAATAAGTTTCAGAAGTGCCACATGGTTTGTGAACTACATTTGGAAGAGTGCCGACAACTGCTATGCAGAAAATAAAACCCCCAAAATCTGAAATATTTATCTGAATGAGTATCAGTCAAAGGCAGAACAAGACTGTTTACAACTGTAGCATGCATTCAGCCAAATTGCATTTGCAAATTAGTGTTTTGAAGCTATAGACCTAAAAATAAAATAACTTAATGGTTTGAAATCATTTTTGCTAAGGAAAAATGTATCTATGCCAGCAGCTTGTATATGAAGTTACAGCCTGTTTCAGCCCAATGCATTTTGAAATGACCGAGATATTAAACTCACAAACAAGGTTGTCAGACAACAAATCAAGCTGCAAATTAGCCTTCTAATCTTATAATCTGGTTACAGCTGCCAAAGTACAACTGACAATTGATTTGCTGTTTGCTGTCCAGCACAAAATGTCATATATTCTTTTTGATGAGAGTCAATGAGTGCATTAAGTGTATAGCAGCCCATGCCCTCACGACTCCATTGCAAATAGTCCTAAATTACTAGGGTCATTATCTGTACAAATAAACCTACTACTAGCAAAGTGCAGAGTGGAATTTATATGTGACTTTTCTGCATTTATTCCCTTGCAGGAAATGTGTTTTCTTTTTTCAGCAGGTATACGAAGTAGGTCTGTTTGAGGTCATTCAATGTGCTAGCTTTCATGACTGTTATAAAAGTAAATATTTTCAGGTTACTACTTTGGTAGAGAATCATGAATTATTAATAGAGTGGTGTGTTTACTTGTAGCATTACCCTTTGTATTTATCCTTAATTTTCTGTCCCATACCTCTGATATGAATTAAATTAATTTTTCAGAGAGGATATATGATTTTTCACTTGTTACAGACTGATTGTAAGACTTCTTGCTTAGAAGATTCAGGACATTTACTTGTGTTGTTTAGAGCTTTAAACAGAGCAAGGAAGAAAAAAATATGGAAGGAAAATATTGCTGGTATAGAGACTGAAATGGAAGAATGGCACTAAAAAATCTTAACAACTCTTCAATTAATGAAAATAATGTTGTTTGGGTGAGTAATTTGTGCTACCTGTGTTGGAAAAAGGCTGCTAGGAAAATACTTCTGGGGGAGACTGTGGTAAGCCTGTATCCTACTCACAAAAGGAGTGTTCTCAGGTGATGACAGTACAAATACAGGAAAACATTCCTTTTTTGTACTGTATGGGAACAACACTGGATAATAAGCTCTAGGGAGCCTAGGTAGAAACCTCTGAAAATTCAGTCTCTCACTGAACTTCTACCTCACTGAATTTCAATTTTCCACTTGAAATTTTACTGAATTTTCCTAACAGGGAGATTGTCAACAGAAGAGTGTCTGTTAATAGAAACCTGATTAAAAAAAAATGAAATTGAGGCATAGTTGGAGTGTATGGTTTATCAAAACAAAAATGAGAAGACATTATAAATAGAAGACCATTAAGAAATGTTGCCAGGATAAATCACTTTAAAAATGATGAATTGTTTTCTTTTGAAATGTTCTAAGAATAAATCAACACTTCTAGACTAAATGCTTAGACTCTGTGTAGCTAGTTTCAACTTGGAATTTTGCTTGTTTGGTTGATTTGGAGGGTTTTGTTTTGTTTTTATTTAGGGAAAGTTATAAAACATTAAAGACAATGGTTTATGAAAGGAATGCTGACATTATTTTAGCTACTTTAGCATAAACACTGTCATTATACTAATGGATTGCAGAACAACCAACTGAGTAAGGAGATTTGGGAGGAATGGTATGGTATTGAATACAGAGTAGAAAGAAAAACACATTCAGCTATACACAGAAATATTTACCTATTCTTCTTGTACCTCTTTTTCAGTATAAATATATATATAAATATTTAATTTCAAGGAAAAAGAGTAGAACATACTGTATCTTCTCTAAAATATAAGAGTTTCTTTGTTACTACTTTTCTACCAATACTCATGAAGAATAAATATATTCTGTTGTTGTTTGTAATTACCTGTGTCACTATTTGGCTATAAATACTTTAGGATGGGCAAATACCTGTTAGTTTTAGAATAATTAGGGCATGAGTGAATGTATGGCTTGTTTGGTGGACAATTTTATAAGAATTTTATCAAGAACAAGAGAACAGAAAAACAATTGCTAGTAAACTGAACATTTGAGATTTCATGCATCTTTTCATGCATATGTACTTTAAGAAAAACTTGAGAAAAACTTGGGAGAAAAGCTTCCAAAGGCCTAGAAGATAATATAGGTGGGAGATAAGAAACTGTATGGGGGAAATGAAAAGCAAATAGTTGGAATCCAGTGAAGTAATAGAACAGAGATCATGGCAGTGAAATTCAAAAGAAGTAGTAATGTTAGGACACAGTAAGCGGCAGAAAAGGAGTCATGCTTATATGTGTAACCCTAATGCAATCACCTGCTGCTTCAATTAGCTCTGAAAAAGAGCTCTGAAAAAGAGATCACAGAATAAGGAAATTCATATTTGCCCTTGGAATTTACAGCTCACGCGTATCTCTACCTAATATTCACCAGTGTTAATAATAATGTTAGGTTAGGATTTATTTTTAATATGCTGTATAATAGGAACCATGGTAGATCTGGTAAAAACTCATGAAATAGTAAAAAAGTTTTAAACTGCTAAGAACAGCAACTTGATTCTGAAGTATGTTAGCTGGTTTTGTTTGCAGAGTGGTATATAAAGAGTATTTTATCAAAGCCTGTGTGAAGTCTAGAGTTCCTCGTGAATCTATGTTCACAGGAAACATTCCCTCTACATTCACCTTCCACTCAACAGGTTTCTGAGGTTTTCTTTTTGATAGTAACACAGAAAGCTCAGTGGGCTCCTATCTTCCTGCAGTTCTTTCCAGAGCTAACCTGTTACTCTGATCTATTGTGTTTTAGAACACTACATTGTTTAAAAAGTCATTTTAATTTTTTAAGTGTTTTTTCTCCTCCCATTTATAACACTGAAAGTACAATAAAAGCAATTGTTCATTATTTTGAACTCTGACTCTCAGTCATTAATTTAGTCCCTGGTTCTGCAAGGTGCTCTGCATGAGCACAGGCATTTTGCCTGCATATAGAATTTATATGATCTTAGACATAAAGAAAGTAGTATTTTCTATATTATTTTGTCTCTAGTTCCTGTAGAGACTTAATTGCAGCCAGTCAGCCCAAGTTCTACTTTCATATTGAGAATAAATATATATATATTTAACAAAGTATCATTTCAAAACAATTTCATGTTTCCTTCTTCGAAAAAATAATAGCACAACCATAATTAAGAAGCTGGATGATGATATTATGTTTTATCTTTTCTTTTTTTAAAGAATCATTTATTAAGTCAGCTACCACAGTTGAAAATTGTGACATATTTTTAGTATATAAATCTATCTAAAACAGTCAAAGGACAATGAGATAAGAAAAGGACCTTCTGTATTCAAGGGGCAAAATGGGAGTTTAGTTGCATATGGTGTATGATGTCAATGGTTCAAATGATGGCAATGTTTTGACTTATTTCAGTAAAACCAGAATTTCACTGAATAGCATGACATTCCCTTGACATAAAGCCATCCTCCCGTTACTAAATATTCAGTGTAAGTAACAAAAATTTTGTTTTGTCTGATGAGTAGGAGTACTTAGCATTTATGTAGCACCTCCTGTGTTCACAATGAAAGATTAGAGGTCAGAAAGTATGTCTTCCAAGAAAGGCATGAAAGAAAATCTTACTTTAGGTAAGAGAAGATGAAAGGGTCACAAAAAAATAGTTTTCAGATACTTAAAGACTTCCTGTAAGGAAGGTAATAAAATTTTCTTTATATTGGGGGTGAAGTGAGAAATAATGGTATAGAATTGAAATACAGTTTTATCTAGGTAATAAGGAAAACCTTCTTTTTTTGAGGACAAATAAGGTCTGCAATACTTTAGAATCTCCACTGTGGGATCTTTGTATGAAAGTTCAGCCAAATATTTTTCTGAAATATTTTAAGTTTGGCCAAATGATGTAGTAATGAAAAAAAAATTCAAGATATTTTGAGACAAATACAAATTTAAATCCTCTTACTTTAGAAACTTTTCAGTCTCGATGACAAACAGGTGGATAAAAAGAAGTGATAGCAGGAATGGAGAAGATACAATTAACCTTCTCTTGCCACAGAGCAATATTCCAGAAAGCTATCATGCTATTCCATATTATCACTCTATATTAAAAATTCTCCCATTCACAGTCATGCCTGATGTCCTGACCTGGGTGTAAACATAGTTCTGAGATCTCTTTATTAAGGAGGGCGCCATGAGGTCAGTCATCTAACAGTCCTGCATCCAGTGACACCATTTGGTAGAGAGGGGCTGCATCCTACAAGCTTTGAACATATGCACAGTTGATCTGACTAGAAAAATGGTTGAAAACCCCTGCTTAAAGAGCAGTGACAAAATGAGGAATAGTGTCTAATAAAATGTGCATTTTTCATGAAGTAATGTGTTTCAAGAAACAATGCAACAGAGCTGAAAAACAATGGATGTTGGCCCCTTTTATGTTTGATATTTTATTAGAAACTTTCCAAATCAGACTCATCTTTAAAGAAAGCTAGAGTATTTTAAATTTACAACACCATAAATAATAGGGCCAAATGTAAAATATGGAAAAAATCTTTCAATTTTCTTAATGGTATATTAATTTCTATAATCAGGATTTTTGTTATGAAGTAGACTGTTCATTTGATGGAATTATAACTGTATGAAAGAAAAGTTTCTTGAAAACTCCTTGAAAGCAAAATTAGCTAGTAGTCTACAGTAAGTAAACACTGGGAAATATTTGCAATATTTATATTCCTATAAATTAAAATAGGTGTTAAGAGCAAAATTTGAATACACTCTTTTCAATAATAATTTTTAAAAGTTTGACCTTCACAGATCAAAATTACAGATTTCCTGGTATCATGAACCTTTATCTTTTCATTACTGCTAGCAATACTGAGCACTGCAAAGAAAGAATTGTGATTAAGTGATTTTCGTAGCCTTGGCGTAATCAGAAATGTGCCTGCTGCTCTTGAACTCTGTGTGCTTCTCTTACATGTTTGCCTTTTGTCTTCAAGACTGGTTTTGAGTGAAGTGTTCATTCCCATCCATACCATTCTTTTTCTTTTTTTGTTGCTTTTTCATTACCTATATTTGTAACTGTAATTGAATTTTTGGCTGCACTAATCCTTGTGTTATAATAGCATCCTTATTCTGACAGTAACAGCCTAGAAATAACAATGTACAAAAACGTTTCCTCTATGCAAAAAAGTTATTTTAGTCTGGTACTCTATTACAAACATACAAAAAGTAATAGTAGAAAACCATTGTATGTAGGGCAGAGAAAATGTCCAAAAAAAATTAAAACTTAAGCTGCCTTTTACAAACATAATCTATAAAACTTATTTTACTCCTAGTTCTTTATTTTAAGCTGGCTGCACACTTTGCAGTCCAAGACAAGAAAAACTTCTGATGGACCTGACATGTTTTTGCTTAGACTGTGGGTTTATTATAGTATTGTGTCTGTCCTGGAGCAGGGTGAAACCAAATAAATTTTAAAAGTACACACACACACACACACACACACATATATGTTCTAGGATTGTAAGGTGAAATGCCCGTGAAACTTGAAGAGGAATAAACATCTATACCTTTATACATTTTCACTAAAAAAAAAAAAATAAAAAAAAAAATAAAGAAACTGTGCAATAGTTTCCATGGGAGGTTGTCCTGGTTTTGGCTGGGATAGAGTTAATTGTCTTCCTAGTAGCTGGTACAGTGCTATGTTTTGGGTTCAGTATGAGAAGAATGTTGATAACACACTGATGTTTTCAGTTGTTGCTAAGTAGTGTTTAGACTGAAGTCAAGGATTTTTCAGCTTCTCATGCCCAGCCAGCAAGAAGGCTGCAGGAGCACAAGAAGTTGGGAGGGGACACAGCCAGGGCAGCTGACCCAAAGTGGCCAAAGGGGTATTCCATACCATGTGATGTCATGCCCAGTATATAAACTGGAGGGAGTGGGGGTATGGGGGGGCTGGCCACTCAGGCACTAACTGGGCATTGGTTGGCGAGTGGTGAGTAATTGCATTGTGCATCACTTGTATATTCTAATCCTTTTATTATTGCTATTGTCATTTTATTAGTGTTATCATTATCATTATTAGTTTCTTCTTTTCTGTTCTATTAAACTGTTCTTATCTCAACCCACGAGTTTTACTTCTTTTTCTGATTCTCTCCCCCATCCCGCTGGGTGGGGGGGAAGTGAGTAAGCAGCTGCATAGTTCTTAGTTGCTGGCTGGGGTTGAACCAGGACAGAGGTTTACATTAAAGGTATTCTTAAGCAGATAACTTCTCACACACTATTAGTCATGACAAAGTTTTTTCAGACTAGCTTAGCAATGGCCAAACCTATGTTTTCTGGAGGGAAAGGAAAAGGAGGAAAAACTGTTCTCAGAGGTACCAACCTGCTCTTCTCTTTGTCCTCCATCCTTTGCATTTCTCAGTAGGAATATGTATTTCAAGATAAAAGGAGCACTTTCTTTGATTCCTTACCAAGTTTCAAAGGCAAGCCTATGGACTTTAATGGCTTCTGATTCCCAAGCTAAAAGGATCCAGAATATATACCTGAAGATCTAGTAGCCATTTTCCTCATTGCTTTCCTGACCTGAATGTAGTTTTTGTTGAGCCATCCAAACTCTCACAAATTCTGGACTATACTGCTTAAATAAAACTGAGGGATTAAAAAAAAAAAAAGAGTAAAGGACATGATGAGATGGAGCATGTACTTCTAATTTAGTTTCTGTTTTTCTAATGAATGAAGGTTCTATGCCTAGTTATGTCAATGGACTTTTCATTCAGCTCTGTAATTTATGATGGAATGTTGTTCAAGGAATAGGTATATTCCCTCAGAAATGATTTTCAGTTGTTTCAACCAAGTGAATGAGAAGGGTCTCAGTCTCCATAGTATGTCAAACTGAAACAGCTGATAACGTTCTCCTTATCTTAAAGGTTGATAGTGATCCGTGATGTTTACTTTATAGAGTAAATAGGGATCTTTATAGCATGATTTAAGTAGAGCAACCTACTGAACAAAACTTATGTCAGGCTTCCAGTAATTATTCCAGTTCAGACTGTGAGTAGTGGCTGCACTCTTATTTCTCAGGTAAATTTTATCTTGCATTTTAGTTTCAACACTATCAAGAAAGTATTGCCTTACTCAATTTTTAATTTTATTGGTGTGCATAGACAAATAAAAACAATACTGGCAAAATTGCAGTCACTGTTTCATTTAGTGTCTTACGAATATAGTGCTTTCTGCAATTTGTCATGTATTTGAATAATTAAAATCTAGTATAATATGTGAATAGTTAATTTCAGAAATTTGTAATATCTTATGGACAGTGCCATTACTTCTGTACTATGATAGATTCCCTCCTTTTGCTATCTCTTGCTTGCAGTTTATCATATGACCATAAATTTTGCACGGGGAGGAACAAAACAGAAACTGAAACTCAGGAAGAGAAAAAAAATAAGGATGTGACCTGAAGCACCATCTTTAGGAAGGATGCTTCTTTACAGAAAGTTCTATTAAAGGGAAAAAATTGAGAGTTTCAAAAATTCTATTAATAATCAATAGCATTAATGAAAGATTCTTTAACTTCTGGTTAAAAAAATACACTTTATGAACATGAAAATAAAATAACCATATCCAGTATTCCATTTCTGGTTAAGTGTTTGACAAGATCCGTAATTCCTTACACAAAAAGCTCTTTTGAGGGTTTTGAATCTACTTTTAAAATATGTTCTTGTTTTCAACAGTATTTCTAAAAACCTGTTTGTGCTTCTACAAAATTTTCTATTATCAGCATTTCAAAATCTCTAAAAATGTCCCTTTCAGAGGACAATTGGCTTTCCAAATTCTTTGTTCTGTTCAGTTGGCAGTAGCTAAAATACCTACCTTAGAGTACATCATCTCTGCTTGCTAAATGTGCATATTTATCTGCAGAAATAAAGTAATTCTTAACAGTATATAGCAAAAGCATGCAAGTAATTATTTATTAGCTGAACCAGTAGTCAAACTAATTGCCTACTATGTTTCTTTCTTGTTTCTGCTTGTTTTCAGCCTATGCCTAGGACTAAGGAGGTAGACCATTAGTGTTACATCATAGATAAAACTTAAAGAGAGTATCACTAGTTATTGTCCACTTTATCAAATAATGGGTAATTATTTTTGTCCAAGACATTTTCTTACACTATAATGTTGTTTTGCTTTGCTATTCTTTGGTCACTTCGAGCCACATTCAGCCTGCAGATAGATGTGTGAGCACAATTTTTTAGTTAGTTTTAATTTGGCTAGCACTTTTTACTGTTATATGACAGATAAACAGCATCTAACTAACTACTTTCTAAGACAATCTTATAGTAACTTTCCAGAATAAACAGTGTTTTTATATGCCATCCAGAGGGACCTTGACAGGCTTGAGAGGTGGGCCCATGCGAACCTCATGAAGTTCAATAAGACCAAGTGCAAGGTCCTCCACGTGGGTCAGGGCAATCCCAAGCACAAATACAGGCTGGGCAATGAGTGGATTGAGAGCAGCCCTGCGGAGAAGGACTTGGGGGTATTAGAGGGTGAAAAACTGAATATGAGCCAGCAATGTGTGCTTGCACCCCAGAAAGCCAACTGTATCATGGGCTGCATCAAAAGAAGTGTGACCAGCAGGTCGAGTGTCCTGGGTTCAGCTGGGATAGAGTTAATTGTCTTCCTAGTAGCTGGTACAGTGCTATGTTTCTGAGTTAGGTATGAGAAGAATGTTGATAACACACTGATGTTTTCAGTTGTTGCTAAGTAATGTTTAGACTAAAGTCAAGGATTTTTCAGTTTCTCATGCCCAGCCAGCAAGAAGGCTGCAGGGGCACAAGAAGTTGCGAGGGGACACCCCACCTGGAGTTCTGTGTTCAGCTCCGGGGCCCCCAACATAAGAAAGAGATGGACCTGTTGGAGCGAGTCCAGAGGAGGGCCACGAAGATGATCGGAGGGCTGGAGCACCTCTCCTATGAAGACAGGCTGAGAGAGTTGGGGTGGTTCATCCTGGAGAAGAGAAGGCTCCGGGGAGACCTTATAGCAGCCTTTCAGTACCTACAGGGGGTCTATAAGATGGAGAGGGACTTTCCAGGGGCATGTAGTGATGGGACAAGGGATAATGGCTTTAAACAGAAAGAGGGTAGGTTTAGATTGGATATAAGGAAGAAGTTCTTTACTGTGAGGGTGGTGAGGCACTGGAACAGGTTGCCCAGAGAGGTTGTGGATGCCCCATCCCTGGAAGTGTTCAAGGCCAGGTTGGATGGGGCTTTGAGCAACCTGGTCTAGTGGAAGGTGTCCCTGCCCATGGCAGGGGAGTTGGAACTAGGTGATCTTTAAGGTCCCTTCCGACCCAAACCATTCTATGATTCTATGATTCCCAGCTGAATAAAATCACAATTTTTTTCTGCTATGGGTGGACAGAGATAGGTATAATGGGAGACAATAGAGAAGCTAACTTCCTCTCCCATATGAAGAAACCTGTCATCTTTAATTCAGTATCTATCCATAGTGTATGTCTATTCAGCTCTTCTTCTTTTTGTCCTACCAAGTCTGCGGGCAATTAGAAGGAAGTAGAGAAAACTGATATATTAACATAAATCGCACAACATCAAAAGCATAAGAGAGCAGGACTTTATTTGTACTGTTTCTGCAAACAACTTCATAGTAATAATAATTGCAATTAAATAATTCACCAAAGCCTGGCTCCATTTCCAGCTCTGCCAATGGACTTTACATAACGAATTTTGCAGGACTTTATCTCAACTATTCCGTCTATAATACCCGATAATGATGTTCAACTTTGTACATTTCTTGAGTTGCTTAAAGTCAGAATTGCATAAATTCCTGAACTTTATTATTTTGTTTTATATAATTATGTCTTATACAGATTTAAAAACAAAGTTAAAATCTTCCTTTGTTCAGCAAATGCAAAGTTTATTCTTACCACTTAGAAACCATACATACCTAGATGCCGATTTTGTGGAATCACATTTCTGATCATTATCACTTTCAATGCATATGTTAAGTTGTCTATCATGTAGAAGAAGAATAATTAAAGTCGTGCCAAGATTGCTTTATAGCACTCAAAGTTCTCCAGGAGTACTGTTGGAATTTTTATTGCTTTCATTTCTAAGTGTTTGGGTGGGGTTTTTTTAGATAACATGTATATTTAACATGTACTAACATGTCACAAGAAGAAAATTTAATATGAAGTCAGTTCTTGTGGAAGTCTGTATAAAACTTGGACACTTAATGTTAGGTCTTAGTGCATTTTGGTAGTTTCCTATGAGCAAATTGCAATAGCACAAAATTAAAGCTGAGCAAATAAGTTGTTTTATATGAAGCTACTGTTGTAATATCTGAGCTGTTTCTTTTTAACTGTTTTGAACAAAATAAGTATTTTCCATTCTTCTTTTTAGCAAAGTTATGTTAGTTTTCCCTTGAGTAGTATAGCGCTCTTCTCTTGAAGACAGCATTAAGATGACTGCCTTTTGGGGGTTTTGTATCCTGTTATGTGAAGCATTTGAAGTAAACTCTACCCTTTCTTACTGAAGGAGATAAACCGTAGACTCTCCCTTTTTTTCAAAATTCTTCCTTGACAAAGAATCTCTTCCACTTGAGTGGTCAATAATTGTACTACACACTGGGTAGAAATAAGAACTCCACTACCCAGGAATCATTAAGTAAAATTAAACCAAATAAAGGAAGGACAGCTGTAAAATAACAGTAGGCAGAAAGAGAATGGGATTGAAGGTGTTCTTGTCCATCTTAACTAAGTCCTTTGGAGATGCCCTACAAGGTTATCCTTTCTGGTACAGACTAACAGCCACAACACGTTCTCATGGATAGTATGTAGCTGTGTATATGTCATGCACAGAAGCAACAGGTGAGCCATAAGATCTGAATTTAGTTTTGATGGAATCACTACCAAAGCAACAACTAAAACACATCAGGAATCCTGTAAGTAAAAAGCTGATTATATCTTCTTGATAACACTTATTAAATGGCTTAACAAACATGTTTTTAATGGAGGAAAGAAAAATATTACAAGAGAAATAAACAGGGAAATATTAACTGATTTTTGAACTATAACAGTTGCACAGGTTTGGTTTTTTTTCTGGGAAGTGGGTTTTAGTTCATCTGTAGTGAACTCCCTAAAGAACCTTCACTCACATGTTAAGACTTTCCAGGTAACTATGTCAGGTTTAATATAACTTTTTGATATAACTTTTTTTTTATAACTTTTAGCTGGCTGCACTTTGTCAGACAGTTGATTCTTTATCATCAGCTTTATTGCCTACTTCATCACCTACTTCCTGGCTGATAAACAATGAGTGTTTGAGATATGTATCTTACTGCTTAATCTAGCTGGAATTATTGCAAATGGTCATACAATCTGATTGGCTTGGTGGCAAATAGGACTTGTGTTGGTGGTGCTTGTGCACCAGGAGCCCAAGCCTGGATGTGTGGTTTGTACTCAACTCCTGCAAGCCATTCTGTGTGACTTATTTTCAGTTGTTCATGCTCTAAAACATGTAAGAACTTTAAAACCCTTCCACATCTTTTTTTAAAAATCTTGTTTCTGTTGTGGTCTTCCCAGTTTTCTAGGGCTAAATTTGTAATTCCATTTTATACATTAAAAAAAAGTTACCTTCAATGTCAACCTTCCTGAAGATACATCTCCTCTTCAGAAAAGTAGAACTCAGAATACTGGTGTTTTAAGCCACTATGCTGTATTGTCTATGAAGATTTCCTGGACTCTTTATTTTAGCCTGTCAACTACAAATTCATATATTGCTCTTCTAAAGTTAGTCTCAGCTATGCTCATGCTGAACTTTCTTATCCACCTTTAGAATCTGGCTTTCAGGGAGATTGTTTTTAAAGCATGCTTTGTGGTAATGAGAGCTAATTTAAAGCCATTGTGCCAAAGCTGAAGAGTAACTCCCCTAACATGTTCTTGATTTTTTTTTCTGTTTCTCATTGATTATTTTTTTCTTGGTCAAATAAGCCAAAACACTGTTTTAACACTATCTGTGTATCTGTATTATGTTTTTATGCTGTATTCCAGTGTTTTACTCCTCCAGTTATCACCTCTGTTTTAGGACCATGTTTCACTTGCAACTGGATAACATTTGCTTTCAGTAGCATTGCATTTGTGTTTTCTACATCTTATTGCCACTTCTGATATTTTTACAGTGACACCTTTAGTAACATTATTGCCTTGTCCAAGAGCAGTGTAGAATAGTGACAAGGGAGTCAGGTGGATCTCGGCAATATTTATATGCTGTCTGGGATCTAGGCAAACCTACTCTTTGACATAGTGACAACAAGTTGGATTGGCAAACGGAAAGATAAGGTATCTATTTCCATTACATGGAATTCTTTCAAATTACATTTTTTGAATGCAGGAAGTTATTTATTAGTTAAATTATGGACAGCACCCATTATTAAATATTGTGGGTTGGTTTTTTTTCTTGCAGTATCAGGTTACCACAGCTAGTAAATTGTGGATTTTTTTTTCAGATTGCCTTATTGCTATTGGCAAATGCCTTCTCTGTGTTCTTCTCAACATTTAATTCTCCCTTTTTAATGAAAAGTCATTGTGCTTATTAATTATTTTTACTAATGATGGAAGCACAATGATTTACTTTCAGAAGTATTTTATTGGTGAATATGGATGCTTTTCCTTTTTGCCATTTCTTACAACTGACCCCTAAACCTTACATAGTTTTAAGGTGGACATTTCTTAAGTCCTTAGATGCAAAATTATCACAAGAGAAGACCATACATATGCAGAAAAGGTGACAATGCAGGAGATTTATGTAACATTATAGTGTCTCATTACTTTTAGAACCCTGTTTTAATGCTCTGTTAAAAATAGGTTAACAGATGAAGATAATGCAAAACCGGAAATACGAATTTTGGCAAAACCAATAACAACATCCAATGGAATCAGCATTTGATTTGCCTGACGAAAACAATCTGCAGTCCACTTACATATATATAAGCAGATCTATATATGTTGCAGTCAGAACTGATCATGCAGTAGAAAAAGTGTTGTCTAGAAAGAAATTCAGACCAAAAAAACCTTCTGTGCTCTGTTTGTACTGCCCTTTATGTGGAATCTGAGTGAATACAGAGGGTTGGAAAGCAGAGTAACGGAGTTAGTCTTAGCTCTACTGATGACTTGGTTATTTTCCATGTGATTAGTTTGCAGGCAGAGGTCAGATTCACACCCATGCACAGCTCTAATCCTATTGGGGAAGTGCCATGGCTGTGACCATAGTCTTTGACTGGAGCGTGTCCAGAGGAGGGCAACCAAGTTGGTGAGGGGTCTAGAGCACAAGTCTTATGAGGAGCAGCTGAGGGAACTGGGGTTGTTTAGTCTGGAGAAGAGGAGGCTGAGGGGAGACCTTATTGCTCTCTACAACTACCTGAAAGGAGGTTGTAGGGAGGTGGGTGCTGGTCTCTTCTGTCAGGTGGCTGGAGATAGGACAAGAGGAAATGGCCTCAAGTTGTGCCAGGGGAGATTTAGATTGGATATTAGGAAAAAATTTTTTACTGAAAGGGTTGTGTCAGGCATTGGAACAGGCTGCCCAGGAAAGTGGTTGAGTCACCATCCCTGGAGGTATTCAAAAAGTGCGTAGAGAAGGCACTTCAGGACATGGTTTAGTGGGCATGGATGATGGTTGGACTTGATGATCTTGAAGGTCTTTTCCAACCTAAATGATTCTATGATTCTATGACATAAAATGAATGGGGTTAGTGGCAATGAAATGAAGTTAATAGTTTACTAGTTTACTTGTATTTAATCTCTAGTGTTAAATGGCCAGGTAGTATAACAGCTTTCATAGATTTCAGTTTCGTGCCAAACACTGAACTGAGCATAATAGCTTATTTTTCACAAAAGCATAATATATTTGGCCAAATGTATTCTTCAGAGGGGTATCCAGTCTTGCTTCAAGTCTGTGAAGAGGCAGAGAATCCAGTTTTTCGGTAATTTGATCCAATGGTCAAATATTCTTATTTTGAAGTTCATGCCTTACATTCAGCTTTCAGCTCTCTGTAACTAGATATCTTGGTTAGAATTTTTTCTGCTCAAGCCTGGAAAGCTTTATTATTATGGGCACAGAGCCAGATAATCATAGTTGTGTTGCTTCTTGGGCCAACTGGTATCTTTCAATTTCATTCAAAGAACTGGAATTAGCGGCCAGCATTGTATAGGAACACATCAGCAGTTCCTGGGGAATTGTGTGGGCTCCTGTCTGACATGAAGACTCCAAGCTGGTGTCCCCAGAAGACATCACCTCTGCACCCCTTCCTCCTCCTTCAGTGAAGGAGGAACAGGACAGTGGTCAGATCCCAACCTAAAAATTCTTCCCCCATGAGCATTTGGAAGTGTACCACCAGCACTGTCTTTTGCAGAAACTATTTTGGTTCTGATCACACTGATGTTAACAGCTAGCTGTATCTGTGCTTTCTGTGCAGGATTCTCTGATTGAGACTCTGCATTACCAGGGTTTATGTTTCCAAGAAGACAATTTTACCTTAATTAGGTTAAAATGCTCTTTGGCATACAGGCAGTATTTGTTTGTTTATGAAGGAAAAACACCTCTCTGTTTCTTAATAAGCTGAATAAGTTAGCCCTTTAATGTTTCCTTTCTCTCATTCTGAAGTATTTTTTTCCATCCTTCAACTGCTTTTTTGAGCTTTTTTTCAGGTTATATAGATTTAAAATACTAATATTAGATATACATACAATATTGCTGTGTTAGTGTCACAAATTTCTTATTCACTGATTAAGTCTAAGCATTTCCCTTTTTTATATATTTTTTTTTTTAAATGCACCTTTTTGCTGCAGTTTTATGTATGCTGGTTTGCCTTAGTCTGAATCAGAAAATTACTGCTTTCCAGGACATAGGCACTTAATATGCATTCTTTATATTCTTTGCTAATAGTTTCTTTTTCATCATTCATATTCATCATTCATTATTTCTTTTCTAGTCTGCTTCAAACATTGTATTTTATAACAAATTATTGATGAAAAACATATATAGCATTTCCTAGATCTGGTGGTTTAATTATGATTTAATCCCACAAAACTGTGCTAAAGATGTTGCTCTTGATGATGACAACTGTGATTTGACATCTGTCAGTTCTGAATTCATTCCATGCTTATATTGCTCAGTGTTGGTTTGTTTTAATGATTAATATTATTAAACTCTCTCCCTACAAAGAACTATTGTATATAAATAGTTGGCTTCATCAGAAGGATCCGTAATTTTACAAAAAAACTTGAAATCAGCTTATAGTATGATTATCTAATTAAGGATTATCTATAGAAAACCTTCTGCAGGCCATGTCCGGACTTTGTATAATGTGAATAGCATTTCTGAAATACAACTTAGAGAATCATGAGACTGGGTTTGATTTGTCTGCTTTCAATTTTAAAAAAACAGCGTAACTATAAAGAAAGGAAATAGAATTCAGATGCTGAAATTTCATTTGATGCTTTTACTGGTGTTTTGCTCTTATCTGCAGCATACAGTGAACCATTGATTTTTTCAAAATATAAAGTTCACAGAAGTTGAACTACAATGTTATTTCCATAAAAATATGTACAAAACAAAATTGAAATCCACATACATGTTTTTGCTAGAAATGCTTAGGCACTCATCCATTCAGTGAAGAAGCTTTACCCAGTTGGCTATCATCTCACAACCCAGTTAGCTATCTCACAAAAAAAAAAAAAAAGCATCTCCTATGTGTAGGGCTTGAAGAGATACTTTCACAATCAATATTCAGTTAAAAGTATCACAAGGAAGAATTTGGCAAATGGTTTCAGCTAATGAGTAAATGAGAGAAAATTGTGATCTGCTTGTGTATATTGTGAAAGTAGAAAAATCAGCTCAATTTGCTCAATAAATTATTCATTGGAAGTTACTCATTCATAGCTAACAAAAATGCTGTCTTCAAACATTTCATCTATTTGGTGTTTCATATGCAAGAGAAGACTGATTTTACAATCTCTGTCATTCCTTCAGCTGTTCTAGAGAAAAACTCTAAAGGAAAGTCCTTATTCTCACAGGAAAAGGAAGCCTCTAGTCTTCCATCCCACAAATAAAGACAAATTATTCAAAACATAATATACCCCAGATTTTTTTCGGGGGGGGGGGGGGGGGGGCGGGGAATCCAGTGAAGAATTTGTCAATACAAGACTAGAAGCCAGGAAAGTATTTGGTAGCATACAGAAAATACTGAGGTGAGCATGTTTTCTCTTCCTGGTGTTTTAGCTTATTTATTCTCATTTAGTAACTCTTTGAAACTGCAGTTAGCTCTAGGGAATTTTCCCAACATGGCTTTGAACAATATTAGAAGAAAAGTATCAGGGAGAATTAGCAATTAAAGGACTGTCCCTGTCATCACAGCCAGTTGAATGTTTGGAGCAGAGTGACAGTAAGAGCAATTTAACTTGCATCAGAAGAGAACTTTGAGGCTTGAGAAGTCTGGAATTTCTCCAAAGGGATCAAATATGACTGGAAAAGTTGTTGACAGGAGCTGGTACACATTATGTATGCCACAGCCTCCTGGTGACTTACTAAGCTGAGAAAGAAAAAAATAAATAAACGACAGAATAAAATAGAGAGAAATGAATTCATACTTGGAGCAGTTTACACATCTAAGTGTGGAGACTGAACTGTTAGAGGAAGCTAGTAGGATGGACAAGAAGTCCAGGAAAACAGACAATATTGACATATTCTATGCATTCAGAAATTATCCTAGAACATTTTCTTAAAAAACCAGAATTTACACCAAACCATTTTCAAGAATCTTCATGTAACTAATGCCAGAACTGCAGAGCTATGCTGTGTGCAAATAGAGAAATGATGAATATTGCATAAATGAATTTCCTCAATACTAAGTAGCACGTATATTTTCATGCTGTCATTATGAAGCTTCCTGTGTTCATTTTGTTATGTCAAATTACTAATAAATCAGTGACAATTTTATGTGTATTACAATAAAAAGGAACATTTATTTCTTTAGAACATACCACATTTCTAATTAAGATGATGTTTAAATAAGGCAATACAATGCATTCATGCATATCTTAAGTCTAACTTGCTATAATAAAATATCCAAGAAATTCACCAGTGCATTCAACATTTGAGTATACCAGTGGTGACCTTTGCCACTACCTTTTACTAAGTCAGGACAATTATGTCATACCATCTTTTTGCTTATATGGATATTTCTATTAAATACAAGAATTCCCAAACAACAAAAAAAGTGGACTAATTTGGTGAACATGGTATTTGCAGGGGTGTTTTACATTTTGGACATGTGGTGGTCCATTAAAATCTTGACATCATCAGGCAGTTAAAGACTTCATAAGGTATGTAAGTAATTTGAAAACTAAAAATGTCTTCAGTTTTTCCTTATTTCTTCCTGTTAAGTGCCTAGAAAGATCATACTTTCTAAGGGCCCTGGCAGTTCTTATTTGGACCTGAAAAATAGTAAAATACATTCATTTTTGTAGTTGGACAGCTACTTGAAGTAAGCAGGTCTCAAGTTCTATATGATTTGAATAGTAGTTTAGATATGAAATAGTCTGAGAGACAAGTGATATAAATGATAGAGAATCAGAAGCAGCACTATTGCTTTCTTGTGTACAACACAATGTTATCACTTTATAGAAAAGTTATAAGCTCTTTAAAAACAGAAGTAAAAAATGCTTTCATCATGTTAACTTTCATGCATTTGTTTAGTAAGAAAAGATTGACTGATAGGTGCAGCCTTTTATGCATCATTTTTAAGTCTGAAGGTCAAAGTGAAGCAGTTAGGCTGAAATAAAAAGTGGAAAGTTAACTAGTAATAACTTTCAGGAACCAATCTATTATAATAGAACAAGATGGGAGTGGTTATGAGATATTGAAGGCAGTAACTGAAAGACTTCATCTGAAGACTCATGAAACTGTATTTACAGTGTCAGAACCTGGAAATTTAGAAGATACTCCTTCTCCACGGAAGGAGAGTAAGACAGTGCTGATTCCAAGATTACATGTCTTTCCAAAATTGTCATAGAGCATAAATCATACTTGAATGTGACTAGTGAGAGAAGAGCTTGTTATTCCAACTGATCACCTATCACTGTCCACCAGTGCCTGATCATAGCAAGCATTGTAAATGAGTAATTTACTTAGGATGGCTACTCCTCCTTCCTTCTGTCGTCTGTGTAGATATTGTTATGCTAAAGCTTTATTATTTTAAGATTTACTTGGAAAGAGAAGCTAAAAATTAAAGTATAACTAAGTCATGAAAAGTTAATAACTAATGCTTTCTGATATAGTTTTTTGTAATATCTGATAAAAGTTTGGTATAATCTGTCCTATAAAATGTGTATCAATTTATCCTCTCATTGAATATTTGGGAAATATTATTTTTCTGCTGAATATCTGCAAAATTTTAGATTACTGTTTTGATATGTAATAAATTGGGTTGATTTTGACCATCAAATAATAAAGATTTAGTCATAATATTCTGCAATTTTCTTAAAAATCAGAAAGACTAGTAAGATAGAAGTTACATATCAAATAAAAGTCTTATTTTGGTTAGCTTTTTAAATCTAAAATATGTGTCACAATTAAATATTTAAGAGTGTCCAGCTTTGCAGATATTCAAAACAGAACTGCACAGAGCTCTAAGCATCCTGCTTTAGCTGGCCCTACTCTGAGCAAAAAGGTTGGTCTAGATAGTGGCCAGAGGCAGACCTTCCAGTCTCAGTGATTCTGTGATTGTCTGATTTTATATTTAAATTTATTACTCAAAATGTTTGCTTGTGCAGATTTAACTACATTTTTACACCATTTTCAAATATAGTTTGGTTTCCATAACAATAGAAATTAAAAAAAAAAAAAAAGTGAAAAAAAAAGCTCTAAAGCACTTCTTTTTCCCCTCCAGAAATGTGGTGACAGTGAGGTTGAGCACTACTTTAAAGAAAAGCAATTTCCCAGATTTAGAATCAAATCAATAAAATGGTTATAATTAATGTAGTAATAATAGTGGGGTAATACAAACTTACACAAAATGTGTGCTTACAGTATCCTGACTGAAGTAAAAAAGTCTACTTTTAATAACTGTATTTTTGCTTAAAGTGTAAAATATTGGGATTACTCTTGGTTATTACAGACTAAAAAGAAATATTTTGTACATCTGTGATTTCACCCAGTTTCCATCGATCGTTTCAAGTATTTGCCATTGCTGTACTTCTAGAATTTCTTTCAGAATAACACCATAAATGCAAATCATATTAACATATAATATTAAATGACTATTAGTATATAGTCACAGAAAAGCAATGGTCCTGTGCTGTGTGATAGTGTAACTACAAATAGTTTCAATTAGAGGAAAGTAACTGGGGAAAAGTACATTAGGAGCCTGAATAAAAAAGCTGTTTGCAATCAGTTACAGCTGAGTGCAACAAAAATTACTTTCTAGGGATCAAAGGAAATTAATGATTGACCAGTGTAACCAGAACATCCCACAGCATGTTAAGTATTTAATATCATGCCACTTCTGCCCAAAACAATCTGAGGTTTGGCATATATCCACCAAAATAGCTCATCGCTAATTAATTTGGCATGTCATTTTGCATAAAATTAGTAATTAATACTAGTCACCACTCACTATAGTGAACTTTTTTCAGTTAAACATTCAATCTCAGTAGTTTCAAAAGCTTGATGAAATGGTCATTTTTTATTATTCTTAGAAGAGAACCTGCACATTGAAAAAGGTATTGTAGTCAGAAGGAAGGATATATCAAAGTTTATAGACCAAATTTATTTGAGGTTGTTCAAGGTCAATGAATTTTTTTCCCTCCACTTGCTTGAAATTATGAGTAATAGAATATGAATAACTGGTACTCCAGCTGAAATGAACTATGGTGATGTGTAAGACTATATTTAGCTGTCTTTTAAACTGTTGCAGTCTCATTTAACAGGCTCCAAATTGAACCTGCATTCTCCACCATTTTAGAGGCAACATTTGCCCCAAGGTTTTGCAAATTGACTTGAAGAATCTCCAATAATTATTACTCAAGATGCAGAAATAATGCAATATTTGAAGGAGCACTTAGGGTAACCGTTGTAAGCAGTGGTTTTGAATAATCGGAAAAAAAAAACCAAGTAAAACTTGGAGTTTGCCTTGTGAAAAAAAAAAAAGGATTATTCTATGAAAAAAGTGGGGCTTTTGTGTCATTTTCCTAATCTGTCTATGCTCCCAAACTGAAGTTTGTAGCTGTAGTAAAATACAATTTATTCTGAGCAATTCCGCAATCCCAAACCCCAGGCACTGAAATCCTATAGTTAAAAAGTCCAGAGAGTCATTGAAAGCTAACATTGCTCTGTGAAGGTCTACAAAGAGCAGGAACAGCCTTGTAGCACAGAAGTCAGAGACTGGAAGATCACTAGTAATTAAATTAGTAGCAGTGAGCCCAAGGCCATGTTTCTTCATCTTCTGTTTCTCATATTGCCTCTCATTTTTTCTGTAGTACTCTTTTCATCTTTCTTATTCCTAATTAACACTTGTTAACACTTTTATTTTTTTTTCCCTTGGCTTCTTTTGCTTTTTTATTTCTTTCATATAGTTTTGTTTTCGTTCTTCTTTGTATGTGTGATTTCCCTGTTGGCTTAGCTCTCCTTTCATTTTCTCTGGTCTTTTCTTCTATTACCTTCCTCCCTTCACTGTTACCTTCTGCTTTCACTTTCTGCTTCCTTTCATTTGTTGTGCCATGTGTCTAACTTCTCCTTGCTTAACTGTATAGGTTTTCTGTCAAAAAGGACTCCTCCAGCACTTCTGATAGTGCTTCCTCGTTCCACGTGAATCGTTTGAGTGGTGCTATTCAAAGGAATGTTTTTTTGCTATTCTACCAAAAATTTTCATATTCTTTTCAAAACTATGTAGTTCAGTCTGCTCTAAGCACATATTTTAGGATTGTGGCTACAGTAAAATGTCGTGACAGCAGGTTAAACGATGACAGTAGTACCATATATGTTATAACCTACAGTGGGTCTAAATCTCTTAGTGTAACTTAGGATCATTTTAGCAACTAGTAATCCACGTGTGTATTCATCTGTACTGAATTTTTGTCTTTAGAGGGAATGATGTGATGTAGTATAGTGATATGCAAAAGTTTTACCAACTTAAATGTTGTTACCATGCAAGCTTCCAGTTTAGATTATTTATTAGAGGTAGATTTCTTTTTCTTCCACGTTATCCCTTTAAGACAAGCAGTGCAGGCCAATATATTTGAAAACTGGGACTTCTCACACAGAATGAGCTTACAGGACAAGGTTATCCACAGTCTCTGAGCACATAGCATCAGTCTGCCTTAGGATCATTCCTTTAAAAAAGACTGAGCACTCTCAGCCTTCTAGGGTTTCCCCCCTTACCGTCAAGGGAAATATTGGCATGAGTGTTAGTAGGTCTCGACTTCTATAAATAATGACTCTAGCAGGAAGTTTTTTAACTGAGAAATTGGCATGTAAATGTTCTGAGTGCTGGATTTGATTCTCACAGTCTGAGAAGTTTTTCAGTAAGCAGGATACCCTGGTTTGAGAGCTGTGGGATAACAGGACTTCTGTTAGAGCTTTGGTTTTAAGCAGACGGGTTTTTAAGGGTAAGGAAACTGTGATGCTCTAGGCTTTCATATCAAAATTTGGACAACAAGCAATAGAGGGAACATTTATTATTTCTGTCTTTACACTGTTGTCAGAATGTTTTGCACAGGAATATGATATTGTGAAGTGCAATGTTACATACTGAGGGACTAAGGAATTTCTGTTAGAACTTGTTATGAGTCTTATATTTTGGGAATATAAAAGAAGAAAAGAAAGAAGACCTGTCTTTATGAGTCAGAGGATATCAATGAACAGCCATGAAAAAAAGAAATGCAATCACTGCATGAATTCAGAAGGTATTTCCACTAGCAACAGAGAGAAAGGAAATCTGTACATTGAGGAAGAATATTTAAAAAAAAAAAAAAAAAGAAGAAGAAAATTAATTTCAGTCGGAAAAGAGAAGTAAGTTTCTAATCCGTGAGGACAGGGTTTAGAACTGCTTTCCATGAAGGTAGGGTAGCCGGAAATAGAGATCAACACATGAGTTCAATTTATAAACTGTGGTTGCTTGTTATCAGAGGCAATAAGTTCATGATCTCTTCAGCACTTTCTATGGAACTAATGTGGAGGTGGCCACTTAATGGGAATTATTCATGTTTCTGTCCTCATTATTCCCTGTTATTCACATTTTAGCTTACTTCTTACAGTTCACTTTTGGAGAAGGTCTCGGCTCTCTCCATTTTCTTGAAGTCCCTGATACCCTGACATAAAATCAATGGGCATATATTCCCTCTAAACTTAATAATACTCTTTACCACTTGGATGAGGTTAGTAAGAAGCAGTTTATTTTGTCTTGCTGCATCACTGAATGGTTTGCAACATTGCCTCCTAGTTCCTGATATTGCAGGGAAATAAAAAGCCAAATTCTCATATCTCTATAATGTAGAGTTCACTCTACCACAGCTTGAATTGCCAGGACATGTTTTTTCATTGCAAAAGGAGGTGTTTAATTTTTTGAACTTCAGGTGATTAATTATATCATAGTACATTAACAGAGTGCTTTATTCCTGACTAAGCTACATTTTCACTGAGACTTTATGATATATAGACAAGCTTTCCCTGACATAAAGCATGATTTAGGTACCATGACAATGTAACTATTGGGGGAAAAACGCTTCCTGTAGCCTAAAACTGAGTTTACAAAAATTTATCAAGAAAGAAACTTTTAAGCCAACTTTCCAAGTGAATCAGTGCAGTTATGGATTTATGCTGAGCTAATAGAACAGTTTGCAACTTGGGATTAATTTAAATACTAGTACTAGTACTAAATGAGTTTCTTTTATCCAAAGGAATAAACTGAATCAAATCTGCTAATATAGATGCCACATACACTTGTTAATGAAAATATATGAAAAAATGACCATCTTAATTATTCAAACACAAGTGGCTTTATAGAATCATAGAATCATTTAGGTTGGAAAAGACCTTTAAGATCATCAAGTCCAACTGTTAACATAACACTGCCAAGTCCACCACTAAACCATGTCCCAAAGTGCCACATCTACATGTCTTCTAAATACCTCCAGGGATGGTGGCTCCACCACTTCCCTGGGCAGCCTGGTCCAATGCTTGATAACCGTTTCTGTGAAGAAATTTTTCCTCATATCCAGTCTAATCCTCCCCTGGCACAACTTGAGGCCATTTCCTCTTGTCCTATCCCTTGTTACTTGGGAAAAGAGACCGACACCCACCTCCCTACAACCTCCTTTCAGGCAGCTGTGGAGAGTGATTAAGTCTCCCCTCAGCCTCCTTTTCTCCAGGCTAAACAACCCGAGTTCCCTCAGCTGCTTCTCATAGGACTTCTGCTCTAGACCCTTCACCAGCTCCATTGCCCTTCTCTGGACACGCTCCAGCACCTCAATGTCTCTCCTGTAGTGAGGGGCCCAAAACTGAACACAGGACTCGAGGTGCGGCCTCACCAGTGCCTAGTACAGGGGAACAACCACGTCCCTGCTCCTGCTGGCCACACTATTTCTGATACAGGCCTGGATGCCGTTGGCCTTCTTGGCCACCTGGGCACACTGCTGGCTCATATTCAACCAGCTGTCAACCAGCACACCCAGGTCCTTTTCCGCCAGGCAGCTTTCCAACCACTCTTCCCCAAGCCTGTAGTGCTGCATGGGGTTGCTGTGACCCAAGTGCAGGACCTGGCACTTGGCCCTGTTCAACCTCAAAGAACTGGCCTTGGCCCATCGATCCAGGCTGTCCAGATCCCTCTGTAGAGCCTTCCTGCCCTCAAGCAGATCAACCCTCCCTCCCAACTTGGTGTCACCTGCAAACTTACTGAGGATGCACTCAATCCCCTCATCCTTGATAAAGATATTAAAGAGAACTGGCCCTATTACTGAGCCCTGGGGAACACCACTTGTGACCGGCTGCCAACTGGATTTAACTCCATTCACCATGACTCTTTGGGCCCGGCCATTCAGCCAAGTTTTTTACCCAGCAAAGAGTACGCCCATGCAAGCTGTGAGCAGCCAGTTTCTCCAGGGGAATGCTGTGAGAAACGATGTCAAAGGCTTTACTGAAGTCCAGGTAAATGACATCCACAGCCTTTCCCTCCTCCACTAAGTGGGTCACCTTGTCATAGAAGGAGATCAGGTTGGTCAAGCAGGACCTGGCTTTCGTAAACCCATGCTGACTGGGCCTGCTGACCTGATTGTCATGTATGTGCCACGTGATGGCACTCAAGATGATCCGCTCCATAACCTTCCCCGGCACTGAGGTCAGACTGACAGGCCTGTAGTTCCCCAGATCCTCCTTCCAGTACTTCTTGTAGATGGGCATTTAAGTAGGTGGATTAGTGAAGAAAGAAGAACTTTTGGTAGAAAAAGAGCATTTATTTTCCCAAATGTGTAAGTAAAAATTTCCAAATAAAATATTGAAGAATCATTTATAAACAAACTTCTCACTCCAAAAGGTTATCATTCTTCACAAAAAAGATTAAGAATTTAAAGCATGATATAACTGATCTGGAGAAACACTGTTATATTCTTTACCAGACATTATAGGCATTTTTTTTAACTTTCTAAGTTCTAGAATTCTTGATAGGAATGACTCAAGATTAGAGCAGCTCTCATGGCTATGAATCTTATATATACTACTTCACCATTCATTTTGTTATTGATATACTAAGCCCTGTTACTATAGAACTTTTGTAGCATTTTTTTGATTTTGGAGTAAATTGTTTGGTGTCTGCTTACTTAGAATCTAAGAGGGCAGTTTAAAAACACATCTGCATTTTCAGATACCAAAATACAATTTAAAATTATTAATTAAGACTCTAGATTTAAAATGCTTTTTCATACTTGAAGCTTTTTTTTTTTTTAAAGAAAATAATTCTCTTAGAAAAGAAATGGAATATGTCCATTTGGGAAGAGCCCTGTCTTTCACAACTGTAAGAGCAATTGAAATCAGAATGGAGAAGCTATGACAGGAAATTAACTCCAATACTAAAAGGCTCTCTAATATCTGGCATGTACCTGTCCTGTAGTGTAATACTGAAATGTTTAAGTATACATACATTCAGAGACACCATGACCTAGAAAAATAATTTATAAATAGACAAGTAGATTTTCTTCTAACATGTATTTCCTATCCTCCTCAAAAAATGCATCTAATGTTTTTTAAATAGGTCTTTGCTCGTGTTCATTAGTACAACATGTTTCTTACTTTTCTTAGCTTTCCATGTATTCTGTATCAAACATACTCATATGCTTCATTTAGACTGCAGAATAATTTTGAAGCAACTATTAACATAGCTTTTTGGTTTCTATTGTATTACCAATATCAACCATTAAGAATCCATGATGTCCCTGAAAGTAATGACATTATATAAAAACAACAAATTTTTATTAGGAGGAGTGTTTATTTTCTCTTTCTTCCTGCTTCTCCTGGGTCTTTGGAGTATATACAGTTTGTATTTTCAATCTTTTTCTTTGCAAGCACAAGCATCTTTTTTTGTTTACATTTTTACAGAAATGAAGGTGACAGCTAGATCAAGCAGAGGTATTTCTGAGAAAGCAAGGCATTATTAGTTTTCTGATAAAATATGAAAGTTTACTGCAGTGTTACAGCTTGCCATAACCAGGTAGCAAATGAAGAAGCTATGAATAATATCATTGGAATGTATTGGTTTGGCCTTTGATATTAATTGTAACAAAAGGTTTGGAGTCCTTTGTCTATGACAGTGAAAGTGATAGATGACACAACATTTCTTACCTCACTGCATCTGCTACATCCACAAAGGAATTGGTGTTCAGAAGAAATAACTAGTAGGGAAAATGTACTTTGGCTCCTAATTTTGCTAATCCTCTCATAAATATTTTATTCTGTTAAGTTTTGAGTTTAAGATAATTTATAGACACTAATTTAGTAGCTGTCTCCATGCATAGCCAACATACGGCCTCACTGAATGTGCAGTATGAAACTTGGAATACAAAAAGCATTATACACACAAGTATGTTATTTACTGTATTTTATAACAGAATAACATTAAGGGGTTTACTTAGAGTACACTCACAGATACTGAAAGTTTCACTCATGACTACTCTTCATCACAGCGGTATAGATCAGTTTGCAAGCTTTTACTTCAGGAAGGAAGTCACATCAAAATGAAGGTACCAAAACATAAAATAGGATTAATCAATACAGGCTCAACATAGAGGTCAAAAACCAAATAAAACCATACACTGTACTGGTCTGTAGGGACAGCAATAGAGAAATTACAATAGAAGCATAATATAGGCATTACCAAGATGTTTAAATGTTGTATATCTATGTTTATACATGTCTTTAAAGGTGTATATCTGTACATACGCATGTCTTTAAGTCTTCTTAAAGGTCTGGCCCATTTATGAGCCAGTTTACAACCAAGCCTGGACACAGGAAGGAAGGGAATATCTTGTCCTTACGAATCCTCAGCACTGACACTTCCACTGGAAGAAGTACCATGATTGTGTAAAACCGTCTCCAAGGCACTTACAGATCTCTTCCGCTTGCCTTGGCATGTGGAGAAGGTAGATGCTTCACCTCCCCATGTGTGTTTTATAGCACAGTTTAAAAGCATGGTTTCCAAGACAACTATCTTGGAAAGTGTTTTGTACTGAACATTTTTACTTGAGACTAAAATGGAGAGCTAAAGGGGGACTATAACTTTTGCATCATTCTTTCACCTCTGCTTTGAGAACAGGTTAGCATGTGTTGCCCTTTGCTTGTCTACTCCAAAGCAGTGTTTGCAGATTAAAGCAATATTAACTAGTCCAAAAAAAGTAATTTTCTTTTCTTATAGAAGGAAAGTAGATGCCCAATACTTAATTTTTTTGTATATACATTGCTCAAAGTGGAAGAAAAAATGGGGGAAAATGAGCCTGTAGACAAATACAGCTAAACAGAATTAAGGATCTTGCTGAGCTCAGTGGGGATGCTAAGATAGGGACTCCTGCCTCACATCTGCCATTTAGTTCTGAAACCTTCCCTCACCTGAGAAGCAGCAGTTTCCTCTCACAATTGCAAGATTTCAATATAAACTCAGCAATATCTTGCTGCTGTGACAGGGAAGACCTCTCAGCTTCCACATCTTGCTGAGTTGTGGGGGTATGATGACTGAAGGAGATCGATCTTTCCTGAATGGCATGACCTCCAGGCTCCCCACGAGCTCAGAACTCAGGCAGATCTTGCATTGTGCAAGATTTTGCACTGGCAGTGGCAGCAGGATCACAGGTCAAGGAGGAAGATTCCTTCCTCTTTTGTTCTTTTTCTTCTTGGCTCCTATCTGCTATGTTTGCAAGAAACAGTCAGCTAATTTGAAGTACCTTTCTCTTACTTCTGCAACAAGCTTTGAAGCCATCCATGGTGCTTAGAGCAGTTGAATGGAAGCAGAAATAGGGGAGCAGAGGGAGAGAGTGCCTCTGTTTTTAATGGAGCCGGTGATTGGAGAATGTAGTGATATGATTCAAAATAAGCAAGTGATGCCCCAATTTTAATAGCATATATACGCATAATAAATCTCATTTTCTTGAGAGTGTCAGCTGTCCAAGACTTAAATCTGAATTATGGTGTTATTGTCTGTAGGCTATATTTTGTATAAAATTCACAGTAAATGTTTAACAGACTGTTCATGAGGTCTTGACAATACCAAATTTTTTAACAGTCCCATTCTTTGCATTGTTTAACTGCAAACCCTCCATAAGGACTGCATGAGGATCGTCTGTTTTATATTAAGGTTTCAATATTTGACCAAGAAAGAAAAAGTTAATGTCTGCAAGGTACTGATTGTACTTCTCCTTTATTAGCAAAGTTCTTCATCGTGTGCTAAAACTGATGCATGCATTTAGTGCTTTTGGCTTTAATGGATGTGTTTCAATAACTTAAATCCAATATACTGTCACCAGAGAGCAATGAAGGGACACATTGCAAACATACCTTATGTCTAACTGAAGACTCATTAACATTGTTACAGTGCAATGAAAACATCAGAGCGTAAGCAAAATTCAAAACCAGATGTGTGTAGAGCTAGATTATCAGCTGGAAAGCATCTCTCTAATTCTATTGACTTCAAAATATTTTTATATGACAAATTAGTAAAAGGTGCTTGATAAATTGATACACAAGTAACTATTCTCCAGATTTTAATCTGAAATTACACCATTTTTCTTTAAAGTTTTGTAGGTTATTAATTTTAGTAAGTATGTGTTACATCACTGCAAGATAAATTCCTTTTTCTGTTTATTTACTCTTTCTGAAGTCAGGCACCCTCTCTGAGAAATCACTAGCAAGTAAGCATTCTGTGTGCATTCTGAGTTCTTATATCTCAAGAAATACATGGAATTGGTGGTGAATGACTTAGGATTTTTGTTGTAAACATAGGATTTGAATACTCAGTCTTAATGCATGATTTAAATAAATGGATTAAAGTGTTTTAATAGTGTTCTCTAATGATGAAATAACTAAAAACATGCTTAACTTGTTTCCTTTTTTGCTTTGATATGCTTGAAATCAGACATTTTGAATAGTTTCTGTGAGGCTTTTTTCTCTGTAGTTGTTAAGCATGAGCTTGCAAAAGGAGAAAAAAAATTCCCATCTTAATGATTTCATGTAGGGTTCCTTGCATCAAGAGTAGGATGTTGAATGAGGAGAAGATTTGGTAGCATCTTAGCTACCACCATGTTGTGCTATCCTTAAAGCCATGAAGAAAAGCCTCCCTCTTCTGTGTGCCACAATCAAGAAAGCCTTTCAGCTACGTAGGAGGAACATGAATTTACGGTAGACAAAGCTTTATAATAAAGAGCTTTTCAATGTTTGCTTAATATAAATTGTCTCAAAATATTTTCAGAACTAAGGCTGTAAAACACAGAGGGGATTGTGCATTTTCTCTAAGTAGAAAGAGCACATATTGGAAGGGGATATGGGCAAGAGCATGAGCTAACTAGGATGTGGGTACATTTCAAGAATAAAAGTGTAAGGAAGGTTTTACATGTGGATATTGACTACAGGTAAATGCCTGTTCAAAGCTGAGCATTAAGGCTCCTGAAAGGATATTGACAATTTATTCAGAAAAAAGAAATCTGTTCTGTATTCACAACTCATTTAAATTTCTGTATGCTTGCTAAAGGAAACAAAAGTGAAAACATTCCTTCAAAATAATCAGTTGTTAATTAAAACTCATGTTTTATCTTGAAACAAAACTCACATTGCATGCTTCAGTTTCCCAGCATGCATGTTTCCTCTTTTTGATACTTTCCTTAAAGTTTATTTTCATTTTCCCATGTATTTTGTACAGCATCAGAATTACCTAACTAGACTCAAGAAATTGCACAGAACACCTAAATTGCTGTTTAGGACGTATCTTTCAAAAAGTAGCCCTCTCTGGTCATTTTCTTTTCCTTATGTTTAGGTGAGTACTCTTTTTTGAAATTTATCTGTTGCTGAACAAGTCGGCTTTCTATTGAAATCAATACATGTATATGACACTTCTTTAAAATATTAAGATTTTCAAATAAAGTATGAAAAAATCCATATTTGGTTATTACAGTTAATTGAAACAAGCCTCCCAGTTACTTGCTGTTTGTGAAATTGGGTTATTTTTCCCCTCCTCAAACATATATATAGTGTTGTAATACAGAAGTACAAGTTTATAAGTAACTTCATGTAAAATTCTGGATTGCTTTATACATTTAATAAGGTACTTTTAAAAATCATCTTTTTCTCTTGTCTGTTAGTTTGAAGTGTTTTCAAGTCTGTTGCACTTCTGTGTGCCTTTATTTTTATGGCTACATGCTCAGTCGTTTTGCAAGATCTAGTTTTTTGTTCCAGGGGTTTATGATTCATGTTTATTTTGTCATGTTGTATTTTACTACTTGCTCCACAGGAATTAGCATAAATAACAGGGCTAACAACCTGAAATCATGGCAGAAATTGTTTGTTGAAATTCCCTGTTCACTCCACTGCAGATATCCACCTGTCCTAACTTTTTTTTTTTTTTTAATATCTTTTAGGACTAAAATTAGCAGTCTTCTAGAGTTAGTTCATACATGACAGAAAGATAAGGAAATTATTTGTGTTTGAAGGTTTTTGGGTATAACACTCAGTGGCCTAAATTAATTTCTGTTTGTCATGGAGGGCTTTTCATAGTTGCTCTGTAGCTTGTGTGTATTTGTACTTTCAGTGAAAATCAAATTTTCAGCTTCCAAGAACAGTATACTGATGTAGATGAGCTACTTTCTTCAATAGGAACTTGTATCTATGTATCAGTAAAGAGTCAAGAATTTTAAGTATCTGAACAGCTTATAGTTTCCTATGTTGAATTAACTGTTGATGGCAAATATAATTTACATCCTGATTTGAATTTTCTTTGTTTTCTGTGAAAGCTGTGCATTTTCTTTCAGAAGAAAAAAATATATTGCTTAGCCAGGATATCCCAGGCTAAAAGTCTAAACAAAACCTTGTGGAACCCCGCTGGCTTCAAACAATGTAGCTACTATTTGTTAAAGTTGTTAGAATTAAGAATTTGTATCTTAGGTATATGTCAGGCCTCCTATAGGCCTGTGACATTTAGAAGAAGTGTCTTGATGTAGGTTGTAATGACTGCTAAAATAAAACCTTCAAGTGATAAATGAACAGATTGCTACTGTGAAAGTGTTTAAAGGTTTAGGACTCCTACTGATAAAACCACCAGAGAGAGTTTGTAGAAAATTACTCTCTTCTCACCTTTAATTGCATTATTTAAGTTGAACATTTTCTCCACTGAATGGAGTGCAAATAATAAAACCTTTTCATTTATTATGCAAAGTCCTATACAAACAAAGTATAGAGACTATAGGAGTTAGGCTTGCTTTATTGAATTAAATAACCAACCTTCTCCAATGAAGTTCATGGCGGAAAGGAAAATTGAAATTTAATGAAACCAATGATATATTAGGACTTGATCAAATGGAGATGTTGCAAATATCTTCAGGGGGATATTATTAGCAAATTCTTCATAATGCAAAAATAAGCATTTCCAGTGGAGAAGCAAAAGAAAACTGTCCTACAGAATGAACTATCTAGAAATATTAGAAGATAATTCTGCTGAGGAAAGGCCTGAAATTCTTAAAGTCTTCTTTTCTAGCTCATTAATATACTTTTCTTTCCACCAACCTTTTTTAAAAAAGATCAGCTTTTTGAATTATGGAAACTGCTTTTGACAGGAAAGATTGATTATGGAAGAATGTAAAATATCATCAAGGAGAATCACACAGCAAAAGAAAAAATATCATTCCTCTATGCTTATAACCTTATTTATATCTTTTATCGTATTGATAATAGACATAAACTGGGGGATATTTTTTTGATTGGTTCCAATTACTTCAGAAAAATAAGATTCAATAATGACACTTTTAAAGCTAAAGGAAACGCACAAATTAGCTTGAATGTACGTTGCATTTTTCAGGTTTGCTTATACGTGAACCTCATTCCGTTAAGAACACTTGGGCACAGGAAAATGAGGTACAATAATAGGCCATGGAGGGAATGATGAAATATATACCTTACATGTGCAAATGTAGAAGTTCCTCTGAGACAAGGTCTGTGAAAACACTTGACACACATGGGCAAATTAATGTTGTATATAATCCAGAACAAGGCTTACGTTTTCATTGGTTATGGCTATTTCATCTTTTTAGCTTTATTTGATAGCTATTCAAGCTTAGGGTAAAAAATTACAGGAAAAAAATTAGAAACATTTTATTTGTTGGCTTTTTTTACTTTTTGTCGATACTGCTTTTTGAATCTTGAAGGAGAAACTGATAGGAGAGTACTTTGTGAGGAAATGGAAATTCTTATTGGACACAGAGGGGAGAAAATGATTGCAAATTGTAACAATATATAGAAAATTCTCCATAAATTGATTAGTCGCACTTTTATGTGCCATAGTTTGCACAGCACAGATTCAGTTTCATTGATTTCTCTGTAATTGACATAAAATGGTACACTTATTCTTTCAAGTTATTGCTTCTCAACGTCACATTTTTTTTCCATTATGTGACGTACAATTGGTTCCATTTCATGACCAGATATTCTTCTTCTGATCATAAAAATAGAGATTATATTTTGGGAGTGAGATATGTTTTGCCATCTAGATAAATGACAGTATTGTGAAAGTAGAGAATGCTGCAGAATTAAATGTACTCAAAGAGAAATGTAGCATCAACCTCTTCTTATTGTGAATAACACCAGAAAAGGCCAATAACCCTGAAATCAAAGGGTACTAACTCGGAAATGGGCAAGATCACATAGCTGTGAAGTGTTACAATTTTGTTTCTGATTTAGAAAATGGTTAAACATGGGCATTCTTGTCATATGCTTTTCTTCTTTAGTTGAGAACTCAGTGCTTCCTCTCTGCAGCTTCTGCTAGCCAAGATCCTATGGTCCTAAAAGTGCTTAAAGTTACTAGGCTTTCTCAGAATTAAAAGTGAGCCAAATAATAGAAAAATAGAAGAACACTGCTTATTTTCAAAACTTGTGAAAAATCTATCTTCTAACAGAGCATGTATAATTTAATTTCATTTTATTGTGCTATGTAATTTTACAACCTGGTATATACATTCCATGTATCAGTCAGCTTTATCTGTCCCAATATGTCTAAATTACCCATTCCCTGTAAATTTGTCAGATACAGGTAGAAAGGGAACTCTGTGATGTGGTAATAATTATGTAAAGGGATCAGCAGAATTAAAGGATATGAATTTTTGGGGGGGGGGGGTGAATAGATTTTTCTTTCTTAGGACATGCAAAGCTTTATGTTTTACATTCACTGAGAAAGGTGATGCTTTCTGTATGGCGGCCATCACATTCAGCATGCTAACAGTTATTGTGCTGTATTTCTTCAGTAGTCAACCAGGCACAACACTTGGGATAGTCCAATGTATTTCTTGTAACGGTGGGTGAATGTTTTCTTACTCTTTAGAAAGTTTATTCTGAAGACTGCTTGGCTCATAAGCCACAATCCCAGACAAATCTACAAGTCTGGTAATAAAGCATGTGCGCTCTTCCCCTGACTCCATCACTAGCTGATGAGCCAGCTCACATCTCAGGCTATGGAGTTGTGTTAGTGGAAGCCTTCACTAAGAGTGAGGCTTATTAATGGAGGCATAATATACGTAGATTGCTAGCTATAGTTGAGGGTGGGTGGCCAAATGTGCTGATGAACCCTAATGGGCTTTAATTTAATTTTAATGGGATATTTTAAACTTCTAATGAGCTAGTAATGCTACTGATGTACTTGTTCTATTTTTCCCCCCATGCAAAGACGGGACGACTGGTTATATACTAGTAGTAATTATGGAGTACCCAGAGCTGCCAAGAACAGTGCCTCATTTTCCAGGCTTCTGTGTGTGTTCACAGAGTAAGTAGATATTTTTGTCATCGAAAGTTCCTGACAGAATGAACTATTTTTAACAGACGTCTAAGATCTTTTCAGCAAATAGTGTACAATGTATGAAGAAAGTAATCTTTCAAATGCATACGTTCTTTAAAAAAAAAATACCCATTTATTTTATTCAGTAGCCTATTTTTGAAGAAGGCCATTTAAGCCAGTTATTGTACAACTAGAGACTGAAGAATCGAAAGAGACTGTAAACCTTCTCTAGGCACACAACTGTGGATTTTTCCTACTCAGAGAATATCTGGGCGCTACAAAGATGGTATGGTTATCTCCATACAGCCTTAAACAACCTTCACATGTATTCTGGGTGCAATGGAGCTGCAGCCCAGGGACACTTGGATGATGTAAACAACCCCTTGAAAGCCATCAAAGTTTCTGAACTTTTGCAACTTGTGTCACATCTGAATAAGGTAACTGGTCATCAGGGTCCAAGATTTGAAGCCACTGATACTTTAATGCACAAGAAGTCACTGATCACACATTGTTCATATCTTTCGAACACCTGCATTTACTTTACCTTTCAGTATCACTTTTTGCGGCTCTTAGTCAGATGGTGAGTACAGGTAGCAAAGCCTGTAGCTCCTTTACATTATGAAATTGTCTCTCATGAGGGAACCAGAAGGAATATAAGACCATTTTTGTGCATGCTGATGTTGTCACTTGTGGGTGCTCTAACAAATAGTGTGATTTCTATAACTGTGTATTTCTGTATGATTCAGTGTAATTGACAGTGCCAGAAACTAGCCCTAAGCAAATGAAATGCAACACAAAATCTGCTGTAAGCAAATTAATCACAGTCTAAGTGATAGAAAACTTACACTTCATTTCTTTTCCAGGATACATTTGTAACAGAAAAATAATTCCCTTTTCTCTCAAAAGACTAGGAAGGCTGTCAGGCACTCTGGGGCAATGGAAATAAGTAGTTTATGCCTCCCATAAATAAAGATATGAAATGTTTGTATTTGTGAACAAAGGCCAGAGTAACCTCATAAATTTGACATTCTAGACTTTGACTCATGGACTTAGACCATTGACAAATGCGTCACTGCCCCAACTCTCTGCCCTTGCGCTTCTCATGTAGGCACTTACCTTAATATTCTGTGCTATAATTTAAGGCTACCTCGCTAGTACCATGTTTGAAGACATCTGCTTAAAAGATCGTTCTGTTCTTATTGCCTGGAGGCATATCTGTTTAATTAATTATCTGTGTTTCTCAAGATTTTTATTAAGAATGAAGTCTCTTGGACTTTATACAGCAGTGCCCCTGGGCTTGCTGTTCAAGAAAGGAGTTTAGACATGTTTTTTTCCGGATATTTCACCATCCTCTGGCTAGACATTTCATATCCTCACCAGTCCTTATTTATTCATTGGTCAGCAATGTCTCCTAGTGCATCCTACAAACACACTTTGCACTTTAAATATCTTCCTTTAAATTTTAGTGAGTGCAATTAATGGTTTTGTTAGCTTAATTTCATTCTGATGGGTTTTTTTCCACAAAGCTGTCCAAAGCCTATGGTCACTGTGATTGTTGGCTCACTCTTTTCCTTCAGATCAAAACGTTATCTGAGGAGGTCATCAAAAACATGGTTTCCAGTGAAAAACTCAGGAGCCAAGCACATGATAAATGGAAGTCTATGAAAACCATACTTTCCAAAATTAATATTCACTGTGCATAAACCATGCATATCTTGCTAAGGATGCTGGTGAAAATCCTGAGAGGCACGTGACTTCAAAAAAAAAGCTTTGCAAACAGCCTACATCACCATATTTTCCTCTTTGTCAGACTACCAGCTTTTCCTGAGCAGCAAGTCCAGTTGCACTATCATGCAAAGTGCAAGAGATTTTGTTCTTAATTAAAAGATTGAAAAAAGTCAGCTTTTCTAAAGGACATGAAAGCTAGGATGGTTGTATGTTTTTACATTTTCCATGGCAAGTGTTCTAAAGCTCTTCTTCACTTGGATTAGTTCCCCTCCTCTTCAACAGCTATGTTCTTTAGATTAAACCTATGGCTGGACAGACTTTTAAACCAAAATGGGTACCCTTTTTCATGATACCATTATAAATCTTATCTTTTCCAATTCTCTGTTTCCTCATTATTGTATGTCTTCAGAGGAAATAAGGTCATAGTCCTAAATGTTTGCCTGTTAATATCTGTTGCTTTCGTTTAGAGGCTGTAATGTTGTTTCTGGTACCATAACAGTTCACACACTAGTATCCAATGAAACAACAATAAATATGTCATTAGCTTTAAGGCTGATAGTATAATCACCTTTTATTGTGACCTTATCCTTTACTCTGATGAGAAATTAATACGAACTAGTCATGCTGTTAATATTTTTTTTTCCATGTTTGAAAACTGTTTACCACCTACGTTTTATATCCAAAGGTGTAAGGTTGTTTTTCAAAGCAGATCTGTCATAAACTTATGGATAGTTTCACATTTTCTTTTCTGTATGTCCTTATCAAATGCACATTTTTCCTCTTTCTTGTTTGTGTAGGATACAGTAGTTGTCAAAACTTTATGCTTTGGTTTTAATGTTTTATTTTGTGTCTAAACTAATTAAATTACTTAAAACTATGAAGTGCATCAGAATCACTTGTTATAAAAAAGCAACTTTCTAACGCATGTCTTTCCTGATAGGCACACATTGCATGCATTTTTAAATTGAGGCATAGTTTGAATTTCATCCAGCTGTCTGGGGAGTTTTAACCCTTTGGAGTTAAAAGCGGCTCCATCGTTCTACTCATTACTTTTATGGTTCTTATTTCTTAATTAATTTTGGTGCGCTAATGGCTACTGTTCAGTAATCACTCCACAACTAGAGAAAAATGGAGAGCTGCTCCATTCAGTGTCTCAGTTCCAGTTTTTCCATTGCATGATTTAAGATTCATGTACCTACAGCCCTGGTCAGCCCTGCATTGGGCATACTCTGCAGGTCCAAGTAACCACAGTGTGGGGTACAGGCTGGACTTTCAAGAATTGCTACAGAGCAGCAATGCTACAGAGTGGCAATAATTAAGTTGGACATTCAGTTTACTGTTAATAGTATTTACTTTGATCTAATTTCAGAGCTTTATTTTTAATGTTTGTCATTTGGATTCATTTTTATTTGTCAGGTTTGCCATAGTTGTTAGATAAAATGTAGGTTTAATGATCAAGCCATATGTACGTGTTCACCATGAGCCTCTTGAAACTGTTCATAGGAATCCCCTGATTTCAGTACTAGAGGAGTTTCTTTTTTAAACTGAGAAACAGTCTCTTTTAAAAGTAAAACCAAATTCACTAATCCTCCTTTCCTTTTAAAACTGGAGTACCTATCACATGACAAAAGATTACAAATCAATGGGTTATTCCAAGCCAAAAGTCTGGAGATTGTTAGCTGTATTTATTTCTGAAGTTAGATCAGAATTAATGTTTTAATCAAGTCCAAGATATAAGACAATAATAAAAGATGCTGAAAGATTGATATTTCCAGGTCTGCTGTAACATCCTGAATGAGGAGCTAATTAAATTTAGTGTTTAACTCCTTCTTATCAGTTCAGGGGTGGTAGGTAGGTTTTTTCATTGTATAAACACAATAAATCCTGCCTCTGCACTTTGGTAGCAGAGAAGCTTTGTAGGCAGCCCTGTGCAGGGTTCAGTGAGTAATCCAATCTCAGAGTGATAAAGGCAGAGCACTCAATCTGCAGGTCAGGATGCAACAGGAAAGGCTATAGTTTAGCAAGAGTCTATAAATGATAAAAGCTCTCCTTGACCACAGGCTACTTACATTGACTGAAATTCACTGTTGTCCCAAATATGTTAAAACAATGTAAAGATACAGCTTAACTGTAAGTAAATTGAACTATTACAAGTGATTAACTTTCTACATTAGAATTTTTTTATCATTGTTTTTATTTCTGCAGCTTTTTCTCCACTTTTTAGCTAAGTGCTTTAATGTGAAGAAAGCTCCGTACTTTGGGAATGGTCAGATAAAATAGAACTCATAGTTTTCTCTGAACAGTTGCTTTCTCTTCCTGCCCAAAGTAATACAAAGGGCAGGTTTTGCTACTGTACTGCCTTTTTACTCAAAGCTTTTATCTGAAAGCTATTTTTAACCCTTTGGATTTCATATTTGGTATTTTCGCCAGTAATTTGGGCTTTTGTTTCCTCTGTTGAGATTAGTGGATGCTGTAATAAACCCAATAAAAAATAACTTCCTGAGGGAGACAACAATAGTTCTTTTGACTTCAGGTACCATAAAGAAGAATTTGATGCCATTATTCAATAGTTTCATCTTTGCTGTTTAAAATTACCTTAGTCTTAAAACATAATTTGACATCCTGATTACCTGAAATGAAGCTATCAATGGATATCTATATTAATTTAAATATATATATATATATACACATCTCCATGACTGATAAGAAACTTCATGATTCCTTTACTGAAGTGATGATTAGCTTGAAAGGGACTTGGAAAAGTTTTCTTGCTGTTCTCAGAAGCAGTAAAGAAAAAGGCAGGTGTTAAATTCAGGCTAAATCAGATCAAAACAGTAATACAGCAGTAAAAACCAAAAATAATAGCTTGTGAGTTCAAAAGTGGTGTTGCAGCTGATACCTCCCTACTATTTTCCTTTCCTCTGTCTGGCTATTTATTGCTCCTAGAACATAGTATCAAAATACTTAAAATCTCTTGACAGTGTCTTGAACTAGGGAGGCAGAGGAAAGGGGTGATGGGTATATGTATAACGTGAGGAAATTCAATATAGTTTTATTTTTAAAACTTTCTTAACAGTTACTAAGTTGCACTAGACTGACATTAGTTCCTTTTGCTAGAGTATTTTCTGTATCCAAGAATATTAACATCACAAAAACTCCATGAAAATACATTCATAAGACTGTATACAGGGAGTTGTAAGTTTAAGTCTTTATTACTTTCACTGTAGATAAAGATGCATATTATAGAAATTCTCAGGTTAAAGAAAAGTATCACAGCTATAGCTGGCTGAGAGAGCAAATAATGATAGTTATCAGTTCTTATTAAACTTGGAGAAAAAATTGTTTTTATGAGCTGTTACAGTTGTTTAATCCTATCCATAAAAGCTGCAACTATTTGTCCATAGGAAGAGCATAGACAAGAAAGAAGCTAAATATCACTGACTAATATTGCAGCATGTAATTCAATCTGCTGCACTCCTAAGGCTCAAATCAATGACAGTCATGGCATCCATACAAAGTCAAGGTTAGCATATGTAGGAAGCTGTTGTTAATATACTGTTCTTCAGTGTGTTTGCAAAATCTACAATTTCCCTTCTGGCATCATGTAATACAAATAGAGGAATCACACGTTACTCATTCTCTAATATTTAACTATTGCTTATGGATATTGCACTAACATTTCCAGAGCTATCTTTCTGCCCATGGAAGTTAGAGTAGTACAGTCCTCTGCCACTTATTACTAACTTAGAGAAATACTCCGCATGTGTGTTCCATTTGGGGTTACCCCCAAAGCAGTTACGCTTGATCCCAAATAACCTGTCGTGGACACCTTCTAAGCTCTGTCTGGTGGGCCCTGGGATATATAAATGGTATATGCAATCCAGGCATGCACACAGCTCTTTTCCGCAAATGGGTCAGTATGCACATGTAGGAGACTGGGAGCATACTGGCAGGTAGTCCTTATGGACATTTATAGCTAGGACTCAAGTGCAAAATTTTGCTGTGGCCATATGGACGAGCTTGTAAAGATGAGGAAATGCTCACTCCCCTCTCCTAATAGAAGATGGCTGTTGAGTAAGACAGAAGAAATTTAATAAATGGTAAAAGGTGAACTATGTCGAGGTAAGAGACAAAGTAACTTTCAGAGTGAATGGAAAGCAGAGAAAGAGTTGTAAGTTAGCCACATCTTAGCATCATCCTGGGGAAATGAGCTTATATCCAGTATTTCATCCTGGACAGACTGAATAATCTGTGTAGTCATTGGCAGGAAACAATAATATAATAGTAGACATTGCAGTAAGTCCTGCCTGAAAATTTCAAAGTATCTTCTATTGAGGATATAAATCTAAAGTAGCTATCTTTCTTTTCTAATGCCTTAGGTCTAAATATATTCTGTTTTCCATAGAGAGCATCTATAATTTAAATGATTTACTCTGTGTATAAAGACTGTGAATTCTCCAAGTGTTCCTGCTTTTATTTCTCAAAGAAAGCCCTTGGAAAAAAACCCCTTAAATATACAATCATTCGAGATGTGGGTACAATCTCTGAAGTACTGCTTCACCTTAAAACTATCAACATAGAAACACATTTTGAAAACAACAAAGTGACTGCTGAGTATATGAACAATATTGAGATGGCAGTATAAGATCAGTCACTCTTCCCAGTTCTTTAATATCAAACCAAAGACAGAGTTTGACTGAGATTAAGGTTGCCACAAATAACAAGATACAAACATTTGTATTTTCAAGTGGTGACTAAATCAGTGTGTAGGGGTTGTATTTTATATGCACTATGTTAGAGCAGTATTTCCTTCTGGCATTGTGCTGCACTCATTTTTCTTGTGACACAGTCTTTTGGGGTATGTGCAAATGTCTCCCATTATCTATAACAGAACGTCACTAATTGCTGCAAAATATACAGACGCTATAAATTACTGACTTCCAGCTATAAATTCAGTAGTAATTGGGGGGAGGGGTGGAATAAAGGAGCTGTAAGTAGAGCTCTACTAAATGCTTCTTATTGTATTATATTCGCTTTTGTTCCTGTGGTTGTTGAGCTTTCCCCACTGTCTTCTCTTTTCCCCTTTAAAATGGGACTGCGTGGACATCTGCAGTTTTCTGAGAGTTAGTTACAACACTCCCATAAAAGGAAGATTGTCGCATCATTAATTATATACGAGGATGACTGACTTTACAAAATGTAATTTTTTTGTTATTTCTCCCATTCTTTTGTCTACATGTTCATATTTTATTTGAAAAGAATATTCTGAGAATAAGTAGCTAAATATTTCAGTGCATTTTGGAAGAAGAGTCCTGAGGATATTGAATTAAAATGAACAGTGGCAATAAGGAAACTGTTACAGCTTGCAGCAAAAGTGAAGACCAACTCCTCTCCTGCTGCAAGTCTCAAATAGAATCCAGTGTGATCCAGACAAAACCCTCCCCTAAACTGGGGACAGATTAACTCGAACATAAGTTAACCAAATTGTTAGATCTAGCTTAAGAGCCTCAGTATTATGAGAGAAGTCTATGTCCTTTTTCTCCTTCTCAGTTTACACCACCATGTAAAAAGAAGCAACTTGATTTCTAATACCCAATGTTTCCCAAGTATTTTCTCCTGTGTGTATCTGCTAGCTTTCAAGAGTTCTCTAGCATTTAGTGAACTTTTGTTAACCAAGATGTAACTGTTGCAATACCTATTTCTCTCCTTACCCTTCCCAAGAAGTTGTTAGTCCACTGTATATGCACTCTGTAGTGGATGTCTTCATCTCCTGTGGCACTGATAAGTACAGAAAATCCTCTCCTATTGAAACCAGTTGTAGGAAATTTCATAGAAATCTGTGAATAGAGAAAACTATAACATTTTGTACATAAGTGATGGTCTTTTACTATGCAGGAGATGCGTTCTATATTGAATGGACTTTTACCTTTTGTCTCATTTCTCTTCTGATGGTAGACATGTAAATGCTTAACCTTCTGACAGAATTACTCTCTATTTCTTATACATAAGGTACATAAATCTGAGCAAAACTGATAAAACTTGTTTTTCAGTTTCTTTGCACCAAGCAGGGCTTATAATTGGCTTTCTTTTAGGAGTAAAGTATCCAAAGCATGCATTTGAAATGTACTTGCAAACTTTCCAGTTCAACATGCAAACCAGAACACTGCTCAGGACAATATGGGAGCAACCAATGGCCTCAGGTATTAGAATTAATTAGCTATGTTTTATTTTTATTTTAACTTCTGAGGCCAAAATATTTTTGCATTGTTATCTTTTAATTAAAAGTAATCTGCATTTATTTTGTATTTTCCCTGTAAGGTGGTCTGTTATAGTTATTTAAGTAAAAATGAAGGCAATTAGGTGACATCCTAATGACTTCCACATAATTCAGAGACAGTGTGTCATGTAAACGAGGTTAGATCTTACATGCAAACCTGTAAAAAACTTGCTCTTTATTCAGTGTTTGTCTGTTTTCATTCATTTCCAGAACTAATTTACCTAAGCTTTTAGATTTTTAATTTTCTGGGTCATATTTCAGCACTGTTTTTACTTTCCAAGTTAGGAAGTAAAAAATTCATTAAGTATTTTTATCTATTAAAGTATTATTTTATTTTTTCTTTAACGTCCCCTATACTTTTCTATGATCAATAGGCTCTAACCAGTTTTCTTCTAATAATAAGATGAAACTTTCCTCTGCCATGGCTGTCTTGTAAAATGAAGCACACTAAGTTAGACTTCTTTCTCTCGCTAATCATTCGTATTCAGCTGTTGATATTTAAAGTCCAGATGGTTGACTTCCTGACTACCCTAATTCATTCTTTTGAATAGCAACAATTTGCCTATTTGTCATGTATTTCCTCCATTTGTAAAGGCTTTCATTATTTCCTTGCATTTACTGAATCTATGACACTTGATGGGATCTGTGACTTTAAAAAATTTCTTCAGATGCAGTGGCACTGTACCTGTGTAGGTACTCCATAGATTATTCCAGGATATCTCAGGAAAATCTGACTGAATGGTGTACTGTTTACCTCGTTTATTTACTTTAATGAAGCTATTTCAAATATGGAGTTTGATCAAAATCTGCAGAATCTAATGAAAAAACTATTCATGCTAGTGTACATGAATTTTATATGGAGTTTATATGTCAAAGGAGATTAAAGGAAGACTATAATCACAGTGTTTAGATGCAGTGAAACAATAATTGTGTATTCATTTTTACTGTTAAGTTGTGGGTGGTTCTACCATAAGTGTATTGATGTGTCATTTGGGTTTTTTGGGGTTGTTTTTTTCATATTTTGCCATTTACCTGATGCTATGTCTTTTATTCCACTGCCTTTGTAAAGTACTCTAAGTAGACCTTTAGTAAGAATTACACCATATAACTAAAGCCATTACTACCTGTCATGGTTTTACAGAGTATTTCTCTCTCTTTAGAGAAAAAAGACTGAGAAGAGTGTGACGGTAGAAAAATACATCTTATGATAGTAAATTCCTAATACCATCAATCACAGTAGTTTCCTTTTATTTCACTGGTGAAAAACTTGATATTGTCTTTAAGGTAATTTACTTAAGTGTTAAATCACAGTGTACAAGCTTACATAAGATACTTCAATAAAAAATATTCCATATTCTCTAATGTGCTTCAGACTTTCTCACAATAGTTGTGCAGATGAGTGGGATTGCATTTGGAATGTCCTACATCTGGGAACATTGTGTGAAAAGATAATTATGGGTAAATGGGGCATTTTTGCACTACCAAAGATATTCTTAGAATGAGGAAGAATAAAAAGATATCCTATATTTAGTTTCTTCAAATGAATATTGCACCCTATAAAGTAAAATGATGCTCTGAAATTATAGTTTTAAAGTGACTTTGGAAATGTCCTTGATTATGAATTCTGATTTTATTTAAAATTTCAGTGTCAAACAAGGCTCTTGATATCTTTAAATTGTAATATATAAATATCTAATTCCACTTCATATTTGTCAACTTTGGATTACAGGAAATATTCATAGTAAACTTCAACAATCGTAAAGCATCAAAGCTTTCATCACAGAACTCAACCTTTGTGAAAAGATATTTTAGAGATAACTTATTTTGTGTCTTGGTGTTTGGTTTAATTTGCATGAGCTTTCTAGAATGTTTTTGGTTGCTGCCATAAAGCTAGTTATATTAAATTTAATTCCTAAATGTAGAATGGTGTTTTCCTGATGACATCAAAGCCTCCACATAGGCTGTCCATCTTGAATGGGCTTTTATAGCTGTCAAAACACAACTGGAAAAATGAATTTATTCTCATGTTCAATTTTTATGAAACTATTGGTTTTCAATAATTTACAAAAAAATGAATAATATATTTATGGCACATGTTAGAAGTGGTCCAAAATAATTTATAAGTACATAATAAATGTTTTTTGTGATACATATTATAGATGGTAGTATATTATCTATTAATTTTTATAAGATTGTAATAGATAATGGTAAGAATCAATAATTACACAGGGTTATTGCTATTTCCTGTGCTTTGAGGAGAAAGTTATCATCATACCTAAAAAGTTGTAGATATGTATGGGGAGTAGGGGAAATATCATCATGGCTAAAGTTTGTTGATATATTTTACAAGCCATTTAGAACAAAGCCTTTAGAACAAACACCATTATTAATGACTGTACTAATTATTTTACATGAATATATTCAAGTTTTTAAAACACAATAAAAAGTGTAACTTACCTGTGGTAGGTCTTTTAAAAGAATAACATCTAAGTATTTGAGTCAAATATGCATAAAACACTATAAAATAATACATTTTCTGGGAAAAAATGTCCTAAACTGTGGGTGATCTGAGGTTCTTCAGTAGGTAGAAGTGGTATCAGTGCTGATGGCAGGCACAGCCACATTTGCAGAAACATAAAAGCCTGATCACTGAAGACAGTGAAACCAGTGTCTGTAAGTCTACAATTACACTTACACTTTTGCTAAGGTACTTTGAATGAGGCTTGTCAGTAATTCTTGTATCCTTCAAATAAAACTCTGCCATAGTTTTAGGATGACAGTATCCTTTGGCAAGCACGCAGATCACAGAGATGCCAAATGTGTTCCAAGCCTACAGCTAATGTGAAAATCTCATTTCCCTTTTGTTTTTCAATCACTCAAGCTTGCAGTCAAACAACTGAATTATTTTCAAGTGTTTACTGACCAGGAATCTATAGTTCAAGTAATATTTAAAGAGAGGATAACCAACTGTCTTGTTTAAGTTAATTTGACTATGATTTATCAACTCTTGAAAAAGTTCAGGAGTGGACAGTACCTTTTCTGAAACTGATGTAAAACATTATGAAATAAATATTCTTGTGAATTTATGTCAGTGAAAATTTTTGTATAAACTGTTTTATCTTCCTTTCTCTTTACCAATTACAGTCTACCTGTATTAGCACAAAAAGTAACATTTATTTCACTGACCTTTTTAATTCATTGCATTCAGGTTTGTACTTTTTTTTTTTTTTTACTGTAAATGTAACATTGCAGTTACTGAAGTCAGCAGTTTCAGTGGAAGCACTGTGAACTCATTAAGAGTGCTGCCAGGTGTTGCCAACCCCAGGTGTCAGCCTACTGGATAGTGAGATATAAATAACTTTTTTATGGAAAAACTGCAGTCTAACAGGTTACCCATATTAGGAAAAGCTAAACTAATATCCTGTGATTTAGTTTGTTACTTACTAGCTGCTAACGTGTAGGCCAAATAAGAGGAGCATATGTCCCTTCTTAGAAGATCAGATTAATGACTGCCTCATTACCAAAAGGCTGTTCCACAGGTATCCATGCAAAATAGAATTTAAGTGCCAGGATGCACTCTAATACTATCTTCCTATTTATTTTCCTTTTTTTTTATTATTCCTCTCTGTAACCGAGCTATTTACAAAAAGTGGGATTCCTTGACTACTAAATTTTTACATCCTCTGATCCTTCTATACTATTTCCTGTGGATTTTAAGGGGCATCTAGGTGAGAAACAATTCAGAACAGCAACAGCAAGAAGTTCACATGTAGCAACAACAAAGAAATGGGGGAGTAGAGGGGGAGAGAAAGACAGACAGAGTTTTACTCATCTCCTCTTTTTCTCATGAGTCAGTATTTTGGAACTCAAAAGTGTAGGAAATACTGTTGTCAGCCGAGGGACTACAATTTTAATAAAATAAATGACATTTGGTAAGCTTTGCAAAACATTTTGAAAACTACAACCTTTATGAGTTTTAATATTCTTTTATGTAGTACATACTTTTTGTTTACCACAAGCCCTCTCTTTTTGCTTGAAGGTTAGAATGTATTTCCTATATTTGTATTTGTATTTTTTTACAACTCAAGTCTAAATCTTACCTTGACTGGCACAACCTTAGATGTAATGCAAGAGCACTGACTTTCAGGCAACGAACATGTTTTAAATGTACTGTGTGATAGATAAATGTGAATGTTCTCAGCAAGCATGATCTTGTAGCAGAAAGAAGCATGAATGGGAAACAGTTCAGTTTTGAACTTTGTAGAAAGGTGAAAGAGGCTGTATTTCAAATAGCCACATGTTTTGGTTCAGTTATGAAACATCTGACATAATGTTCTACAAGAAAATATTCATATAGATTGGAGAGCTATCTTATCTCTGTCCTGCCTCAGAAGTATGTCTCTGTTAACAGAAAATGTTCACGTGCACTTAGAGGACTGGTGACACTGAATTACAGGTCATGGCAAATTATTTTTCCACAATGTGTTTCTGAAGTTCTGTAGTATTAGCCTCCTTTCCAAATGGAATAAAAGAGTTACAGATCTTCTGAAAGACTGAAATGACTTAGACATGCAATATACTTGAGATAAATTCTTAAGTGGGGTAAGTCTGAAATGGACGCTGGTCTGGGCCTTGGCTCAGTGTAACATCAGTAGTATTAGTGAAACCTATACTCATGTGGCTGCAACAAGCAGCTTGGGGGCTATTGACTAATAGGTGAAGCTCAAAAGCAAAAAGGGGCAAAGTAGATCCAGTGTAAGCAGCTTTGGGGTAATAAGAAATAAAAATGAAATTTACAAAGTATAAAAGGAGTTGTCTTAAAAAATCATAATATCAGCAGAAATGTTGAAATAGCTATTTAGAGTGTTACACTCTCTTTGCATAAATTGCAATTAATACAATACTACTACCATTCTTTGCACTCTTCTCTTGGCATATTTCACATAGATCATGTCTACTAGTTTTAACATTTGACTGAATTGTCATTCCATGTGTTCGTTTAATGGGCTTTGTCTTGGAAGGTGCTTAGCCACATATTCTGCTAGTTTTCAGTGATTCTTGTTTGAGTGACACCATAGGCTGGTTTTCATTTAAGTTGTCTCAACTTACCACTGTAAAATTCTATCAATCAGTCTTGTGATAATTACAGTTATACCTGAAGGTTAAGACCTGAACTTATACATCATGTAAGTGGGGAAAAAATAATGGCAATACTTGTTGAAGAATGTAGTTTTGATGTGGAGTACCTGTAAAAGAGGTACACATATAGTTGGCTAAAGGTTACCACAGCTGTGATGGGGCAACGAACAAAAAGCTAGGGAATTTTGAGGTTTAAATTACACCTAGAATCATACAAGTCTTCTTTACAAAACCTTCTTCCATTTGTCCATTGACTTACAATAAGGAAACTGAATCTCTTTCCTATGCGAGGTTTAGGATCAATCAATATTATTGATATTGTCTGAGCCTCAAAATGTTCAATGTCTATTGCAGTCTTGCTATCTTAGAATTGATAACATACTTGCTTTTACAATATATTGTCATGAACTAGTAAATGGAAGTAAAGTACATGTATTTTCAAAGTTCTGCCTCAGGGTTAGCTTATCTTCTAGACTGGCATTTCATCTCTGATACCTTGGCATGTCTAAGCTTTCTAAATGTTTTGGAAACATGTTGAAAGTTCATATGTTGAAAGCTTTCTGCCTTTCTTCTTACTGAGAGTAGTCCTCTTTAATGGCAGTTGCCTCCACCAAGAAAGTCGTGGAGCTCTAAATCCTTATGTCTGACCCTTACTGCCTCATCTTTTCTGAGTGATGTTCTGATCACAAATATTGTTTGCTTCTTTCTTCCAGATTAGTTTCTGCCTGTTTCATTATGTTTCTATCAGCCATCCATCATTATCTTTATGAATGACCTAAACAGTGCTTTTACACTGAAGAAATAACAAGCTTTTAAATTAATGAATCCAAAATAAATACTGTGTGGCGTTATCATGACAAAAATGGTTTCCTCTTGGAATTTCAGTTGCAGTAATTTCTGGGAAATACTTTATTAGGTTTTCCATACCTAATGTTTTCAAAGTAATTGCACAGGTTTGGTGAATGTTTTTCAGTAAGTCTTATTCCAGATGTTAGCAGGGCAACATTTTATCTCTTAGATTTGAACTAGGTTTTAAACAGGTGTATTATCTTCAAGGATTAAACTGTGTAGTGGGTGGTTAATTGAATATATAGTTTCAGATTTAATACATTGTTTCAGCATCATCATAACCCTTGAAACTTTACTAAAAATACATGGGTTTTGATTATTCCAATTAGCACTGTAATGTGAACTGTTTACACATTATCCAGTAAAATACAGTTTTCAATTAACAGGCAGGTACAAAAAAAAAAAAGTTAATAACAGAGTGGAGGGGTGAAATAATCTTCCATATTTTCATATTTGCAGAAAATTCTATACTCTCTGGCTTGCAGACAGTAGGTCTCCTAAAACAAATCACAGAGACTAGAAGAAGTAACTTTTGACCCCTGACTAGTTTCTGCAGCCTCTCTCAAAGTGACGTACCAGAATATCTACACACCATGCAGGGAGACATATGAAGTCAGGAAATGCTCAGCACGGGGTTGTGTTTGAATTTTTATACCTGAGAAGCATTTAGTGACTCCTCTCATGCAGAATCTGGAACCTGTAGCATCTTACCGGGGACAAGCAGCTGTGCGTATTCCCTGGAAGAACAAAGTCTCATTGTTTCATTTTAAGAAACAGCGGTTAAGACAGAGGCGATACTGGTTTACATTTTTGTTATATTTCAGTGATTCCAGCATTTATCTAGGATGTGGGAAACCCATATTCAGCATCTTCTTAATCTTCCAGTTAAAATTTGTATCTTTCAGCTCTGTAGACATAGATAGTATCTCTGTACAGAGATACTGTATGTTGGTACTTAACAGATACTTAAATTTAAGTTTGAAATAACCAAAACATGGAAAATTTCTTTCATCTGTCTATCAGAAGGTTATATTATAAAATAGTTTCCAGAGGAGTTAGTTAATCATTTAAAAGCTTATATGGTGAACTTCATGAAGTACAAGTTTTACTTTTCAATAAGATTAGCAGTACTGGCAGTGATGATACAACAATTAGCATTATATGTTGACTTACAATGTGTGATGGACTTTACCTGGAGAAATTGAATTTTCATAACCCAGCAGGCTATTGTATTTTTCTGGTGCAGGAAATAATAGTTTTGTTACAACAGAACTAGGCTGTGGCAGTAGAAGACCTACAATACCTACAGTTGTAGCTTTGACTATTGCACAAATAGTTTAAAAATTATTTTGGCCACAGCTAGATTAATTTGCAAAGAGTTCTAGTAGTCTAATACCAATAGAGATAACTGTTTCACTCACATGTAACTTTAAAAAAAATCATAAAATGTATTTAATAAAATTCATTCTTGCAAGCAAAAAGAATGTAAGATTGAAGTTCACAAATTAGCAACTCAGTTTCGCCTGTCATCACTTGGTGTTATTGAAGATAGTATTATAAACTAGCCTCAGTAATGCCTCCATTTCTGAAAAACACTTTTTTCATATGTATTTGCAGCTCAAGCCTAGCATTGTTGCTTTCAAGTAAATAAAAGACACTGAAGCTTAAAATATAGTTTGTTTGTATAGCTGTGTAAGGTGTTACATACCGTGTTGATAAAAGTTGATGTGTTGATAATTTGACTTTTGTATTTTTTTAAATTCACACTAATTCTTTCATTAAAGATATTTCTTTTCTCTGTACGTTTTTATTTCCATCCTTTTCTTTCTCCTTTACGCATTCCTTTCCTTAGAGAATTGTTCCTTATCTTGTTTAGCTAGACAGCAAGGAGAGCTAAAATTAGGGGTATTGCAGCAAAGTTTTTTCTACCTTGAAAATATATTCTACCAGCTAGGGTTAGTCCACTCTATCTTAGATGGGTTCACCTATTTCAGAGAAGCCCAGAAGAGATCTTTTGGCCCAAAGAAAACTTATAGACTGTGTATGTTTAGTTCGTGTTTACAGAAATAAATAAGTTTAATATCTGTTTTTAATGAACTATGGTCCTTCCTATCTGTCTTCAAATATACATGACTTTATAGGCATGGATTTTTGAAATCTACTTAAAAGATTTAAGGCTAGAAAGTTTGCCCGTAGTGCACACATATTACTGCAAGTGAAGAGCCATGAACCTTTCCGTTCTTTCTTAACTGGCTACAGAGGTCTCAGGGGAGGTACAGCACGGTTCCCAAAACGGGCAAAGGCACCCTCCTGTGTTGTGTTGTGCACAGTTCAGAGACTCCCCATGCTGCTGAACGGCAGTGTGAATTCACACCTTTCCTTAGCTTGGGCTTTACTGGTTTGTTTGAACTCTTATGTAGAATTGAAAGCAGCTTTTATCCAAATTTTGGCATGAAAGAACACTGTTCATCATACTTAGTTATTATAATAGAGAAATACAAAATATCTGAGCATTCTGTATATCAGTTGCATTTAAATCAAAGTAACCTTTCTAATCTTTAGATTGCTATTTGTAGACACTACACAGTGTAGATTGTGATAAGGCAATACCTCGTCGTGATGTTAAATATAAAGTCTGGGAATGTCTTAGCTGCCAGAAAAATGTCAATATCCTGATGTGACATTCACAGAGCAGTGTCCTGTTTGAATTATTAAGCAGCTGTCTGCAGTGTCAATGACACTGTTTAAAATACTTGATAATTATAAAAACTTAAATCCCTTAAACAAAGAATTAAATTATGTACCTGTACCTTATTTAGGAAGTTTCTGCTTGCAGTAATGAAATAGTGCGTATATATTTTGAAATCACCTCTCAAAATATTGGTGTCAGAAAGATTTTTTTTTTATATATATATATATATGTCATGCAAAAATGTAATGTCACCCTTTATTGTCTAAGATATCTTACAAAGTAATATAAAGTGATAAAAATGTATTCTGTGTATTTTTATGCTATTTTGACTTTTTTTTCTTGGCCACTGGTGTTTTAGATCACATCTCCTGAGTTTGTTATTGAGCATTACTTTTTGTTTTTCTGCAAATGACAGTATGATTTCACTTGTTACGAATTAAATCTTCTCTTACAATACAACAGCAGATGTATTGCCTTCCCTATGGAGGAAAATCTGTGTATCAGGTTTCCCCACATCAATTTGTAACTAAGCCTTTTTCAATGCATTTTGCTTTAAGTTTTATCATAACAGCTTACAGTGCAATCAGCAGATATGCTTGTAAGACGTTTTTACCCTAATTTGAGACAGTCCAAATAACCCCAGTCAATAAATAACACCAGCTTGGCATGGACCACAGAATATTGTGGGAAAATATGCACCATGGTTTTCACAATTCACTTATAAAAGAATTATGTAAATCTAAAAATAAAAGAACAAATACTGTATCTTTGGACTGCAAAAAGAGAATAACTTTACCATTCTACAGTTCTGAAATTAGCTGAATTTAATAAAAAGCTTTAACAAGCTTCACAAATCTGCAGATCTAAGAACTCTGATCCTTCCACTTCAAAAACATGGGCCTATAGCACTTGATATAAAGGGAGAGGTTGTTAGCTATTGGCAACAGAAGTCCTTTCCGAGCTGCAGCCAGTCAACAGAGGACAATTTATGCAGATGGGCACTGTGCATAAGCCTAACACCATTGAAGGCAGTAGCAAAACACTGTTGTGACATTATGGTGATCAGCATAGGGCACAATGTGATTCACAGAAGTGGTTGCTGAGCAATTATCTGTTTTCATGATTTTTTCTGGTTTGTAAAATGAGAACATTTGAAGAGATGGTAATATCCTGTGTGTGAACTACAACAAAACAAAACCATGTTTGACCAAGCTAGACTATCAGATCATATTTATGTGAATTTTCTTCATATTTAAACATTACTGTCAAATAACTTTCTTAGGTTCTAAGACAAACAAGTTTTTCAACCCAAACATAAATGTTGCTAATACAGGATTCCTTTATAGATGAGTGCAAATATTACTGTGGACAAGAATAATCAATCAGGCTGTATAAGCATTATAGCTGGAGGTCATGGCTAAAACAAGGAAACAATAATAACAACGTTAACACTTCAGAAGAATATATTTGAAGTCAATTGGCAACTATTTGTATCATCAGGTGCAAATGCAAAACTTGCATTTGTGTTATGAGCGGTAAAGTCATTAACACTTTTAGTTAAAAGGGGAATATTCGTACTTCTAGATTTGTATGTATCTATTTACTGATAAAGCATCCAAACACTATTCTAGGTTTTAGGCAAAAGCAATCATGAATAGATAAAAATCCCCACAGAGTCCTGTGAAGAGGTTATGTCTGTCTATTTATTTATAAGCCATAATTGGGTTAACTCATGTTATGAGAGTATGATTCACATCCATATTTACTTGCTTTCTAAAATCAAAGCTTTACAGTATATTCAGCAAAAATAGGTAGAATAGCAGGTTGACATTTCAGGTTGTTTGCAGTTTATTTATTTTTTCCTTTACTACAAAATAAATTTCATAGCCACCAATTAATATTTTTAATTTTGACAAAACATGCTTTGAGAGAACAGATGTCTTGCTCTTATGTTGATTTCTGTACATTTAGATAAAAATTTAAGTAACAAGATATAGAGAGAACTTGCTTATTTTATTAGTCTCATAGCAGAAATTTATACATGAATGAAATTTTTCATTTCTGAGGTTTTACATGTCTTTTATATAATTTTGAATTTCCAGTTCAAAATTATCCTTTAGCTGTATTGTTAATAAACTATGCACTGTGTTATCAGTGGTGTTTTTTGAATAGTGAAGCTCTTTTTAATATTATATTGAGAAGCCAGTGATAGGTTTGACTGCTGTTTTCCCTACTGCTTTTTAAAATCAGTTTAAGAAATTAATGAAAGCTTTCACAAGGGAATTGAAAATAATTTCAGTACCTAAAATGTGAATTTACGTATTATGAGTATATATTGAAACTTAAAAAGGGTATATATTGAAACTTAAAAAATACAAAATATGTTGGATGCAGAATTGCTGATAATGCTGCATAGGTAAGAAAAAGAAAAGCCATCTCTCCTTGGTTCTGCCTACGGAGTATATCTAACACAGGGATCCAGCAGTTTTATAGTGTTCAAGGATTTCTAACAGGTTTAAAGTGAGCGAAGCAGACTGGGACCAGACCACAGATGGATCCAACTGCCTGGCACCTGAAGGAGGTAGCAGAGCCCCAGGGACTGGACGTGGACCAGTGACTGGCAGTGCAGAGGGCTGGGCTTTTCCACAGGGAGAAATGGGACGAAACAGCTGTGGAAAAAAGGAGGGAACTGAAAGGAAAGCAGTCTAGTCTTACCGAACTTTCTCCTCAGTCAGGATTATTAAGTTAGAAAGTTTCTTCTCAGTATGCCTCTTTTGGTCACATCTTAAAATCTGAGGGTAAACTGCATGGGGACTGAGTATGCACAGTAGCTAGAAGACTGAACAGGAAATACATAAACCATGCAAATTGCTAAAGGATGCTGCTTTTCATGAATTCCACCTGGATGTGAAACTAGGCTGTAGCCTTGTAGTAGACACATCAGTGAAATAAGTATTCATGGCCTGAAAACCTTTCTAGGATTCAGATGGAGGTGGTCAAATCACTTTTTTCTGCTTACAATCTAATTCCACCTTTACTGATGCCAAATGCAGAAATCGTCACAGGTGTCTTAAGATTCATGAGAGCAAAGAGGGAGCTCGACTATATCTTCCTGATTAGGATGAAAGTAAGAGTCTCAGTTTTAATTTGTGTTTATGTGTTTTGCATTCAAGAGAAACTGAATAAAAAGAGTCAGTAAGTATCGAGAGCAAGGGCCAAAATCCCTCTAGGGACTGGACAAATTGCGAGGCTACAGTCATACTTCTTTCTCCTCCCCACCCTATTTCTGCAGTTTCAGATCTTGTAAAGCATACATAATTTTAATGGAAAACACAGGCAACTGCTTTCATAGATTTGTAGAATAATTGAGGCTGGAAAGGATCTCCAGAAATTTAGTTCAAGCACCTGCTCAGAGCAGCCTTTAATAAATCAGGTTTCTCAGGGCCAGGTCCACTTGAGTCTTGAACACTTTCAAGGACACTCCAAAGCTGCTGTGGGCAAATTGTTCTAGTATTTGACCCCCTTCAGTGGTAAAACATTTTTTGCTAGTAACTAATCCAACTTAGATGTGTTGCCTCTCATTCTATCTCTGTGTACGAACAAAAAAAAAATAAAGATTGTGTTCAGAAAAGCTTTAAGAAATCCAGAAAATGTGTAACTTTAAAAATAAAGCTATAATTAAGCAAAGAAATGTGATTAGACATGTGTGTGCCTGTGCATGCTGTTTTGATAGCTTAATACAGTTGATATGGGAAAGAGGTAAATTCGAGATATAACCAGCCAGATACTTGTTTGCTGTTGCTGGGAAAAGCAATGACAAGAAGAGTCTGAGACTAAGTTAAAAGAATGCAGTTCTTTAAGGACATCAACATGGACTTTCTATAGCTTCGTCCCCACTAACACCTGGCTTCAAGCAAGAACTTGGTTTGATTGGGATTATTGTCTTACAGAGATGGTCTTTGGGTGGCTACTGAAGTTCCCCAAGCCAGAGATATGTGGCATGAGCAAAGGGCAGTTAACACCTTGCAAAGCTATCAGGCTTTCTGAATGCTCATTAAAAAGCAAAAGAATAAACTGTAGATACTGATAATTCAAAATTTATTTTCCTCTCACTTTATAATATAACACCTGATAACCAGTGATGCCAAACCAGATTTAATTAATGTAGGGGCTTTTTTCAAAGCCCCAGAATTGGTAGACTAGAAGAATAACTTCCTTTAATGGTTAACAAGAATGTGCATATTTGCAAAAACTGTTTTAAAGCAATAAATATTGTGGATTTTTAATTTTAAAATGGCTTATGAAGTATATTTCCTAATTACTTTGAAGTATTTAAAATTATGCATACAAAGAAATTAGTTTTTCTAGAGGAATAATTCCCAAGCAACCAATTTTTTCCTGCAATTTACCCAACTTACCCAACAAAATACTATTGCATTTAATTGACTGATTTTTTTACAACTTATGACATGAAAATTCTTTTCACAGATTTGAGTTGTGTAGACGCTGGTCTTATTCTTTTATGAGGACAAAGAATCTTTGTACAATCTATAGAAAGGCAAAAATTTGATAAGATATTACTCTCTCAGTTTTGTCAGGAAAGAAAAAACAAATGGCCATCTGATAATAGCTCCTTAGCCAGAGGATAAGGTTTCTCCTTCCTCTGGCTTGTAGGTAATCCTCACACCTAGGACAAAGCAAATTAAGGGTGTCCAAACACCCAGCGTGCTTGCCGGAGTCCTTTTTCCAAGGTAAGTTCTAGGCCATTCAACCCTGCCATGTACCCTGTCACTCCAGATCCTCTGGAGAGAGGGGTAACATCCCACCTACTCCAGTGGGTAGTGGAAGAGAGTGAGTGGACTCCTACCCACTCTAGAAACCAGGGCTCTGGGAAGAAAGGAGCTACCCAAGTTAAATGCTGTGGAAGATTAATTCTTGCTGATCATAGTTTTTATACAAACAGACATCATTATTTCTCTATATAAAATACATAGATACGTAACTTGTTAGAACTCTTTATATCACCTCAGTGTGACAAAAATTATCTTAAGACAACACTTCAGCAGTGTGCTGTATATACAAGCAGAGTAAGTATTTGAAGGGTTCATAAAACACATCAGACACAGCTGATGCTTTCAAATCTGAGAAAAAAAAATGAATGCAAGCACTAAAAATAACTGTTTGATGTATCAACTATATTAGCTTTTTACATATTTGTAAGTAAAATCTGCTCTGTTTTGGGGACAGCTTCCTGATGAGGACTTGTAAGCTAAAGCAGAGAGGATGGGAAGCAGCCAGACAGAGAGGTAGTTCTTCTGGGAGCCAGGAAGGCTAATAAAGGCAATGCATACTTATTCTAGAAGGCCATTCCTTAGCTGTAATAGGAGACCAAAAAACAAAGACTTTCAAAGATCAGGGGCTTTTGAAACTACAGAAGGTGGACAGTGTGACAGGTATTTTCAGGGAAAAAGTTAAATATGTAATTAACTTTGTTCTTTGTGATTCAATTTAGAGTCAGACTTGTTACACATTGTCTATTGATTAGTACATCTAAGTTTAAAAGCTCCTGACTTTCTATTGCTTTTTCAGTAATCCATTGCTCATGAAAACACTTTTTTTTTTAATGTCAACTGGAATTAGGGAGACAGATATTGTCAGGTTAGGATATTTACTTCTGCAACACCTGAAAAGATATAAACCGGCATGGTCTGTGTAAGAGGGAAAACCAGAACAGAAGTGATTGCACGAGACCTTTCTCAAGAGAAAGGAAGCCAGTTACTATGCTACCTTGTATACCTACTGGGACACAGCAACTGTCTGTGTGTACAATCTTAAGTAATACAAGAAAAAAAGGTATTTTGCTGTCCCTTAGTTGCCGTCTAAATTAACTGGATTTGCTTCTCATCTGCTGTGCACACAGTTCCCACAGCTCAGCTGATCTGTCATATGTTGTTAAACCAGTAAATTATTTATGTACCTAAGCCTGCAGGCTTGTGTAGACCAGTGTAAGAAGAACAGAATCTACCCAAGGTAGATTTAATTACAGAATAATGTAAAGGTTTTGAATTCTTAGCATAAGCCAGCTGATTTTGAGGTTGAGCTAGCATTTAGTAGATGGAACAAGAATGTGGGCACAGGTTATTAAAAATTATCCGGTAGGCTATTTCAAAGTCTAGTAGTAGTGTGACTTGCATTTGATTTTAATTTCATTACATGCCAATAATTCCATTGTTCTTTCCAAAAAGATTTGTAGAGAAGAGGAAAGAGCAGTGTTTTGATACTAATCTAAGAGTCTTTGTAGTCTAAGTACTCGCTTAATATTCCTAGGTGTGTTGTGGGAGAGATGCCTCCTCATTGTCAGAAAAAAAGAATTTAAATTACATTTACATTAGAAATGGCAGTGTACTTGAACAACTTTTAGAAAATTCATTATTATCAGAATAAATGCAGAATATTCACAAAGAAAAAGACACAATCAAAGTCCTCATCTTACCTATCGGGGTATATGTACTTGGCAACTGACTTCCAGACTTCTGTGGCAGCACCACAACTCTTTGTTCTGAATCTTACAGGTTAATTCAGCATTTGAGAATACATACACAAACATAAAGAAGAGTCACACCTTTTTCTTTTTTTTTTCTTTTTTTTTTTCCCCCAACCAGCATGTGAGCATTGTCAAAGCAAGTTCAAAGTAATATTTCTGGGTTTTTTGCCTTCCTGAACAATATTTGTATACAGCAATTGTACATAGCCTTTTCCCCAGGCAATAAATTCCGTCAACTTACATGTATATATATATTCAGATTTTTTTCATCAGGTCATAGGATGCTCAAGTTAGCAAACTTACTACCATTGGGAAAATGAAAAAAATGAACTGGAATCAAAAGAGGAAAACTTTTCTGGCTTTCAAATATCTCAAAATCAATTATAGAAATGAGTCCAAAACAACATGTAGCTTTAAAAAAAAAAAAAAAAAAAAAAAGTGGAAGAACTTTTCTTTGTTGACACAGTGGCTGGATAGTGTTGCGTTTTGCATTATCAAATGAGATCAGTAAGCACAGATATAATTGGGAAATCACCTGATTGGCTTGTGCAAATATAAGTTCTTCCATGGCTAGATAGTGTACACATACATTTAATATAAAAATAGTATTGAAATTCTGTCACATAATTTTTTTTTAATTATTTTTTTCTTTCAGTTATTTAAGCAACTATTTTTGCACTGAGGGAGAGCAGATCTTCCTATCTGTTCTCTGTATTATTATTTTTTATGTTCTCATATTCTTAACATAGTGTCTTTGATCTCTGTTCTTAAGTGACTTTTCAGTGTAGTTGGAAGTTGTCCTCATAATTTTCTGAACTGTACAGTCTGATTCTTGAAATTGAGAAACTATAACTTCAAATTAAAGATTAATATATATAATGCTATTGGAACATCCTCTATGTTATTCTCCATACTGTTTTGCACACGTTTGTACATCTTGTTTACTTCTCTAGCTGGATCTGCATACTGAATTAAGATAATCATTGAACTCTTTGTAGTCTTTCTAGGTAATTTAAAACACTAGAAATTGTATGGATAGTTTATTTTCCTTTCACTTCTGAATTAATCAACTTTAAAGATTATTTATTATTAACCTCATAATGCATCTTACATTTTTGTGTCTTTGAAGTTCTTTATGGCATGCTTCTCTTGAGTAATTAAAACTAGCAGCTACAAGAAACAGAGGTGAATAACAGTTGTTTATATCTTTCTAGCTTTGTCTTTTGCTCTCTGTCATGGTTTAACCCCAGCCAGCAACTGAGCCCACGCAGCAGCTCACTCATTTCCCCCCTACCAGTGGCATGGGAGAGAGAATCGGGAAAAAAAAAGTAAAATTCGTGGGTTGAGACAAGAACAGCTTAATAGAACAGAAAGGAAGAAACTAATAAAGATAATAATAACAATAATAAAATGACAATAATAATAATAAAAGAATTGGAATATACAAAACAAGCAATGCACAATGCAGTTGTTCACCACTTGCTGACCGATGCCCGGTTAGTTCCCGAGCAGCAATCTCCCCAGCCCCACTCCCCCCAGTTTATATACTAGGCATGACGTCTCATGGTATGGAATACCCCTTTGGCCAGTTTGGGTCAGCTGCCCTGGCTGTGTCCCCTCCCAACTTCTTGTGCCCCTGCAGCCTTCTTGCTGGCTGGGCATCAGAAGCTGAAAAATCCTTGACTTTAGACTAAACACTACTTAGCAACAACTGAAAACATTAGATTGATATCAACATTCTTCTCATACTGAACCCAAAACATAGCACTGTACCAGCTACTAGGAAGACAATTAACTCTACCCCAGCCAAAACCAGGACAGTCATTTAATTTATGACCAGTTGAAATCCATTTTCCTCAAAGACTGTATATTCAGTACCCATATTTTTTCCCGTGGTAGCATAATTCTGTAAGAGTCTCCTCACAGTTTTGCACATAACTTTTGATTAGATAAACTGCTATTCCCAAATACTGTAGTATGTCTTTAGAATTTATGTGTTTTCTGAATTTTGCTGAGTTTCCACATTTAGGCATTATTCCCATTCTTTATTTATTGCCAGCACTCTGTTTCCATTCTGCTTAAAACTAAAGCCATCTCCTCTGTATTAAAAAGAATAGGAGAGAGAAAAATCGTTACCAACTGGTCTGACGGAACATAAAAAATGGATGATTATCTGCAAACCCATCTTATTTATGGTGTGGCTTTTCTAAAAGAATCTGGGAAACCCTTGCAGTAGAGCATTGTTCACCTGGTATACACAGTTAATTCCACACAGTGACTCAGCTAATGATTTTGTATAAACAAATAAGCCCCAACCTGCTGTTAGCCTTATTAAAAACAGCTAAATGTTACTTTGATGTTCTTCAGAAAAAAATTAATATATCTTCTCAAACATATAAAAACTAAATAGTTACCTTTGTATGTCTAGTTCTATTTAAAGGAAGAAGAATTATTACATTTCATTTGATAATTTTGCAAAGGAGAAAAAACATTAAAAAAAAAAAACACTTTGAAAGCAGAAAATCTTACTTTTCTTGATAGAAGCTGCTATTTTGTTGGAGGAAACATCAGATGTGACCATAAACTGTTGTTACTAGAACCCAATAAGAAAAAAAAATTTAAAAATTCACTAAAGTCTAATCAGTGCATGAACAGAGCATCCTTGATGTATATTTCTTTCTGAATTGCACAATTTCAGTGGATTTATTTGCATTTTCTTTCATATTGTGAGATGTATACAACTCAGAGACAATTAGTAATAAAGAAACATTAAGTACCAGAAATTAATCTCCTCAATGGTTCCTGAAAATTTTTTTTAGCCTGGAGGGTTAATTTTATGGCTTTAGAGCGATCATTATTTATCATATCTTGGTTTATGGAAAAGAATTAGAGTTATTAGCTATTAAATTATCCATGAAAATTTGACACTATACTAGACCAAACAAACCCTGGGGCTTGCTGATTTTCCCAGTATGAAACATCTGTGACTTCAGCTAGAGAGAACTTAACATTGTCTAATTAGATTTCTAAGATTTATAAAGCTCAAATGCTCTATTATTGGAAACCTGAAAACTGGAGCAAAAGTTGAAACTTGAATTTACTGGTGATTATTTAAAAACATTTTTAACAGGACCGTGTGTTGCTAAATACTACTAGCTGGTAATTGGTGAAGATTACCAGATAATGTATTACAGTCTGTAACAACAGGAGTTCAGGAAAAAAATGTGCTCCCTACAATTGTAATAAGTTGCAGCTTTCAACTTCAGTAATTAAAAATACTTTATGGAAAATGCTGCACTAATTATATGTTTATTTTTATATTCTAATTTCAATATGCTTTATATTCTCACATGCGGTCTGCTGAAGCAAAAAATCAACTTGGCATATTTTCTGTTCTGCAATATTATCACTCATGGACAGTGAGTGATAAGCATCACTCATCAGCGTAGAAGAACTGGTTTTGTATTGGCTCTGATTCTGACAGACAGAGAATTAGCCACTGTTCTATCTCTTTCTTTGGAGTCAATATGGCTTTTTAACATGGTAATTAGATATTTCATTGCATCTTCCATTATTGGATCTCAAAATGCTTCAGAAATTTCAACCTGTTAAAATAAAAATAGCATTATAACACAATCATTATTGCTGTATTAAAAAATAAGAACATTATTATGTTTGCAAAGAACTCAGAAGTTAAGAAGGTGAGGAATCAGAATTATTCCTCCACTCTTTGTTTGTACCATTTGCATTTGGATTACAGCAATCTTTAGTTACAGGAACCCTTTCTTATTAAGTACCCAAAATAATTAATGCTCAGCTAATAAGCAGCTTTTCAATATTTTGTCTTCTCCTTATGGTTTGTCGCATTGCCCCATATATTATTTACTGTAGTCTATTCAGTTCCTGCTCTAAAGAAGAAATGATTAATTTCCTCAAGAGTTCTTCGCTGGTGTGCATCACTATATTCTCTGAGTTTTTCACAAACACTAATTAATCTTCATAACATCCTTGTGGGTGAGTGGTGGAATTAACCCCTATTTGTAGGAAGGAAACAGAATTACTGAGAGCGTAAGGTCACAGATCTCCATAATGTGGGTAACATTTACTAGTTAGTTTCTTAGAGTCCTAAGTTTTACATAAGGCTTTATTCATAGAAAATTTCTCTCCATTTCAATTTCATTTGTGAGAAAGAAACATTTATGCTAACAGAACCACATCACTAAATCAGGTAATAAGAAAAAAAAGACTTTGCAGTATTAATTAAGCATGAGAAATCTGCTTTCCTCAATTACTGAAATCTCAGGAAGAAAAACTGTTTCTGTAGGATAGAATTCAACAGTGTGAGCCAGGAAGCCATCCTATTTTCTCTCTGCAAGATTGTATTTTATTTATTATATAGCTTCCATTTCTATAACAAGTTAGACAGAGGTCCTACAGTGAACAGCCTCCTTCATTACTGTGCTTTGATTCCATGGGAGATCTATTCACTGTCCTGGAAAAGCTGAAGTGTTTAAGAAATAGTGTACGTATTCTTGTAGTTAAGGAGTACATTATAATCTGTCAGAGCAATGTGGGCTAGTTAATTTTGTGCTGGCAACCAAAGTCTCATCTTGAGTGCTTGACATTATGATTCCAATAATGCGCTTTCTACTGCTGACTTCTTTGTGTACATCCCTTGATTTGGAAAAAAAAAAAGCAAACTAAAAAAAGCCCAAGAATTCCAACACAGGAATATTTTCTACTGAAACCAGATATTTTATCAGTGTGGTGGTAAACTCAAGATTCACAAACTGCTAGTATCACAAATTTCCATACCTAGCTCCTCCCTCAGTTGGAGTAGCTGGCAAAGACTATCATGGGAAAAGTCATTAGCTTGGCTAGAGCATTCCTCAGAACTCTGGGATTTTTTGTGTTCACTCTTGTTTGCCTATGGAAGGATTTGTGAGAGGTCTGAAAGCATAGCAACAATGAACTCTTCTGAGATGTTAAACTAAATATTCCTATTTGTGAATATTATTTTTATAAAAGTGTATGACATAGGTAAATTCTGTAAGAATTTTGCAGCCCAGACAACCCCACATATAGATTAGTCTACATGGAAAACCTTAGCACAGAAGTTATCTGCCGAGTTTAAAGTCCTTGATTCAAAGCTTAGGGGTCCTAAATTAATTAACATTTTTTAGCATAGGCACAATGTCATGTTTGTACCTCATTTTTCTTTGGGAACATTTTTAAACCTTTATGACTATTTCCAGAAATTTTAGCTTAAATAAAAAACTCATTATATAAGATTTTCGGCCAGAATGAATTGTGCTAGTAATGCTTGAAGGGATTGAAGAGGGAGTCTTATTAAAGGGAATTGTCATGTGATTTTAATAACAGGTGGTAATTCCAGGTTTGTTTTACTATTACATTAATGAGTATTGAAAAAAATGACAAGTTATGCAACTTTGCCAGTACCATATAGCGAGTCTCTCATGCTGATTCTCAAGCTAGAGACAAGCTTAATAAATCTCATTCGAAAATGTAACCCCACTGCTTAAGTCACTAAGCTATTTTTGCTTACAAAATGCTTTTGTCAAAGTACATTTCCCAGATAGATAATGTACCATTCAGAGCTTGTGTACTTACAGTACTCTTTGTCTATCTCCATGAGTTGCAAAAATCCCATTCTTTGAGTTCAACTGCATACAGGGTAAATCCAATTTGGCAGTGGCCTTTGACATTTGGGTCACATTTGTAGTGCATGGATGCCTTTCCTGACCATGTTAGAGGCTACCTGAGATTATGTAACACTCAGACCTGTGTATTCAGTTCAGAATTCAGTTTCCAACAATGTTTGTAAGCTTGCAAGTAGGAAACGGCAAACATAAATGGTATCTTTTGCCTTAAAATCTCCCAGTTTCCAACAACTTCCAGCTTACAGGATTTCTTGAGATTTATGTGGTTCAACAGTAAATAAGGAGATCCTCATTTGACCAGTACAAAACTATTTGAATGTTATCCATATCAGTCCATGATTACTTTTTTATATGCTAATGTTTTGCTATTGCCTTCTAGGTTTATATACAAACATCTGTAAAATTACTTTATTGTTCTTTCTTTTTTACGTAAAATTAAATGGTACAGTTTAACACAACTTCAAAGTCCTGTTGCAAGCCCATAGTCAAGTGTGGTCTACTCTAGCAATGGGATTTTGAGTGGAAGCAGTATTTTCCATATTCATAAAAAATTTAAAAGCACAGTGCTAAAGCTGTTTTCCATTGTCACTTTTCTGCTCACTCTTTATATATCCACTTTAGAGTAGAAAACAATAAGGCCAAAGTAATTGTATGTGTGTTTGCTTGTATCGCTCTTGTCATTTGCTCTCAGACCTCTGATGTAGTATTATACATCTATGCTGAGCTTGGTGTCTGTTTTCCCAAATTTTGTATCAAATTTCCTTCCATGTGAAATATGCCAGTTATGCTGCAGTTGAAGTGGTTGAAGTGATGAAGTAACATTTGCATTCAATATAGATCTTAAAAAGATACATTAAAAAGAACAGGTGAAGCCCTTTGCTTGCTGACATGCAACAGGATATGAACAGATGTAATAAATACAAGAGAATACTAATTTTTTAAATTTTGCTTTATGAATATGTTTTAAGAAAGTCTATCATCTAGAACTTGCATTTATTATCCAAAAAACTATTATTGAATACCTATTGTGCATGATTCCAACAAAATAATTGAGACATTATTTTAAATTAATTAGTATAACCCATTGCCTTTGATCCCTCTATCCTTTGAGGACTTGTTAGTTAACCTATTCATTTTCAAATTGCAAATCAAATTTATTTTTAAGAGTAATTGATGTTCTGTTTGATTAGAACTCCTAAATTATTAGCATCTTGATGCTGCCACCTTCAGGCACAGAGGAGGGCAATAGGAAGCAAAACCAGATCCTTAGTTCTAACTAAAGCTGAACTGTTATGCATAGTGGGGGAAAAAACCCACCACACTACTCATTACTAGATGAGAGCTGCTTCAGCAAGATCTCTAGTTTCCTAGCTTATGTGTTTACAGAGTGTCTTGAAGAAACATGTGTTCAGGCATATGCTTAACAAAAGAAGTGTCAGAGAAGCTTTTGTTTACATAGGAAAAGGTCACAGCATCTTTTTATCCATAATGAAACTATTCCTGTACTCTGCAGCGTGGGCATGCTTAGTTATAAACTTCCAGTAGTAAAAAAGCAATGGAAAAGTGTACATAAAAAGGAATCAAGACTTTACAGGTTCAGATATTGTCTGTTTTACTATTCAGAAACATGTAAGAACAGATACTCCCTTAGGTAACACCAAAAGTCAATATTGTCAAGTATCCTGTCTCTGGCAGTAATCAATAACAGTTGCCTAATGAAGAGGGAAATCACATAATGATACTGCCCTAGAAACCTATCCCATTCTAAAGTGTTTGAGATTCAGGAGCCAGAAAGTGTACCTTGGATGATTTTTCTTCCATAGATTTGTCTAGTTGCTTGCAAGATCATATAAACTTTTAGCGTTTACCTTTTCAGCTGATCATGCTTTCGTAGCTGGTTCCGTACCTTGGCTCATCCTTGTCATCCCTCTGTTTCTTACTGTTGAAGTGTGTCTCCTCGAAAGTAGAAGGGACACAACTTGAATAGCATTTGGGTGAATTTATGTGAAGGCCTAACAATGTTTTCTGTTTAATTCTCTATTTCTTTCCTAGTAGTTCCTAACATTTTGAGTTATTCCTTTTTACTGAGTATTGAGAAATGTACAAAACCTCAAGATCTCATTCTGGAGTAGTAATAGTCAATTCATAGCCCATGGTGGGTTTGTTTTTTTTCTCTCCTTATGTTGCATTGCATTTCTCTGCATTTAATTGGCTATGCCATTTTATTGTTTCAGTAACTCAGTGTTGTAATGCTCTTAACAGATAGTACTTGTTATTATGATCCTGCAGAACTTAATATTATCACAGACTTGTCACCTCAGTAGTCACTTCCTGGGTCATCTTTGGTCCTGAATCTTTTCAACAGCATAGGTCTTCTTATTCCTGACTCTTGTGCAACTCAATTAGTAATCCTCTTCCCTGTGATAATTTACTATTACTCCATACTCTCTCTTGCCATACTTTCATCAAATGACTGCTCTATGTAACAGACTTCTTTTGTCTAACAACAGCCTGGTTTCTTTAATGGACTGTATTTGGTGGAATTATCATACATCATATGGAAGCCTAAGTAAACCAGATTAGATGCATCCTATGGCACGTTCATTCCTTAAAAAAATTCCAGTGGATCTGCAAGGCATGTCTTGCCTCTCAGAAGCTGACTTGTCCATAACATCTTTTTTATCTGCATGCCTGCTCATACTTTTCTTCAGGGTAGTTTGCACTAGTTTGTTTGGTACAGATGTCAACTTAATGATCTGCAGTTTTCTAGATCTTTCTTGGAGCTCTCCTAAAAGTTCTTACCGGGTTAATTATTCTCAAAGCCTCTGGCATGGAGACAGTGTTAAGTTAGAGTTTACACACCATCATTAGTAGTTAAGATCTTTCATCCTTGAGTTCCTTTAAAACTCTTGGATAAATACTGTCTGATGTTAGTGATTTGTTACCACTTATTTTTCTATTTATTCCATGATCTCTTCCACTGACCCTTAGTTTCACTCTTCTACCTTCTAAGTCCTCTGTAGGAGGAGTTCAGCATGGGTGGCTCCACAGACTGCAGGTCACCACAGATGCAAAACATTAATTTGGGTGTTTGTGCTTCTTTTATACCTTGAGCCTTTGTTGACCTTAAATGCACTGTGATGAGCTTCCTGCTTCTGATGTGCTTTGAAAAGGTTTTATTACTAGTTTTCATGCTTTTTGTACTTTTCCCCAAAACTTTTTAATGGCCTGTCTTATTTGCATTTCTTCACCTAAAGTGCCAGAGCTTATGGTCATCCCTGTTTTCCTCACTCAGATTCAGCTTCAATTTTCTTCTAATTTCTGATTGCCATTTTTATCCTTGCTCTTTAGCCACACTGGTTTCTTTTTGGACTTTCCTTATTTCTTTGTGACTCTGTTGCATTTGTTCTGAGTCTCAAGAATTTTATTCTTATGCATTTTATACAGCATCTTTAAAGATTCAACTTTTAACTTGCATTTTTTCCTTCTTCTGAATAAGTTCTCACATTTTACTGTAGTACCCCTTTTGGAAATGAAGTATAACCGTAATGATTTTTTTATTAATATTAACTTTTTTGGTTTTGCTCCTGCAAGGGTATATTGAATGTGTGTGCACTACGATTACTGATAAAGAGCATCTGTTCAATAGTAACATCCTATTCTGTCTTCCCTGTACACTGTGCATCCTAGTATTAATGTCGCATTGATTGTCATCCTTTCCTCCACCTTCTGATCTGATTATTGTGCCAATAGCCTTATTTAAGAACAGGCGTTCTCATTTCATCATTTTATTTCTTAGACTTCACGTGTATCATTGCTTCACTGTCCTCTGTTTTACTGTCAGTGTATTCTGACAATTCTCTGTTGCTTCTTGCTTGAATATTTCCAACTTCTGTCCTAGCGTTCACTTAAAGTTACAGGGTGTTTTGACTTTGTGGTTGTCAGGTACATCATGAGCACAACAAACATCAGCACATCTTGGCTGAAGGCATTCTACAATATCTATTGGTGTTCCTCATTTTTAGCTTTGAAAATCTTGTACGACCCTCTTAATATGAAAATCCAGCAACTTGGATTTAATAATAGTTTAAGGAAAATCTGTCCTTCCTGCATGAGCTCCCTCCCTTCCAGAAGTGTGTCCTGTTTCTGATAATCTTTATACCTCCTTTTTTCACTGTGTAAATGAAATATGTATTTTAACTTTGCCTCCTCAATTACCTTTCTGTCTTGTTTTCTGCGTCCTGGGAGCAGTTTCAAGAATACTAGCACGGAGAGCCTCTTTTCAGCTTCCTATGCAGCCTGATTCAATTTTGCTTCTCTAGCTTCTAGTCTATTTTTTCCTGTAATGCAGGAACATGGACCATGACCCCAGGATTTCTGCTAACCTATTCAGACACTATGTGTAGTCCTCTCTTTTTGCACTCACAGCCATGTCACTGCACATCTCTCTCTGAGATTACAAACCAAACTATATGTCTAAAAGCAGGATTATTCACCCTTGCAGCCAGCCTCTTCCTATCACATGGGTTCCTTAGCTCAGCACGGTTATCCTTTGTACAAGAGGACACATGGTCATCTTTTGAGAAGGACCTGCTGCCATTTCCTCTTCCACCAGATGTATATTTCCGTGTTAACAAGACAAGGACTTCTGATTTGGAAATGGGACTTTTCTACAATACTTTGGAAAGACTCCTTTATTCCTAGTATTATGTCTGCATTTATTTTGCTTGATGTAAGAGGGAAAGTGGTTGCTTTGTTTTGTCTTGTAGCTGCACTGATCTGTTGACTTCTACTTTGACAGTTTGTCACTTCAGTGTCCCCCATAACTGAACTTGCAGTATAGTCAGCCTTCTTTCCCTCTCTTTGCTGACTCACCCAGTTCAAGGGCTTTGCTCACCTACTTTGCAGAAGTACCCAGAGCCTCAGGTGAGACTGTGATGAACAGTTCCAAGGAAGAAAGCAAGACATGTTCTTCCAGATGCTTATAGACTACCTAAAATATATCTCTGAAAATTCTTTTACTTCTCAGGCCCATGAATACATTTGAACAGAACCAGAGTGGAAATTGGCATATAATGATGGGGTTGCTGAAAGAGAAGTAGGAAAACGACTACTTTTGCACCTACTTATATAACTTTTTTATCTTCTAGGAATGATCACCAAAACACTAAACATCATGAGGTGAAGGGACAAAAAGAGTATGTAAATAAAGATGTGTAGGATTCAGTTGTCAAAATGTAGCCAACTAATGCCATTTAAAATTCCTTGTATCTTGTCTGGCCTCCGGTTTCTGCTCCAGAGGCATTTCAAAATGCAATTGCTAAAGTTAGTTCCTTTTGACATGGAAACACCTTTAGTAGTTGTAACAACATCTCCTCCATCTTCTCATACGTTAAGTATTTCAAGCCTTTACTTTATAAACCTCCTTAGAGTTTGTGTCATCTGTACTGTTGGGACTTTTTTCTTACTGCAAGGTTATCCTCAGGTTTTCATCTTCTTTGATGTCAGTCTCAGTTCTTTCATCTTTCTGTCATAAAGTTCAGATTCAGGTAAATACTTACAGCAGTGTTTAATCTAGGCCAAACATATATGACAGCCTAGAACAAGCAAATAGAAAACACTGAGCAGAATGATAGAGGTGGAATTTAAGCAGTCTAAATCTGGATCACACTTTTCTAAACTTTCTCCAACTCACTTGATGTTTGGAGATGTAACCAGTAAAACCTTGGAGCATGATGATTCTAATTTTCTAAACTTCAGACTGTTTCTTCCAATGCTTATACTTCAACTTGTGACATGATGATAGCAGTTGATAAGTTGTGAGAAGAATTGCTGATGAACTAAGAAAAACATGCACCTTAATGTTGCTTTACATTTTCTGTTCTTCAGCTGCCATGCATGATTCATTTGTTCAACTGCACTGTGATGCTGTCCATCACGTTTTAGAATAGGGAGTTTTGTCTGGGGACTACCCACAAAACAAAGGTTTTGAGGATCAATAATGTTAATTAATAAAGCTAAAAGTAATAAATATTAAAGGTCATTATTATCTCTGGCTTGTGAATTTATTACCCACCATTGTTTCGACAATATGATTAAACAATAATAAACAGTATGGTCTTTATAAACAGATGTCATCAATTCTTTTTATTTAGACTAGATGAATTAAGTAGATAAACTTTTTTCCCCATTTGCGCGTCATAGTATTGCTGAATGGGTTTTGTCTTCCTTTCACCTTTTGCTTTTGTGTATTCATGCTGTACATATAATCCCTATGGAGAAAATTGATAAATTGGTTGTTAGTATAAAGTAATTTGTGAAGTTGAATGCGGTTAGATATAGGTCTTTTCAACATGTAGGAAGAATTTAATTAAAATGAAATTAAATTCTAAATTAAATTCAAGTAATAAATGGATGTTATCCAATATAGCAAGCTATTCTCATAAGAAATTAACATTGTCCAGTAAACTGATTTTAGGTCTTGAGGCTAGGTTTTCTGGAAAATAATTGTATGACTATAAAATAAAGGAAACTAAGTTTAGGAGTTTTTAGATGCCTTTCTTTCAGGGGTGTAAAGTGCCACAACACAGAAAATTAAATTCTTCTCCCAAGTTCTTAAAGACTGCTAAAATTCATTATTTCTTGTAAAATAAATTGGATTACAAATTGTAGCTGTAGAGAAAAACACTGTCCATATTAGTGGACAGGTAAATTTGCAATCCATTTACAGTGTATGTGCTTCTTATAGACATCCCATGATATTTCTTTCCAGTCATGATTTTCTTTAGAACTAGCTAGCAGTCTAAAAGCTATGAAATATGAAGAATAAATAATATATTACGTACTTTTTACATCTGAATCCTTTTACTATTAAAATGGCTAGGCAAGAGAGAAGTTGGATTCTAATGCTTTTAGGAGTAATGTAGAAAACAGTAACTGCATTATTTCACGGTGGAAAAATATTACCTTTTTAGTCTTTTCATACGTGAAAATTAGGGAATAAAGATGGACAAAAAATGCATTTTCTAGAGCTCGTTTTATTTGCTCTGAAGTCAGTTTAGTGTGCTGTAGTTAGAAGAATGGCAGACTTTGATTTGAAACCAACTTACTAAAGTGACACAAATATATTTATCTGCTCTAATCTGGAAGTAATAAAATTACTGCATGCTAGTTTTGTTCTACAAGTAAAGACTTATTTACACAGCATTATTTTATCCTTCCAAATGGAGTGGAAATATTGTTAGAAAGAAAATAATGTTATCCATTTGAGTTTATTTTCATCAGCGTGCTTTACTTCAGTTCAGACTGCAATGTGGAATTTTGTAGGAGGTAGGATGTTCAGGTTAAATTTATCTCCTCTTAATGTAGTAGAGTTTAAATTGCTACTTTCTCTTGTTTGCTTTTTGGATGAATGATAACAGGACAGGGAGTCTCATGTTTGGCATATTTTAAGCCATATCTTATGTAAAACATGCTATACTTACATCTTTACTCTTCTACTATGGGAATTGTACATAGAACACAATAACAGATCTTGTTCTAAATAACAGAAAGGATTACAGAAAAAAGGTTGGCATAATTAGGTAGATTAGGTAAAACATTTTTTTACCTTTTGGGTCTTCTAATATTTTATATTGACTGACAAATTTGGGTAGTCTTTCTCATGTTAGCTGATATGTGTTAGGAATACATTCAGCTCTGTGAGAAATATTTTAATATATTGAATAAATAACAGTCAAAATGTATGTGTGCTTTCCTAAGTAGACCTCTGCAGAAATATTTTCTCTCTCTGGACATACATATATATCAAAATTTGGGGGGGTTTAATAAGTAGGTATTTGTTATTATGCCTTGACGGTTCAAAGTCCAGCTGTTAGACACTAAGTTTAGATGAATTCAAGTCAGGGACTTCCACATCCCATGTTTGAAATCTAGAAAGTTATATGAAAACATGAAGGTGCCCCTCTTGACAGACAGAAATTCAGTAGTTCAAATGGCTGTGACTAGTTTAACTAATGCCTATTAAGATAAGGAAGATGCAGACTGAAAATATTACAAAAATTATGCTACAGCAAAGGTGCTCCTTCTTGAAAGGGACCAGAGGATCCCGTGGAATGCAAAAGTGTCTCAGTCGTGGTTCTCAAGCCTTCCCCCCCACTAAACAAAAAGAAGCAAAATAAATAATCAATGTAAGTTAATGTGAATGCTTGCTTGCTCCAAAACACATTTTTTAGATGGTGTCTTTACTGTCTTCCAATTCATTTTTCTCTGTATGATCCAACTAGAATTGTGAAACTTCAGGCTATTTCTGTTCATCAAATAGTACATGGTATCTACTCGGTTTAGAATATTTACCAAAGATAACTTCATGTAATTCTTATCAGTCATCCAAAGACCAGCCCTTAAACTGACAACGTAACTGATCTCTTCACAGGAAATAGTTTGATGGATTTTATTCAGCTTCAAAGGACATCATGGTAGTTTATAACGACAGTAAGGAAAACAAAAACAACATACCCTTAAATTTCTATTCTGCTAGAAAAGCTACTTTTGGGATGCAATTTTTATAGTAGTCTGCTTTAATCTGTGATAAATAATGTCAGCTGTATGTTTTAAGACCTAACCACTGATACTGAACTATATATCACTTGAGCAATCGTCTGACTACAAAGTGTACTAAATACAGAATAGCCACATTTTAGCTGTATATGTCAGAACCAAGGCCATAATTAACTTTTTAACCCAAAACTGATTGCTGGAAATTTTAGAGCACCTTCCTGACTTCATGGGAATCGGTGATTGTGATGTCTGCAGTTCTCTTTGTTGGTAATTAGGTATTTAAATGTGTTGATGTTTTCAGGTGGCTTGTCCTACTTTCCAGTTGTAAGATACTTCTTCCTTTTCCAGATGTATAACAGAAAAAGGTTTCCCATTTAAAACCAAAGAAAGGGATAAGTTCTAAGAGAGAATGATTGCCATAATGATAGATTTATTTCCATGCAAATCCAGGAAATTATGTCTATGCCATAAGAAATGAAAGTGCATATGCATCTTAAGGGGATAAAAGAAAAATAAAATTTCCTTGAGGATTATTACTATGTTTAATTCATTGTATTCACTCCTTAGTGGTGCAACTACTGATTTCAAACACGAACCTTAACTGAAGATCACTTACAACCTACAGATGAATACTAAGTCTAAAAAGTGGTCTCTAAAAGATGAGAAAAAACTCCCTTGTAACCAGAATGAACCTTAAATGAACCTTCATTAAGAATATTAAGCCAGCTCCTAATAGACACAGGTATTGATCTAATTAACAGGAAGTGCCTAGCTGAACGGAAAGGTCCAATAGAATAAATCCCTTCTTGTTGACACAGTGTTGGCACAGAATTTAGGCAATAGGGAAATTCTCAATAATATCTCTGGTCTGTTCTTCCCACGCCCACCCCCAAATACTCTCATATATGTTCAAATCAACAGAGAATGCCTTTCAGCTTACGTATGGTACACTGTGCTTTCATTGCAAAGAGTAATTTAGCAGAAAAAGTAATAATACAGAAAAACATTTACAGCTTTTAGGTTGCCTTATATTTGGAAAATGAGAAGTAAAATGTCTTATTATTATGGATATTTTATTATTTGATATACTTAATATCTTCTGAGTAACTGAAGCTCTTGCAGGCCGATAATATTACCAAAAGCCAGAATGTAAGTGTACATGTCAGTCTCCTTTGTCTATAACTCAGAGCTAGCTCAGGAGTTTTGAAGGCTAAAGGTCTTGATAAGGTGAGCAGGACTCAAGCTTTTTCCAGCTTAAGCAGATTTGATCCTGAATTTTGAGCAGCTTAGCCAAAGGAATTAAATTATGTGTATTTGCATCTTTATTTTTTACAGGTTTCTATGTACTTTATTAACTTAAACCTGTTGTGACAATTACATTAGGCAGCAACCTGGACTGCAGTAGTTTAATCAAAGTTAAGTTAAAAATGGTCACTCTGGGCACAGTCTTGATGGTAAATAGGGAGGGAATTTCTGATAAAGAAAAGAAAAAACAAATTCAACACTTATCTTGAAACTAGGAGTATATGAGACGATATTATCAGGTTGTCTTTTGATGGAGCCATGGAGATTTTAGGTTTAGAGCACACATTTACACTTTTTACCTCAGTAAGTTGTGTAAGTAGAGAAATAGGCTAGCTGAGGTATTTTGAGGTTTACCAAGGCTGTTTTCATTAGGTGAACAGGAAAATGAAATGCAAGTACCAGCAATTTTATACCATTTCAGAACAGCCTTAAGATTTCCATAAATTCATATTTTATTCTTTTTATTTTTGAAACCATTTGCTAGCTCTTGAGAAAAGATGAATGTAAAATATATTTTTTCCTGCACTATAAGTTTAAAAAAGGAGAAAATGGCTAGATTTTTCTGTTCATGTAAATCATAGCAATGTCATCCATTTCAGTGAAATCGCACTAGTTCTGCTAAAGAGAACATTTGACCAAACAGCCTATTCATCTCTCAGCCAATATGCATTTTAGTCATCTATCAGCTATTGTAAGGACTGGAAGACTATAATATACTACTTATAATATACTACCACACTCCCATTCACACTGATTGGTGACTATATTCTTACAAGGCAGAGGATTAAACAGCATTATTTCTGAAAACTGTTACCTTTGCGATAATAAGAAGGTGAAATATGCTTTTACTGGTTTTCTTTTTTTAACTCTCACTTTCCTATTTTGTTTTCCCATTTTATATTAAGTTTCAAAAGAGTAATTTATGTTACAGGTAGAAGATACTTGTTTTAAAATTTTATCTGACATTTACTTGACTACAGTAATATACATTTTATATATCCACCTACTCACATGCACAGATATAAGTACACTCTAGAATACAGTTTACAGGAGAGACAGCCACAGACATGTGGAGTGTGTATAGAACTCTGGAATTTGGATGAGAATGAGAACAAATGGTTGTCAGGTGATACACAAAAGTAATTCCAAAGTTTGTAAGCCTATAAAATGCTTTCAAAGATTTTGAGAATCATTGCTTACAACAGAAAATAATTCCTGCTCTTAGTCCAAATGAGGTTTAGTCAGAAAAATGTGTTATGAAAATCTTGAAGCCTAAAGAGCATAAATAGCCATCCCCCCCTTCTTTTACTCAAACCCACGTGTGAACTCACAAAAATAAGTATAAAACACTGAGACAGTATATGGTAATGAGTGTATTTTTTTCTGTAAAATGACCTACACTTCTGATTATTTGTACCAAAAAGTTTCAAGGACAACTATTGTAACTGCACGTTCCAATTAGATAATGTACTTGTGCATGCATTATTTTTAACTTTGACTCCAGAATTAATAGTATAAAAAGTCACATAGCAGTTTACAGGAAAGTACTTTAGAATTAATAAAAGAACAAAAAACGTAGATTAAGAGGTTCTTGTTTGTTTGCTGTATTGTAGTCCCAAAACTACATTTTCTTTGGGATACATTTTATAGCTTTAATTTGCTACCCTTTGTACCTATTTGTAGGTATTTCCTCAAGGTTGTACATGCTCAACACTACTAGAATTTTCATCCAGAATAGGTTTTGGATGAGCTGCAGTGTAGATGCATGTTTTCACAAATCAATTGTATTTTCATTACATTATATAGTAAGCATGGATTTGCCAGCTTTCATCTTTGATTCCTACTGATCCATACTGATCAAGATCCTACTTACACAAGAATAATTCCATCCAGAGTGAGGTAACTCCAGCCATCAGTGAATATTTTGTCACTTCAGTTTCTATCAAGAAAAGAAAAAGATACAAAGGTTTTGTTATTTGTATGCATATTTTTGGCCATTCCACCATTCCACGTTGCTGATGTGTAATAGTGATAATAATTATGATAGCATGTTTGCACTCATTTTAATTTATTCATAGCTAGACATTACTATCCACAAAGAAAACTTTCATGTCTAATGAACTCAGTTTGTTTACTCCCCCTTAGCAAACCTCATTTCAATCTCATTTGAAAGTTAAGAATGTTCTTTCCATTATTTTAGGAAAAATGGGAAAAGATCTCTAAAATAAATATTAACTGTAGAATTCTCTTCTAAAAATGTTGATTCGTCCGTCTTCTTTACACTTCAGAATAAATAGTATCATACCTACAAAACAATGCATTTTCATGCATAGCATTAAAGGATAATAATTCATTAACATGGTTTAGGCCTAGAATATGAAATCTACTAGCTGTATATATATAAATATTTTACGTATAGCTGTTTGATATATAAATGAAACAAACAGATTTTCTCTTAATATGTGAAGATTTTCACTGCATCTATTAACTGTATAATGACAATCTCAACCAAATTATGGTTACATAATTCTACTCTTATTTCTGTCAAATGAGTAGGTGGCCAACCTTTCTGTCTTGTTGAGAAGTGCCTCTATCTAGTGTATATGTGAGGTATTTTTGTAGTTTATTAAATTGCGATAAAATATTAAATGTTCTGAAGCCCAACTGTCTAAAATACAGATTACAGCACATTAGTAGGGTAGTACATGGAAGCTTACATTACATCTATGTGTCTATAAATATTTTGTAAATAAATCAATTCAGTCTCCATTGTAAACCTAGATTTTTTAAGTATTCTGTTTCTGCCAGCAGTAAGCACATGAATACAACCAATCATAATCATAATGTAAGATACTGAGATACAATTAATTGTGTATTTAAGACTATATCCAGTAAGAAAATTAATTGTCAGTAAAAGACTAGCCTTTCTGTCTTTACGGCTATCGTAATATACTGAAAAACTCGTAACAGAATTTCCAAGGCTTTTTTTCTGAACTGTTAAAATTGCTTTGAGTCACCTCCCTTGGTGATGCTGAATCAGTATGAATGCTGTAAATAGATCAGTTATTTTTGCTGCGTGTTGAAAATATATAATGCATCTTCTGTTTGATTCATAATTCGTATAGTTCATGAAAGGGAGGATAGGAAGATTCAAATTTCCTCTCTGGTTCTGATGGATGTACTGACCTTGGGTAGGCTTTGAAGATTACTCATCTGTTAACTGATTTGAACTTTCCTAAGGAAGTATAAAATACAGGAGAGGGAACCTAGTTTCTCATTCAGAGGGATACTAGTCAGTGGGACCTCTGGTACCCCTACCAGTTTCCACTTAAATGGTGGGTAGGTGCTTTATGCAGCTCACCACCTGGGTATTTACATTAGTAAGCATAGCCTACCACTTAAATGCACCTCTTCTTCACATTAGAATCACAGAAACGTAGGATAGTTTAGGCCAGAAGGGGACTTTGTCCCGGACACTCTTCAGAGCACGGCCAATGTCAATGTTTGGTCAAGTAGCTCAGGGTCTTTTCTGGTAAAGTTTGAGGGTCCGCAAGGGTGGAGGTGGCAGAGCCTCTTAGGCACCCTGTTCATTCCATGCTTAAGGACCCTTATGGGTGTATTTTGTTTATCTAGTCAGAATTTCCCTTGGTCTTGGGCTGCAGAAGCTGAATTTCTGGATATTACTTTCAAGTTGCTTTCCTGAATTTTTAAGTAAAGGTGATGAGACTGGCTTTTCAAATCTCATAAAACATGAGACTGTTCCTTATTACAAGCAGTATTCTTGCAGTATTTGCTTCTCAGATATTATCCGGTATTTTTCAGATATTATTTGACATTCTTGATTGAAACTAAAAAATATTGCTTCTTATCTTGGAGTGTTCTAGTTTAGTTAATCTTGTTTCTTTAAATTATAACTCTGAGACCCTTTACCCTTCATGTAATACACTAGTGGCAATTTTACACTGATCATAAAATAAAGTCTGAGGGCAAGAACACACATATGTATGAGGAAAAAACAAAATTATATATTAAAAAAACACAGATAAGTGTTATATTAATGCAGTCTATTCTAGTAATTGTTGTCTGTAAATAAGTAACCTGTACATCAGACAGAAATAAGTCCTGAGAAAAATAACTGAGGGCTATATCTAGTTGTGAAAGATAAATTCATACACTGGAAAATTAAGAAAAGTGAATGTGAATTTATGATCCAGGAAGATGTCTGTATTTCTTCTGTTTGTTTTTTACTGATTTGTTTACTTATCAAAAATATTGCTGGCCAAGTCTGAGCCTTAGAGGTTGTAAATTGGTATAAGCATAATAACTTTATAGATATAGGCTCTTTCCTTAACAACACTAATTCCAGATGTCTTAGAAGCTGATTTTCCACTTTTCTAAGTACCTCTGTGCCATTCCAGTTAGAATCAGTGGGTCCTGAATTTTCCATAACACAGGCAGGAACATTCCTAGTCAAGGGAGCTGAACTGGCTTTTCAGAAGGTGCTACCTCAACCAATTTGTCTTGTCAACAACTATAGAGCCTTTATGAATACAAAAGCACTGAGAATGAAGAACAAAAATGATTCAACTATGCTGCCAGATTGAAGCAGAAAGCAAAGATTAAAGTGAAATCTGAGGCTTTTCTTCATCTGAATTTTTAACATTTCAGTCATATACCTTCCGTGATATACAGCACACTAACCAGTGGGGAAAAGATAATATAGCACAATATTGCATGATCTGTCTAATGTCCTGAATTCCTCTTACTGGCAAGAACAGGGATTTGAACTACAGCTCATGTAGGTCAGTCCACTGGCAGGCTAAGGAATGTGTTGTATTGGTTTGAGAACTACACTGATTTAGGTCAAACTGATTAAAAAGAAGATATTCTAATGTCATGATGAAAATAATAAAATTTTGGAAAAATCAAGTTTTTATTTTTAGAAGCTCTGCATCATTCTGACAGTAAATAATAGAAGAAGAAATATTTGTATAGAAACTAGAGTTTAATGAAAATTAAGGGAAAAGAAAATTAATTTTAAAATAATGATCAGAAAATATCATACTGCCCTGCAAGTAAGCAGCATCCCTTCTAATTAAACATAATTAAAACCTAAACAGGAGCTTAAGTTGTACAACAATAAAGTTTATTTACAGTCCTCAGAGATTAAACTATACTGTGCTGGAACGCTATGAAAGTGACTGGAAAGGCAAATTTCTACAATAAGTAATAAAAGGAGTTTCACCAACCTGATGTTTTGTACTGCCAATACTTTTCTTCAATAATGGGTGAGTTCAATAAAACCTTCTAGTGCTCAGATCACAGCTGTATAATTGTCTGGATAAGAAGCATTTGCAAATAATTCTTACTACTTTGACCTCCATCTGTTTCACAAGAGGCAGTCTGTACAAAGCTGGGTGTTTCCGATGGGTTATAGCTTCCATATATAAAACCAAAACAAAGTAAATTTCCTTAATTTCCTGATAGCAACTTCAAGGTGGTCTCTCTTTCTAATGCTGAAAATTAGCTTCAGCTTGCCTTGAGACACTTGAGTCATTGCTGAAACTGCATGTTTCTCTTCTTCACAGACTGCACAGGAGTCCTTAAAACTCTTCTTCTTCTCCTGTTTTCCTTCAGTCATTATTGGTCTCAGTATCAGGCATCCCCTACAACATCTGATATAGTTCTATGAACTGGTGGAACTGTTTCTGTACCTCTACCTAAAATTGGATTACATGTATGAGATAACATATAAGAATGAGATACCGTATTTGATGTCTTAGACATTTTTTGTATCCTACCCCCTGCCACGGGCCGGGACACCTTCCACTAGATCAGGTTGATCAAAGTCCTGCCCAGCCTGGCCTTGAACACTTGCAGGGATGGAGCATCTACAGCTTCTCTGAGCAGTCCTTGACTTCCTCCTCAAAAATACTACATACTTGATGAAAGACTTGAACTGAACTGAGAAATGCAGGGGAAGAACATGAGCATAGCTATGCAATATCCTATGTGTCATCCTCTTGCCTTCCTTTGGAGAAAGACAACTTCTGATCTGGTAGGAGAAGAGGAGTTGTGTGTGTGTGTGTATGCACATTCATTCATATATTGCATGAGGGTCTTATCTGAATGTTTTGAAGCCTGTTTTTTAAAGGTCTGGTTTGAGAAATAGGCAAAATAGGGCACATGATTTTTTCTGAAGAACTGAAATGGGAGAGGTGTCACTATTTTTTGCTGGTTTAGTTTGATTTGAGACTGACAAGGAAGGGGAGAAAGGTTTTGTTTCTTTGCTTTTTGCAAGGGAAAGTCAGAACTGAACATGTCTGAGATGGTGGGGGTTTTGCATACTCATCCTCTGCTGTTTTTCTGGTCTAGCTGATATTTGCTGCTTTCCATCCAGCCACTTTTAAGGATGAGAATCTCCCAAACCAGGTTTATGCAAATGTATTGCATAAGTTTTGGACAACGGCTCAGTTATTTGTATTTTTCATTGCATTTCATGTTAATTCATTTCAAAGCTTATGGGAGATAGCCTCAGAAATTATCATTGTTTACGTTAAAATCAGAAGGTGGATTTTTAAATTATTATTATTTTTATTTTTTAATATCCCTTATAGTAGCATTTGACTATTGTGAAGAAATTTCTCAACAGACTGAGTTTTTAGAATCTTACTGGAATACAGCCAACCAGGATTTTTTTTTAAGGGTGGCCTTCAACAGATGTTTTTTCACCTCTTATCTACAGGTAGAACCCGATAGCAGGTATTAGACTGTCAGCACATCTCTAAATTTACTTTGATGCAGGCTGGCAGAAGCAATAGGTACTGCAAAACTAATCTTTCCAATAACATATGTCTCCTAGAAAGAGACAGGACTGTATGTATTAAAAATAGCTTGACTGAAGGAAAAAATATATTGACTAGGTTTTTCTTATCTGATATTTACTTTTATGTACTGGCAGTCTTCCTTCTTTCTCTCTTCTCTAGTCCCATGAGGAATAAAGAGAGGCCTGTGCTTCTAGTAGATCTACTTCCTTTTTTTTATTATTTTTCATTTTTTTATTAATAGTGTAGAGTACTATCTTTTGAAAATGAAGAAACTCTTGCATTTTGTTTTCTTCTTCCAGTTTTTCAGATCAAAAAGTAAGCTATACCTGCTTTTGAAACAATCACACTGCTTTCTGCCTCACTGTTAACTAGTATCTACCTCCAGAGTAATATGGTGAATAGTTCTGTAGAACAAATATTTGAGTTACTGCACATGTTCCTTTTTATAAGCCTATAAAGTATGTAGTTTTGCTTCCAGATACTGTCATATTAATTGATTTTTTCTCATTTATTAATATGAATACATTTTATATTTGAGATTATATTTTTGAATAGGAAAAACTTGCTTACGTATATGTAGAGGAGGAATTTTCTGGATCAGGGTTTTTATTTTAATACCAAATTTGGCTTGGTTAAAACCAAATTACAAATAAAATGTTAATTAAAATGTAATTATGGAGACAAGTGAAAGTTTGGATTATTAGGAGGCCAGCATATTACTGTTTAGGAGTCATCCATTCAGTTATATTGTTGTATTGTAGTGACCTAAATTGTAGGCAGGATGTTCTTGTATGAATGTTTCATGCCCAGATACAGATCTTTCAGATTTCCATACCACCCGGATGCCTGAACTGTCTGAACAGGAAGGCATCTGTCTCCTTGATAGTACTTCTGGTATATCCAGGTTCCCTCTTCGCTGTTCAAACCTGGGACTCGCCCATAGCAGGCAGACAGCTGTCTGCCCTTCCCCTGCAACTCTGCCTGTGTTTCCTTGAAAGCTCAAGCCTGATTGTATTTCTTTTTTTGTCAGATGGTTCTCACCTGCTCCAGGTATACCCTCAGTTGTACACCTGAGATTCCTACTTCCATCAAAGCAGGAAACATATTAAGCACATAAAACTGGCACTTACTCCTTAAAAATTACTTCCAGAATTTGTTTAATTGCTTTTGTGCTTTCACATCTATTATATGTGCCGTAAATGTTGTTGCTGGTGCAGTAGCTGCTGTTTCTGCTTTTTTGCTCTGAAGCAATATAACAGAGTTAAACAATGACAGGCTACTCCAATTCAGTGGCCACATTAATTCAACTTCTAAAAATATCTGTGAAGTAGCAAAATATTATTCGCATATTTAGACATGAGCACAGGAGACATGAAGTGACTTGTCGTAACATTTGAAGTGAGAAAGACACAAGTTCCTATAATTTTATTCTGTTTTTCTTTGGTTGGTTCTTAAGCTCAGCCATCCCCCTTTATCCTGAAGAAATACTCCTATTTTAAAGCAAGTGTCTGTGTGGCAGACACCTGCTGTTGTTTAAGACCTTTGCCAGATAAAATGACAGAGATAAGATTGTCTCTCCATTCATGGTTTCTCCCCAAACTAGAAACCAAGCTCAGAGGAAATGTTGTCTCAGAGTAGAATACAAAATTTGCATTTTTCTCCTCTTCTCCCTGCACCACTATTTTAAAGGATAAGATAAAAATATGTAAGAGCATTATTCATGCTTCAGGGTGAGTCTGGTTGAAAGTTGAGCATAAAAGCCAACCCAGTTCTCAACTCTTAGCTCATGAGTGAAATTTTCTTAAAATGTCACCTTTTTATTCCAATCAGTGGAAGCATCAGTGTAAGTGATACTGCAGGCCTGTACATAACTCTGACGATCATGGGTGAAATACTTTCCCTCTAACTTGGGCAACTCTTCACTGCCATGTCAGAACCAGGGTCAGATGCTCCTGACATACGGTATATATGCAGTACACACAGCAGCTGCACAGTTTGCAATCTGCTTAAACTCCTTGCCTAGTTAATTGGAGGAAAGAACAGACCCTGAAAACCTGAGAGTTATCAGAGGAATCGAGTCCACTGAAATTTAAATGGTTTCTTTCTCTAATTTATGCTGAAATAAGGTACCACCAAAAGTGTCGTCCTCTTCCACTAGAAGTAGATGGAGATAGCAGGAGATGTCAAGCTCTTGTCTCTCTTCATTTAGACATCCTCTGAGACTGCGACAGGCATTGTTGTGTTCACTTCTTTTTCATAATAGCCTAGCAGCCAGAGCAGAATAACCTGGCATGGAGACCTGAGCTCTGAATGCCTCATAGCCCAAAGCAGACTGAATCCAAATTGCAGGGGAATACCAGGGAGTGTTCTGGTTAAAAGCATTTCTGTCCTCTTGCTGAAGCTGAGGCAGGAAAGCAAATTTATGGGTCAGGAAGAGAACAAGCAATTTGGAACCCGATTCTCACCTAAGTCAGCTGGGAAGAGAACAAATATCTGTACTGGTTTTAGAAGGGCTTGTTTGTGTGTGTGTGTGTAACTATTTGATTTACTTCAATGGTAGCACAATGCAAAATTTACCAGAAAACTGGGTCTGAAGCTTCAGTTTTACCCTTCTCTTAGTTAAGTATCCAAAGGACTCGCGGGCATGACTGGGGGCAGGACACAGCCCAGCCTTGCCCTTGGGTGCCCCTTTGCTAACACATCTTTGATAGCAGCTGCTCCCCTGGGGAGCAGCCAGCAGCAGGGTCCCACCAGCAGCTGACCTCTCCCATGATGGAGAGATACAAGGAGCTAGCTGATCCTGGACATGCTGGCTGATATTTGTGAGAGGGCTTCAAGCTGAAGCTGGGCTCTGACAACAGGCAGCACATGGTTCGCTTTGCACAGGATCAGCCTAAAATCACCTGGTAATTCTTGAGGCTTATCTGACCTGCCCAGAATAACATCCTAGCTTAAATTTTAGCCAGCAAGACACACAACGTGAGGAGCCACTTGCCATCAGTGTGTCTCAGCTGTGGGACCAGCAGACTGGTTTAAGCCAGAATTGCTGTGCTATCTTGGTCATCATCAGCCTGCTGCATTTTGCCACACAAGAACCTGTTCCAATGATATCGTCAGTCCTGGCAGCTGTACAATACTGGATGCAAAGCTCTGGGAGAGGAGTCCCACGTTGGAGCTGAGGGACATAAGGAAGCCTCAGCAGCTGGCCAGTGCTAATTCGCTGTGCATCGACTATGTGGTGGAGATGCCAGAATTCACTAAGTCACAATTTCCTGGAAATGGTAGATGAAGGAAGAGTAACCATGGCTGGGAGGTCAGAAATTCTGTCCCAGCTTCCTGGGAGAAAGAATAAAGACAACTGAAGAGTACAGGTTTGATCATTGTGTCTGCAACTTATGTGGGTTTTAGAAAATATGAGGTCTAGACAACAGGATACGGTCAGTCACACTGTCACGAAGATTTTATCTACACAAACTCTCCTAGCAATACTGTTTGATAGTATACAATACTGAGAAAGTTCAGGGTAGGTAAGTCCCTTATCTTCTGAACACTATGTTTTAGGATGAAGTTCAATGATTACTTCAAAAACTACCTGGACACTGTTCACTTTCAGTTTGTGAATGAAGCAGATTTTAGTGATTTGAACACCAGGGGTGGATAGGTATTTTTCACCTAAAGGGCTTCTCTGACATGGAATAGGTACCTATAGGCAAGTCATATAGCTTGGATGGTTTTACTTGCTTCTCTGAGAGAATTATGAGGTGAGCCTCACAACTTCAGTGAATGGTTAGGATTTTTATAAAATAATTTGACTAATTGAGTTTGTAAAATTTTAGGGTGTTTCAAATATATTTGCTGTTATGAAATTAACATAAAAACAATAAAATTTTTAAGTACTTTTTAACAAAAAGGAGTTGTACATTCAGCTAGTTGAAAAATAGCTATTTTGATACATAGATTATATACTTCATTGCTTTGTTATAGTCTGTGTTAAAATCATAGCTTCCATGCATGAATACAGTTGGGAATCAGTCTATTTGGCAATCTAGCAGAGATACAGCGTCATCTTCCTCAGTTGTTTCTCATAACCCTCTAGTAGCAAAACTGAATACAATATTGAGTCATGTTTATAAAATCACATAATGGAGTAAGGCAAATTTCTTATATTCAAGTATCCTTTTTTCAAGTCAGTTATTAAAAACACTAGTTTGTGACACTCAAACGTTATTAATTTCTGATATTTACAGTTGGTAAGCTGTCTCCTCAGAAGGCAAGTACTAGTGTTTGCACAAAGCCCTTCTGATCTCATTACTTAGGCTACACCAAAAAATCTGGTTTTCCTGCTTCTGTCTCCCTCCTCTCCCTTCAGGAGGCTTTAGAGCATGTAAAAGGAACACTTTTATGGGTATTTTTTTGGCTCAATTGATGCAGCAATATATTATTAGCTTAGTGTAAGTCTCTCAAAATTTTATGAGGCTTCACAGAGTAGCTGAAGTGAACATAGGTTTTATGTTCCATACCTAACAGATCATGCAAGTTTCTATCATTATCAGTTAGGATATGCTTGATCAAGTTCAGACAGTTCACAAATGATAGGGTATTTTTTCTTCACGCTGTGATACATCTGAAAGTCAATAGGTTATTAAGGGGACTAGTTCACAGTTTCAAAATACAGAGTTATTGTTTCCAAAGCTAGATCTAGTTAAATAGTAGCAAAAATTGTGTTGTCTTAAATTCACTCACATCTGAGTGGCTGTTTCATGTGCATATCTATGTGATCCTCCCTGTTTGACTGCTATGGACCTATACACACCCCCTTTCACAGAGCAATGATTATTTTTTATTTATTTATAGGAATGAAATCCTATCCTCCTAGAAAATCTTTATATCAACAAAACCTGTGGTCATTTAAACGGTATTTGGCAAAGAGAATTTTACTGTAACTGCATAAATTTCTGTACTGTGTTTCCTTGTGAACGAAAGTATTAGTGTGCAAAATAATAATCTCTCCCATTCCTCTTCTGTTCTGTAATTTCTTTCCCTCTATGAAAAAAATATAAAAAAGAAACACAATTATCTGTTAGGATTAATTCAGTCACTGAACGGAGAAAAAGTAACAGAATTTTAGAAAGTGCAGCAATCATCATGTAACTGTTATAGATTTATATGAAATATAGATAGCTAAATAGATGATAAATAAGATATAGTGGTTTCTCTGGAAAATTTAACATATGGACAATGAATACTACTATAACTGAAGATTTTAGCAATTCCAAATTTAATCTTGCTAGATAATTTATAACCCCAGTTTTGAAATAGTGCCATGCAGGCACTCTTTTTGGGACTATTACCAGCATAATTATGTAAAGAAGCAACAGAATGTGGCTGAAAACAGTTCTCAGTTTTCTCTTTATAGGTATTCTTTCACTCAGGATGAAAGCTTACTTTCTATCAAGGAATAAACCATGAAGTAAATACCAACTATATTTCGTTCTTGGTGAACAAATATTTTTATGACAAACATATGAAATTAAGAGAATGGAAAACTATTTAGAAAGAGAAGGATAAGATCTTACCCCAGAATTCTAAATACAGAGGTAAAAAATGACATAAAACTATAATTCTTTATTTCCACGAATCTTTTTCAGGCAAACACCCAAAGGTAGGCTGTTGCAATTACGTTAGATTCAGTGAAAAAGAATGTAACAACATTTCTGTAAGCCTTATTTTAAAGGTGTATTTAGCATACAACTGCTCCCCAGGAAGACTCGGTATGTTTTAAAATAAAGTTATTTCACTTTTCTGAGAGTACGTGTGCTACTGATAGCAATAAGCATATGAAGCCATTAAGGCAGTAGAATGTGTCTTTTTTTCTTCCAGTCTTTTTCCAATATCTGTTTCTGAAGTCATGTTTCAGTTTTCCTGTGAAAAACGTGGTACAATCCGCATGATCAATATGAGTCTACCAAAGAAATGCCTTTAAGTTACTGACTTCAAGTCTGGAGGAAATAAATCGGCAGCCAAGAGCCACCATGCTTTATATCTACACTGTGGTTTCCACCTCCTTTCCCCAAGTATGCCATTGTTCCTAAGGCTGGTGTACCTGCTAATACCTAAGTATCATCATTTGAAAATTGAACTGGTGGCATGTTTCCCCTTCTTTCTTAAAAAGATTTTGTACTTGGAATTTAACCAGAAATTTCAATGTAATATGACAACAGGAATAACTGCAAAACAAACACAAGTCAGTGTACAGAAAAAAAGTGAGACCATTGAATAAAAAAATCCAATATTTAAATGTGTGCTATTCTGAATATGAAAAGTTAAGTTACATATTAATAAATTCCCTTTTTAAAAAGCTCATATACAATATGTACACTTTCAAAAAACAAATTCAAAAAAGAAAACATAAAAAAAAATCCTGTGGTGAATCTGAATGCAAAATCTAACATAAGACTTCTGAAAGGAATGTGCAATATTGATATGATGAAGGGGAAGCTGTAAATTGCAATAATTATACAATGTTTATTACTCTGTTGCTACCAGAAGCAGGGTACATTGTCCTAAAGGTGGATTCACAGTTGTTGAATTTCAGCAGGATCCATCTTCAGTGTCTCTCACCTCTCCTAAACTAATAGCAGCACTGTTTAATTAAACATTTTCAGAGAGGTTCCTAAAGGATTATTTACTAAATCCTTTCTTAGCTAGGTCTTTAGGCTTCTTCCATTGTTTTATGGAATAACACATGGCCTTCCTGCTGGACTGGCTTCCATTCTCCAGTTAAGTGTGAGTGGGCTCGAAGTTCTGTAGAAGCGTTTCACACAATACTAATGCCACATTATGGTGGGGGTAGAGGCTGAAAAAAGAAAGCAAGTGGAAACAGGAGCTCAACTGACAGAAATGGTGAAAGGTATTAAAAAGCAAGTCACATGATGCAGCAAAACAACCTTAGCGCATTCGCTTCTCACATCTGGCAAGTATGGTGCTTTCAAAGCTAAGTTTTGCATCCTAGCTGTTTTGACTAACACTGTATAACTTAAAGGCAATGAGGTATGTTTTATATAAACATGCTTATCATCTTTCCTTTTATTTTCCTTTTTTTTCTTTTTCTTAGACTCCCATCCATAAAAGAGGCAGAGTGGTACCACTGGAGCATAGAAGGAGGAACTTTAAACCTAGAAGTGACCTTAGAGTAGGGTTTACAAGAGGGAAAATTATGCAAATAAAACAGGTCCTGATGTAATTATTTTGTTTATTATGAATCACTGCATTTATTTTTTACTTCACAAAAATGTTTCTGATTCTTTGGAACCTTGCATTGGCATTGGTTTTATGGGTGATAGCTAACCAGGGAATAAAATAATGCAGCCCAAGCCAGGCGACTTGGGAACTTTAGAAAACTACCCTTCTGTGCATCCATCCTGCTTTGTGGGACCCTGTGAGGACAGAATAGTTCATTCTCAGTGTTTGGTCTGTTCTAGAAGACGAAATAGTTCTTTTTTTAATAGAAATTGGCAAAGTGACACGTAGGGAATATTGGGTCATAAGCTGCTATTTGCATACTAAGATCTTAATTATAGGCAAGTGCAACTTTCAAAAGTGATGTTAATTTCAGTTCTATGCTCCACTTGGTCCACTTAAGACCCCATTACTTTGTTCACTCAGTTATCACCATCATGAGGATGAATTTAGGCTGTCCTGTATTGAAGAAACAACTGTACTGTCCTAGTTTTGTGTGAGGCAATGCACACATACTGGAGGAGACCCACTGCCTCTTTTATCATAGAGGGTGTAATAGTAGCAGCACTTTGTTCTGTGTTGGAAGTGGAAGTACTCAACTGTGCAACATGAATCACTGCTCAAACAGCTGTCTCGAATTTCTTTTTACGCTAAAGCAGTGGTTTCCACTAGGTGTGTGTACACTACAGTGTGACTTGCTCACAGTACAGGAACTGCGCAAGAGAGGATGTTATTTACTAAGAGCAAATTTTTCCTTGTTGCCTATTTTTATATGCCTATTGTTAGTAAAATATAGAAAAGAAATAACTTCCTCCTTTTACTTTCCCTGAGGTTTAAATACATAATATTACAATATGAATGAATATATTTAGATTAGTTTGATTGAAGGTAGAATTATTATTTTTTTCAGTTCATACTGGATTTATACTAAACTTCAGCATAAATGACCTTCCCAAATGTATTAAATATCTGAAGGACTGAAAACAGAATTAATTGTGTCTTGAATATCTGACTACTTGCACGTCAATGGCAAACATACCTAAGGCAAGTTTATTGTGAAAAAGGAAACCTTCATGCCCTTCAGCCAAGGTACCCTCCACCACATGCATTTACATGAAGTAAAGCATCCCATGAGGCTCAGGAAACCTCCAAGGTAATAATCTTAGTCGTCCTGGCCAATATATTATTTCCGAGTAAAATAGGAACAAGTAGTTGAGATCTCTTAGTGAATAATATGACCTCCCTTGTTTGCCTACATAATGAATTAGCAAGCCATATTTAACTTTGTGAAGTATATGGCAATGATGCAGTAAGCCCAATGTAAAAATGAATTTTATTTTTTCAGATTATAGATTTCCTAAGCATTTTAATCAACACTACAAAATAAAACAATCTTAAAAATTCTTTCATAACTTTAGTGCTATTTTTCTTTACTAATATTTTAAGAACTATAATTTTGTTGTAATAAATTATGGTTTTAAGAAGATCACATTTACAATTTTACACATAAATGATAATCTCATCTCCCAGATAAGCAGTTAAATAGATAGCTTTCTTATTAATAGCACGATACCACCAAATGATGGGTAATTTCTATTATCTTTATAAATAGATAAGAAGTATATAGATGTGAAAGAAGCATTGATGTGGAAAATGTTAAAATAACAAATCTTATTAGAAGAAAGAATCTAGAAATAACTTGTCAGGAGGGTAATGACCTCAATTAAATTTTATGTGAAATTATAATTGGCGTTTTTAATAAAGGAATGCTATTGCAAATTGCATATTTGATATAATATTACAGGACACCTTATTTCCTCTGGCTTGTATTTATATTAAATAAAAGTCTTTGAGATAATCAAGGAAGAGTCATAATTTAGAGTTTTGGGAATCTGCTCAGATGATAGGTTTAAAATAGCTTTCAATACAAGAGAGAGGAAAGTGGGAAAGTTATCTGAAAGTGATCTTTTTGTTTGTTTGACCAAAAAGATGTGATATTCAGCATGGTGTGGTGCATGTTCTTAGATACAGCCAAGACTGTAGCATCTTCAAGATGTAGTCAGATAGAATCCTCTTTTTTTAAGACATTTGAGGCTAGAAACTTCATTATGTGCAAACTCTCTAAATAAATTGCTGAGAAAGTTCTAAAAATGACCCAGTTTTTATCTATTGTACACATATACATAAGGAAAGTATAATGTCTCTCATTATCATTATGGTCATGTGCTAATTTCTAATCCCAAACTAATACTAGAATAGTAACTTTGAAGTAGTTCTACAAATAATATCAAGATCTATGTTGGGAAGGAGGAGGAGTTGCATGTGGAGTCTTCCAAAACATGGCTCAATATATGGGTTTTAATTATTTATATTGTCATATACTTTTGCTAAAATTCAACCTAGATACACTTAATGATACCACAATAGTGCAGATTTCCACTCTGGGAAAAATATTACAAAGAAGAAAGTCATCTTAAACCATCTCTCATTGTTTAATGTTTATTCTTTGATTACATAAAATAGTAGTGGAAGGGTTGCAGTTGTAGGCATAATAGTAGAAGTGATGAGTTAAACTGGTGCAAGAAAAAGCAACAACAAAAGTCAATAAGGAATATTGGCTTGGGGTGACATAGTTAAAAATAAGCTATAGTAGTTGTTAGGAAGGTACCTAATATAAATTCTAAGCAAAAAGAAGTAGTGTCTGTAGCATTTGCAAATAAGCAGCTGCTACAATTCATAATCTACCCCAATTATCTTCTGTTAATCTGGCACATCTTTAAAATTAAATGCTGTGCATAATTTTTCATGGTTCAGATACTGCAGACTTTTCTTCAGGCTCACCAAGAAAAGTCACTATCACAAGTGACCTGTGTAATTGAATGTGAGTTATTTTAGAAGCAGATTTCCACAGAGGGAAGGAGAACTGTGGCCATGGGGAATCCTCAGCATTAACTTTTTAAATTCTGAGCTGATACATAAATGTAAAAAGAGATAAACTGATACTGTTGAAAAAGAAGTGGTTGTTCTTATATGGAAAGTTTATCATTTACATACTGTCATATGTATGTAGATGTGTTTGTAGATACACTTGGGATTACTGTAACCTAAGGACTAGATTCTGATAGTTTTGAAGATTAAATGTTTTATGGATGAAAAGCAGAGTACTGCACTATCAAAGCACATTTCAACAGACCACTCTGGGGAAGAGCTGTAACTACTTCACAGATTAGTTGAGATTTGGACATTTAAGACCAAAAGCAACCAAGAAATCCTATGTCTCATCTAGCTTTGGAGGTACCAAAATTGATCTTACATCCACATTTTGGACTACAGTTTTTAATTCATCTAAATTGAAGGTCCTTGCAATCCTTGAGGCTAATGCTTAGTTCTCATAAAACACACTTGTGATTCTGTATAATGTTGAGAGCTACCTAACTCTAGAATGACCTTATGCATGAAATAAGGTCGTAGAAGAGTCAGTTGTAACAAGGATGAAACTTACACCAGCTGATCTTGCAGCTGAGTATTCAGTTGGTTCACCTTTTTTCACAAATAATAATTATATTTCATTCCTTTACAGAAAAAAATAACTTTTCTCAAAACATTGATGAAGGCATTAGGTTGTGTTAGTAATCCAGAGGTCTAAACTGATCACCACAGTTGACTGTGCTGTCCCAGGGCAGTACATTTTTACAGTTTTACCAGAAGAGTTTTCTTTTTAATTTTTTTAAGATTGTCCCTAGAGCTCCATTTGAAGTTTTCATTTATTCAATACAGTGTTTGGGATTAAAAGTAAACTTTTTACAGACTACTTGGGCCCCTCACTACAAGAAAGACATTGAGGTGCTTGAGCATGTCCAGAGAAGGGCAACCAAGTTGGTGAGGGGCCTGGAGCACAAGTCTTGTGAGGAGCGGCTGAGGGAGCTGGAGCTGTTTAGTCTGGAGAAGAGGAGGCTGAGGGGAGACCTTATCGCTCTCTACAACTACGCGAAAGGAGGTTGTAGTGAGGTGGGTGCTGGTCTCTTCTGTCAGGTGGCTGGAGATAGGACAAGAGGAAATGGCCTCAAGTTGCACCAGGGGAGGTTCAGATTGGATATTAGGAAAAATTTCTTTACTGAGAGGGTTGTCAGGTATTGGAACAGGCTGCCCAGGAAAGTGGTGGAGTCACCATCCCTGGAGGTATTCAAAAAGTGCGTAGAGAAGGCACTTCAGGACATGGTTTAGTGGGCATGGATGATGGTTGGACTCGATGATCTTGAAGGTCTTTTCCAACCTAAATGATTCTATGATTCTATGATTCTGTACATGTTTGACAGGTGTTTCTTTGCTGTATAAAATTTGCTGAACTTGTCTGGGACAAGCAATTTGTAAGAATCAGTGTTTCTAGAGACAAGGAGTGCTTGAAGTTGCAGGAAACTGAGATGAGTACAGAAACTTTGAAAGCTGTTCTTTTGCTCAGTGAAATTTTTCTCATGTTTTGTGGAAACTCACTCAGAACACTAATTTACTGAGCAATATCCTTTAAGTTAATGTTGTGCTGTTCATTCAAAAGTATACTTTTATCAGCAATTTTTCAAATTTAAAATACCCTACTGCAGCATTTATTGTATTTTTAAATTCTGAAAATACTGTTATTCAATATATGACTAGGCAGCTGATCACCAATAAGAGATGTATTTTATCCATGTCAATCAATGCTTTTCTACTTGATTTGTAGTACTATAAAATTCCTAATTACATAACATAAAATACCACAAGAGAAATAGTGGCAATATTCTAAGTTACACTTGGGAAATGAGTTCCTCTCTTATATGACCCTTTTTGTATCTTAGTGCATTATTAATAGATTTTTAAAATATTTTAAATATGATTTTACATATGAAATTTATTATAAAAGCTATCTTATAGCCCCATGACATACCCATGATGATGCACTCATGGTGAAGTTCCCATACTGGAAGAACTGAGGTATGAAAGCTTTTGGAAGATACTCTTACTCGCTATTGCTACAGCCTATGAACAGTTTGTCAAGACTACTTCTAGCACTGAGGCTGTGGTGAATTTGTCTTTGTCAATGAAACTACCACTTTCTACTAGCCCACTAGAAGACCTACCAGATGTTTTTAGAGCTTAAAGCAACACATACTGCTATAACAATTCTGACTGCCCAACAAAACTCTGACAGAGGCTACTATAACTTGGAAGCCCTGAATCATCTAAATAATACCAAAAAAAATTTCGAACTGAGAAAAGGCCAATAATCGGAGGATGGAAATGTAAATCAAGGATCCACTTATTATCCCATGTTCATCCCAGATTTCAGTTATAACTTCAAAAATTACTGGGGGGGGAGTCTGTTTATACAAGAATAGTAGCATAATTGCACCTCCGTTTACTTGAAAATAATCTGATTTCCAAGTCACTATAAGACCACAGGCTAAGTATTGTATTATGATAGCAGAATTTTATTATGTCTTAGAACAACATTGTAGCTATGATATTACTAGACTTCTAAAACAAATATATTTATTTCAAAATATATAAACCTCTCTTTCACACACACATAAAAAGCCCTGAACTCTTGACCTTTTCTGTGGTATCTGCAATAGACCTGAAGCAGCTTGTAAACTGATTATTTCATGTAACTGGAGTGTAGACTTTTTATTACAAGCTTATAATTAAAAGTATTGGTTCAACCAAAAGAGTGCATAATGCTGATATACCTGGTTTCCAATATAACACCTCACTTAAATGAAATTCCTTAAGAAAGAGTGATTGCCATGATACACTTACTTCCCTAAAACATAATATAGAAATCACAACCTGCGAGGCAGCTTCTAAACAAAGGCCTTTTAGATAGCGTGCTAATGGTCAAGCCATTGACAAGTACGCAGTGCCAAATCATTGACATGTTCCATGAAATGTTTGGGTGAAGTCTATAGATGCTCTTCAGTATTCAGTACTATTTTAGGTTTTTCTTTTTCTGTTCTTTCTAATTACATGCTTAGGAGTTATGTTTGGGGCTTTTTTTTTCTTCTTTTTTCGTTGCTGGATACTCTTTTTTTTTTTTTCCCCATTTGCAAAGAAACACTGCTAGCAGGATATACACAATATCTAGCTAGGACTAATGAGCTTGTAGGATAAGCATCAATATGCTCACCAACACCCATGTGAGACCTTATGTCTGTTTACTCAGACTGATCTTTGCTGCTGAGTTGTTGTCTTGCAACTCTCAGTTTACTTCAGGATTTCATACCTTTCTCTGTCAGTATTTTTCTTCTTGAATTTTTGGGCAGCTATCCCTATCTCAACAGCCTAACCTCTGCTTGCAATATTACCTTTCTTACTGTTTGTGGCTGCTTTCTGTGGACTTTCTAGAAGTTATTCTGCATAATTAAGCAATTTTCTCTGAGCTGAAGTTATGCAGCTGGACTGTATCAAAAAGACTCTAGATCAGACAGTGGAACCTCTTGGAGGAGAGTTAAAATTAAACTTGTAAATGAACAGTAGTTTGGAGGGGGTAGAAATAGGAACACTGGTAAATATAAGAAGCAGACTAATATTTTGTAATAAATTTAACAAAGTCATTATGTGAGCTCCACCTAATCCTCAGCTGTAATTGAGAGCAGAACAAATATAACTATTTATGAGGCTTTTTGGATTCTTTAGTTAACACAATATGGAGAGGACAGGGGGCATATAAAGAACTTCATGTTCTTAATTCTATAAAAGTAAATGATAATTTTAGCCACCACAGAGGAGAAAGACAGAGAAACTCTTTCTCTTGTGCTGCTTAAGAATTTATAAAGAGAGAACAGAAAAAGTTCACCATGGGGAAAAACCATGAGCTCCACCTTTCATTGTTGTTTCATGATCTTCAGACTTGAAGAAGCTCATCTTAGAACTTAGGCTTGTGCTAAGGTAAGCTAAACCACTGTTTTGGTCTACTGGGATTTGATTTTCTCTTCATTGAATCTTTTGCAAAATTATGTATTGTCTTTGTCACTTTGCTTTTTATAATCTTGGCCAGTATACATATAAGTTGTTCATCCATCACAGTCAAAAGCTGCCTTCATAAATCACCTCTTGGTGCCAATGATGATCACTTATTTTGTAGGCAACAAGAAATTGGCTACTTTTTCAAGGTAGACTTTTCACAACAATTTATTGTCTGAAAATCTGGATCATTCTCAACACTTTATAGAATATGTTCCAAAATGTATAGATGCCATAGACGATGCATTAATTTTACTTTCTTCATGATTAAATTGAAAAAGGTTTTCATTTTAGAGAAATATGAACTTTAAAACAGCAACCTAGTCTCTGCTACTTTATATAAAAGACCCATAGGTTTAAGAATAAGCCCACTTGTATAGCTGTTTTTAGTGAAGGTTTTATATTTTGATTAGATTTATATGACTCAGTTAAGAGTAACAAAGTCATGCCAAATGTCATACTGAAGTTGTGTTGAAAGTAATCTCAGGTTTAGATAGGGCAGAGATGAGTGAGGAGAGTTGATTAGTTACACTGCATTATGATGCAAAGCTATAAAAAAAATTCATTTATAATATTGCTGTTTATATTCCAATAAAACCTAAAAGGTTCACATTAAGATCATCCCCCAGCACTAGACCTTGTACAATCAGAGAATAATAATCAGTGTTTGCTAAAGAATCTCCCAGTCCAAACAGATTAGAAAGTGTGGGAGGGAAAATCTCTTCTCTCCTAATTATCTCTAGGATGATTGCTAAACTATATTTCAGGTATGAGAAAAGTCAGTCTGGTAAAGGTAAACCATCATATTAACTTTATTAATTTCTCACATCTTATCTGAATGTATCCTTGGGCTGCTCTTTAACAACTGCTCCTGTATTTTGTCTGCAACTCATAAGCTGTGGTCTGAGATCTGGTCTGTGGTTCTTAAAACTGATGTCAGTGAATCAGTCAGGATAGAAAGGAGGTATTAAAGTATACCTTATGATATTATCTGTCTTCAAAGTCTGACATAGCTGTCATTAGATCTGTTGATAGACTTCCACTGTCAAATCACTGTCTATAAATATAGTAAAAGAATTGGTAGTGCGAGTTTCTGTACTCTTAGTATTGCATCCCAGTTTTTCAAGGATCACTGAAAAGAATGACTTAGTGGTTTAGTTTTCATCCTTATCCTGCCCTGTCTATTCACTAAGGCTACTCATAAGGAAGAAATGTACTTATGCTTGCTTCTAGCCTTTAGGAACTTAAACTGAGATCATCATCTCCCTTTATCTAAATTTCTGACCAAGTATTAGAAAATTTATTTCTTTATCAGGATGGATTAGAATTGATGACTTCTATCCCTGCCACTGAAGGATAGTACTGAATAATCCTTCATACTAAACTAGATTTCCCTTGTTCATGTCTTGTTTCACATTAAATGTGCTATGTGCAAACAAACAGTAAATGCCAGAAAATTTAGGTTTTCAATCTGTAACATGTTACGTACTGTGGCTACTTTAAAATGTCTGAAGAAAAAAAACCAAACACCACAACCAAGAAGTAAAAAGTGAAAATTGAAGTTTCCCTTTGGAACTATGAATTTATAGACCCTTATTCAAGGCCTATGGAGAAAGTATTTTTTTATTCTGCCCAGTTGTTTCTGAAACTGGTGCAGGGATATGAAGAAAATGATCATATTCATAGAGTCACACATGCGAATGATTTAGTGCTCATTCCACAGCAAAGTTGGGATTTCCCCCCTCCACTGAAACGAAACAAAACACCAAAATCAAACCATTGTTCTATTGTTTTTTATAGGAGGAATGTTTAGAAAAGTTCTCACAACTTAATTGGCGAAGATGCTGACTTATACAGAAACACACAGAGATATATATATTTATTTTTAAACATTGGCACAAACCCATGGACTTGAATGAAACTACTCACATAAAATCATGTTCAATACTTTGATGAATGAGGAACATAGTACTATTTTTATTTCTGCTGTGCCCTAAAGCTGAGCTTAAATTTAGAAAAGAGGGAAGACAAAAGAATGTGAAAATAAAAAATCCTTTTCCATAGTCATTATAGAAGTAGGAAAAAATATAGGAAATGGCTTATTGCTACTGTATTTTCTCAAACTGTTACATATTACATTTTAATTTATTGGCTGAATCCAAGCTTATGTCTACTGACGTATTGAGTGAAGTATTAAAACAGAAGTAACATTAAGAGATCTGAAGTTAAAATGCTTTACTTGAAGATATCAAAAAGTTCAGCTGCATCTTTTTCAAATATCATTGTCTTGTTTGACTGTGGCATCTTCAAGATGCCCTGGTCAAAATTAGTATGTTCCTTAGTATTAGGTAATAGCTTCAAACTTGCAATCCAATCAAAGCTTTTTCATATACCCTTGTTCTGAGTGAAAAAAAACCCACCCACAATTCATAAGAGGTTGTGAACGTGGACATAATCCTAGTTAGTATGGGGTTTCTGCATTATGGTCCGCACAATGTTTTACAGAAGCCTACAATTCTGAGTAAGATTTTGTTATGGATACTTTTTGTTTGGATACTTTTTTTAAGTTAAATAATTAAATCCCATCTTCTCTGCTCTCATCATAGTATTCTGCCTGTTGGTGCTATAGGCAGGAATTTATTTGTATTGTAGCAACTCTTAAAATAAGTGTTGCCTCTTTGGATATCCTAAAAGATCCATGAATTTTAAAATGTGAATCATAAAATAAGTATATATATACACACACAGATGCATGAAATTGCACTTGCATGTGTTTCATCACTGCATTCTGTGATATTAACCAGTTGTATTGGTTTATGTACTGCCATAAAACCACTGAAATGTGAGACACGCGAAATACAGTTTTAAAATGAAAAAAAAGTAATGCTTTCAGCTATATCTGGGTTTAAACCTGGAGACTCATCAATAACTTGCAATAAAATGGAATTATGCACACATCTGTATACACAACATTTATTTGAACCAATTTCTAGATGAGACAAAAAGGATAGATCTTATCAATCTGGTCTTCAACAAAGCATGTAATGTAGCGATGCCTTACTGGATACAATGGAAGTGTCTGCTGATAGAAAATTAGTAAACATAGAAGTTAGAGTAACTGATGTGGACAAAGTTCTGAGCAAAAGAAAGGGCGAGACAACACTCCGGACTGTTATCTTACACTGTTAGAGAAGTTAACCAGCAGAGTTTCTAAAGACATGGATGGTTGATCAATATTTTCATGGAGGATGACAAAAAAGGTAGAAGCAAGCTAGTAATGTTTTGTAATAGCCCAGGAGAATCTTCCTTGATAAGGAGCAGGATTAAAATGTTGTATGGGGAGAACTGAATGATCTGAAGAGTTGGATTAATGTATGTGAGAACACAGTTAGTAGTATAGAGTGCACCCTCAGGTATCTAGGGACTGAAAGGAAGAATTTCTGCAGTTAAATAGGTTTTCAACATATATAAACAATAGAGAAAAATGTGTATGTTAAGTGTAGTCAAGCCATCATGCCATCGTTAGCTATGAAAAAAATAACAGCAGACAAAATACTCCTAGTACAAATGGAAAATAATCAGTGTGCTTTAGAACATTTTGTCTGGAATTTAAGTTTTGGTTATAATAGATGTGAAGGTCTGAACCTGTTTTTCAGCAGAGGATGTGGAAATATAAAAATCTATTTATACCTAAGGTACAATTTTGTATCGGGATTGTCTGAGGAGATGTCTTGTCTTTTCTTTTCTCTTTTCTTTTCTTTTCTTTTCTTTTCTTTTCTTTTCTTTTCTTTTCTTTTCTTTTCTTTTCTCTTTTTTCCTCTTATTCAACAGTAACTCTGTGTTGCAAATATATTTTCTTTCTCAGCTGCAGTTGGAAGACTGCTGTCAGTGTCTGACACATTCATCCCCAGTTCTCAAATACTGACTAAAAGTCATTCTGAGTCAGTGTGTCAAGAATATGCTGAGAAAGGTTCAAATAAGTACAAGTTAGAGGTTGGTTACAAGTTACGGGGAGACAGATTTACAATTGCAGCAAATGGACCTTGTGGATATTTGCTACAAGTAAATTCCAAGTGAACTGGAAACTTGGTGCGGGAAGCAATGGGGAGTACAGTGAGTGGATAGGTACAGCTCTTAGGCAGCAATAATTTAGATCAAAAGAGAAGATATTCATTTTCACAGGGAGGAAAGAAGTTTTATAAGCTAAAATACAGCAATGCAGGCATGCTGCTTCCAGACTGAAGCAGTGTGATGGCATGCTGCACTAACTAGGCTAGTGAGAACTGAAGGATCTGTGCCACACTAGAGTGGTATATTCACTTTTCGTAAAAGTACAAAAAAGAAATATTACGTTATGATGCCAGCTTCTGTCACCTTGTTACGATTTCAAACCAGCACCTCCATGCTTCCTTGCATGGGAGAAGTTTCCTATAAATATCCACACTACTGTTTACTTGACAATAATTAGGCTGCTGATGTCTTGAAAGCACTGACTAACATCATGTATATTAATAGTGTATTATTGTTTCCTCACACTTCACCGTCTTCCTTTACACTTTTCATTGCCTCATCATATAAAAAAAAATAATAAACCCAATTCAAGCCAGGTATTTTTGCTCTGTATTGGTGTAGTGCTTGCCAAAATAGGGTTCAGTTCCATGACTTTACAATTAAAGAGCATCCTAGTGGGTAACAAGCATTCATAAACATGCAGGTTATACAATGTCTTTTGGACATTCTTCCGGATTTACTCTTCAGTTTAATACTTTTGTTATATTTACTACAGAATATTGCAAACTGCAGAATGTATATTGAGCATTCTTTTATGAACTCCTTTGCAGCTGGCTAGAAAAAAACTGGTCATCATAGGAATTATGTTAGAGAGGGAAAAAAGGTTCACTCTCTTATAATATTTGCAACTTCTCCCTTTTTCCATTTGTCTTACTTTTTCTTGACTTTTTTTCAGTAGAAATAGAAATATGTTTCTCTTAGTTTACCTAAGCAAGAGTATATTATGTACCTATTTCTCAGTTTCAACACTTTTAGAATTTTTTCTAAGACTTCTTCATTTTCTAAAATCTAATCTTACTTTACTAATTTAAGTCACGTGTAGAAGAAGAAAAACTCCTATTTGAAAACTCATAGTATACGTTTGATGCTGTAAATCTTGGAATCTCAATAGTGTTGGAGTGTCCTATATGTATGGTCTCCATCAAATACTTTATACTGTATTTAGTTTCTTTATTTCAAAACATCAATATATAAAACCTATTCTTTCCTTCCCCCTGCAAATGCCCAGCAGAACTTATTTATTTACTTTTTGACAGAATGAGCAACAGCTTATTTTTTGCTCACTCTTTTGGAAGTGAGCTCTTAGAATAAAATTAGATCCTTTGCAAAGGACTGCACTTGGGGAATGCAAAGGAATGTGCATCACTTAAGCCTCATCTAAGATTTAAAACAAATGATTTAAATAGGTTTTTAGATGAGCCATAATTACTATACAAGCTTTCTGCACATAAGCAAGTGTGATTTACCTGCATATTTTTACTCAGAATGTAATTACTTGCCAATCTATTACCACTCATTTTGCTGAGTCTATTTTTAGTATTAAATCATTGTTTGTGTGCTTCTCCTCTCACCACATGGAGGACCTATCCTAGGATCTCCATGCTACTGGACTTCCAAAGACAAGGCTCTTGGACAAGGCCTCTGAAGTAAGATAAATTGCCCGTAAGACAGGATTTAGAATAACTGAAGTGATTTTATACGTAAACTTTTTTTTGAGAAATCCTGAGAAAGGGTGTTTTGATTACTGAAAGTCATGGCACTGGATTAAATATTAATTGTCTCTAACAGAAACTTCCTTAGGAATCAACAGTCATGGCACTGGATTAAATATTAATTGTCTCTAACAGAAACTTCCTTAGGAATCAACACACCAGAATGATGCAGCAGGCAGAACCTTGTATTGGCTTTAAGTAGATGAGGTCCTTGGCTATGAGATGGGGCATCCCTGCCCTTGCCTCAGGCTTTATTTGTACTTGAGGAATAAGCTATTCCCATTCAGAATTTCTAAAACCAGCATAGCTTTCTAATTCTTTTGTCTTTTATTTGTGCTAACGAAATTTTCAAAAGATTTCACCTTTTCATCTTAACTGCCCTTTTTCTCAAGCTATGCTATTTTATGTGTTCTGTTTTGGACCTCCTGAGCCTGACCTTCCTTCCTGTTTCTGGAACAACACCCTCACCGATTTCTTCCTACAGAAACAGAAGCCACCACTGCATTTCTGGACTTTGGCTGTGGGTCACTATACAGTGGTCTAATTAGTGTGTTACCTATTCTCATGTGGTTTTAATAACTTAACTTCCTTTAGGAGCTAGCTAGGAAAAAATTCTCCAGTTCCTGAGCATTTGATATCGTATCCATGACCTTGATTTCCCAAACCTCCTTCTCTAAAACTCTTCTTGTTCTCCTAACTTCTTCATATTTTGGGGTGGTTTGGGGTTTTTTTGTCTGTCTGTCTTGTGTTGATATGGTCTTGTCTCCATCTGATTAATTCAGACACAAAGAACAGTGTAAAGACCTCCATAAACTGGCCTTAAATCACTTTTACCTCATCAGGGTTACCCTGAAACACATTATTTGCAGGGAAACTTCTTTGTCAAGTTCAATCTCAGCACTGATTTCATTAAAACAAGGAACCGGAGGATAAGCTATCATGATCAACTCTTTAGAATTTGTCATTCTAAGGATTGTTAATATGAAGCAAAATATTTCTGTACTTCAGGAAAACATTGCAAGACTCTTTCAGTAATGATTATCATGGAAATGCAAATTCTCTGAAAAAAATTATTAACATCTTTAAATCATTCTGATTTATGAAAAGAAACTGTACTCCAGTTTGAATACAAGGCCTCAACTGTAACAGTTATTCTCTCTGATTTGGTAATCTCGGCACTGCAGATAATTTTTTCCATTGATACAGAATATCCAAAGTGGACAACCAGCCCAGTGCAATAATTCACTGCACTTGTGTAAAGTAATTCCCCCCAATTCCACACCCTGCCCCATCTTTCCAGATCTTAGTGAACACATACCTGAAAAATTAAGTGCTTTCAGTCCTTTATATATCTGACAGAAAAACTGGATAAAGAATTGGCTATAGACAGCAAATTATTTTACTATTGCTAAGTAGGACTATTACAGAAAAGCAACTTTCCACTGGAAATACAATACAAGGGCTTCTTTGATCCATAAATACACAGTCTAGCTAATTTAACACAGAAAATAGTCCAGCCTGATTTCTGATCAGTCACTAAATGGTAGACCAACGTACTCAGAAATGGTTTCCAGGGCTTCAGGGGTGATGAAATAAGCCACCAAGATGGACATAGCAGGCCATACTTTTCTGGGTATGGAGAAAGAACAGAACTCTGAATTGCCTTACCACAAGGAAGGTTTCTGTTTGCTTTTGTCCAGCGGTTAGTATATTACCCCACAGAACACAATTTTGCTTGCTATAAACACATGCATTTGTCATTTGACCAACTTAAATTCTCCACAAGTGAGGACATCTTACGTATCAACATTTCTACTCCTCTATTGTACCACAAATGAAATTTTTACCATAGTCCTGTCTTCACACTGATTCCTCTTTTTCCTTCCCATAGATTTCCTTATTATCCATTCCTGATCCTCCCATATTATTTTAGTGATGCTAGGTTGTTTCATTTTTTTTATATCCAACTGGGAAATCACCTTTTCTTCTCCTTTTTTTCCCATTTTCAGAAACTACATGAAATAACACATTAACTTCAGAAAGTTAACAAAAGGGAAACCCTACATCTTGTCTAATTCGTCCATTCTGTTGTGAACCAGACAGAAATTATTACTTGTCAAAGCTTTAGTTTTCATTTGGGCAGCTGCCTAAATATGACTGGCTAAAACACGTTTATTTAATTTTACTGCAATGTACTGTTCAGGATGTGTCCCAAACTGTTCCTTAGCATTTGCCTTGAGGAGCAAAACTCCAAATATCTGAAAGCTACTGATAACCTCTAGCCAAATGAATAAATCTATGTTTATGAATTTTCTCTGCAGATGAATTGCTGAAGGGAGAGCACAGAAATTCCAGTTGCTGTATGCTATAAATGCATAAAGTTAGTGAGCGAATTCTTCATTAGCTAATACTTTTCCCCAAGAAAATCACTTAAACTCTTTTTGGATTCTAGCGTAATCAGAATGGATTCTGGTAGTGCCTGACTAGGCAGGTACCCAGAAATATTTATTTTTCAGTAGTTCAAAAATATAATACGGGAAAGGCATATGCCAAGGTGTATGCAAAGTGACTACATTCACCTCTGAGATTAAAATGACATTCAGTGTTACATTTTGATATCAAGTGAGCTTTGACCTAGGAAGTCTTATGGTTGATGAAGGAAAAATAACAGATTGGAGAACAGGGTAGAAGAGTTTATAATTGTGAATTCTAAGTTTATTGGTCTCCCAAAGTGAGATTTTTTTTTAATTGCTGATTTAGATTGCTAAAAAAATGCATATTATTTTTACTCCATTTTCTACTGGTACAGAGACTTTGATTTTATAACTTCCTGTCCCCTTTTATGAGGTGCTGATGTTTGACAATGTTCTCTTTACTAGAAGGATGACTGAATGTACTTCAACAAGAAATAGTGCTTTATAGGAATGAAGAAATAATTATATATGCATCTATCATATAAAAGGTTGTCTTGAAGAGGAAGGAGACTTATTTTCTTAAGCTGTGAAAGGTTTTGTTTCTCTTTAATGAGGCCTGATCACTGGAAAAGCCAAGTGCCAGCCATTCCAGTGCTGATGGTTGCTTCTCTCTGGCAAGGCTGTGCCTTCCACTTTCTTTTTCAGTTGTGAATAATGTGCATGTCTGGAATATGCTCTAACTTAACATTATGTCCTGAGGACCAAAATATATCCTACCGGAGGATTAGAGAAGCCATTCAGTGGGCATTTTTGTCAGTGCAGTCACCTTAGAAGACCCAAAAAGCAGTCAGGGTTGCTTGGCTTTCGTTTGCTTTGGTCTTTTGCTTTTCCTTCCTTGTCACTATTCATAAGCCTCTAGGAGAAGTTCCCTGTCTGCTTGCTGGCTCTGAAACTCCCCTTAATAAGAGCTCAGGGAATTCCTCACCACTAACACAGTGAGCTACTGCAGTCAAGCTCAGCACTACTGTCTGTTTCTGAGCTGGAGCTGCTCACATTGCTCTCTGCCTGACACTCCTGGAGCCGCAGAATAGCTGTCAAAATGTGGGGATAGGGGAGGCTGCTTTACATTTGGCCAAATGACAACAGCTGCTTTTTGAGGTTTTGAAATGTGTTTTCATTGTAGGACATGAACACTATATTTTTAATACCTCGCAAATTGTGTGTGCAAATGCTGCTTTTGATTTGAGTCAAATATCTCGCATTTCTGAAACACACTATCTCGTTCTCACCTTATACCTTAGCATAAGTTTTGTCAAAGTCAGTTCATCCCTGTTAATATTTTACCTTGAAAAAAACAACATGCTTTGTGATTTTCCTGTGCATATTACTAGATATAAGGAAGACACAAAGATTGTAGCTCTCCTTTTCTTATAACTCAGTGGCTGAATTCCTTTTTCTCCTGGCCATGGGAATGGATCTTACAGTCAGTACCTGTATGCATTAGATTTTTAAAAAATAATACAGGGGAATCTGTAGCTCTGTCTCTGAGTATTTACAGGTCCCATTTTTATTCTCCGTTATGATGGTTTTCATACAGATGCTAATATTTAAAAATAGTGGCAGAAAAAAATTTCCTGTGAATTAGATTTCTTTGTTAGTTTTAGATATAGATTTAATTTTTCCATATTTGGCACATGATCACATGATATGAAAACAAATATTCTAAAAGATTCCAGTCAGGGAAAGTTTATATCAGCTACATTTAAATATTCTAAGAGGAGATAATGGGTTGGCTACATGTCCAACTGCATTCTTCTCTTTTATATCCTCTTACCTCAAACTTTCATCTGCCTTGTTTTTCTGAATACTGCAAAGAAACTATATCATGTGAAACTGCCACTACGAAAAATTACCTGAGGGCATACTGACTTTCTGCTTAAGCTTTATTTTGTCATTTATTTCTATTAACAATCATTAAGCAATTTAATAATTATAAGCCTCATTAGCATTTTAATGAGACTAGTGGCCATTGCTAAGTGTAATTAAATTAGTTTTATTGTATGATATTTTGAAGCTGTGATTAAATTAAGTTTTACTGTGCTTTGAAGAATAAACCTACAGAGATCACTCTTCAGTAACGGTCTTGTTAACTTACGAGGAGTCTGTAAAATAGACATATCCAGGAAAAAAGGCAAAATATTCCCTACTGAGGTTAATCATAAAAATAGGAAAACCAAATGCTCTTGCTGCCACCAGCTCCAAGATTACCAATATATTCTTAGTGATAATAGTAGTCTGTTAAATAGCATTCATTGTGAGTAGCTTTGTGTAATCTATTTTTAATTTTTTGAAATAGCATCTAGATGCTGTGGTGAATTGTTCTTTATAAATCAAGGAGAGAATCCTGTAGTGCTTGCTCAGACAAAACTCCCATTGAGTTCAAATGGAATTTCACCACAGTAAGAACAGCAGGGTGTGTAAAAGCTAAGTATTATTGGTGGTTGTTGTTGTTGTTATTATTATTATAGTTTTAGAGAGATAAATTGGGTAGTGAGGAAAGACAGTGAGAAGAGGAAAAAATGTACTACAATCAGAATCAGTTAAATTCCTGTGATCTATGAGTTAAATCCCTAGAAAAAGATGTACAAGCAGAAGATTAGGCATATCTCTGTCCATGCGCAACCTCTGTGAAATCTTTAGCAGAGAGCACTGTACTAGAACAGGTTAAGCACTGGGTAAAACACTGGATGGTTGCTTGTCCTCATCCATTTATCGGGTAAGAACTGCCATCTGACTTCCTCTAGCTAGTTCTTTTCTTCTCTTGTCATCATGATTGTACTTGAAAGTGGTGCACCATTTAGCTGGACTTCAATAAGTGTAAAGTTTGTTAACAAGTTTGCTTTGGCTTATTATGGTTTGGGATTTTAAGTAAATTTATGGTTGCATAAATTTTTTTCCTTTTTAAAACTGTTCTGTCGAAGGCTTGTCAAAGTTGAACTATTTGGGATTACATTTTCCAACTGCAATCTCTTTCTTAAGATTGGAATTTTTTATTCCTTTTAATTAAGATGTTCTGCAGGGGGAGAAAATATACAGTTTCTCTGTTAAAACACCAGCTATGTCCTGGTAAGCTTCATGCCTGAATGTTTTGAAGGAGTGACTTAATTTTGGACAAGTTTCCTCATGCTAATGCCCTTGTGGTTCAATTTCACCAAAATTTCCAAATTCGCTCTAGTTTGGAAATGATCATTGCATATGTACAATACAACTTTGTTTCAATTTGTGTATTGCCGAAATTAGTGTGTTCTGGGTGTGTTTCAGTTCTTCATAGCTTCAGCATGATAACTTTTGTGTGTCATGTTTCTAGAGTGACAGAGGCTTAGCAAGACCTGCAGTTTCTCCTAGCAACACTATGATGTCAGCCCAGAGAGTAAAGGAGGAGAACTGGAGATTAAAGGCATGGAGTTCAGTAAGAAGCACAAAGAGAACAAGAGCAGAAAGAAGTAACAGGAAAAAAAGGCTGGGGAAATGGTAAAAGGGCAGAGAGGAAGAAAGGGAAAGGCATAAGGGACAGTAGAGAATAGAAAATTTGGGCAGGAAATTTGCAGAAGACCACCACTAGCACACTGGAAGATGAATGACAGTAGGAGAGAGAAGCATGGAGGGGAAGAACAGAGACAGGAAGCAGTAGATGGAGAAGCAGGGAAGAAGTAGCTGGCGTTGGGTAAAGAAAACATGAAGCAAAGAACCCAGAGTAGAGCAGAAATAGGTATGGGGCAGGGCCCATGGACTGGATTTTTGAGAAACAGATAGTCTGTGACTCTTAAAGACCGTTACCTGTGTAGAAACCAAATCCAGGGTCCCCGCTAGTTTCATAATTTCTGGTATGATTCTGTTTCCTCTGCCATTAGTGATTGGTTCATGTTTAAAAAAAAAAAGTTCTTTGCAGTTTTAAGTTAATAAGTTTGTTCAAATAGCAGCAGGCAGGGATGCAAATCGAAAGGTTCCAGTGTTCTTCATAATCAGTGGCAGTTAAGTGTAGTCAAAAGGTTACATTTCTAGGGCATTTCCTTATTTTTCTTATTCAATAATAAGCACGTTATTCGTTTTTATGTGATTTTAAAATTGCAAAGCTGAGAAATTAAAGGTTAGGAAGTTGCTAGGATTCAGGTAGCCCATGTGCATATATGTTAGCTGAGGTCAAGACAGCGCTTAGGATAGTGCAGACTGGGGAATGCTGAGCAAAGTTGTTATCAGATCAGATAATTGTAAGCTGTAGAAAAATGTAGCAGGAAAGTGACAAAGCAAAACTGTGTGAACAGTTGTAATATTGGAAAATTGTTGCCATTTTCAGCCTCAGATTTGCTCTCCTATATCAGGTGTAATACATACTTGTTTGTACTTTAACTCCTCTGTACTTTAAAGAAGGACTATTTAGTATCTGTGAAACTAATTATGTTGTGATAGAGGACAGAGTATAGACGACACAGGACTTCTTCCAATAAGGCAAATGACTGGCTAAATCACAGATCAACACTGTTAGCAGCTACATTATAAGCTGGGTTACATGGCTCCTGGTTATACAAAAATACTTAACCTGTGAATAGTCTCATGCATTCAGAGGGTTTCATCCCAGCCTGGAAGAAACAATTCTGCAGTATGCACTTCTAAGCCAAAATCCTAATTCTTTTCCTGTATGTCTTCTCTTAATATGCCCTCAATCTAGTCAGGCTTGTGCATTTAAGTACAGAAGTGTTTCTGCATTCAGCTCACATATTAAGGATAAAACATAGCACTCTATTTTTAGCTACATTGTAACTTTTGATGAACTGCAATTCATCAAAATTAGGGATATTGCAGCAAGTCTTTTTATCGTAGCTAGACTCTTCCAGCAGTATTTTTATAATAAAGTAAAAGTTCATAGTACATAAAACCACTAAGAGTGTCCTCAGTGCCTGTGAGAAGAATATGGGAGAAGCAAAGATTTTACATTGAGAGAAAAAAGCTGGATCATTTATTATTCATCTCTGACACTGTAAGCTTGTTCCCAGAAAGGTATTTCTAGATCTTTCTATGGTCTTTAATGGCACGAGGAACCATATTCCCTTCACTCAGGAGACATCTCTGCAAGCCATCCATCAGCACTGAGTGCAGAGGGAATTCTTCTCATTGCAAAGCCCAAGCATTCCCTATAGAATTGTTTTTTCTCCTTCTGTTAGTTACAGATAGAGGAGGGTTTAGGAATTCTGTTCCTGTGATGTTTGTTTATTGTATTCAAATACCTGAAGAAGGAACTGTCACAGCTCCTGCTTGCTATTGTTTGCTCTTAGATCTCGTTTTAACTGATACTGCTGGTATTACAGAATGAAGTTTTGAAATACCCTGAAGAAAATAGCAAGGTAGTTATGTTTTCTGATTAATTGCTTTACAGAGAATGTAGTTACGCATTTGTCATGTTTTAACCCCAGCCAGCAACTAAACACCACGCAGCCGCTCACTCACTCCCCCCCATCCAGTGGGATGGGGGAGAAAATCGGGAAAAAGAAGTAAAACTCGTGGGTTGAGATAAGAACAGTTTAATAGAACAGAAAAGAAGAAACTAATAATGATAATGATAACACTAATAAAATGACAACAGTAGTAATAAAAGGATTGGAATGTACAAATGATGCACAGGGCAATTGCTCACCACCCACCGACCGACACCCAGCTAGTCCCCAAGTGGCGATTCCCCCCCCACTTCCCAGTTCCTATATTAGATGGGACGTCGCATGGTATGGAATACACCGTTGGCCAGTTTGGGTCAGGTGCCCTGGTTGTGTCCTGTGCCAACTTCTTGTGCCCTGGCGGGTCATGAGAAGCTGAAAAATCCTTGACTATAGTCTAAACACTACTAAGCAACAACTGAAAACATCAGTGTTATCAACGTTCTTCGCATACTGAACTCAAAACATAGCACTGTACCAGCTACTAGGAAGACAGTTAACTCTATCCCAGCTGAAACCAGGACAGCATTTTACAGGTGTATTGCATTCGCGTGGCAAGGATTTGGTAGCAAGGGGGGCGTATAGGGGTGACTTCTGTGAGAAGCTGCTAGAAGCTTCTATCGTGTCCACCAGAGCCAATGCCAGCCGGCTCCAAGACGGACCCACCGCTGGCCAAGGCCAAGCCCATCAGTGACGGTGGTAGTGCCTCTGGGATCACATATTTAAGAAGGGGAGAAAAGTTGCTGCAGCCGGAAAGAAGAGTGAGAACATGTGAGAGAACTGACCCTGCAGACACCAAGGTCAGTGAAGAAGGAGGGGGAGAGGGTGCTCCAGGCGCTGGAGCAGAGATTCCCCTGCAGCCCGTGGGGAAGACCATGGTGAAATCATGGTGAGGCATGCTGTCCCCCTGCAGCCCATGGAGGTCCACGGTGGAGCAGATTTTCACCTGCAGCCCATGGAGGACCCCACGCTGGAGCAGGGGAAGAGTGTGAGGAGTCCTGCCCCTGAGGAGGAAGGAACGACAGAGACAACATGTGATGAACTGATTGCAACCCCCATTCCCCGTCTCCCTGTGCCACTGGAAGGGAGGAGGTAGAGAAAATCGGAAGTTAAGCTGAAATAAGAAGGGAGGGGTGGAGGGAAGGTCTTTTAAGATTTGGTTTTATTTCTCCTTATCCTACTCTGATTTGGTTGGTAATAAATTAAATTAATTTTTTCCCCAAGTTGAATCTGGTTTTGCCTGTGACGGTAATTGGTGAGTGATCTCTCCCTGTCTTCACCTCGACCCACGAGCTCTTTGTTATATTTTCTCTCCCCTGTCCAGCTGAGGAAGGGGAGTGATGGAGCAGCTTTGGTGGGACGCCAGGGTCAACACACCACGGCAGGTTGGCAACTTCTATACCACATAATACACATGTTTACTTGTGGGAATTGTGTGGTTTTGCTGTAATTATTAGAGCCTATTGATTTTCTTCCATTATGTTAATGTTTCCAAATTAAGCAATGTGAAGCAATTTTCTGCCATGCTGTATCTCAGAAGCCTTAGGGATATTATCTGCAACTTTTACTGCAAGTCTAGAGGCCTTTGTGAATAAAACTTATAATTTACTTTATTGTAAGTTTTTCTCCTGATTGTAATCAATGAACCTTATACTGTGGAATATAAATGAGGTGACAAAGGAAGAAATAACCCTTCTGAGGTAGGGAAAGGGTGATGGTAAAAGGCACAATGAGCATTCAATTGACAACTTAAACAAAAATACTTTTGTGCTTTCTTCTGAAGACTGGCTACTTTCAGATAATCATAAGCTGTTTGCAGCTATGACCACTTTAGGAAAGAAGAATAATTTTAATGATGAGTCATTATGGTAATTGCTTCAGCATTTCCTGCACTAGTTAAGAGAGCTTATTTCTGGCCATATAGTACTTTATTGGCTTTTGAAATACTGTATCATCTGTTCAATTTGTGGAAAACTATCAAAGGAGAATAACTTGAATGTTAGGGATAGAAGCACCAAAAGCTTTCTGGCAATTATTTCCAAGACCGGCTGCAGTCAAGTTGTCCTTATTTTACTTCTTCTAATCTTACTTCAAAAATACAGACATATTCTCTCTTCATTTTTGGTTCTACAGTTTTCTTTTAGGCTAATCTCTGCCACTCACCATTCCTGTTTTATAGATTTGTATTTTATCATCATACTTTGTATTATTTAATCCATTCTCAATTTTTTCCAGTTGATTCTTATTTGACTTTTAGTTCATTTCCTATCTTATGTACCTCTGCTTTTATTTCTGTTTCTTCTTCTGTTTTATTTCTAGATTTGTTCTCTTCCTTACCATCCTTGCTGTTTTATTTTTCCTCTTCTCATTATTCTCTTTTGTTATTGTTTTCCCTTCCACTTTTGCATACATTTCCTATTTTCTTTCATGTGGTACCTTGTATAAGAAAGAGAGAAGCACAACTTGTGAGGTCACAGACATAATTATAGGATGAAAAGGTGGCTTTTCATTTCTGTGTGTCCCAAAGTCCTTGGAAAATTAAGGAAATAAAAACATGGGGGGGGGGGGGATGTTATGTATATGTGTTTGTAAATGAATATGTAAACACATGCACCACTATTTGTATACTGCTTTTGAAAAGGGAAAGAATTAGCTCAACTTCTTCAGGTAGTCAGAGGATCAGAAATAAATTCATTGGTAAATTTGTGGACATATAAGTCTGTAATTTCCCACCAGTTATTCTTAAATAAGAAAGAGAATGAAAATATTTTTGCATTCTGAGCCCATCCTTGCAAGAACTTTAAATCTGAGAGTTTGCTGATATGTCAGGAAAAATATGATTTGGGTTTTTTTTCCCCAAAGTGATCATTGGCACAGAGCAAAGTTTGTACTCAGAATCCAGAGGAGAATATCTACGTCCTTTGTTTAGAAAATGTAGTATAGTAGAAATGTATGAGTTAGTTAAATACCAGCTTCTCCCTTGATTTCTTTTGTGATGGTAATTGTGGTCTTTTTGTTCTCTTTGTTTTTATTTTGCTAATAGATTTTATACATCATCCTTTGGAGTGATTGATCTATTTGAACTGAAATGCTCTATCCCAGTCCAGTTCTAAGTGAGCTAGCTTTGATAGAAAGATCTACCACCAAACTGGAAGGAAAAGGCTGAATAATCATAGACATGAATGGGAATATTTTCACTATCTGTGGATGTTAACTCACATGCTTATAATAGGAGGCTTGTTTCCCTCAGTTCCTTCTGTGTTTGAGATGAAAAGATAGGCACTTTTGGAAAGATTAAAAAAAAAAAAAAAGCAACAACAAAACCAAACAGGATAAAGAGCAGCATCGTGTATTCACACGTTTTTGTATTTCTGCATACAGCAGAAGAATGTAACCTGTAGCCTGTAAGAGGCTAAACCCTGGTCAGAGTTTGCCTGGTTACAGGAAACACTCCCTGCGTGGAAAATATCCTGACGTTGAAGTGGATATGCATAGAACAGAACTTTATCAAGTCAAAAAAGCTTAGGTACTTATTAATCTACACAAGACATAGGATTCAGGTAGTAGCATGACTGACTGACCCATTCCAGGATAGGTTTAATGGCATCCATTGCAAGGAAGCCACCACAGAGCCTATCGCTCTATTCAGTCCTATGCTTTATGCTACAGAAATAACACTGACATAGATTGCAGTGCTGTCTTTACACTCTTCAGGCATACTGAACTAAAAAAGCAAACACAAAAGGATAATTATTATGTCTTAGGTCCATAGTGCACCACGGGGTGCACACAGGACCACCACCACTGCTGCAGCTTGGTCAAGCACTGTACTGTGTGGGTGTACCAGGCTGCTTTAGAGAACTAACCTTTAGCAGTATGGACATGGGCCAAGCTCTGTCACTCTACTGGGGCAAATGCATTAATCAGTGTAGACACGCCCTGTATTTACCAGGTCTCTGAGTCCTGAGCAAGACTTTGAATCCTACTGTCAGCATAGGAATGTTCTGAAGAAGCACTAGGAGACAGCTGGAATGTATTACTCTTTGGAGAATATAAGATGTTAACTGGGCTTTGATGGTTATGGATAAGCACTTTTGGACAGTAAAAGATTTTTTTAATTTGTACTAAATCAAAATTAATTTTCTGTTTTCTCCATTGAGTCATTTCAGCAGATTCGTTGCCTTTTACATTGCTTCATCACGCACTGAGAAGGAGTAAAACAGCATACAAGAAGACTGATGTTGGTTTGGTTTTGTAAAGGCACTGAATATCAATGATCCTAAGCTGAACTACTTAAGAGTAAGTCTTAACAGAGGAAGCAGACTTAAGAGGACACTAGGTTTATTACCAAGCAGATAGACTCATCCTGACTGTTGGTTTGTTGTTGTTTTTTTTTTTAAAGGACTCCTGCCATACAATTTGGGCAATGAGGGATAGTGATTATTTTTTTTTTATAATAGTATTTTTTTTAACAAATGCAATGGTAGGATATGGGAGGCGTATATCCTTGTCGTGGTTTAAGCCCAGCTGGTAACAAAGCACCATGCAGCCACTCGCTCACTCTCCCGCCCCGGCCATGGTGGGATGAGAAGAAAATATAAAGGCAGGCTCGTGGGTCAACAGAAGGACAGGGAGGGATCACTCACCAATTATGGTCACGGGCAAAAGCCAGGCTCAACTTGGGGAAGAAACAAAATCAATTTAATTTACTACAAATCAAAACAAAACAAGGATATTAGGAAGTAAAACCAAACCCTAGAACATCTTCTCCCCACCCCTCCCTCCTTCCTGCCTCAACCCCACTCCCGGTTCTCTCTCCCTCCTCCCTCCGGCGGCATGGGGGAACAGGGAATGGGGGTCAGGGTCAGCTTGTCACACCTTGTCTCTGCTGCTCCTTCCTCCTCAGGGGCAGGACTCCTCACTCGTCTCCTGCTCCACTGTGGGGTCCCTCCCACGGGAGACAGTCCTTCACGAACTTCTCCAACGTGAGTCCTTTCCACGGGCTGCAGTTCTTCATGAACTTTCCTGGCATGGGTCCTTTCCTCAGGCTGATCTTCAGTCACAAACTGCTCCAGCGTGGGCTTTCCCATGGAGTCACAGCCATCTTCGGGGCCTCCGCTCCCCCGCTCCCCTCCATGGTCTGAGGGGGACACAGCCTGCCATCTCACCAGGGGCTGCAGGGCATCCCCTCCTCCCCTCCTTCCTCACTGACCTCGGTGTCTGCAGAGGGGTTCCTCTCACGTTCCAATCCCCCCACTCACTACCGGTTCCCCTTCTTATATCTCTTCTCCCAGAGGCGCTACCACTGTCGCTGATGGGCTCGGCCTGGGCCAGAGGCAGGTCCGACGTGGAGCCAGGGAAGCTTCTAGCAGCTTCTCACAGGAGCCACCTCTGTGGCCCCTCCCCCGCTACCAAAAAATCCCCAACCCACGCCACACAAACCCTTAACAATCCTCCATTTTCACACTCAGGATGTTAGGAGAAGAATTGCTTTTTTTTCACTATCATAGAATCATAGAATTGTTTGGGTTGGAAGGGACCTTTTAAGGATCATCTGTCATCAGATCAGGTCGCTCAAAGCTCCTGAACATACATCTGTCTTTTGGTACCTATCCTAAATACGTCTTTCACATTTAAAATGAAAGAATTTATATTGACTCCTCTTACAATGATTAATTTGGAAGATTTGGAAATGTTGAAGATTTCCCTGGAAACTCTGTAGAATATATTGGTATACTCCTAAAGAAGAAATTCGGTGAGCACAAACACAATCCTTTTTAGTATGGTTCTAATCCTGTACTAGTGACCACACTTGCACAGCATCCGTATGTCAGATTCCCTAATCCTTGCTAAGGATTCACAGACTGAATCTCCGGAAGAGGTGTAGCCATACGCAAGCCCTGAGATTAAATAACCATTCATACGTATGACATCTGTTAAGGACACCTTTTGGGTTATAACTGACAATGAGTGCATACAGTCCATTTTAGTGGAAAGGTCAAAGATGATAACTTAAACCACTTAGTCAGTATGTTTCAGATAGAATACAGTAAGGAACAGCCTCTTAACCTGCCTTTCATCAGGTTAATCCATTGCTGCTACATCTTGGTGTAAATTCCTGCTTCTGACCATCAGCATTTCAGTCCACGTGATGGGCAAAGGAACAAATTTTTTTTAGCTTACCAGAATCCTTTCTGTTCTTTGACAGTACTAATGGGCCAGGTGCCTACTAACCTACTGATGTGGAAGCAGTTAGTTGACGTGTTGTGTCTGAGTCCAGGATTAGATCCGTAAATTGAATGACTCTCCAGACATGACCTCCGTTTTTAAGAAGCTGATGTTCACTAGAAAGGCTCCTTACAAACTTTCAGAGTCTTTGAACATAAAAGTTCCTTTCAAGTTAATAATTAAGCCATTTAAAAATAAAGAAGTAGAATGCATTTGATCTAGCTTTTCATACCTTCTGAGTATGATAAATAGAGTGCCTTGAACAAAGCTGCTTAATTCAAAGGTTATGGGTGTGAAGTAAAATAGTGCCATCTGGTTTAGAGGAGGAATTCATGCAACAGAACACTCAGCCAGCATTACTTTGAACAACTTACACCAAAAGATAGAGACTGTAGTTAGTATTGTTTAAATAATTTATTATATAAAATCATACTTTTCAAAATTAATAAATTATTTTTTTTTGTAGTAAAAGACAGTGGCAATATTCATTCATTCTTTTCTCCCGAGTTTTGCTAGTATTTCTGTAGAAATTACAGAAGGACATACATCAAGGGAACAAAATGAGAGCGCAAAAGGAATTCTTAGTTTAATGTAAAAATTATTCTTCTGAGTTTGAAAAAAAGACACTTTTGCAGAAAAGCTTTAACTTTGTCAAAGGCAGTTTTAATTTGCAGAATTTAAAAAGAATTATTTACATTTTAAATAAATGCAAATACAGCATTTAAGAAAATTACCTTTTCATTACTTACTTCACTAATTACCTCCAAAGCACCTCCAAAGCATACAATATAATTTCAAATCATGTTAAATGGGCAAAAATTGCAAAGTACTTTCCTAAAGTTCAGGTGTTAGAACTAACATCTTTGGCATATTTTTATTTACTAAAACTGTGCACTGTGTCTTGAAATTTTCTCATTACAATGATCATTTCATGAATTGTTCACTTGCTTACCCAAGCGTTTTTTCCATTTCCTCTCTTTTCAGTCTTTCTCTAATACAGAAACTACATACTGGTTTTTAAAAGCAAACTTATTATTTTTATGATATGGAAGTTGATAAGAATGCAAATAGAGAATATTTCCATATAATAACAGCAAAGCCCCTAGAACTGATTCTTCATTTTTCTCTATAAACAAAGCCCTCAACCAATATTATTTCATTTCTGATCAGAATATAATTGCATAGTGGGTATTAATGGCTATGGTAGACAATTAAGCCATTTTAAAAACTGTTTAATCTTAGAAAATATTAAGAGTAGCACATCTGTGAATATTAATAGCTTAGTGGTAATACTTACTCAGTCTGTAAACTTTCATTCTTTGTCACTGATATTCACTGTAAAGGGAGATTTTCGTGATATAGGAAGTTATTTTACTATAGTTGCAATCAATAATCTTATCTCAAGTGTTAAAAAATAATCTTCAGTATCCTGTATTCATTGAATGTAAACGTCTTTGAACCATTTTACTAGCAGTGTTTAGTTTTCAAAGGTAAATTCATACAACTTGTAAAACCATAGAGGTTTTGAAATGGTCTTTTGGGAGTAGTATATAGAAACTGGAAAAATCCTAGAAAACACTACAAATCTGCAAAAAGATAAATGCTATAGACCTGCCCCTTCTTCACTACTGATGATCAGAGTACATGAGATGAAATAGTGCATCTTATATAACAAAAAGTGAATGTTTAGTGGAACTGATATTAAGAAATGTTCCTATAAACTACTTTAGAAAACATTCGCAGAGATTTTTTTCATTAAAACTTCTTGGAAGAGCAATCTAAGTTGAATTATCTGATTGTAATGGAATATTATAAAGTTAGGTAAGATTCATTTCCTAGGAAATGCATAATTTAGTCAAGTAAGCAGAGCTGGACACGATCAAAGGAAAAAGTGTAGATTGTGTGATAACCAATTTAAACCTCTGTCTAGTAGTGTGTCAATGCTAGTGTGCAGATACAAAAGCTGAGGTCACAAAATGAGGGAAAAGCAAAACTGGTAGCAGTTGCATGTGTAAGCATCATGTATCTAGAGATACAATTGTCTTTTCCTCATTTTTTTTATTCAAATACATTGCCCTGTTCAGCTTAAATATTTTTGACATATATTTTATGAACATCTATCCTTGCTATCACTATTACCTACAAAGACAAAAAGCTTCCCGTGAATACTCAGAGCTGTTTGATCAGTAAGACAATTACTTTACAAAATGTAAAACCATTTGAACTGATTTTTTGTATCATACTGACATTTGCAATTATAGTTCTTTTCATCAAGATTAAAGCTTGAATAAATTCTGAACCCAAGCAATTTGGAGTAGGAATCCACTTTGAATATTTCAGCAAAAGGAAAGTTGGACACAGTTGTATATGTGACATTGTCAGGGAAGCAAAGCCTCAGCGTTTTTTTTCTCCCCCTCCCCCCCCCCAACAATTAAAAAAGGTAGTTAAAACTTTATAGGTTTGCATTGTTTCCAAAGTGGAATTTTGTTTTGGGAAAATATGAATAGAAGTCAGTCAGTTCCTTTAATTTAGAAGAGTATAGTATGCTTACATAACAAATATGTGTTCTTGGAAGGGGTTTATGTGCATGAATAATCTCAAACAACTCATACCTTACATCATAAGCAGCTTTCTGCGTTATTGAATGTACTTCCATAGTGTTGTCTGTACATCAAGGTTCTCCTAATTCCTCTATTGGTAACTCCAGTAATTGTCTGAAACCACAACCTTCCTACATCCAAAGTAAAAGAAATTATCTTTTTAATGTATGTGATGAGCTATGCTGCAACTTGCCCTGTCATCACTGTAATTCTTTCCCAACAATATATTTTCACTTTGTTCAATGATAAGCCGTGCTTCACATTATTGTTTCCATTTTCTCAGAAAAGCATCTGGAGATAGACATGTAATGGTATTACTCTGGTAATAATTTTGTTAAATAACTGCAGAAAAGGGATAGCACATAACTATTTATTATTATAATTCTGCTGCTATTGCACTCCAGTGAAGATCTGTGCTCCAGTCTGCTATATAACAAGATACTAAGAGCTTGACAGTATAAATACCCAGGTGAAAAAAGGGTTGCTAAAACTAAAAGAATCATGAATAGAGTGACGATTTGAATGTACCATATTTGGGGTTCCTTTTTTTTTATAAATAGTTTTAGATTAAGTAATACATACAGGAAAAAAAAAAACAAAACTAGAAAAAACATAATGAAAAGATAATTTAGAAAGTAACTAAAAGGTGTAAGAACAAAAAGATGTGAGAAGAAAAAAGATGAAAAAACTTTGGGCAAAAAGGATGTTCTGGAGCACTGTTCAAGATTTACAGTCAGTGCTACATAAGAGCAGAAACCATTGTCTAATAACATCCTGGTAACTGCAGAAGCAATCTCTGCAGCTGCTTCTGCTGGCTACACTCTGCAGCTGATCCCCCTAAGAGTATCTTTCCCAGTAGATTAGGAAAACTATGATTCTGCTACAGAAAACAGGCTCACAATATTGAAATGCTTATTATAACAGTAACAACAGATTTTCTACTTTAAGCCCTTGCAAAGCAAATCTAGCATAAAGTCTTGCTTTAATTTATTTGTGGGGTGCATTTTTCTATGCACAAAATCTCAGAACTGTTGCACCTGAGCAGGTGGTGTGGCATTTCAGTAAAGGAGAGGTTGGGTCAGGCAGGTGCATTGCATTACAGGGCAAGCAGGGAAAGAGAAGCAAATGCAAGACAAAGAAGTGAGGGAGAGTAAACAGGGGATAACACTGTCAAGGCTGTCAAGGCTGATTGAGCACACCTGGGAAGACTACTTCCCAGCACACCTTGGGAGATCATGGAGGGCCTCTTCTGAGGAAAGCACAATGTCTCTGGGGTTTGTTGCCTTTATTAGCTGGAGGAATAAGGCTGTTTGAGTTACTTTGGAGAGTTTTGTTTGGTGGGGTTTTTGCTTGGTTTTTTGAAATGAAATCTGCTATGTTCTGAAAGCAAATTAAGCAAAGTACTAGCCTTCTCTAGGAAAACTGATAGATGACAGTTACAGATCATCAATGACTTGTGGAGATGGCTGCAGAATGGAGAAGCAGCTGAACTAGCAGAGAAGAAAAATGAGAGGAAATTTGGAAAATGAATGGAAAGAAAGATGTAGATAGTGCTGTAGTCTGCTAAAGAAAAAACTGTACGAGTAGGTATTTGTCACTGAGGGAAAAACTTCAATAAGCCTAGATGCTTCTCCTGTAAAGTCAGCAAAAACCATCATGACTGTGTACCTTGTGGCCGAGCAGAAGATGGCATGTCAGCAGTAGGGTACTTGCAACGTGTGGAGCAGAAGACCGAAGAGCCTCGCTGATTCTGGAACTAGGTAGGTGTGGGCCTGGGTGATAAACCCAATTGCTTGAAAACAGTCTTAAACACTGCATGAAAAAAGGAGCTGATGCTATGATGGCTTAACTGAAGTAAGTGGTCCCATCTTTTGTTTTGTAAAACTTTGTATAGAAATCCTGGAGAATCCTAGAGGAAGGTTTGCATCCTCATTTAGTGTCATACCCTGTGTCCCCCCATTAGTCCTGCCAGGGGGAAAGACATTGCCTGTCAAAACTGCAGAAGATCTCAATGGAAAGATGATTATGCTGGCAAGTGAGGCACACCAAGTACAAATGGCTCAGGACAGGAGCAGTCTTAACAGCTTCTTAGCTGTGCTAAGTGTGAAGCAGGTGACAGAGATTTGCACTGAAATGTCAGGCATGGCAAAGAAGGGAATTCAGGGTGGGGATGAAGGTGAGGTGCTATTAAGTCATCCTGCTTTCTTCCATAGTCTAGGAACTGCAAGCCCGTTCTGGTAAACTAACAAATGTATTGGGAAGAGCAAGGTAACTGTAAACAAGAACTACCAGAGGTAGATATGCTGCTGGGTGAGTTACGGGAGCTAAAGGTTAAAGGCCGTATTTCTGCAACTTGTGCTGAGCTACTCTGGGTGGTATTCTTAAATTAATAAACGTAGCTGTGAATGAGTGATGTTACAGGAGTTCTTCCCAGGCTGGGCAGCTCTGTGGAACAGTTCCCTTGTGGCGTAGCAAGCTCTGAGCCTTAGCAAGTAGATGAAGCATGAGGAGTCTTGCTGCTATTGCTTGTTTCTTCAAGTACTGTTCCTAGCATGCCTTCTTTTATTCTTGCACTGCATTATTCTCTGCTCTGTAACATTTGCCATCCTTTCCAGCTGAACTCTAATCTAGTCCCCTTTCTCTCCTGTTCCTTAACTCTTTCTTTGCCCTATATTTTTTAATTTTTATACTTTTTTTGATGTTTTCCTCCTTGAGCACATTCTCTTATCACCATTAATTTCTGCTTCCACCATGTCTTCCAATTCCCTTTTTGTGTCATTTTCTTTCTAGTCCTGTTTCCCCACATATCATCTTGTTCTATCTCATTCTGTTCTCATTACATATCTTTCAAGGAGAGTTTGTTAAGGTAAGAAGAAAAAGAATTAAATACTTTGCCAGTTCCCTTCTAAAGGTCTTTCCTCTAATTACTAGCAAACCAGTTGTACTTGCTAACACAAATTACCAAACCATGTTTTCTCCTGTGACTCACTTGTAAATCACTTATGGATGAAATGTTAAAGATAAAGATAGGCTGGTTCACAATGTAGTCGAGCCTAAGTGAAGACATCTGTGTAAAAGCTTGCAAGAAGCTAGTATTTTTAACATGAAGTGATTTTTGGTGGGCACAATTCCTGACTGCAGGTGTCCATATGGAAACTGCAGAATAAGCTGGTGTCTCAGTCTGGTGAAAGCCACTTGGCCAACAAATATTTATCTGGTGGGAGGGAAGTTGAAATATGGGAAACACCTGAGAGTGTGAATGAGAAAGCTAACTGTAAATAGGATTTTTTAAAAAAAGCAACTGCAGTGACAAAATTAGACATAACAGTGAGTTGATTTTTACTATATGATTTTAGAAGTTATTAAAAATAACTGGCAAGCATAGAAAGCTTGGTCACTCGACTTAGTCCTTCCTTATAAGAAAGATTGGGTTTGGAATCTTTTTAAAAAAAAAAAAAAATCAACTTCCCAAATGCATAGGGACACTTCTGGAAATGTCAGCTGCATGAGAAGTGAAAGAGAAATTTCTTTATATATTCTTTTTTGATGCTTTTAAAAAATGAACTTTGTTCTTCTCACTGCCATTTCCTGCTAATTATTGCTAACCATAGCACTGCTTCTTGTAACCCCATTTTAAGTGACACACTATAGATCTCTAACCTATACAGTAAAACTTCTTTTCAGAAGTATTATTTATTTGATCATCAATACTTTAAAGCTTTTTTTAAAGTAGTGGTGAGGGGTTTTTAACACATCTATTGCACTGTATTGGGTTTGCATGGCAAGGTTTTGGTAGTGGGGGTGCTACAGAGGTTTCTTCTATGAGAAGTTGCTGGAAGCTTCCCCCATGTCCGACAGAGCCAAGGCCAGCCAGCTCCAAGACGGACCCACCAAGGCCAAGCCCATCAGTGGCAGTGGTAGTGCCTCTGGGATCACATATTTAAGAAGGGGGAGGAAAACCTGCACATCTGCAGCTGGAGAGAGGAGTGAGAACATGTGAGAGAACCAACCCTGCAGACACCAAGGTCAGTGAAGAAGGAGGGGGATGAGATGCTCCAGGCACTGGAGCAGAGATTCCCCTGCAGCCCGTGGGGAAGACCATGGTGAGGCAGGCTGTCCCCCTGCAGCCCAGGGAGGTCCGTCCACGGTGGAGCAGATATCCACCTGCATCCCATGGAGGACCCCATGCTGGAGCAGGTGGAGGCCCGAAGGAGGCTGTGACCCCATGAAGAGAGGAGCCCATGCTGGAGCAGGCTCCTGGCAGGACCTGTGGCCCCATGAAGAGAGGAGCCCATGCTGGAGCAGGTTTTCTGGCAGGACTTGTGACCCCTGTGGGGGACCCACACTGGAGCAGTCTGTGCCTGGATGACGACTGCAGCCTGTGGAAGGGACCCACACTGGAACAGTTAATGAAGGACCCACATTGAAGAAGTTTGTGGAGGACTGTCTCCTGTGGGAGGGACCCTATGCTGGAGCAGGGGAAGAGTGTGAGGAGTCCTGCCCCTGAGGAGGAAGGAATGACAGAGATAATGTGTAATGAACTGACTGCAGCCCCCATTCCCCATCCACCTGTGCTGCTGGTGGGGAGGAGGTAGAGAAAATCAGGAGTAAAGTTGAGCCTGGGAAGAAGGGAGGGGTGGAGGGAAGGTGTTTTAAGGCTTGTTTTTATTTCTCCTTATCCTACTCTGGTTTGATTGGTAATAAATTAAATCAATTTTTTTCCCCAAGTTGAACCTGGTTTTGCCTGTAACAGTAATTGCTGAGTGATCTCTCCCTGTCCCTATCTTGGCTCATGAGCCTTTCATTATATTTTCTCTCCCCTGTCCAGCTGAGGAGGGGAGTGATGGAGTGGCTTTGGTGGGCACTTGGTGTTCAGCCAGGGTCAACCCACCACATGCATTTTAATGGCTGCTTACTTTAGGACTGAACAAGTTCTTCTCATTTACAATCCTTGAAGTCTTGCTGTCCTCGAAGGACTCTCTCTCTACCTCTAGGAAAGGAGTACTGGTGGAAATGTGAAAACTGGGGAAAAATAAGCAATAAGCTTGGTCCTGACTGTAGGTCATATACTCTCAATAGCAGATGAATAGACAGCAGATATGATTTGTGGGAGAAAAAAAAAAGCGGAGGGTGTAATGTGCTGTCGTTTTAGTATGTTTACTGGTACAAGTGTCTTCAAGATGTTGTTTGTACAAGGTTCTAAAAAAACCCCCAAAAAACAAAAAAAACCCAAAACCAAACAAACAACAAACAAACAAAAAAACCCCAACAAATAAAAACAAAAAAACCCCAAGCAAATAACAAACTCCAGCACAGGGTATGTTGACACCATTCAGTGCAAGGTACTGTTGGCATGTGAGCCAGTGCTGGCCTGAGTTCATGCATCTTGAGGATTCTGTGCAGTGCAGTATGATTATATTGCATAATAATAATTAATCTGCCTTACTGATGTGATGGGTATGCAGTAATATAAGCCTTGCCCCTCAAATATAGGATTTGTTAGGTCAGGTGCAGATCTGTACTGAGATTTCTATGCTAATGTGTAACTTTGTTGGTAACCTCCAGGAGATGCATTTCTCCACAGTACTCTGTGTTGTACTGAGGATGTGCTTGTAGTTCCAAACCCTTTTCTAGATAATGTTTGGCTTCAAAAATTATGTTTCTCTGTCATATTTTCTTGGTTTTGTTTATAAGTATTTAGTTGCTTTCATTTACCAATGTGCATATTTTCAAAATTATACAAGAAACTTCTACCCAGTCAGTTCAGCTTCTCACTATCCCTGTGTTCAAGCTTTGGTGAATGAAATAAATGTGACTGAGGGAATGTTTTAAATGAGTAGATGTAAAATGTGACTGAAGCACAAGTGGGGCCTGAATGGAGTCAGAAATACAGTGAAGTTTTCCTTTAAGTGTCCTATCACGTAGGGACATACCTTTGCTCATATAAATGTGATAAATTGCCTATGCATAATTAAGTTTCACCTCTTTATGATTCACCATATAAAAACTGAGTTCTATAGAACTCTTACTGACTCCTGTGTGCTTTTATTACTGCTTTTTAGATTTAGTTCATCCTTAAATTCTTCCTTAAAGCAGTATTTTTTTTCTGCCTTTGTTCTTAAGTGTGTTCATACAGTTGTCATGAAGGGGATCTCCCAAAAGTATTAAATCTCAAGTTTTTATTAAGTGATTTAATAAACCATTGATTAGCAACTTTGAATTCATATGAATGTACTTATGCTTATTCTGCATAATTTTGTATGTATGTTTTTATATCCACAAGTTAAAGGTCAGATCCCTGTTAAATAGCTTGATACCTTTTGACCAGCAACCTAGCAAGCTGTCTGCTGTAAATGCCTGCCAGCAGGAGACAGGAGGAAAGGAACTGATTATTCTGTGGTTAACTTTTTTCTTTTAAAGCACATTTTTAATGTGTTTCAAGCCTGTCAGAACAACATGCTGTGTGCACCTTGGTATCTTAAGCACTGTCAGCCCTTTATGGTTACCAGTCACTGGCAGACACTTCTTACTGCTCCCATTTCTTTGGTGCCAGCCCTTTACATAGCACACAAAGCTGAAACGGGTCTGTGTAGCACTACTATGTTTAAGCTAAAGTGGAAGGTGTGCTTGACAGGTTGGACACTTCTCGATGTGCTCACTTGCCATAGTCTGCAGATTTACAGCTGCCCTAAGTGAGGAAAGTCTTGCTGTTTATGTGGTTGTTGTGGGATTAGCTTAACTCCAGGCATGTTAAGATAATACAAGAGTCCTTTTTAATCAGATTCCAAATAGGCAAGTTAGTTACAAAGCTTATAAAATGTACAAATCAAGAAATGGTTTTGATGTAGTCAGGCTGATGTTCTGTTGAAAGTCTCCTCTTTCATGTCCAGGGGTCCTGCTTTCACTTTTGGGCAAGGGGCAGTGAGGGGTTTGAGCCAGTTTTCCTCTTCAGTCTGCCCAAATCTCATGGACAAGTTCAGTCTTTCAGTTTAAATTCTCTGGTTTCTGTCCTGGAAATAGTCTGGCCATTTAATGAAAATAAACATTGCTTCAGTCTCTTACAAATGTGTAATAGCAGTGCCATCAGCTCTACTTGGCTTGCCAGTAAATAGCTCCTTGCTGCATCTCAACCAGCAAGTTGCAAGTCTTATGTTTCACTTTGCATTCCACATCAAGGTGCACATGAGCAATGTGTGATACAGAGGTTCAAAAAGAATAAATGTAGCTTATTACTAACTAGATATGGTGATAATTGCTTTGGAATACCTGATCTCCAACTTATTTCGTCAAAGCAGACAGACCTTCAATATTCACACAGTTTTCTGTTGCACGGATTCCATTGTGATTAGTTGTGGAAAAACAAGTATTTTGGAGGATATGGATTGTAAAATTGGAAGTAAATTCTTACAGTTCAGCCTCTAATTTTATGTGTTTTGGTTTGCTTTTTTAAATGATGATAACTTATTTGCAGTTCTTGGGGAAAACATGCAACTGCATGTGAACTTTTTTTGTGGTGTAGGTTTTTATGGCTGCTAGTGAATTATAGTGAAGAAATATACAGATTTGTTGCACTGTAAGAAGTGTAAAATGTAGGTTTTGATTTGGTATAAAAGGAACAAATTCTAGCTCTGAAGTTAAATGTTTGGCTTTGTTCTCAAATCTTGCTTGCATCTCAATTGTGTATACATTTATTTGGTTATGCTTTTACTTTACCTTTCACCTGACCAAAAAGAAAAATACCTACGCACACCTGGTTATTTAATAAAAAAAAGAAAGAAAACACATGAAGAACAAAATGCGCTGATAACTATCTTTTCTCTTTAAACAGAAAGATCTATAAAATTTATGGAAAATAATTCAAACGATGAAGTAAATAGAGCATTTCTACTTTAACAGGTTTTGATCAGATATCCTTGGCCTAGCAACAAACTTTTTTGATGATTTACCATTCTGTTTTTTTTCTAAAAGGGGAAAGCAAAAATGTAATATTTACAGTCAACACTCTGAAGAACTAGCAATTACTGTGGGGTGGGGAAAAAAAAATTACAGCTTTATGATCCACCTATCTGTTAAACACAACATCTTAGAAAATTTAGCTTACAGGTGTAATCTAGGTATTTTGAACCTCAGATATATTTGTTAATTGTGCATATGTAATGTAAAAATTTAATTGTGATTCCATAATCTATGTACCGATTCTCATGTTTACTACATTTTATTGTAGCTAAGCTTAGCTTTGTTCCTCTGGTTGCTAAATGGTTATTTCACTCGCCTACTTGTAACATAAGAATTTGTGCCTCTGCTCAGTAATGTTAAGTATCTTAAAATTTGCGCTTGTTCATTTAATACTGCCCTGGGTGTAGAACTCAAATTTTCTGTTTGTGGGGGGGAAAACAGGAGTCTAGACATGGTCTCAGAGCAATTCATGACTCTTTTTACATGGATGCTTGTGTGCGTACTTGCATTCAGAGGTGCACAGAAATGGCCTTTGATAGCCAGAGAGAGCAAACCAGAAATTCTATATCTTACGGTAACTAAAGTGAAAGGGTTGAAATGTACTTGCTGCTAAAGCAAAGGGTTTGGGAGGCAAAGGCAGGCAAATTGGAAATGTGCTAGTGCTATTAATTTTACAAAGTTTAAATGCTGATGAATCTCAGGTGAAGAGTTGTGGCGTATGGGTGTTTATTTTTACAGCTCCACACAGACCTGTCATGTGGTGACACATCATTATTTGGCAGAGGTGTGTTAAGTAATGACAAAATGGCCCATGTGATTATTGGAACAGGGTACCTTGAGTAACTCCCACATGAAGTCCTAGCACTGAAATTGAATTGAACCTTACCTTTGAGAAAAGATCCTGTTTTGATGTAAGCTCCAGCTGGATGGAGAATCTTCTCAATATCTTGATTTATCATTCCAGTGGTTATTAATCCTATTCTCTTGGATACAGTTTTTAACCTTTATTTAACTTCTATTTCTAGACATTAATCCTTTAAGCATACCAACAAGATTAGAGAGCCATCTCTTCTCATGTTGCTATTATTTCTCTCTTATCATTGATAGGCAAAATAGATTGAGCTTCTACTCATGGATGCTGTGTCTTCTGGTCCTTGTGTGCAATTTTAAGTATTACTTTTAAGACTGTCTACTCTATTACACCGTGAGGGTGTGAACTAACATGGCACACATTCTAGTTCTCTAATCCTATTTTAACTGTGTATATCTTGTAATCAGGCCCTTACACTACATGGAGTCAGTCCCAGGTGGATACCACTTGGATGCTTTTAAACTCTGTTGGATTTGTATATTTTTTGTCACTGTATATAGCTTATGGGATTCTTGGTTGTGAGCTTTTTTATTTTCTTTTGATATGATAAGGCAGCCATCTGTACCTTGTAGTCCAAGTCTATAATGCAGTCCAAAAAGCAAAGTACCTACATGCCCTGACCCAGAATTTTACTGAGACGGGTAAACAAGGAAAGCTTTGGTAGTGGTTTTCCTTAATCAGTAGAGTAAAAGATACTTGCAACTATAGAATCATGATTGGAAAAGTTTGGAAAAGACCTTCAAGATCATCGGGTCCAACCATCAACCATGCCCACTAAACCATGTCCTGAAGTACCCCATCCACTTGCTTTTTGAATACCTCCAGGGATGGTGACTCAACCACTTCCCCGGGCAGCCTATTCTAATGTTTGACAACCCTCTCATTAAAGAAATTTTTCCTAATATCTAACCTAAATCTCCCTTGCCTCAACTTGAGGCCATTTCCTCTTGTCATATCTCCAGCCACCTGACAGAAGAGACCAAGGTAGTTGTAGGGAGTGATAAGGTCTCCCCTCAGCCTCCTCTTTTCTAGACTAAACAGCCCCAGCTCCCTCAGCCGCTCCTCATAAGACTTGTGCTCCGGGCCCTTCACCAACTTGGTTGCCCTTCTCTGAACATGCTCCAGAAACTAAATGTCTGTCTTGTAGTGAGGGGCCCAAAACTGAACACAGGACTTGAGGTGCGACCTCACCAGTGCCCAGTACAGGGGAACAATCACCTCCCTGCTCCTGCTGGCCACACTATTTCTGATACAGGCCAGGATGCCGTTGGCTGCCTTGGCCACCTGGGCACACTGCTGGCTCATATTCAGCTGGCTGTCAACCAGCACACCCAGGTCTTTCTCTGCTGGGCAGCTTTCCAGCCACTCTTCCCCAAGCCTGTAGCACTGCATGGTGTTGTTGTGACCCAAGTGCAGGACCTGGCACTTGGCCTTGTTGAACTTCATATGATTGGCCTCGGCCCATCGATCCAGCCTGTCCAGATCTTTGTAGAGCCTCCCTACCCTCAAGCAGATCGACCCTCCCTCCCAACTTGGTGTCATCTGCAAACTTGCTGAGGGTGCATTTAATCCCCTCACCCAAATCATCGATAAAGATATTAAACAGAACAGGGCCCAACACTGAGCCCTGAGGAACACCACTTGTGACCCACCACCAACTAGATTTCACCCCATTCACCACAACCCTCTGGGCTCGTCTATCCAGCCAGTTTTTCATGCAGCGAAGAATACACTTGTCCAAGCCATGAGATGCCAGTTTCTCAAGGAGTATGCTGTGAGAGACAGTGTCAAAGGCCTTGCTGAAGTCCAGGCAGATAACATCCACAGCCTTTCCCTCATCCACTAGGCGGGTCACCTGCTCATAGAAGGAGATCAGGTTGGTCAAGCAGGACCTGCCTTTTGTAAACCCATGCTGACTGGGCCTGATCCCCTTCTTATCCTGGACTTGCCATGTGAGTGCTCTCAAGACAAACAGTTCCATAATCTTCCCCGGTACCAAGGTCAGGCTGACAGGCCCATAGTTCCCCGGATCCTCCCTCCAACCCTTCTTATAAATGGGAGTCACATTGGCAAACCTCCAGTCCTCTGGGACCTCCCCTGTTGACCAGGATCACTGATAGAGAGTGGCTTGGCAAGGACCTCTGCCAGTTCCCTCAGTACTCTTGGATGGATCCCATCAGGTGCCATAGATTTCTGAGTGTCCAGATGGCGTAGCAGGTCCCTAACTAATTCCTCCTGGATTAAGGGGGGTATGTTCTGCTCTTCATCCTTACCTTCCAGCTCAAGGGGTGGAGTACCCTGAGGATGACTGGACTCACTATTAAAGACTGAGGCAAAGAAGGCATTAAGTACCTTGGCCTTTTCCTCATCACTGGTTGCTATGTTCCCTTCTGTATCTATTAAAGGAAAGATATTCTCCTTGGGATTCTTTTTACTGTTAACATGTGTGTAAAAACATTTTTTGTTGTCCCTTACAATAGTGGCCAGATTTAGTTCTAGCTGAGCTTTTGCCTTTCTAATTTCCTCTCTGTATGATCTAACAAGATCCCTGTACTCGTCCCAAGTTGCCTGCCCTTTCCTCCAGAGATGATAAACTCTCCTTTTTTTTCTTGAGTCCTAGCAAAAGCTCCCCATTCAGCCAGGCCGGTCGTTTTCCTCGGCGGTTCGACTTGCGGCACATGGGAATAGCCTGGTCCTGAGCCATTAAGATTTCCTTCTTAAAGAATGTCCATCCCTCCTGGACCCCTTTGCCCTTCAGGACCGTCTCCAAAGGGACTCTCAAAACTACTGCCTTGAAGAGGCCGAAGTTTGCCCTGCAGAAGTCCATAGTGGTGGTTTTGCTGACCACCTTCCTTGCCTCACCAAGAATTGAAAATTCTATTATTTCATGGTCGCTAAGCCCAAGACGGCCTCCGACCATCACATCTTCCACCAGTCCTTCCCTGTTTGTAAACAGTAGATCTAGCAAGGCTCCTTCCCTGGTTGGCTCACCTACCAGCTGTGTCAGGAAGTTATCTTCCATACACTCCAGGAACCTCCTAGATTGTTTACACTCTGCTGTGTTGTATTTCCAGCAGATGTCTGGAAAGTTAAAGTCCCCCACAAGGACAAGGGCACACGATTCTATCAAAGTCGTATGGTTGCTTTGCTCTCAATGCCTGCTACACATCTGAAGCTTGCCAGTGCAGGAGTGTAAGCAGAGCTCCATTGTTCCCTGCCATTGGCTTAGCAGGAGAGATGTTAAAAGTTATGAACTCTGAACAAGTTCAGTACTGAGAGTAATGTCAAGCATCTTTTCTGGAATAAGCATCTTTGCAAAGCAGCTTATTAATATTCCTGTTCAAGGCAATAAACTGATGTTTACCAGGTATAGCAAAGTGTTTAATTTCCTAGCATGCTTTTTAACCTCTTCTTAGCACAGTTTTGATGTCGCACTGCTCCTGTTCAAGACGAAAGCTTTTATTTGGGAGCCAAGGTTTAAGTAGAATAACAAACTTAATTAAAAACTGAAAACATTAATTTACCAGGGGGTCATGCCCAGTTTCTAGGCTTTATTATTCTCATTTTGTAAGACTTTCTAATTAAAGTGTATAGATATATATATCTACCTTTAGCAATGGAAGTGGGAGACTTGAGAGAAAACAAAGAATTTTGTTACAGATAATACTAATATTGTAAAGAACTAAGGCTATCCTTTGTTAGTTCATATGTTGAATTAAATCTGATTTTTGCTTCGCAACAATAGTTAACTCTGTCAAATGAGAATATTAAAAACAAAACACTGAACTTTGAGAGGCAGAGACTGTTCATTTTGCATTCAGGCATCTCAACCTGTACCAGAACATCTCCTATTTTAATGACCTAGAAAATCCAGAGACATTGATCTTTAAATTGTCGAAGTTGCATGATCTGAATAAGTATTACTGAGTAATATTGGAAAAACTACTGTCTATGTTGTGAATTATTACATATTACATGTTTTTCAACCTGTACAAGAAAATAAAAGATGACTTCTATGTTTTGCAAGACTAATTTCTCATAATTCTAACATTTAAAATGGGCTTTCATTTTGGAAGCTGTTTCTAGGTTTTTTTCATAGTGGAAAATGTTAAAAGAAAATGCAGGTTTTAATTTCATTGCTTTATTGCTGAGCAATTTATGGCTTTCAATTATTACTTCTTATCATGCAATTATCCTGACACTCGCCCAAAGTTCTGCTGGTCTAAACTTGGTTGCAGTCTTCTATCCAAAGCTCTCCTGGTATAATTTACCTTTTTTTCCCCGTTTTGATCTGGAGGAGAGATGAAATAAAATATGGAGTTGTCTCTCAATTATGTTCTTGATAAACCTGCAAATAAGGTGTTTCTGTTGCAGGATAACTATGTCTCGCCTTTTATATTAAATCTCAGCTTTTGTATTATATGAAGTATGTAACGTGCTGGTGGAGTTTAAAATAAAACATAATTCTAATTAAATAATCCTAGAACTTGCATGTGGAGGGGGGAAAATAGAACAGTACTTGAAACTAAGATGTTTTAATGGGTGTATGTACATATTGACTTTGAAAGATCATTTTATTCCAGACTGACAACTTTTATATTCATTTGTATTGCTTCTATAATTTCAGGATCTCAATAGCTGAGGGCACATGGATGTGGATTTTTCATGCTACTGTAGATGTAAGGAGTCACACAAAGTGTCTCTGAATTCTTAATGTATTAGAACACAGTTATCTGTGGGCTTAACTACTTTCATGGATCTTAAAGGCCTGATTTTGTCAATGTGTAATACAATTCATGTTGTTTGCTATTTCAGTTACTAGAAAGTGGTATTCCTATATAAGGAAAGGAAAATAGAAGTAGGATTACCTGTAAGATGAGCAATTGATACAAAATGCTTTTTGTTTTGGCTTTCAGCTTATTTCTTTCTGTTGTAGTAATACCCCTTTTTATGCCAAAATTGGAATATTACAATGTGAGAGAACCTATTGTTGTGCTGTTTAATCCCTGGTTCAGATATAAGAGAACTGGTATTGGCAATGTGATCAGATTTACATTTTTATCGGATCTGATACATTTGACAAGTCTAAATGGAATAAGTGATAAACTGGAGATACCATCACCTTGGTTTCAATGTTTTAAAAAGTTAGCAGTTATGTCCAATGCATATCTTTATTATCTGGTCCTAATCTTGGAATTTTACTTTGCCAGTAATAAGAGAATGTGTCCTTATTATAATAATTTGTGTCTACTGCTTAAGTACTAGAATGAGTTAGATCTTGGTTTTTATTTCATTAGGTTTTCATTTGTGCACACTCTGTAATTTTTTACTATGGTCCCAAGACGGCATTTCTTAGTTCATTCTGTGACAGCGTCTCTATTAAGACATAATTTTCACTTGTCCTGCACTTGTGATTCTTAATTCATGGGGGAAAAAAAAAGAAACATAGACCTTATTGTGGGTATATTTCTTATTTATGGTATGCAAAGATTCTTGTTAGCTGTTGCAATTCAAAGTTTATTCTATATTAAATTAACATATTCATGTTTTGACTTCTTGACAGGCAATAACTTCGAACTATAACTTCATGCTTTCATTGAGAACATAGATTCTACAGTAAGGAAGTAACAGTAAGTGTTTATGTATGTGTTATAACTTTTTGTTCTTCTTTTTAAATGAAGGCATTTTTTATAAGTCTTTGATGTTTACTCTAAATGTGTTCTGGAAAGCCATATGACTGCCAGCTATGGCCAATGCTGAAATGCTACAAGTAGGTTCTCTCAGTGGATCAGATAGTTCTTGTTCAGAATACTTAGTTACCTTTCACAAAAAGGAAAACCAAAATGAAGTAAAGGCCTTCATTTCAGTTGGCTCTAATTCTTACTGTGTTCATTAAATGCCATAATTGTGGTTTTGAACCAATTTTTTGAAGTTATTAAAATTATTAGAAATGAAAGTGGAAGAGTTACTATACCTTTACAAGAAGATTTACTATGTTTTAATGGGTAACAGTAAACCTGGAAAAAAGCAAATTATTATGTGAGAAGGAGAATAAGTGTCAGTGTTCTGAAAGACTAAACAAAGGTACAAAACTGGTTCATGATAAGCTATTTCCAGGTTATTGCATTTGGTTTTTGCAGCCAGGGTTAAAAATAACACTGAACACGTCATCAACAATCATTTAAAAAAGTCTTCATTGTCTTTCATGAAGACACTATTCTTAATAGCTTTTAACAGTCTCCATGCAAAACAATGCAGTGTGAAATTACTATGCACATTAAGACTTTATATCCTTTGTAAATGAATTTTAAACACATACCTGTCGTACGATTGAATATAAAAGTAAATGCATACCAGTTGCTGTGTTTGTCACCAAGGGATTGATTTGGGAAGCTTATATCTTTTATTAGCTTCCAGTTTGGCTTCAGTTTTCATTACGTATTGAATAAGGATTGTTGGAGGGAGACAGGCAGTCTTGCACTGAGAAGCAGAGTGTGATGCTGCTAGAGGGTATTTCTGGCCTGAGGGCATCATAGCTTGGGGCATTGTCTGGGCAAGATCATAAGAGAGCCCTGTAGCATTTGGAGAGGTCTGTAGCAATCAGTGTAGTTACAAAACTGTATTATTGAGACTATTTTTGGTTATTTGTTTTTGAACTTAGTATTAAGTCTCTACGTCTTTTCCTAAACTCATCTTTACCGATGAGTTATCAAAACCAGTTATACTAATCTTCCACTTCCGCAAGTTGTGGTACAATGAATTGAGGTAAAAATCTAAATAAATCTTTTATTAAAGAGGTATACTGAGTATTCTTAAATCAACTTACCTCCAGCAATTTTGGTGTATGTGTATATACATATATATATATATATATATATATATATATATATAGACACAGATGTTGAATCAGTTGTTCACTATTCTTTTAAGTATCTTTGTAGAGCTTTTTTATTTATTGCTAGTGGTCTGTTGTACTTGGAAGCAGCAGAGAACTCTTGAAGGATTTTGTATAAGTATTTACGTAAATGCAAACTGCATCCGTCCTGATCATCACAAACTTCTTAAACTTGATTCCTGATGGCAGTGTGGTCTGTGTGGGGAAAAATGGTCTTTCTGCATCACATGATACTACTATTTTTTTTTTTTTTTTTTAAATATACTGAGGGTATTCATGTTTTGGTTTTTAATTTGTGCAATTGAAATGAGTCCTGGAGTGGGTGGGGACACAAAAACCTACCATGACTGTGCTTGCTCAAGCAGTTGAGTCTCTGCCGAAGAAAATCTGGGACTTGAGTTGCAGAAAAATCAATAGGAAGAATTAGGCTTTCGTTTTAGAGCTTTGTGGTAAACTGGTTTGGGGTTGTTTTTTTTTCCCTTGATACCAGTTTTTATTTTTAACTGGACAATCTGTTTGTCTCCACATGCTATGATATTATTGAGCCAAGGCATGTCGTTTCCCTCTCAACTAAGCAGTGTAAAGAAATGTCAAAGAAGAAAATATCTGCTAGATGCAGAGATGATATTTTGCTCCAACATAAAGGCAAATGAATTTTAAAGGTTCACAGGAGTTGCTTAAGAGACAGTATTTGATCTTGGATAGGAAGATCCATTTTCTGCTTAATCACTTGCAGTTTTGTCCCTCAGATAAGAAGGGAGGACTGCATTGCTTTCCTAAACATAATACTGAAATGTGCTTGCTTCACTACCAGTAAAGAAATCTGTTTTTAAAAAAAAATCCTATTGCGCGTAAATATTTTAGGTAACTTCTCAGGCAAATATTCTGATGTCCAATGCATAGACCAAAATAATAGATAGTGAGGCAATTCTGTGCCCTTCTTTCCCCAATTTTTAGTACCTCTAGAGGCCCAAGTGTAGTTTATCCTGAAAGCTCAGCTATTCTAGTCCATGTTTAAAGAGACCATTTCAGGATTGCTCCACTGACTAGGGGTAACTTTTATTTGTTTTCTGTGTTCAGCTGTATTTCTTGCCTGTGTAGAAATACCCTATGACTTGAAGGAGATGAAGAACAGCAGGGAACCCATTATCTGGCCGTCTCTTTAGATTACCATTCTTATACGTACTTATTGTGTCACTGGAGAAAGCTGATTACTAGAAGGGATATTGCATTTTCAGTATGTTCCACAATACTGTAAATAGTTGGTTTTGATTGAATTAGTAGCCTTATATTCAAATATGAAGGGAAAGCAATAGATGATACTGTAATCGAAGTCCCTAAAAATCAGTGTCTCTAGATGCCTTCTTGGAAACTTGATCAGTGGGAGTATAATATTAAAAAAGAAAAAAGTTTTAAATATTTGAATAGGCAAATTCACTGTATCCCCTGGAAAGGGAAATATGAAATGACAGAATTTGGATAGACATGTCAGAAAAAGGATACCATCCACCATTACTGCATTATGCTAGTGAAATTAATCAAGTAAACTCTTCTATTTTTTCTTGTATTTTCTGTGTTCTGAAGTTCTGTCTATTCTGATCTTTCTAATGGCTATCAAGTTTTTTATGTACACCTCCCAGTTCCGTTGGTGTGGGTTTGGGTTTTTTTTACTCTCTAGTGATTTGATAGGTTATCTTTGGTAAAATGTGGAAAGAGTTCTCCACCATTCTCAGTTCATCCTGGATCAGAGTGAGGGGAAATAATTTCTGTGGGATTTTTGTTCCTTTTTTAACAGTACAGATCTGGTTGCCAATAAGAAGCTACGAAGATTGTTATTTCAAGGATGAAGAGCCAACATTTATGAAAATCACAGTGTTGAAATGAATGTGCTTCTGCCTTGATTTTACATCTCTAAAATGTTAGGAAACTGGATAATCCATTAGTAGTTTGTTTTTACAGAATGCCTTTTTTTTTTGCTCTGTCTTCCAGAGTAACCAATCTATTTATGGTGCTTGCACAGTTCAAAAGCCTGTTGTTACAGGTAGGCCCAGAGTGCAGAAACCCAGTTCCTTAAATAGAACACTGCTATATTTAAATAAAAACTTTCTAAATTACGGTAAATTAAGTCATTTTGGAGACATCACTTTTCTTTTACTTTCAGATGTAAAATAATTAGTGTACTCCAATTCACATAGATGAGACTTTTGTAGAGCAATAACTGAAAAAGAGCCTGTCGTGCTATTCAACCAGATGAGCTTTGAGATAAGCGCACGATGCGTGTGGATTTGGGAGTTTTAGGTTTTTTGCATAAAAGAAGCATTGTTAGCATGGAATCAAAATGGTGATGATAGTCTGGGAGACATGCTTTCAAGGGTAACTTTCACAAATGAGGGTCATAACTAAAAGCTCTTCAACTAGCACAGAACACATTAAACTGGAAGAACAAACAAAAAGCTGGTGTTGGCAGATCAAAGAAAATGAAAACATAAAAGATACTCTTAGAAGATCAGTTGGCCTAAATATTAGAATTGTAGTAATATCTTTTCTGTCTTACTCTCCTCTGTTTTACCACTTTAATGTATACCTTGATTATTTTAGCCACTGGTATAGTTTCCTTCAAAAAAGTTGCTCATTTGCTGCCTGGAATTTAATGGAATAGTGAGTGTTCAAGCTTATGAGAAGAGACTTATATTCTTGTTTGAGAACAAAGTGTTATCAGTCTTAGGAGAATTAATTGAGTTCATGTTCTAATGGGAATAAAATTTTTAGCTGCTTCTCCTCTACTTTGTTCAGTTAACTCTAGCAAAGGTAAACTGCATCTGGCATCTGTAAAACATATGTGTGTTTGTGTGTATATATATGCATACACACACACACACGGACTTTGGCATATGACAGCTGTAGAAAGTGAGATAACATCTGCCTGTTTACTAATAGTGCATTCGTACATATCAGTCACAACATGCATTTTTGTACGATCAGTAATTAAAAGGTTTAAGGTATAGGTGCTTCTAGACTAGATAATGACCATCTATGGCCTGAAGACTGAATCAGTTCTGTCAACCCATAGACCATTCTTTGCTTCCCTCTTTTTTCTTCTTTTTTTTTTAAAAACTGAAATCCTTTCAGATAGACAGGGAGTGAATGAGAGACTAGATAAATTGTTCTTGCAGCTCATTGTTTCATAAGGCCTTCCATTTGACTGAAATAGGTCCGCTTTACAAGCAAAATAGTCCACTGTGTAAGCACTTCTGTATTTTTTGATGTTCTGATGAATATACACATTTAACTAGTCATGCAACTGGGTTTCTGCATTTGACTTAAGCTAGATGCCAGCCCCTTCATTAGGGACAAATGTCCTCTGTAAGAGGGTTGTCCTAAGCTTTGATTATTACAGCTGCCCTTCTGGTCACATAGGAGAGAAGGGTCAGGCTTGAGGTTTTAAAGTGCCTCTGAGACTGTATGCCTAGCTTCTGACTCTCCTAGCAAGGGAATCTTTTCCTAATTAGGGGGAAATATGCTGCTCCATTATAGGGAAATCTGTGTCAAATGGACTGAAGTGAAACATAATTCATTTGGCCTTTTATCTTGAAATAAGATGGAATTAAGCTATGACAGACCTTCTATATAGCAAATAAAATAAAATAAATAATAATAATAATAAAAAAAAAAAACCAACCAAAAAAACCCACTTGGTTGGTGCCTAGAGTTTTAGTAGAGAAATAGCAGGAGGAAAAAGCACTGGTCTCTAAACTAAATAATAATAAAGTCATATTTTGAATGTTCTTGTTCATAGCTTTATATATAAGTGATTTTCTATTATGAATGAACTCATTCTCATTTAGCATAAAATATTATCTTCCTCTTGCCATAGAAATGGAGACTGGAATATATAAATCAGTGGAAACTTTCAGAAGACATTGTTGTGGGGAGCACTACATGTTGTACCATAAAAGCCGGTGCTGGCTGCCATAATGAATGGGACACAAATGTATTACATTCACAATATTAACTAAAAAATTTGAAATTACCATCAATTTCTGCTTCCATTACCATGTGCTGATTAGCATAAAAGAAACTTTGCCTTAAGAACTGTGAGGTTATTAACACACACAAAAAAACAAACAATAAAAAAAACAAAACAAAAACCCATTTCCTTCTCAGGAAAGGCTCTAAATTGAAATGGCTAGTGGGAAAACACTGAGGCAAGGATGATATATATTTTTTGTTATGCACTTCTGTGCTTCCCAGGTGTCTACTTTGGGCCAAATTTGGGGTGGGGTGGGAGTAATTTGCTGGGCAAGGCAGACCTTTGGTTCACTGCACATGAATATCAGCACAGAAAAAAAATTTTAAAACATTATTTCAGATTGCTGTAGTAAAAATACATTTTAATTGCTGCTTCCCTTCTGGAAGCCCTTTGTTATAGAGTGGCAGTTATGGGAATGATGCTACAGTGTATGTTAGTTGTCATTTCTAATGCTCAGCCATTAATGACAATATTCAGTTAATTTATGAGATTTTGATCTTTTCAGATCATCTGACAATGCTTTCCCTCAAGCATCCCAATAGGGGTAAGCAGAACAGTCTATAATTTTTCCTGTTTTTCTAAGTGGGGAATAGTTTTAAGACCTTAGGCTGGTGGAATGCGCTTTACCCTTTAGTATAGAAGTGGGTTTTTATGTGTCAAATGGATAGAGAAGCCTATCAAATCAGGGTAACATAAAAGCTAGTTGACTTGGCGTTGTGTAGTACAAAGCACAAGATGGAAAGTACAGAACGATGTCTTTGCCTGGAGAGCTCCTAGCACTTGTTCTTCACTGAGGTCCTTAACTTCACTAGGAAGCGGGAGTAAATCCTCTGCAGTCACTAAGGGCTGATTTATTTATTTATTTAACAAACCAGTCCAACAGCTGGACTTTTTAGAAACTATTTCTAACTTTCTCTGCCATTAGTAACAGCAAATACTGCTTATGTAGCATTCAGATGTGTGGGATTGCCTTGTTCATAGTATGTAGCCTAATAACTTTAAAGACAACCTCAGCGAATACCAAATATGCAGTTCCAATGATTAGTATTACATATAGCATATTTCAAAATAAATCAGTATAATGCTGCATCAGCATTTCAAAGAGTCCTCATGATTACTAGGGCCACAGAGGGGAGAATAAAGTGTGGAGAAGGTAATTAGAATGACCTTACATTACTGAGCCGGTGAGTGGTACTGGATCTTTGTCCGCAAGTAATGGAGTTTTTTCCATAAGGCACTGCTTATCAACAGCATATGCATACAGATATCAATGGAAGTTAATGTGAATACCTACACGTGAATGTAAATAACAAACCAAGTACTGCTTGTATTTTCCAAAAGCATTACAGTTTTAGTTGAGCTATTCACAAAGTATTTTTTTCTTGTTCTTATTTTTATTGAGTTAAAGCTTTTAGCACACTAAAAATTATTTCAGAATATTCCTTAATTACTAGTATGTTAACAAGATTTTTATGTTGGAGGTGTTTTAAATCAGACAGTATGCCTTCTCTAACAGTTAATATCTGGTTTGGGGGTTACACTATACTAGTATGTGTTTATTTTAATAATGCTTTATAACTTACCATACCTGAAAGCTTCTACAGAGGTAACACTAGATGCTAGGTTATCTTTAAAATAGATTATTTATTAATATACATAATCAACATTTGCTTGTTTGCGTCTTAGTTTACATTTTGTTTTTAGAGTTAAGGAAATTAAATAAGTATATTAAGACAAATATTAGAAAAGTAGACTACAGAATGCTGACATTCTTCTAAAATATATGTAGAGGAGCAGTAATTTTAGCTGAGCATTGAGAGCTGTGTTTTCTTTTTCCAGTATTTCTGCTATTGACTCTTATTGTAACTATGGTAAACTAGCCTGAACTCACTGTAAAATGGTCTACTCGGAATATGCCAGGTTGTCTATAAGCAGCCTTGGGACACAAATCTTTAACTTTTGCGACTACATAATTACTGCATCAACATTTACTCAATGTGGATGTGAAGTGATAGAATAATTGTGTTATACCTTACAGTTTTAGCATTATCAATCAACTTTATCTGTTGATCCAAATTCACCTTGTGTGTTGGGATAGGTTTGTTTTGTTTGTTTTCAGTTTTTGTTGGGTTATGGGGGTTTTTGTTGTTTTTCTTAAGTTTCTGGTTACTGTTTGCATATTGACTTGGTTTTGAATACATTAGTCTTCTAAAGAACACTTGGGCTGTTTGTCTAAAGTATGTTGTGTAAATTTGTCTTAAGGTAATTGTCTAAATGAAAATTGATGTGAATGCTGGTATGGGATTTTGAAAACTAAACCTTGTAGAATGAGTTAAATAGACAAAGTTTCCCACTTTTGTTACTTTCTCTCCGTGTAAATGGATTCATATCAGCGCACTTCCTACCCATATTTCACAGTCTTTGGAAATATCAGCAATACAATGCCTAATACATACTTTTATGGTACAGCTATCTGCTTTAAATCCATGAGCTTTCAGTATTTTGTATGTTGACTAACAGGCTACCTCACCTCATTCTGAGGTGAAGAAGATCCATGTATACCAAATAACTTCAAAATATTATCTCAGTGGGAAAACTATTAACCAACTCCCAAAGCATTTCAATGCAAAACAACAGGAGTTACCAAGAACAGAAAGCTGCTTCAGCTTCACAGAAGGGAAAGCTAATTGTCAGGCAGAGGGGAAAATGTCTCAGGGGACAAAGATGTTGCTAAGGGCAGAATTTTCACCCCAAGTATGCAGAATTCTATGGAGGATTAATGTAAAAAGCTGATAATTGAGGCAGTGTTAACTGTTTCAATGCTTATCAAAACATGGAAGTAAACTGGGAAGATTTCTTTACAAAGGATTTCATTGCTGTCTGAGGATGACATCTGATTTCAATGTCCCAGTTTAAACAAGCTCCACCGATGGAATTAAAAAAAACAAAGAAATACTATAGGCTCTTTGCGTAAAGAGCTAAGCTAGATACGAAGCCCACTGAAATATGAGATTCCCGTCACAGGGTGATTTGATCCTATGAGCTTGTACAGTTTACAGGGAAGAGAAAAGATTAGCAAACTGCCTAGCTTTTCTTTTGCAAATAGTTATTGCGAAAATGCTTCATTTTGACAGTCTTCTGATTTTATGCTGAATGAAATGTTCACTTGGGATTTATCATCCGGTTTAAAAGATTTAAAGGCTTACTGGAAAAAAAATCAAACAAACCGAACAAACCCCACTTACTATAGAATTAAATGAGTCTCAGGTAAAGTGAAAAGTAATGTGTAGGTATTTCAGTTTGACTATTACAAGTTCCATTACACATCCACTGAAGTTATCTTTGTTTCATATATCTTACTGGTCAATTGGTGTGCTGAACAGGAGAATTTATCATTTGTACATCTCTAATCTAAAACATATTTATGAGGAGACTGATGTTTACAATACAACAAATGTAGGCCTGTTCTCAAAGTTGTCAACAAGCTATTGTGAATATTTTTTTCAACAATTTTAAGTGGATGTGTCTAGGCTTGGAAGTGATGTGTAGAGCAATCCATTTCTCCTTTCTTATGGCAAACAAGGAGGCATTATGGTTTGGCAAGGCAGTGGATTTATATCGATGAAGACCATCTCAAGATGATGGTAGAATCTGAAGGGGAGTCCCTCCTGTTAGTGGTTAGTACCTCTTGACTGGGTCTTGTCATCAATTTTGTATTTGTTCTTTTAGCCAGTGATGTCCAGTACTAATTATTGCACCAGCTGACATGATCATGGAGGCTCAACCAGCAAAATAGTGCTTCAGTTGCTTCAACTGTGACTTGAACCCAGTTGAAACATTCCTGAGTACATCTCCCTGCTCCCAGATCTCTTGTGTTGGGCATTACAAAACCACTAGATTCAGATTATGCAAAGTCTAGTGGATTAATTATGAGATTTGTGATGAAAGAAATGTCAGAGTTTAAAGAGATTTGACTTAGTTAGATTTTTGCAGACCATATATACACAAAGGATTATTCCCCAAAATGTCAAATTTATTTTTTCTTTGGTGTATATAGACTTCTAGTTTTACTCGAAACTGAGAAACTGTGCAAAAGTTACTTGTTTCTACTCTCTAAATGTAGGCTTTCCTGAAACCCAAGCTGGAAGGAAAGCAGTGGCTGAAATTTGCATGAAGTTTCTTTAAAAGCGTGTCAAATGTCCAGGCTGCTGGGGTTTTAGTACATGAAGAAACTGTAATAGGATGTATGGGTATTATTCAGTGTAAGGCAAGCTGCAAAATCAGGTACATGCACCTGGAATGAGAGGAAGAAATATTTTTTCACCTGAAGTCTAAATACTGTAAGGCTAGTATTATGAAGGTTAGTACAAATGCAACATAGATCTCTTCCAGATGTGTTCTGTGCTGCAATTATTTTTTAAAAAATAAAATAAAAAATTCTGTTCTAGATTATACTAATCAGTTGTCTGAACTGCAATCTTGAGGTCTTTTCCTCTAGAATTGGGAAACCACTTTTTTCTTTCTTGAGAATTAAACTTTAAAAATCATCTGCATTCCATGCTTTGGTACTCCCATGTTCATGTTTCTTATACAAGATTAAATAAGTGCATCTTGTTGTAGTTTTTTGTTTGACACATTCAAGGAGTTCCAACAATCAGTTCACTATACTTAAAAACATCTCTTGCAATGTAGCATATTCAAAGAAATGTCTTCCAGGACAATTCAAAACTACATTCATATGAGAAAACTAAGAGGTATAATGTAGTGTAATGTTGTTTCTCATGGGTGGAGTTTTTTTCTTTATCAGCTGAAGTGTTCCAGGAATCTTAGGGTAACTATATACTAGTAGAAATGATTCAAAGAACAATGAGGCACATGTTCATAAATAATTGCTGTCTCAGTTCTAAATTATTTCACAAAAATTCCCCAAGGAATCATATTGCTCTTCATAGTTTTAATGTGGAAGTGGTCCTTCCTAAGGAAAAATTTGTAAGAATAGATAAATTAATCTTCTATTCTCTATTACTGGCTTATTTGGGATACAAGTTTTAAACTTTTTTTTTTTATTGTCTCGAAAGATTCCAGGCTTGCATGACAAAAAAAACCAAGACAACTTGTATAAATTAATACTTCATATAGTAGCTTAGTTTTTTCTTTCTTGCATTTATTCTCTATTCTTTTTGATATGTGGTGAACTCTGTGAAAATGTGATCTATGGGGGGGGGGGGGGGAGGAAAAAAGATAATTCTAGAATCCTATTCCTTCTTTCTGAAGGCTGCGAAGAATACGAGAGGAACTGGCAAAAAAACCAGGATCTGAAAAAGCATTTTATTAGAGCGTTTTCATATGGATCTATGTAAGGAATCATAGCATTACAGCAGAGTTTGGCTTTCTCCTCCAAGAAATCAATTGTGTTCTCTGCCCATAGCTGTCTAATGGCTAGAGATGGGTATGGCAGTGTTACAACCTGGTCAGTCTGAAAAGCAGGAATAAGGATATAGTTTTATTCACAGTCTCTTTCATTGTGTAGCAGCTCTGCCACTGGTCCTCCATCCATCACTAGTCAGAATTCACTGAAGTTTTTGGTTTTTCCAGCTCTCCTCTTAACTCTTGGGGTGGCTTCAGGCTGTAAATTACTCCAAGGCTTATGATGGATATCTCAACCCAACCCAGAGGTTTCCTCTTCCACTTACATCTCTCAGCTATGCAGCAGCTCTGTTGCTTGAGAACTTCAGGGATTTACGGAAGGGTAGTCTTTTCCATTATAGAGATTGCCCTGATAGAAACATGAAGTATGAAAAAACTCAGTATTTCATATCCAGTGAGGAAGATTTCCAGAGGTTCTGTATTCTGAAACCAAAGCAGACTCAATATACTGGAGATTAGTTATTGCACAAGCTAGAATGATCTTTTGGAAATATATGCAAAGCTTGCAGGACCATATTATATTTTAAAATTTGTGATGCTTTGCAAGCCAAGGTAAACTTGGGAATTCTCTTCATTAAAATATGTTCCCCTTATGTGATTCACTTAATAATAGATTGTGCAGATTTTCAGATCACTTTCTTAAAACTTAATTGGACTTGAAAACTGATTCCGCTAAATTTGACTTAAATGTGTTTTGTGTTAAGCTTGTTAAAGTAAGAATATGTAAGTAGGAGCATGGTGGTATTGCTAAATTCCAAGTATTCAAAGTGAGAACAATCAACATGTAAATTATTGAGCTGTCAGATGAAATGAAGCTGAATATTTTTAAGTGATTCACATGCAGATTGTTACAAAAGACAGATTCTGCATTAGAAAAAATCAGGAGCTCAAGTTAGTGCTCATTACTTTTCAAAATCAAAGGAACAATAAGAACTATTTTTTGTAACTTAGCTGTGCAGAAGGAGTGTCAAGCTGGTTCACTTTTTTGACAACACAAGTTCTAAAGAAACATCTGTTAAAGAGTATTTTCATACTTTTCATATATTCATTTTCTTAGTTATTAATCTACATGGATATAATTCTTAATAGTTATACATATTTCACTAATATTGGTTTTGCAAAGTAAAACTTCAAAGTACCTTGTTGACCTTTCTTTTTGGTGAGGAATTAAATCGTTAATAATGCTGACAAGTTGTCTTCAAGTGTGTAAGTGAAATAGTCTCACTTCATAGAGCTGAATGCAGCTCTTCACATCTTAGAGCTATTGCGCCAGCCTTTCTGCAGAGCAACTTTTATATTGAAGGATTTTGTCAATGTGAAGACCGACTCTAAAAATAATAAATCTGAGTGAGGTGAGTTTTAAAAATATGGAAAATATTTTAATATATTGAGAGTTGCTAGCGTTGTATACGAATTCATGGTTTGCTTCAGAATTCTGCTAAGAGATTAGAGTTCACTTTCTTTGTAACAGCATAAAACACTTCTTCCTGTACCACGTATCATCACGGGGGGGGGAGTCTTAATTTTATTAAATATGGAGCTACTGAAAATATTCTAGGTAATGCTAAACTCAAGTCTGACTCAACCTCTTTGGGTAACAGGAGTATTTCTACTAATGCAATGTGCATTGCTTAATGTACAATGGAGTTGATCTAGACATACAGTATTATTCCTTAAAACCATCAGGTTTGTAATTGCTGGTTCTGATTTTTTTTTTTCAGCTGTTTGCCATGCAGTTCTCAAATGTATGCTGCCATATCCCGTTTTCTCTAGCAAGTGAAGGATTTGGGGTTTTATGAGTTTATTGATCTCTGATACAAACCATACTTTTAAACCAAAAAACCCAACATTTTTTTTCTAATCGAGGCTGTGTCCATGTTATGTGTTGTATCTGATGGGCTTCATCTTAGTAAGGTGCTTTACTTAAGAGGTGGAGAGAATCCTTCAAGCAGCCATGCATTCCATGTCTGAAGCAAATTAAGTGATATAAAAGCAGGTCCTTAGTGAAGACAAGCTAAATGACCAGCACTGAAGATCCTATTTTGTGTGAACTTGTTAGCAGTTTTTCTTTGTGTACTATTAAAATCTATTAAAACACAAACAAACCCCCAACAATACACTAACTCGGGCTTTTTATACGGTGTTTCAAAGATAGTTGTGTGAAGACTTTTTCCTTTTTTTTGCCTCCCCAATTCTTCACTTTCCCAAAGAAAATAAATATTCATTCACTTTAAAGATAAGGATATAATAGTAATCTGGTTCTAGAGTCTTGGATCTATACTTACCACCATGGATGCAGACACATGATCAAACTGGAATAGCCTAATGAGCTGCAGCATTTAGGCCACTGTAGTAGGTGTTGTGGACAACCCTGAGGGAGGTTTCTGTTGGACAGGAAAGTGCATTTCAGAATACATATGGTCAGAAATGTCTGCTCACTGACAAGTTTCAACTAACCCAGTTCTCGTTATGCTGTGAAGTTAATGGCGTTTGATTAGGTTCTCGTGCTTTGCTGTCAGTCTTGCTTTGGGTGAATCGCTTCTGCTCTGTGTTTGTTTGCCTGGGTAAAGCACCACTGCTATTTACTTCCTTTGAGCTGTTAGTATTAGTCAGTATAGCGTTTCCTTTGAAGGTTCAAGCTCTGTCTGGAATGGGATGCATCACTTAGGAATGTGAGCACCCCTTCCCTACTCTATTATATGCAGCTTGCACTTTTAGGGCGATATGGGATGTTCTCAAGAGTGCCGCTTGTCAAAAGTGCTGCATGGCAACACCTGAATTCAACCCGCAGCCCTCTAAACTTGATAGGGCAAGGAAAGGCTTTTTGGATACGCTGGTCATAGCAAGCAGGGACTTAAGCTCAGGGGGAATCTATTATTCTGGGAACTTGCATGCTGTTAGTATCACAGGGGATGCTAGTAATTGCTTACAAAATAATTGTGACTTTGGGGACTGTTACAGCCAACAGAACAGAGTGCTGGTACCAAATTACAGAAACAAGGCAAGTTAAATGGGAGCCTATTAGCTGTGTTTGGAAAAAAAAATGGTCGGATTACAAATTGGGATCATGTTCTTTAAAATGGCCACTGGGAAATTTATTTTATTAAGCAACTGCTCTCAGTTTATGCTTGCTCTTTCTCAGGGATCCTGCTCCATGTGTGTGCACAAAAGTGTACGTAAAATATGCTTATTCTAAATTTAATGTTTAAGTATTCTATTTGGGGTGATGTGTTTCTATATTCATTTAAAAGTTAACAAAAAACTTAGAAAATAATTTTACAGCTAGAAAAGACCAAATTTGGTTTCTCATTGTGATATTACTCATTATTGCCTTAATCCATTCTCAGTTCTCGGATGAATTGCATTTTATTTTAAGAATGGGAGCATAGACCTCTGAACTAGGGCCTTGGAACAGCTGAAGCTTGGACTTGGTTTTGTCTGTATTTTGTCACTGATTTAAAGTCCATATATAGTACTGAAATATAATCAAATTCCTCAGAAATCTGTGCTCCTATCCTTTGAAAAGTATTTTGTACTTTTGAAATGAAGTGCTATAAAAAACAGGCATTTCTTTCTAGTGTATGCAAGATAAGCTTATTCATAGCTTTATATGTGAACCTACAAAACTTAAAGAAGGAATTTGCAAGGCTAGTTGTAGGGTCTGTAGCATCATTTTAAAAGGAAAGGGTCTTTTCCTTTTAGATAAGTATGCCACACTAGTAGTTTGTGTTGGGTTTGTGTAGTGAAAAGCAAGTGTTATTTTGGGAGGTGTAGTAATAAATGTTCATTTGTTTACTATTTTCTTAGCCTCAAGTTCTGCACAGCTAAAGTTTCAGGGTAAATCAGGTACATTGCTGTAGCTCAAGAAAGCCAAGCAGTAAAACAATTGTGTACACTCTTTACCTGTGAAATTACCTATAACATGCTTTGTGTTAGCCCAAATTAAGATCCACAAGAAGTAAGTTATTGCTCCTACTTTAAGCCTTTGCTTTGTGTGGTTCAGCCTCCGTGGATGGCAGGCAGAACAGCTGGGTGTCTGTGCAAACAGGCTCAAGAGGAGCAAGCCGCAGCTCAGTGCTGTGCTCCATTTGCGGGAAGCTGTTCTGAGGCCATGGTTCAACAGCAGACTGAATCTGGCTTTAGGGCTCCTACTTCTAATCAGGAATGTTGCAGCTACATGATGGTAAGTACTGATCCAGTACACACATATTCTGCGAACTCAACAGTTTTCTGGGAATTTTGACGAGTTAACGTTATTGTCAGGCTTTATGCCAGATTGACTATTATCTGTTCTACTATAGCTGTCATGTAACCAGAGTAGAGCATAAAGCTATCACAGAAGCTATATTGTCTGCACCATCTAATTTGAGGGAAAAATGTGGTTGTGTTCTCATGTCTAGTACAAATCAAATCTGTATTGCTGTGCACAGATCCAGTATTAATGGTTATGGAACTATAGCTTGAACACATTTTTTTTTTTGCCTGTTGTCTCCTGGCTAGGTGTAGGCAGGATGAACATGTATCTTTGCAAAAGACCTTCAGCGCAGCACTTGCATACGTACAAACATGGTATAAAAGCATGGAGATAACTTAACATTCTGTAAATTTGAATGGGACAGAATGAGTAGTTTCTTGCATTCATTGTAATTCACTGCCTTTTATCCTGTGCTCTTTTTGTATTTGTCATACCTATCCACTTTATATACATAGCATACATGTGTAGTCACAAAAAAGATAAAGTTTGGTAGGTAAATGTCAGAATGAAAATGTGCTCATTGATCTCAATAGAGTTTAGAAATTAATACTCAAAGTGTTGGGTTCCCTATTTTACTAATGAAGTACTGGGGGAAACGCAAATTTTATGTTGCAGCGGATTATTTTTTTTTGCATCAATGCAGCATAACAATACTTGGATAATGCTGTGGAAATCAGAACAATAGAAAATTCTTAACTTTGGTTGTGATTTATTATGCTCAATCTAAAGGATAGTATGCTTTACCTTCTATTTACATTCAATTTATTTCTGCTTGTGTTGCAGACAACACTAAAGCTGTAATGCAGTGTTGTGTTTTCTGTGTGAAATGATACATAACTGTATAACATGTCAGGCTGAGTCTTTTTTTAAAATATCAGATTGAGTCAAACATGAACAGCCTAGTTTTTATCAGGTAGTGATGAGATTTACAGTGCAATATAAGTTACTGACAGGTGAAGACTTTTACTTCTTAATTTGTACACAAAGAAGCTAATAGCTAGGACTGAACTGAAAGTATGTAAGGGCTGTAAAGAGGATTCCTTAAAGCAAATATTATGTGATGGTAACCCTGTGAATATAGAGTTATTAGGAAATGTTCTATGGAAAGCTCTATTAGAATAAAGATATATAATTTCTCTTGAGTACAACATTCTAAAAAGTGATGCCCAGATCTTAGGGATGACCAAGAGCTTTATTTTCTGTATCTCTCCTTAGCAATTCTGAGACATCAGACATGATTTCAGCTTTAATAATATCAGCTCTTTTTTTTTTTTTTTTTCTCCTCTTCCTCTTTTTTTCGGGGGCAAGAAAAGGCCCCAGAATGAAATCTGGTCTCTGATGTCATTTTTTTTCACCTCTTCTCTCCCCTTCATTCCCTCTATAGTATAACCATGGTTTATTTGCAGCTTAATCTTTTTCTTTCCATGGTTTGCTTTATTCTAACTTAGGGGACAGGGATGTAAGAAGAATGGCAGCAAATGGGGAATTGAACTGTTAGGACATCTGAAAGGCCTGTGGAAATTATAAAGACTGATTACTGCAGGCTTCTAGCAGTCATTTCCATAATCCCAGTGCTCCTGCCTTGAATTTTCCTAGACTGAAAATAGGAACAACACATTTAAACACTGTAAAATTATAGGCAAGCATAAAATGTGCTTGCATACACCCATGCATGCATATATATATATACACAAACGTGTATATATATATTCATTTATTTTCTTCCCTTGTTTGGAAAACCACTGCTATCATCTTTTGCATGTTTTAGCATTGGTAAGCATGCAAATCATAAAATCACTGAGTTTGTTTTTCTCACCCCATCTAAATTTACTTTTGTTCTTATTTATAATTATGAAATATCTAATCAACTGCTTTTTGCTTTACTGATTTTTACCAAAATCCATAGGTAGGCATTATGCATGGCAGGGTATTGGCAGAGGAAAAGAGTTCATAATGTTTTTGTGACAGGTACAACTATTTTCAGTTGATTAAAAGTTGGAATGATATCAGTATCCATTCCATATATTTGGAATATAAACTGTTGTATTTTGACTGAAAGGCAAAAGACTAGCACATATATTTCTCATTTCCCTGGTGTACTTTGTTTCAAAGCAAGAGTTGTCTTTAAAAGTGCCACAGTTAAGGTTTCGTGACCAAGTATGGGAGCTTCCAACATCTGTGATATACAGTTGATAATAACAAGAAATAAAAGACTACACAAAAAGAATATGTAAGTTATGAGCAGCTGATTTTTATATTGGCAAACTGTGAATTAAACAGGAATTTATTTTCAGAAACGTTTTATCTCTTTCTGTGAAAATTAGACGTGGTCACCTTATTAAGTGTCTGTAACATGCTCTTTAGTTAAAACACCTACAGTAGCTATCAGGTTTACATATTTCCAATTTGTGCTAGAGGTCATAAGTATGTAGAGTGAGGATATACTTTCAGTGGTGGGGTTTTCTATGTGTAAAAGAAAATACTGTTTACCAAAGCTACATGCATAGAGCTCAGTGATGATTTTTTTCATTGCAATGCCTCCCTTACAAAGCCAGAGGAGAAAAAACATAGTTTGACAGGTACTAAGAAATGTATTTATGGTAAATTGGGAGGTAACTATACCCTTCAATAAGTAATCTTGAGTACTTTTCAAAGTGGATAATATTTAGAGACAAGAGGAAAACATACTAGTAAACAAAGGAGGAAAAAGGCTTCCACTGAACCAAAGGTAATACTTTCATAACTATTTGTATTTATTCAAGAAACAGTTTCTCAATCTAAAGCAGTGCAGTAATAGACAAAAATACATGGAAAAATCCTGGACACAGACCTTTGAAAATAACAGTAAAAAGAATAATTTGACTATTTCTTTGTTGTAATATCATTACAGCAAGCAAACGTATAAACATGAATGTCTTGTTTACATTAATGGAAGAAAAAAAAGGATTGGGAGAAGTAAAATTTATGACAAAGCAGCATGTATCAATGACTCTCGCTTCCTGATTATAACTAAGTTTATTGTGAACTTTGAGGTCCAATGGTATTCAACATAATGAAGGTATTTAGTTCACGTTTTACAGCATCGATAAGTGGGAAAAATCTTAAGGCTTTCTGATATTGCAAGCATATCTACATCCATCTACCAGCAACCTTTATAGTCTAACCACATCACCTCTGTTTCAAGTAAGTTCTAATATGACCAATATAAAAAGTTCTTTTGCATGTAACTTTATAACTTATTTGTACAGTAGATGCATCCCAGCATACTTAATTGAATTTTAAATGGTAACCATGTTTAGATGTGGTGTCTCAGGGCACTCCAAATATTGATCTATAGGTTTTCTTATCAAATATACACCTTTTGTAAGTTCAGAACCTGAGTATCCCTAATATTTTATGAAATCTTTGTGTGGTATTTTAAGCACAGGTTATCACTTACATTGTGCCTTATCTCTAATGAGCTTTATACTAATAGAGGCTATATTGATAGAAACATTATTGTTGGGAACCACGCTCCTCCTGAATTCTACATAAATAGCTACAGTGAACAGATATATAGTATTTTAATCAAATACTTCTCTTGTATGGTGTGTTATGATGTTTCATTGTTGGTGTTGAATAAACAGAAGTTGTAAGTATTTGAATTCCAGCATGGTCAAACTATCTTTTACTCTTTACTCTTACCTTTTACTCCTTTACTACTAAAGTTATTTGGACATATTCTGCTTTTAAATTAAAGAAAAAATTAAAAAGCCATTTTGTTTGGATACTGAATCTGCTATGACATTTCTATACTATTAGGCTATCTTTCTGGTGCTCTGCCTTCTACTGTCTGTGTATTATGCCAGATGGTTTCTGTCTTGGAGCCTGAATATGCTATACTGCAAGGTTTTTCTACATTCAGGCTCAGATCCTGTAATCGGATTTTATACATATAGATCCTTGGGTCTCTTGAGAGGCGCACTGCATGTAGTATTGCTCAATTTATCTATATTGGTCAGCATGTATTATCAAGGCCTGTAGTTGTGAAGTGGCTTGTCATTCTTTATATTGGAAGATACTTTATGTTGGAAGACACTTTGTATTATAGGGTTTTTTTTTAAAAAAAAACCTCTTTGTTGTGAGGACACAGGGTAATGTAAACACTGACTAGAAGTCCAGCATCAAATAATTTCCAAGTATGAGAATTAGGAACTGAACCATACTGAAAATACAAAATTTTAAGAACATCGGTAGCTCAAGACCAAGTAGAAAAGGGGGTAAACGCTTGTATGCCCTAACTACTATTATGAAATTTGTAATATATGAAGGTATCTGATATTAGTAGCAGAATCTGTGACTCTCTTAACGCATTGTTTTCCCAAATTTTCTTCTGAATATGACATTTAATGTTGTGTTTAAATATATATGCTTTTTTTTTAAATGCAACTATCTCGTTATCATCTAAACTGGAGAGTTTTTTCACTAAATGCTGGCTCTCATATAGGAGTACTTCAAGCTGACAAAAAATGCTAGTGTTTCCAAAGTACCGTTTTAACCTCAGAAAAATGTCTTTGATTTGTTTTTCTGTTATTGTGTGTATTAAACCTGATGTTGGTATGAGTCAGATTAGTGTAAAATGTGTTAGGAGATAGAGATGAATAAATGTATCCATACAAATCAAAATATTTTTAACAAGTATGCAGGTAGGGCAGCTTTTACTTCAGTTGTACTTGTTTTTCCTGAAACAGTTGCATTTTAGATATAGCTTTGTTAGAAATAGTACTGCTTTATATTCAGAATATTCAGAAATGCCAGCAAAATTGCTTTTTGTAATCCTCTACAACACTGATGCTTGTACTAAAACACCCTGTCTGTTTGTTTACTGGAGATTCATCAGGCCAGCTACAGATGCTAGTTCTACAAGATCTTCCCTAGAGTAGATTTTTAATTAAAACAACTCTTTTTACCCCAGCTGTCAGTGCAACCCATATAAAAGGCAGGAAGCTTGTTTTTAGAGAAGAGTTTGAATATTTAGCTTCTCCTAAAGTCTATAACCACAAAATAAAATGAAGCATTGAATTTTCTATTTCTTTGAATTCTTTTCTCCCTTACCAGTTTGCAGTAACATTGCCTGTTGGCAAAAGTTGTTTTAGCACTTTCTAAAGCTTGCTTTCTTCATAAACAGGAGGTCACAATGCTTATTCATTCCATTCAACTGGAAAATATTTTGCAGGAAAACTTTGAAGATTGTTCTAATCTAATCCCTACTTTAAAGATAGCAGGAGTTGTATGGCACCGTTTACGACACATTTTTTTTTACCCCTTGTCACCTTTTGAATGAAGTAATATCTCAAAGTTTCATTTTCTTATTGAGTCAAACCTTCCTTCAAGCTGGAAGGTAGTTGAATATCAACTTAAAAATGCAGCACAAAAAGTGGATAGTAGCTTGAAAAAAAAAAAAAAAAAAAAAAGTCTGTTTTCTAGGTAATGCTAACTTAAATTTGCATTTACCTGCCCAGTCACTATTGCTTCATGAAAAGACCTGGGTTGAAATGAGTCGCATGATCTAAACGACACCTAGGTAGCCCAAATTTCTAAAATCCTTTAATCCCCAAATCGCTTGCTCAGCCCCAGAGGTGAACTTGTCCTCAAAAATATTTACCACAAAAATGGATTACTATAATGCTGAACACCTGTATTCTCTGTCATCTTTCATCTGCTTTTACAGGGTTTGGCTTCATTTCTGAAAACATGTATGAGAAAATTTCTAGTTATTTTGTCATTATTTTATGGCCATTTCAGAAGTTAAGGACTTTAAATAATCTGTCCTTCACCCTTGGGTTTTACTCTTTCACCATAGAGTATGGGTCTACGTAATGACTTTTTTCTTTTTTCTTTTTTTCTTTTTTTTTGGGGGGGGGGGGGTGGTGGTGAAGTTGGTTTTGAAAGGATCCTCCTCCCAAATGTTTCATCCTGTTCTCACTCAACCTCATGTACCTGTCCTGCTGTTTTAGCAATGGATCTGTAGTTCCTTTATAACTACTGTTCCATGGCAGCTTACATAACTGATGTCTGCTGTCAATCTTCTTACCAGAAATGAATGGGAGTTTTGTGCGACATCTGTAAATACTTTTCTACCCCTGTGTTTAGCCTTAGCTACTTTAGGGCGCTAAGTTGGCAGGTACCTTAAAAAAACATGCTAAGCAGGTTTATTTATTTATTATTTCTATCTGTAATAGCTGTGCTGAAATAGCATGTCCTTAGGAGCCAATGAGTCTTAATACAAAGGAGGAAGAGAGGGAAGGACAGTAGGGCAGAACTGCAGCAGCAATCAGTTACACTGGCTTAGACTGCCATCGAATCACACCTTGTGTACAGAGCCATGTTTTAATATCGACCAGTAATCTGGTTCAAAATACAGTGTTTTGGGTTCTTTTGTGGGTTGGCTTGATTTTTAATGTGAGAACATTGTAAGCAGGATAACAAAAGAAACTTGCATATAGCTGTGGTAGCTGGGAGAACAATTAACTGCAGTGTTGAAGATTGGTTTGCAGGATCTGGAAGCCAAGAATTGTGGAAAAACTGGCTTGCTTCTCCTTTTGAAAAGGAAGCCAAAGAAGTTTGAATGACGGACTTGGTATTTCTCAATGAAGTGAGACTTTTTGTGATACCTATTATTTTGAAAACCTGCTCAATATTTGACCTGTACAAATGTTCTCCTAGGTCTAACAGATTTAAAATCCTCACCCTAGAAGACTACTTTAACAGCTGGTTCTGCCCTTTGCTTGTAAGGAAAATTCTAATTATCTGCTATTCAGATACCAGGCTATTTTACAAAAAGATAAAAATATTCATAGTCCTACAAAGAGCATGATTTTTGTCATCTACTCATGAAGGCACTCCTTTATGTAGGAGCAGACTGTTTTCAGTCCTTGCTTTCAGCATATGCCTTTCATCCAATAATTCAAACAAAAAATGTGTTTGCAATCACGATGGTTTTGCTCCAGGTACTTGATAAATCCTGAAAACACAGCTGAAGCAAGAATGTGGAGCTCCTAAGCATATATAGCGCTTACATTCCTAAATAACTTTTCGCCAATAGAACTTGAGACCATATAGACCCTTGGTCACCTAGGAAAGTAAGGAGCTATGCTCTTTGACATTTCCTAGAGAGTACTGCGTTAGACTGCTCAGGAGGTGACTATGTGCTGTACCAGTTCTTCCTGTAACTGAAAAGTTTGGGACTTCTTCAAAATTAGAAAATTAATTTCTCATGCAGCATAACTGGATATATGTTTATACGATGTGTAGGAAATACAGTATTTTATTCGAGTTTAACTTTCTGTCATTTTGGTTTTTGAGTAGCTGTGCTGAGAGTCATTCCTTAGATGCCTAAGATCGTTTGAAGAAAATGTGATTTTTAATCTTAAATTTGGAAAGGACACATTTGAGAGCTTTTCTGCACTTGTGGAACAAAATCAGTGTTTGCATGCAATGCTTTTAAAGGGGTGAACAGAAATCAAATTGCATGAAAACTCCGGAATATTTTTTAGTTATGAAACTTTTCAGTTTCTTTATTTTTTTGTATCAGCAATGTGGTGGGTTGACCCTGGCTGGATGCCAGGTGCCCACCAAAGCTGTTCTATCACTCCCCCCTCCTCAGCTGGACAGGGGAGAGAAAATACAACAAAGGGCTTGTTGGTTGAGATAAGGACAGGAGAGATCACTCACCAGTTACTGTCATGGGCAAAACAGACTCAGCTTGGGGAAAATTAACTCAATTTATTACCAATCAACCAGAGTGGGGTAATGAGAAATAAAACCAAATCTCAGAACACCTTCCTTCCACTCCTCCCTTCTTCCCAGGCACAACTTCACTCCCGGATTCTCTACCTACCCCCCCCCCGCCCCAGCAGCGCAGGGGGACGGGGAATGGGGTTTACAGTCAGTTCATCACACATTATCTCTGCCGCTTCATCCTCCTCAGGGGCAGGACTCATCACACTCTTCCCCTGCTCCAGCATGGGGTCCCTCCCACGGGAGACAGTCCTCCACAAACTTCTCCAATGTGGGTCCTTCCCACGGGCTGCAGTTCTTCATGAACTGCTCCAGCATTGGTCCCTTCCATGGACTGCAGTCCTTCAGGAGCACACTGCTCCAGCGTGGGTCCCCCACAGGGTCACAAGTCCTGCCAGAAATCCTGCTCCGTGGGTTCCTCTCTCCACAGATCCGCAGGTTCTGCCAGGAGCCTGTTCTAGCGCAGGCTTCCCACAGGGTCACAGCCTCCTTCGGGCATCCACCTGCTCCGGTGTGGGGTCCTCCATGGGCTGCAGGTGGATATCTGCTCCACCATGGACCTCCCTGGGCTGCAGGAGGACAGCCTGCCTCACCATGGTCTTCACCATGGTCTGCAGGGGAATCTCTGCTCCAGTGCCTGGAGCATCTCCTCTCCCTCCTTCTTCACTGACCTCAGTGTCTGCAGGGCTGGTTCTCTTACATGTTCTCACTCCTCTCTCCGGCTGCCATTTCTGTCTGTCCCAGCAACTTTTTTACCTTCTTAAAAATGTTATCACAGAGGCGTTACCACTATCGCTGATTGGCTCGGCCTTGGCCAGCAGCAGGTCAATCTTGGAGCCAGCTGGTATTGGCTCTGTTGGACACGGGAAGCCTCCAGCAGCTTCTTACAGAAGCCACCCCTGTAATGCCGCCCTGCTACCAAAACCTTGCCACACCAAAGCCAATACAAGCAAATACAGTAATTTATCATTTTTTTTCAAAGCAAGATTCATCCACTGAAGGGGTAGGAGGAATGACCTTTCACCTGCCCACTCTAGCAAGTTTGGCATAATTCCTAGAGTGAGAATGTAGTAGAGGTAATGTACCCTTTAAAGCACTATCCAATGCGTATTATTTCAGGTTTTGAATACCAAAGATAGTTTAATTGCTTATTAATGATACTTTGTCTGATGAATTCTCGTTATGAAGAAATCATCTAAAATTATTTTTTGCAGTACAAAAAATGCAGGAATTATTTACTGAAGACTGTTAAGGAATCATTAGATACTGCTTTTAAGTTGGCATTATCTAAGAGGAAGCTACTCAGTTATTCTTTATATAAGCTTTTTTTAACACAAATTCTTAAAGACGGCTAAAGTATTGTCTTTGTGTACAGTAGACTACAGGCAGTGCAGGAGTGTCTCTGAACAGAGACACTGCAAACACTAAGTTATAAGAGTTGACGTGTTTGTCTTTTAGTTTTGGGTCTGTTCTCTAGAGCAAGTTGGGGTAAAAAATAGTCATTTCAGTCAGGTTTGGGACAGGAATTCTTGGAAGCAGCACCAGGAATATATGGAATTACCTTTAATGTGTTTTGGTTCTCCAGTGACTTCAGGGACCAATTTTACCTTCAACATCCATTTTTGGCATGGTTAAAATACTGTATAATTGAAGACTACTCTTTCCCTTTGGGTTACATGCAGAAACACATGCTGCAATAAGCCCACAAATTTTCCAAATCTCTTGAACTCCTTAGACTTCTCTTTTTCACAGTATCTTCAGGGTTCTACCCCTGCACTTTCTAAACTCCTGACTGTGTTTTGCTAATTCCCTTACCCCTTCACAACCAGATGGATGAGGGAAAACATATTCTTAATCTGCTTTGGGATCTTACACAGACTAACCAGCAACCTAAGCACCAGAGGTAACTCTCAAGCTGTTCCTCAATAGGGACTGCCTGTTCAGCTGGTGATGTGGGAAATTCAGTATCATAAATATTCAGTATTTATTAAAAATGGGTGAAAGGTTCAAAACAGTTGTGGAGGATTTCAAACAAAATGATTGCAGAAGCCTCACTTCCATAAGTTAAAAAACCCAGCTCTAATGTAATGTAAAATAAGGTCCATGTTTTCCAATGCTGATACAGCTAGTTCCTCTTTATAAGATTAAGAATGCCATTAAAATATATTTTTATACATATATTTATCTTTCACTGTTGGAATCACCAAGTTATATCGTATGTGTGTTTTAGAGGCAAGATTTCACTTTAGAGGAATGGACCATGAAAGCCTCTAATGGACTGGAATATCTAGCTCACTCTAATATGTATCCCATGTTGGGGCTATTTCAGAGTCTTACCAGAATTTCTTGTATGAAATCCATTTTCTTATGTAAATATCTGTAGACCAATTCAGGCATTTTGGGGAAAAAAGGCAAAATTATTTTTGGAGTTATAACCTAAAGAGCTGCATACATACTGGGTTAGGTGAGTAAATTAAGTAATTTTCAAAGTGGTGTGTTCCTAAGGATTGATCCTTTCAAAATGTATACTTTGCTACTAATGATATCTATTTTTTTTCTAAATCCTGGCTATACGAAGCTTTCAACTGTTGGAGAAATTGGACAATGGACAAATTAACCTGAAAGGCAGAGTTTGTTTTTTTTAGTTTGCACACCTATTTTTAGTTTGCACTAATTTTTCAGTTTGGTTCTGTTCTTCAGCTACCTACTTATCATCATGGAGCAAAGGACAGGCAGGGTAATTTGCATGAAAAATATGGATAACAGCACTTCTAGAATACTCAGTACTAGTCTGTTATATGGATACAGTACTTCCAATATGTCAGGCTTAAAGGTTGCTAGAAATTTATGTTTAGTAAGATCTGGCTAAGGGTTTTTCAGTGGTTCAAGCAAAATAAGTTAGTGATACCAAGAATGAGTTTACATCAAGTGTTGGTAGTTTTTTAATGATAGTATTTCTACAAAGCTGTCCTAAAAAAAATTTGGTTTTGACTTGAAACTTTATTGGCACAAACCACGAAACAATGATGTATTTAGATAACTGAAAGATTTTTAAAGAGCAATGTTCCTGTTTTCAGTGGTTGCTAATGGACAAAGAGGCATACTGTGGGAAAGACTTCACTAATTCATAGGTATTTTTAAACTTAAATCTATATTCACTTTGGATATTTTGTAATTGATATGCAACATTCAAAGTAATTTGATTATACTTTGTAACTCTATTTATGAATGTAAGTTTTGTTTTAGTGGAGTGTCCTGGTTTCAGCTGGGATAGAGTTAATTGTCTTCCTAGTAGCTGGTACAGTGCTATGAGAAGATGAGTATGAGAAGAATGTTGATAACACACTGATATTTTCTGTTGTTGCTCAGTAGTGTTTAGTCTAAAGCCAAGGATTTTTCAGCTTCTTAAGCCCAGACAGCAAGAAAGCTGGAGGGGCACAAGAAGTTGGCACAGGACACAGCCAGGACAGCTGACCCAAACTGGCCAAAGGGATATGCCATACCATGTAACATCATGCCCAGTATATAAACTGGGAGGAGTGGGGAGTGGGGGAATCGCTGCTCGGGGACTAGCTGGGTGTTGATTGGCGGGTGGTGAGCCATTGCACTGCATGTCATTTGTACATTCCAATCCTTTTATTATTGCTGTTGTCATTTTATTAGTGTTATCATTATCATTATTAGTTTCTTCTTTTCTGTTCTATTAAACCATTCTTATCTCAACCCACGAGTTTTACTTTTCCCGATTTTCTCCCCCATCCCACTGGGTGGGGGGGAGTGAGTGAGCGAGCAGCTGCGTGGTGCTTAGTTGCTGGCTGGGGTTAAACCACAACATGGAGGGAACAGAAGATTTGTATGTAAGTTCCCTTTAAGTAGGACAATAGTCCTCATTTCAAGATCAATGTACTGAGGAAAGAGACAATCATGATATAGCACAATACAAAAACCTGAATTTTATGTAAATGAGTTGGTAAAAACTGAGAATATAACAGTTCTCCTAATAATTTCATTACTAAGCTGACTGGTTTGTATTTTTTTTCCCACACCTTCTCCACAGTGCAGTTGATCTGATTACAAGAGATTTTTTTTCAAATGTTTGATTTATGTCCGTAGTTTTGCTTTCTGGGTGAATTTTGTTGTTTGTTTTTTGTGAGGTTGGGGTGGGGTTTTAGTTCTTGCTTCTTTTCTTTGTTTGTTTGTTTTCTATATTTTGATTTTTTTTATATGTTGTGATATAATAGTATTTTTCATGTAACACAAATTTTCCTAATGGAGTTTTTCTTGGTTTCTCTATATCATAGCATCATTTACCTTGATCAGCTATCATACTTAGTGTCATAAGAAAATACAAATAACTTGTGCATCACTTAGAGAATCTGATAATAACAATTTATGGAGACATAAACTGAGTCTTCTAAATATGGGGATCTAAGGCGATGTCTATGGGTGTGTCTACATCAGCATTTCCATTCAGGTGAGGCATGTGCTTGTGAATCTCCTCACTGAAGACATCTCAGTTTGTACCCCAGAACAGTCTAGGAGAGCAGAGCTGGGCTCCTCACAAACAAAACTGAGCCAGAAGGTGCCTTCCAGGGGCAGAGGTGTAGCAGGGGGAATTTAGAAATGAGAGAGAGGGGTTCGGATCGCTTAAAGAATCACTTCCAATTGTATTAGCAATAGAAAAATTATTTAATAGAAATTTGTATAAAAGTGCAACTTCACAGGATTCGTTGGCAAGGTTCACTCTCTTACTTAGTAGATGAATGAAATGCACACAGGAAAATTAAATCAGAATCAAACTAAACTTATGTATATAGGGACCAAAAAACATAATTGGGTAAAAGGGAATATGGGAAAGGGTAAGGGAGACCCTCCTGTTGAGTCACAAGGTTCAGATAACACCCCCTTGCTTTCTAAACACCTGTTGGAGTCTAGGTATGACTCGATTGACTCCTAGTCCCAGACTTGGTCAATGGTTTATATCTAAATGGATTATAACAGCAGCCTAAAATTCATTCACAGTTGAATAAAAATCACGACAGTAATTTAAGTATAACTTTGAAAGTATTAACTTACATTATATCTTATAATATACTTGCTATAACTTACTTATTATGGACTATTCAGGTAGGTATATACGCATGCATAAAGGCATTAAGAGAAATACATATAAGAGAATATAAAATAGTAAAAGAGAGAGAAAAAGAGGTATACCTGTTAAAAATTCCCCTCAAGGTCAGTGAAAATACTCACGTCGAATGCTTTGGCATTTGTCTCAACAGGCAAAGGGTCGAGCCTCAAGGAGCAAAGTGAATCAGCCCAGGTCATGTCAGCTTTTGGCAACAGACCTCTGATTTTTGCAAACAGGAAAGTCTGCAAGCTCTGAGAGGCATCCCGCTCAGAGGGAGATGCTGGTTGCAGCCCTCTGCGGTCCAGGAGAGCTCAAAGGGTCTCACTTAGTACGGCTGCTTATAGGTTTGGGAAATGATTGACTTTCATCATAAACAAATTGCTAGCATCCCAGCTGCACTGGAAAATTCTGACACTGTGGGAGAATAACTCAAAAGATAGATTTGGGATGCTCCAAGATTGTCAGGGGATGATTGTAATGTCTCGAGGTTGTTATGAGAAAGAACTGGCTGCAGGTTGTTATGAGAACTGGCTATCTCTACTCCCATCCTCCGCCGGGCAGCAGGAGTCCTTGCATGGCATATCTCCCTGTCTTAGCTGTGTAAGATTTCCTGGCACAGTCAAGTGTTGTTTAACTGCCTGACTCATTACACTTATGCTAAGGCCTAGCAAGCCTTCCCGAGTCCATAAGTCAGCCTGGAGAGGTGGAAAGAAATGCACCACCGTAAGAAGAAACACACTCCAGCCTCTGCTGGGCACTGGTGTGCAGCACCAGCCTCAGCTGGCCTGGGGTAAACCCTCCTGATAATGGATGTAATGTGGGCATGGTTTCTTCAGCAGCAGCTGTGAATGCATTCATCTGGTGTCATGCTAGGTGTAAAGAGAGGAGGTGTTTTTTCTCCCTCAGTTACAGAGGTCTCCCAGGAAGACTACCTTCTTAGTTAAAATTAGTGTTTCTGAATATTACCTCTTGTAATTATGGGGAAACATTATTTATTCTCAAGGAATCTGGATTTAAACATATACATGTCTTTGAAATGTTTTGCAGTATCTTACTATACTGCTGTCAGTAACTACTGGTAGAAAGCTGGGGAGCAGACAATTACTGATTTCCTTTAGAGTACAATCCTTTGTGGCTTATCTTTAGGCTGGGTGTAGAACAGGATTGGTTAGAAGGGGAAGCAGATGGCAGTGTTGGCCGGGAATACAGATCTCTATATGGGATTCATCAGTAGTTGGATCAGGTGGCATAAATCTGTTCTATGAGTTTGGTTGCTGTTTCATTGGCTGCTTAATGCAAAATTCATGAAGAAGTCCTTGTGCAGAGGAATGGATCACAGGTAAACTTTCTTTTCTTCCTTATCTAGCAAATGTTGGCTTTCCTTCACTGCCGTACAACTTTGATGGGAGAATTGTGATCAACAGTGACTGCCTTTCCTAAAATTAGCCTCAAGCATGGTCAGGATTAGATAAAAGGACTCACAGCTCAGCAGTAGTAGGGAACTGCACCAGAGGTGCTGTATGAAAATTGATTGTCATAGCTGATAACTATTAAAAGAAGTAACATCAATTTATTGGGAGTGGTTTTAAAACAAACTGATAGCAGCTGAATTCTGAAGGAAGGTTAGAGGGTTCAGCTTCTGTTAAAATCAAGTGGCTTAGTAGACATGTCATCCATGTCCTGGAAGACTGTATAGATTCAGATGAACAAGGGGCTGGGTCATCTCAGTCAGTTTTGTCTGGGTATTCAGGCCTACTTGAAGTACCTGGACACTCCAAGAGGGATTGGTTTAATGTCTGCCACTGAATTTGTTCAGGAAATGTTTCACTGGGTCATTGGAAACTGACACCAGGTCTAAGCTGGAATGCATCAATGGAGAGGATGGGACACTGGCAGCTACCAGATCACTGTCAGGCTGCAGTGGAATTGCAACCTAAGTCCAAGTTTCAGGTGCCAAAGTCATTTACAGGTCTGGAATTGTCTGTCTCTGTCAGATAGGGTGTTGGAGGGGAAAAAAACCACAAACCCAACCCTAATGTCCTCGCACTACTAACCCTCCCCCCCCCCCAAAAAAAACCCTTCTCCACATGGTTTCCATCAAATTGGGATTGAAGCAGTTCATAATCCCACAAAGGTGCAAATTCCCACCAGCAACCCCCCCAAGTGGCATGCATCTCCTTCCCTCACAGGATGTGTGGGTCACAAACACACCTCCTCTTCTGGGGTTGAGGTGTCCGCTATTTACACATGCCTCATGTTGGAGATGAGTGCTTTTTGTGTGCCTGTGCTGCCCCTACAATCCACATGCAGGTGCGAAAACACCCAAACCTTCACATGCACAGACTGGGGGGGAGTGGGGTGGGGTCCCCATACTTCTGGTACCTTGTGTTGTCACTCCAGCTGCTGGAGGCTTAGTGCCTGGCGGGGAAGGTGTACCTAGGTGGAGGTGGCAAGGTCAGTGATTTCTGGCTTTGGCAGGATTCAAACCAGGCTTTGTCCTCTACTCAGTTATTTTCTTCTTTGTGTCTACTATTACAAATATTTATTATTCCTTTACACTTTTCAGAGATGACTCTAAAATCTCTTTGTAGTCTCCTAGTTAATGTTTAATCTGACCAAGGGTTGTAGTCTTCTCTAGCATTAGAATTTTTGGGCAAATAAACTCATAGGCAGTTCTAGATGTTCCTTTTACACACTCTTTACACTTGCATCCCTGTTATATCAGCTGCTGTTATTCAGACCATGTGGATACCTCCACAGTGGAGAATTAATTTTTTTTTTCTTCTTTTTTTTTCCTCCATGTGTTATGCTCAGGAGAAAGAAGACTGAGATTTTAGTTATCCAGATAGCAGGGAACAGGCTGAACTGTAAGGATAGCAGCAAGAGTAAGTGAGAACAGGGGCAGAACAAGACCTCTGTCTTTCAGCAGTGGAGACATTTAGATTTTTTTTTTTTTTTTTTTTTTTTACACCATACTGTGCCCTGAGGCCCAAGTCACCATTCTGTCTCACAACTTTATTTACTGCTATCTACATTTACAGATTTTATTTTATTTTTATTTTCCTTGTGACTTAAGTCTGGCCATTTTTCTTCCTTGGAGCTATTTGGTCACTTTGAAACTTTTTTATATAAAGTTATGTAATATGTAAGACAGTTGCAAGGATTCTTCTCACCTTCCAAGGGGCCTTTGAATAAAGTCCTTCCTTTCAGTTTTCTAATAGGCTCTCAACCAGTTAATCTTTTTTTATTCGGAAATCCCTGCATTCTTTTGTCAAACAGTCAAAAAAAAAAAAAAAAGACTAAACTATGCATGATATCAATATGAACCCTGAATATGCAGGTTTTCTCACAGAAAGCCATGAGACTGTTTAACAAGTTACCCTGAGATGTTAATGTTACAGAGCAGATGCTTCTGTTCACTTCAGAGCCTTAAGCAACAACATTAAGTAGAAATGTTGGTCCATGAAAGGAGGAGAGATGCCTGAGTTCTCTATACACTATCATTGGTTCTTACGCTGTCATCTCGCATCTGAGCTGAAATAATTGGTTGAGAAGTTTTATCTTTCCATGTTAATTTGAGTTGGAAAATGCTTTCAAAAATGTATATTCTAGCAACTGCCCCCCAAAAAAGGGAGAATTCCTCTCTCTTCCTTCCCTCTGCCATCTTTGAGGCTGTACTCTTACCACTTCCCTTTTTGGCTACCTTCAGAATATTAGCAAAATAACTCACTAGTACTGCATACAACTGCTTGTAGTTTGAGGAATTTTTTGAGCTATTCTGCTGAGTGAAATCAGCTCATGGAAGAGATCCAGTTAGTGCTAAAAAAGGCACAGGGAATAGAACAAGGTTAGGTGTGGCAAAGAAGGAAGAAAGGAATAGCAGAATAGGAGTGGGAGGAGGAGGGAAGAGAGACAAGACCTTCTTTTGCCAATATCAAATTGCATGTTTGTTATGTATTTACTAGCTTTCAGGGAGCTGAAATCAGTTCAAAGTTCCAGTGGAGCTATCACAAGGCAAACTCGTGTGGCCTGAAGAAGAGATGAGGTAATTGAGGTGCTACTCTGTCAGTGTTTGGGCTGTTGTCAGTAAAGCCATATTCTTGCTTTCCTCATCAAAAAGAGTGTAACAGATTTGCCTTAAAATTGTTCAGTGGTATCACTTAGTTTTACCAAAATATTATTCAAAACTTCATGGAGCGGATACTACGCAAGTTACCTAGAGTTAATCAAAAGCAACCCATCCAAAGAGTCAAATGCAACTTGAAGTCTGTGTTTGGAAAGGACACAAAGTATCTGCTTCTGTTGCTTTATATAGGCAGAGCATTATAGTTCTCTTAATTTTCCCTTAAACAACTAGCTTACTAAGGAGCAATGATTTAACTCACCCTGAGTATTGTGGTAAATTATCTCTAAGGATATTGTCACCATTCTCTCTAAGGCTGCAATCCAAATGCTTCCATCTTCAAGGCTTGTGTGTCCCCTGTATGAATGAAATATGATGTTGCAATGCAAAGGTATCACACTATTCCATCAGCCCTGCAGAGATGACAAAAGTAAGGATAGTCTGTTGTGTTTGGTGAAAGAAGGATTAAATGTACTGTCTTTATTAAGATATAAGATTAAAAGTAAGTAAACTTAAGAATGAGTTCAGTTCCATTTCCTGCATATTTTGGTCTTCATCCTTCCTCTCAATTCACCTTTTAAAAAATCGTTTAATCACTATATTTAAACAATAAGCCATTGCTTTGCTCCTCACAGCTAAATATTTCTGGAAATGGGCTGGAATGTTCTTTATGTTGTTCAGAAATGTGTCAAGGCTGACAGTAGCATACAAAACTTCAAGATGAAAGATTAAAGTTTACTGAAGTTTATAAGCACCTGCAGACAGGAGGAAAAAAAACCCAGGTAAACCCCAGATTTGCACTCTTTTGAAGCAGATGATGCACATAAATGAAATGGTATCAGAATCTTCTAGAAATTACATGTATACACATAAGCATAATTAATAATAAACCAGAAAACAACAATCAGAGAGCTGAATTAAAAAGTATACCTAAATTGCAACTAGTGAAATCTATTTATTTAGGCATTTAGTTGTATCTTTCAGTAGGTGGCATTAAAAGTTGTAACTTCTTTACTAAGTAAAAAACACTTGTTTGAATAAGTTAACCTAGATTTGACAAGAAAATATTTAAGCAAAAAAATACTAATAAACTGAGTCTTGACATTACTAATGTGGCTTGAAAGTTTTCCAATTCCTACTTTTGATCTGACACGCCTGTTCATATTAGTCCTTATTTATCTACTCCTATCTCACTTTAATCTTTTTATCAATATAGTTTCACAAGAAGTTCACAAAACCGTCAGTTTTGCAAAGGATTTGTAGGACGTACATTATTATTATTTTTTGTAAGATTGTGATATTGTTTTATATAAACCATAGCTGATATCCACAACCCTTGACTATTTAACTGATTAGAGTGGCGATTTTTTTCTGGTTTTATTGTCTTTATTCCTTCTGTTCTGTGACACAAGTAACAGTAAAAAACTATGAAGTTATTTACCCAGCCTTCTCCAGTCACTTCAAGTGACTCTTTACATTTACAGTTCCTGATAAGCCTCACTATGACATTTTTGGTCCCAACACCCCCATTCTACTTCAGGGACTCAGTCTAGTATTTTAAAATGCTTTGAGTTTTTCCACTTCTATGTAATTTCTGGTCATTCCTTGAAGACAAGTGGAGTCATATTGCCCCCAGCAGGGAAAGCACAGAACATAATTTCATTCCTCTATATCAAGCCCAAAGCACAGTGCTGGATTCAAGGAATGTGTGCTAGCAGAGTAATTTTTCAGGAACATATAAATGTAGCATATAAATAACCAATCTGAATTTAACATCTTTTAATAAGCAAATCTATTTTTCCTATCTTTTTGAAAATTATAGCTTGTTTCAGTATGCACAGCAGTAGCTCACATAGAGAAAAAATAACTTATTTTGCTTTCTAGAGTCTGTGTTCAAGGTTGGTCGAATATATTTTTCAGGGTTTTTTTAAGACCTAGTTCGATAATTGTTCTTTAAGTGTATACAAAATTCCATTTTGTCATAGTGGCTAGAGTCTTTTCAGCGGAATTAAAAAAATACATAATATAAATTATACAATGAGGTTTTTTACTAAAAAGAAAAGTTTTTCATTTAGATGGAGGCAAAAATCTCCACATAGGATATCATTTAGTAAAGAACTGTGGAGATAATTGTTTTAGTTCACTTATGTTTTTTAGTAATGCTGAATATATTCAGTTTTGTGTGTACAAATTCAACCTCTTTGGTCATTATATTCTATAGCCATATTGACTATATCCTGTACTAGAATCCTGTTAAGAATCACTGTGCCATGATTAGAATGCTACTTTTTAAAAAACACATGAAGCACGGTATGATTTTTTTCCTTACCTTGAGTAAGATTATCTTTTGATACAAATTTATGTTCAGCTTTTCTCTTAAACTTTTAAATTAAAAAAAAAGTTCACATAGATAAGTCCTCTGACATATCACTTGATAAAATGGGATAGAACTTATATATGTTAATCCTTAAAAAAAAGTTGCTGCCAAGTAGCAAAGAATGTCACTTTAAATTACAAGGTTCATCAAAGCTTGTGTAACTTCTTTGGACTTTAATATATTTAAGATACTTGATGTCTGATAAGATATTTAAGATTAAACATTTATTTCTATTAATGTTAAAGTAGTTGCGTCTATAAGTAAGACTTTTTAACTCTTCTTGGATAACATCCTAGATCTAAAAGCTTATTTAATATTATAGGTGGTTGGATTGAAAACTTGCTGTGCTTGATGTCAGGCTCAGGTTGATTTCTGTCTTCTTTGTTTGTGTTAACAGAGAGGAATAGCTTAGTCCTTTCTGAGAGCGTAGCTAAGGAAGACTGCCGATTTTGCATGTTTAAAAAATTTGATGACACTTTCTTTGCAAGCGTCTGTGGTCACTGTGATTTAGTAGGTACTGAAAAGTTAACACAGTGCTGGGATTTGTGCCAGGTTGTGTGTCTTGACATTTTGTTGCTATAAGCCTTGAGAAAGAAAATCATAGTTTGAACATGTTCTGTTGGCATGCTGCTGGGACAGCGATGGGACCGAAAACTTCTTGTAACTAAAAGTACTTGTAAATCCTACTGTTGAGTAGTTTGTGCATGTGCCCTTCCATTCTATCATGGCATGTGGTCAGCCAGAGTATGGGCTAACCCCAAACACCTGTTTTTCCCTGAAAAAAAGGCAAATCTACATTGTGTTCCGGAAGGATTTGGCTCAACGGATTTATGCTGGGCATGTTCAAGAAGCAGAAGTAATATCTGAGGCTGTCTCTCTCAAGATCTCAGTAGCTTTTTTAGCTCTTGTCAAAATCAGGAACTTATAGAATCATAGAATCATTTAGGTTGGAAAAGACCTTCAAGATCATCGAGTCCAACCATCAACCATGCCCACTAAACCATGTCCTGAAGTACCCCGTCCACTCGCTTTATGAATACCCCCCAGGGATGGTGACTCAACCACTTCCCTGGGCAGCCTATTCCAATGCATGGCAACCCTCTCAGTAAAAATTTTTTTCCTAATATCTAACCTAAATCTCCCTTGCCTCAACTTGAGGTCATTTCCTCTTGTCCTATCTCCAGCCACCTGACAGAAGAGGCCAGCACCCACCTCGCTACAACCCCCCTTCAGGTAGTTGTAGAGAGCAATAAGGTCTCCCCTCAGCCTCCTCTTTTCTAGACTAAACAGCCCCAGCTCCCTCAGCCGCTCCTCACAAGACTTGGGCTCCAGAACCCTCACCAACTTGGTTGCCCTTCTCTGGACATGCTCCAGCACCTCAATGTCTTTCTTGTAGGGAGGGGCCCAAAACTGAACACAGTACTCAAGGTGCAGCCTCACCAGTGCCAAGTACAGGGGAACGATCACTTCCCTGCTCCTGCTGGCCAGACTATTTCTGATACAGGCCAGGATGCTCTTGGCCTTCTTGGCCACCTGGGCACACTGCTGGCTCATATTCAGCCGGCTGTCAACCAGCACACCCAGAGCTTGAATTGCTTCACACAAGAGTTAAGAGAAAATGTGATTGGAGTTATGTGAAGCTGGAGAGATCTGGTTTGGTGGCTAATCCAGTTGAAGGGTTCATTGCAAAGGTTAGAATAGGTTGTCAAATTACACTGCAACAAGTGTGGCAAAACATGGGAATTGGGTAATTTTTCAAGTCATGATTTGCTGTTCAATGTTTAGCACACAGGAACAATTGAATGTCAAGGCTGTAGTATAGTGTCTGCAAAATAATCAGCAAGGAACTCAGTTTCTGTAATTTTCTTCTTGTTTTCACAAACAAAATAAATACTGGGGGTAGGGAGGGATAAATTTTGTGACCTAATTTCCCCTTATACTTGGTACTTGCCAGCTTACGAGTACTTGAACTTACATGTTTGTTAGTGTTCCTTTGAACTTGTTTTATGAAAAAGTAAGAATACACATTTAAAAGAGAAAATTGTGTCATAGAAAAGAATGTTGTGTCCATTTACACAGATATCTACACAGGGAGATACATGCATATTTAAATTGTGTTTGTCTATGGTTGCGGTGCTTGAACTCAAACTGTTGAGCACTCATCTACACATGACTTAAGTGAGCTGATAAAAAAGACACTGATTTCTCTAACTCTATAACCAGCCACAAGGGGCCAAGTTATACACACACCATTACAGTTAGGTGCAACTTACTTTAAAACTAATTTTCTACAGTTACTGACTAAGCACAAGTTTCAAGGAGGTTTAACTACAGACAATATGAAATTGCAAATACAAATTGCTTCTGTGCAAACGCAATAAGCAAAAAAATATTAGAGTGTCTGGAACTGCAAATTGGAAAATTTTTAATCTAGTACTTTTCCAATATTTTTTTTAATAGCACCTGGGAACGATAGAAAAATTGAAAAAGCCTCTACAATTTAGTTGTATTTTACTGATTTATACATGCTAGAAGAAAAGCAGAATACCCAATTTCAATTGTGATATTTTTCTGTCCTCCTAAATAGGTGGACAAAATAAACCTAAATAAAATAAGCCTAAATAGGCCTAATAAATAGCCTGAAGAGATACACTGTGCTGAACAGCTGAGGCTTTCTATTTGAGCTTCTGTCATTGTAAGTCAATTATTTGAGCAGAGATGATTGCTGAAATGCAGAAAATCTTATTTCATAATCCATTTCTAAGGATAGTAAGATATTCTGTTCATTTCAGAGCAAAAAGGAGGGGAAAATTGCTCTATATACTGCATGATATTTTAAATAAGTTGCACAAAACTGGAGAAAAAGTCAATACCCATTTACCAAATGTTAGTATAGAAAATGCACTGATTTGTAAAGATGCAAGCAGTATGATGTATTTAACACAGAAGCTTAATCACTGAAATGTAGTGAGCTGTAGTCTCTCATACCAGATTTCTGAGACACTAAAATACAGTAGAAAAACAAGAGTTAGTGGAATGCTTGATTAATGAATATTAAGAAGCAGTTAATGGTTCTAATTGGGTTGCAACAAATAAAAATCAGAAAGCTCAAAAAAGTTACTGTCCTGGAGATTACTGTTGCACATAAAAGTAAAAGAATTGTTTGAAATGTATTTATCCTAAATTAGGAGATAGTACAGTTGACTTCTGTCTCAGCATCTGCTCTAAATATGATCACAAAAGGGCAAATAGCTGTTATTTGATCCTGCAAAGGTTAGTTTCTTTGAACTTTGTACTTTGTTCAGAACTGATGTAGAAGAAAACTTTTAGAAAATATTGAACTAGGCAAATGGCTCAGGTCGGATTTGTGCATGCAGTTTTTACATATTTTATTGAAATCCAACACCTGATGCCTCATGAGGTTTTTTCAGCTATGATTTTGTTGTGGTACTTATAAACATTTTTGTTCAGAAATAAAATGTCCTGAAGTGAGAAGTAATGCAAATTTAGTAAGCATATTTGAATTCTCAAAAAATATGCAGAGCCTTAACATCTCTAAGAATAATCATGTACTACAATTCACACTTATTAAAATATGTTTTAAATAATTTTGATAAATTACTTTGGAGAACTAACAATTGGACAAGAACATGTTTTCATTAAACTTTGGACATGCACCACCTACATATAAAATACTTGAACATTTTTGTACACAGGATGAAATTCACACTTCTGATAGTACTCAAAAGTGATGGCTGTACAAGCCAATCTCCTGTACTTTCTAGATTGATTCCGTTATATTCCTTAGCACCTACTCTTTGCAACTCCTTGCATCTTTCAAATGTTTAAAAAAACAAAAACCCCAAACCCTATGAAAATTTTATATTTTTTATTTTATATAAATGTATATATAATTTTTTATTTTATATAAAAGCATATTTTTAAAAAAAAAGAAAACCAAAACAAACAAGAACCCACCAACAACCCTCTATCTTCTGTTCTTGGAAAGCTCATCAAAGGTATTATTTCTCTATGTATCACCAAGTATTCTTACAATTTTAAAGTCTGTATTTTGTGTATCAGACAAATTTGTGATAACACATACATTGTCTAGATATGTTAATGTTATGCATTTTACTGTCTAGTTTGTTTGTCCAAATAGCAACAACTTGACACCAAGAGAAGTTTGGTAATAGTCAGTTAGATTTGTGTACTGCTTAATAATTACTTCCATAGGGGTTTTTTCATGTTCATGGATGTTAAACAAGGAATTGTTTATCAGGTTTTTACCATACTGATCCTCTCGCATGGCTGTTCAGCACTTACATTCTCACTTTGTTCCAAGGCTTGTTACTCAGTGGTAAGCATTATAGAAGGATGGGGCAGACAATTCCATAAATTGGCATAAAACTTCAGTGACTCATGTACAACTCCTTGAGGAAAAGGATCGACAATATAAAATTCATGGTTTGCTTTTGGAGACAATTTGTGTATTACTACTGTAAAAGATTTTATGTAAATTAAATCTTAGATAAAAATAAAGTCTTGACTTTCCTTACTGAATTACACCATGGTCATCTTCAGTTTTAATTGCCCTCAGCTTTAGTGAAACTGTTTCCTTATTTCACTGTATGTAAGTAGGTTTGGCTGTTAAATATAATCAGGAAAATGTTTCCCCTATAGAGTTAAACAAGAATAACTTTTTAAAAATTGAATTGGGAAAGTATTAGGCTACAGAAATTTAATATGTAGACTCATTGTACCTTGTGGAATCTAGAAAGGAAATAAGAGGGAAAAATAATCAAGCATATATTATTTACTGTGAATCACCAATATTAAATGAAAAAAAAAATCTTCTTAAATTCCCCATCCAGTCCATTCCCCCAGGCAAACATATATTTAAAAGCAGAATAGTTTTCTTAATTTTTATCCAATTTCTTGACATTTACCTGGAACTATAAGTTCTAAATGCTACATTTAGAATATTTCTAAGTCCTTACGGTCTTCCTTTAATAGAGAAGGATTTTAAAGTTTGATGGATATCATAACAATATTCACAGATAAAATTTAATATACTGTCCAGGTTTATTTGGATAGGATAAAAGGACAAAATATTGCATCAGCATAGAATGTTAGCCTGATGTTCACCACTCACTTGAAAAATATGGATCGAATTTAAACAGTGGTTTTAACAGTAATAACAATTGTATAATAAAATGCCCAAGTTTAGCTGTATGTAGTCATATGTTTAAATTTTTTATTTTTTTTCTTTTTTTTTTCTTCCTTTACTGCCTCTCTTCACCACTCTAATATTCTTTCTTTGCCAACATTTCTGGTAAAGATTAGGACATAAATAGGTACTTAAAAAATATTTTCTAAGAGAAATTCTACTGGATCTTAGTGGAAATTGAGCGGTTTTGTTATAATTAGGTACTGTGGTTTAACCCCAGCCAGCAATTAAGCACCATGCAGCCACTTGCTCACCCCCACACCCAGTGGAACTGGGGAGAGAATCAGGGAGAAAAAAAAAAAAAACAAACGGTGAAACTCATGGTTTGAGATAAAGACAGTTTAATAGGACAGAAAGGGAGAAAATGGTAATAATAAAATGACAATAATAATACTAATAAAAGGATTGGAATATACAAAGCAAGTGATGCACAATGCAATTGCTCTCCGACTGATGACCAGTTAGTTCCCAAGTAGCGATCCGCTCCCCCCAGGCCAACTCCCCCCATTTATATACTAGACATGACGTTAGATGGTATGTGGAATACCCCTTTGGCCAGTTTGGGTCAACTGTCCTGGCTGTGTCCCCTCCCAACTTCTTGTGCCCCTCCAGCCTTCTTGCTGGCTGGGCACGAGAAGCTGAAAAATCCCTGACTTAGTCTAAACACTACTTAGCAACAACTGAAAACATCAGTGTGTTATCAACATTCTTCTCATGCTGAATCCAAGAAATAGCACTATACCAGCTACTAGAAAGAAAATTAACTCTGTCCCAGCCAAAACCAGGACATTAGGGAACAAAAGAAAAACTTAATTTACTTAAATTGGCAATTAAGCCATGTTGATCTCAATCAATTCTCATTTTTATTTGGTTCAGGACAATGAGAATACCCCGTGTTTACAAGCTGCATTTGTCGGTCCTCCATAGCCAGCAGAAAACTCCTCATAACGCACAGAGCTCATGGGAGTAATGTGGTTATGGTGGGAGAAAACAAAACGAAGGGCATGTTGTTGCTGAATTCAGCAGCAAAATGTTCAGTTACATCAAAATAGCATAGTGTTATCCCACATTAAATTAGTTGTCTCATAGGGATACACTGAAACTTCTATAGTTATCTATACATGAAGAAAGAGAAATGATGCAGAGGGATTTTAATAAACATGTAATATAAGTAGTGGTTTAGGTACTACATTCAAGCCCACGTTTTGTTTTCTTACGTAGTGAAAAAAATACGTAAGGAAGGTTTTCATCCTGAGGATGGATACCCCGAAGTCCTAGTTTTTTCCTGGCAATTTTAAGAAATAAATGCTTAGCAAAGGGTAGAGTTGGTTCCTCCAGCACAGTTGTGCTTTTGTGTGGCCTGTTTTGTTTGGTTGGGTTTTTTTGTTTGGTTGGGTTTTTTTATCCAACCAAGTCAGTATCTTTTCTAAATTTTTAACTTTAAGAAGCTATTTGATTTGTTTGTTTGCTTTTACTATGTTTTTGAAATACTGTTTAAGGATAGCGCTAAATCCATGTTATGTCGTAACAGATCTTTCTCTAATGATCATATATTTTGCATGCTATTTTAAATCACTTGAGTAGAATATCAGTAAAGATACATAAAAGATTTGTTAGCTTCTTTTCCACTAGTTATATTTCACAGCAGTGGTGATTTGCCTGATTAAGAGATTAGTCTCTGAGAAGAGCATATTTGAATGAGAATGAACTCCAAATGCTCAGTGGTACCAAGTAGATTATTTTCCACATGATGGAGGTAGTTCTAATTATTTGCATTTACTTTGATTGCTGTATTGTGTATTACTATTTGGATTACCGTATTATTGCCATAAAATGTGCTGCTGTGGTGGCAAAAATAAATTTTGTATTATACAGAGAGAAGCAGAGATGCAGATGAAATGGAGAGGTATTATGGGGTTTTTAAAGGATCATATGAGTTACATGTTAGTTCCTGAAATGAAAGAGTCTACGGATTGGTGATAGTGAACTCGCTGAGAATTATAAATCATCTTGCAAAGTGCTGTGAAATCTAGAACAAAATTGCAGCAATTTTTTTTAATGCAGCAAACTTTATATGACTTCATTATTTTCCTCCATCAGGCTCTAGATCCTTTCTTACATTGTCAGTTGTTTAATACAACCAGACAGAATGCTGCATTTGGTGGGGTGTTTTTAATGCCACAATATTGTTCACAAAGGACAGGGTGTGTCCGCGATAGCTCAGGGAAGCCTGGAGAGTGCCCTGTAGCCTGCAGAGCTCCCAGTCTCTGGACCAAAACTTGCATGTTAGTATCCACACTAAAAAGCTTCACTAATACTGTGTGGCATCAAATTCATAAGCATAATTATGTCTCAGTTGCCCTAGGAGGAGCTCTGGTAGAATTTATTTAAACCTGCATGATCTTTTATTTCCTAGGGATAATAGATGAAAAGAAAACAGCTCTTCCTTCTTTCATAATAACTTTGGAGTTACATTTTTTTAACTTACTACAGGAAAGCATTCTTTTTCTCAGATCTTCTGCATGGTGGAAACTTCTGAAGGAAAAATCTTTCTTTTCTTACAACACCCCTTCAGTTTGAACTCCAGCAGCAACCAAACAAAAGTTATCTTCTGATTTATATAATAGCATGGTGTAGAATGTCCTGTGTGAGCAGAATTTATATGAAACCAGTTAACATGAAATCAGTGTTTTATAGATTGTGGGTGTGTGGTTAAGGGGTAGAAAGCAGCATGACAAGTATTTGTTAATATATCAGCTGTGTCCCAGAACCAAAACTAAATAGCTGTGTCAGCACAGCCCTATGCCTACACTAATTACGAATAGGGATATGCATTCAGAGGTGATGCGGGAAGAGAATATAGAGAAGAGGAGCTTGGGAAATGCAGCATTGGTAATACCAGCTCATGCAGCGTTGCCTCAGTAAAATTCCTTGCTGAATCTGTCGGTCATACTGCAACAGAGTCTCTAGAGAGAGTAGTTGGAAACCTTCAGGTGTTTTAAGAAATGTAGTTCCCTACCTAATGTTATTATCTGGTGTTGAGAAGGAGGGTGTTATTACATTACAATATGCAAACTCACTGAAAATGATTGTATCCAGCCTTTCCAAGCCATGGGGTCTGTATGACTTACTCTAGGAGCAGGAAAGCTTTATAAAATACAGCTGTGAGAAAATACATTGCTGTGCTCAGGCAATAGGCCCAGCATGTTCCCAGAATCATCCAGCTGACTGTCCAGCTTTGTACAGAACAGGGTGGTGGGGGTGCGTGTATATATATCTATCTCATTCCGACTTGAGGCATTTGTCTATCTGTCCTTCCTTTGTCCTTGACTTCTTTTTTTCATTCTTAGTGTAGTATACTGTGTGTGATGGGTGAAGGTGTTATTTTTTAATTTGATCAGTATTCTATATCAAATGGTGTTTACAGGACAATATACTGAGACTTAATGTCTAATATAATTAGCTGAGGCTTAATCTCAGAAGCTAGATGAGGAAGAGACCATGCTTTTCTAGTGTTGCCTGTGCAGTTTTGCATTTTAAAAACTTTTTTTTTTTACTGCCCCTTTCAGATTTTCTCTCCTATTCTTTTTTTTTTTTTGCCTCAAAGTAAAAACAATGATTATTTGAAGGGCTTTAAAAACAACAGAAAATATATAGTTATGTACTATTTGCTGTGATCATGTTTCTGCCTTTGCATGGTTATGACATGGCAAGATTAATGCGAGTGTAAGTCAATGTATACACCAAGTCAATTTTCCATGCATAAAAGGAATCTAAATTAAAATGGCAGCTTGTAAACTCAATATGGCATGCGACAAGTTGACAAATAGTAAATAAAGCCTAGTAATAAAACCCAATTAATTTCAGGTCTGCAAATGTGTTGAAGTAGTTGATGTGGCAAACAAAGTTATTGTCTCATCCTCAGAAAATGAGAAATTTAATCTGGAAATTGCCCAGATAAGTATAACTTGTTATCTCTGATCAATTTGTAGAAAAAAAGAATGTGTGTACAGTTTCTCTAAGAAAACTGTTTTATATATCTGAACATGCAATCTCTTTCATAGAGTTTCAGAGTGAAAAAGTCAAACCTTTCTTAATTGTGTTGGGATGAATACTTATAGTTCTAGCTAATCCTCCATTCCTTGAAATTAATTCTTAAATTAGAAGAGCAATGTCTAGACCTTCATGTTCAGTAAGGCATAGTAATAAGCACTTAAGATCAAACTGCTTTTCTTTATACAGTAAATGCCTACATGTGTGCTCTGTAACTACTTAGATTTATTTTCTGTTTTGAACTTCAACTGTTTCACTTTGCTTGATGGAGCACAGACACACCATAAGTACAGTATGTGAAGCACTCCTCCCATTTATTACTGTAGTAATTGCTTTTCCTTTGGGGAATTCTTCTTCAAAGTGTTGTAAATATTTATTCAAAGAATGATCTCATCTGTGTCACAGCTTTCTATGGACACATTCATGACCTTAAGAAATTATGTCTCTTCTTTTCAAAAACATATGATACAACTTGAAAATTACCTTTATGAGGGGAGGGGAGAAGACCCTGCACCTTTTAGAAATACCTGAATTATTGTTGAAATATTAATTTGTTGAAAACCTATTTGTGTATTTTTAGAATATTAAAAAGGCAAGTGTATATCTCTATATTGTGAGCAATAGCACCTGAAAAATTTTTTCAAGTTCTGCAATGTATAAACCTTTTATTCCATTTAAATACAAGACTTGATGATTCATTCTAATAAAGAAAAAGCTAGTTGAATGATGCAAATTGGTTGCAGATATTAAGCCATGTGCTCTTACTGCTGGTAATTAGTTAGTAGTCTTAGAAATGTTTTTCCATAATATTTTTCTTAAATATTATATAACAGCTTCTGACTTGATGAACCCTGAGGCATAAGAACATCAGGCAAGCATTATACATTCAGTGTAGTTGTAATTTACATTTAGTGCTTTTTTGTAGTTTAAAAATTATGGGGTTTTTAGATGCCATGCATACTGATTTTTCTAAAGGCCCCTTTTAAACTACCTTGAGTAACAAAACTTATGGAGGGTGAGAATGAATAGCTGCAGGAAAGGATGAAGAATTCTGCACTACTAAAACAAAAACCAACCAAAAAAACTCCACCAAAAACTACACACAAACACACACCACCCATATATAATGTTTATACAGTGATGCATTGAGATAAATGATACTAATGTATATGATGCTTGCAGTAAAATTCTAAAAACTCTGAATTATGTTTCTTTTAATTTCCACTTTGTTTTCAAATATGAAACTGGAGGGGGGGTGACAACAAATTCAGATTAGTGATTGGATGATTATCTGGCTGAGGTTTGAGAATAAATACAACATCCAAAGTATTGCAGTAATTCACAGCTTCATCGTGTTAAGGTGCTATATGACAACATGCTTTGGATTTTGTTCATCTTACACATTTTTCTTCTTTCCTGTTACTGACAAATGTTAATGAAAGCTAGACCCTGCAAGGTTAAAACTTGATGTACGATTGTCAAGAAACAATCCTATTTTACAGGATATGCTCTAGTATAATGGCCAGTGCTCTCCTTTAGTTTGCTGTTAGGTACTTTGATACTTCTGCTGTTATTCGGCAAAATACAGAAGTACGTATTTTATCTCACGCTGTTTAGAACTACCAAGTGCTTAAACATCCACAAAAGCTGTAGCTATAAGATAAAGATTTTGTATTATTCTTAATCTTAACCCTGATTCAAATAGTTATCTTCCATTTCTCATCTGCCCTTATCCCTTTTACTTTAACTTTCAACTCTGGAGTTTGTGTCTGCTGTTCAAGACTCCCTCACCGTTCCGTGTGCAGAAGCCAAGTGATTCCAAAAAGACATCATTTCAGAAGTAGAGAACTGCTGTGCTAGAAGTAATACCAGCCCATTTCATAGGCTTTTCTTGTAAATTAAACTTTTCAAACATTGGCCAGGAAATGAAAATGGCTATTCCTCCATGTTTCAACAAGAGAAAAACATAATGTGGAGCCATAAATTCTAAGACTTGCTCCGCTGCTATTTTTGTGTGTGTCAGCAGGTGGTGCTGAAATGCAGTGTAGTAGTTGAGAGAAAGGCACACGCACAAAGTGAAATAAAAAATAACGCTTAGAAAGAACCTGTTTTGCTTTCTGGGCTGTAGGAGGTTTTGTTCTTCGGAGCATCTTTAAGTTAGGTTATAAAACTATTTTTATTTCTAAATATTAGTAAATTGTGGAAACTATAGTTCAATTTTCTTTTGCAGCCAGGGATACTAAAGTGTTTTTGTAAAATGCAAATCATTGTCACACGTGCACTGGTTTTGTGACAAATATGACAATAAAGGACATGCAGGCAACCCAGGCAAAAGATGAGAGGGGTATATGGGTTCGCGAACCAAATAGTTAAAGCAGTAGGGACAGTGAACTCATTCCCGTGATGCTTGCCATAGATCCATTAAGAAATTGGACCTGAAAACCACCAACAGTACTCCTTCCCAGACTAAGGAAGGATTTACACAGTAAAAAGGACAGAGTAACGGTGCCATCTAGGGATTAATTTTCTTAGTGCTCTGTCAGTACTCTTTGTCTGGGTGTGGGCAGCACTTAAGAAGTGAGCAATGCTTTGGTTATTTTGCCAGTAAGTAACACTCCTGCCTTATGTGCTGCTTCTGAATGATGTATACTGAAAAGTGTCAGTCCCATTTAGGAAAGGAGGAGGAACTTAATTTCTTCTAAATATTGTCTTTATTTCTCTTTTTGGCCAGAATCAGCTCAAGAAGTAACTAAGTAGAAGCAGTGGAATTTGGGATGCTGTTGGCGCAATACTTAATCACACAGTTGGGTAGTATTTCCTCTTCTGTCTCACTCAATGCATTGCATGATTTAATAGGAATACCAGCTTTCTAGCATACCTTTTTACTGCCATTCTGTTGTAAACCTCGAGCAGAAACTCCCCGCAGCTGTGGTCCCACTCTCTCCAAACTTTTTATGGGATTAATGGCAATTAATCAAATAAGAGAAAAAGAGTTAAAGTGTTTCCTCTCTTTGCCACTCCACATTTTTGTATGATCAATGGTGTTACATGTGAGTATTTTTTTCAGCAGCAAAAAAGTGATATTCCTGCATTGGGGAATGTGAACATAGAGGTAGAAGTTGAGTGATGTCTAAGGTTTAATGGCAGGAATGGGAATGTTTATATCATTAGGGTTTGGGTTTTTTCTCCAGGTAAATTAGAACTGGAACTATAAGATTTGTTGTCCTAGGTAATATAAAACATAGATAATTTATGATTGTCATAAATTAATACCTAAAAAAAGTCCACTTCATTCTTTATACTGAGATTCATTACATCTTGCTTTAGTTGTTACATGCTTTGTTTGCTTTAAGTGTGCTGCTTACAAACAAGCAGGTGTGTTTCTTGTGGAGGTTGTGGCTCACTCACTGACCAGTGCAAGTCTGACAGTGTGTGTGTTTACCTACTTTTATCTTCTGTTTTTCAAATAGTGGCAGTCTAGAAGGATAGAAGGCAACAGGTGGCTTATACTGAGAATTAAGAGGTGATTTTTGTGTTGTGTAATTTGGATGGGTCTGCACTGGCCCAGAAAATGATCTCAAGTACTTCACTGTTTCAGCATTTCTAGTCTTGCTCAGGCTACCTTAACTATTGACTCTTGGAGGGTGACAGCCAACAGACATCAAAGTGCCAGCACTTTCCAGAAGGAAAGGAGTTCTCCAGAAATGAAGACAAGAGTTCATACAACCTGATGAAGAAGAGGCTGTTTAGATATACTTTCCAGATGGGCTGTATTGTTACTAAGCCGTTTACTCTATTCCCACCACATCTTAACACTCCTAGTAACATGTTCCTTTTCTTCCATTCCATTGTATCTCTTTTGCCCTCAGCAACCATTCTTCATGCAATTAATTTTTCCCCAATAACAAGAACTCTATGTTCTGCTTACCTGGGTTGAAATATAATTTAAAAATTATAAATTTAAAAAAATATTTAAAATTATTTCCCTCTTTTTCTGTCTTCTGATGTAGATTTCCTGCAGAGCTTTTCCAGACTTGGATCAAGAGTCAACAGCTGGCCAAACTGCTGTTGGATAAAAGTAGATGGCCACAGGTTGACACATCATGTCACTTGTTTTGATAAGAAATCTTCTGTGTTATTTGTGAATACGTGCATGTTGCAAACTATTAGAGACACAAATAATACAGAAATAAGCTCTTTTTCAAATACTTTTTGGTTTTGTTTTCATGGACAGTTAGGGGGTGCTGTGAAACATCTGAGATAAATGTCTATGTAGAAATCAAGATATTTGAAGAGATGTGAAGATGAGGAAGCTATTAAGTGGAGATGAAGAAAGATTAGACATCTACAATTAAAATGGAATAATGCAGACTTTTAAAGAAGCTCAGTAATATATAGTTCTTCAGTAAAAAATGAATCATAGAATTGTTATATGCAAGCTTTTCACTCACGAATTCATTCTAGTACATAGTTAAAGCACTGTGTATCAGCTCTCAAATCAACTCTTATATCGATTACTATGTCATATTTTGAAAGGAACTAAACACCCCAATGTCAGAAAAATTCGTACCCCATATCTTTTATGCAACTTTAAAGAATTGTTAAAAACCCAGCTGCACATTAACCATGCTTCTCATGAAATGCGTGTTATCTACTTTACCACTCTTGACCTTATCATATGGTAATTTTCTAGCTTTTAAGATGTAATTTTTGAGATTTTCAGCGGTACTCCCAGTTTCTTCCTAAGATGCTTTTGCTGTCTTAAGTAGTCTTTAAATGATTTACTTCTAGTACTTTCACTTTATATTTCATATGTTGATTGCTTGCTGAACTCTTGCCTTGATGTATGAATAGTAAACGAAGCTATGAAAAGCTTTAAATTTAATTTGCATCAGCTTCTAAAGTCAGCTTATTTTATATTGCAAAGATGAGTTTCCTAATCTTTACTTCATAACTATAGAAAAGATTTAATAAAATTAAAAATAACTCAAATACCTTACTATTTAAAACCACATGTTGAAAAGGCTTTGGGTTACCAATGATTTCATTGAAAATTATTCTGTTTACTTGTATGATTTATATATGAACCTTTTCCTAGAAAGGAAGAAAAAAAGCGTACTTGTTTTTCATGTTCTACCAAACTTATCAGCTCTGTACTTAATAGTTTGCAAGGTTTTCAAGAAATTTGAAGAAGGCATCTCAGCCTTTAAAAAAATAAAACATAACAAACAACAGTAAAGCCTTCATTGAGCTGATTCATATTTAGGATTTTAACATATCCTAAAGTTATTATTACTGCTTTCTTGAGAATCTTCTTATATAAAGGCTTACAACTTGAACTCTCCCGTTGGACAGGAATATTTTCAATAAGCCCGGTTAGTTCTGTAGCAATTTTTCAGTGAGCCAAGTTAGCGCCATAGAATCATAAAATCATATAGGTTGGAAGGGACCTATGGAGTGCATGTAGTCTCACCTCATGCTCATTGTAGGGCCAATTGTGGCAGGTTGCTCAGGGCTTTGTGTGGTTGGGTTTTCAGATATCCCCAAGGGTAGATGTTGCACAACCTTCTTTTAGCCCCTGTTCCAAGACTAACTGCCCTCACTGTGAATAAGCTTTTTTCCTTTATTGAGTTAAAATTTCCCATGCTCTAACTTGTATCCATTGTCTCTCATGCTTCTGCTGTGCATCTCTGAGAAGAACTTGATTTAATCTTCTCTGTGTAGTTGTAAACTTCAAGAGGTTTTCCCCTTAGCTTTGTTTTAAGTCTGAACAAACTTGTTTCTCTCAGCTTCTTATATGTTATGCCCCGACCATCTTGGTAGCTTTTGGCTGGACTTCCTCCAGTATGTCCGTCTTATACCGCAGAGTCCAAAATTGGTCATAAAATGCAGTTAATAATACTGAGCTAATTAAAAGAGTGAGCTTATGGGGGGGGACGACACGAATGGACGGACGGACGACAAAATCATGGGCTGAAATAACCAGAGAAAGCAAGAATCACTCTGGTGCTATAAATATCATTTAAATAAAGGCCAATAAATTACAGTAAATGATGATTCTGTAAGGTTCAGATTTCTGTGGGAGAATATCTTTTGGAAAGTTACCTGATACAGATTTAAAGAGACCTCAGAGCTATTCAAGACAGGTAATGAGAAAGATTAGAAATTCTCAATATGGAGCATACTTTACTATTAGTGTGCTTTTTATCTAGCTTCAGCTTCCAGCCACTGAACCTTCTTTGGTGTCTTCCTTCTAATACAAGATTTCTTGACTAATTCAGTTGGTATTCTGATATTTGTGAAAATCCTTTTGAATTGACCAATACACTTCCCAGAACAGAGAATAAAAGTTATTAAAAATATATAGTTTAATTCTGGTACCTCACAACTCAGAGTGCAATTAAAGATAAGAAATAAACAATAAAAGATTTAATTTGACATATAATTATTATTCAATATTATAGGTGACTAATGGTGAGAAATTGGCAGGCATGACTTGCAAAAGTTGTTTTCTTAATTTCTCCTCAGTTACTACTTAAAATATCACTATCTAGTCTGTTCCTGGGCCAATTAATTGAGATTACTCTGAGTTCCTCCATCCAAAATATATCCTAGTCCCAAAGATTTTTTTCTGAATAGTATGTCCTTTCTATCAATGTAGTTGAATCACTCATGATCATCTGGCTTCCCAGACATTGCAGCTTCCCTTCCTGATGGGTATGGCAAATGCGATTTTTGCCCTGCATATAGCCCTTCACAATGCTGTGTTCTAGCCAGCTGTTTCTCAGCTTTCATTTTACATCTCTGGCTCATCAACTGGCTTGTACTTGGAGCTAATCCCCCCTTCATGATAATTCACATCATGAAACCAGTGCACAAATCTGATTGCTTTGTGATATTGGTCTACTTGTTTCTTTACTTTTTTTTTTTTTTTAGACAAGTCCTTTGAGACATTTTCTCATGCAACCTGGACGCTTGGGAAGAGTTTTCTGTAACCATCCTAGCTGCTCCATTGTTCCTCTTTAAATCCCTCCTTAAAACCTTGTTTCTGGGATGCTTAAAGAAACATGATAATTGTTAGCTGTGTGTCTGCTAAAACCTGTCCAACACTAAGTAAAATGCTCTCAGTGGGAAGTGGTTGGAGGTTACTCATACCTATAGCTCTTAGTCATGAAGCAGGATTTCCTGCTCCTTTTTCTAGAGCCAGAGTATTTAGAGTGTCTAGTTGCTTCATGGGACTGGACTTTTGGACAGAAAGAGGCTACTCCAAAGAATGATTTGGGAACAACTACATTCATCTTTCTTGGAGAAAGTGTATCTTTTTCCTATTGACTGTAGAGGAAGTCAAAGTAAAACACCTCTCCAAATGGGGTGCTAAAGGTATTACGATGTGTTCTGCAGGGTTAGTACTGATCTTTATAATGGTTTATGTTTTATTAATGATCTCTTAGCATTATGCCATAAAGTTTCTGAGACAAAAATGGGCTTTTTTTTGTATTTATTTACAAACAGTGCTTATATAAGCTTATCAATTTGTTGGCTGTGTTTGTAAAACATAAGTATTTCTAAGCTCAGTCAATTCTTACAGTGTGGCAAGGAGAAATTTAGAGTCATTCTGCACATCTGATATACTTGAATTGTCTCGATAAAGTTTAGAGAGAATTCTGTAGAATACTCTGGAATTTAGTGTAAAGCTATAAACAGGAGAAATGTTAGTCCTAGATGGTCCAAGAAACCTTAGTGAAAGGTGGAAAAGCAAAAAGATTGAGCTGATAAGAAGCAATTATAGGAGCTTTTAGAACCACCAACAGAGGCCATTTACAAATGAAGAGTTAAAAAAACAAACAAACAAAAAGTGTGAAATATATCAGCCATTCAAAATATGGAGTAATATGCCTTAAGTGGAAACCTCATTTATTTAAAATATTGTTAGTGTGAAACTGCTATATCTTAATGTTCTTTAAAGGTCTAACTAAAATTATTTACGTGTAGCCTGAAAGGATAGAAGCAAATGAGCTGTAAATGTGCATGCTTTGTTTTAATCCAATATATTTCAAGGGTGGTAAGGGGTGATGTCAAAGTAAAATGCAAGTTAACTACATTGGGTTTTTGGGGGGTTTTTTTTGGTTTTTGTTTTTGTTTATTTTATTTTGAAGTGACGTTGTATTTAATGTTAGTTTATAATGCTAGGGGGTTAACAGAATTTGATTAAAGCAATTCAGTGAAGGTATGGTCTGTTTTACTGCTGCATCCTGTTGACCATAAAAGCCCAAGAAACAGGTAGTAGGTCCCGTGTGTCTTGTAGATATCAACTTCTGAAAGAATCTTCAGTATAGAGTGCTAGGTTTTCTGAGATTGGACATTACCCCACTGTAGTGGCTGTGGGAGATTAAAAAAAAAAAAAAAAAAAAAAAAATTTCACGTTGGAGACACTGCCTGCTAAATGCCCTGGATGTAAAGACTGCAGTTGTCTTACAAAAACCTCTTCTAATCTTTTTGCAGTTTTTATAAAATTATATTGTGAAGAAAAATGTCTAAGTAAATTTAGGTAAGAAATATTCTCTCATGTCCTGCAGATCCCTGAATCGCCCCCATAAGCATGATTAAGTGTTTTCTGTTTGTGTTTTTTGTTTCATATTTAAGTGTATCATTTATTCACTTTCAGAAAAAACAAACAAAAATCCCAAAACCCACATCCCCACTCTCCCCCCTCAAAAAAACCCCACCACAATTATCATATTTAGCCAACCACAGTAAAAGATAATTAAATTAATTGCTTTTATTAGGTGGACTTCTAGACAAATGCTATCCCACAATTGATCAAAATGAATTGAAAATTTTAAGTTTCTATAAATAAAACCAGAACTTCAGGTTTTACTGCATGTGAATTATAATAATTTTTAGCAATTTAATTATGCAAAGGTAGCACTAGAAAATATTCTAAACCAATAAATTTTGAAGTTGTTTTAAAATAGTAATGAACAGTCCTTTTTTTTTTTTTTAGTAAACTACAGTTTGTCACCTTGTAATTTTATTAAACACTACAGAAATTAACTTCTGTTGTCATACAGCAAGCAATACAATACCTGCATAACAATAACGAAAGTATGTTTTCCTTTACTACATCTACCAAATGTGTTCTCAGCCAGTTCTTCCAAAGCAGTTCCAGCTACTAGGTTACCATAATGCAGTCCCAGTTTTCCAGAATTCATATGGTTTCAGAGTTCTTAAAATCATTCCGGACACAAATGTGCAACTCTTGAAGGGTCTGAGGTGCTTTCAGGACTTGTTTTGCTTATGAATTTCTAACCAGCTCATTCTTTTTGTCTTGATGTTGCTCTCCTGACGTACAGAAATGTTCATATTTGTATAATTTTGTTGCTAATTATCCATTTTTCCTTTCTACCATCCATACATTGTGCATGTGGAAGATCACACACTGGTTTGGGTGATCAACAGGGCCATAATGTAGCCTGACTTCAAGTATCTCTAGTTTTACCATAAGTGTATTTCCAGAAAGTAAATACAGAAAGGCAGGCACTAAAATATTTTTTTATGCGTAGTTTTATAGCTGAATAGTTCCCCTTTCTATAATAGATGGCTGTTTGTGCGCAGCTGAGACCTCCACTTTTTAATCATAAGAAAGGGAAAGGAACAGCTTGCAGGTTAATGCAAGCTCAAGTTCCTGGGCCTGGCAAAACCCTCTCGAGCTGCTCGGCCAAACGCCACTTCACGGGCCATTTTGGCTCCTTGGTGTAACAAGAAGTTCCTTCTGCCCTGCCCTGTTTGCATAGCTAGGATCGTTTTCCTGCTTTCCCCTTCTAGAACTCCTTCATTCCTTCTGTAAAAATATTTTTTAAATTGTTATTAGGAGCAACAGCTATAACCTACCCTCATGTTGGTTTTAGGAAGAATGCCTACAGGAGAGGAACATCGACTCAGTCTCACAGGAGTCTCATCTGAGGTTTCCAGTTGAATAAAAAGCAAAACACACACACAAAAAGAAACTAATTACCGCTCTAATTCAACTGGACCACTTCAAAAATACTGCAAACTTTTCGTGTTGTGCAACAAACATGCTAGAAATCCCCGTGGTTTCAGCAGGAAAGAAAACCTACACAGATTACTGTTGCAAGATATTTGGGCAACTAAGGGATTAACTTCCAAGAAATAGAGCCAGTTATTATTAACCATTAAATAAAATTAAACCCATCAAACTGTCTTTACCTAACTTTTTTTCCATTAGACAAGGATTTCATAAAATGTTGAGTAGTATTTCTGAGAAAATACAAATCCCTAGCTACGGTTGCAGAGTTCAGAAGAAAGGAGAGAGGCTGGTGCACCCTAAACAGTGGCTTGCAAGAGCAGCAGAATCATTGGTGATTTTTATTTCTTTTCAAAAGGAAAAATGTTATTTCCAACTCTTAACAGGAATTTTATAAAAGAAGCAGAACCATTGTGCATGTCCACTGGTAGTTCACTTATAGAAATACCGTGTTTTGTAGTTCCTTGTTACTGTATTGTTATTGTCCATAGAAGTCCCTGACAGCCACTCACTCGGAAAGCACGACAATACAAAGGAGAAAAGAAAGAAAGAAATAACTGTATTAAATTTGTCTACCCTTTAAATAAAGTTGCCATTTTCCCCACAATCTGTCACAAAGTAATTGTTTTGCTATCTAGCTGTAGCAAATTTTAACAGCAAGAAACTCATTATTTAAAGGGCTTTTAAATTTCACATTTTATCTCATTCAACAGTAATCTTTCAAATTCTGTTCCTTTATTCTGCTAATACCACTGACTAAATTGCTAGCAACGTATGATTTCTCATTTGGGTTGATGTTCAATGCTGAAGAAAGCTGTAGTCCAACATGCTCTCGTTTTTGTTTTTGTGGCATTTTTAGCACAGTATTCTTGAATACTTTTCACATAAATTGTGTCAGGGAGCTGAGCGTACCTGTGAGGGAAGGAGAGAACAAAAGGTCCACCTGTTTAGGTATGGGGCTATGTTGAAAAGCTAACTTTCCTGCACTCAAGTTGAAAAATTTGATTTTTTTTTTTTTTTTTTTTTTTTTTTGCATATGCATACTTTAACTGGGAAGTCTGCATTGCTCTGGAATGAATCTAAAAATGGGTGGGTGAGTGGTACATGGCTGAGACAATAGACTAGGTTCTTCCTTCATGTGTCATTGTAAGACAATAACCACCATTAAACCTGGCTGTTCTTATACTTTCAAATTCTAAAATAAATCATATAGTGATTTTATGATTCATGTATGTTGTTATACATCTTTATGTCCATCTAGAAAAAATAGATTAAATAAAGTTATAGTTTAATGCGTGGGGATCTGAAAAGCACAAATCTGCCCTCAAATCTTGGCTAAATATGTGTAAATACCTTCTCAAACATTTTATGCACTTAGGAAAAAAACCACTTGTCTACCTCTACATCTATCTTGTCTATTTTGGTGGGGTTTACAATCAATGTATCATTAAAAAAAAAAACAAAACCCAAACCCTGATTTCTATGTTAAGTCTCAGAGTTATTAGAATTATACTGAATTAAGTAAATAACATTTAGTGTTTTTCGAAATTTTTCTATATACCTTCCAGCTTCTGCATAGAGTGAATAATTCTTTTTACCAGTGTAAGATTTTTGGCACAATTTTGTATACCATTCTATATGTATTTTATTTACAAAGCAATTTAAAAACCTTGTAATATCATAATATGTTTCTCATTAAACATTCACATGACTAAGGATAACATATAATTAAACTTTGCTATTTTTATTATTTGATGCAGTTATATGTATCTGTATTTTCACTGTCATCAACATGCCTTCATAACAAATCCTAAAACCTGTTCAAGCCATTAAATTTGTATTAAGGCATCTTGTACCATAGTTAATCATTAGAAGGATTAGGGGTTTTCTTTAGATATTGGGCGCTTCATACTTTTTCTCATCATTAGGAATGGGTTACTGCCTCAGTAAAAAGACTTCTATTAAGATTTCAGTCTCCTCTTCTTCCTCCCTGCTAGCAATGAATGGATCCTTTTAAACACTAGGTATTAGTTCCCTGAAGACTGAGTAAGTTTCTGAAATGTGCTGCTTGTAAGGACGTAAAGGCATTTTGCAGCTGCATAAGTCTAAAGGGAGCGTGTGGAACTCAGTTTATTGGAGTTATTTTTATTCTTTTAAGTGAAATCAAAATCTTGGATGGTTTCGGTGGGGAGTTTTGTACTGATTTTTTCTGAGAAAAATATATTTTAAACAAATAACCTAATGTTATTCTCAGAATGGGCTGATCTACTAGGCCTTGGGGGGGGGGCAGAAGGGGGTGGGCAGGGAAGAACCAGTAAAGTGCTGGGATAATGTTTATACCCAAAGTAGGAGGACAAATTAAGTTTCTAGGGCAACATTATCATGAGGTTTAAAGCTATTAATCAAAAGTGATAAGCATGTACCTTTTCTTCTTGGTTCAGAAAGATAGTCCATACGCTGTAGCCTTTGTATGGCAAATAAGATACAGATGCCCTTTGCTGAAGGGAACCAGTTTTTATCTAGATTTATCTAAGCCATCTGCAGGAGTTTGTCAACTTAATTAGAGGAAAAAACCCAAATTATCAAGAAGGTATAATTTACTTAGACCCTAACCTTGCTAGGATGTACATTCTGGTAATGTTTAGCTGCTCTATTAGGTGCTTGTTCATATAGTTTACGCTTAGGTAGTATATATTTTGAACATGCATGTGTAATGTAGCTACGAAACCTTAGGCAAAATATGCTGCAGTATCAGCTCTTCAAGGTGACTTTCTTTCACGCTTTGGTGCTTCTTGCATTTCCATTCATCTGTGTGCCATATCTCGCTTCATATCCAGCTGGATTACACAGAAATTGATCGTGATTTTTAAGATAGAGCCAAAACTCCCAGGAGATGGCCTTTATGCAAATCACATTCTCTAGAGAAGTGAATAGATGCTTAGAATAAAGGAAAAGTGGATAATTACCTGTTGGGTGGTAAATAATCATATGCCTAAAAGAAGACAGAAAAATAAGCACTGCATGTGTTTGTCTTTGATATTTTTGCCTTTGATATAATTTAGAATTCTTGGTATAGTACTTAATATTTAGAGATGCAATGTCATTTTGCAGACAGAAGAAGGATTTAATCCGGTTATATTTTCTTGCTCTATTGCTCATCCTTCATTTGTTTTCCCAATCTGTTTGTATATTATATCTCTGTAAATGTGCTTTTTTGTTTGTTTTGGGGGGTTTACTTTTGTTGGTCTTGTTTCTTAAGAAAAAGATATGCATTTAAAACTTAAAGCAGTATGAGATTGAAAAATCCTGCCTCTCAGACAACAGTTGTTCTGGTTTGGGTTTTTGTTGTTGGTTTGTTTGGGTTTTTGGGTTTTTTTTTTCCTTAAGGGGCAAAGCCACTCACAAAAGAAAGCTTAAGAAAAATTTAAATTTATTATCAAATTATAAATACTATATATACACACTGACTCTATTTCTAATGACAAAATGAAAAAGATTAAAATGACTTTTTAAATTTCTCTCCTGTTATAAAGGGACTATAAGGCGTTTTGTGTATATAAATTGTATGTGTAATTTGAGGCAGGGTTTCAAATAGATAGTTTAGAGTATGTATGTAAATTTTAGCCTCAAAGGAAACACTGTTGCTCTTTTCACTGACCATTCTTCAGGTGTAATGTGAGTGTGCAAGGAGTACAAGTATGACAAGGTGCAAATAGAAGTGAAATGTATGAGTTGACTGATTTTAGCAGTTTGCAGTGAAAAATATAGGCCTGAGTCCTGAAAAATGTTATCAGTTACTTAATACATGTCCGTATTTCTCTCTCTATATGCCTAATACATGTGTGTATGCATATATATATTCCTAGTTTGATTATTTTGATTTTAGGAGGATTATGCCTATGCCTCAAATTAAGCAAATACGTAACTCTTTTCAGGATCAGACCCTGTCTACTTCTTACAGGAGCTTATTAATAAAATATACAGATGACTGGAATTTGCTTTCATAAATAAGTTCTAAACAAATCTTTGAAGCTGTAAGAATCATGCTGTTGTTTTTTACTGTTTGTTGTTATGCTACTATTCCTAGTTACTTTTTTTTTCTTTTGTTTACTTAATGACAACTACAAACTTGTCAAAGACCTAGCTAGTGTGAATTCATGCTTAAGCTAGTTCTACAGATTTTTCTTGTGAAATGTGAATAGGTACCTGCAAAAAGGGAAAAATAGATACCATGAATAAACATAAACTAATTTTTTCTTTAGAGTATATGTTAAAAGACTTTTTTTTCCCCCTCCCTAAAATAATTATCAGTCTCTGCTGATAATGAGTTAAATCCTGAACTCAGTCACCCTCAGAGTTAAAAAGTGTTTCCTGCTGTTCAGAGGGACACTCCTGTGTTTCAGTCTGTGCCCATTGCCTCTTGTCCTGTCACTGGGCACCACTGAAAAGGACCTGGCTCTGTCCTCTTTGTACCTTCCCTTCGGTTATTTACATACACTCATCAGATCTCCCTTGAGCCTTCTCTTCTCCAGGCTGAAGTTCCAGCTCTCTCAGCCTTTCCTCATAGGAGAAGTACCGTTGATCATCTTGGGAGTCTGAGAGTCTCTTAATCCTCTTAGTGGCCCTTTCCTGGACTTTCCATCTAGTAGCTCCATATCTCTGTCATGCTGGGGAGCCCAGAACTGGACCCAGCACTTGCGATGTGGCCTCAGCAGTGCTGAGTAGAGGGGAAGGATCACCTCCCTCGACCTGCTGGCAATACTTTGCCTAATGCAGCCCAGGATACCATTTGCCTTCTTTGAGGCAAGGGCACTTTGCTATGTATCTACAATTTTTAAATGTAAGTTGATTTGAATTTCCTAGATATTTTTTCTAAAACGTTGGTGAGACTTACTTATCTCTAACTTTTCTCTGTAAAGAAAAAAAAAAAAGAATTCAGTAATTAGTTAAAAACTGTCTAGTTTGTATCTTTTGGTATCCATGACTCTTTGCTGTTATATTTTGCCTTTACAATTATTCTGGTTCTGTACCGAAATACTAACTAGATTATTGTGTCAGATATTATACAAAATTCAGATTGTCTTTCATATAGATTAATATAATTTTCAAAGAATATTAAATGCAGTATGGTCTCTATTTTGCAAGATATCAGAAATGGTGTTTATTAGTGTTTTAGAATAATTCCCAGAGCACGAAGAGTGGATACAACTACAGTAAAAATTGAGCAGCTTGCTTTCTGTAAATCATCAGCTTGTGGAACCCTTGCTCATATTGATAAACACTTTACAGATAATTACATTCTAATAATCTGCTATTCAATGTGAAGAGACTAACCGGGCATGACCCCCAAACTTACAGTTCTTTTGGAACAGTAGAAATAAACGTTAACAGGTATCTCACTGATAAAATTGTTGACAGAAAATTACAAATATGTTATGATAGGTAACGACTTTAATCCACAATATAACGTGGCTGAAATGAGATGTAATGATATGCAGGAATATTATTAATTCATTCTTCACATATATTCATCAAACACTGAAGGAAATTATATTCAGTAAAGGGAACTTTACACTGCACTGTGTGACTGAAATATATCCCAGGACCAACTTCTCTGACATACAGCTAGAATCACATGGGTCTGGGTCAGTCAGCCCACTGTTGACACAAACCATATAATTTTTCACAAGTTCTTTGAGCACCATTCAAAAGAACAGTTATTGGTCCTCATTTTTCCAGTTTCAGCCTCACCTTCTGATATCTTATGTGTTCTATACATACCTCTTACCAACATTCAGTGCCCCTCTCTGTAGGATTCTGTGTAAATGTTTACATTCTAGTCCTGTAGTCTTACCAATATTTTTACTGGGGGAAACACAGTAGTTAAAAGTAAGGAAAATATGGTTCCTCCTTTCTGAATCTCCATCAACTGATCTAAAAGGGTGCAGCCTTGAAATCTGTCTGCAGTGTGTTTTTCTTTTCTACAGTAGTTATCACTTCGTTTCCTATGAGGGAGCAAAGATGTGATAAGATAAAAGAAATGAAGCTTTAAGTTATCTTTTTAATCCTCATTCCTGAGATTACTTTTAAAGAAGGTATTTTCTCCTATCTCAAGGGATGCTCCAGTGTAACTTCTACTGAAATTTATTTTAGAAAACATGTTGTTTATAGAGACTGCAAAAATAACACAAAAATTCATATCACAGTTGATAGTTATGCAGAATAATACAGATGTAATGTATTTTAGTCAAGCCTTGGTTCTTTAAAGAGAAAAAGCAAAATATCTCCACTGTTTTTCCCTAGCAATTTCTTATGTAAACTTAGTCTTTTTGCATTCTATCTTAAGACTCAGCTAAAGTAATATTTTGCCACTAAAAAGGTCATCTGTTAGTTCATCAGTTATCTTTTTAGAAGCAGCATTAAGCTTATTCTATGTTTTTTTAATATTTCATAGGAATTTCATGGATAGCTTATCTACTAATTATATATATTTACCGAAAAGGTCCATTTTATAATGGGAAAGGTTAGGATCCCAGGCATCAAAAGTAGGTATCAGTGTCTTTAGCTTTAGACTGGAAAAGGTTGGATTAGATAGTCGATATACAGCACAACTGTACCTTGTAAAGAAAGATCTCGTAATATAGAGGGGGAAAAAAATCAAGGTAAAAGCTGGCAAAAATATGTAATTAAGAGGCAAGCAGGCATTCAAAAAACCCAAGTAAAGAATTTCCTTAATATCTGGAGTCAAACTCTGCCCAGTTTGAGACTTTACAGGTATTTTCCTTCTTGGAAGCATCTATTAAAAATAACTGGGTTTATGTTATTTTAAAATGAGCTATGCTTTAGGCACTTCTGCAAACATTAAGAAGAATTTTGATGCTTTTTTTTGTATTATTAAACATTTATACTGTCAAATCCTGTGCAACTATTTCAAAGCATAATTTAGTACTTTGAATGAATGGAGTTTGACCATGATTTATCAGGTTTGTCTTGTTACTTGAAGAGGGACACTCCAAAACAAACTTTCTCACCTGAAAAAAATATGGACGTGTCTTTTTGTCTTATCAGGAAGGCTTGGCCAAGGCTGCTAATGGTAAATCTTATTCTTTCAAACTTTGTAACTTCCTTCTTAAACATTTCAGACTGAACTATCACAATATTCTCTTGCTATAAAATTCTTATTCTTTAGTAAGAAGCTATTTGCTAGTTAGTTGTTTGGAATCTAGTGTAATAATATTAATTTTTATTTACCCAATATTTTATATTCAAAATATGCACATACAGTGGGTCATTTCTTTTATGGAAGAATAGTATTTCTTTGCAGCAATTTCCTAAAATGCCTTCACTCTGTTTAATTAAATAGAAACCTGTCCTTTATCACAAAGGAGTGTCATGATATGGCAACATGTGTGACTGAGATTAAAACAGTATCAGAAAAATTATAGGAAGTTATTGGAAGGACGGTGCCATATTACAATGCAGGAAAAAGCACATAAAGGAAATCAAATTTGCTAGCAAAACTGATTATTAACAGTAGTTCAGAAGTGACCAAGAAAATCAGCATTATTTTATAATACATAATCCATAAAATCCTTTCTTGTATGTCTCTAAAATTGCAAACTATAATGCATTCAAAGAAATTGCAAATATAAACTTTATCTGAAATTTAGACCTTGATGAAATTGGTTTTGTCTTCTGTTTGGTTCTTCATTAAGGCATGGTACTTGCTTTATACTTTCTTCTATCAACTGTGCCATCATCCTTCCATAATAGAAGGTTATCTTTAAGTAATCACAGGAAGGTTATTTCAGATTTTAGAAATACGCTTACTTTTAAGAGTCAAGTTCTTTCCAGTTTTGTTTCATCTGATCTTTCACAATCTTTGCTATTTCCTGTTGACTTTGCACCTAATCCTGTATACGAGAAAAAAGCTTTTTCTTACTTTTTCTCTTTTTCTTAAAGTTTTTCATTTAAAAATATAATTGTGTTTTGATGAAATATCTTTAGACAAAAAAAATGAGAAGACTGGGTATAAATAAAGCTGGCTTCTACAGGGCATTTTTTTTGTGTTTTTTTTTTTTTTTTAATTGTTTCTCTCACCTTCACAACAGTGTAAGTGCATGTTTATAAGCATGTTGGGAAAACCATGGGCATCTTGGATGTGTCTTGTGTGCCAGGAGGAAGTCATCCTTACCTAATATAATAAGTTTATTACCTCTTTGCTAGAATCATTTCTGTAGTCTGACTAATCAGTATGCGAAGATAGAACAGCTCAATATGTAAACCTGATGCTGGTCTTAAAAGGAAAAGCAGGCAGGAGGGAAGCAGAGAGGGGGGCAGCACTAGAGATACAATCAGAGGTAGCAGAAAAGCTCATCATTGCACTGTCTTCTATAGTGCCATGGTGGAGCTGCTTCTTGCCAAAAAAGGCATCATCAGTGCTGTGAACGTTTTTATGATTGCTTGTATCAAATGGTGAGCAAGAGTTCTGAGGATTTCTTCTGAGGGATGTTGTGTTTTTTCCTTCCTGCTAACACGCTGAGCAAGCCAGCTTATTAATGATCCTTCCCTTTATGGGGAGTTCAAAAGTGACAGGAATTTGCGAGATGTGTTTGGATGCTAGAGAACAAACAACACTCCCATATGCATAACATAAGCAGCAAGCAGATTTTGTCTTTCATATGTGCATGCTATTAAACACCAACTGGTTTTGTTATTTTGAAATTATTTTAGAAATCTTTGCAAAGTCTTGTCTGAGATTTCCTTTGTGTTTCGAAGTAAACATCCCTCCCAGCTAATCATGTCCAGCATTTTAAAACTTTGACTGTTGTGACGAGAAGTCACAAGGATTTTATAGGTGCTTTAGAAATCCATGAGGGTGACTAAAGAAGCAGCCTGTAAGTGGAAGTGCCTGGGGTTTGTATCAGTACGTTGCAAATGGTGCACCAGATTTAACAAAAATTTAGCAAAACTGACAAAATCTTTTAGTGATGTAGATAAGTATTGTCTTTCATAATTATAGAGTACATAAGATAGTCTTTTAAGAGGGTTGGTTGAGAGGCTATGTGAGTTGTATTGTTAGCTGATGATACTTGGGTGTTGGGTTAAAAGGTCAGGAGGCCTTTGCACTCCCTTAGGAAAACATATAGGGTTTCAGTTGTAAAAGGAAATTATTTTTAACTTGTTCACTGAAGTAGTCTGAGTTTAAAACTTAAAACTGCTGTATATAGCTAAGTATGTCTTGTATATGAAACATTTCTGACACCGCTTTCCACTTGAGTCAGAATTTGTGGCTTCCTAACCCAAGTAATGTAGACAAATTGTTCACATAGATTTTACAAGTGTGTTTTCTGCCAAGCTTTCTAATCAGCACATGGGATAGATTTCATATATTTTTAGGTATGTTCTTCAGTAACTTTTCTAGTTTCTCAGTTCTTCATCAATTTTTGAGCATGTAATTTGAAACTTTGTATTTGCTATAATATATGTATGTTGGTCCTCTGTTTTTGGAGATGGTGTCTTTCACAGTGTTAAAAATGCTGTCTTTATGTGTTAGGTTTGTCTTTTTTTAAGCTTATCTTGATTCCAGGGAGTAAGTGGCAGACTGAACTGATTCAATGGAATAAGTTTTGACATGCAGGAATCATTAATAAATAATACAGTATTGTATTAAGAAAAGAAAAGGGCCAAAGAGCATAGGTTGGACCAGGAGAGTTACCATGTAACAACCCATTCGATTAATTCAATTAAAGATTATATATATGTGTGTGTGTGTACATATATTTGGTAGTTTTCTTATTATAGGGTTTAATCCTCACTAGAGGAAAAGATGTAACATGGAGCTGTGTGTGTTGTATTGTTTTTCAAAGCTGATGGGGAGAAAATGGAATTAAATATTTTTAAAAGCTTTGGGTTTCCAAGACCATTACATTGAAAATAATTATACTGTTCTTAGAAACCTTATGATATCATCTTCATTAATTCATGAGAAATCACAAGTTTCCTATCTGTTATCTGTTTATGTTCCTTTCCTTATTGACAATGAAACAGTAAATAACCAGTGAGAGATCTCAACTTCAGAGGAAAAAAAGCAACTTGGTCTTTGAATATCAAATTCCTTCATATAGGCATATAGTTACTGCTTTTTCAGTCTTAGGGGGCAGTTTCATTTAAAGTACAATCATAACAAATATGTGGAATAATAAATTGCTTTCACCTCTATAGTAGCTAATAAGCCCCCTTAACACCATGACAGCACTTAAATCTAGAATAGGTTTGAAAGAAGAAAATAAATTTTTTTCCACCTTGGGAGATTTGGATAGGCTTTAGAGGTTCCCAACAGATGAAGGTGTTTTTCCGTTGATTGTTTTGTGTGTATTTTGCTGCTGTGAATAATACTGTGTTCTAATAGATATTTGGGGTCAAATCCCTGCAGGCAAAAAACATGAGGAAATTCTCAGGAAGTAGTAAATTCGGTTGCTGAGTTATCGTGTTACTGTACTACTACATGTCTTGATTTCTTCTAAGCAGTTGTGTTTTGTGATGTAAATAGACTTGATGTCCTGTATAGGGTGTTCTTTGCATGTGCCAAAGAACTCTGAGCTGTATAGATACCCTGTTAATTTCTGCAGATTTGGGATGAAACCTCTAGATCCCCCAGTACCTAGAGTTTCTTTTCTAGCACTTCCTTTTGTGAGCATTAGCATTTGGTATCTAGTCTGTTCCTTGCAGACAGCAACACAAAAAAAACCCCAAATTACTTTTTTTTTTTTTTTACTTTTTTTTAAAAAGTGTAATCTGAGAAGAATCTTGTTACATGATTTAGTGGTTTGGTTTTTTTTTTAAAACCTGTGTTTTGAACAGGCTCTTAGTTATTTCAATATTATTAGCTAGGAAGTGTGAAGTCTAGTTTTGTTTTGTGACTTTTTTGAGTGTGGTTGATCACAGCACTGTTTTTTTAAAAAAAATCCCTGAATTAATAGGCCATAATCAGTGCTTATTGATTTCTGATAACTACACTGGTTATTTCCAGCTGGTGCTGCAGATTTTCTTTTATTATTATCTGTATATATTCTTGGCCAAAGCCTGTTGTGCTTCATCCCAAGATGTAAATTACTGAAATAGCAAGCTCAATTACTAATTAATATTAGTAATTAACATTATACAAACAGTATTCATTGCTCTTGGCAAACAACTGGGAAGACAAAGCCCCTGCCTAGAAGAGCTTACAGCTAACAAAATATGAAATGGGTATGATCTGCATACCAAAAACTGACATATTTATAAGTACATGTGTCTGCATTGGTCTAAAATGTTAGTTGACATTAACTATAGATGTACACAAAATTTGGCATTCTTTTCATAATCTTGTAAAAATTATAAGTTTGGTCTAACTACTTGTACGTATTAACTAGTAATACAATTTTTCTTATTGTATTTATAGTCATGTTATTGGCAGGAATAGAGGTTTTTTCCAAGGAATATTGGGTGAAGTAGGTATAGATGTAGAAACAACTATCTTGAATGTGACTGTTCTCCTTGTGATACCTAAAAAGGGCACATATATATATATATGTTTCTCCAAATGCATTTTCACATGCAGTCAACGTGCTTTCTTGATAAATGGTTTTATCTTTCAGCCTTCTGTCCTACACCCCACTTCCTTGCATATATTTGTGTGTATGCTTGCATGCACTATATTTAGTTTTCCAGTGTCTATAGTGGCATTCATAGTCATTAAGTGATGAAGTAACATAAGCAAAGTTAAGTAGTCCCTCTCTTGGAGGTTCTATTTGTAAGCTTGAATTTGCCATTTATGGTTCCATGCTTTCTGTATAAATGTTTTAAACCTTAAATTCAATTATTCCAATTCATGGATAAAGATTTTGAGGGATCCTTATTTGGAAGTTCCATTAGAGTTGTGGCCTTTGTCTCAGCCTTACTTCAAATCACCCTCGTACCATGATTGTCTTTCCCTTTTTGTTCCCCTCACAGCTCTGACTCGTTTCTCTCTTCAAATCCATGCTAAATGAGTTGCACACCTTCAGAATGACTTGTTCATGCAGTCCTCCCAATTTCTAAATTAATCCAGCCATATGTATATAAAATGGTAGCACCCAATTAAAAAATATAAATTGTGAAACATTATCTTTACATAATATTTTCCCCATATGTTTCGTTTTCTCCTCTGTTTCTTTTCCTCTATTCTTTGGAGTCTCAGCACAGTAACAAGAATTAACTCTTTCTTATGTCTTTGAGTTTTTACAGTTTATATTCCCACGCATGTCATCTCTGGGGCTGAAGCCTGGATGGCAACAGACTTCCTTAGTTCCATGTTCTGTGCTTAGAACAAGATGTAGTCACTACTCAGAGTTACTATAACTAGGCAAAGCTTCTATTTTCCACCAGTGACATACCTGTCACAGCACCTGCATAGAGAACTCCGTATGCTCTGGTCTTGCCCTGAGGTACTTAAAGAGCTGAGGATATGGACGCTGCCTGTGTCCTGCTGCACTCTGCTGTACCCTGTGCAAAATCTATACAGGAGAAATCTGACAGGCTGTCTTCCTCCCAGAAAATCAGTACATGGCAATAACTGCTTGAATTGCATCTCAAATCACAAGATAGCGTATCCCGTCAGCCATGGCTTCTAGCCCTCGAATCTACCAGAGGGTTTCTTCAGGGGGAGGCTCTGCTCCCCCAGTCTAATTGGGGTGTCAGAACTGAAGCCAGTTGCTACAATGGAGACAAAGATGCTCTGTGAACCACGCAAACTCACCCAACAGGCAATGAATGTCAGCTATATGACGGTATCTTGGGACTCTTCTGTCATTTGAAAAATTTCCTTTGGTCTTTCTTCCTACTGTGCATAGCTGCTGTAGCCACTGCTTTGTCTAGCTGGATGATAGTAGTTTTACATTAGTGTTTGCAAAGGTTCTTTACTGTCGGTTCACTTTTTTTTTTTTTCCTTAAACTGGACTAAGTAATTATTGTGATCTCATCACTTGCTTTTTTTGTTTTTCAGTATTTATGAAAGAATTTTTCCACTTCTAAATTTGTGACTCTATACAGTGTGTCAATGAAGGAAAGCAGCAGACCTAGATCAGTGCTGTATCAAGAAAGTTTACCAACCAATGGTTTGATATACTATATTAAATCCTAGAGCAGCACAATTAATTACCTCTCTGTCTTTTCAATACTGCCATCTATTAGTACTATCTTTAAGTTGGTTAATTTCAATGATTATGGTTTCTGTGATTGGTGCAAAGTCTTTAGACATTCTGGCATTATAATCTTATAGTGTTGCCAGAAATATCAGCAGGTTTTGTGTAGAGAACTAAGCTACAGAGAAGTAGGTAGGACTGAGGGATTAGCTAGGGAGGGGGACTTCTGGATCCAAACCCATGGGAGGATGAGAAAAGGTTGTACAACTGCTGGACATGGGTGGTTTGGCTTTCAAGTGAAAGGCAACTGGTCTTGGGAGTGGGGCTTGCAGGAGACTGCTTTCAGCAGCCCAGTCGAGAACTGTCTAGGATTTCACTAGCTGAATTTAGTGAATTGAAAAAAAACAACTTTTAGCACAGCCTCGATTTTAAGTGCAGTCTGTTGCGGATGAAGGTGCCTCAAGGTGGGATGGAAAAATTCAGAGTTCAGTAGCAGATTGAAAGATAAATTGATTTAAGCTCTGTACTTCAGAAGTGAAATGTTACAGCAGTCAGGCTCAGGATGGCCTCAGGTTAGACATTTCTGCAGGCAAATCCAAATTCTGCCCTATCCACACAAGTTCTTTTCTCTGATACCATTAAGAATCACCTTGCTCTCTTCAGCCCACCACTCACCTGCTATTAGTTTGTGTCCGTTATGTTCATTTATCTACAACTGCCTTTGTTCTGCTTCAAGGCTACCCTGAGGCATCCTGCTTCCCGCCCATGTCATGGTACCATGATGCAGCTTCAAAGTGTGAAGTCTTGAGGCATCCTGGAACATAGCAAAGAGAGCTGTAGCTGGCTGAATAAAACAAACACTGTTCAAATTTCCCAAACTTTGGTGCCTTGGGCAAACACCCTGTTTGCTTTTCCATCATTCCCCTTCAGGGTCTGCTTTGAAGGAAACAGTGCTGTGCCAGGCATCGACTTAGCAGGAGCGGTGGTACTGCGTGTATCAGAAGATCTGAAGATTTTTTCAGTGATTAGAGGATTATCTTGAACTTAAAGCATTTCAAGGGCTGAGCACGCACATAAATCAGTGAAAGCATTTCTAATTGAGGCAATAATAGCAATTTGGAGTAATGTATTTGTTTTAATACCAATCGAATGACAGAGGCAGTAGGTCAATATTTTATTTATCTACATCGTTGACCAAAATGCAGACCTTAGTACTTGGAGCATGGTTCTGGATTTTTTTTCTTTTTTGAACCTGAACAATCCAATATTGAAATAAAAATATTCTAGAATATCCAAAATAAAGGATGTCAAAAGCCAGAACAACAACAAATCCCCCTGCACTTTGACTGAGAGTTGCAATATGCAGTTGCAATATCTGCACATTGCTATAACCATGGTAAACTCATTCTTGAAATGACAATGTAGTTATTTAAAAATTATTTACAGGCATTTGCCAGCTACAGAATTACAGAAATCATCATAAGCTGCAAAATCCAGCTAAGAAACAGTACATATTTGGATAGTTAACCCATCTTGAGCCTATGTTTAATTACATTGCTGGCTTGAACTTGGAAGTGCAGACTGAAGAACTGACATGCCCCTAAGCTAATTAAGTTGCTAATGGCCACAAAAACATGTTACATGGCCATTCCACTCCTGCCTGCGGCTTCATGCTTTTCTTACACTGACTCAGGCTGCATCCGCGTTAGCCAAACTAGTGAGTCAAATCAACAAAGAATCAACACAAAAAAGAAGGAAGAAAACAATAGAGAAAGGGAAAAAGAAGGGGAGGAGGAATAGTTTTTATAGCTTTAGATTCCTGAACTGGGACTAGCTCAGGAAAGATCCAGTGCTGGTGCAGAGGAGGGAAGCATATGGGAAAAATCTACTGAGATTGCCTTTTGAATAACAGCCTGCATGTGTACCAGCGTAGCTCTGTAGTATGAATTGTATTCTAGATTGTTTTAACTGTATTGGGTATGCTTACAGCATAGCCACGATGCTGGCTGCAGTGGACACGTGCAGATATACCTGGGGAAAAGCTCAGATTTCAATTCAGTTCATTTTCTAGCACTTTTTTAAAGAGCCCACTTCTTTTACTGGATAGTGACTTGAATTGACAACAATCTCTGTGTTTACGTTTACAGTGCTTAACACACATTAATTCTTCATTTCTGCTGCCCTGAAAAAGAAAATACATTTTGCCCTTATCACTAAGCACTGTACCACTGATATGCCCAGAAAGAAGCTGAATTTTCTTCTGCCAATTACAAAGACTGCAGGCAAAGGATTTTGTTTCATTCCAAGTAAATGGTGCATGGGGTTGTATAGCGCAAACAGTAACCTTGAGTGTACAAGAAATCTTATAAATGATCTCATGTGTGTTGCTAATACTGGATTCCCTGCTAAGCCAGAGTAAACAGAAAGGATGTAAAAACAACTGCAGAAGAGATCTCAGTATGAAATATGACCATAGCATTTCATCAGAATCACAGTTTACTTTCAGGACCGCAGTAGGTAAACTTACCATCTGTAAATTAAAAGCTAATCTATGGAAAATTGTGGTTAAGGGGCATGAATTCTTTATTTGCATTTTTAAGTTAAGGAGACGGCGGAGAATAAGTTACACATTTCAGATATTCTAAAGGAAATATATTTTATTCTCATCCCGTTTTCTTAATCATACTCTTTTGCCCAAATAAAATTGATTTTACTAGTCAAGGCTTTGTGCTAAATAATGTTGCAAAAATGGTCCCATGTTTTTTCAGAGCTGTTTATCATCCAGAGCTCCTATGGACTTTTACTGGAGCTATGCATGTTTAGCACTCTGAAATCAGATCCATAATAGCTGCATCCCTCTGTACTGCTGATATTCTTTTAAAAACCCTTTGAGAGAGACTTTCTAAAAGGAAATTACAAATTCAAATGCTTTTCTGAGAAAAATGCCACCAATTATAATTCTTTCTCAGTCTGTAATAAAAGTCACAGCAATATTTTTATTTGCTGCATTTTTGCACACGCACGTATCAAAATATGTACAAAGATGCATGACTCAAGCTGTGCAAATAATGGATTTTTGGTCCTGCTCCAAAACAATGTAAAAGGCCCAAAGAACCTTCAAATGATTTATCCTTACTGAGCCCAATTTTTTCTTTCAAAATTCATGATGAATACATAAGTTGAAAAAAGGTCTTGTGTGAAAAGCCTCTTTTAAATTAAAAAGTAATATATGTGAGGGAAGTGTTAGTTGTTTACAATTTAGAAAAGATGGATGTTTTTTCTGAAAGTAACAGAATGGATGGGTTTCAAAGTGAGAAAAATGCAATTACAAATCAGTCAGTTTTAGTGAAATAAATAATTGGGAAAAAACCTCAACTGTTGTACATTTTTAGAAAACAGAGATACAAATAACAGCCAGAATAGCTTTATCAAGAATAATTCATACCAAACCTATTGATGTTGAATTTGTTACAGAATAATGGGCTCTGTGGATTGAAATGTAGTGGTGGATGTCACATACCTTAAATTCATTAAAGCTGTTGATACTGTCTCAGATGAGATTCCTATAAGCAAGCTAGGATATGGTAGTTTAGATAAAACCAAGGTAAGGTAGGTGCAAAACTGGGAAACAAGGTGTTTTTGGAAAGGTTAGATAGAACCTGCCTTCTAGTTAGATAGTATCTGCCTTTAGAAGGGACGTAGGTTACCAGACTGATTTATAATCCCTTCTGGTCCAATTTTCTGTTTGTGTATAGTCCTGTCATTTGGTGATGACATTTGTAATACAAAAAAACCCTGTAAAGATATTCAAATGACTAAAGATATTCCAGTATTCTTTGGTAGCTCAAGAGAATGGGAAGTTAATTTTTGTTTCCAGTTCTGAGGGTAAATCTAACCATAGTTAATCAAATTGTAACCTCCCTTCATCTTCCACCTGTACTTTAATTAGTTTCACTGGCTGTTATTGCAGTTTAAGTTTTTCCCTGTAAGGCTAACACTGTAGAAAGGTAGGTCAAACATCACTAAGTTCAAGGGGAAGCACAAACCAAAATAGCTAATAGAAAATACTATTACTTTTCCATTTCACCAATGATAAGTATATCTCAATAGAAAATGCAATAGATAGACTTTGTAGAATATCTTAAGTCAACACATGTAGTTTCTTACATAAACATCATTTAAGTAAGTCTGAACTTAGTGACTTTTTTACTCAGCTTCTGATACAGTTAGTATTTTTGGCAATTAATTGAGTGTGCTTAACTGTTAGACATCTTTAGCTTCCAGACTTTTGGCAATGTGGAAGTTATAAGATATTTAACTATGGCCTTTCATTTTCTCTTTATTGTTTCATTTCCTTAGTATTTGATAATTAGTATTCCCTCTGTATATGGATATTCCCAACCACAATGTATTTTGGTATTATAGAAAGCAACTTTAACTTACAGCTGGATTATTTTTTTTGTCTTCTATACATTGTTTTATATTGTCATTTGTCATTCTGTAATAAGACTCACCAAATCTAATGGAAATTCACAAATCATGTTAATTTTTCTTAAGAATTTAATCAGGAATTCTTCATAAGGTGTGGGGGTTTTTTTGTACTAGAATAGGGAAAGGCATGCATTGCATAGTATTGATTGTTAATTTAGCTCTTTCATTATTCAGTACTTGTTTTCAATAATTATATTGCATCCTTCTTAGTTTTTCTATATATTTTAGTTTTTAATTGAGGGCATATTTTATAAATACTGAATTGCTTGCCTGATATATCAATTGCCTTACAGACTGTAATACTGACCATGAGATAAGTGTGTAAAACAGTAAACCATATTAAAAAAAAAAAATAAAAAGGAAAAAAGATGGAAAAGCAATTACTTGCTCTCAAACCTGCATAATGTCATGGCTAGTGTGTTGTACCTGCCTCACTCTCCTCTCTTGTCTGGAAAACATTAAAAAAAATCTAGATGAACACCAGTGTTTAATTTTCCCCATGCTAAGTTTCAGACTTCTTCACAAAGAGGTTCAGCTGCTGAGAGTAAGAAGGCAATATTAGATTTTTGATTGTCTGTTCCAAATACCAGAAGCCCAGGATTCCATTTAGTGACCCTTCTGAACTTTCCTCACGCAAAAAGTGTTCAAGCTCTCCCTCGTGGCTGAAACGCACTTTTCACTATGCTTGGGGTTTATTTTCAGGGTTTTAATAGAGCAAGTGCCAGACATGGGATTGTTTTCCGGATCTATTTCATTTCAAATTCATTTGTCCAGTTATAATTGAATATCTCTTCCTTTACATGAGTGGGTGAAATTTGCTGCATACCATCATCAGCTTTTTGATGATTTGCACTTTGGACTCCAAAACTAAAGTCCTACAAGCTATTTCTAAAAGGACAATGTACTTAGGAATTTCATTTAGACTTCATCTAAGGCCACTACAGCATAAGCTGTAGGCTTTTATCCTTAGTAATAACTGCTTTCTGTATCAATTTCTTAACATTTTCACCTCTTTGGTTCCTAAGTTAGGTACAAAAATTCTTATAGTTTTTTTTAATTGGTTCCAATTCCCCTCAAAACAGTTAAACATTTTTTTAAATTATAATTTTCTGTTCCAGAGATGGAGAACCTGAAACCAATTATCTGATTCTCACATGGAATAAAATATTTAGGACACATTTTAATGTAGTACTACATGTTTTTCCAATGTTTTCAAAATAAGTAAACTAATGACTTTTAGCAATTTTTATTTATTTATGTAATGACTGCTACTATTTGACACCTCTAAATTGAAAATGAGAATTAATCCTGAAAACTTTTAGTCATGGTGTTGTGATTTAACCCCAGCCAGCAACTAAGGACCACACAGCTGCTCACTCACTCCCCCCTCCACCCAGTGGAACGGGGGAGAAAATTCGGAAAAGAAGTAAAACTCGCGGGTTGAGATAAGAACGGTTTAGTAGAACAGAAAGGAAGAAACTAATAATGATAATAATAACAATAATAAAATGACAATAATAATAATAAAAGGATTGGAATATACAAAGCAAGTGATGCACAATGCAATTGCTCACCACCTGCCCACCAATAGCCAGTTAGTTCCCAAGCAGCGATCCTCTCCCCCCAGGCCATTCCCCCCCGCCCCAGTTTACATAATGGGCATGACATCACATGGTATGGAATATCCCTTTGGCCAGTTTGGGTCAGCTGCCCTGGCTGTGTCCTGTGCCAGCTTCTTGTGCCCCTGCAGCCTTCTTGCTGGCTGGGCATGAGAAGCTGACAAATCCTTGACTTTAGACTAAACATTACTTAGCAACAACTGAAAACATCAGTGTTGTCAACATTCTTCTCATGCTGAATCCAAGACAGCACTATACCAGCTACTGGAAAGAAAATTAACTCTATCCCAGCTGAAACCACAACACATGGAAAATATTCCTTTGTTGCTAACTCTGTGGCATTAATTAACAAAAATTGATGAGGATTTTTCGGTGTTGGCTCTTCAAACTAAAAGGCCATGACTAAATCTGTGAGCAAAATATCAGAGGCTCCTTAATGTCATGTGGCATTGTGAAATTCCATGCTACAAGTAGTTCAAATTAAAACATCTCTAAATTAAAATTTTATCATTTTAAAATAAATATGCATAATCAACCCAACTTTGTACATACTATTATATTATTTGTCTGTTATTGCTGCTTATTTCACTTGAAGGAAAAACGCTTCCTACCACCAACTGAATCTCAGAGCAAAAAATGTATGTACTGAAGTCTGTGTAATCTATCACAGTATTAGGTAGGACCTTATCTCATCTTAGGTTGATACTCTTAACCAACACCATTCATATGTCTTGTAAGTGTAATATATTTAATTTGTGTCATTAAAGCGTAGTGCTGGTTACTTTGAGAGAAAGAGAGATGCATGAAGTTGTGCATGCTATCCATGCAGACATCTAGAATCATAGAACAATCTCACACCTTTCTCAGCAGGAAACAATTTCTGGTTGAAAAAGGTGTTTAATTCTTGTCAGTAGGCTCCATTAACGTTTTAGTATGTAATAATCTTAGACTCCTGTATTTTAAGATATTTTGAACTTTGTACTTTAAGTAGTATTTTAATTTTGTTGACACCATTGTTGTGCAGCAAGTTTTTTCACCTTCCAATAGTGTGTCCACCAAGTTAGATACTAAGACACTGCTTTGTAGGCTGGACTAAACATGCATTGTACTAGTCAAACTGCTTAACTGCAGAATTCTGACATGCTAAAATGAACTGTTATTGTAAGTCTGTTCATTTACCTTAATTAAAAATTTACAAAGCCTTTGTGAACTATTTAGGCTGTCAGTAATAGGTATACAGGGGTGTTTGTGTGAGATGAGGAAGTTTGCTGTACAGAAGTAGTCTAATAAACAATATGAAGCACATATTCGGGTGGATTCATCTGTTCATATATATGTAATAGAGTTTGCTGTTCACAAAATAGAGCTTCAGGCATCAATCCGGGATCTAGGAAACTGTTGTAAAACTGTTATGCAAAAATGGAAGATGAAATTTCATATGAACTGAAACTGTTCTGCTGAATCACAAATTCCAGTGGGTTAACTGTCTGTCTGTCTTTTTTCCCTGTGAAGTGCACTGTAAGGTAACAGAAGATTTTTTGGAGCATCTAATCCTTGAAGGTTAAAAAATTATTTTTGTTCTCTGTTAATACCTAACACATATAAAAGACATCTCTGTTTAATACAGAGCTTCAGCCCTGAAGAATTTGTCATGCATAATATAATATTGAAAAAATATCATCTTTCTTCTGATAAAATATTCTGAGTGCTTTCTGAATGCATTGTTGCATTTTACTCAAATAATTAAGTCTGTCTGTTCTGCTATTATGAAAACTATGATACGAGTGAAAAACGTTTTGCAGAAATGAATATATATAGTGCCAAGTCTAACATGAACTACATAGCATTCTTACTAAAAGATTGTATCAACATAATAAATATGCTTGCTTTAATTTCTAACAATTTCCAATGTCTGCTAATCTTGTTATTACGGCTAAATAGCAAAGGTTTAGTTTGCTGGTAGTTTCTGTAGCATTAAACCTCTGAAACCTAATTAATCACTTGTTTCCATACTAAACACTGAAGTCTGTGAAAGGTAACAGTAAATCTGGATGTTGAGTGAACCTGATCTTACTGGTGCAGATTTCAGAAGGCAATATTATTATAACTTTTTTTTTTTTTTTTTTTAAAGTGACATAGCTGCTTTTCCTTTCTGCTGTGGCATTTTTCAAGAAATTTGAGTCTTAGAGCTTGCGAGGAATACAAAAGAAAGGAGAAGGATGTGATATCCAGCTGTGCGGGTAGAGCATTGATCTGCCATTTAGAGAAGTTCTTTTGACCTCATTGTCATGTGCAAAAATTAAGCTCATACATACAACTTCATAATATCAAGCTTATGCATTGAGAGCCATATTGAAGTCTTTTGCTTTCTGGGGCAGGGCATCAAGCTCTCTCCTTTCCTAGTGTGTGCAGGGAAAGAGGTAAATAAGGTGTATTTTTCTCTGTTCCTACCAACCAGAGTTGTCTGCTTAGGGGTTGACCTTACAGTGCACTAGATTTTGTTCCCAGAAGAAATGAGATTAGTGATAGAAAAGCAAAGGCAATTTTCTTTGCTGTCCTCTGTTTAGGCTTTAAGGTCTCTGAACCAAACATCTTTATGGTTCTGCTATTGCTTATGGAATTTATTTCGTATTGTGAAGTCTGTGTGCTAGCACTACATAAATCCAGTCTTTGAGGAAGTACGTAGAAATATCTGGAAGGACATAACAAAGAAAAGCCTCAGTATAATAGCTCATACAATAGGAGTGCTGGGTAGCTACTTGTTCTGCTTAAAAAGCTAATGCCTATTGGTTTTTATTTACTGTTACTTGACATTAAGGTAGAAAAGAGCTAAAGTTCTCAATTCTTCTCCCTTCACCCAGTTAATAGAGAAAATTAATAGAGAAATGGCATATGAAGTGAGGACACCGCACATGCCTTTTCTCTGTTTGAGATCTACTACCTATGCTAAGGAATTAGAAGGGCACCTTTACAGACACAAAACATGATCACAGTGCGTACTACTCAATACCAAGTTAAAATTGATAATTTATACCTGTACCCTGGGGAAAAAAATATAGATTCTGTACCTGAGGGGTATATGCCCTTTCCACAGTGCACTTCACTGTGAATTTTGTCCTTTTTTTTTTTATACCATCCTTTTGGGTAGTTCAAGACCAAATAAGATTCCCCCTTAGCTTTCTTTCCCTAAGGCTAAACAAACCCAGTTCCCTCAGCCTCTACTTGTACGTTGTGCTCCAGCGACCTAATCATCTTGGTGGCTCTCTGCTGGACTTGCAGAGGGCAAGCAGAAAACCGGAGGCTACTCCCAGTAGAAAGCAGAAAAATAGAAAATGTTTTTGTAGATTAACTCAATACGAACCTTTTAATGTTGCACATTGGGGCAAATAGAATTACGTGTTGAATGCCTGAATGCATTTTTTATAAAATTTCAGAAATTTGAATGGATGTGGATAATGATTATCTCAGGAAAATCTCATGCAAATTGGCTAAATTTTATATTTTAATCTTCTCAATAATTAATGAGGGGGGGTTGTACATAATTTTTATGTACAGAATTAATCAATTTTTCAAACTTCATATTGTAACAGACTGTAAAGTCCATTCTAAAGTTACGCAAAGCAGTTTGTCTTACTCATGGTTAAAAGGACGTTCTCATCTGTTTGCCACATCATTTGCAGTGTCTCTGAGATACATAGCAAGGAGAGGAACATACAGTGCAGTACAGCAAGAAGAGCACATACAGTACTAGCTTCACATATAGGAGATATAATGAGGAAAATTTGTGGTTATTCATTATATCGTTACCTAACACTTTTGAACCCAAATAATCCATGACATTTATCAAATGCAGAGCTTCTACAAGTCATGAGTCAGCAAGAATACGTTGAAGTCCATATCTACACTCTCGATTCTTCCTAAGTCTAAATCAATCCAGTGAGAAAAACAGTGCTAGCAAACTTTTTAAAAATACTTTAATACTTCCACTATTTTTGTCTTTTAATTTCTTTCACTTTTTATTCTCTGCCTAGATTAATCCACACAATTGTACTAATGGGTGTGCATCAGAACACTCAAGATGTTTTAGTCAAAATTATTCCTTTTATTGAAGCCTAAGAATGGGGAGGAAAGAGGAGATGGAGTAGTTTTCTGAATTATTGCCTAATAAAGTTGCACAAGGTAATCAGTTTAATGGCAGTAGAAATTAATATGATTAATTCTGATTCATGAAGTAGGCTTAGTGTTTTCCACTGGGAAAGGATCAAAAAACCCCCACAAACAAGCTTGTAGACAAATGGATATTGACCTGAATAAAAATAGGTTGTGGTTAGGCTTAATCTGCAAGTTTGTAAAGTTTAACTATCTTCTGCCTTTTTATTCATACACTTTTTATCCGATGTTAATAAGCACCTAATAGCTAAAAGCAGCATTGCAAACTGGTGTATTTCGTATTTAGGAGTAACTTAAAAAGTGATTACTATCAGAAATATTATTTCTTCTTAGATACCCACAGGAGTCTAATGAATAGAAGTATCTCAGAGGGGACAGTTTGGGTCTCATTATTGTTTTTCACCTTTATCAACATTTTAATGCTTACAAGCTGAAGTAAGCCTCCTGCACCTCAGAGACAGCTCTCCACCTTCAAAGGGTGATTATTTCTTATTTGAGCCTTCTATTTTTATATTATCAGCCTTTCCATCTGAATGAAGATCAGCATGTAGGCTTGGTTTGAATAATTGAAAAAACAGCTACTGTTAATATTAACAAAAGAATCTGACTTTATCACCTTTAAGCTAACTTGAAACAAACTTTATATATTAACTGAAATACTAGCAGAATTGTAAGTGATCAGATTAATCATATAACCACTGATTTCTTTCCATGCTGCATTTGAGTATTCAAATTGAGTCTATAATTTCAGACAGTAGTTAGATTTAGACCCGTTCTAATAGTTTGATGTGTTTAGAAGATTCAGTTCAATGATAGATAATCAGCACCTGTCATCCACACTAGGTGTTTGATATCAGATTAATACATAATTACGTTGTGGTAATTTTAATATAGTAATGATTTGGAAATTTTTCTTTCAATGCTCAAGATCAGTCCCCAGTCTTGCAAAGAAAGATGCATGTTTCTCTTTGCATGGTTATTGTATGTTACCTCATAATTCAAGAGGAATTGATGAATAATTGTTCTTGGGTTCGAGTCATCCATAGAAGAGTTGTTTTAATAGTCATTCCCTTCAACAGGTAGATGATAGCCATTGAAAGACATAGAACAACACACAGTAGGATATGTAGAAGAGTGAGTTCTGTAACTTATTGCTTAGAAGGTTTTTTTGAAGGATCTAGAGATACAGGTTCAAGACACACTAGGTTACAAATGTTTTAAGTAAACATCAAGTTAGAACTTAAACTGCTGTCAGCGTTGCCTTGGTTAAGTAATTTGAATACATATTAGTGATTTATGGCTGCATATAGAATGATGCTTTTTTTTGTAAAGCACTAAGTACTCTCAGGTTCCATCATAATCAGCTGTGCAGAGCTCAGAAGAGTAACTAGAGAAAAAAATGTATTTCCTCTCTTTGCTTAAGTGTGGTAAGAAAATACTTTTAAAGTTCTATATTTTGCTTCAGAGGTACAATTGCATATAGTGAGTGAATTCCATTATCTGCAGAAGTCTTAGTTAATATCTTTTTGCTAATAGAAAAGGATTTAAGTTCTAGAAATGCAATTTACATAACAATACAGACACCTTTCAATAAGAAATTTTGGAAAAACATAAATGAGAAATAACTTTATGCCTGCAAGTATGTAGAACAATAATTCTTATGCCAACAAACGTTAAATCAGAAGTTAATTTAAAAAAAAAAAAAAAAAACAAAAAACAACCAAAAAACCTATTGGTAGCTGGGGAGTGTGCATAAGCAGAAAACAGCATCTTGACCAGTGCCTTCAAGTAAGGCAGAAGTAGATATAGAACTGAGCTGAAGACTACTTTATGATTAAATATTTATTCTATAGAATATATTCTATATTTAGATTCTAAATTGCATAGTATCTTTCCCAGCTTGGTTTATTTATTGCTAAAACTAATATATCTTCTTTTATATATTAGAAATAGTTGGAAAAATTGAGTACTGAAAAACGTAGGATAAAGTAGAAAATGTAAGGAGCCAGCCATTTGATTGGAGGAAATTGAAAAATGATTGTAAAAGACACAAAATCGGAACTTCATACATGATTTACTCATCCTCGTTAATTAGGCTTAGAAATTATCTCATTTTATAGTCTAGAGAGACAGCAGAGCAATATTCAGTATTTCTGATATAAATGTAGGAGCAAAAATGTATTTGCTTTAAAGCAAGCTGGCTGGATGGGAATAGCCATTACAGTCAACAATGAGGCAATGAATCTGTGCCTAAAGCAGTGTAGTAAGGCTTTTCATAACTTTTTGTATGCATAGTAAAGAGTAAATTTGCTGGAGCATCCACAGAGATTTAAATTAATTTCAGAAAGAAAATTATTACATTAATTTGTTTTCTACAAATATAATTTTGAATTAGTTATTCAGTATGGGTTTTCCCAGTTGCCTTTAATAAAATGATAGAGATGGGCTTATGGGGAGAATCTTAATTGTTCAGCTTTCCATTTCTGTTTGACTCATTTTCAAACTTCATTATTAGTGGGAAATAGTTGAAGTAAAAGACTGTTTGTGAACTGTAGTGCCTGATTCTAAGCTTTTGCTTGGGCTCATTAGAAGGTTAGTCGATGTTTAAGAACACAGAACATTTTAGTTTCTCTCAAAGTAGTGTCCTCCAGGGAGCTCTGTTTATAAAGAATTTCACTCTGTGTAATGTTGCATAGTCCCAGTTTAAAGTGAAGTTTGTAATTCTTTTGACCTTAAGAGTGAAGTGTGTTAATTTAAACAGCATGTTGCAGTTCATGTCACTATGGCTCAGTTATGAGTACTAGTGGTTAATGTTTTTGCACAGTATTTCTCTATTACAGTGTTTAAAACGTGGGGTTTATAGTGCAGAGGAGAGTAAATGAAGAATGGTCAGCTGTCAAATACAAAGGAAGAATCTGGATGATTATAAAAAGATTATTTTCATTAATAATTTCATCTGAAGGACATAATTATGCAGAACACTGATAGGATATTTTTTCATTTCTTCAACAGATTATAAGTTGTTTATTCATTTGCTTTATGCAAACTGTTTCTGTGAAGGTTACATTTGTACAGCTGGACATAGGGAAAATCAAACTCTGAATGCTGAACATTATAGTATCAACACAATATAACAATATTGCTAAGATGAAAAAAAGGGTCGTGTAGAGCTATCACTGTAATTCTGTCTGTGAATTCAATTTTGTAGGTATAGAAAGAAAATTTAATTATAACCTTATTATTCATATGATTATTCTTCCTAATGCTACTGATTTGTCATAACAAAGTTATAGATAGAATTTTATTCCAAACTGAAAACTGAGGATTGACTAATTATGTTTTATAACAGAAGTTATAATAACAGTCATTTATAAATACCCTTTTATTTTATTCTTCTTTCCTGACATGACTGTTCAGAACAGCACTGTGCACTTCCAGCTAAGCTTACAGACTTTTGTACAAAGAGTGTAAGTAAGTTTTTGCACTATTCCTGAGACAGACTTGAGTAGGAAATGCCTCTGTGATTTGAAACCTGCTTCTCTCCTTCCATTTTCATTAAAGAAAGAAAGAAGGAAAAGAAATTTTTTGCTTTGGGACAAGTTAAGTCCTTTCAAATGCATGAAAGACAAAGAAAGTCCTAAGTATGCAATCCCAGTTACTTCTGAATAACCCAATGGTAGTATACTCACTTGGGATGTAATCTGGACTGGTGCTGAGGTGAGCTTAGTCTTCATGTTGTGGTTAATCTTTGTCAAAAACAAGCAAAGAAACGAAAAACCTATTTATTGGAATTAGATTACTCTTATCTGTATCATAGATTCCACATTCCCATTCTCCATTCGGTTGAAACATTTCCATCAAGTTTCCTTGAGATTCAGCACAGGATCCTAGTTTTTAGGTGAGATTAGCTTTTTAGCAGTATGGCACACAAGACCTGTAGTTTCTAGCTTCAGAGGCTTGCTAGCTATGACTCTTCAGTTTGCCATGTATGGACTATGAAAAATGACTATGTCTTCATGACTATGTTTTTCCCTCCATGAATCTTTTGCATCTTAAAAGCATAAAATACAGCTTTTTTACATGTGCCAAAATATATTTTAGAGAAAGAGTAATTGTTTGCAATTAAGGCAGCACGATTTTTGAATTGACTTATTGTATAAGATCATACATAACCCAAAACTGGATTGAAAATTATTTTGTGTCTTCATATATATCAATATTAAAATGAAATGAAGTTTTGAAGAATTTGAAATGGGTGTCTGTGCGACTACCTGTTTCTGAAGTTGTGTGGTCAAAAGTTTCAGTGAATAAACTAAGAATCAAGTTCTGGAATCAGGTGTCTAAAATGACACCTCTGTTGTGTGTAAAATATGTATTAAATAAAAAGTTAATTTAAGAGTAATGCATGTTATACACGTGTGCAGGCAACGCAAGGACCTTTTACCTCAGAATCTGGGTTGCAAAGTCTTTCTGCTTGTGTTTTTTCAGTCTTTACTTTCCTAGAAAAATCTGGTGCATCTTCCCAAAGCCACTATTCTTTGTTTTAAAGAAGAAAAAAAAAAAAGGTGTTTTCTGGGGAGTTGCATGTAATGTCTTCAGTTAGATTAAGAACTAAAAATAATTTAAATGTAAAAGTAATTAAAAATTAGCCCTTTTCAAATCAAGTGTGTTGCTATAAATCCTTAGACCAAATGATCTAAACAGAAGCGGTACAAGCCAGTTACGTTGCTTCTGAAAGTTCAGCCTTCAAAATATGGCTAAGGTATACCAGTAGGGCACTGCAATGAATTTTCTTTTTGCAAGTAACTGTTGTGCCTCTCATCAGGGCAATAATTGAACATTAGGATTGTCTGTGCTACTCCTAATTGGAGGATAAACAGGATGTTATTCTCTATAGCTCCCAGTCTGTTGCTTTTTGAGCTCTAGATTCATTGAAAAAGATACAGTGCTTCTTTAATAATAAATTGGGTTTAAAACTCAAGTTTTGGAATGAGAAAGTGATGAGAGTTACTTTTTTTTACTTCCTTGATATTTCCAATGTGAGTGATGTTCCATTGTGGGGGGGAGGGTGTTGTGTTTGTTCTGGGTAGTTGGCGGGGGGGGGGTGTCAGTCTTATTATAAAGCTCAGATTAGGCCACAAATTATTATGTTTTTGTTTATCTGAAATAAAATTGTAATTTCTACTATCTAGAAGTTAGCCAAATGGTGCAGTTTCTGTGTAACGGCCCTGTATCAGGCATAGTAGCATTTGGGAAGTAACATCAAGGCACAAGGTTTTTGTACAATAGTTTCTAAATCTTGCTGCAAACTGTGTATAGTTTGTCAGTTAAGGTTCGCATTAGATGACCTAAAAGTCATTTGGGCCATTAAACTAGCTTGAGTAACTGAAGAGAAATCAAACAAGTGTCAGTACAGTAATTATACAATTTTTTTTCTGTAGATTATTGTAGGTTGGACATGCAAAAAATATCTTTCATTGCCTGCAAGAAATAGAAGATGCACCATAATCTTTAAGTTGGACATCAGCATGAATAAGATTGTGTACAGCTTAAAAGAGCTTACTGGTTTTTTTGTATTTCTTAGGTGCACTGCCTGTATCTGCTATTCCTTTTTTTTACTGTAATGCAAATGAGAGGTATCCAGTATGAGTGTTGAATAAAATTGCTCATATTTGTGTACCATTCTAGGTGGACAGCACACATATGTGCCTATGTCTGAAGGTTACCATATACAGAGATGTGCTGCTGGTTATGATCTATGACATACTTTTGACAGTATTTGAGTTACCAGCCTATCCAAAAGGGTGAAAGACCCATGTATTAACGTACATTGCTTTTGTGTTGTTGCACTGTATATTTCTGGAATTCTAAATTTTGGAGGAAGAGATTGTCAATGTGATTTCTGTCAGGGATTTTTTTTCAATAAATTTCAAAGCATCTTAGAAACATGTCCGGCCTCATACTGGGAGTAGGACTGTTGCCAGCAGTAGGCCAGATTAGCTATGGTTTTGTCTAATCAAGCCTATGAAACCTTTAAGGGTTGGAGGATTCACAACCTTCAGCACTATGAAACCCTCCTAGTGAAGAGTCATCATGTCATAGAAGAAAACTTTCCTGATTTCCTTTATAAATCTCCAAGCTGCTGTGGCTATTCCTTTATTTTCTGTTGCTACTATGAAGAAGTTTAGCTTAGTCTCTTCCTCCAGTTCATATTTCCTCAACTACCAAATGAGAATGCTGTTGCCACAATATCAAAAGTTTTACTAGAGCTGAGGCATATTACCATGTTACCTACCATCCATATAGCCAATCATTTCACCATAAAAGGCAGTCAAACTGGTGATGCGTGACATGCCTTTGGTTAAATTCATGTTGACTGTTCCCAATTACCTTCTTGTCCTTCATGCATTTAGAAATGGATTCCAAGAGGATGTGCTTCATAGTCTTTCCAAGGACTGATTTCTCTGTTCAAAGCTGATGATAAATACATCAGCAGAGCGATCATTCTCAAAATCAATGTGTGATACCTTGAAAATCTAGGTCCCATCATAATATTAGCATATATTATATGGCTTGTAGTAAATTAGCCACCTTTGTGCTGCTGATTGGTGACACAATAGCAGGAGGATATGTTTAGCTTTTCAAGGAAAGATCTAGTAGTTTAGGTCCAGCCTCTGTATAGTTGCGTCTGATAGAGCTTAATTTCTCCCTTAATGTAAGGCAGATATTCAGATGAAGGTCTTTACACAGATAAGAAATAAAGCTTCCAAGAAAAGGGAATAAAACCGTTATCATAGTAAAGGTTACTATTGCTCTAATTATAATTCATACCCAATAATGAATACCTTGTTCAATAATATTTAATTCAAATCATGATGCTGAATATAGAATTACATATTGAGAGAATTCATTAGAAGTTTTTAAAGTAAGCTGAATAAATGTGCCTCAGAGAATGTATTTGATGAATCTGTAAAAGTATTTAAATTAGATCTGTAAAGTATTATGAAAAATCCACAAGGGATGCACAATTAGGCGAATAAGCTGTTCAAGGCCAGGAGCTACTGAGCATTTATTGTATAGTGGTTGCTTGTATACTGTTTATGCAAAACAGGTGAATGGCAAAAAAGTAACACTATGCAAAGTTTAAAAGAAACTAAGCAGAGGTGAGGGCTTGAATAATAATAAAAAATAAAAATAGTTCCCTCATAATTAGTTTTCCAGTCTTTACCTACACATTATTACTATACCACTGCACTAATTAAATGTAGGACAAATGATTACTTAATGTATGCATGTTTTATAAAGCATATAATTTATTGGCCTTTTGAGTTAGCCCATTCATAATCTGGCTGTCTTTTCCTAAACATGTACGCTGGCCTTTCTAAATCAACAAAAATATATAAATGTAATGGTTATAATACCTTTACTGGTAGCATTGCTATCTGTAACTATACACCATTTTAAGAAGGCTATTTTCATTTTTGCATATTTCATATGATATTTATTATTTTAGTGTGCCAGTGATATATTTGCAATGGCTGATAAAGTATGATACATGTATTGTATTTGTCTCCTCAGGGTTTTAGTGGATGAGACTTGCTACTTACCTGTTCTCTCCCGCTTTATCTGATAGGTTTGCAACTAAGATATATCTACATACAGTTAATATGCTATTGTAGCATAAGCAGGCATAATCAAGCTTGTGCTACTTAATTCATGCCATGCAGGATTTCAGCTGTCTTTCAATACTGAGCATCCTTGCTAGAACATTATGCCATATCCTGTGCTGCTGCTTTTTCTCAGTCTTTGCTACCAAGCTAACAAGAAAAAGGCCAGATTTCATGCTTACTTATGTGGAGTCATACCTTCTAACTCTAATAGAGACATAGCTAGAGACCTTTCCTCCTATTTTGGTTCACACCTGTCCATCTTTTGTTTTCCATGCTGCCATAATGTATCATTATTGCTCGGGGACTGTAAGTAATTACATCAGTCAGAGCATTCATGGGTCTAGTTATTTTTCAAATACAGAACAGCTGAAAATATATGAAACTGTGAAGCCTGACGGTCTAGATGTTAATTTTTCCTCCTGTAAACATATTTTTGCAATTGCTTTTAGTGAAATGTACTTATTTTTCCAAGGGCAATCACCTAATAGTCTGTGTGAGCAGACTTAAAAGCAAAACCAGCAAAGTTCATCGTGTAAAATCTCATCCTAAAGATTAGTCACTATTAACAGATTATCAACAAAATGCATCTGAAGACTTTCCCTGGGCCAGACTGTACCTACTCTTCTCCGGTAGGAATGGTTGTTCTAATCTTAAAATCCTGTTGTTCCCTAGGGAGCCACTCCTACTCCCTTTCATGCAACAGAGGTAACACCACCTGGCTCAGTGAATCAGCAGTATCCACTTAACCTCTTCTCAGCAGGATAAGCACCTGCTAACAGCATGGGGTATTGCTGGGAAAATTATGAGCCTGCTAGCTTATATGTTAACAGTGATTAATATTTGGTATTACTGCTTCAATATGTAGGAGGCATTACCGCTCTTGAAAAACTGCCTTAACTCCAGCTGCTGTTCCTACAGAGATCACTCTCATTTAGAAGATGCAGTTATGCACTGCTTCTACCAAGAAAGGAATCGGAAGCATCTTTCAGGGCTTAGAAAGCAGAGACGCAGTTAAAACACCAAGTGTTATAGTTTACAGAAAAAAAAAAAAAGAAAAATTAAGACAGGATTTGAATCATACTGTCTTTGTGAAGCATTAAAAGTAGGGACTTTGTGTATTCTAAAGTGTGTGGGGGGAAGGGGACATTAATACTTGTCTACTTTTGCAGACATTGAATTTTTGTGATAGTCTATGGAAATACTTGTTTTAGTTTCAGGAACATAAGCACACTAAGATCATGAGAACACAGTAGTGTTCTCTGTTTTCATCATAACCGCCCATTTTCCTTCACTAAAAGATATCATTGCTGTTTCCTTAAGTATTGTGTTTTATGTAAATGCATCAGGTGCCTGGACAGTCTTGGTCATTATTTTACAAATTGGTTGCATATTGCTGCTGATCCACCCAGTTACTAGGTACAATTAGTTTGACTGAACAGTTTCTAAACTGTATGTAGCAAGCAGAAGCCATGAAAATGTATCAAAGATTCGGTTTTCCTTTAACCTTTAGGATGATACTATGAGCCCTTCTACGTGGATTCTAATATCTGCACCATCAATTATCAAATCTTACAGCAAAATTGCAAAACTTGAATTGTATCTATCCTTATTAAATTTACAAAAAGATAGAATTATGATTTAATCAAGCTTCAAATTTATTTGATTAATTTGACATAGATGCCTTAAAAGGGCTTTAGTTCAAACAAAAACTAAAACATTAATGAATATGTACATTTTCACTGTTGTAGCAAGCTACTACTGATTCTTTTCCAAACCCTTGTCCCTCTTAAAAATAAGTGCAACTCTATTTGTATTTGTTCCTTTTTGTATATAAGATTGCTTCAAACATCAGAATGCAATATTCATTAGCTTTCACTTTTGTTTCTTTCCCTCCTTTTTTGTGTGTGTGTCTTTATCGCAGGCAGTCTGTATCACCTTCTCTCATCCTTCCCTTAAGTCTTCATTGACTTCACATTTTGGTAACATAATGTAATATAGCGTTATTATTATCTTGGATATTCTGTAAGCACTAAAAAAGGTCATGATTTAATTGAATAGCTACCTCTTTAAAATGGTACAAAAATATTTAGTCTGATTCCTACTTTCTTATTATAAAAAACCCCTATGTCCATGTTAATCAGCTAGACCACTTTTTAAAATTATTGCATTTTTTTTAAAAGGCCATCATGTGCCAGCTTTGAAATGTGGCAGTCTGATTTTGTTTTCCCCATGAACCTCCATTCCAGATTTGGTTGGCTACCAGAGACAGAATTATTCTAACAGATGGACATTTCCTGGTACTTCTGACATGGATATTTTCTTTGATTATCAGTCTAGAAGCATGCTTCTCCTTTTAATGGTTTTGTGTATAGACTACAGTGACTGGGGGAGTTGCAATGTGAAGAAACACCACCAAATGCATCATAGTTCTAATAAATGAAAACTGGCAGTAGCATTTTTAATGATTACAGGAGCTGAGGGCAAACTTGTATTTGCAGCACCTATCGATCTGATCTCATCCTGTGAAGAGTATGGGGTAGGTGACAGATGCTGTGCTGTTTCCAACTTAGTTGAAATGCCCTGGCTCCTTGATCTTACGTGACTTTGTTTTTTAAGCTCATGCTTCTGGAAAATGTCTACACTTTGGAAGTGGTTTCTTTTTTTGTAATGTACTCAGTGAAAGCACTAACAAATTAAAGGAATCTACTGACAATATACACATACTTAATTTATCAGCTGGTAAACTCCTGGCAGCCCTGCAGCTTCTAAATGCATGCAAGATGTAAAACCTACACAATTTCTAAGTATTTATTTAAAAGGAAAAGTAATAGTGCAAGATATAGTGCAATTTTCACACTTTGACATGTGGAAGGAAACACTACATAGCCCTTTATTGCAATTTTATAAACCAGTGAACAGGAAGAGAGACTCAAAAAAACCCCCAAAAAACAAAAAAAACCCACCAAAACAAAACCAAACCCCTGCTAATAATTTGAAACAGCTAAAGTATGTTTTCTTATACTACTAACATCAATATTTGGCAAAGGAATACAGTTTGCCAGAGTGGCTAGACAAAGAAGGATATTTTATTCATTATTCATTTATAGAGCATGAATTCAGCATGTGCTTTTAGACTGTTTGATGGGGTGATTTCTAACAAAACCTGCTGTCTAGCTAGAACTAGAGCAGCTACTAGGGAGAGGAAGGAAATGTGTCTTTTTGGATACATTATGAGCAATTAAGTACATCTTATAACTTATAAAGTGTCCAGTTGTGCCTTTACTTGTTATGACTTGTTTCTGAATTCTTTATGTAAAAAGTATTTGCTCTTTTTCTATTTCACAGCTGAATTTTTCTCAAAGCTACAGTCCATTTTTAGCTCTATTGAAAATACATAAAATCTAAAAAATGCTTCTTTTTGAATGAAAAGTTATTAAAAATTAAGCTGCTGCAGTAAAAGATCATTGGTCATTGTCTATTATTATTCTGCTACCACTGTAGTTTTTAGATATTCCAATTATATTATGCAGTTAGCCTAGAGGTGGCAATGATGTGGACCCAGTTTTAAAATTATCATAAATTAGAAATAGAATAATTTAAAAATTATTTTAATCTTCTCTCCTAAAATTTCTTGAAAATAAGAAAGGGAAGAAAAATGAAAATGACTGGTTTAAACAGAAAATATGCTAATCTTTCACTATTTTTTCCTAATAAAGACAAATAAAATAATTTTGTCTAGCATATTAAGGCTTAATTTCAGGAAGCTTTTCCACAAAGGGAAAAGGTGACGTTAAGAAAAAACGCCACACCCTTGCACTGAAGTTTGTTTTCTTCCAAACTTTACTTACTGCTGGTGAATAAAACTGAGTATCAGTAAGATTCTCTGGTTTGGTTCTTTGGCTTCTTTCTAAGGCTGTTAACTTCCAGAGAACTTCTGTGTGTCTCCTAAAAACATTTAAAGAAGCTCTTTTACACGGAGCTTACTAAAAGGGGTTAAGGTATTGTCTCTTCAAAGAGGTTTTTTTCTTGGAAGAAACTTGGGACAGATAAATGCAGATCTTAGTGGCTCCCTATGTAAAACAGGTGTTCTTCACTGTGTAATTTCCCTTGGTGATACGTAATATTACTACAATAAATATGGAATATATACATACTCATAAGCACTATTTGCTGGTATGCTACTAATTAATTTCTTATGCATAGATGGTGCACTCTTGAAACATGCTCTAGGAATTGTATTTTGTGACTTTTGTCATCCTATTGTATCTAAATATTTTGCATATTTTGTCATTATATGGAGTATGCATTCCTCCAGCAGAAGTGTCAGGCAGCTGCAAACTTAAAATGCAGGTAGCTTCTAGCCAAGAACAATGAAATTCAATTATTATTCATAGTAAGATGGATTACCTTAAAAGGCAACACTTTTTTCTTAAATAGGAAGAACTGAAGTTTAATTGTAAAGTTACTGTTTGTTAATGTATATATGTATCTTACAAACACAACTCAGGTATATAATTTTATAAAGTATGTGATTCCGTTCAGTTTACCTCCAGCACTGTATTGTGAGTGTGCACAGACTTCATTCTGATGCTCACATTGGTATGGTTTATACTAATTTAACTCTAGTAAATAACTGACTGTGAAAAGCATTTCCTCCTTAAATCTATGGCAGATTTTGAAAAAAATCCTGAGTGCAAGCTGTTTGCACACACAATGAAACATATGATTTTGGTCCACATTAGCACTTGTACCCTTGCTTCTATTATTTTTAGCTAAGCTGGAAAGCAGCTTTTGCTTACCTTAGCATTGTCCCAGTGCTTTTATTTCTTATTAGCACCATAAAGTTGCAAATATTTGTAAGTCCTATGCAGTGAAACATAGAACTCTCTCCACCTTAGCACCCATTAATAAGGTTACTGATCTTTTTTCTTGCTTATGTGTCTGAATCCTGACATTAGGGCACTCGTTGATAGACTGTGAAGATGTCAGGTTGCATCAGTTCAATACAGTTTTGGATAAATCATAATGCATTTGCAGCTAGAATATGCTTGTTTAAAATAAGATGATCCTACATAGTTCAGAATGGATGACAAGTGTACTCAAAGAGGATCATCTTAAGTTTTAGCTTATTGAATTAGCACTTGTGCATAAACAGGCTTCATCTCGCTAAGGAAAGTGAAATATGTCAGGGAGCCTTTAAGACATACTGTTCCTTTTCTAAGTTATACAGTAGTTCATATGTCATGGCACCAAGGAAGAAGGTATCAAACAGTGTCACTGTGAAAGTGGCTGATTTCGCCTGGCTTTGTCCTTTTGCCATTTAGAAGCCCTGTCAAAATAGGATATAATATATATTTTTACATCATCATTTTAAAGGAATGTTTTCTGATCATAAACTGATAAGAATGATATAGTTTAGTATTTCTAGCAAAGAATTCCTGTTAGACATGACACGGAAATTGGATTCAAAATACTGCTATTTAGCAATTTACATGCATCAAGGTGAGGAACCTATTTGCCAGCAAATCTAGTTGGAAACGCTCTTAGACAGTCCTGAACAAAGGGTGAAAACAAAACTAGGGCAGTGGACACAACTACACCTAGCCAGTCTTTCACCTTCTTTTTATAGGAGATGGGAATCCTGGGCTCTTTCTCAAATACATAGGGATAATCAAAGACTGAAGAAGGTCTAAGTAGTATATAGTTTATTTGGACTGGCTTTCCCAGATGGTTAAATTTGCAAGCTCATTCAAATGTGAGTAGGAGGATATGAGCTGCATAAAGACATTACACCAATAAAACTTCCTTAATGTCTAACACTGTGGGCTAAATGATTTTTTAGCATGATGGGAAATATACATCTAATTGTTACTTTGGGAAAATTTGTATTGGAGTAAAAAAAAAGAAAGTGAGCAAGCCTATTAAAATATCTGCAACAATAAGCATGTAAAGGCATGCAACGTAACAATATGATTTGAAATTGAAGTCTTCAAGAGAATAACATGTTGAAACTCTAATGCAACCAGGGTTTGGGTTTGGTTTGGTTTGGTTTGGTTTGGGGGTTTTTAGTTTTTTTTTAAATTCATCAGACACTGAAAGAAGAATCAGCAGCCTTCTCTCTATTATGAGCTGTTTGGATTTTATAAAAATTCTTTTAGCACTGGTACCACATACTTTTCTCAGCTGAGGTTTAAAAACAGAAAAATATTAACAACTTATTCTACAGAGCTGTTTGAGTGAATTCATTGCTTATAAAACTGGAAAACAGAACCTTTAACTAAAGGTCAGATAGATGGCATAATATTAGGACTTTATAACTTTCTAGTGCAATCCAAACACTATCTGATTGGAAGTAATAAAATTTACATGCCTATTTAGCACCTAGTAACTTTGAGTTACCAACAGTAGCTGCACTTAATTACAGGTTTGCTAATGATCTCTGTAGCGCTGGTCTGGATCCACGTACTTTACTCTTGATGAATTCAAAACAGCACGGATGATAAAATGTTTCATGATTGTTCAACCCAGCAGGAGCCAGTGCTATCTGCTACAACCAACCCTTACTTCATGTATAAAAATTTGTTTTTAATAACAATAAGCATCATTCTGTTTCAAGTATTTGCTACAAAAGCAGAACTAAAGGTCACTGCAGCTAGGTAGACAGACACCCAGAACTGGCACTTGCTTAGGGATACGGCTCCAAATCCCTATATAAGGTAAAGAGAGAGTAAAATGAAAAAGATATTAGCCCTGCATTATATTATTTGTAGCTGACCATACTGCATCACACCATAATAGTCTAGAAAACTCTTTCTTCTCCAGTAGAAAACAGAAAGTGTGACAGATATCTTTAGAGATGATGGTAAATAAATTAATTATCTATATTTAGCAGTTACAACAGTGTGTATGTCCTGATAAACAGGCAGTGCATAGCAAGTTTATTGCAACACTGGTGGATGCTGATTAGATGGTGATGGATAAAATAAATTTATCCATGATGTTGTGTGATGCCTATGCAGTTTGTAGCAAATAACTTTGCAGGCAGGCAGTGTATTCCTGCATACTAGAATCCATTTCTTGTTGCAGGTGATAAGACTCAAAAAGCACCCTTTTCTCTCAGCCTAAAAACATAAATAAGTAAAACTTGTCAGTGGGCTGAAAGAACATGAAGTGGCATCCATGCTTTAAAAGTTCACAAATTCAAGTAGTGTAGCCTTGTCCTGAGTATAAATGACCTGTGGAGTCACAGAACAGTTAGGTTGATCAGAAACAATTTCCCTAGCCAGTGTTATAAAATGAAACGCTATGACAGGTGTCACGTGAAGCCATCTTTGAATATCCAACTCAAATGGCCATTTACAGGTGGATCAAAAGGCAGTCACCATCTGTGCAAATTCAGGAAAAAGCTATCAATCAACTCTCACAATCCTTGGCATGACTCTGAGCCTACCTCTTGTCATGTGGGGGCAATCTGCTCACATAAGGTGCAGTGTGGCATCAAAGACATGACCACTCACCCGGAAGAACTGAAAGTCTGCAGAAAGTGCCTGGAAGTACCTTTCAGGATAAAGGGAAAAAAACATTTGCCACATGTTCAAGGAAGGTCACCAATACCAGAGTTTCTAGGTCAGTTTGCATGCCATCCAGCAGCCTTTAATGGGTACTGTCTGGCCTTTAAGGAGAGTCGGTATTTTTGTCTATTGTTGAGAAAGAAAAGAAGCAAAATTGGAAGAAGCTTCAAATTTGTTTTAATATATGACAACACTGTGTGGTTGTGGACACAGACAAACCAGTTTCTAATAGTTTTTCCTCTTTTCCCCAAACACAGTTTATGCTTTAGAAGTCTTTTAAACTAACTTTAAAGGAAGTTGCTGACCAGCAGTTTTATGACTTAATTTGGTTTAAAGCCTAAATGGCTTAGGGAAGTGTTTTACAGAAGATATAATCCATCCACATGGAATAAAGCCTGGAAAATTAGGTGGCATAAACCTAAAACACAAAATACATTCTCGTGACTTTGCACTTAAGCTGTTGCTTACTGAACTAATTTAACAGTGGCTATGTATTGTTTAATGTCTATAACAACACTTTCTGGAAGTTGGAAGATGTTTTGAAGGTGCCTTATTCAAAAACCTTTATTAATAATGTCTTTGATCTGGTTGTTAGAATGTCTGACATATGACTTTGATCAGCATGTGGAATAACTGTGAAGTCAGTAACAGTGCTACTGTCTGTGCAGTGACTTCGTCAGCAGTGCTGTAAAATTATATTTCTCTGTCCTGTTGATTCCTCCTTTTATAAATTGATTCCAAATTACTTCACTAATGCCTTTGCCTTTTTGCCCTCAGATGCAGAAACATATACACATCTAGGCAAGGGAGGGATATTGCAGAGTGCTTTGTAACCTTTTGCTCCTCACAAACAGTTTTGTGTGCGTTTTTAAAAACAAACCTGGTAATAAAGCAGTTACCGATACAGCTTTTTGTGGACTCAGAGCTCCTAAATCTGAACAAAGGCAGTCTTGATTTTACATCAATAATGCATATTTACAAATTGAGTCCTTTGAGTTATAGATGTACATCCATATATATATTTCCACTACTTTTTATATACTGGTATACTTAGTGTTGGAATGATGCTGGGGGAAATATTAAGTATGGAGAAGTGATGACTTAATTGAAAGCAGCATTAAACAGTTGCATCTGTTTGTGTTGACATGTCCTGTGTTACCAAAGTTTTTTGAAATAGTCTGCTAGATGTTGTTCTAAATTTGGCACTTAGTTGATTTTGAAGGGGGCTAGGATGATTATTAGTAAATAATCAGGGACTGATAAGGGAAGTGAGAGTGGTCAGATCCCTAGATGTATCTTTCACAGAAAGACAGCTAGAACATGGTGGGATAGCAGGCAGCAGAAGTTACAAAACCTGGACCAGTTGAGGTATTATCTATTTGATTATCTGCCTTGAATATTTAGTTGGGCTATTTGTGTTCCCTTTTTTTTTTTTTTGTAAAAGTGAATATAACCATTTTAAAATCATTACACTAGCCCATTAACAGTTGTTTAATTTAATTACGTTGAAAAGTATCATAGATTTGTATTGAATGCTTGATATTTGTATTGATAGAAAGACTGTTGTATTTCTTGTGCGTTTTCAGTAGTATACCTGGGAACAAAACAAAGGGGTTTGTATAAGCCTAACTGAACTGATGTGTAAGAGTTTATTATTGACGATTAGCAAAGAAAATCTGTTATATTACAAACACATAATTCTTTATACATGTTCTTGAGCAACATATATATTCCATATTTAAAGTGCATAAAGCGCTTAATTATTTTAGTGGTTACTTTATTACAAATAAAGGGAGCATCTTGTAGGTATTATCGTGATTTAATCCCAGCCAGCAACTAAGCACCACACAGCCGCTCGCTCACTCCCTCCTCAGCTGGATGGGGGGAAGAGAATCAGAAGGGTAGAAGTGAGAAAACTTGTGGGTTGAGATAAAAACAGTTTAATGATTAAAAAGAACTAATAGTAGTAATAGTAAAAAAATGTAAGGAAAAGAGGGGAAAAAAAAAAACAGAGAGAAAAATAAAACCCAAGAAAAGACAAGTGATGCAAACGAAAACAATTGCTCACCACCAACCGGCTGATGCCCAGCCAGTCCCCGAGCAGCGGCCCTCCCACCAACCTCCCCCCTAGTTTTATTGCTGAGCATGACGTCATATGGTCTGGAACACCCCTTTGGTCAGTTGGGGTCAGCTCAACTGTCGCCTCCCAACTTCTTGTGCCCCTCCGGTACAGGTGTGTATCAAAAGCTGTCCTAAGGCCTGTGATCAGGAACACCCACCCAGAAGTTAGCTGTTGATGCTGCCTTATGACCAGTCCTTTTGGAAGGACTGACTGCAACGCTCCTAAGGCTCAACCCCAGTTAATCAGGTTTTGGGTTTCAGTGAGATACAAACAGTCGTTGAAAGTAAATTGAAAAAGCTTAAACTTAAATCTATTAGCTGCCTTTATTCTTTAGAAGCCAAATTGTTTTGGGGGTTTCTTAGAAAATGCATAACCACTGAATCTAGTAGCTTCTAAGAAAAACATATTGCTGCATTGTAAAGTCAGTAAAATAAGGCATGGGTCTGTTTCTCTTAATTCTTTGATTGAAACTGGCTTCCTTTGAATATAAAATAGTTATTTTGTATTGGTTCAAATATGAAATTTTTTTTTTCTATTTTTGAAATATATCCTGAAAGAGATCACACTCTCTATCAGTGTAGCCCTCTTGTCTAAGTGTTTTATTTTTGGCTCCAGTTTGTTTTATCCTGAGCTTTAGAAACTGCTTTATCTCAAATGTGCAGTTGTCCTAGTATGTCATGAATGGGTGACATAGTTATTTCAATAGCAAGTTCTGGGCTGTTTGAAGTCCAGATATTTTAAACAATTAATAAAAGGAATAAATAAAATCTCCAAAAATTCTGGAATACTTTATAAATTGTCAGTTGTCCTTATTTCAAATGTGCAGGGGCTATTGTCAAAATAACTAGAGAAGAGTCTGACTAGTTATCTGTAGTAAAAATTCAAGGCATGTTGAGCACAATCAACATGGCAACATTAAATAACTCTGTAAAACTTATTTGTTTATAGTAATTAGGATTACCTGGAAAAATGAGGAAGTAATATATACCCTGGCCATTTAGAGCACAAAATTTCTCATGAAAGACTGACATAAATTGTATAAATGTGTATTTAAAAAAGATATATTGAGAGAAAGTGCTGTTTGTAACTAAGTATTTATATTCATATTTATTATCTCAATGTTATTTAAAATTAATGTAACAAGTTGCTGTTTGCTTACATATCACTGTTGCCTTGGGGGAGGCATAGAAATGCATATGGGTACATTTTAAGAAGATTTCGCAATTATAGCAATTTCCACAAGGTGGTGCTCAAGCAATAAATTTCAAACTGATAGTGTAATAACTATGACTGTTAAGCTGAATGTGAAAATATGGCCGCCAAACAGATGTTCTTCTCTTTGATGCTATATCTAACTTAAGGTGGGAATGATGAGGTCAGGAAGGCTAATGAATTTATTATGTGGTGGAAAAGTTATTTCACCTTGCCCAAAAGACAGAAATACCATCATTTTTTTACAGCATAATACCAGGGGTTTGTGTCCATTTTGACATGGAATTCTCATAATCCTTTTCATAGCTCACAGTTTTGTTATTCTTTATATGCTGCTGTCCACTTCTGGTTATGTGTAAAGGAACTAGCACTCATGAAGAGATTATAGTAGTTGCTCTAAGGAAAATGTTAGAGAGTTCAATAGATGTAAATAAATCTGTCATAGAAAAATACACTGGATGCTGATCCACTGATCATTCAACAGTAAATAAAAAATGTAGACAGTACAGTAATGCAAAGAGGCAGATGATGTGAGAGAATGGCAATGACTATAAACAAAGCAGACAGTTTGGCATAAGTGTTTTTCCCACTTTTATCAAGCAGAGCATCCTTAGCTGTTTTGCTTGCCAAAGTGCTGCATCTGGGGTTTTTTAACATTCTCTGCAAACCCCTTATTCATCTCCTCCTTCAAATTATACAGACCATTTATAATTTAAAGTTCACTGTGACTACCTCTGAAGAAGAGTCAATAATTAACATTGCAAGCATTGTTGTTGTTTCATTCTTAACCATCAAAATGGCAAAAACCTTATCTGCAATGAAAGCTTGTTTCTTCCTTACACTTTTTGTTTCTTTTTTTGGCTGGTTTGTTGCTTGTTCTTTTCTTTTTAACTTGTGGCCTTTTTTTTTCTTTTTTTCTTTTCTTTTTTTCGACTTAACTGATCAACACAATTTCTACCAAAAGCACAAATGGCCTTAGTCTACTGCAAGCATTGCTCTTGGCCACCTGGTATGCTCAACTTAATATAATAGCCACAGTTCTAGTAGATTTTTTTTCCTCGTAACAATAGTAACACATTTAAAATACAGTATGTTTTCTTTTTTGTTCATTGTGTCTAATCTCAGGGATGTAAAATACAATTTCTACACTCTTCTGGAAAGAAAAATGTTTTTTTAAAGAGCAAACAGGTCTCTCCTAGTTATTTTACTTTGAGACAGCTGATAGAGCAATAATCATCCTATTTGAATAAACTTGAAGGGTCTGTGAATAAGGAAGTCTCATATACTTTGTTATGCAGCTGGTTGGGAGTAAAGTGATGACAGATCTGTGAAAAACAAATCAACCTTCCCCTTCTACTTTTATTTAGATACTGCACATGGAAGCTGCCTGCTCCTGCAAGGTATTTAGTCACCAAACTCCCACCTACATGTGTTTGAGGATCTGAGTCCAAGTTCATTGATGGTCCATTTTATAGATACTTGGTTCAGCCAGTTAGAAAGAATACAATCATTTGCAAGATTTCTGTCTGCATTCAAACATTGAGCACTTTTATTGCTGGAACCAATTTGCATCCCATATGTAGCTTTTACCTTTATTACCAAATTGTGTCTTTTTATTCACTGGATCTTTGTACAGGTACATTTAATAAGGATTTTTGTTTTGGCTGGAAAAATCACTTCTGCTAGTGATTAAACTGAAATACTCATTTCTTTTGCTTTCTTTTCATTATTTTCTAACATATTTACAGTAACTACTGACAAACAAAATTGATTAACTGTTTAGCTACCTATCAATAAATGCAAGAAGGAACAGAGCAAAAATTATACTTTAATATCTCTGTAATCCATTGTGAATATACTATAAACATCCATTATATGTATAATGCTACCTGGCTTGTCCATAACATTTGAGAATAGCTAGCACTTGTTCTCTCCTGTTAAGAGTCCCATTAGAGAGTCTGGTTAATGTTTGTCAGTCTGAAGCTCTGTGATTCCTTTTGTCTTTGAGACATGGTAGTGGGAGGAAAAGATTTTATAAATGCACTTTGATTATAATTAATATAAGATTGAGGGCCTCTTCTGTTTAGATTTTTTTCATGACCATTTCTGTTAATCTTTGACAAGGCTGTACATGTGAACTTTTGTGGATGAGAGAGCAATATGGACTGTCTGTGAATAAATTAATTTCATCAGAACTCATTTCTTCAGTAGTGGCTCATTCTATCTTCTAATTCCACAGTACTGTACAAAGGTAGAATTACAGTTTTCCCACTGGTACTGTTAAATTGCTTCATTACAGGCTTCTTTGCATCTTTCAACGTTTTAACAGCTCAAAAAATGGTTTCTTTCACTTATTATCCCGTGCTCTGCATAAACTGCCTTCACATTTGCTTTTGACCATTTTAACTTTGTCTTTGTATTTTCTTTCATCCTTTTCCAGTTCTTGTGGGCATCTGCCTTTGCTATCATGCCAATTGAAAACTAATTAAAATGCCTAGTTGAAGTATATGCAAAGTTTACTTGGCAACTGTCTCCTGGGGGTTCACAAAGGCTGTATGTGTATATAGGCTTTGAGCACAACCTAGCAAGAACTTGAGACCCTCCTTCTAAAATCACAGACGGCTGTGCTACAAAGCCAATAGCTCTGACTGAGAGCTTAACTATTACACTGAGTAAGCGAACAGCCTACTCGGAATCAGTAAAACTTGTGGCTCTTAATTGCAGGTGAGAAGAGGTTAAAGGATCAGTGATTTATTCTTAAGATGGAAGAAAATAGCCAAAGAAAAATGAGTGCAGAAACTATATTTTACACTGTGGTCTGTAATTCTTTTTGATTCACAACAGATGAATTGTGAAAGTAGATGAAACAGAAAACACAATTCTCAATATAAATATTGGGGTCTGTCCTTTTGTTTTCTAAAATCAGTTTAGTACCTGTATTTCAACTAATGAAACATTGTACTCATTTTCATTACATTATTAATTTTTTTTTTCAGTTACCAGAATAAAGTGAAAGTACTAAGAAAATAGTTCATATAGTAGAGAATCATTAGAAGATATGTCTTTGTAACAGATAATTGGCAAATTTGTGAAGTGAATGCTGACATAAATAAAGTACATGCTGTGAGTATTTATCACTGATCTGAGAGTGCAACAGTTTTCAAGACCATTTGACTTTCTTAGAAAAGCCTGGATAAAATCAGTGGTATTAACACTACAGCTCCTGAAAGCCAGAATGCACTAAAGGATAACTAATAAGGCCAGTAAGGCTCACGCAGCATTTTGAGTGCGCAGCAGAATTCTGGCAGTGTGGCAGAGGAGCTGGTGACCCTTTCAAGGTGTTCCCCTCCTACGATGCTGATACTAACTCTTCTGGAAGAAGCAGAGCAATTTCTGTTTGCACCTTCTAATTAACAAGTGAATGTGAATTTGTTATGGGTGTATGGGTGGGAGGGTTCATGCCAGTTCCTAGTATATCTCCTGAAATTCTTGACAGCAGATGTTATTGTTTACTTACTGCAAAAGCAGTTGCTAAACTCTTTCATCTAGATGGTGATTCAGGAAAACTAGTAGAGTCAAGGCGACCTGAGGAAAAAATTTCCCATGTTTTCTTCACCTGAGAGTTTTTCACTGTTCACAAGAGTGAAAACGTGTCAAGAGCTTTAAATGACACATTGCCTTGAGAGCACCTCTTTGCGCAAATATAAATGTCCTCTCACAGTTAGTCCTTTTTTCCAGTGTTTTAAGTTTTTGCAAGAAGAATTACAAAATTAGTTATTAAAATACTTTTTTCTGTCTTTTAGCATTCATTTGATTCCCTGTACTGTTTCAGTAGGAACTAGCTTTGACTAATGATCATATCCTATCATATTTTAAAATGCATATGTAGACATACATATGTATAAAACCTATGCCAATTTTAATGTAAATAATTCCATTTTTGTCTTGTACAGTACGCTGCTTCCCAGCAGGTTTAGTAGAAAGATTTTAACACTCCTTGGTTTTACAGCATTCAAAATAAATTATAAAAAAAAATGTTTTGCAGTTCAAATGTGAGGCCCTTATAAGAAACAAGCCTCTTGTCTCGGAACCTGGCTTCAGGTGGAAAATGAACAATTCACATGCCGACTCTAGCTTTTTTCCTGACACTGCACAGAAGAAAAAAAGTCATACAGGCTGGTAACAGAAGCTCCACACCTCACTTTATTTGTACATTGACAGTTGACTGAAAGGGCATGCAGGTTCAAGAATGGGTCAACCATGCTGTTAATTCCTCTCTCAAGTATTGTGAACCCTGTGGAACTTTAAAGACTGGATTAGTTTAAATTGTTTACCAAACAGCAGCCTGTGTTCCTCAATGTTCCTGACCCAAATATGTCATGATAACAAATATATCATATAAATACATAGCAAATCACAATCATTAACTGTTGTGCAAGGCTCAAATAATTTTTCCTTTTAACAATTTAAAGGCATCTCTACTTTAGTATGAAAAATAAACTAGCTGAAACTGCTGGTTGTCATATTGACAGATTGATCATTACATTGTTGTCATTTTTAATTTGTAGATTAACAATTTTCTCAGACAGAAGTACCTTGTTTTAAATTTACCTTTTACTTTCGCATTTTCTTTCTTCTTAATCACTCTACTAACTCCATCAGAAATTACACAAAATTATAGTCTCCCAAATGTATCTATGAAAGCCACCTCTGAGTAAGGCCTTTCAAAAGCACTCAGAGCTTTACTGCAGCATTCCACTTGATGGAAAGTCATGTAGCTTTTCTATGTTTCCCCTTCTCTTTTACACTTAGTTTCATTCTGGTCATGGGTTATTACTACAAAAATATCTTTGCTGAAGCCACCATTCACATGAGACTCTCAATTCTGTATTGTAAAACATGTAAACATTATAGAAAGCCAATTCAGTGACTAAGACACTGGCCTTAGGGCTCAAAAAATCCTACGTTCACGTTCATCCTTTTGCACATGTGATTTTGAAACCAAACCTAAAATTTTAAATATGTGGAAGACCAGTGTCCCCAGATGCAATCTGTTAGCCTCTGTTGTTCATGTGTTTAATTGCTGTGTTAACTCTTCACCAGTTTCTTTGTTTGGGGTTTGTTAGAACTTTTAGACACCAAAGTAGTACAAATGTTACTGTTCCATGCTGTATCGTACATGGGAGAAATGAAGACCATGAAAAATGCTAAATCTATTCTACTTAAAAGATGATTCATCGCTGTGGAGTTATTTTTGCTTATGTTCATCTTTATTTCCTAAATGTTAGAAAGGACTGTAAATACCTCTTTCTGAATTAAAACCAAGCCACAATTATTTCCTCAAATTTTCAGTAAGTAAATCCCCTGCTCATCTAACTATGCCATTTACCTCAGAAAGTCATACATGAGGCTATGCATGCTGAGTCAGCTAAAACCCATATTTTGTGCCTAAATAATCACTTAAAAAGGAAAAACTTTGCATTCTTTCTAGAGAAGCACAATTATTTTCCTTCTACGAGGAAGATTAGAGATGGTAATTCCATAAGTAGGTAGTCATTATTTTATCATTTAGTATTAGCTATAATAATGTTAGTCATGATGAACTAATGTTGTATTAATATGGATTTCATACGTACTTTCTTAGGAATATAATTGCAATTTACCATTTTATTCATGTTCAGTCATTCTAAAGTGTTGCCGAATTAACAGATCCACTTAGCCTTAATCGCTGCTCACCTCATTTTATATCAATGACAACTTCTTCTTATGAAGACCTTGTACCACTAATAAAATTGAGGTGGAACCAAGAGATTGTAAGCATTTAAACAAAAACAGAAAATAAACTAATAGTTGGGAAAAACATGGTTGATTTTTCTAGCCCTTTTGCTGAGATGGAATGAAAAGGTAGATGCTTTGCAAAGAACAGCTGGACTTAGAATGCTTGTTAGCCTAAGGAGAGTCTTGCTTGCAGACTCTGGAGGTAGCTATAAGTCAGGAAGGAATGACTGAAATGAAGAGTGGCTTAAGTAACATGAGAAATATGGACCTTGTTTCTTTACGTCACTGCAGGGAACCCCCTATTTTTTCTGTTGTCTGAATCTTTTCTAGTTTAGTTTGGGCCTTTTTTCCTTTCTTTAAAAAAAGTAAGTTATAGGATAGAATTTCAAGGCCTGAATGCACAGATGAAGGATTGTTTGCTTATGGAAGAAACTCTTCTTCCTCTTCAACATTCAATTTTATTGCTATCCTATGTTTAAGACACTGTGCTGGTACTCACGAGGTCTTCTTTCAGTTTCATTCAAAAGGTTTTCTGTAGCACAAGTTGAATTCACTTCTTTCTGATTTTAGAACCACAACAAAAAATGCTGTCTTTTGGGTTTTTTTTCTGGTAGTTTCATAATCTGCTAAGAGACAAAACCATATATTTCAGTAATGCTCAAGATATATTGTCATGAGAGCACAAACAAATGCCCAGGACTCCTAGCACAGAGTCTAGGAGGTGGCAGCACAGGATTTGTGGGTTATACTTTTATTTACTTGATTGGAATAAAGATTAGTGTTCATCAATTTTTTGTTCAATTTGAAAAGAGAAATGCCTCCTGCATAATCCAGAAATCATCCAGAAATACTATTCTGTCTTCTGTGTAGACATAAAATAACATTAAGTTTATTTTGTAAATATGTGAGTGTAATGGGGGGGGAGGGGGTGTTGTAGGTTGATAAAACCCGGTAGAACCAGCTCCAAACTCTATTGAGCTATAAGAAATTTTCTGCTAGGAGAATTTGGCTCCTACTCTCTGTAACTGTAAAGAATTTACTAGTTAGTGTCAAAATGCTGAGCTATTAAGGACAGCAGCAGCTGAAGCTTGACAACCCTAAGTCATAGTTCAGAGCTCATTAGAGCAGCAAAATTTTGCTGTATCATTGTCTTTATTTCTATTGAAATTTGAGAAAAATCTCATTGTTATTAAGAATCAAGTATAACCGAGGCAAGAAGATACACATAGGATGGAAGGGCAACATGCTGAAGTCATTGCACAGGAAAAACCTGTCAGTGAGAGCTAACAGTCTGAAGACCAGTTTCCAATGTAATGCTTTTGCTTCAGGGGGCAACATAATGTTTGGCTACAGTGACAAATTGAATTGATTTAATCAGTTGTGTTGAGAAATGCAACATTGTTTTAAAGGTGGAGCTATTCTAGCAGATTATCAAGGAACATGGTAAAACCAGCACTGAGTCCTGTAACCGATACTAGTTGTCATTTTGAAATATTTTCCTAGAAGGCATGGTATTAGTGCAGGAAGCACAGAGTAAATTCCATAGTTTGTGCTTGAAGTCAGACGAGACACTTATCACTTTTGACTTTATAAGCTAAGATTTTTTTTTTTTTTTTTTTTCCACCTTTCCATAAATGTAATCAGTTCCAAGTTCTGGATGTTTTGCTAGTTCAAACTTTTAAAGAAGTTTTGCAATATGTAGGCATAAACAATGTAGGTTTTTTAAAGCACTTCAGGACACATCCTATAAATGTTCAAGTAGGTACTGCAATAGCTGATGTTATGCATCTGGTACTATTAAAGTGCAGGATTAAGAATCCAGATTTGTTCTATAGCGGATGATTAAAAGTTAAGAGGATGAAAAATCCAGACTGAGTAAAGAGCCTTCAAGGGCTAATGAGAAAGAAGTGTTTTAACTTGGAGACTGTACCAGAGGTTCAAAGTTACCTTTGACACAAATGGATCCTAGGTCCATATTCCTCTCCATTCTGCCCCGCTTCTTGTCCAGATAATGTTCATAGTCAATACTTAACACAGCCTTGCAACTATTCATTCCAATAACTAATGTATTTAAAATTAAAATTTTCCCCTTTGGAAACCTAACAAGATACTAATGAGAATCAGGATGTATTAAGTTCCTTCTTGACCATGTTAGGTTTTGTTCCACTGTGGTGTATTTAAAGTAACTGAGTGTGAATAGCAAACTAAGGTTTGCCTAAAAAAACCCCTACGTCAATGTACCTGTGGGCACTTGAAATCTCAGTATTATTTTAGTTGCCAAAATACTGTTCAGAATCAGATTGCTTTATGCATTTGTGAATAGTTTATAAATACATTATATTGAGACAAAACTATATTGTGTACAAGATTTATAGTGTTCCTTTAAGAATACAGCTGATTTTGAACTACAGTAGTTTGAGTGCAAATGCTTTAAAAGGAAACATTCTATAGCATTTGTTTCTGGTTATGCAAATTCTGGTTGTATCCACTCTAGCAGATTCTTGCTACAAAATTATTGAAGGTATGTCGTGATTCAACTTTGTGCTATGAAACTTTGGCAGCGTCTTGTTATTTTACTTTAAAATGTAATTGCTGCTCTCATAAAAGCCTGTCAGATTTTTTTGTTTCTCTTTTTTTTTGATTAAAAAAAAAAAGGATTTAAAAAAGCAAGCCTTTGAATGCAGTAGTAATCACCATGTGATTTTGTTCTAAAGGCTACCAATAATAACATTTTGAACTAATAATCTTATCATTTATACTACTTAAAAGGAGAAAGAATTGTAAGGGAGCTTGTCGTTAGCTGTAGAGATGAAAAATGTAGTTTATAATGTCAAGTCCTACTGTGGCTGGATGTTAGCTGAATATATCATAGTAGTATATGATACATTAACTGGAGTAAGGCACTTAGATACTGTATCCGATCAGAAAATGAGAAATATAAACTAGCTGCTAGTAGAATAATTAACCAGTTTCCTTTGTATAAGCATAGGCAAGTTAATGCTGAAATTTATTTTGAAATGTCAAACCAGTTTCAAGTGATTTGTACAATTTTAGTGGATATTTTGCTGTTTTCTTCTTAATTATATGTTTAGCTTTAAACAAAAAAAACAATATAGCCACAAAACTAATTAACCTCAGGTTTATGACATCTGCAAATATTTTAAAATGTTTAACTGTTTCATTCAAATGAAAATTTGCTTTTAGATTTATTGTTAGAAAAGACTTTCTATAAAACAAGCTATTGGCATATTTTATTAGTTGCATTAGGTTTTCCTCAGTGTCTTTTTCCACCCACAGTTTCAATGGGAACAACATCTGGCTCTTTTCCCATAATCAATATAATCTCTTGAGTTCAGTTTCAAAATCAGCTCCAGAGAGTAACAATTAGAGGTTAGTAGACTTGATAGATTTTATAACAAGCAATTATGTCATTAACAAATTATCAAGTTATCAAGCTGTCTTATAGAGATAATATGGAAAAAGCTGAAAGCTGCTGATTGTACAGAAAAAGAGATGTGTCTATGATAGGAAGAACATGTTATTAATTGAAGTGAGCTATGCAGAGTTAACCTTTAGAGCTCTAGTGATGCTGGGAGTCAGGTGCTATATCTAATAATGGATTTTAAAAGCAAGACATAGAGATCCTATTTTGTTACCTAAACAAGAGTTTAGGTTGACTACAGGGATCTAAATCTAGCATTCATGTGTTGAAAACCCCCAGATTGCTGTTGCCTGACAATATTATTCTTATAATTCTTATTGTTGTTGTTGTTGTTATTATTATTTACAAGCTTCTCTGACATAGAATCAGGTACCTTCTGTGGAAAGTCATAGATACTGAGCTGTGGGCTATCTATCTGTGTTGCATTAGTGTTCAGACAGACTCTATGCTAGGATTCTGCACGGCCAATGGAGCATGAGATTTGTTAGGGTTTTTCATTCATGCTGGTATGGTGACTCTTGAAGGACTTGAGAAGGCTAGTTGTCTTGGGGGAGGAGTATCACCCAATGGCACATTTCAACTGGGATCTTAGTAGGGTTTTTCTCTTCCTTTTCTCATTTATTCATAAATCTGTCCCAAACCATCTGAAGACCTGGATATGATGCGCTTCAAGGAGATAGAATCTGTGGATTTTTGTGGTGAATGTGGGTAAATCCAGTTGGCGGCGGGTCACAAGTGGTGTTCCCCAGGGCTCGGTGTTGGGCCCTGTTCTGTTTAATATCTTTATCAACGATTTGGACGAGGGGATTGAGTGCACCAGCTGAATATGAGCCAGCAGTGTGCCCAGGTGGCCAAGAAGGCCAACAGCATCCTGGCCTGCATCAGGAATAGTGTGGCCAGCAGGAGCAGGGAGGTGATTGTTCCCCTGTACTCGGCACTGGTGAGGCCGCACCTCGAGTCCTGTGTTCAGTTTTGGGCCCCTCACTACAGGAAAGACATTGAGGTGCTGGAGCATGTCCAGAGAAGGGCAACAGAGCTGGTGAAGGGTCTAGAGCAGAAGTCCTATGAGAAGCAGCTGAGGGAACTGGGGTTGTTTAGCCTGGAGAAGAGGAGGCTGAGGGGAGACCTTATTGCTCTCTACAACTACCTGAAGGGGGGTTGTAGTGAGGTGGGTGCTGTTCTCTTCTCTCAAGTAACAAGCAATAGGACAAGAAGAAATGGCCTCGAGCTGCACCAGGGGAGGTTTAGGTTGGATATTAGGAAAACTTTCTTTACTGAAAGGGTTGTCAGGCATTGGGACAGGCTGCCTAGGGAAGTGGTTGAGTCACAATCCCTGGAGGTATTCAAAAAGCGCATAGACAAGGTACTCCAGAACATGGTTTAGTGGGCATGGTTGGTGGTTGGACTCAATGATCTTAAAGGTCTTTTCCAACCTAAATGATTCTATGATTTAAGCCTCTCAGTTACAGCAAGGATTTGAATTTTCTCTTCCACTTTGAGTAATGCTCCAGCTGCTATTCTAAAGGTCAGCACCTTAACTGAAAGTACCCACATTGTAAATGATGAAAATAAGCCCTGTTCAGTTCTTTAAAAGATGAGAGTGCAGGTGTGCAAGCATTTGAGAGATTAGATCCCACGTAGTTGAATACGTCTCCCTAAAATCTTGAATGACACTGTTAAGAAGCAGGAGTCGCAGATGGCCTTTGTCCCCAGAACTACCCTCTGGACTAGTTCTCCGTGGTTGTTCTTCAAGTAGCTCTTCCCCTTGTCACTCTGCATGCTGTTCTCTTGTATTCTATCCAAAAGTGTCTGTCTTTCCCACTTGCAAGTGAACAGAGGTACCTTGCTAAGCTTTTGGATTGCATCTGTAGTCAGGTGTCTACAAGACTAGGGATGCAGGAGCTAATGCACCCCTAATTGTACTGTTGGATCTGTTTCCTGATGGTGATAATTGTTTTCAAGAAATTGAACAAATGGAATCAACATTATATTTACTCTCCTAGAAATGAGCTAGAAGAGCCAAGCTGACTTTTCAGCTCTTTCATTTCTGCCTTCTCTCCCACAATTTCTTCATTTTTAAAAAAACACAGACAAAACTTCCAGTCTTATTCTATCCTTTAGATGCTGATTAGTCTTGAGATGCTGATAACTATTTAGATGCAGGAGAATCTCCCTGCATCATGCAGGAATATTTAATATTTAATATTTGATCTTTCTAACTAGTTTGCTCTCTTGTCTTTCAGAAATATGAAAAGTTTTCTGCCCTAACTTTTTGGCCAGCAGATTGGTTGTGCCACCAATGAATTAACAGACAAAGCAATACTATTTTGATCCAAAACAGGCTGCACTTTTTTTTATAAGACAGTGCACTTTTTCTTCACCTTCTAGGATATAAACTGCAAAGTTATGTAAAATTATCTAACAAGTTATGTAAAAACATTGCAAAAAATTTTGAAAAAGAAAAAGTTAAAAAGTGAAAAATAAAAAAGTTACTTATTCTTCTCACAATGCAAAGAGATATGATGTAACATCAGATACTTGAGATTCATTTCCGAACATGCAACTGGTAATGTAAAATGCTTATAGGACTAGTGTGGGTCCTAGTAACTTCCTACATGCAAACCAAAGTGATCAAAAAATTCAGAATTGTTATACTGTATAAAGCAAAAATCATAGAGGAACATAAGAATACAAAAGTACAACAGAAGGGCAATTTTAATGTGACTGTTATGGAGTAAGATATTTGGTATGACTAAGCCATGTGAGCAGAATTGAATAAAACTGCTTATGTGTATTCGCTCTACAAATTCATACACTTTAATGAGCACTGTAGGATCTTCAGTCTCTATCAACCATAGAGATTAAATTGTTTTCTGATACAGTATGGAAAAATAAATCACGTGTGTGTCATACTTTCTGTTATAACCCAAGATATGTATGTCATGTCAGTTAAAAAAAAATGTGAATATCTAAAATCAGAACTGTGTTAAGCTATGTAATAGAAGTCATATGTAGCTTTAAGGGTAAAAAGAAAAGGAAATGACACAGATATCATCTATACCATGGGATATTCCAGTTCTTAGCCCAGGACTGTACACAAAAGAGAGGAAGGAGAAATAGGAAATTCCATTTAAGGTATAAAAGGAACAAGATGTTGAAAATGCCTGGTCTAAATTGCTAAACATTATCAAAGCGTCTGAAGCAGGAAAGTTGTATCTTTAAGAATTTTACAGGCTATGTCAAAAGTTGGGTAAATTACAGGGGCAAACTAGAGAATGGCTGAGCTGCTAATTCTTACAGCTAAGTATAAATTCAAAAATGATGCATTTGGTCATTTTATCCTTTTGAAACTTTGTTTCATTATCAAAGGTTATGTTATCCAGGGATGTGACAGAATAATTCATTATATAACTGTTCCTACGGATTTGGCAATACTTATAATACAGTTTCAGACTAGTTGAAGCAGATTGCTGAGCTTTGAAAAACTAAAGATATCCATGGCAGAACTGGATGCTCCTCTATTAAATTTTACTGTTCTTAATTCTAAGAGCTGGTAATGCACCTCACTGAAGTTAGGAGCAATGGCTTAAATGAGACTATCACAGGGTAGTTCTTCAGTGTACTTGAGAACAATGTAATTCTTGTCCAGAACCCAGATTCCCTGTAAGTGAATACTTAGCAGTTCATTATTTCCATCTGTCTTTCTGATTTCTAATTCTACTAAATTACATAGCACTACACATAAGATCTTATGGATGTTTTTTTCTAATAGCTGCATTTTTTTATTTGTACTTAATTGGTTTTTTTCTTACTTTTAGCAATTTTATTCTTACTTCTAGTTTTAATACATTAAAACTAGTAAAATTTTCAGGTAATCATTTATGTGTGTTCTCTAGATATTGCAAATGATTCATTCAAGCCAAATATATGCTACAGCTAACATGCAGTAAAATTACAAGTATTTATATAACTTTGAAGAGTATTAAGGCTACTTAATCTTTGAGTGACATCAATATGGACCCAATTAGCACAGTTTTCAGCCACTTCATAATTCAGAAGAATGTGATCATTCAGCTGGAAGCGTATTTGACAGAAACTCCATAGTCATGAAGGTAAAAGCTTGCAAGATCACCCAGTAGGATGAAAAAGCTGTCATTCTTTCATCAGTGATGTTGAATACTAATGTCAAGGTCAGAAGTGTGCAATTTTAGGCTGCCAAAATATTGTTGGATTTGATCTGCTAGCCATGTTTAAAAAGAAAGTAACAAAATAAAGATTTATATACAACTTTGATATGATAGCTACAAAGTTTCAGGTGCTCCCCCACTGCAAATGTTTGGAATCATTTACTGCTTTGATTGGCAATTTTGTATGTATTTTTTCTAATTCTAATATTTGTTTTAAATATTATCCTCCTCGTCTAACATAAAATTACAACTTTATACATATTTTACAAATTCTGCATGTTATTTTAAATGCTAATGTGGGTGACTGTTCAAAATATGTCACAATCATAGCAAAGATTTGGATGTAAAAGTATCTGAATGCTTAATTTAGACATATCAAATTGGCATATATAATAAAATGATAGATTTGTCTTTACTCACACTTTTAATTTACATAGCATGATCATGCTAAGCAGGGATTCTTACTGCTGTCTCCATCTACCTAATAAGCATATATAGACAAGATGGACCCAGGCTGTTCTCGGAGTATCTTCAGAATTATAAAAGGATAAGAGGCAATGACCACAGCTTTCAACAACACAAATTCATACTAAATATTAGAAAAAAGTTTCACAGTGAGGACGGTCAAGCATTGCGGCAGGCTGTCCAGAGCAGCTGTTAAATTTTTATCCTTGCAGGTATCCAGAATCCAGTTGAGTAGTTGCTCACAAGATGTCCTGAGCACCAGACCTAAGTTGTCTCTGCTTTGTGTAGGTAGGCTCGACCAGATGACCTCCAGGTTTCCCTTCTTTCTTGCAACCTCCATTATTCCATGATTCTCTCACTTCCATTTTGATAAAAAGTTTATGTAATTGATATAAAATTTTAAAAGGTATCAAATAAGAGTATCATTTTGAAAATACTTAGAGGCTTTTGTAATCCTTCAGTTATGAAAGATATTTAGGAACCTGAAAGTCATCCTTTTTGTGAAAGAGCAAATCTCTTCCATGTCACCCTTCAGGAAGTTTTAGCTTTAATTCTCAAGTTCACACTGCTTCCTCGCTGCTACCTACATTTCCTCTTTATTAATAGCTTCACTTACTCCTCTATCCAAATTGAAGAGTTCCCAAATCAATGAGTTAAATCTATAAACTGATACTGCTGTAGTAGTTTAAATCTTTGCATAATTATAACATAAATTTGGTTACTCAACTTTGTAAACACAGAAGTTCTAGAAAAACAAAATGATGCAACTTCCTGTTTTCATATCAAGTAGGTAGCTTTTTTTAGTTCAGTTTTGGGTTTATATTTAAGTGCTTTTTGGTTTTGATTGATTTTACATTACATGAATATGTCAATGAGCAGTGGCGAACAATACCTCAGTAGGATTGCTTTTCAGATCTGGATACATCTTTGAAAGATGTCTAAAATGACATGTTTGCAGTAAAATATACATGGCCGGGTGAACTTTTCTGGTCCTATCTTGCGCCTCAGTAATTTTAAAACAGAAACCAAAGCCTTTGTTCTGATAAACTAGACATCTTCCTAAAATACATTTATTAAAATGAAATATTCAAAGATTCCAAAGAGCAAGTATACATACAGCAAATGTATTCTTTTCTTCCTGTGCATGGTTAACTTTCATTCATATTAATGGGGTTAGGAACATGCTTCAAGCAGAGAAGGCTATCATTTTTTAAACCTGTCTATTGAATATTTGGTTTGGTTAAATTTATGTTGTCTATTTACTATGGTAGGGAAAAATAGTTGTTGGAAGCTAACGCTTCTTTTGAGTTTAACTCTTTTATGAATATCCTTATCTCTGAATTCACTAGTGAGTATTTTGAGAAAGATTTTTTAGAGCGTTGAGAATATTTAAGAAAAGCTAAGTATATTGCATTTTCATAATTAAAATCTTTTTATACAGCAGAACCCCACTCTCTGACACTTTGGGCTTGTTTTCGTTCTCCTAGCCAGACAAGTTTTTTTCTCCAAAAAGAACAAGCAAAATTTATGCAAATCTAAAAATTATGCTGATCTGTAGTACCTTTAAAAGCTGGTATTGGCACTGAATTAAGAATCATAGAATCATAGAATGGTTTGGGTTGGAAGGGACCTTCAAGCTCATCTAGTTCTAACCCCCCCTGCCATGGGCAGGGACACCTTCCACCAGACCAGGTTGCTCAAAGCCCCATCAAACCTGGCCTTGAACACTTCCAGGGAGGGGGAATCCACAGCTCTCTGGGCAACCCATTCCCTTCTAATTTTTTTGTATAAAGGAGAGGTTTTAATTAAAAAAAAAAATAAAAAATTAAAAAAACCCAAACTTAGTCAACTGTGAATAAGGATTGAAAAAAGATTGATGTAGTTTGAGACTTAAGTCGTAAATTGAGATTGCTTATATGTAGTAAAAAAGTCATAGAGGTTGGCAAAAATATGTATCTTCTCTGTATTGCCTAATCATATTAATAATATAAGCCTGATATTTAAAGACACCCTTTTCAAAATAGTTCTTACATTTTAAAAGCTGTTTAGCAAAAACATTGTTATGACTGGTGACCATAATTTATTTGAAAACAAACTTGTTATGATTTTATTAAGTGCTGAGGCATTTTCTGTATTGCTGAACAGCAGACTGCCTGTTTGTTTACTATTGTTTTCCCATCTAATTGAGATCAAATTCACCAAACCTTTAGGTTTTACATGTAGTTAGAAGACATCTGTAATGATATGATTCATGTCTTAGGATTCTTCCTTAAACTGTACACTTTAGGGTATCTATGTTGACATGTTAGTGGTATTCTGAATATTGGATAGGCATCAGGGTAATTGTCAGTGACAAATACTATCAGAAAGACAAATTCTCACATGATTTGTGAGACAGTCTTAAAAGTATGTCTGTCACAGGCAATGCATGTGCGATACTGCTTTCAAATGTAGTTACATGTTTAAATGAGTTGAGGGAAAACTATGACTCAAAGGACTTTGTTTTGTTGAAAATGTAGCAGAATTGTGATATCCATATCCTATCAATTCACGGTATCTTAATAGGATTCTATAATTACTCTAAATTCCTTATATTCTACAGTGAAGCTCTTCTGTACAAAGAAGTGACTTCATACAAGCCTGACACCGTGCCATGGCCTTTTCTTAGTTCAAGATCCATAGCTGATCTCAGAAATGGTGATACTCGAGACTAAGGAGTTTATTATTATAATTTAGAAGTGTACCTCATTTGTATGAATTCAGTGCTTTCATACTTAAAGTGGTTACTAATCTATTAATCTCTGTACTGAATACAAAATAATCAAGATATATACAATAACTGCAGTGTAAATTCTGCAAGTTTCAATAGTTTTCATGCAGTTTGGGCACTCTGTAAATAAAACACTTTTTCAGAACTCTTGCTAGCGACCTATTTGTACATTTTAATGGTTAAAAACATGCCCTTGAACTCTGTGGTGCATATCTGAAATCTATGGCATACATGCATTTGTTTTATGCATCTAGGTAGGGATACATACATGTTTATTTTTAATGTTTGTATAAATGCACTTAGTCTTAACAGTTAACATATTTTTATATATTCAGCTCACCTTTCCATTCCCTTTGGAAAGAAGTACGATTCATGTTTTTATTCTGGTTTTAGAAATTAACTTGTATTGAAAAGTTTTCAATAATTTCCGTTTGGTTTTAGTAATTTAAGCTCACTGTCACCTTTCTGAAAATCTGAGATGGTTCAACATAACAGCATGGATGACACATACACGACCCTTTGGCACAGTACACCTGATAGTGGCTGTTTATATGTGCAGTAAAATCCTGATCAATCTCTGACACTTACTACAGACTTCCTGCTGCTCTAGAAATGTGTACTGTAATAGCATTTGTATGTTTTCTTTTCCCTTAAGAGTTCAGTATGCTGCTTCACAGGAGCAAAGAAAATTAGAAATAACATCACAGACACTGTGATAGAAATAAAGTAGCAATTTGTAAACTCTTCCAGACAGATCTTTACCTATGAATGCAGGAATCTCTATGTATAGGTATAAACTGAATATAACTTAAGTAGGGATTATATTTACATGTTTTGTGTATAAACACAGTTATTTCATTTTACACATTGCAGTTTAAATTGTAAGTACCTGACCTTTTTCTCTCTTACCAATAACTAGACCACAAGAGACACCACTTAGTACACTACCTGAAGATAAAATTAATATCTTTAAATCTTAAGATATTTTTTTCCTCTTTTAAGTGTTTGACAGACTAAAATTCATTAATCCTTTTGTGAAAGATAATCTGCAGAATTTTTATAGGACAATAATGGGCAAAAATTACTAGATTGTTACTGATTTTACCTTTTCAGTGTGACAGACAGGTAATACAGTTTTCTGGGGTATATGAACATACAGAAAATAAATATAGAGAGCATGCAACCGTTTAACCAGTTTTGAAGAATAGAAATTAAATTGGGCAGGGGGGAGGAGATAAAAGATGGGAAAGGATAGGGAAAATAACCCACCATATTCTAGTATCAGTACAAATTAAACTACAGGAACCATGCATAAGGTTCCCTCATCCCATGTAACATCAGTTACTTTTTCTGACTTTTCACTGAGATACAAAGCTGATTATATGCACCATAGAAAAATATATAAGACATTAATCAACTTTTTTAAATAGAGCTATTAATTTCTGTTCTTACTAATAAGCCATGTCTGAAATCCTGATAAAACTGGAGTTACTGAAAGCTTCAATATAATTTTTAATGGGTAGAGGATTTATTTCTGTGACATACAAAGTGGGTGTCCAAGGAATATCTAATGATTCTATCTAGCTTCATATCCAGTATGAAATCTGTGGATGAGTGTGGGAAATAATTTTATCTTCATGTTGCAGATGAAGAGCTGCTACAATTCTATACACACTATTTTTTGTCCGTTTTTGTCCCATAATTTTTCTTTTTTTTTTTCCTTTAGTAAACACATTATTTGAAGATTGTATCCGTTTAAAACCAGAGAAAATTTAAAACGTGCACAAAATACCATTGCAAGGAATTATGCCAGGTATTTTGTTAATCGTAAATAAATGTTAAGCTAAAAAGTTAGCTGCTGTAATAAACTCTTATAAATATGCATACAGTTGGAAACTGAACAAGCTTTTTAAGTATATACAATGTCCCCATGCTAATTCCCTCATGCAATTTATTTTGGTCAAAATATTCTGGGCTCCAGTGAAGTACAAGAAGAGCCATTTAGTGAAATATTTGATAGCTTCCCCATCCTAATAGTGAGATTTCCATGCAACTGAAGTTTAAAAAAGTGCTTACTTCCACTGTTAAAAAGGGAAGTTTGTGTAGGGAGTCTCTTTATTTGTTTCTCCTTTTTTAATCTCCCTTAGAATGCTGTACTTCAAAAACCTGCCTAATAATCATGATCTCTAATCTAAAAATTAAAATTTTCATAATATGAAGTGCTACCTAACCTCTACTAACAAACCTTTTAACTACATGAATCCAATCCACATGGAGACATGTGTTCCCTAAACTGTACAATAATATTTCTGTACTTCTCTGTAGTACACTCTGACTCATTTACATATAAAAAAAAATCCGAATGTGACATAATCTAATTATTTTTTTCCAAAAAGAATACAATTGATTAAATCTTCACAAGTAGGATCAGCTTTCTAGAATTATGGCTTGCATGGGAAAAACTGTGTTTCTACTGCAGGCTATTGCTGTTGCTACAGGTTATTGCTACTGCTAAAGACCGAGCTGCATGGCATACATTTCAAGTAATGTGAAATTTTTACAGTTAGACTACCACAGAAATTTGATTTTAAAAAACTCATGGATTTAATAATGTAGTCTCTGCTGCAGTACTTTCAACACTGCATGTGGTACCAACCTGTGTCAGTTAAGCAATGTATGTATCACAAACAGGAACGATTTTGTATGTTTCTGGGAACTAGTCCACAAATCCTAGCCTTTTAGTTCCCAAATTCCCACATTTCTTTTCTTAATGAGCTACTCACAGGGATTGTTGGTCCCTTGCCTTTACGCAAGAGACACACACAGGGTAACACTGTAATAAAGGAAGCTGGAATATTCTACTACAAAATCTTTATAAAGTGTTCAAGTTCCTTTGGGGCTTGCTTTTTTCCAGCATTTAAGTGTCACTTTTCATCAGTTACATTCATTCTGTGGTTTCTTTCTGTGTTAATGTAGTTTTACTATTTCTATTGTACTTTGTGAGGCTATTTTCCACTCCCTTTTTTTCTAGGAAAATGTGCTTAGCTACTGGTAAATGCTTCTCTGAACACTGAGTTTCTGTGTTTCGATCCCAATCGGGTCTTCATGACTTGGGGGTGGGTTGGTTTTTTGTTTGCTTTAAATCTTCTGGTGAGTATCTCCCTATAGTATTATAGATAAGAGAGTTTCTGGGAAACAGGGGTTAAATAACTTTCAGGTAGAGCTGAAATGTAAAGGTGAGCTTTCCATATAATGGATGATTGTTTAAAGAACTGTGTTACTAAGCAAAAAGTGAGGAACTTGTTAGTGGTATCTTTTTTCTCCTTGTTTCTGTGAATGGTATCTATGTTAAAGTTGACAATGTCAATGAAAGAAATGAGGAAAAAAAAATGTTCATTTGATTTTCTTTCAGCTGTAGCTCAATGAAGGAGAATCCAGAGGAAAATGCTATCAATTATTTAGACATAAAATGCATATGCATAAAATGTATGTTTGCAATCATTACTAGGAATTTTATTAAGGCTTTAAATAGTACTTTATTAGCAGATGGATTAGAAGACGACTAAAAAAAAAAGTCCCTAGTATTTGCTTTATTAAAGGAAGCAAATGCAGGCACCTTCACTATTAGATGTATACAGCCTGTGGGCAATCATTTAATTATTCATAAGGGAGTCAAATACGTTCCTCATTTCTAGATATTTGGAGTACTCCCTAACTCTTACCGTTTTCCGTTCATGCTTTATGCGGAAGGGGAAGTTGCCTTTTTCTGATATAAGCCTAATTATTGTCATCCCTGATTGATCATGTTGTGTTTTTACTAAACTATGATAATGCATTTCGCAGAGGCTATAGTGAAACAGCCATGCATTACCGCGTTATGTTTGTGTTATTTATTAAGTAGTGCTTTACAAAGTGCCTTTTACAATTGCACTTTAGTATGCGCTGGCTTCCAGGGTGCTAGAGAATAGGAGGTTGCTCATGATCAAGAAAGCATTAAATAATGTAGTATTTGGCTGTTGAGGCCTTTGTTTAAAATAAATTTATAGTGACTATGAGTGGAGAGAGTAACTGAAGGTGGCACCTGCTAATATTATGTTATCAAACTAAAAAGTGCCCATCTCTTAATAGCTTTTACCTACAACTGTTTCCAGAAACACAGCAAAATTCTTTCAAACTGTATTATGTGCACTTGCTAGCAGTTTGAAAAGTGTGTCTAGTTGAATGCACTAGCCATAAATATGTGATTACAGTTAATTTAAAAACAGTAGATTTAGATGAACATAACAAAGTAGTTAAGTCCAGAATTGTTTTATGAACTGAATTCAAAGAGGTGAATCAGGCCTATTTCATTCAATGAAAAACCTATTAAAATAACCAGCTCATGTGTCGAAGGGAAAAGCAAATCTAACTCGAACCTGCATCTCCTCTCCTTTCCTGCAAGTACCTTAATCATAACACCTTCAGATATTTTTTTTGCTGATGTATTTCTACTTTGCATGCAATATATAAATATTCATTAGTATAGTAATTAGAACTTGGTTTTCCCATGTAAATTGCTTCAACAAACAGGGAATAGAATCATTTTTACTGTCTCTGGCTCATTGAGTAAATGAATATTTATTAAAAGTAGTAAAAAGTTTCATCAGGAGAGACAGAAACATACTTATCAACAAACTCCCTATAGTATTATAGATAAGAGAGTTTCTGGGAAACAGGGGTTAAATAACTTTCAGGTAGAGCTGAAATGTAAAGGTGAGCTTTCCATATAATGGATGATTGTTTAAAGAACTGTGTTACTAAGCAAAAAGTGAGGAACTTGTTAGTGGTATCTTTTTTCTCCTTGTTTCTGTGAATGGTATCTATGTTAAAGTTGACAATGTCAATGGAAGAAATGAGGAAAAAAAAATGTTCATTTGATTTTCTTTCAGCTGTAGCTCAGTGACAAAATACGTGGAAAATCATTTGCACTGTTCCCTAGTCTCATTTCATCTTTGCCAATAGATATTGGCTTCCCCTCTTCTTTGTAGGGAGTATTCCTCTACACAGTGAAAAACACAGAATATATTAAGCTGGAAAACTTAAGGTAAAAGGTAATGGAAGGCATCTTATATACTGCTGCAGCGTCAGAAATTAGTATCACAACCTTTTAAACAAAATTGATCTTAACATTATGGATGTGCTCTCAAAGGTAGGGATCATTATCAGACCATTTTTACTCTAGAGTATTCTCATCCCACAACGTTATTTAACATAGTTTAGACCAGTTACAGTGGCAGAAAACTGCATAAAACAGCTTATTTTTTTAAAGCTTTTAAACCAAGGCAAGAACAGGGATATGGGAGTGGTTTACTGTATTCTGGACCCTTACAATTTTTGTTTGGAGTTATAGATGGAACCTCTTGTAGCCCTTCAAAGATTTAAAAAAACCACACCAGTATGTTCTTGATCAACAAGCAATAGATAGAGGAAACTGAAAGAAGGAAAAAGATAATAGAACATAGAGGATTTTGTATTTGTGAAGATATGTATTGTATGTTTTTCCTATATATATGTGTGGTAATCGGAAAGGTGATTTCTGATAGCTCACGGGCCATATACCTGAAGTAATAGCTGCAGCTAAGTCACAAATCTGTCAAGATCTCTCTCTTTGACAGGAAGACACATTTTTCCTTAAAAAAATAAAATAAAATAAAATTTAAAAGTATTAGTAATTACAGAGGAACATTCAAAAGCACTATTAAAATCCTAGAGGAGAAAAAAAATCTGTAAAGATGATTAATGGTTATCAGCCATAAAATAAGTGTTTTTAAGCTCTGTCAACTTTGCTTTTCTAATGAGGACTTAACTGCTCCTAAAGTAAAGCCTTTGTCCAAGCTGTGTTTTGTATTTCATTTAATGAATGTTTTGTATAGACACAGTTACCATCATCATAACCTTTCAGTTCTTGTGTTTTGGCATCTCACAGATTTTGTATGCAAGTTTGAGGCTCAAGGGAAGCAAATTTAGCTGAAATGTCCAAGTACAATTTAATGTGTGATGCAGGGCCACAGAACTCCTCTCAGACTTGCTTATTGTTGCAAAGAGAGCCTTTGTAATTACCAGGGGATTATGGCAGAATATCAAAGACCCTGAAAGCAGCTTTCTTGCAGATCAGGAATGTGTGCTGCACAAATTCCAAAACAATCAGCTAAAGTAGTGAAGCAGAAGTATATTAAAATGTGAAGAGTTCAGTGGAAAGGTCCTCATAGAAACTCCTAATTAAAGAAATAAAAACTGACATTAAAGATTGTGAAAGATTCTCTCTTTAGTAAGGAAAAGGGGCCTTATGAGGACTGGAAATGAGATGACACAAATACAGTGGATTCTTTTTTCTCAGCAACAGAAGTAATGAAAATTGAGTTTAATGGTACATAAATAAAAATAATTAAATGGAAGCTAGTTGTAGTGGTACATTACCTGAATTAATATACAAGATTAAGAGACCAATAACCCAGAAACAATTTAGTTACTTTTCTGTTTTTCTATAAATTGGTGAACAATTTTGGACAAGAACATGGTGCAGTGTAGCACCAAACCACTTACTATATTAGCTTTGACTTCTTAATTATTTTTTCTCTAATTATTTTTTGGTCACTAAGGATCACTGTACTGTTTCTGAACTAATTTCTACCAAAAAAAGGCTGCATATTGTCATACTGACCCATAAATTTTTACTTTGTCCTTTTCTCTTTCAAAGTTAAAGACCAACAAAACCAATACAGCATTTTATTGTGTTACGTGATTAAAATAGTCTGCATCAGTGTTGTAGATGTGATTTTTATTGTTGTTGGGTTTTTTATTTCTGATAAATTCATGTGCCCAATCCTGATCATAGAAGATTTAGTGATAAACCTTCTCTTCTATGATGGAAGCTGCATTGAGTTTTCCATTAACGCTTCCTCTTCAGTGATGCTGAAATTAAAGCAAGTTAAGGTGAATAATCATTCAATAGTGAGCAGGTAGGAAAATCATACAGTGCTTTTGCAATATTACATCTGTAAATTTAACTAATAGAATTCTGAACTGAATTTTTTTTTACAAAAGTAATTAGCAAAACCTGAATCTTTTCCCAGTTTGCTTATCTGTTGAATGCATTAACATATTTTCATTTTAGGAGTATCTCTGAATAAGAAATCATAAGAAATATTTTTGGGTTGTTTTTTTTTCTACACTTTAATCCCTAACATGTTCAGTTGAAGGCCATTTGGCCATATTTTTCTTTTGTGAAATATTTGTTATATAGGTGAAAGGCAAAATTCTACAAATGTGTCAGGTTATATTTTATGTGAAAGCACCTCTCTAGACTATGGTGTGTTCATCAGTAGTCAGAGATCTATTACAATAACCAATAGAAACAAAATAACAAATTCCACTATTATCGATACTGACACCTGCTCCATCTGGTATTCATATGAGGATGAACTTCCACAGAGTTTCCACAGAAAAACCAACTGTTTTTCATTGAATAGTTATCCCGTGAATATATCTGAGATAGAATCAACATAGATTCTTCACTTTCCATTACGGATCTTAAATATTCACATCAAGCAGAATTATATTAAGATTATTATGTTTTATTGGAGTTCGTTGAAAACTAGGAATTCCCTACACTAAAACTTTCTTCCCCCTCCCCCAAGAAATTGTAATTGAAAAATGCATGAACTTCCTAACTTTTACTTTTTTGAGAATGTGGGGGGGAGAATGGAACATAGGAAACATGAAAAGTTAAACTCCCCATAAGAAACAAACTTTATGCAAATAAGCATATTCATTGGCAAAAAGCTAGACTGAAAGAATCTTAATTTACCCTTGTTATTAGCAGGCAAAATGGGAAAGATTGTATTATTTTTGCATGCACTCATATCTTGAAAAAATAAGGAAAAATAAGTGCTATATGAAAGCAGCAGCATGTTCTTACATTCTTGTTAAGAACTAAATAGTGACTGTGCGTGCTATATCGAGATGAAGACCAGCAGGCAATAATATTGTATAGTGGTGGCCTAAGAATGAATATTTCTGAATATGTATCAGTTATATAATCAACAAATTAAATTATTGAAGTAATTGTATTAAGCTGAAAACGTTCCTTTATCCAGAGTCATGCTGTATTTCCAGCTTAACACTTCAACTTTACTAGCCTTTTGCTGTTGAAACCCACTTTCTCTTTGAAAGATTTACATCCATTTAACTTATCATTGATATCCCTGGAGCTTCTGAATGCTGTCAGAAAAACATGAAGATTTTAGGAGTGAAATAGTGACAATGAAAGAAAAACAAGATTTAAATACCCTAAGTGAATTATGCTTTGTTCATATTTAAACAACAAAAAATCTGTATCTAATCTTCAGGAAAGCAGATGAGTTCTCAGGTCAGTGCTGATGGTAAGTAGTCAGGAATTCAGGTATACTTTTCTGTTATTCAGTATAATGATTTATTTTCTCATAAAACAGACTCAGCTGTGTTTGGAGGCAGTAGATATAAATGAAATATAAAATACTGCATTAAAATAGGAGGCTTAGAACGACAATATCATAGAAATTCAAACCTAATATTGCCAGATGAACTATACTGACTTCTTTGTGTCCAGATACGATCTCCAAAAAAAAAGAAAAAAAAAGCATGACCATGCCTTTCTCATGTGCTAAAAAGTATGATGAATATACCCTGCACAATTTGAAATGTTAACTTAATAGAACTTCTACTGTAATATCTCCCTCTCACCCCACAAGTTCTCAGAATGTAATTTGTAAAATAGTTCTTAAATGGCAGTCAATCCTAGCTTCACAGGGGTTATTAGTGTATATTACATACATATATTAAAAGAAAGTTCAAACTCAAGAGCCAAAAAAAAGGCGGGGGGGGGGGGGAGAGCAGCTTTATACATGCAAAAGTTCTTGATACAATCTTTAATTGACAGTTAATCTGAGCCTGCATGGAGGACAATGTGTTTTTACATCAAGTATCTGAATACATTTTTGGTGAATAAATTGATTGCTAAAACTTAAAAAACACTGTCAATCTAAATTTTTTCAAAATTAAGACTGAATTTGGAATGACTTTCTTTTTTCTTTTTGGAAGAGGGAATTGATTCACAAAACTAGCAGCGAGGAGACAACAACTGTTTCTCCATCTTCCCCTCTCCACCCACTCACCTCTACCCTACCCCCACAAAGTTGAAGAACTCACCACATGTTTTTTAACGCAGTAACTCCTATACATAGGAGACTAGGTTTCAACTCCTTCCCCCTGACTGAGATTTAAACCCTTATTTTCTACCTTCCAGGGGAATCGCCTAGCCACTGGATATTCTACAGTGGTGTTCTCTCACCTGAGCTATTTGAACTGCTACTTTGACCTAGCTGTGTGCCTCCCAAGTGAATGCTTTAACCACCAGACCAAAGAGTCATTCTCTCTCTTTGACTCAGTATTTAAATAATCCATGCAGAACAGCTTTTTCCATGGGGAACGAGAGAAGCCAATTACAGATTTCTCACTGGTTTAAGAACTCTTCTGGGAAAGTGAAAACGTGGGTTCAGGAACATGCAGACAAAGAGGGTCTTGAACCTGATTGTCCCACATTGTATATTAGATGAGGCCCTAACCACGGAGCTATTGAATAAATGAAGAGAGGGGGGGATTCTCTTTACTTCCATGAATGATTTACAAAGAGTGTGTAAACCTAATCTTTCATTTCCGGTTCTTTAGTTTTGTGTTTATATAGCTTCTGCAGAGTGGCCTATGTCTCTGGCAAGTGTACAGATTAATGATTGGACAAAAATACTGATTTTAGGAATGGTGAAGGATAATTCTTCTCCACACTTTTTCCTAAATATTTCCTAATATTTCTGTCAGTCCCAAATGAAATCAAAGTATGGTTTTATTTGGCAGTAAATGCAAAATTTTAGTTAAATTGGGTGGGTGGTTGTGGAGGAGGGGGAAAATGACTGACTGATTTTTTCAATACCCCTTTTGTTAAAGCATTTAACTGAAAAACTATCAATACACAAAGCCCTGCTCCATATGCTTTCATATTTCCTAACACTTCTTAATTCAAGAACCTGTACTAAACTAGTGTGCTTTCATTAAGAAGGTCTAGTAGAACTTACTAGCCACAAGAGTACTCATTTCAATTCAGACACAAAGTTCAATGCAGAACTAACACGCCTGTTTATGAATTCTGAGTCATCTTTCTCTACACCTTACATTGCCAAAGAATGTGAGGAAAAGCCAAAATAAAGTATAGGTGAAATTTTGGGGGGAGGAGGAAGACCCAGGAAAATCTTTCAGCCAAAGGTCAGCTATTGACCACTTGCAGGAAAATGTCTCAATAGTAGTCTGCAGATACAGAACAAGTTGTTAAATATTGAAAATCTGTCCAGAGTCACACAGCGCATTTACTGATACCAGTCGTGAAACCCAGAATTCCTGAGTCTTCATTCAGTGAATGATTATCCCTTCCATTAAAGCTGTAGTAAAGGAATAAGAACGGTAGTGTGCCATCCCCTAACTAGAAAGCGAGCTAGTTTTTAATCTTGATTTCTCAAGCTATCTTTTGCTTTATATCAGTGAATCAATAGTCAAGAACATAATGTACTTCCTTCTTCAAGACAGAAACAAGAGAAAGATCAAGACATAATCCAAAGAACAAAGTCAAGCTTGCTAAACCTTTCATGGCTGGATTTCTTCAGCTTTCCCTTTCAGACGTTTACCTGAGAAAATGAAGAAATCCCTTCCTTTTCTGGTTACAGACATTCACAGAGATCCACTGTGCATTTCATGGAGGAAAGGAATAGTCTTTGCACATTTAGTGTCCCAGATATCCAGATCTGCTGTGGAAGGTGGTTATACTATAGGAGGTATTTAGATAGCTCTGATGCTTTCACTTTAAGTTAGAAGATTTATTTAAATATCTAACCAATCTGTTGTGTTGCTGGTGCTTTTTTATTAAATGCTAATAGGAAACGTACTTGAGCTCTGAGTTGTTCTCACGTGTCAGTTCTTCCAAAATAATGCATTTTTCTGAAAGACCTTGTAATCAGAATCTCCAAAGAAATCAACATTCTTGCTGGAAGAGTCAGTTGTATTTGCTAATTGTTAATTTGTTGTTTGTTGACTTTTTTGCAAAAGGATATAGTACATTGGATTCTTAAGAGTTCACTGTTCAAGCAAAAAACATTGCTAGTAAAAAATCCTCAATTCTATTTTTAACTAAGCATCTGTCATTCTTAATAATGCTGGACCTTCTTAGTCCATAAAACTAAAACCAGTTTCTGTTCCAGAGAGATTAGAATATTTCAGCCAATGTTTTATTTTCAAAACAAAAAATGTTTTCTGAACTACAGGGGTGAAAACAATCATAAAATGCAAATAATTGATCTTTATTTCTTTCCTCCCACTCCCTTAGATTTAAACAGCATATATGAAAAATGTTAATAAAAACTTGTAATGATAATAATTCTTATACACGTTCTGTATGTTGTTTCTTATCTAAGAATCTTCTCTTACTGTATGGATTTCACAAAATAAGAAAAAATCATATTTAGCAATATACAAAATAAGCATCCAGGATATAAATCTTTGAAGTGATTATCCATTCTTATAAAGCAAATACAAATATGAAGCATTAGTACATGGACAACTTCTGCACTGAATGCCGGGTTTGAAGAAACCTGTAACCTGTCTGTGAAATCAGCAGGGTACACAAATAGGTGTGTGTTTCTTCTGTAGTGCCCATTCAGCACAGTAGGGGAGCTAACTGCCAGCCACAACCAGATGCAAAGTTAACAGAAACAAAGCAGGAGAAGGTGCTGGAGGGATCACAAAGAGAATTTTTGCAGTGATTTTTTTTCCCACAAAATTTCTTTCAGGACATCCCTCAGTTATGTCAGCATGTCTCTTTCAGGATTTCCCACTGTTAACTGCCTTCTGGTACACAGTATGTATTCTGTATCAAATCTGTCTCCTCCAACTTAAAGCTTGTGCTATCATTACTCAGGTAAAATCTTCTTCAACCACACTTGCCACCTGAAATTGTTTTCTTACTTCACCTGGTATCAGAGGACTAAAATTGATATTCAGGAACTTCAAAAAAAACCCAACCCCAAACCCCAAACTGAAACTCTTGCAAAAATGGGAAACTTTCCTGGCTTATTTTTCTCAAAACCAAGCAAAATTTAAGGATGAAAACTATGAAATATTAAAAAAAAAAGAAAACATAAAGCCTGTTTTTTCCACAATAAATTTATGTTGAGCACATATGACATTTCATTTCTCTATATTCTTCATTAGTAAGAAAGTTTTTAAAAATGTATTGTTTGGCTTAGTCAGCATTAGACAATCAGGTGCCTCTAGCTTTCTGCTTCAGAGCCTCTCTGCCTTGTTGAGTCAAGCCTGTGCTGGAGGCCTTATGTTTGTCTCGTTCTTTATATTATTTAGTAGATGTAGTTAATCTCCAATGAAATGAATGATGCTTTGCAAAATGATTTTCCAATCCTGTAAATATTTACCAATTGGAATAATAATGCTCAGTGCTTGAGTTAAGATAAGTTTTCAGATATGGAATACTGAAGTACATAGATATTTATTTTGTGTGAAATTATGCTTAGATTCTAGAGGATGTCCCTTCATTCAAAAAAAATAATTAGAAAGTCTGTTTTTATGTTCTTGTTCGAACAGTAAATTATTTAGCTCTCAAATGAGGAAGTGGGAATATATGACAAGTGCAACTTCTAATAAAATATTTCTAAATAGACCTTTTAATTTGGTTTATATAAAGCAGACAAATGTTCACTCTTTGTAGAACAGATATACTGCGGTTAAAATAATGGAGTTTTTTCTTTTGTATTTACACTTCATTTTTACTTTTCCTATAAAAATGGGGCAAGATCCACATACACCTGAAGCATAGCTATGTATAGTAGAACTGAATCTTTCTATTACATATTCCCTGCCTGGATGTCACACCAAGGCCACTTAAGTCACTTCAGCACCAGTCAGAGATGTTTAGAAACACTTCTGAGTGCTTTAATTGTTCATCAAGACCTAACCCTTTGAACATTGCTTTAAGGCATTTTGGCTCTGCTCTGAGTCACTGAAGCAAAATTGGAGCATCTGGATGCAGTGTCAAAATAGCCCAGGCAGCTTCAGTGCAGCACCCAAGTGGATAATCTCAACACAGAATACAAACACTGCATTAGTGATTGCCGGAAGGCTACAGTTCATCTTCCTCTGAAATACAATACAAGAAAGTACAAGAAAAGTTAAAGGATGATACTTTTTTTTTTCTTCGTATCTTCTGTTGTGTGAACAAAGAATCAAGCTGTGTTTTGATGTTTTGTCAAGTGTTTGGCAGCATTTTCAATCCTTGTTTGCCCTACTAATCCACTGATTTTTCTCTTCTTTGGACAAAGCAATGAATGATTTTTACAGTTTATGCTGTATTAGATATGTGAATGCAAAAGAAGGTATCCAGTTGATATTACCTCCAAATCAAAGTAGTGGAAGAAAGTATGATAATATTTTAGTTGCCTATTAGTAATACAACATCTAATTATACTCTGTTAAGTTGTACATAAAATTCCCATAATTCTGTGAGTTGTGTGAAATTATATTTCTTTTGCTTTGTTTGCCCTCACAGATGGCAGCAAAATTGCATTCCATTGATTGAAAAGTGCATTGTAAGTCACTCTTTTTGTTTCTCCTGTTGAATTAGGCTTCACATTTTATTTTTCTGAATCTGCTGAAATTTTATCTCATGGATAAAACTGGGTTCTTTCTTGAAAACTGTTGCACAATTAATAGTCTAAAAGAGCCCATGAGACATCTGGCATGTGGCTACAGATACAATCCCCAAGACAGATTTCTTTTGCCATAGGCAAGAATAGTTTATGTAAGGCTTAGGCCAACAGGTCAAGAAATATAAATGCAGAAGCATGCTAAACATACCACCTGACACCAGGCTCTGCTTGGAAATGCTGTATTCCAAGTCTCTAACACGGTTGATCTGTAGAGTGCACACCAGAATGAATACTGGAGAGCAGAACTGGGGCACAGCAGCATATATAGTCTATTTCCTGTATACATATTTTTCTGACTCTGCATCTAGGATTTTATATGTATATACAGTGGAACTAAATACAAACACAAGCATCAGACCAATTTGAAGCTTTGCTATTTTTATGTAATTCAGATAATACATGTATTTTGTGTATATATGTATATAAAAACACCATACAATAAAATCATTAGTTGTTCAATGATACTAAAAAACCTCTGCTAAACACACTGCTTCACACTACTATTCAAACTATTCACACTACTCTTACAAATGCAATACCAAAATATATTCCACTTGGAACATGTCAAGTAAATGGGTGACACTTTTTCTAACAAGTCTAACTGCCATTAATTTAGTTAGTATTCATTGTAATTACACTGATCATAATGAATTCATTTAGTATTAATGTGAACATTATACATCTTTTTAGGAACGCCATTATAATTCAGCAATAATTAATGTACATATAAAATGAAGTGTTACTACTCAATGCTATTATAAAGCCACGTTGTTTCATTTGAAAAGATTTAGAGCAAGTTGTGTTTAATCTGATTGGTATTCTGATTGTTGCCAAGAGGTATTCTGCAAAGGCAAAGGGCAATTCACATTGGGAGACTTGTTAACTTTTCAGAGAGATTCTATGTTTGCACTTGTCTACTGATCCATGTATAACTTAGCATTTCAGGTAAGATGCTAGCATTTGAGGCAAGATACTTCATGGCTATGATACTGCAAAAAAATGTCTAACTATCCTAAAAACATGAAAAATTTCTGACATTTCAGACCTTATATGATAAAGGGGGCCTGTGTTTATAAGTGAAGTACTGCAGCACCTACATTTTATGATTGTTCTTCCCTTCTACCCTCCAAGAGTAATCCAAAACTGAGAACCAAGTATTTTCCATATATCACACATCGACTCAATTAGGTGCCTCAAAGGCATCCATGCCTGCTTCAAGGAGCTACATAAAAATAATCAGTAGGAGAAATGGCCATACTGGATTAGGGTGAGAATTGTCTGGCTAGCATCCTGTCTCTGGGCAGTGATTATATAAATAGATGCCCAGAGAAAAGTAAGATTATGAATTACATGATACATGAATTCCCCAGCCTCCAACAGTTTTAGCTGAAGAAATTTCATCAGATGCATATGGTTTCTAAAGATTAAGATTTTGTTGGTTTTCTCTTCCATGAATCTATTCCCATAAACCTATTTAAACCTTAGAATAGCGTCCTTTGGCAATGAGTTGCATGGGTCTACTACCCTGTTCATTTTGTCCATAAGGAACTATTATTTTATTTGTTTTGAATGTGGTTTCTTCTAGGTTCATTTGAATCTACATTGCATTGGATTTGATTGAGCTGGAAAAACAGTATACAGTTAATGCCTGTCCATTCCCTCTTTGCCACCAATGATTTGTGAGTTTCATCTATATCCTTCTTTGGAGATCTTCTTTTCAAGAGGATTATCCTACTCTGCTACCTGTACAGAAGCTATTTATCATCTTTGTTCCCCCTTTTTGGGTTTTGTATGCTATGTGTAGTTTTCAAAGTATGAGAGGTTTGTAGATTTGTACTATTTCAAAATTATTCCCTCAGCTTTTCTTCTCAGTTTCTTACTGAATACTGACATTGACCAGTTATGCAACTATTGGCTCATTTCTCCATTGTAATTGCCAGCTCCAAGCCCACTATATTACATGCAATGTTAAATTCCTCACCTCCCTGCCCCCTCCCCCTGCCTTGTGCATCACTTTGCATTTATTTACAGGGCATTTTAATCTGCGATTGTATTGCCTTGTCACTCAGTCTTGTAAACTGTTTCTGGAATTCTACACTGTCTGTCATTGTCCTGACTATCCCAAATAACTCTGATCAAGAACATTTCTCACCAACTCTCATCCCCTTCCCCAGATCATTGAACAGCACAGGCCCTAGAAAAGGTCTTTGCAGAAGTCCAGCAGCAATGTCTGTTGATTGCAGGAACTGGATATTTACTCCTAACTCTATACTACTTGGCCTTTAAAGTATCAGTTATACATGCCTTCCTTCTTATCCACTTATTTTTTTTAATAGCCTTATTTTTTTAATAGTCTTTGTTGAGAAACTTTAGCAAAAGCCTTTTGCAAATCCAAGGTAGACTCCAGCTAAGCAACTCCAGGCAATGAAGTCACTCGCATTCATCATGTGTCTCTTCAACAATTCAAAGTACTTCAGTAGGTCTGCAAAGCAGAAATTTCTTTTACAAAAGCCGTCTTTACTCATCCAAAGTATAGTAATTTATCCAAGGTCCACTCTCGAGTTTTTTACTATAGTTTATACTAACTTGCCCGGTATGGACATGAGTCTTACAGACTGTCTTTTTTTTACATCTGCTATTTAAATTTTTATTCAAATTAATTTTCACTGCATTTTACATCTTCTAGCTCCCAGTACCTTTGCAATTTTAGGTGAGAGAAAATGCACCATGACTAGTCAATAAGCTGTTTCATCTGTGAATTGTCTTATAACTCTTGGGTGAATACTGTCTTATCTAATGATTTGTTACTATTCATTTTCTCATCACTTCCTTTCTCCTTCAAGTGAATATTCCCACTGAGAGTTATTAGGATACATTATTACATAGCAAGCAACCTTTACCTGTAGTTTTACAAAACATGTCAATGTAATGCTAATTAATAAGAAGTCAGGTAATCTATGAGCTTCTGACTTTTCTTCTGCTGATAAATTTAACCATGGGCAAATCACTTAACCTCTGCACTTCTTTATTGTTTCCCTTCCTAAAATTGAAGTAATGGAATTAGTGTCCCCTTTAAAACTGTTGAGATTTACAGGTTACATACATGCTACGTATTCTTATTTATTTTTCACACTAAAATGAATCAAATTTTGGAATAGAATAGTGGATTAAATAGAATAAATTTTAACAGTTATGAAGTAGTTACCTCTATGAGAGAGAGAATCGAGCTAGTTGGAACCACTCTAGATTTAAAAAAAGTTCTTTGGTCACTTCAGAAAAATAAAAGATGAAAACAAATGTTTTTGTACACTGCATGCTGAATTCCCCTATTTTCTTTTATAAATGTCCTTTTTTTGATTGACGCATTAATAAGGAATTCATTATCCTCCTTAGTCTTTATTGTGGTTTTATGTCATATAAACATATACATAGACATTCAAGATGTATTTTGTATTAATTACTCAGAAATACTGAAAATAGTTGTTGATACGGTGGATTAAAGTAGACCAGCACGCTCACTGCAAGTATTGTTTCTTATTGAACTCAGCAGTTGCCACTTGTGAAGTGTTAATGGATTTTTTGTCCTCTTACTGTATTAAAATCTTTTGTGTCCTTCCAGTGTTGAAGTATCCTTCTCCTTTTCTCAGGCAAAATTCATTCATACAGTAGCTGGCTTCCTGCTTCTGTATAGAGGAGACTGCAGCATTAAACTTTAAATAGATCAAAATCAAATGGAGTTATGTTCAAATACATAATGTTTAAGCTTACATATTGAAGGCTTGGTTTTCTAAAGTAAATCAGATAAGCGTGTTCTCAGTGCTAATTTTCCTATGGTTATATGCTTTCCAGCTTTAGTGTCGTCAACCACTTTTCTGTTTAGATCTGATCTTAGGCTCTACGGAAATCTTCTACCAATTCTTTCTTATAGGCTAGTGATACTTAGTTAAGAACAGTCCTGTCTACCTTAATGTTGTTCCATAACATGGGATAAGAAATTTTTTTTTTTTATAAATAATGACCCAAAGTATTTAGCTCCAGTTACTACTAGCAACTTACGACCCTGTTTGCAGAGATACTGAACTCCAACAGCTATGTTTGAAATGAAAGTGAGATGTAGATTCAAAATACTTGTAGAAATAAGATTACTAACACATGGAGCTGCTGAATGTTTTCTAAAATTTTTAAATCTTTAATTCTGGTTTTAAATTTTAGTAAATATTTGATATACTATTTATGTAAAATACTATTTTGACCTTTCTTGTGAAGGATGAGTTCTATGTTTCTGACTGTCTTCAGAGGTGGCAAAAATGTTTAGAAGTTTCTATGACAAAATTAGTGGTATTTGAATTTCTTGTTGAAAAAATACCAATCTTTAGGAACAATGTAATTTATTGTATTTCATACATATTTTGGGGGCACACTAAATATTATTTTAAATAATGCTTAGTTGGTGGCACAAATGGAAATGCAGCTTAGGCTCACGCCTACCTTTCTGGTTTGGACTAGTTTGGATAGATAGTAGGTTATTCTTCCTTTTTAATCTGATATGTTAATCCGTATTATTCAGGCAATTATACTGTCTCTTTTCTTTTTAAAAGATAGTCCATATTCTCTCTTGTCTTGTTTCCATACATCTTCATTTTGGATCTCACTCCATTAGCATTTGTTCTATTGGTGCCTTTTTCTTCCAACTTCTTTGTGACTTTTTAAGGCCTTCATTCTTATTCCCAGTTTTTCCTTTCCTGACTGATACTGATGTTTACCTTTTTAAAGTACCTGTATGATGGTGGTTCTGGAGCTATTCTTTGAAAATGGGAATATTTCAGTTAGATGGGTCTCTCATTGATATATCGAGTTCTTCTTTTACAACAGCATGAAGGAAAGATGGAAAACTGACTATGCAGGAATACTCATGAAGAGTTTTCTCACAGAAATATATGAAATCAGCTATTAATCTAAATAAAAATTGTCTTTAAGCTGTGGTTGTCTTGAATCAATTTAATTAAAAGGAATTTCAAGGAACCAGGAAATATTTTTCTTTCAGACTGGGATCCCAGCAAGGAGGATCAGATTGCAAGTTGCCTATTGTGTGCCCAGTGCTTGAGCATTCGAGGGATTCTGTCCCATTGCTTTCACTTAAGCTTTGCTTTTCGAGATTAGGATTTGGACCTATCTCAGTAGAGGAATTAAAAAATAAGTACACCACATTTTAGCCCAGAGCCCGTTTCTGTAGTGTTGTTTAAGCTTTCAGAAAAATAGTGTTTACAGTGAAAACCTTTAACAATCTTTTACCATGCTTGCTAGCAGGCACTGATTTAATGCTAATGTGACAGCTAAGATTTTAGTGAGAGACACTTTTATTTCCCTGATAAGAGAAGTGTTACACATTCTGAAAACCAGACAGATTTTTCTGGCCAGTGTCTCCTCATGTTTGTGCCAGTAGGGATTTGCTGACTACTCAAATTATCTTTCACAGGTTAGCACATGTCTATCTTATATAGAAATGTTTATCTTCCTTTCTGACATTCCTGTAAATGGTTGTATTTTTTTAAAAATGAAAACAGACATTGTTGTTGTTAATAAGCAGCTACCTAATGTTTCACCCAAAAAACCGCTAGACTTTTATAATGCAAGACATCAATTTAGGATGAGCTTGTATTCTAGCAAATCAAATTATATTTCCTACAAAATACATTCACAATTTGCAGTAGACTCTTCTCTGAAAAAAAAAAAAGTGAAAAGACAATGTTATAATCTTGATAACATTTATGATGTTAGGAAAAGGCACTGATACATTAAATTAAGCTCTGTTGTATTTCAACTGTGATTCTGGATGAAAAGCGCTTTATTTTTTATTTGTTCTAGCAAGGTCCATTTATCCATCGCTACAAACTACAAACCATATTATTTAATTTTTCCTGTGGTCACTCAGAAATTGTAATATATCACACCAGATCTGTATTTTATAGTGTATCCTAATGCATATTTTAAAATCTCTGTGCCACCTTAATTTTTTTCATTTGTATATAATTTTGTATTTTTGGAATACATAATTGAACTTATTTTATGCCTTTGCCAATTTTTTAACCTTTGTTGCAGGAGTTTCATATAATCATAATTGCACTTTAGGGGAAATCTCAATGTAGAATCTGAGTGGAGGAAATATAGTACTGCTATCTTTATGCCTTTTTTGAATAAGAAGTGTGGATTTACTTCTTGGTTTGTGTGTTTCAAAGGTAATGTATTTGGACCAAAGTAGAAATTATGAGCAGTAATTTCTGGGTTTGGGGGCAATTCTCCTCAGTGTTTCACACTAACCTTTAAATCCTTAATTGAGTAAAATGAACTTCTGAACTTATTTTATTACGTACTGATACAACCATCAATTGTATTAACGTGTTTCTACTAAGTGATCAGTTCATTCTGGTATTTAGATGTCAAACAGAACTCAGGTACAGACCCACAGAAATGTATGGAGTATTATAGTTAAATATCCCTAGATATTTACAGATAGAACAACTGATTATTATGAATTACAATCTATTTATATTTTCAAAGTTCTTACAACTATAAAAGCTACAGATTAAATTTCCCTTTTTGAATGACAACTAAGATTTGGAAGACTGGTTGTATTTCAGCTAAAAAGAACTCTTCAGTTAGGCAGTGATTTGTGCATGAGGCTCTTTAGTGTGACTTTACAATGTTGAATTACTTTTTTCAGAAACAGTAAATCATTTCTTCGTTCACTATTTTTGCCAGGGTAGACAGATTATTCCTACTGTTGTCACCAATATCATCCCATATGACATTTTAATTACTCAATGTGGTGTCTAAAGCCAGTTATCCTGGAAAGTGTGATAAAGTACTCTTATCTGTGATAATTCTGAATCAAAAGAAACATGTTTTCTGTGTGTTTAACCACTGTGCCAGTTTTCCTGTTTTGAAATTTTAAGAATTGTTTTAGAAAGCTGTGGTTCATTCAGATAAACATTTTCAATAGAGGTAACGATGGAAATGATCCATTGATCTGGAAATGGCCATGGTTCTTTTCTGTTTTTTCAGTTATGTTTCTTACCAAGAGACACTGTGAGAGCAAATACTTCACTTGGTATCAAATTCCCCCATTCTGATTACTGAACTGTTACAACAGTACTAATTCAATCCCCAGGTCATTATCAAGCCATTACTATTACCTTGACGAGATAAGGTATGCTGAACTATGGATGCAGTAGAATTCATATTGGTATTACAGCTCACTTCCATTACCTGAAAGGCATTTTCCTATATTTACAGTTAGCTAAACTAGTATTATGTTTTGGAAATAAAAATTCTATCAAAATTTTTAACCTATGAAACAAATGCAGCAATTATATGAACTAGAAAATACCACCAGGTTCCTCAGGTTAGCAGTATTCATACTTGCTTACTGTTTTGTGTTTCAAGTAATGCATTTGCATCTGAAACTATTTCTTACTAGAAATCACTTGAAACAGATATTTCAGATGTCTCTAATACATTAGATGTTACTCTACCAGTCCTTTCTTAATGAATAATTGTGTGTTTAAGCATAGCTCTCATTTAAAAGTACTGTGGAGTTGAATCTACGCTTCAGAAACACTGGAAAAAGTAAAGCTACCTAGAGGTTCCAAGCTTACAGCAGTCATTAGTCTTCAAACAGCCTGTGCCTCAGACTAGGGCACAAAACAAGTGGATGGAGCTACAGTATTGTTTTTCTCTGAATCCTCCAGCCTAAGTTCCTATTTTTATCTTCTTCTATGTGCTAAGTAGAGGTATTTATCAGATTTTGCAGAAGAAAGATAATAATGTAAAGAAGTCATCTTAGAGCCAGTTTTGCGAACCTCACAGCAACCTCATTTCTGATGTACATTATTCTTTCATGATTTCTCCTTTGAGTCTGCCTTAAACAGCAGTTTCGTTTCTACTCTAGCAACTTCTACACAAATTCACAACATAATTAAATTAGACCCAGAAGTCCACTGGTCAAGCTAAGTCTATTTGAATAAATTCAGAACTATCAAAGGAAAAGTAAAACACTTCAAAGAAAGATTACTGGGTTTGCAACAAATTTCTTCTGGAGGAAAAAAAGCATTTTCCAGATAACTTTGGTTTTGTTATTATTCAAATAGCTTTCTTACTGAACTGAATATGCTTAAGACAAACTGAAGGTCTCTAAGAGAGAGTGTATACAGTTAGCGCAGTGTAATAACTTAAACTATTTTCCATACTGCCCTCTAAGCCAGATGTCAGAGGATAAGAAGAAAAATGATTAAATTTCATGACCATCACTGAAATACTTTCTTTTCCTCTGAGAAACAGGAAATAAGCAACTAGATTTAACAGATGAGGGAGCTTCTGTTATATCTTATTAAGAGTATTTTACTCAGTCACTAAAATGTGAGACTATTAAAGCAATAACTGACCATGTAATCAAAGTAAAATTCCCTGCCCTGTGAAGTTTAGCAATTTCAGTTTAATTTTTTAAAATACAGTTACGTTAAAACTTGTGCAATATGTGTAGGCATATTCTTATGTAGAAAAAGCTGTTTTCTGGGTTTTTCACCCCTTTTTGTGTGGGGAGGGGTTCTAGATTCTGTTCACACTTCTGCTGTATAATGGTAATAGAACAGGCAAATACAATCTGAAAGTTATTTCTTAGAAAGTTAAATACATATATAATGGACTTTAGGTTTAAGTTAGTTTAGCCATAGGGAGTGGTTGACCTGCTTCATCTTATTCTCAATGAGTAAAGCTAGTAATGATGAAAGGATCTGTAAAAAATATAATAATATGTAGAAGGATGACTTTCTATACAGCGGGGTTTTTTTTTCAGAAAATATCCAAATATTGTCTGAAACTGTTTTCTCGCATGTTCCTGAAGATAAATTACCACAAATTGCTGTAATCTACACCCAAAGATAACTGATTTGTTAAAATTCCTTAAATGTTGCCATCAGTTCCAAAAATTAACTTCTAACTGAATATCCTGCACAGTGACAGAAACTTGGTGCAATTTTTCTTGCTCTTCCACAGCAAATGAGATGTAATAATGCACATTGCTGAGAGTACACCTTCACAGAGTTAATTTTAAATTTTTATTAAGCCCCTTCTTATTCACCTGCAATGGTTTATTTGCATACACTTAACTCAATACATGCCAGTCCACATTTGTTTTTAATGCCTAATTAATTGTGAAGAAACCTTAACTTCAATATTATGCTTTAAAATTAACTCCAGTGAACTGTGACTGAAAATGATGTTATAGGCTATTAGGTATGATGTGGAAAAATAAGCACTTAATCTATATTATTATATTGCTCTTACTGCAGATGACTGAAAGACTGTTTAGAAATAAGTGCTAGTGTTTTTGCATTTGTTGACAATTTACATGCATAAACCCTGTAGGTAAAAGGGAAAATTTCAGTACCTCTTATAATGTCACATACCTTTAAGTTTCAACAGAAAGACTGTACAGCTATGATGAATTTGTTACATGTAACTTTCATTATGTGTAAATCTGCTTGAGCATCTGCTTTAACAAATTTGCAGGCCAAATGCTAGAACAATTACTAGGCCCATCTAATCCTATACATAGATTCATGTGGTTATAGACTGATCTCTACAAAGCAACTCCCTGCCTATCACTGACTTGAAAGTGTAATGCTCAGAAAGTTTTATGTGACCTTAGTTTTGATTTCCATGTCTTTATCTCCTGTCCTTTCTTTGTCTTCATCTTTAGCAGTAAAGGTCATTTACAACAAATCGTTCTTGAGAGCAGTAGCAAATTAATTTTGTAAAGCATTTTCAGCACCACTGCCAGTACTAAACTTTGCAGGGATGCTAATAGTTCATCATTTCTGATCCAGATATCATAATCTGAAGCTGTACAAAATATATTTCCTAGTTGGTATATTACGTTCTTGATGCTTAGCTCTTTTGGCTAAGACTGCAACATGTAACGTTTTTTTAGTTTTGATCAATTTATTTAAACTTCAATTCAAAACAAAACTTAATAATCTGCATAAATATAGACACTTATAATTTGATCTCAAGCAGTTACTGATTCAGATGATAGGCACAAAACTTTTCAAATATTGCATCTTATTATAATTGCTCAACACTTGTATTAGCATGGCACACACCACTTTTCAGTCACAAATATAGAGAAAACCCACTATCCAGAGTCACTTCCAGTAAACTCTAAGGCATAAACTGAAAATACAATTTACCAGGTCTGACAGAAAAGCGAAAGATTATAAATATGTTCAGTTGCTTCAAGACGGCTGCTCAGTCTTCAAGTAAACAATTTTTCCAAATAGCAATAACCAGTATTCTAGTCAGGGGTTAGAGCTCTTAAGGCTTGGTGCCTATATTCCCTTCTACTAAAAACCAATCCAACCTTACAAGCCAAGTTCTGTTAACACCGTGTCTTTCTAGAGCACTCTATAATGACTTTCTGCCCAAATGCTCTTGCTTCTCACTAGATTTGGATGCAGCTGAAGTAGAAATTTATCATTTGCTTCTACCAGTAAAACCTTCTGGGCCAGCAGAAGAGCCATATGTCTATAGGGCATCAGAGGACTGCTTTTCAGTGGGAAGCCATGTTGGTGAAATTGTTAGCTCTACTCTACCACAGTATGATTATGTGTCACTAGCGTATTAACTGCAAATGCAGTCCTGAGCAAAAGAGTGTGGGTAACCCGATTCATGCTACTACATGCTGCTGTTGTAAATACTGTGCTACTTAAAGAAAATTGTTAAGTGAATGCAAGTAGCAATTTAGAAAACAACCACTATGAAAAAAGGAGTAAAATCATAGATCCATTAAAGTAAACAGTGTAACTCCCACCGATTTCATCCCAAAGATTCAGCTGATGCTGAACAGCGCTGGTTTATACTGTCTCAGGATACAGTTTTTTATATCTTATTGTTGTTGTTGCTGCCATTTTTAGAACAGGTGAAGCTTTACTGTTGTGCTATTTTTTCATACATCTTAAAGTGGGTTTGCTTAAATATCCTGAAAAGTAAGTAGTATGTTTTCTCTGTTTAAAGATATTTGCAAATAAACAAAACGAAAAGATTTAACAAAACCATTACACTCAGTTTACATATTCTTTAAGAATTCAATCTGAAATAATTAATTCAGTCCAAAGGGATTTTTTTTCCTCACTTTTCCTCTTATTGAAAAAAATCATATGTAACACTACAGAATGATAAAAGTAACATTTTCTCCCAATATTTAGCTTTGTCAGTATTAAGAAATGTGGTAAAACTAAGGCCACTTTTATACCAGTACCTTCTATGCACAGTTATGGATTTTCAGATAAAATGCACCAGATTGAGCTCTTCCTTGATAGAGGAGCAGCTTTAATGTTGTCAGCTGCAGTGTTTCAAAATCCAATGGGAGATTGAAAAATGGCATTGCAATATAGATGTCTGTCTGCATGTGCATGTACGTATGTACGCATGTGTGACAGTCAGCGCTGCTGACTTGTCTAAATGCATTTAGAACTGACAGTTTTACTTTGTTCCAAAAGCCCTCTCATCCTCCTATGCTTTGCCCAGCAATTATTTATTCCCATCCCCAAATTCCAAATCAGTCTAGTCCGCCCCACCTCTACATGAGTTCTGCCCTTACCCATCTCAACTCTAGGCCTAGCAACAGTCTTCACGTCTGCCACGCCTATGTCTGAATTCCCTCTCCCTTCTGTCACCACGAGCCTCCTTCCTGGCCACAGTGCCTCACCAGCTTGCCAGCTGAGTTGCCACCCTTCCTTTACCATTTGTTGTCCCCTCCTACGCAAAGTGCCCAGGAGGAAGCTGAGATACTGGTCCATTGCTCACAAGGAGGTGAGAAAGAGAACGGGCTATACTAAACAGGTTCCACAGCTCTAACATGGAATAAGAGCAGTCTGAAGGAATAGAGACAAAGCCATGCCTGCTTCTTTGTGCTGGCTAAGAAGATGGCAGCTGGATAGCTGGACAGACAACTTTCTCAGGCAGGGCTAAAATTCATTAGATTACCTTAGCTTCATTTGTAGCATGCTAAAATCTTGTAATTAATTAAAAAACAAACAAACAAACACCCCCCCCCCCCCCCAAAAAAAAACCCCATATTTGAAATAGTGTCTTTATGGGAGATTTTTTTCTACTGATATGAATTAATAGGTCAGCTATGAGGGAAGGAGATTTTGCCAAGAAATGCTCAAAAATTTCCAGTCAGTTTCCATTTTAATTGAAATATTTGCTACCTGAAGCCAGTTTTAATTAATCTACAGGTATACAAAATATCCTTAATTACTTTTTCTTGCTTCCCATCGTGTAGTTTCTGATTTAAATCTACCCAAAAATGTCGTTTATGTTTTTGGTACACATACATTCTTAAAATGTATCATCAATAATATCAGAAATGCATTGTGTTGGGGTAAAAGGGCTCAGTATGTAATAAACATCACAACTCTTTCACAGGAGCCACAGGAAAAGAAGAGGGCTGACTGCTACTGTACTTTATAATTTCCAAGCAGGATATAAACTCCAGTCCTGCAGAGTTGTTAAATCCCACTTATCTTGGTTATTATAGGGTATTAGAATAGTAGATGGTTCTACCTTCAGATATCCCCTGCAGGAAAATTCTCTTATTTCCACTAAAACTAAATACTTTGAAATTATAGGGGAATAATTCTTATTAAGGTAGAACAATTTTTTTATTATATCCTAATGTAATATATTGCTTATGTTGCTACAGCATTTTCATTCATTTATAGATGCTACTGCTATTTTGTGCTTGTTGTCATAGGTGATCTGTTTTTTACTGCCCTTGTAAAAACAGTGAACATACAGAGAAGTCAATAGGGAATACAGAAAAAGTCTGAATCTGTAACTGAGCCTTCTCTCTTTTTACTTATTGGAGTAAAGCATTGCATAATAGAGTTTACTCTAGATCTTTGCCGTTTAGTCTAGTATAACTGAAAATTTTCCAAATGGAAAAAACCCAAAGAGGAATCCATAAAGAAATGTAAAATTAAATCTAGAAATGAACTAGCAGTACTGTAATTTAATTAATAAATAAATAAATAAATATCAAACCAAACACCACACACATACGACTGCACAACTGCAGTAACCAAAACATAGAGTTATCTCAAAGTTTAGTGTGTCCGTCGATGCTGCTTCAATACATCTGGGTTTTTGTGTTTAAAATATTGTGTACAGAAATGTTTGAGCCTGCAGAGTCTACTTGTTTCTCAGAAGAAAGGCTCTGCAGGAGAGAGTTCCTGTCCTGTGGAGCTTACAGACTCTGCAGGATCAGTGATACTAGTTTATCCACAATACATTTGTGTGACTGAAACTTATGTCTCCCAGATAAATGAGTTTCAGATCATTAAGGCTGTACTGTCCCTGTTAGCAAGAATATATTATTGGCCAGAGGAATGCCATAATGTCCTTTTCCAAAACACGGGGAAATGACGATTATAGAATTCATTTTCAGTTTTGTTTATAACTTGCTTAGGAGCTGTTTCTTGTCCTGTCTCAAGAATAAATTATTGACATGTTTTCCCATGTCTGGACACAATTTTTTTTTTTTTTATTCTCTTTGATCTTAGAGAATTTTCAGGCTTTTATGCAACATGAGGCAAATTTGGATGTCGACTAAACCTTCATTGGAACAAGATAAAGGATAGCAACAGCACCTATATAGCTGTGCAATCATAATGATTTAAAATAAAAAAAACCCCCACATATAAAAAGGAGGTATCTTCTATCCAATGTATTGTATGACTAATGTGTAAAGATTACAGGCTGGAAAAAAATTTAAGAAACTAAAAAGAAAGCTCTGTGACAGAGAAAACCCCCTACCTTTTTCTTTCATTTTCTTTTGCATTTTTTGAGATCTTGGCATATAATATCAGAAAGACATTTTATTTAAAACTGCTAAGATTTAAAATTTGTCTTTGCCCATCTTAATTACAAATACTTAGTAAATTCTAAAAAAACAGGTTGTCTAGAAATCCATCATGTCAAATATACATTAGAGCCATATATCTCAAAAGAAGTATATGATCAATAATGTTATCTTATAGAATATTGAACCGCAGCAATTTTTGAAAGTACTATGTTTTTAATGAGTGAACCATCTGATGAGTGTCAGTGTAGTATACAGCATGTATAGTCGTAATAGTTCTGCAATCAGTATTATGTATTCATTAATATGTAACAGAATTTATTTCACATTAAGTAAACCTGTGCAGAAAATGTAAAACCAGCTTTGATTACTAAATATAATAAGTGAATTAAAATTCTGCTGTGTCATTCTGTGATGATATTAGAACTAATTTTAAAAGAGATACTGATTTGGTTACTCATTCTGTTTTAAATTTTGCTTAATTTTGGTACAGTAGGCAGCAAAGAAAATGACCTACTTCAATAATCAGGTTTTTAAATTCACTTATTCTTATAAAAATATTTGGAAGAAAAACAATCATATCACTATGAAGGCAACACAGATATTCTCCAGAAAGATCTTATTGATACTCACTGATACAATTTCAGCTTGATTACACATAGTCTCTCTGCTTTCCCTAGTTTAGAAGATTGGGTTCAGCTTGGGTATTCCAAATTTAGTTAAGAAATGTTTGTATTTAAAATTACATGCATGAGAATTAAATGACTGTAAATAAATAACCATTTGCTTCTATTTGTAATGATCATGTGTATATCTAGCACAACTGGCTTATGCCAAAATGCAAACCTTCAAAAAATACAGTATTCTGAGATTAAGAAGAGCAAAGGAGTATAGAAGATAAATCTGTAGTGTAAGATTTCATCATATGCTCCTGGTCTTATTTAGATCTCAGATTTTGCCATGTATTTGGAATGATACAGAAAAGCAAATATTCAGAGGTGTGATTTATTGTTCTTGACTGAATGATTGTTCCATTTTTCATCCACCATTTTTTCTTGATTTATCCTACTTCATGTCAGTTACTCTTCATTTTGAACAATACTATATAATAGCAATTAGGGTGTATGTGCTGCTGTATTTTCTGAACTTCAGAAAAATTCTCATTTCTGGCTTCTGCTCACCTTTTTGTTCTCCATTTCTTGCACTGCAGTATTGCAAATACAATTTAAATGTCAATCAGCTTTTGTCCTTGCGTTCTTTCACTTCTTGTCTTTCAAGAAAGAAACCAGACACTGACTTTAGACTTGCCAGGAGTAGCTCCTCAGTGTTTCTGTGAAACAAAACAAGATGTAGGGGAGGGAAACAACAGAATAAGATTTTCTAATGGAAGAGTAAGTCAGAAAGTAGAACATCTCTTGACTTTCTGAGCTCAATTTTTTTTCTCTCTTTTTTTACTTTGTCCACAATTACCTCTAACTTATTAATGTGCTTCATATACACGTTGCTGCGCAGCAGATGCTTTTGTCAGTTTCCAAATGGCATTTTCAACTCCCAAGGAAGTCAGCTTCCAGTGAAGTGCCATTCTTTGGTATGCATGTGCTCATTCATCAGCAATGAAATATTTCAAGGAGGCATGTCAGCTCCTATACATTTCTGCCAAAAGGTAGGAAGTTTCAAGCGGCAACCCGTCTGGTTTCCTGTCAGCTTACACGGCAGCACTGGCTCTGGTCAGCCAGAGCGCCCCAGGTACCTGACTGCTTACAGCATTATGACAGGGACTGCCCTGTTAGTAGGGCTTTCTCCTGTTTTTTTTTAAGTAAAAGAATTGGTTTGTGCTAGACTAAGCCTTCAGCTAAAACTCCTCAAGCCTGGATTTAGTGAAAGGCTGTTAGGGACTCTGGAGGTTTAAGATCTCAGTTCTCAGCAATGCCCCTCGCCCCGGACCTGGCCATTACCCTCAGCACTCAGTGGCCCCTCCCAACCTCTCTCACAGGGTCTCTGCCAGGTCCCCCTGCAGTGACAGGATTGGCTAGTGAATACCCAGTTCTGATTGGCTGAAATTTCTGTGGCACCTGGCAGTTGGCTGTTGCCACACGGGCACTCTCTGCCTGCTCTTCTGGAACGTTCTCCACAGACTGTCCACAGTGCAGCCATTTGCAGGTGAGTGATAGGGGGGCCGGGCCATATGAGGGTAAAAGAAAAATATCTAGTCTGAACCCTATGCCAAACTAGCACCCCATTCACCCTGTATGCCCTACATAATCCTGTAACTGTTCGTATAGATTGGTTTATCTATTACATTCCAACACTTAGTGTATGTTCATTATAAACTCTGCACTTCATCCCTGCGGACAAAACGATAGGACTTAATATCCCTATTACATCTCACAAACTTCACCCTTTTTCCCTTGAGAACTAAATTATTAGGGTTAACATTATAGATATTTTGAAAGAAGTGTAATTAAAACAAAATTCTTACTTTCAACAACTTCTATTTTATGGCACAGTTACTGAGTTACCTGCAGTTCTTTCTGCATACTGCATTTCATTAGCTACATTGGCAGCCTGTCAGTCTTGATAAAGTTTATAGTGGCAAATAAACAGCTTTTTGAGTGGCTTTTAATGTAGATTTAATCAAATTACTAAAAGGTGAAGATTGTTGAAAACTGTACTAGAGCTTAGTCTGACATTAACTTGATTTGTTTCCGAGAATAAAAGACAGAGCCAAAGTCTGCTGTTCGTTGTGTGGCAATTCTTCTCGTGTCCTGTACAGGCAGTTTGTCATGTGAGCCTGCAGATACACGTTTGTTAAAAATTGAAAAAGGAAGGATTGCTTAGTTAAGTTTGACAAGAAGTCACACGTGCTACTACGTATGTTTGAAAAATTTCTAGTGTCTGAAAAACTTAATAAGCAGGTATTTAAGCACATAAATCAGTAAACCAGTAACACAATGATTTCAAGTTTTTATGGTACATGTAAGGCACATCTTATACTGCTTATAATTTTATAGTCAAATATCCTGTCACTGTTTATAGACATTTTCAAGACATGAAAAATGAACATTTATTCATAGGTGATATATGTCAATAAGCTACCATTCTCTTATAATAATAATAAAACCAACTTGTATCAATCATCTTAGTTTCTTTGTCTTTACAGTTAGAGATTATAAAAATATTTTAAAACATCCTGTGAAGTTTGGGGTGGTCTCTTGATTTACTTGGACCTTATATCTAAGTATTTCTAGAAACTAACAGAATTAGATGTATTTTATATCTCATATTTGTGTATGTTTGTGTGAATACATGTACAGATACATACTGCATGCTCTTTGAGTAAGTCGCATATACATTCTTACAGAGAGGTGTATGTTCATGCCTCACAGCTTGAAGCAAGATTTCCCTTTTAGTATCCACGGAGGACTTTCTCTCTCTAACCTGCTTTCTCTGTTTGCTCAGGGTTTGGTGTACAAAATGGAACATCACCACCACTTCAGCTCCTATCTTACTGTTTGCCTATCTTACTGAGACAGAATCCTTCTATTTCTGTTGTCTTTTGCTGTTCAGCTACTTTTCCTTCCTCCTTGGCATTCGGTGACTTCACTAAAGGCCTGTGATGGGTTGACCCTGGCTGAACGCCAGGTGCCCACCAAAGCCGTTCTATCACTCCCCCATCCTCAGCTGGACAGGGGAGAGAAAAAATATGACAAAAAAGCTTGCGGGTTGAGATAAGGACAGGAGAGACCATTCACTGATTACCGTCATGGGCAAAACAGACTCAGCTTAGGGAAAATTAGCTCACTTTTTATTACAAATCAGCCAGAGTAAGGTAAATGAGAAATAAAATGAAATCTCAGAACACCTTGCCTCCACCCCTCCCTTCTTCCCGGGCACAACTTCACTCCCGGATTTCTCCACCAAGCCCCCCCAGCGGCACAAGGGGGACAGGGATGGGGTTTACGGTCATCACACGTTATTTTCTGCCGCTTCACCTCCTCAGGGGGAGGGCTCATCACACTCTTCCCCTGCTCCAGCGTGGGGTCCCACCCACGGGAGACAGTCCTCCACGAACTTTCTCCAACATGGGCCATTCCCACAGGCTGCAGTTCTTCACGAACTGCTCCAGCATGGGTCCTTTCCACAGTGTGCAGTCCTTCAGGAGCACACTGCTCCAGCGTGGGTCCCCCACAGGGTCACAAGTCCTGCCAGAAAACCTGCTCCAGCATGGGCTCCTCTCTCCACAGATCCGCAGGTCCTGCCAGGAGCCTGCTCCAGCGCAGGGTTCCCATGGGGTCACAGCCTCCTTCGGGAACCCACCTGCTCCGGCGTGGAGTCCTCCACGGGCTGCAGGTGGATATCTGCTCCACCGTGTACCGGACAGCCTGCCTCACCATGGTCTTCCCCACGGGCTGCAGGGGAATCTCTGCTCCGGCGCCTGGAGCATCTCCTCCCCCTCCTTCTGCAATGACCTTGGTGTCCGCAGGCTCGTTTCTCTTACATGTTCTCACTCCTCTCTCTGGCGGCTGTTTTCCTCCCTGTCCCAACTTTTTTTCCTTCTTAAAAATGTTATCACAGAGGCGTTACCACTATCACTGATTGGCTCGGCCTTGGCCGGTGGCAGGTCCGTCTTAGAGCCGGCTGGTATGGGCTCGCTCTCTCTCGAACGCAGGGGAAGCTTCCAGCAGCTTCTTACAGGAGCCACCCCTGTAACCCCCCCCCCCCCCCCGCTACCAAAACCTTGCCACATAGAACCAATACAAGGCCTTTTTGGCCTTGTGCTATCTGGGACAATCACATCCCATTTCAACCTATATTGTGGGTGTTTGTGCTGCCTCGGAGTCCCATGGCCAAAATCCTGCCTGTGGTTCAAGCCTCAGGCAAGATGAGCAGGGAGTCAAGCTCTAGAGCTGTGTGCTCTAGCGGTCACAGAGGTCTCTTCTGACATCAGAACCAGACAGCTGCTCAAGTTCAGCCAAACTGCATTGATCTTTCAGGCCTTGATTACTCAAAAAGCTACCAGAACTGTAGGAAAAGGATCAGTTCTGATTAGATGCCTGCATTCTTTCTTTCCTTCTCTACATACATCATGCTGTAAGACTAAGCTTTCCAGGGCCACGTCACTGTGATGAAAGAGGCAATCCTCTTCATCTAACTAATCCATTTCATCTGACTAAACTGAAGCTAAAGTGACACAAAATTGCATCATCCTGGTCTCCACCGGCACTGGATTATCATGTGAAGACTCCTTTGGCACTGTCTTCTATAGCAGTAGTTGTGCCTTTTCTTCTGTTCATCATCATACAATAGCATTTATTACAGGTGATACTCAATGGTATTGTTATGTCGATTCAACCATTCATCCTGTGCACTGGGAATGAGAGAATTTCTATGTCAAACCGAATGCCTTCTCCTCTATCTTATCCGTAGTGATGCTGGCTCCTGGGATAAGTCTGATATGCGGATACTGTACATCAGTGCATTTGATTCTTGGCTTAGATGAAAGAGAAGGGTAATCTCTGTTTGACCCTTATTCTTCTAGGACCAGGAAGGAGTGTGGACCAAGTTGCATGGATGATCAGAAGGTCTTTTAAGACCCTACCAGAAGTTCCTGTCAGGACATTTAAGGGCATCCCCTTCAGAGAAGTGCCTGAAGTTTATCACAGGTATATGGATATCCTCCACTGTTTATTTCCCCTAAAGTTTCTCTCACTGTCAGGGGAATCTCTTTGGAGTGAGTATATCTATTGTTGCAATTGCAGTCATCACCTTACTGAGTAGCAATGATAGTGGATTGCAGGAAGATGGAACACTTACATGGACCCTATTGCCCTTTTTGTATGCACACCTACCATCCTTTTTCATTGTAGCTGAGAGCCAGAAATATGCTGCTTTCCCTCAGTAAAAGAGTGACAGAATGAGAAGAATTGGGGGTTTGGCGTCTTTCATTCCGTTAATGCATTGTTTGGTTGTGTTTCTTTTTCCTAACTGGAATTTTACGTGCTTTTTCTCTCTCAGAGTTCACATCATCCTCCTGTCAGTTGACCCCTCTCAAATGTCAGGTCTTTTCTTGTTCCCTCCTAGCTGGTTATGTAACTTAAAGAGAAGTAATCTACGTACACTGTAATAATACAAGGTATAAGCAAACTGTTGTTACTGTATTGCTTACATAACAAAGCAGAAGTCTGAATGTAAGGAGTGGTAATTGAAATTTTCATTGCAAAATGAGTGACCTGTATGAAGTTTTTTGTGTTCTAAAGCCTCTGTATTTTAAATTCACCAGTGAAATACGTGCTGTTGATGCAACTGTATAGGCTGTTTTCTAAACTAATTAAGCAATATTAAATCCTGTGCACAAAGAAACACAAGTTTGCATGCATTCTCTCTCTTTGTATATAGTTCGTATACAGCTTATAGTTTTATATATACATTCACACACTCTTACCATGTAGTAGTGTTATGAAGTATGGAGCTGTAAATTGAAATTACACTCTTTCAGTTCTGAAGTATTTCCTTCAATCTGCAGACTACATCAGGATGGGACAGAACGGTGTCTCTTAAAATCTTTACAGAGGTCAAAACTTGGAATAGAGGAGATATATTGAGTGAATAGAATTGGAATTGCTAGAAACTCCTCAATTTGATTTGCTATTATAGTTGGAGAGAAGAAATTTGGAGATCATAGTGGGATATGGAATAATGAGAAGCCATATTAAGTCCTTGTTGCCTGTCATAAGGAACAATGATTCTTCCCCCTTTTACCACTTTTTTCCTAAACCTACAACCTATGGGAAACAGAGCAAAGGCTCTGCTTTGTTAAAATTCTCTCTTCAGAGGTATCCAAAACCCAGCAGTTTTCTTTCTTAGTCCTTTGCATCTGATGTGGTCTTTGCACCTCAGGCAGAAGCAGTATCTTTCCTGTTCCTATTTCTCCTTCATAAATTCTAATTCAGTGTTTTAAGTTTCTTTGCTTTTAAACATATGGGGGCTCCTTTTAAGCTGAAACATATTTTAAGACTTTGAAAAAAGTTAGTGCTTTTTCTGGTTAGTTTAGCTACTCTTACTTGTCTGGGAGGTAACCCTAAAATTCTTTTCTTTAATTGCACTGGGGATCATTTGTACTGTGGAAACATTAGGTGAAACAATTGATGTAACTATATAGATTACCTCAGTAAATATTGATACTACTTTCCTTTCTAGACTAAATTAAAATCCCCTTTACAGTATGTTACAAATGTGTCCGACCATCTATGCTGGTTTCAAAAGAGGTGCTAAAATAGAATATATAATTCTAAAACAGAATTACACATACAAACCATTTTGACCTCCATTATTATTGAGTTTATAAGTTATAAAGAATGAGTGGTCACCTAAGAATATATTTTGTGAAGTGAAATGAAGATGAAAATTCTAACACAGTGGAAAATTTTCAGTAATTACTATAATTAGCCATATTTCTTGATTTGTTTTGCTTTAATTTTTTTTCAGCTGAAGTAAAGTAACATTGAAACTGAAGTGAAATACCTTTTAAAAATAATATTGTAAAGCTAAATTGCTATTTGGAAGGAGGGTCGGCAATAACGCGGTGGTTTTTTTCAATTTCTTGCATGCACTTGGTTGTGCTTATCACAATTGGTCTGCACTATACTTGCTGTTTCCAGGTCTTCTTTTAATTGGACTGCTACAGGTATATATTGAAGAATTATCTTAAGAGGCAATTTATGGGAAAGCTGTTTATTTCCCATGCAGCTAAAAACAAGCCTGAAATAAGGATGCAAAAATGTGATGCAAAGCATACTTATTACCATTCTTAAGAAGAGATTTATATTTTGGCAGTAACTAATTGGAAGAGTACTTTACTTTTACACATTGATGGGCTTGATGTAATGACTTCTTACTTAAGGAACTTAGGTTTTAATATATCGATTATAGATTATTAGTTCCAATCCCCCCCCCCAAAAAACAACAAAAACTATACTACGTGTCTTTTAATTGTACTAGGAACATAAAATTGAAATGAAATTATAATTTTGGTAGTCAGATTAGTATTTCATATTTTTATTCCCTGTATATTTGAAATGCCTATTTAAAGTAATAAATTAAGGGCTCTTTTTCAATAAATAATCTTATGTACATTCAGCTTTTTCTCTTTAGGACACACCTCTATGAAAGTTCTAGTGGCCAATCTAACAATAGCATACCCAAATTAATTTGTGTGTTATGATCTTGTACAGCATAGATGTGTTAATCTAAATGCAATTTCAAGTAATCTTTTATCGTATTTGTATTGAAATATTTAACTTTTTGTCCTCCACAATGATGTCATTGCTTTTAAGACAGGGTTAAATATAACTGATAGCAGAAAAATCATGGAACCTACATTTCTGAAAGTTTTGAACCTGAATTTTATTCAGAATTATTATATCATCTTGGGTATTTCACATGAGTACTGCTGATATTATATTACATGCGTCCTGCCCTCTGGTGTAGTCCTCATTGCTGTGGAACACAAATAACTCTTTCTCAAACAATCACAGACTACCAACAAGAAAACGCAACATAGAATAGTGTTCACCTGGGTTGTAGTTTCTTCTCTGAAACAGTAAGAATATATAATGAGACCTCAACTTAGAAAGACAGGAAATAAGTAGAATGATAACAAAATGCTGATAATGGAGAAAAATAAGCGGAATCAAGTCAGATTTTCTCTCTCATGTATGGGCATTTGAAACAAATTTGTGGGTTAGCTAGATTTTTTTCAATTTTCTTTCACTTCACCTTTTTACAACAGTATTAATAATACAAAAAAAAAAAAAAACAAAAAAAAAAACACCAAAAAGTCTTTCCACTTATGATAGAAAGAGTGTTTTTCTATACTTTCTGAGTTTTGACAGGTTTTTAGTGAGAAAGAGGTGGTCATAACATGCTTGTTTATGCACTGTTTTTACATCATTCATATATAAACACATGCATAGATACATGCATAGGTTATGATGCAATGTGAAAAAGCTTGCACAAAGCAATACAATATCATTGTAAACCAAAGGAACTATATAAATAAGCCAGATAATTTTATGGATTCCTTTTTGGCACTTATTTTTGGTGTTTCCCCACTATTTATGTTAGAACTGGAATTTATTACTAGATAAAACATAATAATTATGTCCTCAATTTCTTCTTTCATTTAACAATTTTCTTCTCTTGCCATGAAGGATAACTACTTAAATATATTCTGCTGGTCCCCCCAATAATTTTGGTATTATGTTTGAGAAAAGGAGCTATATCAAGTATTTTAAGTTTTAAAATGAACAAACAGGCACAAAGCAGTATTTCAGTTAGAGAGGACTCATGATGCAAATTCAGTCTATTTAAAATCTCAGACTTCAGGACATCTGAAGGTTTATTTGGGCCAGATTTAAATCTGCTCCTTATATTTCTATGACTTTCCCAAATCAAGAGTAAATTCTGTGCTACGTGTGGACTAGATTCTGTGCTAGTGGTAAAATTATTGTTGGCTTTTATTATAAAAGATAGATCTATGCATAAAACATTCAATGTAAAAGCAAAATTTTTCCCCAATTTAATTCTGTAGAATCAATGAATGTTCAAAAGAAAAAGTCATCTAGAAGTCTAACAAAGCCATCTTGAAAATACTTGTCAGAAATATTTGTGTGTTAAGAGGTAAAAACTGATTGTTGGAGAATTACATTAAATAAAAATTAGTAACAAAAAAACCCAAAGGCCATTTATGCAACATAAATAATATCTTAAATTACTCAAGGAAGGCAATTAATTATATATAGCACTTAAAATCCATGCATCATTTTTCCTCAGTTAAAATAGTTTGTTTTTCTTATTTGGTTCAAAGATTGTTTGTGATCTAGTTTGAAAGAAAAGCCAGAGGAGGGGAATTACAGCAAGTATACTGCAGAGATGACAAATGCTCTTGGATCAGTTATGGGCTTTCATAAGTCTGTGCTGTAGGGAACCTGCAGAGGTTTCACAGCCTTTTTCTGAAGTCTTATGCTGAGAACATTTTGTCACTGAGCGAAAGAAGGAAGACAGGAGGGGAAAAGGACATGTTTTAACTTTTGCATAGAATCTGCTTATAAAAAAATATTTTGGATGGACCTCAAAGCCTTTGGAGGGCATTCCTTTTCATTGTATAAGATTTAAAATTTGTTGTACACCATGCAACTTCCCCTGTTTTTCTACATTTGGGGGTATTTTAATCAGGTTTATTGGTTATTTTTGCAATCTCTTACTGCTACACCACAGATTTAAAGATAATTTAGGAAAGTATTGTCTTTCTAAAGATGTGAAGAAAACCCTTATTTTTTATTAGGAATTGCACAGGAAATTACTGTGGCTGGAAGTAAGTTGGTAAAATACAATTGTTTTATTTAATGTAGTACAAGAATAACCGTTAATTTATCTTCTAAATTAAATTACTGATAACTGCCCCCAAACTATTATTTTTTAAGTAGTTTCTCTTCCATATATCAAATCCTGATACAACAGAACTAGACTCCTTAAAAGACCACTATAAATATAGCCTAAAAAAAAAAATAAATCCCAAAGAACAAGCTGACAAGAAAAGACGACTAGCATATTTTATCTTTTCTCTAGTAATTTGGTTTTAATGGCATAACATGATTACATAGTTATTTAGAATTCATTATATTTAAGGTGACAGTTTTTGCAAGAGCTTTTAAGGACATAGGCTGAGTTGCCATCATGAGTAGTAAAGGAAAGTGTACTAGGAATGGTTTAAATTTCAAGCAGCTTAAGGAGCAATGTTTAAGCAGAAACAGGAATAGGTAGAGCACAATTCTTCCACAAGTATGCCCAGTTTTAGTTCAATTTATATTGTAACAAGATTTTTCTAAACCGTCTAACAGAAATCTGAAAGTGTAATAGAAATCTCCAAATTGTCAAAATGATCAAAATTATATCATGCAAATTTTCTCAAAAGAAAATTCAGAAGAGATCTGTGATTTTGGTTTGAGGGTCAAGATTTTGAATGATTGTACTAGGCTTAATTCTCTGTCCTGCAGTTACAAGCAGATTTCATCTCCCAACACTTCTGTTAAATCACTTAGAGAATATAGATAATTGAGTTCTTTACTAATGTACAACTGATATTCACGGAAGAAGAATTAAAAAATGTGACAAACTGGGATACTACTTATGTTAGTGACCCCAAGTAAATAAGATAGAAAGGAAGTGGAAAATGGTGATGAAAGCTCAATGGGAGATTCATGATTGTGTCATAAAACAGCCTGAGAGTCTGCTACCTCACAGTTTAAGCAAATCAGGTTCCTGAAAAAAGAGGGACATTGGTGATTTAGAGTCTAATAAAATAATGAAACACCTAAAATACACAGCATTAACAGGTTTTGAATAGAACGATTAAATCTTTCCATCTCCAGAATAGGTGTGTAATTCTTGAGTTGAAAGAGGTAACTCGGAATGAAAGCCTTGGCACAGTCACTGAATTGGTTGCACTAGACAGTACACTTAATGTTTTTGTGGTAGTTTTATTATTAGTGTGGTTAAAAATTTGTGGTGGGTTGACCCTGGCTGGACACCAGGTGCCCACCGAAGCCACTCTATCACTCCCTCATCACCCCCTCAGCTGGACAAGTGAGAGAAAATATAGCAAAAGGCTAATGAGTCAAGAAAAGGACAGGGAGAGATCACTCACTAATTACCATCACGGGCAAAAACAGACTCGACTTGGGAAAAATTAATTTATTACCAATCAACCAGAGTAGGGTAGTGAGAAATAAAACCAAATCTTGAAAGACCTTCCCCCCACCCCTCCCTTCTTCCCGGACACAGCTTCACTCCTGAATTCTCTACCTCCTCAACCCCAGTGGCACAGGGGGACGGGGAACAGGGGTTGCAGTCAGTTCATCACATGTTGTTTCTGCCGCTTCATCCTCCTCAGGGGCAGGACTCCTCACACCCTTCCCCTGCTCCAGCACGGGGTCCCTCCCATGGGAGACAGTCCTTCACAAACTTCTCCAACGTGAGTCCTTCCCACAGGCTGCAGTTCTTCACAGACCGCTCCAGTGTGGGTCCCCCGCAGGGTCACAAGTCCTGCCAGAAAACCTGCTCCAGCGTGGGCTTCTCTCTCCACAGATCCACAGGTCCTGCCAGGAGCCTGCTCCAGCGCAGGCTTCCCACGGGGTCACAGCCTCCTTCGGGCACCCACCTGCTCCAGTGTGGGGTCCTCCACGGGCTGCAGGTGGATATCTGCTCCACCATGGATCCCCATGGGCTGCAGGGGGACAGCCTGCCTCACCATGGTGTTCCCCACGGGCTGCAGGGGAATTTCTGCTCTGATGCCTGGAGCATCTCCTCCCCCTCCTTCTTCACTGACCTTGGTGTCTGCAGGGTTGTGTCTCTCACATGTTCTCGGCCCTCTCTCTGGCTGAAGTTTTTGTGCCACAGCAACTTTTTTTCCTCTTCTTAAATATGTGATCCCAGGGGCACTACTACTGCTGCGTATTGCCTTGGCCTTGGCCAGTGGCAGGTCCATCTTGGAGCTGGCTGGCATTGGCTCGATGGGGCATAGGGGAAGCTTCGAGCAGCTTCTCACAGAAGCCACCCTTGTAGTCCCCCTGCTACCAAAACCTTGACACAAACCCAATACAAAATTATATTCAATGAATGTAGCAATAGGAGAACTCATTTACTCAAATGTGTTAACAAATAATGTGTGAAACAACTCTTAGAGGAACTAAGAAAAATTATTACAGAATGGCTACTGGCAATGCCCCTCATAGTTTTCATAATTATATTTAGGAAAGTCTAGATTTCTACTAACTGCTGGAAACAGTAGTTTCTTACGCATTGCATAGCTGCTGGCAGTGGGAAACATAGAGGTCATTTTTTGACCCTTTGAAAGATATTTTGGTCCCAGCACTTTTGAAGTTTTCGTTTCTTCATCTGTATGCAGACAAAGATGTTGCTACGTACTCACTGGTCTTCCTATGCCAAAGAACATATGAAGAAATAACAAAGAACAGAATATGAAAAGATCCTGAAGGGCAAAATTTTTTTATTTTGTAAATTAGTTTATGCTATTGGTAATCTATCTCATGATTGTTGTCCATAACTGTACTATCTGACAGAGTAATTCTAAAAACTAAGTTACTTCATGTACAATGAAATGTTGATGGGAGTTTCCCAAAGAATTTGCTGGTACAAAAATTAATATTCATGATTCGGCAAATGTCATTCTTCCATCTGGGTCAATATTGAACTAGTTCTGTACCCATGACTTTGGGTCACAGTGTTGCTGAAGATAGATCTGAGATAAGATAGAAAGCTGAAGACTTTGTATTGATTATTTGATTTTCAACCTTGAGGTGAAGGCACATAGGGAATCAATGTAATCTTTGCAGAATGGTTCTCTGTCCCTGTTCTGTGTGCAGTTGTCTGATGTCTGGCCACAACTACAGAAGTTTTGACTCACTGAAAATTAAAGATGGAACAGAAAGTTACTCCAAGAATGAAAGAGAAATAGTTACATTCTGGTGTCAGTAATCTCAGTTTCAAAAAATAATGCAATTTAACTGTGTTCCAATAATTCAAGCTTAAATTTCTTTATACATTCTTTTAACTTAATCCAAATTGGAGCATCGGAATTACTAACTGAATGTCCTTAGCAAAAGACAGAATCTTATCCTAAATTTAGGTTGAACAGTACCTTCTGTCAAATACTTTTGCAAACACTGGGGAAATGTGCTGTGTTTCACATTTTCAGTAGTTATAAGTTACAAAGCAAAACCCTACAGGAACAACATTTTTACTGTTTGGTTTAACCTTTTTTTGTTTTTTTTTAACCAGTTGTAACGATTTTAAAATAATCTTCTCCCAAATTATATGTTTTAAAAAGGGATAAAACTATGGAATATTGTAAAGTAGGTATTAGCATGTAGCAAGATGTTTTGCTGACCTTCAGGCACAGAATATTTCTACAAATTCTGTCACTAGACAGCTCAGGTTCCTTGCACTAAATCTTTTAGAAATTATCTAAATCCACTGAGGTAAAATCTATTTTGTTTATTCCTCTAATCCAGCCCCTAGAGCCACTGTTTTATGGACATCTTACACACAACATTAAGAAGCCCATTCTTCTTGTTTCATGTGTGCTGTATTTAGGCCATCAACAATGAACATGGAAATTGTATTTTGTAGCCCTCCAGGGAAGTGGAGACTTGATAAGTATCCACCCAGTGCACTTAGTTCAAGTGATAAATTAAAACAAAAGTAGAAAAACAGAGGAGCCACAAAATGATACTGTCAGTCTGAAAATCCACACCGAGTTGAAAATGCTAGCTGACAAGAAACCTGATCAACAGACTCATTTTAGGCCTCTTGGGCTCAATTTGGAAATGGAAAAGAGGAGCAGAGGAGGTATCTTCTATTAAAACAGTATCTGCTAGCAGTGCTACATATGGTGTTGGCATTTCTATTAAAAAAACAGTATCTTCAGGGAGGTTCCAAGGTCTCAGTCTGACCGAGAGTGGTGGGATTTTTTTATAAGTATTTTCTGGTTTTGCTTGGTTGATTTGATATTTTTTTTGTATTTGCAAGACAAGGAAAAATACTGCTTGTATTTTTTAAGCTGTAAAGAATCATTAGAGTATACAGTTCTTGGGTGTAGGTGTTTTCCTGGTTCACCACTGAATTGAAGGACTGGTTTTGCAGACATTTGGTCTTTTGTGTAAATTAGCAGGATTGCGTATCTATTGCTAAATGAAAATTAGGCTAATTCTGTTTTAGTGTCTTAGCATTTGATTTCCTTATTTCATTGATTAATATGTAGTATTGTGGTTTGTAAAATGTGATTTTTTTTTTTTTACACCGCAGCCATTTGAGAACTGTAACAGAGATCTGTACTGCAGATAGCTATACAAACATTTATGCTGGCCTTCTGATTCTGTATTCAATGAAGTGACCTGTCTATTGCATGCTATTTTAAATTAGGTATCAAAAGTGGCTACTGATCTTTTGTGGTTTCGATTTCTTCGGTGTCTCAGCTTAAAAAGATACAAACATGTATGTTTATGGACTAACTGTTTAGTTTTGAAATTCTGTTTTAGATGACATTATGAAAAAAATGGAAATAAAAAGTAAGAAAACTGAAGTACAGCAGGAGAATCAGATTAGCTTAATTATTTTACAATATTAAAAATATAATTAGGAATATCATTAATTTCCCATCCTGGCATAGTAGGTGATATTTCGCAAAATAACGTTTAAACTTGTATAGTACCTGAGTATGAGAATAATATACAGCTCTGTTTATTTTTCCACTTATGTATGTGTATGTATAAGTATCTATATAAACAAGAGATCATCTTCAGAATTCAGTGTCTGAAAAAAGAAAATGCTGTTTGAGCAGTTATGACAATCCAACACAGCAGCAACAGCAGCATCCCGATATAAAGGAATCTCCAAAACTCACAGCATAACTGCCTGTGGAGTCTGTCATGGAACCACATGCTGCTACTTGAAAAATACCTTCTACCTTGCTGAAAAGTGGTGAGATTAAGTAGCAATTAAGAATAGCAGGATAGTTTTGTTCACCTGCATGGCTGGGCATTTTCAATTTTTTTTTTCCTGCGTGAATGCACAGAAAATGCTCATAAAATGAGCTGAGGATGGTCCTTTCAGTGTCAATTCTGGTTAGTCCTCAGTGCCCTTTAATAGCGTTAAGTGTCTTTTCCAGTTTTATTTTTAGGGAATATTCTTAGTGTCTTTGTCTTATGTTTTTATTTTTCATACCAATTTTGGAGGACTGGAATGAGTTATATGTAAGCTTTTTTAATGAAAAGCTTGGTGTTTTGTAAGTGATCAGCCAGGGCAATGTAAACAGTTACCAAGAGCACTGTTAATGGTGCAAGAAATGCAGGCTTCTCTGGTTTTATGCTACTCTCTAGGCACATCACTGGCCACTGCTGGAGTCAAAGATACTGGCTATATAAACCTTAGATGTGATACACCTACCTTTATATTTCATAGAATTCTGAAATTTAAATTCAGTTGATTGACAAAATTCAGATTGAAATAATTTGGGCAGTTCCTACAGCAGTGGAACTTGTCCTCTGGGTTTCTCTGTCTCCTAGAATACTGTGCAGTATTCAGTTTTACATCCTAGCTCTTGGTGATTTTTTTAAAAACTTGTTGGGAACTCTTCTATCATAAATATTGTTTCATTGTTTTAAATTCAACTTTCCAAAGTACTTGATTGAATTGGAATGTTCTCTTCAGAAAACATATTGTTAAGGAGTTAATGCTGCTGACTGATAAATGCCTAGCTGATTACATGGCATTTTTTCTACCATACATAGTTACAGAAGCCTTTCCCCTCATTTGTCACAGATCCTATTGATTCCACATGTCAGAGCTCCCTAAATGGCTCATTTCAATGGACAGTCTCTCTTTCATATGTCCATGTCATAAGCCTTTTTTTGCACATGCATATATTTTTGGCCTAGGCCTTTACATATAATACATCCTATTTACGAAGCACTATTCCTTATCATGGGACAGTTACTGGATCCTGCATTATCTGAATTTATACCACCATTCAAATACAGTTTCTAAGTTTTGGTAGAAAGCATGTTATAGTAGAGTTTTTATCAGACACTATAATAAAGAAGTTTATAGAAATTAATGATTTTTTAATACATGTGCATTTTCCATTAACAGTATTTTCTGTTACACATATGCTTTAAAGGATAATTATGGATTAAGAAAAATAGAGAGTGCAAGAAGTATTTTAGCAAATAAATTTCAAAGGCTTATTCTCTACACTGACACCATGTGAATATTTCAACTTTTTGTGTTCTTTTTCCTTTTTCTTAGTTTTTCTTTCTTCTTTTGATCTGTTTTTTTTTTCTTTTTTTTCTTCATTATTCATCACCTATTTCTTTTCCAGGGTTAGTGTCACTGTTCATTTTTAATATGAGTGTAGTTTAGCAGTCAACTAAATAGAACTCTCTAATCCTCAGTAGGTAAAGTTTTATCTAAAGTACTGCCAAATCTATATTATCTAAGCTATAATTTATCTCTAATAGATATATCTCAGGTTTGTTCATTCTATTATTTTACAGTAAAAATTCCCCAAAACTCTGCTTGTGATTCTGTTTTAAAAATTCAGTCTTCAAAAAACATACCTTTTATTTACTATCCAGGATGTGATAGAGAATTGCTGACTATTCTTTTTTAATAATGTAATGTTATAATTTGTGTATTATGACCTAAATGGTCTCTCTGATATCAAGGCATTTTGTAGGTTTCCATCACAATACAGTACTTCTCTATCAGTTGAATTTCACTTAACTTTGAATCATTTTCAATTGTTTATATTTCATTTGCTTGAAGACCAACCTCTCCAGGATTTTTTCTGTGACACATTTTGCCGATAGAGAAAAAGATATGTGTTAGTACCCCACTAAGAACCCAGATGGTTATTCTGACTATAGCTAGATCAGAAGGTGTGGCCTATTATTTCCTTCTTTTGTTTTTTAATTGGAATATATGTATTATACACTCAAGAGGAATCAGTCATTGAAAGATGTTGGAATGAACCAAACCAGAAGTGATGACCAAAGCATATTTTTGTAACTGTGCTCTCTAATATTTGTGAGAGAGGGATTATTCCACTTTAGTTTTTTATTTCTTTCAGGCTTAGCTAGAAACAAAAGGCCAATTTTGAGTATCTTGTGAGAGAAAAGATAGACAGGTTGGTGAGCTTGGGCACGTGATATGAGAAGAAAAGTGTCAATAAGTAGATTATCTGCCAAAACCTATGCAAATAACAAATACTTCATTTTTCTTCCCACAATGCTTTCTGTTTGGGGGCAGGTGGTGTTTAGTTTTGCTGCTCAAGCAAGTTCAAGCATTGCATTATTTTAAGTACGTAGGCATAGAGGTCTGGTGGAACATTTTGTTAAACAAGACCCCTGTTATCTATCCTTTCAAACCATGTCATGTAATTTCTTGCAGAAATTGGCCACACCCCCACACTAAAACTAATTATGGTTATCTCTGCACTATAATTAGAAGGTTGTAACAAGAATACATAAATCAGCCGTTCAGAAGTTTTCTAATTTCCAACATCAGCATATTAGTGGCCTGTTTATAGTCATTATTGCTTTCTTTATATCTAGTGTTTCTTATACTTTTTCCTTACAGTATTCTTAAGTGTAGTAAAGAGACAGGATGGTTTTAACTTTTGTTGATCGGGTTTTGGACAACTTAACCTTTTGAGCCTTTACCCTAGAACACTTTTTTAAAATTCTGGAATGCATACACTATTTTACATATTTATACATATATATGTTTAAATATTTATATTTTAGTATGTATTTGTTTACATGCACACACGCACATCTGGTTCCAAAGCACTTATCAATGAAAAGCAAATTCAATAATTTCTGTTAATATTCAGGCTTGATTTGAGAAATAGTTTTCTTGTGTATACTGAAAGAAACCCGCCTATTAGTGCGCATAATAACCTGCTTGATAATTTTCTTTCTTCCTTCAGAAAACTAAAGTTTTTGAAAGCTGTTTTTTGTACTTCTTTCTTTCATTGTTTATTTGCAAACTACAGGTGTAAGATTTCATCTTTATTATTGTTAGATGATGGAAAATGTACACTGTATCGCTAAGCAGAGTAAAAGAGAGTTGAGTAAGTGCAGAGCTTCTTCAGCTCTACAAAATTAAAACTATCTTGAAGATGCAAAATAACACAATTCCTGTTTCCTTAATAGCCTGCTCATCTTTTCCTGTTGATAAATTAAAGGAATTTCAGATTGTGTGTGTGTGTGTGTGTGTGTGCGCGCGTGTTTCTGGCATGGTATGGAATATAGATAATAAACCATAATTCACATGACCTGCAAAGAAGATAGTCATTGTAGAACTGCAGAAGAGCTCTTGGTTATTACAACATGATTCCTCTGTTTGCTTCAAGTAAACTAACTCTAAAACAACAGAGCAGGAAATGAAGTAGCTGCTTACATATGACTTCAAAAAAAGTATCATAGGAATTATAGATGGCAAAAACTTCTAAGGTCATTTTGCCAATCCTCCTGCCTGCAGGAGATTGTTCCCTGTGGTATATTAAGGGGTTTGTAACTTTCCACAAGATTTTTATGGGTTCCTCAGGAGAGGATTTTGGTCTGTCGAGAGCGCTAGATGAGGAGTCCTTTTACTGTATTTTACAGCTGGAAAACCTATCTTTTATTGACAGTTGGCATTGACACTAGTCTGAGGAACACAGGGAGGCTCTATGTTTCTGTAGGTGTGAGAGTTTGGCAGAAGCATTAAATGGAGTGACTGAAGTTTGATTGTAAAACCAGGGAAGCTGAACTTAGAGATTTTTCTCTGCAATTCCAGTTAGCTATATTAATCTTATCTTATTGATGCACAGAGATATTTTTTACAAAACCCAGGTGTAGCAGGAGCCACTTTAAATGGTTGCCACAGCTATACAGCATGAGGAATGGAGGGGATTAAATATTTCTGTAGTCATAATTCCAGAACCTGTATTGACAACAGTAAATATTACACAAATTACTGCTCATTTGGAACAGCTTGATTTATATCACTGTACAAATGCACAACCAAGGTGAATATGCATTTAACTTTTGAGAAGGCTTAGTCTCACTGAAAATAAGGGATTGCTTACTTAAATGAGGGTGAGCAGGTGAAGACGTCTGCAGGATCGGTGCCAAACTTATATGTTTATTTCAGATCTTTAAATAGTTTCGCAGTATAAACTTAGAAGTGTTTCACCCACTTTCTAAGAAGGACAGTTATACAGTGAAAAATTTTCTCATTTTGTAATATTTTTTCCTACGTATATATTTTATTAAGACTTAATGTATTTAAAGAACGTAAGAGAACCTAAAAGTTGAAATATATATGGTACTTAAACAATCCAAAACCTTATGGCTGCTTACGCACAGCATCCTTCTTTTGCATTCTTTTGGCAGATCCTTGATAGCACACTTCCAATGCAGCAGTGTAGTCAGGAACTTTCTTACCCTAAAGCTGTCCTAAGAATTAGAGTTGGGAGTTTTGCTGGCTAAATAACAGTGAAAGATATTGCTAAATGGAGTTGACAGGAGTGCATCTGCTGTCTGCTTGCCTTAATCAGTTTTCACTCATTTTTTGAAACTGTCCATAGGTGTCTCAGACACACTTTATATCTTGAGGTAAAGTTGATGCTACAGAGGTATCTCTTCATGTATGGAGTTACAGAGTTTGATCAGGGCCAGTAAAATTCTCTTACTAGATTCTTTTCAGGAACGTATACTGAGTGCTTACAAGCATCAACTTAGGCAATGTGGTCTGGCGTATGAACTTTAACCTTATGTGTATCAGGAATACACAGTTTTTAAATACAATGGTGCTTTATGATAATAAATGTTTAACTTTGAAGTTTCCTGTGTAAGGGTAAATAAGTAGATTCTTATCTTCCTTTCACCAGAGAGAAAAAAAAAAAAAAAATTTAAGAGAAGAATATCTTCCACATTTCAGTGCAAGATAAAACAGTAGCAGGAATTTCTTGCATATTCCATCCTTTGATTGTGGTGCCTTTGGCTGTTACCTCTCAAACATTCCTTCAGGTAGCCAACAGAACTAATCTAAAATTAGTTTAGTGTTGGTCTAGGCTAAAGGCTTGTTATTTTTTGAGAGGAGGATCCTTACTAAATGTCTTAGGCTCTAAGGTCTCAAAATTCAAATCCCATTGAATATCCCAGCAATTAGTTTTTGTTGTGAACTATGTTATTAATGACAGAAGTATGTCAAAACTGAGAAGACATGACGTATAATCCATTGTATTCCGTTTGCAAAAAAATATACTATTTATTTCTGCCTACCTTCTTATACCTAGCCTGTACACAATAAATTCTTCCTTTAGGAGCTTTAAAAGTTTACCCGTTTAATCCTTAAGATAATTCACTGTGTCTATACTTTCATCTTTAATTAGTAGAATGTGATATAAGTTATCTTTTTGCCTCATGAAACAGTCCTATCACCATAACAATGTTAATCATCCATAGGAAGCTGGAATATCTTTGTCACAAAACAGTGTTAGTTTTGTCTGTGTCAGTATTCTTCATCATGGACTTCCCTACCATTAAATGTGCTATAAATATTCCAAATTAAGTTTTCTTTTAGCTTTTTATGCTTTAGACTTGAAAGTCCCATTTTCAGAGAAATAATTATCTATTTGCGTATGTGCCTTGTCAAACTGGATTTTTTTACTAAGTGTTACATTTTTAGTGATATCTGGCTTGTTATGTTTTTTCTTTATAGACTGAAATCTAGATTAGCTGTGTTAATGGAATGATGAAACATTCAGTAGAATTAACAATATTAAACTTTTATACTTCATAGTTTAATTTTACATCAATGATATTTTACAAAATGTGTTTAGTAAACACATTTTGTTAACCAAAATACAGAATATGTCTCTTTTACACATAAATGATTCTGTAAGTAGTTCTGTAATGGACTGATGAGGAAATAAACTGAAAGTAATCGTCAGCACATCATAGCTATTGGTGTGGCTTGAATTTGCCATTATAAGCTAGCACTGTTGATAAAGTCTGGGAAATTTTGGGGGTTTTTTGGTAGGACAATCTAATTTCTAGGTGGAATAGGTTTGGAGATGTTACATTAATTTCACTGAATGTACATGTCGTGAAAAAGTGAATTCAGTTCTCTTGCAAATTAATGGTTCCTGTTTTGGACAAAGGATGTCTCTTTCTGTTATTTCACTTTTCTTACTTCTTTGTATTGTGTCACATTTTTTTAAAATATGTTATGAGACAGGTTTATAACATACTATGAGGAAAAAATTAATTTTACATCATTTTTGTGATGCTAAAATGGTATTTAAGTACTACATTATTGAGATTCCATAAGTGCCTCATAGGTTACTCTGTCTCTCGGAATAGCCTTCAAAAGTTGAATGATTCTGTAATAAAGCCAAAGGCCCGGGTATAACATGAAGCTCGTGAAGTTTGCCCCCAGATGTGGCATGCTTGTTTGGACCATTAGAATTTATACACTTTTCAAAGCTGGATTATGTAGATCCCAGAATGGTTTACCTTGTGGAAGTGGTGCACATTTCTGTATAACATATCTGAGTGATTGATATTTTGATTGCATCAATTGGAAAGGAGATTTGATTAAAGACTGAAGGTGTCTGCAGGCGTTGGAAGGATTAGCTAAGGCAATTTTATTTCATAAATATAAGAACTATGTAGAGAACATGTTGAAACAACCACAGTGGCATGCTACCTTCTTTGATGTTTGCCACCAAATGCCTTACAAAGGCACATTGGCATTATTCCTGAACTACGTACTTCACACGAGGGAAAGATTTCTAGAAACAATGCATACCAGCACTCTCTTCCAGCCCAAAGAAAATCAGATTTTCAGTACTTAATATGAAAATTCATTAACAGGGTCATCAGTTACTACTGATGTTAATAAGTTCGTGTTCTCCTTCTCTTGATGTTCCCTTCATGTAACACCAACCTACTAACCCTGCCTTTACATTACAAGTGAAGAATGTTCATTGCCTCCTTAAGACTGTGTTCACTTTCTGGGTATACCCAGATAGGATTCAGTTTGAAAATTTATATAATTTTACAAAAATAACACAGCCATTAAAATTCATAAAATATGTGGCTGTGCAATATATGTAATACGTACTGTGCTCGTAAATCTTTGAGCCAATGTTTATTGGCAAAATGAGTACTGGGTAAAGACTTCCAAGACTAACAATATCATTGAATGAGTCCCAAGTAAAAGGTTGCAATTACTTGCTAAAATTTGAGACAGAGATATTTAGAAATAAAAAAATATTAAATGAAACCACTGAAATGGTGACCCTAATTAGATATCATCTGCAAAAAACAGCTCTTGACCTATTCTGTATGGTCACTTTCAACTGTATCACTGTGCTACTTTCAAACATATTGCTAGAAATACATTTTAAAGTGAGAAAAGACTGACAAAACAAAAATTACATAAATGTATCTTCTGTCAGATGTCAGCACTTGAAGAGCAAAAGTATGCCAAACCATGAGATTTTGCTAGAAAGCAGGATTTGGTTGCTAAATACTTGGGGTTTTTTTCAACCGCCAGCCTGATTAAGCCAGTGCTTCATTTCTTTACTTTCTTTTTTAAGGCTGAATATTGATCTTTTTAATTTTTTTAAGTTCCAATCCCAGACATCCTGTTTGCCAGTTAGAGTTGTTAGGGGTGGATTTTTTTGCCTAAGAATAATGTAAATCCAGTTCTGTTCACAGACTATTCTCTCTAAAGTGGAATTTACATTGAAGAAATGACTGATTTGGAAGTGCAAACCACTCTTCTAAGAACTGTTTAAATGCATGCAAGATTTTAGGATGTGAGCAGTCCCATGAATTCCAATATATGCCTTGGGTATATATTTTATATTTATTTAAGTCTTTGCAGGATGTGAGCCTTGAGATATTCCTTACATTTATACAGATAAATCTATTGACTGTTCTGCCCAATGCAAAGTATTGACTACCATAAAATAGACATTTGAATCTTTAGAAATCATATAATAATTTTGAAAATTAATAATAGATTAAAACTACAAGAGTACAATTGCTCTTGAGATATTTAACTTCTTCCTTTGGCTGCAGTGAATGTTTGTTAGCCGCTAGTCCCCAAAACCTGAGTTTTAAGATTGGAAAAGCAATGCATTTTGATTTGATCAGTTTGCTCACACTCTCAGCTATCTCAGGTCATCTCAGTTGAAGGCTGATTTATTAAAATGAATCTCAAAATACATGCTAATCACGCAAAAGTCACAGTATCTGATAATCACTTAAAAATTTTAAAGATTTTTCTACTTTCCTGTGAGTTCATATTTTATCCTTCTAGGGCATATCCATTTGATTTTTTTAATTTTTTTTTTTAAACCAGTCTTGCTGTGGAGTGCAAGAATTGATTGAAATCTTTTCACATCAGAACCCATTAAGAAATTCATTGTTGATCTCTTGCTAAGTTAAAAGACGCATTCAATTCCTTAAGTGATACCTGAATAAATATTTCTCTGAGGAAGGCTTTTATAACATTAATGGATTTCTAGATTGAATTTTCAGGGATAAGAGTAGGTACTGGTACAATATAAGTTCCTGTAGAACCCACAGAATTTTAAGAAGACCAGTTTGTACTAACAGATACATAGGTATGCTTGACTATGGAAGTCACAAGAGTACAAGCACACAGTATAGAATTTGCCTTTAAGCATCATGACTGTGGCTGTATGTTTTATTTTTAAATTTTTAAGCATAATTCCTAACAGCAATTCAGCGGAACTTAGCAGGACTACTAACATTTGAAAAATCACATATGTGGCAGTGTTTTGCTGTATAGCAGATGCAAGTTGCTAACAATACAATATATCAAATGCTTAGTATGCTGAATATTCACAGTTGGTTAAAAGTGGTAGTAAGACCAAATTATGCATACTGAATGGTGTTCACAACACATATACACGTATTATGAGCCAGCTTTGGTTGACAGCACAGAGGTCTTAATGTATTCTCAGCATGGCAGGCCTCTGCATATTCACTGTGGTGTTCCTCTGTGCGTTCGCTGGGAATTTTACACATGCGAAGCACATCATACTTAGGATGTAGGTATTCACCACTGTTGCAGCATGTATGCAAGTCTGACACATACTGTGCTATGAGATACCAGCACTCCCCAGTATGTTGCCAAATTTATTTTTCTAATATTATAATATTGATACAAATGAAAATTACAGGGTTGTCTACTCTTTATAATATCTAATGAAACAACTGTATGGATTTTTACAAGATCTTTTTCTTTATAATTAATGTAATTATGTAATTGTATTATAGTAACACAGTATTTGTTACAGCATAATGACTATCACTGTAGTAAGGTAATATTAGGCATTATAAAATTGAGCAAACGAATTTTGGTTTAGATTAGTATTGTAGAACATAGAGTTCTTGGGTTTTTTTCCAAATTACCTGGTACCTCTGCACCGTCATTGTTAATTATTGCCATCTTAAGACTAATTTTGATATTCTCACCTACCATTATTTTGTGATCATCATCAGGTTTTTCTTATGTCTTTTCTAAACGTTACTATTCCAAACACTTGATTTGTATTTCTGTCTAACCTTATCTTTCTGTGGTATCACTCTCATTCTCCCCATACATAAAGATGTCCTTGGCTTTATGAAAATCCTAAATATGATAACATTTTTTAGAGGCCTTTTTGTACTGGTGATGTCACTTGATCAGCAGTAATTCTTCAAATCTTTATATTATAAATAGCTCAAATATTTCACAGCAGTATGGAGAAAATGCTGTACAGGTGTGACTTTCAGAATTTAGCATGAGCAATTTTTGTTCTAAGGCAAAGGCAGTAGAGAAAATATTTTTAACAACTTGAAAACCTGGATCTTTCTCCCTTGTTATTTCTCTTTTGCTGCCAAAAAGAGAGCTGAAGATCCTCTTGTTGGGAATAAATTATGGGTGTATTTCACATCATTAGAAGGTTTGTGTTAGCAAGGCTTCCAACACAAAAAAATTAGATTTCCAAAAAAAGTATGGGAGTGAGAGGGATGAAATGTAAAAATTGCAACATCAAGCTGGGACTGTTTTGCAGTATTTCATGGCTGACAGCATGGTTTTATTAACCTCTGTTAGTTTATTAAGAAAGTAGACACTGCATTTCACTACCATCTTGAAGCTTAATAAAAGGATTCTTTGTTACTGTTGGAAGACTCCTTTGTCCTAATTTCTTGTGCAGGAGATTCAGAATTCAAATAAGTATTACCCTTTGTAGGTATCCTCATGAAAACTTCATTGTTGATTTTTGGAGAAGGATTTGCATAATTTCTTATGGTGCTAACTAGTTCAGTATGGGTCCTTTGCCCATGTAAACAACCGTACTGCTCATAGCAATACTGGTGGTAGTATAACAAACTAACTTAGGAAACAAGTATTTGGAATAGTTTCATAAACTCAGTTCTCACAAAGCAAGCTATATAGCCGATGTAACTGAAACAGTGTCAGGAAATTCTGCTAGCATGACTATATTTGGTTAGGAATCACGAGAAGTATGTAATGCATACCACTTATTCTGCACAATTTCCTGCCAGTGGGAGAATGGAAGAACACCATAGATGCGGTCATCCCTGAAATGTGGCATTGGTGAATGCCATCTATTGTTATCCCATATTTCACAATACTAGATCAGTAGGATTAAGTATGACAAGTGCACAGTTCTCTCAAAGTGAAGTGGAAGTAGCCAGTCTGAGAAAATTGCTAATGGCAAACAGAGCAGCTGGGCAGTTTAAAGACTGCTTTGTTTTTCAGTCTCTTCTCTGAGCTTCCAGCCTTCTCTGTTGCCCCCTTCACAAGAACAAAATTATTTACTGTTAGTATGCTTTTGAAATAACTACGAAGGAAAAACCCAGCCTATTTCTCAGATGTTGTTAAAGCTTACAGCTAAACTGGAAAGAAGACATTTGTTTATTTGGAAAATACTTCCTGACTGGAAGATTAGCCAGTAGATGTTCAAAGGAAAGATAATTGCTGCTTTCCCTGGCAGCTAAGCTATCTTAGACTCAGCTTTTTAAAATCAGTTAAAAATGGCAAGCAAAACCAAAAATTATTGTATTTTTTGTCTCCTCTTCCCATCCACTAACACATGAGATATACTAGTAGCAGACTTGGAAACAGCAAACTGATCTGATAGGTCAGTCTAAATATTCTGTGTAATTTTACAATGATGTTTCATTAGAATACACTTTAAAAATTGGGAACTGTACCTGAAACATGCTGAATAAATAAAATTGAAGCGCAGTGAATGTTGTTGTTTTCCAACTGGGAGAAGACAACTGCATTTGATTATTTTTATCAGTCAGTATAGATTTTAAAATGTACGTGTATTAAATTTCTTTTTCAAGTGAAGCCATTTTACACAGTTGAAAGCACACTCTAAATGCTAGAAAAGCTGTCAGGAATTAACCCTATCATTACAAATGTATATGTCTAGGGAGAGGGAAAGGGCGGTTAAGACAGTTAGCAGTGACACTCCTGCTTAAAATTCACTTCCAACTCTTTACTGTTGTGTGGGTTATGTTAAAAGTAGAAAGTTGATATTGGAGTTACCATTTTGCGTAGATGGTATCTTTCATGAGGTCAAACAGTTTTCTTCAAGTCACACCATTTGCTTAAGTTCATATAACTATTTTTTTTTCCTGTCAATCAATTTAGATGCAGTAATTGTGTGTTAAGGGTATATAAAGGAAGTCTGGTGAGGTGTGAAGTGATCATTTTATTCCTCTCTTTATTAACAGTATCTTCCCTAAATTCCATTTCTGTCTTCCAAAAGACAAAGGTGTTCTGCTAGGGGCGTGGGACATCTTACCTGATAAATAATCTAATGCTTTGAAAACCAAAGGGCTAAGTACGGCTCAAGAAGAAAAACTAGATCTTTAAGATACCAATAATTTCAATTCTGTCTTGAAAAGCTTTTCTTGCCTAGTTGATTTTTTGAAGTACAATCTATCATCAGTCACAATAAGGCAATACTGTTGACTTTAATGGATTTACTCCTAGTAGTAAAATATCAACAATTAACTTAGTTCTTGTTATGGTGTGACCAGTACCCCCTGCTCCTGACCCCTGGTAATAGATCAGATTTCTACTGGCATCACAGGAAATGCAACAATAAGCTACACAGTGAAATACTGGTGTTTACTGAAGCAACAGTTAGTAGGAAATGAGGGGGTTACCTTAGGCATTTTTAATGTAAGTGGATGTTTTGTGTAGTTTATGCAAAATGAAGATTAAAAAAAAAAAAAATCTCAAAATCTCAGTCTTCTCAAAATCTTAATTTTTTACACAAGAAAAAAAGAATTACTATATTCAGTTTGATTAAAGCACGCCCTAGTCTGATGCCCTGTCACAAATAGTGGCCAGCCAAAAATGCCTAGGAAAAATAAGAACAGATCAAGCATAACATGAAACTTTCTGGCATGTGGCAGTCCACAGCTCAGGGATTTCCCATATTGAAGGTTATATTTTGAAGGCTTTGTTCTGTGAATTTCTGATAGGTTTTCAAACCTATCAGTAAAGTTTTGACTTCCAGAACACACAGCAACAGTGATTTTCTCAATTTAACTGTGACCTGTTTACCTGTTTACACAAGTATCTCTTATTTATTGTTTTACAATTTCATCTGAAAAAAACAGTGAATACCAGTATTGATTTCCCAGAGATCTGTTATATGCCATCTCAGTTACCGTTATTCTAGGCAGAAGGGTCCTAAACTATTCAGTTGGCTCTCCTGCAGAAGTTGTGTTATCGCCTTAGTGATTTTTTGATGATCCTGTATTTTTTCTACTTCTTTCTGTTAAGGAATGTAACAAATTGTAAATCTTAGAGAAGTAATTTTGAATTGCATAGCTACTGTCTATTTAGTCTTTGTTATGAGGGTAATTTTTAACATTTAAAAATCTGTAGTTCTAGCATAAAAGGTTTTAGTGCAACCAATTAAGTTCCTTTAAAAGGATACAATAATTTGACACACAGATGAAGAAAAGCTGTGTTACTGAAAGCCTTGGAACAATGTGTTGATGTGTAGCATGATAAGGTGAACATTCTTGTTACATATGCAAGGATGGGCAGAGATTTAGGCTAAAGACCATGGAGGTAAGGAAGTTTAGGGGAATTTAATCTTTCATTTTCCAAAACAGAAAGGTCTTGGATTTTGTGGAAGAAAAAAATATTTAAACAATTAACTTGGGACACTATGCAGATGAAAAGGAAACAATGCAGTCCAGGGGAGTAGGAAAGCTTTTTAATTATCCCAGGATTTTTGAAGTTGGAAGTATTTCAACAACTTAATTCTTAAAACATTTCCCTGAGGAACAGAATCTCTTACTACATATTACTCAATGTATGTGAATTTAGTTCAGGAACTTAAGAAAGTGTAAAATCATAATGAGAAATGAGGTTTTGACTGATACCAGGTAGACACTGATTTTTAGAGGCAACTCAGATACCTGCCCTTGAAAAGTTTCATATACCAGATGAAGTGTAACAGTGCAGATTTGCTGCATTTTTTAAAAATGGTTCTGCATCTCTAAATATTAACATTGTCTTTAATTCACAAGATTACATTTTTCCAGAAAGATCATACCTACAGCAGAAGCCAAATTATTCCTCAGTGGTTTGGAAACTGCAAAAATGTTGCTGCTAAAAGTGAGAAACTTCTGCAGAGTTTTCATGATTATAGGTCAAAATCCTTTAACAATAATCAAGAAAGATACCATATATTTTAATATTGAAAATACTGATTTTAAATGCTGATTTGAATTTGTACAAATAATCCCAATTATTTTTGAGATTAGAAGAGACGGGCTAAATCATTTTATTAAAAATCTTGAATGAAATAAAAAGTACGTACTCCCTAACAATATGAAAATCTGCCTTTAAGGTAATAGCTCCAGTAGAATCACGGAATCATTTAGGTTGGAAAGGACCTTTAAGATCATCACGTCTAACCATTAACCATGTCCCTAAACACCATGTCTACATGTCTTTTAAATACCTCCAGGGAAGGTGACTCAACCGCTTCCTTGGGCACCCTGTTCCAATGCTTGACAGAAGTTTGTAAGGAAAAAAAAAAAAGGAAGTAAGTAGTCTTAGTGAGGAACACAAGTACATTACTATTTCTGGAACCTCTGAATACATGTGAACTGCTAGAAGAAAAAAGACAAGCATAACAAAGACTGTCTACTGTTTTTGCTGAATATCTCTTGTAAAACAGATACGATTTGAATGTTCATAGCTTAGCAAAAAAACTCGATGTGTAGTTGACCAATACAGTAATTCTGCAAAGTGCATTAATACTTTTTATCAGAAAAAAGTTTAATAATGATTTCTGTGTTAAAATATTTAGTTGTTTCCCATTATTAGAGCTTTCAGTAAATAAAAACCAGAACAGTCTTTGTTTCCACCCTAAATTTCTGCTACAGCTTGTGTCATTGCATTGTTTAAAAATTATTCTAGCATGATATGTGTTTCCTTTTTGTGGAAAAAGAGAACAATTTTAGGTTTTTCTAAATGCAATGTTAAAAAGGTTTATTTTTTATTTTAAATGTGTTTTTACTAGCTTTGTTAGTAACAGTAGATTTCTGAAGGTGAAAACCAGACCTCCAAAATTCCAGTACACATCACAAACCAGTTTTCTAAGTTTCTTTGAATAGGAAAAGGTATTTTTTAATAGAAAGTGAAAGGAGGCTATTCAGTGGCTGAAGCTTCTTTTTGCTTTTGCCTAATTTTATTTTTGTCCTGGGTTGTCCTATAATATTCTTGAGACACTGTTCTGACTCTTACAGAACAAAGATCATCATGATAGTATGATATTGGTGGAAAAGCGGTACAAGGATCCTGAATATGTTATCATCGTGGGGCTTGATCCCCCCTAGTGGTCTGTAATCTTCCACTTCGTATGTTTAATGCAAGCTGTTTGTTCCTGCTGCTTCCTGCCTGTCTCTCCCCCAGCTGTGCTGAATCAGCATCTAAGAAGCAGTGCAGCCTTTCTTTCGGGCTGTCAGCAGCCCTGCACTGAAGGGTCCGATTTGCTGCAGCGGCAGTTCAGCACTCTGGAAAAGGTGTCCTGGTTGCACTGGGCACATACATTGAAATCTTATTAGAGTAAGAAAGGCACAGAAATATGGTCTAGGGGAAGAAAAATTAATGGAGAGAAAAATGCAGGGACAAACAGTAATATTTGGAAGCTACTATTAAATGAGAAAGGAAGACTCACAGGTACTGCTGTGATACCGAGGAATCCAAGCACCAGTAAAATAGAAAGTACAAAGTTTTTATATCATGGAGAGAAGAGAGTGAAATGGTTTGGGGGACCAAGGAGTTTAAGTGGTCTGTAGAGCTTCACAGTTTCGTACGCTCTGTGACACCTCTCAGTGACTGTTTTACAAGTTGCTTAGCTTTTCTGTCTCTCATTCTTCATGTATCAAATGAGGATAAGTATAGTTGCAGTAGTGGAATTTATTTCCATATGAGAACATTCATTTTTAGGATGGAGTTCACAAAGCTGATCCTGATGAATTCATGTTTGACTCTAATTCCAAGAGTTGGGGTGTGACAGCAGCTCAGATATGTGATCACACAATTTAATCACGATTGACCAGAGTGCAGCCTGGAAGCCTGATAAACCTTAATACTCTCTGTTACAGAAAAGCTAGCATATGCTCGGTGTGACATACTGGTCTTCAGCAGCCTTTTAGTTCCTCTGGGAAGTGGAAGTGGTACTAATTTTCTAGTGTATATGTCCCAAGCATTTTGGTAGACATGGTGGTAGGAGTTCCACAATTCTGTGTGGAGGGAAGATAAGTGCAGGTTTCAGAATTAGGCTATCTTTGATTGAACTTGAGAAAGAACATACACAAGAGTACAGTCTGCATTTCTCATCCACCTTAAGTTCAGCACACTTAACCGCAGATAAGAACACACAGAATATAAAATGTAAATAGTATCTGTTGAGTGACATTTTAAATCACCCCGCTAGGAGAGAATAAAAGACAAGGTGTGCGTGAGAGTGGAAAAAATATGAGCAGAATAATTGTAAAATCTGTCCCCAAAACAGACCTTCTACTAAACACAAAATAGAACACAGAACTGTTGGTGGGTCTGAGCAGCCTGCCCTCTCTTATACTCTTGGTTGAAAAGGATGTTCCCAAGAGCAATATTCCTGATGAAACTAAGCTGATAAAAGAATATATATTTTCTCAGACTGAAACTTAAAAGTAAGAAGTGTAATAAAAATATGCGTTTTTGTATTTTCCATTCTACTGTTGCTCCTCTGTAAGAACAAATGCTAGGTAATAATTGAAGATTTACCCTGAACTGAAGACAGGCCCATACTACATCAGAAGGTCCAGTTTCATGACTAACTGTTCTTATCTCTGTCAATTCAATAAAGAAGAATGTCCAGTTTTATTTTCAAAAATTTATACCTGCAGTCTCACCATCATTACAAAAGCTGTTATGGTCCTAAGGTTAGTGAGATCGAATCTGACTTCCTCATGTTCTGATTATTTATGGTAAATTATTTTAAAAGTAGAATGCTAAAGCAGACTGTAAATGAAAAAATATCCAATTTTTCAAACTAATTTATTTTAAAATACAATTTCACATGCTAAAAGATGTCAAAATGAGTAGATATGTAACCTGCTTCCATTGTGTTTGCATATCAAATTTAACTAACTTTAAAAATATTAATATCCAAACACCAATGGACTGTAGACTTTCAGTAATTTAGCTTGAGATTATCTAAACAGAAGCAAATGTGTCTGCTTCTCATTTGATACTGAACACCCCTGCTTAAGCATTCTTCCTCTAACTTGGGGCACTGGGAGAGAAGAAGTGTTAGAAAAAGTAAAAAAAAAAAAAAAAAAAACAACAGACTATTTAGACTTGCCACTACCTCAAACCAGAACTACTACGTTATTGTGCAAGATTCTGTTGTTCTGAAATTTTAACTAAAGATTGTGGGACAGAAGTCAATCAGTTCATAATTTTTGCTGCCTATTTTTGTGGGGTTTGAGAGATTCATTAAGTGGAGGAACTATTACTGGATTAAGAGGGAGAGAACTTCGTCAAATATGGGGAAATGAGAGGGGAGGAGGTAGTTACAGGAGAGGATAAAGAGAATTAGAGGGTCGAGAGGAAGGAAAGCTAATAGTCAATGACAATTCATGAAGTGAAGAAAAATGTCTGAGTTTAATACTTAGAGTGAGTGATTACATAAAGAAATTACAATGATTCCTCCTGGGCATTACTGTTCCTTATCTGAAGTGGTTAGGGAAAGATTCCATTTAAAGAATGTACTTGTGGTGCAGGAAGATTTTGCCTCAGATTTGCATTTATCTTTGCTTCTTGGAAGGATCCCCAAAAGGCCAGTTTTAAAGTCAGGTTTCATAGCAATCCCATCCAAATCTTAATGCTGCATTCCATGCAAAACTAAGATACCATGATTTTCAGGTTTAGACTCAGGGCATCATATTTAGCACAAAATAAATGAAAAAGGAGGTCTTAGCCTTTTCATGCTTTCTGTAAGTCAGGTGGTTAGAAGCCCAGAGCAGATGACTTGGGAAGTGAAGCTAAGGGAGCTAGTTTTATTAGTTTGGTGAGAAAGAAGGTAAGGGGCAATCTAACAAAAACTTACAGTTCTTTGATGGGCAGCTTCACAGCTGGTGGAGCCAGACTATTCCCTGTAGTGGTAGACTATGAGGTACAATGACCACTGTTTGCTCCCTGGGAGATTCAGAACAGGTCAGTAGGAAATACTTCTCCCTTAGAAGTGTAGTGCAGCACTGGAATAGGATACCTGGGGATGATATGGAAGTCTATAGCCTCTCAGTTTTTCAAGATTTGGCTAGACACATCTATCATCTCATCTAGTGATTGCAATATTTCTGCTCTAAGCAAGAGACAGGAATATGTGGCCTGCAGGAATCCCTTCCAATCAACATTTCTGTAATTCTGTGGTAGTTGTCGTGGTTTAACCCCCAGCCAGCAACTAAGCACCATGCAGCTGCTTACTCACTTCCCCCCCACCCAGTGGGATGGGAGAGAGAATCAGGAAAAAAAAGTAAAACTCGAGGGTTCAGATAAGAATGGTTTACTAGAACAGAAAAGAAGAAACTAATAATGATAATGATAACACTAATAAAATGACAATAGTAATAATAAAAGGATTGGAAGATACAAATGATGCACAATGCAACTGCTCACCACCTGCTGACCGATACCCTGTTAGTCCCTGAGCAGTGATCCCCCCCCCCCCCCCATTCCCCCCAGTTTATATATTAGATGTGACATCTCATGGTATGGAATACCCCTTTGGCCAGTTTGGGTCAGCTGCCCTGCTGTGTCCCCTCCCAACTTCTTGTGCCCCTCCAGCCTTCTTGCTGGCTGGGCATGAGAAGCTGAAAAATCCTTGACTTAGTCTAAACACTACTTAGCAACAACTGAAAGCATCAGTGTGTTATCAACAGTCTTCTCATACTGAACTCAAAACACAGCACTGTACCAGCTACTGGAAAGAAAATTAACTCTATCCCAGCTGAAACCAGGACATAGTCTTCTGCTTCCACAGAAGTCTCGTATAGTTTTTCCATTAAAATGGTTAGAATAAGTTGCCACTGGCAAAGATTTGGGGCACAGAATTTCTCTTTCTGTCACCAAAATATTGTGTACTGAGCATTTTGGCAAATACAGCCATGAGGCATAAAATATGCAGAGAGACATTTTGGGGTTCACCACAGAAGGCCTTCAAAAAAATGGTGATTTGTTTTCATTTGTAGCATGTATAAGAAGCAAGTAAAGGAGTATAATAATCAGCTGGAAAACTCTGCTAAATAGTTACATCTCATCTAGTTTTTCATAATCATTCATAAGCACAGTAACAAGCTAATTGATTGGATTTCAATCAATAAATTACAGTATATATAGTGCTGTCAATGTTATTTATATCAGAAAGAACAATGTGGATAGCCTGAGTGTAGCACAATTCAGTCTATGTTTCTGGCAAGAGAAGTCAGAAACATAAAAGTCTTGTTAGTAATTCTTGGTAGTTTAATTGTTATTAATTTATGGTATAATTTTGTATGGTTAATTCCCTCAAAACTCTATACCATCTAAAATTAGGCAGATCTTGTATAACATCTTTAATGAATGGCATGGTAGCCTTTTATAGCTTATGACATCTTTATTGTGGGGTAGGAGTGTCTTGCCTGCAACTATTTCATCGCAGAATTGTCTTTGGTCTGTTGCTGTCAGTATCCTAGAGAAAATTAGGTGTGTTTATTTATAAAGAGGAACAGAAACTGTGAATGAAAATCAAAGTCTTGGGCTGTTATCCTGAAATTTGTTATAGTGATGACTCAATAGACTTATTTCTTGTTAGCAAAATAAAGATAAAATCCTGTGTCTATGGCAAATTTCCTAGTGGGACTCACTTTCACCTTAATGTTATGACAGTAGGGAAGCCAGTCTTAACTTTCACCTTATAGTTCAGGCCCTTGCCTTAGGATTTTTTATTTAAATATTAAAAGCAAAATCATTCTTTTATTTGAAAAACTGCACAAAAAGCTACTGCCATGAAAAAAATTTAATATTTTCCACCATAGCTGTGTTTGCAACCAGAACTATTGAAATTATGAGGAGTTACACAAAATGTCTAAAAAGTGCAGGAATGCTCTTTTCCTAAGAAGTTTCTTTGTGGTTTTCTTTGACTACTGAGTTTAATTCTAGACATCTTTTTAAGTCCAGGAAGTGATTTTATACCATTTTGTTGTGGTCAGTGAGTGTTAACATTTACAGTTTTCATTTTCATTACATAGTATTTCTCACATCAAGGAAACATGATTTCATACACTGGATACACTATATAAAATTGCTTGTTCTATGACTTTTTTGGGAGCTGCTCAGTCATTATATCTCTGTGTATTAAATAAGAGAGTTACAGAGATCATATTGAAGAAATGAAGATTTCTTCTTTAGCCATGTCCATCTTCATACCCAGCATAGCAGTGGGAATAAGCTTGTATTGGTCATTGGGGATAGTATTGTGGCTTTTTACCCCTTTCAGGAATACAAACACTCAGTCGTATTCAGAGTAATGCCTCAGTGGCAGTGGATTTTTATCTTCAGTACAGACAAAACTGAGTCACTTCCTCATCTCTGTTCTTTCCTATTTCTAGTACAGCTATGAAATCGCTTCTAATGATTTCTAATTCTGTTGAAATATTATTTTTTTTTAAATTTCTGTACCATAGGTCATCCACTACCATAATCATGCAAGGGTAAGCTTAGATGAGGAAAAGGACAGAGTGATGTATGAGGTTAGCATAAATTATGTCAGGCACAACATGAGTGTACCTTTTTTATTAAAGAAACCTACACATTGTGAAATATTTTGTTTGTGTTTTTTCGAAGGGGACAGTTAATGAAACTAATGAAATTTTAAGCCAAAGGAATAGCATCTATGGTGTGGTGGGTTGACCCTGGCTAGATGCCAGGTGCCCACCAAAGACACTCAGTCCCCTCAGCTGGTCAGGGGAGAGAAAATATAACAAAAGGTTCGTGGGTCGACGTAAGGACAGGGAGAGGTCACTCACCAATTACCATCACGGGCAAAACACACTCAACTTGGGGAAAATTAACTTAATTTATTGCCAATGAATTCAGAGTAGGGTAATGAGAAATAAAACCAAATCTTAAAACACCTTCCCCCCACCCCTCCCTTCTTCCTGGGCACAGCTTTACTCCTGAATTCTCTAACTCCTCCCCCACAGTGGTGCAGGGGGACAGGGAATGGGGGTTACAGTCAGTTCATCACACGTTGTCTCTGCTGCTGCTTCCTCCTCAGGGGTGATCACTCCTCACACTTTTCCCCTGCTCCAGCATGGTGTCCCCCCCCACAGGAGACAGTCCTCCACGAACTTCTCCAATGTGGGTCCTTCCCAAGGGCTACAGTTCTTTATGAACTGCTCCAGCGTGGGTCCCTTCCATGGGGTCACAAGTCCTGCCAGAAAACCTGCTCCAGCGTGGTCTTCTCTTGGATTCACAGCCTCCTTCGGGCACCCACCTGCTCCGGCATGGTGTCCTCCATGGGCTGCAGGTGGAGGTCTGCTCCACTGTGAACCCCCATGGGCTGCAGGGGGACAGCCTGCCTCACCATGGTCTTCCCCACAGGCTGCAGGGGAATCTCTGCTCTGGCACCTGGAGAACCTCCTCCCCCTCCTTCTTCACTGACCTTGGTGTCCACAGGGTTGTTCCTCTCACATGTTCTCACTCCTCTCTCCAACTGCAGTTGCAGCTGTGCAGGTTTTTTTCCTCCCCCTTCTTAAATGTGTTATCCCAGTGACACTACCACCGTCACTGATGGGCTTGGTCTTGGCCAGTGGCGGGTCCGACTTGGAGCCGGCTGGCGTTGACTCTGTCAGACATGGGAGAAGCTTCGAGCAGCTTCTCACAGAAGCCACCCCTGTAACCCCCCTGCTACCAAAACCTTGCTGTGAAACCCCAATACATTGGGTTAAGATAATGTGACGTAATTAAATTGTAGTACACATTGCCAGATTATGTTACAGAGGCCAAAACCATAGATGAGCTCAAAAAGGGATTAGTCTAATTTCTAGCTCAGGAATTTTTGTTCTAGGGATTGGCAGAAGCTTGAAAGGCATGACAGGGAAGAATTACTGTACACCTATTTCTATGCATACATCAGTTAATATCCACTCTCAGAGGTAGAAAACTGGGCAAACTGAGACTCAGTTCAGACTTTTCTGTGTCCACGTGCAAAGTATGTGTTAAAAACTGTATAAAGCTTGACTTCCATAGTACCAGGAATGTTTTCAGATGCCGCTGTGACAGCTGACATAGTAACATGGACCCAAAAGTGGAGGAGAAATGTCTGAAAAGGCTTAGCCCTACCCTTCAGATTATTTCAGCATGAACACTCCTTCCAATCACAACTAAAAAATGATAGTAAAGAGGAAAAGTCTTCGTTTCTTAAGTATTCATTACAGTAATGCTAATGCTATAATGGTAAAATGCTAAAACACATCATTAGTCATGGTACAGACTGCATTTGAAAATTAGATTTGGTCATAACCAGGGAAGAAAACTGAAAAACTGTCCACTAGCTACAGGTGTTATACAGATATTGTTTGAATATTAAAGAACAGCAAAAACCATGCAATTTTTCATGATACATAAATCAGTAGTAGAAATGCTGGATATATCTCCTGTTTGGAATAGAAAAGTCAGAAAAACAAATACATTTCTTTGAGTTACAACAGATGAAGATACCAAAGCATAAAGGTTAATACTGAGAAGGAATCAGATTAAAACTTAGAACACCTTTTGTGTTCACTGGGGGTATTGCCTTTCTCATTAAATATCCTGACTGTCGCTAAAACTACTTAATACAAAACACATTTGACTTTTAGCTACTACATTCAGTAGTAGAAAAGGCATTACTATTCTGCCTATAAAGGTAGGATTTGACTGTTTTCTGCATCCTAAAAAGAGGGTGAGAACATTAGCTACAGATTTCCTGGCACACAGTTGTTTCCTTTGTTAGTTTCATGAGCTAACAATAACCACATTCATAAATTTTTGACACCAGGAATCTCTTTCAGATTTTTGAGATTTTAAGGTGTTTAGAAGGGTTACTGTAGGTTTTGTGTGCTTCAATGTATGTCTGTAAAGCATGTTAATAGTAATCATTTTCAATGTTCTGATGGTTGCTATTTGAAAACTGTCAGAAAAAAGACTACAATAGGACTTTTTTTTCCTGACATTGTAGAGCTAGCTCATTGTTAAACTAAGAAATATTGTGATCTATTTAACAGATTAGCAAATGAAACTGTAAATGTCATACAACTATGGTCGATGTTTTAAAGACACAAGCCTAAACTTTCAGTCACTGCAGAATGCCAGTGAGCATAATTCTCCCAGGAATCATGCAGATGTGTTTTTAAACAAAGTGTTTTATTTTGAATCAGAGCAAAATGTCAGACCAAAATAGTGTGAAATTGTCTCCAGACAGCTATATGATAACAACATAAGAAGGAACACACCTCTATGTAGAGGACGTTATCTTGTCAAAGATGCAGAAAAATATTCTGTTCTCAGCGTTATACTTTGATAAGGATCAAAGGGTTTTAATCATCAATAATATCTTCTTTAATCCACCAAACAAAATATGGTTTTGATTTCTCTCTATTTATACTATGAAAAGTTTCTGCAAGCCATGTAGGTGGACTTGTCCAGCATTAAGGAATATCAAGCTTGTAGCTGGGGCAGCAAATCTGAGTATTTGTTTGCATATAGTGTTCTGTAAAAGCTAGTTTAAGTTTGTACTTAACAACAAATACCTTGGGAAATGTCATTGTTACAGGCTGAGACAAACCCCCAAATTTATATAAACTCAGGTAGTGCCTATTTTTTTCCATTTCTTTGCTTTTCAGCTGTATTTTTCAATGGATCTTAAATTTTCTGTATTTCTTTGTCCCTCTGGAATTCATTAACTCTAGTTCTAGAGTGTAAAGGGGACAATTTAGAGATAGCAATGTTTGTGTTATTTTCGTTTTGAACTGAGATGTCCAATCAACGTCTGCAGACTGTGTATGCATTAGTTTACTCTGCATGCTGCCTAGGAAGTATAGCCTAATGATGTTTTTGGTAGAGTAAACATTTGCAAACAAGGTTTTGGTTGTATATATTCTCAGTGCTGTATGAACAAAGCAAATTAATCACCCTGGCACCACTTTTCTTGTGAAATTAACTTGTTCTGAGTTTTATTTAATTCTCTTTCACTCTTTGTATTTAGATCTCTTCTATTCAGACTGTTCAGAGCCACATATACATTTGTAGGTGAAGTGGATTATTTTTTATGGTATTTTAGCTTTAAAGCACTTTCCTCTTAAAAAAAGTTTCATCTAAACATATTGTGGTGGCATTGTCCCTATAAATGTAAGCAGGGATATTTATGGATCTTGTACATAGCAAAGATTATAAGAGAGTTCTCACCAGGAATATGTTATAGATTTTTTTACAAAAAATATTACAAAAAAGTACCCGTTTTGTTAGATGAAACCGTTTCAAACTTCTTTCATTACTTGAAGACATAACATTGTCTTTACAGATCTTTTGAACTTAGGATTTTTTTAGATGGTTGAAAAAATTCTTCCAATATTTGAAAAGATCAGCTAAAAGAGATGACTGGTCATAGAACTTCAGGGCAAACCCCAAGAGGGTTTTGATCCACAGTCCCTTAAGGTGCTGTACATTTGTGTTTTCATTCATACTAGTGCCTTCAAATACTTGCCAAGTTTGAAAAATATATATCTTTGTTTTATTTCACACTAAAGGTCTCATTCAGAGCGGCACTGTAAAACAGTATATCCTCTTTATGTTGCTCTTCTTGGGAGTCAAGGAATAGTGTGGCCTAATGAGGTACTACATAGGTTATCAACAGGATTTTATGATGGACTTCAATAGCTTTACATCAGAAGCAAACTTGAAAGACTTACAAGAAAAAAATTAACTGAAGAGTTAGTGCCCCGTGATACCATTTTCCAGGAAGAGAAAGTTCAATAATAATACCAAATAAAAAATACCGATTAACAAAAGCAAATTCTTAATGAGGTGCTGTGTTTGTTCTGATTCATTTATGATTAATGAATAAATAATTTTGTGAATTAAATATTTAGATATTTCTCTAATCTTCAGAGCTACCAAGTATTTTTAAGAAACTTCAAAATAATTTATTTGAAGTAGCAGAAGTGACAGTTTTCAGAAGAGTTAAGGAAAACAGTAACATTTATGAAAAGCAATGAACACGTTTAATGTTTTACACTACTTGAAATTTGAACATGCTATATTGATAGTACCAAAACTGATTACATGAGATATATATTTATTGTCACTCTGCATATTCCCCATAGTTATTTTTTATTTCTGTGGAATGCTCATGTCATTATTTGTGCTTATTTGACACAGAATATTCTGAGCTAAATGCAGTGGGTCTAGAACGTTGGTATATATTTTTCTGGAGTATAGTTTTTTGCTGCTTTTAATTAGGCTTTAATTCTGTGTATCCTTGGGTGACATATTAACTTAAGACTGAGCTTAGTCCTGTAGTTCAAAAGCAACTGTGATCTTTCCTTTTAAAATGGATATATAGTTTTGTCCAGGAAGAAGTAACAAGGATGAATAAATCATAATTTTCCTTTTAATGATAAACAAAATTAAACCTAATCACTCATAGCTTCTAGACCTAATACTTTATGTAGTCTTACACCGTTAAATATATATCGAGGCACTTTGGTTTACAATTAAATGCCTGAGACAATATATTGAGATTTGGTATGTTAATGTATAATTTTCACCATGTCCCTGTCCTCTCTTGCCTGGAACTGTTAGTACCATAATAAAAACAAACAAACAAACAAAAACCCCACCCATATTATTTAAAAAAAAAATATATTGTAATGGTACTCCATTTCAGAATTTTCTTGTCCCTTTCTCCATGGATAACGTGCAAATGAAGGAAATAGAACAATATAACCACAGTAAGGTTATTTGGACATCTTCTGGACTATCAGATAAAGCTTATATACTTAAGAAACCAGAAATACAAATTGGAAACTTTGTACTGGATTATGCTTGATTTTAGAAGTCATGAAAAAATTGAATTCTGAGTATGCAGTTTAGGCCAAATCTGATGTTTAACTCTGTTCAAATGCTGCATCTGAAAATACAGCTACAGTAAAGCTAGAGTGGTTCAGTAAAACATGTTCTTGCATTCTGTCAGGATACCAGTAGAACTGTGACTCCCCTGATATATCTTTGCAGTTTAGCTATAGGAAAAACTGAGGTACAGCGTAAACACATAAAAAACTTACAGTATTGAGATCAGATCAAAGCTCTGTCTTGCACAATATTGTATTTGATCAATTATGAATATCTACGGAATAGTCTGAAAACAGGGCAAGTATATATTGATAGCTCCCAGCCTACTTTCACATAGGTGTCTGAATCCACTTCCAAATCCACTGCTATCCCTTTTTCCTTGAATGGGTCTAATTCATTCATAGCTTAATTTTTGGGGTGAGAAAATACACCCTCTTTGCTTGTTTTGAGCCTGCCACCCCCTAGCTTCATTTAATATCCCCTCATCGTTGTATTAGAAGAGAGAATGAATTAATTATTGCCAGATGACTTTCTGCAAACCACGTGTGAATTTCTAGATACCTGTCAAGTAGACTCCAGACTTAGATTTTCTAGGCTGACAAGTTCTGGCAACCCTAGTCTGTCTGATCCATTCCAGTTACAGGGAATATATGGCATCTGAATTGCAAATAGCATATGATCATGGCTGAGGCCATAAAGACTAACTTCAAAATGTTCAACAAATCATAGAATCTTAGAATAGTTTGGGTTGGAAGGGACCTTTAATGGTCATCTAGTCCAACACCCCAGCAATGAGCAGAGACATCTTCAACTAGATCACATTGCTCAGAGCCCCATCCAACCTGACATTGAACGTTTCCAGGGAAGGGGCATCTACCACTCTTTGGGCAACTTTTTCCAGTGTTTCACCACCCTCATTGTAAAAAATTTCTTCCTTTTATCTAGTCTAAATCGACCGTGTTGTAGTTTAAAACTGTTACCCCTTGTCCTATCACTACATGCCCTGCTAAAAAGTCTGTCCCCATCTTTCTTATAAGCCCCTTTTAAGCATTGGAAGGCCACAATAAGGTCTCCCCAGAGCCTTTTCTTCTCCAGGCTAAACAACCCCAACTCTCAGCCTTTCTTCATGGGAGAGGTGTTCCATCCCTCTGATCATTTTTGTGGCCCTCCTCTGGACACTCTCCAACAGGTCCATGTCTTTTCTGTGCTGAGAGCTTTAGAGTTGGATGCAGTATTCCAAGTGGGGTCTCGCCAGAGCGGAATAGAGGGACAGAATCACCTCCCTTGACCTGCTGGACATGCTTCTTTTTGGATACGGTTGGCCCTCTGGGCTGCGAGCGCACATGGCCAGCTCATGTCCTGTTTTTCATCCACCAGTACCCCCAAGTCCTTCTCAGCAGGGCTGCTCTCAATCCCTTCATCCCCCAGCCTGTATTGATACCAGGGGTTGCCCTGACTCATGTGCAGGACCTTGCACTTGGTCTTGTTGAACCTCATGAAGTTCACGTGGGCCCATTTCTAGAGCTTGTCCAGGTCCCTCTGGATGGCATCCCATCCCTCAGCTATGTCAACCACACAGCTCAGCTTGGTGTCATCTGCAAATTTGCTGAGGGTGCACTTGATCCCACTGTCGATGTCATTGATCAAGATATTAAACAGTACTGGTCCCAATACGGACCCCTGAGGAACACCACTTGTCACCAATCTCCATCTGGACATCGAGCCATTGACCACTACCTTCTGGATGCAACCATCCAGCCAAGTCCTAATCCATCGAACTGTCCATCCATCAAATCCATATCTCTCCAATTTAGAGAGAAGGATGTTGTGGGGGACTGTGTCAAAGGCCTTACAGAAGTCTAGGCAGACGACATCCATAGCTCTTCCCTTGTCCACTGATGTAGTCACTCCATCACAGAAGACCCCTAGGTTGGTCAGGCAGGACTTCCCCGTGGTGAAGCCATTCTGGCTGTTTTGAATCACCTCCCAGTCCTCCATGTGCCTTAGCATAGCTTCTAGCAGGATCTGTTTCATGATCTTCCCCAACACAGAGGTGAGGCTGACAGGTCGGTAGTTCCCAGGGTGCCTTTCTACCCTTTTTAAAAATGGGTGCAGTGTTTCCATTTTTCCAGTCACCAGGGACTTCACCTGACTGCCATGACTTTTCAAATATCATGGAGAGTCGCTTGACAACTACATCAGACAATTCCCTCAGTACTCTAGGATGCACCTCGTCAGGTCCCATAGACTTATGTCCATTCAGGTTCCTCCTGTGGTCACAAATCTGATCTCTTACAGTGGGAGGGACTTTCCTCCCTTAGTCCCCATCTTGCAGTCCACCCACTGGAGACATGTGGGAAGAGAGTTGCCAGTGAAGACTGAGGCAAAAAAGTTCTTCAGTACCTCAGCCTTCTCCTCGCCCATTGTTACCAGTTTGCCAGTCCTGCTTATCGAGGGGGATTATGCTGTCTTTGACCTTCCTTTTCTGGCTGACATACCTGTAGAAGCCGTTCTATTATTCTTTGCGTCCTTGCCAAGTTCAGCTCCAGCTGCACCTTAGCCTTCCTCACCCCATCCCTACAAAACCGGGCAGCGTCCCTATACTCTTCCCAGGATACCTGTCCCTGCTTCTACTGCTTGTGCATTTCCTTCTTGCCCTGTAGTTTGACCAGCAGGTCTCAATTCAGCCATGCTGGTCTCTTGCTTTCCTTTCCTGATTTCTTACACTTGAGGATCGAGAGCTCTTGCGCTTTATGGAAAGCATCCTTAAAGATCTGCCAGCTCTGTGCAGCAACCTTGTCCCTGAGGGCAGTTTCCCAGGGGGTCCTATTGACTAATTACTTGAACACCTGGAATTTTGCTTTCCTAAAATTCAGGGTCCTGACTTTACTCTTTGCCTGACCCACATCCTTCAGGACTGCGAACTCCACCAGTGCATGATCACTGCAGCCCAGGCTGCCTCCAGTCTTGACGTCACCAATTACCTCACTTGTGTTAGTGACCAACAAGTCCAGTATCACATCCCCTCTGGTAGGGCTATCTATTACATGGCTTAAGAAGTTAATCGTCAATGCATTCCAGGAGTCTCTTAGATTGCCTACAGCTTGCCATGCTATGTTTTCCAGCAGATGGTGGGGTGGTTGAAGGCCCCTAGCAGGACAAGAGCCTGCGAGCATGATGCCTTCTGTAGCTGGAGTAAAAAGGCTTCATCAGTAGGCTCCCCTTGATCAGGTGGCCTGTAGTAGACACCAACCACGAGGTTCCCTTTGTTGCCTCTGTCTCTAATTCTTACCCAGACATTCTGATTTGGATCAGTTGCTTCTCAAAATATTTCACCTTGATGGCAGTCACATCTAATAAGGATTAAAGGAAATTACTCGAAATAATTATTTCCTGTGAAAGATTTTATTTTGGAAACCATGCTCTGGTGGAAAAAAAAGGATTTGGAAAAGTTTCCTAATGGTTCTAGACATAAAGAAAAAAACAGAATACAGAGAGACATCTCTGTTACTTAGCTGTACAGCTTCACTACAATCCAGATGCACAGGCACCGCAGTATTTGTTATAAAGAAGAACTATGACAGGAGCACTCAAACTCTGCGCTGAATTTTGAGTAAGCAGTTATATTAAAAAGAATTATTGGAATTTTACATACATATACTAATAAAGTTCTGTACATTTGTATCAGTAGACAAAATATATATAAAAATGTAAGTTGGGTGTTAAGTCTATTTTGTGATTACCCTTAGAAACTAACATTTTACTTAAAAAATACCATTTCTCACCTAATTGTAAAGAAGGCATTTTTGTGTTTTGTTTTATAATGTGCTGGCTTTGAAACTTAATATTGTCTCAGGAGAACACACGTAATACCATGCTTCATGACTTTTTGAAATTTACTACTTCCTTGGCTCTCATAAAGCTTTTCAGAAAAATGTTTTACATTTCCTCTACATGATAATTGTTTTAAATCTAATGATGTATTTAATGATTAGTGTAATTCACTGTTAGAAAAATACTTGCATTTCCAGTTTGAAATATTACATGATAATATTTAGGAATTTATGTCATAAATTGCATTTAGAGTAAATGACAATACTAAAATAGAAAATCTAATAATTTTTATATTTTTATATATTTAAATTTTAAGAAAAGATCATTAGAGCTGTTTCATGTCTGTCTGTATTTATCTTAGTGAATAAGCAAGTTATTTTAAAAGTACATGTTGGAATGTGTTTTGATTCCATTTCAGTGGAACTGTACATTTCAGAAGAAACTTCTCCTGAGGTGATGTGGGATAGGTTACTTTGCTAATCTCACAGCTGTCTCTCTAGCTATCAGTACTCGTAAATCACACAGTCTGTAGTAAGAAGAGTAAGTTGGAGAGGTTAGAAATCCAGAGAAAACTGTGACAGAGGTGATAGATTATATAAAATGACTAGAATCTGAAGATTTTGTATGAAAGGCAATGTCTTGCATTTGAAATATATGCCTGTGTTTGTTGCCCTTTGGGGATATGTACCATATGCTATTTTTTAATTATTATCTGATAATGTTGATAATCTCATAATAGAAAATTATGAGATGAAAGTTCTCCTAAATGTCATGGATCACATTCTTAAATAAGTTCCCCACTTACAGGAAAAGATTGTGTGGTGTATTTTTTAAATCCGAGTTCATCAGCAAGAGGGAAAGAATTCAAATACCCTATGTGGTTACACATGGTTACAAATGATTTCGTGCTTGGCTAGAAGAATTCACAACTGATCTCAGTCACTGTGAGTTCCATTCCTTGAACACCCTGTGAAGCCATAAAAAGTGATTCTGTATGCATCTGTTGCACATTAAAGCTGTGTGATCCAGCCAGCATCGTATTTACAAAATAAAACCCAAGAAATAGCTCAAAAATTCTCATCTTCTGAAAACACTAGAAAATAAGTTTTTGCTTTTTCTCATACAAGAAAGAGTGATCAAGCTATATGTGTAGTGGCTGAATAATTTACAGTAACCTGTCTTAATTTCATCATTAATGTCCACAGCATGTTTAAGAGGATCTGAATTATCCTGCATGCACTAATTATTCAAAATAATTTTTTAAAGTTTTTGTGCAAATAATTCTTGACTTGTATCTCATTTACATTTGTCTCCAAAATACTGAGCTTTCATTCTGAACTGGATTTCAATTGCCCTGATTCAACATATGTAAACAGTTTTTCAACCCTCATTGCATTTAAGAAGGACATAGAATATTATTAAGCTTCTACACATATATTACTTATTTTATTAAAATGAGAAATCATTTTTATGGCTAGTATGTAAAATCTAAAAAAAAATATGTAGTTCAAGCAACTGTGTAAAATTACGAATATTAAAATAAATTTTGCAGTATTTGCCCAGTTATAGAAATGTGCATATGAATGACCTACAGAAAAATTCAGCTGCATGTATGGTATGGAATTCAACTTATCATCTCTATGGAATAGTTGATAGGGACTTTTTTTTGTATTTTCAAAATTTTGTTCTATAATTTGCTTTTAATACTGTACCTTGCTAATGTGTAACCTACCCATAAAGTTGAAATAGTACACTGTGCCAGTTTCTTCTTTTATTGAGGCCTATGATGTATATTCAAGTTGCCAGGAAAAGCAAAACTTAAAAAAAAAAAAGAGCGACAGATTGAAACATTGCAATGTTTTGGGCCTCAACTGTCTAAGCACAGATACAGTATACAATTCTGTAAAACTGTCTTTAAAAATCTTAGCTTTAATGAACGTTGGATTCAGTTCTGCATTTGATGAACCAAAATATTTTGATGAATCTGATAATTTAAGTGCATACACATCATAGAAGAAAAGGAGTTTTTTCTTGAAGTGATTTTTTATTGTAAAACTTGCAGCAAAAGGAAACATTGCTAACATATATGTCTCAATTTGTACATGGAACTTTTCTACCTTCAAAATCAGAGCTGTGGTTATTAGATATACTTTTCAGTTTATTTACATATGTTATCTAGCAGTCCCTTTTTGGTGTCTTGTCTTCCAGTTTTCTTTCTTTCTCTGTAAAAGACAAACATTTGTTCCTGGTTTAGAAAGGATTTCTTTGCTGCACAACTGTATAGAAAGACATTTCAACATCAGCTATAAAATGGTGAGAGGGATGTCAAGATATTTAGAAGCTAAAATGCAAGACATGGAGAAAATAAAACAGTAGAATGTTAGAGCTCTATCATAAATAAGTCTGTGTACTTGTTATTATTTATTCCTTGTATTGTGGCATTCAAGTACTGCAATACTTGAACTACAGTCTCTGTTTCTTGTATTGGCAAAGTAAATATAACACATAAATAAATAAATAAACATTACACACATAAATAAATAAATAAATAAAAGCTGATCAAGCTCATTCCAAACTACCGCTGATCTCAGTTAGAGGTCTGTGTGTAAGTAGCAACTGAATGGAGTGCTTCAAAAATGAAACATTTTTTGTGTTGAGATAAAATTCTTTCAATAATCCTTACTGTTGGATCCTGAATAGGAAGTAATACCATCTTTCAGCTGTCTCTAATTCAGGAAACACAATTTAAGCCAGCACAGACCTTTTAAAAATACTTTTTATAGTCAGTTTAATAATGAGATGTTAGTCTTCAAATAAGTGTTAGTCAAAAGAAAAAGAGATATTGAGAATCAGTGACTCATTGTTTGGTTCAAAACTTGTAATTTTACAGTAATTTGTATCATGAAATGGCCTCTTCCACAACATATAGCTGGGCTGAATGAGAAGATTTAACTGAGAGGTAGCAGTTTTTCCTTTGTGCTTTTTTGAAAGGAATAAATTAGCTCAGATTAATGCAACCATTATATTTAGTTTCATTTTAACAACAAAACAGAATTTTATCTTTAGAAGGATTACGTGTCAATAATAGTCATCAGCTGCTGAAAGATTGGGTGCCGTTTCTAGTGTTAGGACACCTAGCTAGCTGACTAAATCTAAGGGTATTCTTAGTGAAAAACGTAGCCAATTATATCCTGGGAAAAATCTTTGAGACTGCCAATGTTGTTTAGTAACTTGAATTGCATGTGCTTTCAGGGTCATGCTTTCAGACCTCATGACTAAAGTCTTTTGAGAATTTTGGGTTTGGTGTGGAGACCAAGACATAGAGTACATGGAACACTGTGCAGTACCGCAGTGCTACAAGGAGGTGTTTCTGGAGCTGGAAGCAGTACAGCTGCAGCAATAGACTGCAGCCTTATTGCAGCTGAATTTCCCTCTCTAAGAGGCAACACTAATTAGCCCTTGTACAGTGCTAGGCTAAAACAATGGGAAATGAAAGCTGGTGAGCATAGAGAGCGTGCGCTCTGCCATGTAGATATACCAGCTCTCAGAGAGCTCACTTTGGAATGCTTGAACACAGTACTCTATTATATCATGTAGACATGCCCTGAGTAAGTAATTCAGTGAATAATCCTCAAAAATAGTACTACATGTTCTTCATAGTTTTTATGGTGTTTTATTTTTATACCTGTAGTTTTCAGAAGTGCTTACTTTTGGTTCATCCAGTTAACGGGCACATCAAAATGCCTTCCTAACTTAGTAGAACAGAAACTAGAAAGAAACTGAGCACGTTTTTGTGGTAGTTTTGTACAGGTAGTGCAAATGCCTCAAAGTTTTCTTCTAGAAGTTAATGATCACAGAGTAAGTGTTCTGCAGCATAACCCTGTTATTAATGAAGCCATGAAATTCTTGAATGAAAAGAACAATATAAGAGTTAATTAGGGATGGTTCTGTTTCTCTAGTTACTAAATTATTCTTGTATTTTGTAGATATTTCACAGAGTTCTTCTGTATTCAAGGGCTGAAACTTCTCATATGTTTAAATTTCATGCATATAATAAGTGGATGAATACTTATTATTTATACCGCTGCAGGGTTGCTCCTACATTTAGAGTAAATACTGGTAGTGCCATCACTCAGGTATTATAACTGAAACATTTAACTGTAAGTAAAGCAATATCAAAAGGCTAATGACATCATGTAGCAGCTGTGTTGCTTTTTAACTGAAATAGTTCAGGTATTTCTAAAGCAATGGCATTAGATATTTCTAGTCAGAAATCTTCTATATGTTAGGCTTCTGAGCTATACATACATAATTATTTTTTTCAGCTAAGAAAAACCAAATAATACTATAAATTTTTTCATACAATGTACAGTAGCATAAAGATGACTACAGACTGTATTTGCAGTTGTTAGTTCATATGGGGTTTGTCTTGTTTTTCAGAGAGTGGCAGGGAATATGAAAGAAGAATGATTCTACATGTACAATTCCAAATAGTCCAATAGCAGTTGGAGTTTTACATAAAATGACCCGGTCTCTAGAAATGGCTCAATAGGATATTTCAGGTGTGCTTTTAATTATTATTTCTTTTATAGTCTACATGTAATTACTCCCACAGAGATGGCACTAACTAAACACTCTTCCTCTCTAAAACCAGTGCATATTTTCCCAGCTGGAGATTAATGTATATTAGGACATTTTACTGATATTTTCCCATTGGAAAAACATCTATTTATCTAAATTAGTATCACCAGCATATTGATTCCTTAGCTTGGAGCATTTGTAGTCACATGCAGTTGTGGAGCATGAGAAATTAGAACACTAAACCCTCAGTGAGAACCCTCACTATCTTCAGGTTCCTGTTCTTAAGAATAGCCATGAGCCATTTTAAACTAACTTTTGATATATCTGTTAGGCCTTGCATAATCTTATAAACATTTCAGATTATTAGACCAAATAATTAAAATTAACAAAGGCACTTAACTCTGAAAATTATTTAAAGAATTCATTCTTTTGTGTCCATACAATCTGAAGTCCAGAAAAAAACCCAACAGTGAGCTACTGGAGAAGTTGCGGACTGGAGACTCTGGAATTCCATTTCACATTTTATGAACATGTACAGAGGGAAAATATTGAAGCTCAGATAATATTTTTTATAATCAGTAATTGAGTATAGTCCTGATTGTTACATGGTCACCAGATTTGGGTAATGTAATCAGTAATTGAGTATAGTCCTGATTGTTACATGGTCACCAGATTTGGGTAATGGTCTGACTTTACCCAGGCATGCTTTCATAGGCAAATAAGTCTCAGCAGTTATCAGTACTCTCATACTACCTAGCTAACAATGGAAAGCATCTGTCTTCCTGGAGCAGCAAACTAGTCAGAAGAAAAAAAAAAAACCAACCAAACAAACAAAACCAAAACCCCCAACACCCTAATTTCTCTTCAAATGGAAGTATTAAAAAGGGATATAATTTCTATATTAGCAAATGACTGAACCTGATAGTCCTGAAGTCTTTCTCTCTGTTTCTAAGCCAAACATTAATTACTGTATGGTGTTCTATATTTTCCCTAGGAGTTTATCATATCATCTTGTAAAGTGCATAAAAAGTTGGTAAGGGTAGAATTTTGGTTCTGTTGCTACATCTCATGTCAAATCAGTTTCCTAATGTTCTTTAAAACTGCTCTCTGTTTTCTGCTAAGTAGAATAAACTTCTTAATATTTGACAAGATTGTTATGTGAAAGTGGAGCATTAAGTTGGAAGATGGGAAATTTACCTGTGTTAAATTGATTTAAAATAAATATAGCAAAGAACTAAAACCCACTCTTCCTTTCTATGATAGTGCACAGTCGTGCTTGCATAGAATGCTGTGAATGTGGGAGATGGCATGACTTTGGCAGTCTTAGGCATATTGCTGCCTGTTGTTTTCAGTAGGTTTTCAGGCACAACTGGGAGTATTGCTAAACTAATGAGTAGGCCTGTTTTTGTATTCCTTATTTTTTGTTATTCTGGTAAAATACAGTTGAGGACATATTCTTTTTGACCATCAACAAAGTAATATTGTAAAGTGAAATAACAGCCGGTAGACACTAAATCACTGATACATTTCAGTATCCTGGAATACACAAAGGCCGTGTCATGAGTTTACGGATACTTAATAGTGTGAAATAGGATAATGAACTATGGGAGAGCACAACTGTCCCAACTGCTACACCCAGCGAGCATGTAAACTGGAGAGAGAATTCATTCCTCCTGAAGAAGACACAGCTATCTATTGAGATTGTAAATTTGGTTTTAAATTACTCCTCCTATGCAAACTTGAAACTTCAGTTCTGGATCCCATGATAAGAACTGGACTGGGGGAACAGGACAGCATATTAGAGAGATTCATAATCATAGGCTCTGTTTTCAGTGGTTCAGAGTCAGGAAGAGTTTTTCTGACTGTATGTGGCTTTAGAGGTTTAGTATGATGAGATGAAGAGGGAAAATGAGCAAAGAATAGGGTCTGACAACAGTTTAATGCTGTCATTTTGGAATAAGTAAAATATTCCAGATTTTGGTAGTTCAGAGATTCGTTACTGGCAGGGTTTGTTTACCTTTATATTGTACAAAATCTTAGGGTACCATAGTTGCTTATGTAAAGTAAAATTAGAAAATATGGACAGTCTACAGCAGGTTTCTTAGGGTGCTAGTCTCTCCACTTTGATACCATTTTCTCCTAATAGCCCTTCCAGGATTTATAAAGCTGAAAAAATGGAAATGTAATCTGTTAGTGCAAAGTATTTACTCACTAGAACAAGGAAGAAACTACATACTGGTTGGATTTAAAATTACCTTGTCTTTGGTCTGCTCTTGGGGTAGAGTGGCACACATTACCTCTTACACAATCAACTTCATGAAAATCACTCGAAAATTTCAGGATCTAGGTAAATTTCAGGAAGTAGTAAGGAAAAAAGTGGAACTGAGTGAAGAGAACAAATGTAAAAATAGATATGCTGTTACCTGTAAAGAGCAGAGTGTAATACTCAGAAAAAGAGCAATTGATATCCCAATCTAAATCAGCCTTTTGAAGGGATTTAACCCCTGATATAGAAGTATCCATTATGCCTAATAGCATAAATAGAAATCATGCCTGGTACCTTTGAAAATGAGTCTTTTTGGAGTGTCTTTAAATACATTCTTTCTGCTGTCTTCTCCATTCCTAACAAGGCTAAAGAGCGTAGATCTGGACAGGATCACAAAACGATCAGGTTCTGCTATCCCAGGAAATGACATTATATAAATGGATCTCACTGGTCAGGATTTGTTTCCAGTATTCAGGATGAATTAACATTCCAGAACAACTCAGCTTTGGTGGTTATAACTTTCCCTTGGGGTCTCCCACCTTTGCTATTGATTGCCAGTTATATGCATTTATTCTCATGTCTAAGGCTTAAATTTTCTTCCAAAGCTTTTGTTTACTGCTATCAATAGTAATCATACTCCTTCTCAGATTTCATTTGGGAAGGCTAAACAAATCAAACATTTTCAGCCTTTTCTAGCTCATAAACCCAGTACTTAATGCATACATTCTAGTTGTTTAATTCATAAGTGCATGACTGAATTTTGCATTTTTAACTTTAATTTCATTTTTTTAATGTTCTGTTAATGTAGTTGGCAAAGTCATAAAGCTCTTCCTGTAAGATCTTGTGCTCCTTTTGTGTGTTGAAAATAATGAAATCAATGTCGGCAACCTTCATTGGTCCACTGCGTTTTACCTGACTCATTAAGGCATTACATAAGATCCACCTCATTTAAAGACCTCTACTAGAAATATTCCTTCAGATGCTAGCCAGATTCTTTGCCACACTCCCATCTTCATCTTAACTTCCTGTGAAGCTGTTACAAAATGTTTTAACAAGGTCCAGATGAATCAAATCTATCACATTTCTGTTTTTTAAAAAAACTGTTTAGCTTACTTAAAAGCTATCAGATTGCCATCACACAGTCTATGAAAACCTCTTTTTTTTTTCCTTTTGCCATGTCTTTAAATCTTCTTTGCTTCAATATTTGTTAAAGTCTTGTTTATTCCATATTTTTATCCTAATACCGTAAAAAAAATTATAGCAGATTTCTTAATACATTACAGTTATGGAGGTACATACTACTGAATTACTGTTCACACAAGTAGCTTATAAACATTTTTGTTTCATGATCCCTACTACATCTCCTAAGTTCAGAAAAACAAAAGTGAGTACTGTAGTTTATAATAATAAAGTTCTGATAAATTGTACTTAGATTTAATATGATTTATTTAGAACATTATTTCAGGTTTAGTACAATTTCTGGAATTAAGAGTATTTTGAAGGAGTGGAATTTGGAAAAAAAAAAAAGAAAGAAAGAAACCACAGGAATGTGTGGCAGGAAGATGAGCTGAGGTTCTGAGGCTAGTCCCCACACTCGCCGCTACCTGTGCAATGCACACTGAGTCCAAAAGAATTTATCAATGTCCACTCTGTATGCTTCCATTCATCACAGGTCACAGAACTCTTTCCAGCCCTTAGAAGGAAAGTTTTGACTAAAAGCCTCGCTCTCGGTGGTGGGGTTGTTTTTTTTCAGTTATCACATAGAGCACAACATGGAGTTACGGCAAGCATATTACAGTTATAACATGTCAATAGATTACACATGCAGCCATAAAATTGAGCATTTGCATACGTAAAACGAAATGGCAAACTGAAATGAAAACAAAATGAATGCCAAAGTAATGGCAGTGAGCATCTCTACCGTATGTGAACCTGAGCAAGTTATTTTATGGAAATATTCTCCAAAAATAAAACGGTTACTGAAAATACTGACAAGCAAATCTCATTATATGAAGAACAGTGTAATACTGTCATCTTGAATCTTTTTTTTTCATACCCTAGAGATGATATTGTTGAATTCAAAAATACATGGGAACAAACCACCCCAACTGGTACATTGAAAGTCATTTAAGTTGTGAGAGGATTCTTCATTAATACATGAATATAGCAAATAAATGGTTTGATGAAATGGCAAGTGCACTCTCAGTGGAACATAAACTCATGCTAACCCATTTAGTGTGTTTAGATATAGACAAAATTCCTGATGTGACAGTAAAAGCTGTAGGGCAAGCTGCATTTACCATGTGCTATGATCAATTTCAACTTGTGATTGTAACTAATCCACCCATACTGCAGCCAGTCTAACATTCATAGTGTCTAAGTAGCTTATTTACGGTAAAAACTGTTCTATCATCCCAAGTCCTAAACAATATAATAGAATTACGGAGTTTTGATGACCAGATATAAAGACATAGTTCTGCTTTGCGTTTACTTTATAGGTACAACTTAAAATTGATTTAAAAAACCCAGAAGTTCTCTTTCACTCAAAAATTGTGCATTAAAAGGTCAGGGTTTTTTTTCAAGATGTTGGTTTGAGATTAAAAGAAACATTCTGAGAGATAAAAGAAACAAATTTTAAGAAGCCTAATTGTATAGGAGATAATATTATCAATATATATCCTATGCAGCTAGTAGATGAGTTTAAAAGATCTAATGTATTAAACTTCCCATCCTCAAAAAAAAGGAAGCGTCTAAGGGCCATTGATGTACTATACAGCAACGTCAAGATTAGAACATATGAATTTTTTTCTTTGTTGATTCTCTGGGGCTAATATGTTTTTATGAGGAAGTTTCTAGACATCTGGCATTTGCTTAAATTAATGACCCTCAGATTTAAAAAAAAAAATGAGAACAGTTACAATGTAGCAACTCCAGGAAGTATGTGAAAATACTGGGCTTCAGGAACTGAGATCCATCTTCTGTAAAATTAGATGATACACTGACCTGCTTTAAAAAAATATCACTAAAAGCACTGTATGAGCTATCCATTTTATTTATTAATTGAAAATAAGAACTTCACATAATTCTGAATTCAAATGTAAAATATTACATGCTTTAATTTACCAAATACAGCAATTCTTTATGCTAATGTATCTTTCAATACAAATATTAGCATTGCCACATAAAATGTGGTCATTTTAAGAGGTGTTTCATTTTCTCTAAATTTCCTCCAGACTTAATTCTGTCTGCAAAGATACTTCAGAATTCAACATTTTTATTGCGGTCCTATTTACATGAACATGTAACACAGCATTCTAACAGTATGTAATAATGAACAACATAAAGTTCTTCCCCAGTATAAAGTGTTTGCTTGTCATAACTATGTCAGTTTCCTGTTCTGTTCTTCAGCACTGAATTTGACAGATACACTCTGTGCTATCAGTGGCTTGCTCTGAACTGTATAAAGGGGAAGCTGCCAGTGCAATTTGTTTCAAAGAACTTCTAAATTGACTGCAAAAATAGCAGTATATATCCAGGGAAAAAGATACCACAATCATGAACTTACTTTAAGAACAGCACTGGTTATATATTTTAAAGAGAACAAATATAAAAAATATATTTGATGTATCTGTATTTTCCTTCTCTATAAGTTGTTTTCTCATTTTGCCGTATCATGAATATGAGAATGAATAACAGTGGAGAGACTCAGTGTGTGAGAATTTTTGCAATTGATTTTTACCATTTAAGGAACATTTATATCAAAAGGGTAGCTTTCAGCTTCCCTGTAAAGTCCCTGCCTGAGTTAATTGGGCCTTGTACAGACAAACCCTTGAAAATTCTGCAGGTAAAATGGAGTGGGTCCATTCTCACCCCATTCTCAATCACTTGGGTACAGTACAGCTGCTCTGTGCTCTTTATCTTCACCCTTTTTAAAGGTTTTCTGTCACATCAGACTGGCAACATTTTAAATATAATAAATAATCCTATAATCAAATATTATTAAGAGCTGCAAATGATTTGTTAGCAAAGTAGATTTTCTTCCCTTCTTCCTGACAAATGAAGCAGAGACTTCTCTGTCAGGCTACTCTGCTTTCATATCCAAAGAGTACCTACCGTTCACGTCACTGAAGTGATACAGAGTGCTTTTGCTTGAACAGAAGTGTTAGTTGTTGTCAAAGCTCTTTCAGGGTCTGACAGCTGTTAGCCTTCAGGAGTAGCACAGAATGAGACTTAATAATGTAGAATACATGGATTTGAGCAAAATACGGAGCAAAGAAATTTAGGAATAGGAGGAATTAGGGGCCACAGAGCTCCTACACAAGTGATAGGGAAGGGCTATTCATGAGAGAAGAGCAACCAAAGAAAGCAGCAAATACATCAAGATATTACGGGAATGAGTTACATTGACACAGGCTTATGGTTTTCTGCCAAGTGTTACCAATTCCATTCTTTGCTTTTGTCGCAAAAAGGGCATCAGACTTTCTGCACTCTGTAATATGCACCTGCTTATGATAGTATGCTTGCTTAATGGATCTTCTAAAAAAACATCAGAAATATTTCACTCAAACTTGTACTTTATATAATTAATAACTACTTTTAATATTGTAATTTTATATACAGACAGAATTGCTGCAAAAGAAGTATTTTTTTCCTTTCCTACTCTAAACTTGTTTCTAAGACCTTGGGCCTAATAGCTGGATTAAGTGCATGATAATTAAACTGGGTCTATTTTACTGGTTATCTATTTTCCTCATTACCATCAGCTAATATCTCATTCAAAATATATGTTAAGTGAAATTTTCGAGTACTTCAGATAATTTCTAATATTTAATATTTTGGGGGAGATGGTCATATTGCCTACATCCATGGGGGAGAAAAAAAGCAGTGTGAAACAGTTTTTGAAACTTTTTTTCAGTTATTTTGTGATTAATACCTCATATGGAACATCAAAATCAATATTGATGTGAGGGATTGAACCTGTTTGTAAGGTTAAGCTTATATTTTTAATAGAATCTATACAGCTTGTCATTTGATAGCAAACTTTGCTAAGGAGTTCCTCCCTCTGTCCCTCCATGGTTCTGTTTTAATCTCTGCTTTAAATATATCATATAAAGTTGTTTTTTGTTGTAATTGCACAATATATGATCTAACAGTACAGTGAAAAAGCCATGAATCTGTATTAATCTAAATAATCAAGCCACAGGAATAAGGAGGAGCATTCCAGTTTCCAAATTTTAAAATTCTAATGAACACTAACTTTGTACAGTATACGGAAAATTGTATCTTAGGAAAGGGAAATTAAGCTGTTTTGGAAAAGAGAGAGAGCAGCTGAAAAATTCTGCCTTGCTTTTATACTTCTCATTGAACTCATAATTTGGGTTTACATTCACTTACTCCCTCTTCTGCCATCTTCTGAAATAGCAGTACCTCATATCATATTATAAAGGAAATATTTGTCAACAGTTTTGTCTACAGAACATTGAACTACTGGATCAAAACTGTATCTTGGAGACTTTTGCTATGGGTATCCTAATTTTCTACCCAAGTTAGACACTAATTTTATGGCATATAATAGGTAGGTGTTTATAAGCAGCAAGTGTCTTTTGAAGGAATAAATGACTTACATTAACCCCTCATGTGACAATGTTATAAAAAGAGTTATTATTTTTCTCCACTAGAAAAGGTGTCTGAGATCTTCAAGGTATGTAAGAATGTACAATATGACTGTATAACATCACTGTCATAGTATCAGCATATGAGTGGAAACAAACTTTGGATAATTTTGAATTTATCACAGCTCTTAAAATAATTTTGGAGAGGAGAGGGGAATGACTATGAATTTATCCTATTGTAAATGTGTTCCTAAATGTTATAAAAATTACTTCAGCTGCTGCTTCTTAGGAAAAAGAAATCAGTAAAGGACGTCAGACATAACAAATGAGAATTTCAGGCCCAATGACAATAGACAGAGACCTGGGTGCCTTATATCCACACACCTTTCAATCAAGTAATATGTGTACTGCAGTGGAATAAACTGAAGACACTCTGGCAGCCAAGTAGACTTTGATCACTTTTGTTCATAGATGTGACTCATATTTCAGTAGCTTCTTTTTTCTAAGCTACTGATCTTCCCTAAACTTTACAGTGAGTGCTCAGTGAACTTAAAGAAACCTTTACTCATTCTGCAAACAGACATTAAATACTCATGCTGGGCCACATTGTTTTTTTCTTAAAATATCAGATACAGTCTCTTTCTTACAGTTTTTTTTGTCCAAAGTCCTTCACATTCTACAGAGCAAATTATGGTGAAAGAAGAGTTACTTTTTATAATCACAGTGCTTTCATTAGTTCAGTTTTATAGCAGAAATGAAGTTTGAAAATAGTAATTTGCCTACATTTGGTTTATTTTATGTTTTTTGTAAATTCATGGGGTTTGTTGATTGTGTGTATGTTTTTTGTCGATTTCATGGCACATTAAGATACTGTGCACAATTAAAAATAAAGATGATAAATATGCTTTCACAAATGACACTAGTATGTCTGAAGGGAAGGCTAAGAAGAGTTCACTTTTTCCCCATTAAGGATACATGATACAGAAGGCATAGTAGGGACTGCCTTATTCTTTTGGTTGTTTGTAATGGTAGACTGCACCCTGGTAAACAGCACACTGGTAGAAACACATGACATAGCCTTTCATCCTGCTGCTTTTGGGCCAATATGCTGTCTTGTTGGATCTAAGATATGATCATTATTTGTTACGAATTTTGTCCAGATTAGAGCATAATGGGTGGGGTCTGTGCAGTCTGTGAAAGTTGTATGTGCACAATATAAAAGTGAAGCAGAAAGTCACGTGTTCTGGGTGTGAGATGAAGGCATGTGGGAATCTGAGCATGTAAAGCCTGCTGAGGTAATGCGAGACAACTGCAGAAAATAGAGGGCCAAACTTGGTGCACTGTTCTCTGTATTGCCTGTTCACCATGACCTCTGGAATGGGCTGTGCCCTATGCTGCACAAGTTTTACTTGGAAAAAAAAAAAAAAAAAAGAACCTAGGAAAGAAATAACATCTGACTTTCAGAGTTGAGACTACTTGATAGTCTACTTGCAAGAGACTACTTGATAGTCTAGTTAAAGCTTTAGTTTGCTCCTGCTGGACATACTTTGGCATTGCCTTTTTCAGTGGAGCTAACTGGATCCTCTTTCTACCTCTCTACCAGTCAGAACAATGGTTGACCCATGCAGAATACATACTGTGCTTCCCCTGCTCCGAGGATGAAAAGCAGCTATGTTAGCCGTGTTGTCTCAGGTCTCCCAGAGGCATCACAACTATCAGAAGCAGAGTGCTACCCAGAAATTGTGGGAGTAGTGCTGCCTTGCTACACTTTCCTTTTTTTAAAGCTGCAAGAATCGTAAATAACTTTCCTTGAAACATCTCAACCTCCAGTCTCTCTAGGGAAAAACCCTAAAAAAAAGATACATTTCATATGGTCATTTATAGCCAGGAGTACCAGTTTAAAAACACAGCATGGAAAAAAACAGGTGAACACTGAAGCTTTTTGCTTTCAATAGAGGGTGATACTGAAAGTCACCCTAAAAGAGATATTAAAAAACATTGGGTTTAGATTTTGAACTCTCTAGGAAGTCACCTAAGAGATGACTTTCTGAAACACTGTCTTGTCTTCTGCTGCCTTTTAGTTAATGTTGTGTGATAATCCCTGGTATTCAAATCCAAAGAGATAGTTTTTCATTCCTTTTATATTAATTTGAAATTATTAATTATATCAGCACTTGCTCTTTTCTTGGCAACATCAAAAATAGCTATTGGAAGTAAACATTACAATGTTTTACAGCAATAGTGATCACATAAAATTAGCATTCTATACATTATCAGATTCAAAAAATTTTGCAAGATTGTGAGTATTTACAATGGTTTGGTTGAATGAACAAGGTTTACCAAGAAAATACAAATTCTTCAATAAATATATTCTTTAACTTTTTAGGGGATATATAAATAATGATTTTGAGAAACCAAGAATACTATCTGCTTTGTTCATATTTTAATAGTGTACTTCTCTTTGCTGCTTCAGTAATTAAGTCTTATGACATTCCAGAAAGCATAAATCCTGCTGAGATGTTTAAGTTTGGAGCAACCTCTTGATGTACAAACAAAGTAAATAAATAAATAAATAAATAGACACTTACCCAGGATCTTAACAAGCTTTTTTGCTTTTACCTTTGAAACAAAATGGAATGGTAAAGCAATATGGCCACTGAAACTGTTCTAGCCTCACTGTTAACTAGAACCTCTTTTTGAAATTCATTGCCTTCAATTACATTTTTTAAAGAATTTTAATTATGTGCCTGAAAAGAATAAAGATGCTTCAGGCTCCATTTGTTTATCATGGAAGGCCTAAAAAAATGAGGACAGAGCTTCCCAGCTCATGCAGGGGTTGCAGAGAGAGAGAGATGACTTTTAATTCGACAAGTTCAGAGAGATTTCTTAGTTTGACGCGCACAGCAGGGGGTCTTTGAGTGCCTGGCAATACTTCAGCATTCTGAGCTTTGAAAGTCTTTCCCTGCAGCAGAAATTGTATCAAAAGCCAATGATAATATTCCCTGCAAGGTAAAGGACCCTATTGAAGATTTCTAGAGCTGTTTATTTATTCATCACAGTTTTTTCTTTTAGGACGTATCAGGCATATAGGTAATAATTCACACAGATGCCAGGAAAATTAAATAAATAAATAAATAAATAAATAGGAATCCTTCATTAATCCTTCACCTTTCCCTTAAGGTTTCCATAGGCCATGTTCACCTGTAAAATTTCCTGTCATTCTCTGCCATGTATTCTGCATACAATCTTCACTTCAAATCTCAGCTTTTCCTTATTTTTAACAGAATTGTCATTTCTGTCTGCCTTCTACCACCAGCTGAGTACATAAGATGTTTATGGCCATTTCCTCCCACTAAACCCTCAAAGTGATTGATTAATTTTACAGAAGGATATTCAATTTCTTAGGGGTCTTTTTAAATCTTATTTTTAAAGTAGATTTGAGATAACTGTTTCAAAGCCAAGATTAAAGTGTTATTTATATTCCAGAGATCAGAGTCTTAATGTTTTGGTATTACTTTTATTTGAAAAGTATACACATATGTTTTTCTTTCTGTTTTTGTTTTGTTTTGTTTCTGCAGCAGAGCTGGGACTGTGAGACTACGACAACCTTTCCCTTGTGTAATGTCAATGTCGGCTATCACTTTGGCAGAATCAGCCAGCTCAGTGAAGACAGAAAAACCCTCCTTCCCTCCTGTTTTTACATCTGCTGGTGGCATTCAAAGTGACCTTCCCTTATAAATATTGGTGAGTGACCGCATGGGGAAAGCAGTTCCTTGGTGCAAAGAAACTTGTTTCAAAAAGCTGTGTTGACCTGAGGGGGATCCATTTTTTTCAAAGTATAAAAAAACACCATATATGCAGTTGTTTGTTTTTTTTTCTTTTTAATAATAACTTGAGGTATTTAACAACACTTACTTCTCTAGACTTATAAGCATTTATATAACACTAGAATGTGCTACCTATTCAAACTATATGAAACAATCTTTCAAAACACTATTTTAAAGAGAGAAATACTTCCTGATAGCAAACAAGAATCTCTCCTCTCTTCCCGTTATTTTCTGTTGGCTAAATGGTCTGGAATGGTATAAAATTATCATAACGTCCCAAATATGGCAAGATTAAACTTTCCCAAGTGCAGGAATTAAGGAAGATAGCTGGAGGCTGCGTTCTGGCACCCCTCTGGTTTGGGAAGCATGCCTAGGGTGAAATCACAGCACTGCAGAAATTCTGATACCCATAGGGCAGTCCAGGAACACTGTAGTAACTTTAGTTGTTCCATAAGGCTATCTAAATTATGTAATTCAGTACTGAAAAAGTTTTCAGGTCATTTGGGGCTATCTCAGCTGATTTATCCTGCCTGAGACATCCAGTATGTCTAAAGAGATTTTCAGTGTTGAAAACAGATGTGAAATAGCCACCCACAGCTCAGGAATATTTACAGTACTATAACACAGAACATTACAAAGTACATACTCAGATACAAAAAATATTTAACCTGGCTTGGAACAGTTTGGAAGCTGTAAATATGTGCAGGATCTAAGGCTGGAAATTATTACATGTATTTAATCTAAAGACATTGCCATAAAAAGTCACTTAGCCAGCTGCCATTCAGTATTAACTACATTATTGCAATTATCTCTTATTCAGACTACAGTCAGACAACTGTGATGTATCATTTATGACTATATGATAAGTAATGTTTGATTTTATTTTTTTTTCTTAACCATGTGTGTACTTGAAGTATGTCAGTTTAAAGGACCAGAGAATCTTCAAAGGAAATATTAATAGGAGCGTTATCATGGCACCAGCCTAACAAAATAATGTCTTTTCATCAAAGGAACACTTCCAGCAAAAGGAAAGGCTGTTATATGTAGCATATGTATCTCTTGCTTAAAGAATGAGCAGTGGAGCTATTTAGAAGCTCCTCAGCTATGTGTTAGGATTGTCACTGGTTTCCTTGGATAGTAGTAATCAGGGGACAGAGTGGAGAAGAGAAGGAAGAGGGCAAAAATTTAGCAGAATTGCATACATGCCTATACTCTATCAATGTTCTTTCTTTCTTTCTGTATCAACTATATAGTGGAGTCTTACTAATTTGGGGGTTAGCATTTGAGTGTACAGGTAAATCAGTATCAGGCTTGGTTTTGAGGATTTGTGTGAATCTCAGAACTGAATTAAGTCTTCATCCTGGTCTGGGATCATTGTAATAATGATTTCAAAAAATGAAGGAATAAATAAATGTATTGGATGAATATGTTTTCTACAGCTTTTCATCTAGGAACATCATGCTAGTCATAACCACATGCTACAACATTTAGTTCAGTGACATATGATGGTAAGGTTGCACACCATTTAAAACATGACGGGAGGGTAGAGTTTCAAAGCATTCATCTTTTGAGAAAGGCCTTCTTTAACTGTTTATGTTCTGAAGTTGCCTGTCAACTCATTTTTATATCTTTAGAGGGTGTTGCATAGCTTTACAATAGCTGTATGGAATAACTTGCTGTTTGATCATATTATGATATTTTGCAGATGTAGCTGCTTTCTTTTGAAATGGATAGGACAGAAATATAGACAGTCCAACAGTTAAAGGCTCAGAATTTCTTGTTTTCCATGCAAGATTCCAAGTATAGGCATACAGACCACAACTCATTTTTTTAAGTTATAATGACATTTTTTGAAATCTTGCAAGAGCAGCTGGTATACTAATAACGGGTAATTGGATGATCATAAGCTGTGTTGGGACCACAGCAACTGCTCTATCCTCACTGAGAGAGTGTAGCAACTTTGTAGAAGTTAGGATGTGGCTGGAGAGGATCACATATAATTGTTACCATTTCTCAGTGCATTTCTGGTAGCTCAGAAATGGTGGCTTTTTTACTTTTGGCTACATCCAGCATTAGAAAGAAGTGACAAACCATGCCAATAATTTGTGATATTATGTTTTTCTGTTTTAATTTCTCTTTGATAAAACCATGTACTTCAGCGTCATCTGCCAGATGGTTCTGGATTCAGTAATATGCTGCTTCCATTGCATTTTGCACTTATTTGGTATTTTGTTCAAGTTTGACATTTTACAAAGAGTAAGGGGACTTAATCAAGAAAATTGAGAGGAGTAAATTGATAAATAATTCTATTAAATATTGCATATATATACTTAACAAATTTTCCCTCTATGTGAAGAAGATGGGATTGAACACATTCTTAGTTTTAACCTATTGTGTCCCAGTGAGATTAATCCACCTCAGATTATTTTACTGGGTGTTTTTTTAAAAGCCCCAACTATTTTTCAGGGGTTTGGTGAAAAATTCAGTGTAAGCTCTAACACAGAAAGCTTTAAAGGCAAGTTTACCCCTTTGAAGCGTGTATCTCTGAACTACATACAAAGGCTTTATGAGGACACTTCCTTACAGCTTGGTTCAAATATCGATTGATTATGCACACTGCATTAACTTCTAGTAGTATAAACTATCATTAGTCTTAAACAGTGTTGTTCTCCCCTAAGTAAAGGACTTTGCTATAAAAGAATATGCATATTTCTTTGTATCTATGAGTTTCTTCTTTGTTTTCATTCAATTTTCTTGTGCCTAAACTCTTAGGAATCTGATGAAACTGGAATCATAGCACTCTTGGTTTTTAAATAAAAAAGTCACACAAATTGCCAACTAGCAGAAAGATGATGCTCCAGGAGCTAGAACTAATAAAGCCAGCTTTTCCTTGGAAATCTTGTTTTCTTTGTACTGTAAGATCACCAATTTAAACTGCAACCCCAATTTCCCTATTTCTTTTGTCTCCTATTACCCTCTTTGGCTGAGACAAAAAAGCTGTGCTTAGTCTGCAGCTCCCTGAATGCTGAGCAGCCCAGCCAGCTCCTTTCAGAATGACTGAATTCTACCCATATTCCTCTCCCTGAGGATTTTAATTTGGATCTCCATCCCTGAAACTTATAGGGTCTTAATTATCTTTAAGACTTGGGTTTTTTTCTGATTTGCTTAACACTTGACAATCACCCAGCTGAAAAATTACTTAGGGGACAGGGGTAGGACACACATACAGACTGGGGTTTTAGCCTTAGGTAAAGCTGAGATGTTCAGGCATAAAAAAACATCCAAGAAGTAACTGGGATCCCCATGCTGCCATTGGGAATAAGAGACAATTCAATTAAAAAAAAAAATAAAATCCACAAATGTTTTTCTTAATTAAAAAGCAAATTTTTGTGAACCGTACTTATGACTCTTAATTCTTTATTTGATATTTTGTTTGTTCAAATATCAGATAAAATAAAACATTCCCCCTGCCCAAGGTTTTTAACTTAGAAAATATATAAAAGTGAATTACTGATGCTAACTTGAGATTTTATAGTGATTATTTAGTTAAATCATCCCAATTTCTCATGCATAAGTCTAATTAACCAATAAGAACAGACAATACTGTGATTGTTTGCATAAAAAGTTCAGAGCTCAAAGAAATTCATAGATAATTCTGAGCAATCAAAATATTAATATTAATATAAAATTCAAAAAATGCTGATAAATACTTGGATAACATATCTGCAATTAATCAGATGTGTCATTAAAATTAATTTTAGCACATTGCAAACAAAAATGGAAAAAAAAATTATATACATATGTGGAAATCATGAAGGTAAGTATTCCTTTTCAAAAGGAAATATAATTTTGATAATACAATTTGTTTGAGTACAAGAAAAACTTTAAAATATGAATGGTAGTACTACTTCCTCTATTAAACTGTGGGGCAATCTTAGCTTAAGTATGGAAAGCTGCTGTATAAAGGAAGTAAATGAGAGGTTTCTGAAGAGGTGTCAAAAGCCTTTTGAGTGACAGCATTTGGGAAGCATTGCCTATTCATATGTCAGTACTTTCAGGTAATTTAAGTAGCTGTCTTATCTGCTATTCAAACATCCAGGTCAAAATTGCTATGCATATGTTCTTGTTACTTGGTTACAGTCATGCAGCAAAGTTGAAATAAAGTTGTTGTTGCTGTTGTTATTATTATTATTCAGACATCTTATTAAAAGAGGAGGGAGGAAAAGGTATTTCAGAAATCTATTTTGGTTCCTATTTTTTTGTTTGTCTTTGCTTTCCATTTTTACTTTTCTGTGTGTAAGAAATTTAATTTTTATTTTAATTTTGGTTCAGGTTAGGTGCATTTTTAACTAAAGGTTTGGAATTATCAAGCTGTGAATTTTACAACTTTATGGTGACTGTAGTAAGGGACTTCCGTAAGAGCACAACAGAGAATGATATCACTTAGCTTTCAAGCATCTGGTACTTGGACTGGCATCCAACACTATGTTATGTACTGTGAACTAAGTGATGTGTTTCAGCATAAGATGCTGAAAGGAGTCAGGCCTACTGGTCATTAGAAAGTATAGGCATAAGAGATATGCCACAAATCTCTTGTTCCTGGGCTACGAGCAGGCATCTTTGTCAGAGCAGGAGCTGCAGACAACTAGAAGCAGAGCAACTGTGAGAACATTTGCAAGGTTAAGGATGCCTATATTCATAGCTAAGATGAAGCTGTAGCTCACTGCCCATTTGTAATCCTAGATTTCCGGCCCCTGCTATGTCAGTCTGTGTGTCTCTGGCTGCAGGCATAGGCCTTCCCATCATGAGGATCATGAGGGAAGCAAGCTTCTGAATGAGCTCCATCTAGATATCATTCTTACAGAAGTCTGCTGTATTCATCACTAATATTGAGAAACTTTAGAAAATGAATGGGAATAAAAGGATCAGAAGAAGCACAACTGTAGCCTCATGGTTAGTATAGTCTCCACACAGAAGAAAGGAGAGGCCCCAATCTCAGTTTTAAGGACTGCCTCTGCATTTTTTACTGAATAGTCATTAGAAAAACACATTTCAACTTAAGAGCTTGATTTCTTGTAACAAAGAATATGATGACTTAACAAAATTTACTGAAAATTCACATAAAATAGAATTTGTATTTTGTTTGGTTTTATATGTTACTGATACAAGACTTTGGAAGCAAATACGCTCTTTCAATTTTTTTTTTTTTTTATTCCAATTGGTGGGGGGGGGGAAATGGTATCTTATATATCCCACATTATACTCTGCTTTACATGAATCCAGTGGGATTTCAGGGATAGCATTTCTTCTTCAGTACTCCATCTCTTTCTGTCGGGTATACAGCTTTTCTGTGTATGCTTTTCTGATTGCTATGCAAAAGTATGTTTAAAAGGCATTCTGGACCCTTGACTATGTAAGACTTAGTTAAAGAAACTTAACATGCATTTTATGAAAGCACACCGGCAATAGTCAAATTTGCTGTGAAGCAGCTCCTGTGATTCCTTGGCTTAAATTATGTTATCCTGATTTCAAATGTATGCTAGTAAGCCATACCAAAACAGTGCAAATATACAAACAAATATAATGCAATTAATCCGGTAAAAAGGAGGAAATTAAGGCCAAGGAGATTGTTGTTTGTTGGTTTTTTGTTTTTTTCGTTTTTATTTCCAGTTTGTTGCTTTTATTCCTGGTAACCTGTGATTGACATAGCCACTGCATTACTCTTAAAGAAACTAAGATGAATAGAGCGTCAGTCTGCACTTAGACTTTTGAATTGTTGGCAAGCTGTGACCAACTGACAGCAAACAGCAACCAAATTGAAGGTTTGCCAGCCATTAAGATGTACATTAATTAGTTTCTTGCACAGCTAAATATTCAAGCAGTCTAAAGCAAATATCAGAGATGAAGATAGTTTAAAAGAATTGTATTCTTCTTTTAGTGTCCCACTTCAGCCACTTTCAAAGTTTTCATGCTTTACAGTTTTATTCATCTTTGTGTCTGTTACGCTATTGCTTATCACGTTTTCCAGTCCCAGCTCAGGAATTGACTGTACGATGTGCTAAGGCAACATTAGCACTTGCTAACATAATGGGCTAAATCATAAAGGTCTTCTTCCCTTGTGTACCCACAGCAATATATGCCAACAAATTATTCTCCACTAATTTAAAGCATGAATTTAAGCATATCTGAAAATCTGATTTACCTTCAAGTCAAATTCTCCATTCTACTGGTGCTGTATTTCTCTTATCTCTACTGCAGTCCAGTTTGTGTGTATGTGTGCAGAATTTGTGGGCCAGTATAAAAGGCAAATTCAGACAGACACAACAGGAGCCAAATTCTGTCTTCAGGACCAAACGCGTGATCTTGTAGGTGCTGCCCTGGCAGTGTGGTGATGTTTCTGGCACAAAGGTTAATCAAGTGAATTATGCTAATTAAGTAATATACTTATGTACTGGAGGATGATATATTTCTACACCTTAGAAAAAAGACAGAAAATGGACATTTCCTTTTCAGCTCAGTTTTAAGTATACTCACATGCCAGGCACAGAAAAATGGAAAATAATTCATACTAAAGGTATTTATTGTATTAGCAAAGAAAATTCATGCTTCAGCTGGTAAGGTCTGATCTACTAATCAGAGCCATGTATGGTTATAGATATTCTTCATGCCTTATTATTTTCTGGTGCCAATATTAATAGTGATTTTTAACACATGATTGATTTCTATGCCAGCATGAAATTCTGAAACTAAATGTACTTAAACTTCAATTGAAAAAGACAACAACAGAAAAATAAAATGGAGAAATTTAGCTCTTCAGGGTTAAATGAGCTATCGGTCTGGTTTAAAATTTTCAAAATTGTATATACTGAATTTGAACATGATTTTAGACACTGAGCCACCTATGGTTTATTTGTTTTCAGATTGGAAAATTCACCTAGCTTCTTGAAAAGTTTAAAAAATGTTATCAAGTTGGGTTTTTTTAACTCATATGATACATTAGTGAATGTTACATTCATAGCAAACTGAGGTCCAAATCCTGAAGTTATCCTAATTCCTTAAAGACTTTCACGCAGGTAAAGTAATTTTCAAGATGTGGATGGTTATAAAGGCGAGGCCTTTGCTCTATTGTGAAATGCCCTTACTGTGTTAGGGCAGAACTGTACCAGGAGAATAGTGAGGTCAAACTAGCTTCAGGCATTGATAAATGCTAAGTTACCAGAAGCTGAACACTGGGAGGATGTATTTTCCCATCCAAGTGGTTCTTTACCCTCTAACAAGAGAGAAACTGGATTCAAATGAATGCACATTTTTTTTCTATTTAAAAAAAACCCAAAAAACACAAAAACCTATTCTTCCTCTGAAAAACTCCATAAGTGTTTTTTTAACTGACTGGTTCTTATGAACTCCTTTAAAAAAGAAATTAGCTGTTAATATCCTGGGAAATATTTGTGTTAAAGGTCATATTAAACAAAAGTCAAATCCAGACTATCTGAGGAGTCTGGAGAAGATGTTTAATGCAAATTTTTGTGAAAAAAAGACCCGTGTCACTACAGGTCATCTCTGAATATTCTTGTTGGGGTTTCTCTGTTGGATATGCAATCTCAGCTAAATGTTTTGAAGAGGAGGAATCAAATAAATTGCCCTATTTTGGGTCTTTCTCATCTGTATACAGTTGTGCAGCTCTAGTAGACCTGAAAATTGCTCAGAGACAAACTTTTAAAAAATAGAGTGCTTTTGAGGCAGAAAATTGCTTTTCTGCAGCATGGTCTAAGGGACAAGATGTGACAGGAGGACAAGGAGTTGTCACTGTGTAGCGATGTTGTAAAGCATATCGTACATAACAAAAAGGATCATTTGTCTCTTTTTTCTTTCATTTTAAACTACAAGAGATTTAATTGAAACAGCTGAAGGTGTGCCCTAAACCAAGGAAAAGCCATTATAATTTACAGTTAAAACTGAAGGTTCCTCCCTTAACCCACCTGTAATAGCTATTCATTGCAGAGAGTATGTGGTATGAATGTCTGTCTACCACTTCAGAATCCTTATTCTGAAAAGGAAGAGTAAAAAAAAAAAAAAGCATTGTACAAGCATGTCAAATATTAGCGTGATTCCTGTAGTATAATAAGAAAGTGGTTTGTGCTTTTGATTAGCCTCTTGATGTTTGAGAGTGTTTTTGTATGGCTTAATTTTCCTTTTTATGGCAGTTTGTACATATAAAAGAAAATGAGGAAAGGAGTGGAGGGGGAAAGAAATGTGCCATTTATGTACTAAGGATATGAGGCCTCCTTTGGGCCCATTATACAATAATGGGTCAGCTGAGATTTATTAGGATATGTATATTAATCTTTATACACATTCACATACTATAATTGTTCCTTTGGTACTATAATGTGATTAGCTGTGAATTTGTGCAATATTAACAATAATATGGATTTCCATATTACAGAACAGTAATAACAAATGGTTATTAAAAATGCATGTAAAGTATGGGATGTGAGAGCACTTCCAAACGCTCAGTAATCCGATTATGTTCTGTTGTTTTTAAATACCAAAATGGTTAAGTCTTTATTGTAAAGTAAAATCTTGTATGAGAAAAGCAAAAAAATTATGTTCCACAAAATTGAACAAATTAGTCTAAAACTGTCTGAAAGAAATATTAGTGTCTGTTTTTCATAGAGATCCAAGACGTGGATTTTTGCATTACTATTATTTAAAAATATAGCAAAAAGTAGAATATAGAAGGTAACAGTAATGTTCAATAGTGAAGTTTTCCTAGTAGGATGCTCTTGTATATAGGAGTGAGGTGCAATGTGGAAGGAGCTGTCTAGGATCCTGGCTACTTCCCAGACACCAAATTCAGCATTGATACCTCTACACTTCAAAACTGAGAGGAACTTCCCTCCTCTGGAAGGGTATGAAAATATTTCCACACATAGGGCAATCATTGTGTGATATACAGATATAGTACAGTAGGAATATAGAAAGGGAGAACTATTAATTTTAATTTTGTGAAGTTAATTTTTTGTTTTGTTTTGTTTCTCAAATGGTGTAAAATAGAGCAGCCACTTTGATTTTGGATAGTTTGCAGCAGTAGTAGCTCTGTATGGCACAGGGTTGTACACCCTCCTCTGTTACTCTGGTTCTGCTTTGTGATCAGAAATTACAGAAGTCCCTGAACTTGGCTTTGAGAGAGACAAACAACAGTGAGACCTTTTTATATTCTTCTTATAGGATACACACTCCTTCCTCAAAAATTTGGAGCTTTTCTTTCAAGTTATTTTCATAAGTTAGTGATGTTTGTTTAGTGAAAGTTGGTTTACCCTTCCTTCATGACCCCATAGTGGGAGGGTGTCTTCTTTGACCCCTGTTTCCTGAATCATGAACTTCTATGTTCACCTTGTGTATATTTGGGGGGCTAGAAGGAATTTCTTTATTATACCTTCTACCATTTGCCACATAGACTTAAGATACAGTCTTTGGTGATTTCCAAAGTTCTTACTAGCATCACAGTTCGCACTTTTCATTCATCTGCTCTGAGAAAGTTTTAAGATTGATGAATAGATTACATACTGTAAAACCTGACCATAATGGTGGAGGACAATCACTCATTTTTTGCTTTATCTTCTAGAAATGCTCCTTTTCCAACTTCAATATTTTTTGGTCCTACAGGCCCCTGATCCCGTGATAGGATGTGCCCTTGATATGCACAGGGTAAAACAGGGATTATTTTTTGTTACGCTTTTAAGGGGTGTTCCTTAGACGTTCTTGGTCCTGTTTTATTGTGTCATTAAATTGAATCCAATAACCTGATAATCTCAAACCTGAATAAGTTTTCATGGGCTGAAAAAGGCTACTCACAGACTTTGGGAATACCATTTTCCCCTATTTCCATTTTCTGTTCCGATATTCAGAAATCTTACAAAATAAACAATGTTAAGTAACTTAAGTGTAGAATTTCTGGCTGTTTTATTTTTATACAAACTGTGGAAAAAAGACACCTACCTTATACCTACTCATGGTAATATGCAATTTAAGTAGAGGGACTTTTGTCATGCATTTTACATGAAGATGATGAGCATTCCTTTGTATTCAAATGCTTGTGGAATTGCTGTAAAATGACATACAGCAGGTGGGCCAGTGTCATTTGTGGAAAGTCTTTCTGAGCTGCAACTCGAGTTGCTCATTGGCATACCGTACTGCTGCAAGGCAAATACTCTTTGCTTGCTTATCTATCACATTTTATTTTGGTGCAGATTGATCCCCTATTTTCAATTCAGATTTGGTCTGTCATTTGCTTCTGCTTATTAATTTGTGGCTGCAAAAGGGAACAAGTAAAAGGCAACCATTAAAAGCATAGTTCCGTGCAGTGTAGTTTCAACAGCAAGGTGGGATAGTCCAAGGCCTGTGTTAGAAGTGCCTTGTCTCATATGTTGGCTGTTAAAAGTGCCTTCTGTCATGGTTGATTGGACTTGAAGGATTTTTCTTTTAACTTCGCAGTAACCTAACTAAAAGTTTTCACATTTTAGCTATGCCAGACTATTCTGATAGCTGTTGTGAAGTCTTCTTCAATGTTTTACAGTGCTTCCTCATAATTTTAATGGCATCTTTGGGAATGTGTATAGCCAGGCAATGTTGATATATGGACGCTTACATACCATTATGGATTAAACACTATTAATATAAATTAATCAGCTCAAAGAATAAGTATGTATATGCATTAACAAATATATTGGAGAAATAGATTAAGAGCATTTTGAGCTGTTTACATAACAGACATAATTAGTCTTGTAAAAAACCCAACCATTTTGTGTAATGAAATTACATAAAATCTGCTTTATTTGATTTTGAACAAATTTTCATTATCTGTTTAATTTAGATTTTCAGTTATCTAATCTAGAGAAGACCATTTTATAATTATGAACATAGTGTTTTAAATAAAATTAAGTAGAAGATTAAAACTCCTCATGTTGGAACATTGATTACCCAATCACACTCCTGTCATGCTCTTCTCTTCAACTGTAGAATCTTAAACTAAGGTATTCTTTCAGAAACTTTATGGAACTTATGATTCCAGAAGCCATAAAAGGATATTTTCAACTATCTATGGTACTTTTGCTGCTTCGACCTCATGAAAACCCTTAGATTGGATTCCCTTGTTTGCTATCTATAAATATTTCATAATACTTACGGAATTACAAAACTGGTCAAAATACCTCTGAAATAAGCCATTTTCTTTTACGTGGAAGGGAACACACCGAATACTTTGCAAGCAGTGCAGGTTGTATTGAGCTTAGTGGAATTCCACTGCTTCATACTTACCATTATACAGCAATTTCAATTCACAAACGAGGTCAGGAATGTTTTTTCTTGATTGATTTTTGATTTTGAAAAGTTTATTAGTCCTAACTTCTATCATATTAAATAAGCATTATAGATGATAATAATAATGGCACTATCATCTTTTGAAAGTACCTTCTTGTCTGCTGACAAATTTATTTCCCAGTGTTCCAGCAGGCTTTTGTCTGTTGAGTTGCCATTTCTTAGGGAAGGGAAGTGACATTTCTGAATTATCCAGAGAAATTGTGGTTAGAAATGTTCATTAAATGTTAGAGATCATACTTTCAACCAATTCTACTTAAAATGTAATTCGGAGTCTTACAGTGTGGTTAATAAGCCATGACTTTCTTTTACAGGAGTAATTTTCAAGGCAGTGGGGTACACATTGGGGTACATCCTTCTTCAACACGTGCTACAGACCTCTGATGATTATCTAACATAGGCTAGAGTTATCCTTAAGGTTTCCCGAGCTGTGTCCCATGCTGCTGCACCCCCTCAGAAAATGACAGTCCAGAATATTGAGGCTTAATGTATTCTTAGCTGACGCAGGCCAGAAGGAAGCTTCAGTTGCTATTAGCTGGGGTTAGAGGTATTCCAGTTTCCCTCTGATCTCAGAACACTCTGGCACATCACTTACACCTGGCAAACAGACCTCATGTGCTAATGGTATTCACTGTGTGCGAGGACTTATACATTATATTTATACCCTTTGGGACAGCACAGCCATGTTCAATTACTACTAAAATTCACAGCAGTCACTTGCTGATGCTTGTGACGCATAATTTATACAATGATCACCTTTTAAAATGTGAGAACTTTCCTTGATGACAAAATTACAGTTCCTCAGTATTCTTAACAATACTGTGAATTGGCAGATAATATTATCTAAAGCTTAGCTGGAAAATTCTCATACGTTCTTCACATAGTACTGTTATTTGAAAATGCAATTTCTCCGTTTCATAAAATACTGATCTTTTTAAAATTTTCATAACTCACTGCAGATGTTAAAGCATCTGGTAGAGTTCAAAACAGGTTAAAATTAGGCCAAACGCTGAAAACTAATAATGTTTATCTCCGACATTTAGATCTGCAGGTGTGACTGTATTCAGCAAATGAATCAAATTGCAGCAGCTTTGCTACAGAACTTAGGTATGATGCTTGTATAGCGTAGGTAGAGAGGAGAGAAAAAGGATCAAAATTCAGAGTATATAAGTGCATAGACATTTCCACTGGGCAAATCTAATGTACTGCATTTTATAAATCAGAAGGTACCTTGCCATGCTGTTTATAAAAATACTTCTTGTTTTCTCTACCTTCCCTGCTTCTTCCTTGTCTTTCTTCACATCTTTTTTTTTTTCTTTTGGCTTTAATTACTTTGTTTTAAAAGCACTGACAGTTTCTGACCCCTACAGGATAGGAAAGCAGCAGTTCTGGTGCTGATGGACCAGATTTTCTGAAGCAGTGATCTATCCCAGTACACAATACAGATTTAGGAAATTACTTCTCAAGAGACATATGCACTTTCAAAGTAACAATAAAACAATCAGTGCATTTCATGTGACAAGGTGCATTAATCTTCAGCAGAAATAATTTCAGATCTGTATCAAGTCAGTTTATAATGATATTTTTCTGTACGATTCTATATTCTATATTTCTACTATTCTATATATCTTTGGTCATTTTTCCTGCTTTTACCTAGTTAGCAGGTAATGTCTTCTACTTGCCATTAAAACATTACTTCTTGACTGAAAACTAAATAATACATGTTTCCGTATTTGCATCTATAAATGATTTCTTTGGCAATAGGGGCGTAAGCACAGATACATTTAACTTTGTCAGTTATTTTCGAACTTTTCCAAATACTATAATTTATTCTTTTTCTTCTAGCCTCTTGTGGTCTTCTAGCCTAATTTAATTTTTTTTAAAGCATTTATATTATTTATAGCAAGGAACAGACTGTAACATACTTAGCAGAGAACTGTAGGCTCTCAGGATGAACAAAAGAAAGATAAAATGTCTTTGGATTTTTCAACTCTTTTCTGTCAGAATAAAATTTCACTCAGTGTGGAGACAACCTACACGCAGCCTTTCTCCACCCCCCAACCAGCCCAATGGAGCTTTCTTTTGACTCAGCTGGATATTGCTGCTGCTTTCAGATATAGAATGATCTTCTTTGATTTTGTACTGTATCACTAGATAAAGAGAAGGGAGGGAGAGGTGAGGCACACAGTAACTATATTGTTGTCACGTTTATGGTTTGACCATAATCTTGTGGATAGAATCACGGGAGGGGGTGGGGGGGTGGGGTGGTATTATTAAGAGAAAAACAAACAAACAACCCACAACACTTTGAGTACATCAAAATCTTCTTAAGTGATACTAAAGGTCCTAGTGTATGAAATCTAAAGAATCTGCATCTAAAGTATGATTTCTAACTGATCAGAATCTCAATTGACCTTCAATTCAGAAAAGAAAGAATAGATTGGGCTCTGCCCTTATGAATGAAGAGAAGTAGTTCAGACTTCTCTATCGGGGATTTCCTTTGTAAACTATATAATCTTTCCAAGACTTGGTTTCCTTTATGCTATATGTGATTTCTGTTTCTTGAGTACTTTTAAGAATACTGTGATATAAACTGTAGTACCTAAATACATGTACCTAAATCATTCAGTTTCCTTAAGAATATAATTTCATTTTATACGAGTTCTTATTGTTCTTGTTGCCTGGCCAGCAGAAATGTGAAGAGGAAGGCTACACGAGGCCTCTCCAATGTTTGGGCATCAGAATATCCATGGACAAATACAGTTTCTTCATGTAGTGAAACGAAGATAATTCTTTTGTCCTTTTTCTCTAAGGACACATAGATTGTTCGCTCTTTAGATCCATACCTTCCCAAAAAGAGGTTCCTGGAACATTACAAGAAGAAGGTACCCTCATTTTCTTGAGGTAGCAGTGGACTCCTCTTGATTTATCAGAGGGATCAAAGAGAAACTCTCTCAAATGAGGCTGTTCTCATATATCACTATTGTGTCTCTGATTTGTGAGCCTTTCGGCCAGAGTTTTTTTATCATGGGCATGTAACACCTTCGAATATCAACAGAAGTACTAATAATATACACATTACAGACAGGAGTTTTTTTAGCCCTTAGAAGAGCAGTTCTTTATGCAACTCTTTTTTCAGTGAAAATGAAATTCACCCATTGTGCCTTGTGCTAAAGATAACAGAGAAAATGCAACCACCTAATTAGAAAGAAAAGGTTTGATGTTTTACTAGTGCCATCCTGATGAATATTTGAGTTTTAAAGGAAATAGCAAATAAAATAAAAATCTACCAGAGGAGAAATTGGCTATTTCAGTTATTGTCAACAGTTGCATGGTTTTAATTATTTCATTTCTTTCATTTACCCAACTCACCTGCAAAGGAGAACAGAAAAGGGAAATGTTTCTTTTCTCTGATCTCTGTGCAGAAGGACTAAGTTTCATGTAATTTCAGTGATTGAGGAGAGAGGAAAAGAAACTCATTTTTCACCTAAATGTTTCTGTAAAGTTATAGAGAGCAAATAATCCTTCTGATACAAGTCTCTGGTGCAAGGAAAAAAAAGTTACAGTTGAGAGTTTCATTTAAAATTGTTTCTGGAGTTTGTACATTTTCTTTTACCAATGATCTGTAAGTCACAGTTCAGTCTGGCTTCCTTGGAAACAGTGTGAGTGAAAACAACAAGCAATATTAACCATATTAAACTTGCATACAGAGGTGCAATTTACTTGGCCATTACCAATGGAAAAAACATTCTTTCACAAAACAAGCACTTCTCTGACTTTTAAATCTGATCGTCTTGATGGACCCACACAGCATTTTCATATCACAACAGTGGGAACTGTAATTCATTACTTAACCATACACTAAAAATCATAGATGTGGATATTTGGTTCATCCTAAGACACAATATATATTTCCCCTTCCTTTCAGACTTCCACAAGAAAAGCTGCCAGTCTGTTTGTTGCTGTCCGAGAGGAACTACCTCTATCCCTTGCCAGTGTTTCTCTCTGTAGTACCAGTACCAACTTCTCTCAAGTCTGCTAATTAATTATGATATTTAAGTTAAACTCAACCATTTAGGTCCATACCTACTTAAAGTTTTCTTTTCTGTCTCAGATCTGAAAATGTTGTGTGCCCAAAAACCTGTAGTTAATTACATGTGATAGAAATGGGCTAAACACTAAGCAGTTCCTTTGTCACCTGACTTCAGAGCACTCAGTTTCTTTCAAGATAAGACCGTTAAGGAGAGGAAGTCTATGATGTCAATGAGGATGAGTATTTCTACAGTTACTGCTGTTAGGGTTGTAGATTTATGTATTGGTTTTATGTGGCAAGGTTTTGGTAGCGGGGGGGGTTACAGGGGTGGCTCCTGTAAGAAGCTGCTGGAAGCTTCCCCTGTGTTCGAGAGAGAGCGAGCCTATACCAGCTGGCTCTAAGACGGACCTGCCGCCGGCCAAGGCCGAGCCAATCAGTGATAGTGGTAACGCCTCTGTGATAACATTTTTAAGAAGGAAAAAAAAAGTTGGGAGGGGGAAAACAGCCACCGGAGAGAGGAGTGAGAACATGTAAGAGAAACAAGCCTGCGGACACCAAGGTCAGTGCAGAAGGAGGGGGAGGAGATGCTCCAGGCGCCGGAGCGAAGATTCCCCTGCAGCCCGTGGTGAAGACCCTGGTGAGGCAGGCTGTCCCCCTGCAGTCCAGGGAGGTCCATGGTGGGGCAGATATCCACCTGCAGCCCGTGGAGGACCCCACGCCGGAGCAGGTGGGTTCCTGAAGGAGGCTGTGACCCCGTGGGAACCCTGCGCTGGAGCAGGTTCCTGGCAGGACCTGCGGATCTGTGGAGAGAGGAGCCCACGGAGCAGGTTTTCTGGCAGGACTTGTGACCCCGTGGGGGACCCACGCTGGAGCAGTCTGTGCCTGAAGGACTGCACACCGTGGAAAGGACCCATGCTGGAGCAGTTCGTGAAGAACTGCAGCCCGTGGGAATGGCCCACGTTGGAGAAAGTTCGTGGAGGACTGTCTCCCGTGGGTGGGACCCCACGTTGGAGCAGGGGAAGAGTGTGATGAGCCCTTGCCCTGAGGAGGTGAAGCGGCAGAAAATAACATGTGATGACCGTAAACCCCATCCCTGTCCCCCTTGTGCCGCTGGGGGGGCTTGGTGGAGAAATCCGGGAGTGAAGTTGTGCCCGGGAAGAAGGGAGGGGTGGAGGGAAGGTGTTCTGAGATTTCGTTTTATTTCTCATTTACCTTACTCTGGCTGATTTGTAATAAAAAGTGAGCTAATTTTCCCTAAGCTGAGTCTGTTTTGCCCGTGATGGTAATTAGTGAATGATCTCTCCTGTCCTTATCTCGACCCGCAAGTTTTTTGTTATATTTTTCTCTCCCCTGTCCAGCTGAGGATGGGGGAGTGATAGAACGGCTTTGGTGGGCGCCTGGCGTCCAGCCAGGGTCAACCCATCACAATTTAACATTCATCAGATCGTGTACTGACTGACTTAGTAGAAGCTCACAACTACACTTTTAATGGAGCTGCTACAGAATTAGAACAAACATTGTTTGAAGAACCAAAAAGACAGGTTTTGCTTTGGTAATTTCAAGTGCTGTAGGAATTAATATATATGCACCAAACTGAACTCAGTTAAATGAAGGTCAGTAAGTGTACATACTTAACTGCTGTAGTTCTACCCCATACTACAAGAGTTTTTTAACTAGAAAGAGCATCAGAAATTGAGTGAATTTCCTGTTACTGCAATTCAGATAGTCAATACAAAATAGAAGCTAAAATGTTTAACAGTGAAGAAAATGGAATCACCCTGCTAAAAACTTTCCACCTCTTAATAATAATGTCTGAACAGGTATTAAATCCGCATATAATAGGAAAATTACCTTCAGGAGATATTAACATTCACCAGACCAAAAATATTTGTTTTTCAGGAAGCTGTTGGCACAATCTGTGTATCACACATGTTTTTGTAGAGACATTCCCTATCTTGTAGTAGCAGTTGTAATGTTTCTGCATTTCTTTTTCTGATTTTCCCTAATACATTCTACATAACTCTCCTCTAATCAAAGAACAGCTCATATTTATACCTTTTAAATTTCTTAAATCTCTTTAAATGTGTGGCTTTGATGCAATTTCAAATAGGAGTAAGTTACCTCTTTTAATCCCTTATTATATGAATTCATAATTTAGTGGTAATAAATTAGACTTCTTTGACACTAAAAACAGGCTCTGCAGTGCTCTGTATCATGTTGTTTACTACTTTCCTTAGAAGTAATTCTGTCTTGCATTTTATCTGCAAAGAAGTTACTTGTGACCTCGAGGAAGTCACTTAGCTTCACAGTGCTTTCACTGTGTATTAACAAGGATAATTTTTTTAAAACAACCCACATTATTAATGAAAAAATATAAGACAAGTAATATGTATTCCCTTTTCTTACTTACATATGCATTGGTTGATATTCCATATTGTAATCAATGCTTTCAGAACTCAACCTGAGGCAAAAGAAAGGATGTAATGAATTCCTTGTCACACCATTGTCATTGGTCTTGGGTTTTGCATCAACTTCATCATGCTTTTCACAACTCCACTCGTCAACTTTTGCTCCGAAATGCCAGATGCACAGTGCAACACAGATCTGGTTCAGCCCAGTCCCCTGTGTGCCTTCCATTTAAAATGAGCTTTGATTTCTCTGAATGAGCTGTATTAGGACTTCTGAATGTAGTATAGACATTGGTTTTACATAGCTTTAAAAAAATATTTTTTAAAAGTGCAGTTAAGAATGTATTAGGCATTATAAACACTTGCCTTCCTACAGTCTGTTTCTATACACATCATAAACCAGTTACAGCATTTTGATATCTGTAGTTTAAATGCTGTATATAGTCTTTGTTTTCCTTTTTCTCTTACAGGCTACTCAATGGGAGCATTATTTTAGCTCATTTTGAAAAGGTTAGCCAGTTTCTCAGCAGTGTTTATTTGTTTTGGAATGTGGTCTTAAAAACTTGTCACTTCCAGAAACACACAGATATGCATAATGTTGTGAAGAAAATCTGTTCAGTCTTTACAATTTAACTTACAATTATGATTTGCTAAGTGTTATTATGACAAACTGTTGAAGTAGTATGTATAGGAAAGAAATGAAATCTTGAACAAAATCAGACATTTGGAAGGATGTTCTTAAAAATGTGATTAGTTAAGACAAAATGTGGGAATAGCTCTCTTGAAGGAAACAACTGTGATGACAAATTACCTAAAATTTTACAGTCCTTTTGTTTGGTTATACTGGACTCTGGGTAGCAGTATCCTAGTTGCGTCATGGAGTTTTCATGTAAGCTGTATCCATGAGGCAACACTTGGAAGCCATGTCCCTTTGCACACTGCCCACATAGTGAACAGAACTCCACTTTCATCTTAATTCCTCTCATCGCTTGGCCAGATCAGAGCTTTTCTTCTTGATACTCTTGAAGTCTGCTGTAGTCCACTTTTCTTTGTAGCACATTCATGATTCTGCATTAGCTACCTCCTTTTCCTTCTGAATCTTGCACATTTCTTTTCCTATCTTTGCTTTTAAACCAAACTGAATTCCTAGCTTCATATACATGCCTTTGATGCTGTTTGACTCTTTTAAGCCCTCCCCCCAAACCTGCTCCAGTTTCTTTGAGGGAATCGGGGAAACTAATGGTATCTCTTGACCCATTCTCTTAACTCTGTCATGCCATCTTTAGAACAGGACATGAAGAGATGTTGGCATCTGAGCCACTTCAAAAGCCACAAAACCCTCCTCAGTTAAGTTACTGGCACATGGAAAGAAGAAACATAGCATCAGGTATTAAACTCAGCTTCCATTAGTAGCAGTACACCCTTGTAGTTCTTCTGAGACCACAAAATTCCTCCGAAGGATATTTCATAAGACAACCCCACTGGGTACAAGTTATATTCCCCTTGCATGCATGCTCACATACTTATTTTTACGTCATTATGCATGGTCTAAAAATTTAGCAGTGCTGATTCACTGAGTACCCAGCATCCTCTTTCAGACTCCTTAGTTGCTTATGAGGATGCTGCTTGTTCATCAGCCACTAAGTCATTTGACCACATGTGATGTAGAAATGGCATTGAGAGACTCATTCCCTATGCTTTTCCCCTCCTCTAACTGTACATCTTGGAGATCAGGCTGTCATTGCTGAGAACCCTGTGGAACTCAGGTCTCAAATACAGGAAAACTACAAGCTCTTACAGGAACAGAAAAGACAAGTTGAGTCTTCCTTAAGCTTTGCTTGAAGTCATCTCACTTGTTAATGGATATTGTCTACCACTTCTTTTTCCTTTATGGATAAGACCATTACTCTGAAGATAGAAATACCGATGCTCTTCTGGACCCTGCATGGGTAATTTTGTAAAGCCCAGCTTCAAGGGCGGCTATATCTAAAAGAGTAGATAAGCTAAGCCAGGAGAAAATTCATGTATTTTCTTTCTTCATTGTCTACAGCAAGCTCCTGCTACAGGAAGAAGTAAGTTGACCTATTTTTTTCAGGGGATATAAACAAATTGATGTTTTTCTAATGTGATTTTTCATTTCAATTCAATTTGATTCATTTCAGTTCCACATTGGAAATGGGTTTGCTAATTACAGAAATAAAATTTGCTATTCCAAATAAGTTCTTTTCAGATCTCACCCTACCAGTTTTTAGGAGATGATACCTTGATTTTGTCCTACTTTAAAGCAAACTTGTCTCTAGGACAGTGCTTCAGGTTACAGTTGATGCCTTTGACACCAGGGTATGGTCAATAGTGGCAGCAGTTGCCCTGAGAAGACACTTCCTCAGAACATGCTATTCTCTCTAAAAAATCTCCTCTTTCATGTTAAACACCCATTTAACACCCAACAGGTCTGTGTTTGGCAACAGTCTCTACCGGATGATCTTCTGTTATGTTCCCACCAAGAAGAATCGTTTCCCCTTAGGTTATATCTACATGGGCTGTAGCTCTTCTCATATAAATTCTGCCCAGACAAAGCAATCAGAATCCCTATGTTCAATAACTAAGGGTTAGTAGCAAGTGTCCCCTGGCACCTACACTATCAGCACGGCAAACTCTGGCTTCAATTAAAAAAATGTATAAAAGTACACTGGAGAACTCCACCTTCTCCCCTCCTATAGCAACCGCTGTTATATTCTCTTTTTCAAGTGTTCTTCAGGTTTTCAGTTTGCCAGTCAAAATTGCACCACCAGTGGAAGCCTAATATATCCGACAAACAGGTTTTGTATACTGTACCCCACAGCTATAGAGCCAATTTCTGGACATACCATCTTCTAACTCTCTCTCTCGGAGACTCTTCTCACAATATACACTTCAGTACAGATACAATCTTGACTGTATTTCGAGACTATAGAACCAAATCCCTTGAGAGATAAGAGGAGTTTTATGACAACAACCCTATGTATATTTACAAAAAGTGATTCATGCTGAATACTTATTTAAAATACAAGAATCTAAATGCTTAAACTGAAGTTCAGTAACCCCCTTGCTTCCACAAGGGAGGTTGCTTTGCAACTCTTACTCTGCAGGATCTTCCATCACTCAGTTTTCACATCAGAAATCCCTGCAAATCATGCTATGCTACTAATAGTTGGCCTATTGTCAGAAACGAACAATTCATCTCCTTTATCTTCTTATGTGACAGCCTTTTGAATCTTTTGAATGCTGTCTTCTGCATTTATCTGTGAAAACAGTCTTTATGATCTCTCCTCTGCAACAAGGAGAGCTGAGATTCAAGCTCTTACAGTTAATTCCTTTGCACTGTTTTCCATAAGGACAAGTGGTAGGATCCATCTGAAGCTTCTACCTAAAAAGAATTCTGACTTTCATGTACTGAAGGAAGTTAACTTGCCTGTATTCTTTCTTAAACTTCACACTTCTTCTCTGGAAACAAATCTCCAAAAATTACATGTTATAATGAGGACATGACCTTAGAAGAACAGTCTTTTTTCATCAGAAGCTGAAAAGACCCAAGAAACTGCCAGTCCCCTCTCAGAGTCATCTGGTGTGCAAAAGAACACCATCAAAATCACTCTCTTTTTCTTATGAAAGGTCCACTTGGCTGCAATTCAAGCAGAAGCAGTGGCTTTCCCATGAACTTTCTTATAATTGACATTTGCCATACAGCCACCTGGAGCTCCTTTCACACTTTTCCTAAATGCGCTTCCTGAAGTGTCTAGAAAAATTACAGTCTTTGAGAAGTCCAGCTCTGAGTCTTTACTTAACTAGAGAGTGTGAAGAGCTACTCCGGTTCATTGCAAGCAATACTACTTGGAATCGTCACCATGTAAGTTTACAAAGAGACAGTCATGCCACAGAAAAGCAAGAATTACTCGCCAGAAACTGTTACTCTTCAAGATGTTTATATGCATATTCAAAGTTCTCTCACATGACTGTCCATCTCAAAATCTTCTATAACTTCTTGGGTACATCATCTTAGAGAAACTGAGGGTTAGGAAGACAGTCTGCCTCTTTTATTATTTTGTGGATAGCACACAGAACAGGGTATGGGAAGTGTCTTAATGGAAATTGCTAAGGTAAAAACTATTAGAATACCAATGCTAGTATATTGGTAACCACAGTGTGAACTGATGTTTAGATAATACCTCTTCAGAAAAAATTGCAACATGATCTGTCTTCATATCCTATGGATTTTTCCTTAGTTGATTAGTGGTGTAGAAGTCAGGTTTAATTCCTCCATTAACATCAAGCCAGTGAGAATTTCACTAGTGGAATTAAATTTTCAGTTATTTCTGTCCAGGACCCCTGTATTTTGTGTTGCCTGGGTAGGATATGGTGAACAGATTGGTATAATCTGTGAAGGTAATATACTGTAGAAGTTATTCTTAGCTGTCATCTTCTTCTGTAACTCTTCTAAAATGCTCCATGGCTATGAGTATCAGGTTAATAATGATACATGTGAGAAAGGTTGATGGTTATAAACATTACAATTAAACACTGTTAGTATTATGTGTGTAATCAAAGTGTCTTTGTGTTCTTGGACTGAAGGAATAAATAGATTTGCTTGATTTTTATTTTTTATTTTGTATCCTTTGATAACATTCTGTTGTTTCTCTCAACACTAAAGCTAACATTGCTTTTATTTCAATGTTTTTGGTCTCTCCAGGTTTGTCACTTGTGTCTAAAATATTTCTTTTTCTGAGCTCAGATGTTCATTATAGAACACAATTACAAATGACAGTGCACAATTATTTACAGTTTGTTTTAAATTGAGCAGTGAGAGATTAATTCCTGTTCTTTATTCCATTTACATTAATCTGGAACTGGGGGGTTGGGATATGGTTTCAAAACTGAATTGTGCTCACCATAATATTATTTATTCGCATAGATTTGTTACAGAATTTTGAAATTCCTTACTATCTTCTCTGGCTGCAATATAAGCAGTTGTATAAAAATCTAAAACATCTCACAATTTGCCAACATACTTTCATAAAACTTGAAGACCCTATCTCACAGATCTCGAAGCCTCTGTTTCAACCAGATTTCCCTATACTGAAAGAGAAAAAAGTGCCTAATGCTTCTCAAATTAGCAAATTGTGCCCAGGTGATTCTAGCGGTTATATCATTCAGCATAGGAAAATTTCTTCTCATCCCTAAGTCTGACAATCTAAAGAGGTGAGAAACACATCATAAGCAAGCAGATTTACTATATTACTTCAAAGCATTAGTTTATCTTTACTAGTGTTATGCTTCTAGTTGTAAATGCCCATGTATCATTATTTTTTGTCCATCTCCCTAAAAAAAGAGAGCTTCTTGCTGTGCTTAATTTAATTCCATCTCCAGAATTATGATTTGTGCTACATTCAACAGGATGCCTTTAACCTGGGTGGTGTGTTTAGTGCTTCCATGTCATATGGCTGATTAATATTTTGAAGTCTTAGAGAAATAGTGCTTTTCGGTTCCCAAGATGTTATATGTTAAAATACAAATTCATTAGATTTCGATTGAATTGTATCTTTTATGAATACTTAGTAAAGCACACAGCATTCATAGGTGCCATGTTTTATTTACACAAAGTACATATAAACAGGACATTGAAATCTAGAAAACTGCTGATTTTTAAGTCAGTGGTTACTATTTCATTGCTCATCAAAGCCAGTCAAATGGTGAATTCACTGAAATTGGAGGAGAAAATTTTAATAATAGAAATTATTATCCATTATTTGCAAGAATTATAAGGGTATTTAAATCATTACTTCAAGACATTTTTCAGAAATGTCTTCCAATGCTGAAATAACCCATGATTATGTATTACAGACACAGAACAGTTTGTTTTTAGAGGTGCTTGTTAGCATGGACTCAAATTTTAGTTTATAAGTTAAAGCTTTAAACAAGTCTCTATGCTTCCTTGTGTAGGCTTCAGGCTTCATAGATTTGGATTCCCACTTACTAAATGGAAATCTTGAACCTCGTATTTAATTATTTAATTTAATGGTTGTGTCATCGTCCCCCCCCTTTTTTTTTTTGCTTAAGGGCTTGCATATTTTTTCTGTAATTCCTCCACAGTATGTGGGTTAGAATCTATGCAATAAATCTGGAAAATTGTGTTATATTATTTTTTATTATGCTATTCTTCCGACACATACAAAAACTGAATTACAAGCTTACTTCTGAATTGCCAGAAGTGATGACCTTGCTTTAATATGTTCATTGCTAACTATCCCTACAAATTCTTATTTGCTTCTGACTTAAATCTAGTAAAGAATAATACCTCTACTAGTGTCAGAAGTCATCCATGGATTATCACAAATATGAGGAAATGCTAAAAAAATTTTTTCCTCACCATGTTACCATTTTCATTCAAAGATGGTGAAACATTCTTTCTTATGGTTTACATGAAAAGAGCAAAAATTCCTTTAATATTTAAACCTTTGACATTACTGTGCTTTCACTGGGAAATATGTAGAGCCTTCTGCATATATCTGTTCATTTTCTTGGTGATCATAAATAGCTTCTGTATGACTTGACAGCTTGGATGTTCCCTCCTGAATTAAGTTCAGGCCATTTGTTGGGTAGCAAGGGGAAACTCATATGACAGATGCCTACACTGGCAAGCCTAGAAAAGTTCTAACAGCACAATAGTTACTCTTCAGGAATTATTCCTCTGCTAACAAAAGCCCATTTCCCCCCAGATAATTAAAAGAATATTACTCTAGTTCTAAAGTTATTTTTAGGTAAGGTGTAATACAAAACCTGTCCAAACGGACTTGTGTTTTAAAATATTTCTGTATAAGTATTTTAAATTTTTTATAGATTTATGTATTTGAAAAAATAATACTGTACTTTTATGACACTCATCGAAAAATTGAATATTAAAAAGCGTAAGCCTGTACTACATGACTACTTACCGATACAAAATTGTACATACTTCTGTTACAGCCCATAGCTTCAGAAATTTATTTTCCAACAAAACATAAAGCCCACATCTCAAACAATCTGTAAGAATAATCTTTTTCTGAACTGTCTCCAAAAATGAATATGTGTGTTAAACAACAGCAGAAGGTTTTTAATAGCAAGTAAATGTATTCTCGGCTGTACGTGGCCCTTAAGAGTTTGACAGTATTGTCCACATCAAATATTGTTTCCCAATTAAAATGAAAATGTAAACATTTTAAAACAAAACTAAAACTTTAAAAAGAGAGGAGGGTGGCCTAGGTCAGGTGAGTAGTTTTGTGAAATACTAGCCTGCCTGTGAGACACAGAGAGAAGGGTTCAGCCAGGGAAGGGACAAAGCCGTAAGCACATGAATTTTGCTCATATGAATTCACAACACCTACCACTAAGTAAAACTTTAAATCCAGATAGTCAATATGTGTTTTAAACTGTCTGACTGTATTCTTTTTATATATATATTTATTTTACATATATATATAAAAATAAAATACGCTTTGTGCTAGAGGGCCAGGAGCTACTACTGTTACATTATATATATTGTAGCATACTCACTGCAGTGATACCTAGAAACTCATCTGTTCTGTGCTCAGTTACTTACTGTTCATCTAGTGCAAATGAAAAAGCTGCTGTATAATTTTTCCCCTATGAGTTGATGACATCTTCCTCAGCAGCAGGAAATCTCTATCCCTAAGTTTTCAGTGAATAGACAGTTTGCATGTGCATAATTTTTTTCAGTAGAACTGGCCTATCTCCTCCTCTTTCACACTGAATCTGGTTTGGGGCACAAAGAAAACAGGACAAAGAAGGAGAGTTCATCTTTTCCATGCCACATGTCCAAAAGCTGTGATGTCAGACCCTGCTCAGGACAGTATAAAGAGATGACACTTCCCCCCCCGACCCCCCCCCCCCCCCCCCCCCGGTTGTTTTACTATAATCTATTAATTTATTCCAGATATTCTGTCATCATTGTTTGGTTTTGGGTGGGAAGGGTTGAAATATTGTCAATAGCTTCTGATGCCTTATTAAGGCTCCAGCATGTTGTCCTGTTTCCTGTCTCACTCACTATCCCTCTTCTGTGCCATCGCATTTTTTCTTTCTGTTTACCTTAAGCTCTTTGTCTGAGGACACTCACAGAAGCAGTAATAAGTGAATTTTTATCAGCATGCTTGATGAACTATTTTGACAAACTTCAGAAGAACTGATGAGGTTTAAATTTGCTGTCCTGAAATACAGAGCATTTATATACATGCACTAGAAATCTGTTCCAAAGACTGAGCTGTGTAGGTAGCCTCTAAAAGGATAAAGGAGAACTAAAATGTACTCATATGTGTTCTTCTATTGTTATTTTGATTAAAGATATTTCCTTCAAAGAATATAGTAGAGTTTTTGCTGTTGCTGCCTTCAGACATAAACATTCAGATAAAAGGCAACATGGGATCATTTTGAGACAGTCAAGTTAAAACCAAAGAGAATTTTCCACAGGTTGGCAATCCATATGTCTGACTAAAACCTAAAGCCCTGGTGTGATGCGATCTGGATAAAGAAGTGTTTGAGGTTTTTCTTGACAAGAAAGTGAGACTAAAGGTTTCTTGTCATTTGAATAAGAAGGTTTCTGTAGCTCAGTAAATCATTTAGTAATACTTCTTACCTCTCGCCCCACCCCCAACCCCCAATCACATAGGTGAAAATTGAATTTAAGAATTTTGTGGTCTTGCAGACATTATGGTACACAGGACATAAAAAGAGAGAAAACCAGAGATTTTACTATGTGCATTTCTACCTTAGCAAGTAGCAAGAGCTGCAGCCAAATAATCACATTGAATTCAACACAGTTTGGCACATTGTCCTTCCCTACTGTGGAGAGACCTAGATCTGAGGTAGCAGAAGATCTGAATTGGCTCTCCAAATTAGAGAGAACCTTTGCCTCCAGATGAGTATTAGTGACATAATTTGCAGTGCATTATGGGGAAGCTCCTTTGTAGCTTTTTGTATCAGACATAGGTTGTGAATTAATGGAATGTCAGTTTTCCAACCTTTACATAGTTGAAGTCATTTAAAAAATGTCAGTAGTGATACAATAGAGTTTGGCTTTTAATAGCAGAAATTGGGTGTATGTGTGCCTGGGTTTTTTGCTTGCTAGATGTGATCTCAGCATTCCCATGAATTTTCTGTGTTGCCTTCATGTGGGAACAAAGGCAGATCTTCAGTATTTAGCCATGGCTGTGTTTTTCCAGTATAAATTTGTATTAAAATCTATTAAAAATTCCTTCATATTTTTAAAGGCACTTTCTTTTTAGCTGTGGTAATTCAATGTCAAATATTTTAGAGACGAGACTAAGAGTCACATTTTTATGTGGGTTTTTTTCTGTTAATTTCAGTCTTTCTTGCAAATGGGAAGTATTCCCCCTGTTTTTGAATTGCTGAATATCACTGACCTAGGTATCTAGTCAAAAAAATATTTAATTTTATTTATCACATCCAACTGCAACTTAAAACAGAGTAGTTGTATGCTCTTATATAAACTTAATGTATTGAGAAGTTCCCACAAAAGAATCCAGTGTGGTATTTGGACTGTGAATCAACACTTCAAATAATCAACATCCACACTTAGTTCAGCAGAAGCAATTTTTTACATTTGTGATATTTTTGGAAATATTAAATGGAATTTACCAGCTTATGGATAAAAAAAAGCAAAATCAGAAAAAAATAATATAGTCACAAAGATAGTTTTTTCACAATTTTGCACATTTCCAGCCTTCTGAATTATTTTGTTTGAGAGAAAATGCTTACTTCAGAGAAGCAGATCAGCTGCAATTCAATTCATTATGGAAGCACATAAAAATCATCAGGTTTTCAGCTGATTGGCTGACCAGTGCTGAGGCTTTTTCCTTATCATGAGTGGGCTATTGTGTCACTGTCAGTGGCAATAATAAAAATAGTAGTCAATGGATATAGCCTTACATCATGTGTTTTAACAGAGGTAATTGTTTTTTACAGGCCTACTTCATGCATACTGCCTTTTAAAAATCAAAACAGGGTATGGTCTGATATCCAGCTTGAGAGATGGGAAAACCATCTAACTACTAACTAATAGAAAATTCAGGCTAGATCAAATAGAACAAAATGTCTGCTGGACTTTGATTTCAGTATTCATTCAAAAGAAAAAGATTAAATAATTGCCTCATTGAGGACACTTGCACAGCTCCTAGACTTTTCAGTTGCCAGGAGTTTACTTCAGGTGAATAATTAAACTGTCAAATCCCTGAATTTAGAAATGAAAGCTGAAAAGAACATATTACTTTGCAAAGTTTAGTATTCTTCCTTATATGTGGAAACCAGCTGACCAACTTTGCTTTCTCATTTACGTGTTTCAGCTTCAGCCTCATACAGTTCAGGACTTCATACAGGAGCGTGCGGCTTCATGCTGTTGTGCGTACATTGTGTGCATCTTCACATACTGTTATACTCAGATCTGCACAGTGAGGGAACTACCCTCCATGTAGGGAAATACTGTTACCTCTGTGAAACCATCTTTCCTATCTTCAGACTAAGGAAATGTGTTTTCATGGCATCTGTGCAGGGCAGCATTTCTGATACAGATGTTGTATAGTTAAAACTGTGAGGCACTCATCTTCAGAAAGGGTAATTTTCTCAAGCAGTAAGATTGTCCTTCAAATCATTTCACTGTCAGAGAGAAATCCCTAAGATGGCAAATGCAATGGAGTCTTGCTAGAAGGGAAAGAAGCCCACCTCATATGGAAGCTCAGAGGTAATGTGGATCCCTGGACTTTTACAAAATAGCATATTTGGGAACCTTCTATATCTCAGAGACTTAAGAGAAAAAGATTAACAGAGCTATTATGAGGTATTTTGAACTACGAGAAATTAAACAGCAGAAATATTTCTTTAACTGTTTCCAAAAGGCATTCACTAGTTTTGACCTGGTTTAGTTTTGATAGCTTAGCTTCTCATGGGCAGCCATGATTCATCCCTTGAGTTTAATTTTACTTGACAGGTTGGGATCTTAATATTTGTTAATTAACAGTTCATTCTCTCATCAAAACTGCAGAGCTCCCAGATGATTGGCTAGTATGTCTCTAAAGTTGTGCCATACATAATTGTTGCACCTGTTAATAGCGTCCTGGGGCCCTGCAAGTCCATGGTATTTAGTTCTTTCTGAAGCTCAATATATTAGTGCTTTATTTTTCTCTGTGTTTAATAAATTCTTAGCCTTGACGTTCCATAAGTCATTTCTCTGCATCTTGGTTGTCATATGCCAGTATCAATTTTCTGATAGAACTACCTGAATTGTTATGTGGGTAAATAAGTCTATAGTCATTAATTACTAAATTAATTAGAGTAGTACTATAATCTTGTTATTCAACTCTATGATGATTTTGAAGATATCCATTTATTAATGCCATGTTCCCCAATCTAATTAATATATTTTCATATATATTAATGGTTACATTGAAAAAATATTTATTCTCTCTACATGTTTGTGTGTGCAAGGTTTCCATCTATTTTCAGTTGGAGAAATGTGTTTACAGAAATGCAATTATATTGTCTCAAATTAGGCAGTAAGATTTTTATGTGAATATCCAAATTAAACATTATAAATGAATGAGTGCCTTACTTGAATTTGCAAATGAGACATTGGTTAGGATATGTAGGAGGGAATGAATGAAGAGTCTCAAGTCGATTTTAATGGCAGCTTATAATTTAATTAAGCATTAACCAGGACAGTATAGACTCCCTCCATGTTAGCTGCCATGTTTCTAACCAGCTCCATTTAGAAGCACCTAGAGAAAGGAAAAAAATGTAAATCCCTGGAAGAAAGAGGTTAACTTTGTTTGATTCATGCTGATTTATAGCACAGGTGTGGTTTTGGTTATGTTCCACTCTTTTTCCTCACAGAATAATGCCTCCATCTTTGGTCTGACACGTACTTTGTAGATGGGTTATATCTGTGTGAGCTCACCTTGCTCTCTTTTCTGGAAGCAACACATTCTACAGTCCAGAGTTCCTTGATCTTTGTTCCTTGAGGTGGGAACAAATTTGTTCTCTTCAGCAGCAAGTCTCAAAAAATGAAGCAAAAGACAAGGTTAGAAGCTACTCTAAATGCTTATAGCTGCAATCTCTATTCACTGCTATCACTGCAACCACTGTTATCAGACAGTGAGATGCATATAATTAAATTTGAGAAGTGTGTGATTCAGAATTTGTGACTCACAAAGAAGTGTTTCTAACAAACCACAGTAAAAGTAAGAAGACATGGTAGCAGCATCTCTGAGATTCACAAAAGGTACATGATGTACTGAAGCAGCTATCATTTCAAAAATAAGCGTTTCTTACGGGTTTTTTTACAGATTTTTCATTGATGAAAACTGAACTCTTGAAACTGCAGGCAATAAGATGCCTTAGGCAGTCAAGCATATCAAAATATGGTGCATGGGGTGACTTTTACTACTCCTGCTATTTAAAGTCCTATTTTCATGAGCTTATTAGCTACTAGTGATCCCTAAGGAAAAATACAATTAAAACTTAATCATACCAAAAGCTGAAGTTCTTCTGATTCAGCGAACTTGTAATCTTTTATATTTAGTAGTTGTAAATGTCTTGTACTAAGAATGCAAGGTGTATAAATTAGCTTTGGTTTGCAATAATACTGCTCCTCCAAACTCAGATGGCAGATTTTGTCTGTGTCTGAAGACTTTAAGGAATTCTGAATGGCAGCATTGTTTATTTATTTCTCACATCAGTGCAGAACTTTTATTCCCTTTAACATTTATATTTCACAGCCTCCCCATACCCAGTCCTATTCTCCACAGAAGATTCAGACAGTTAAGAAAAGGTTAAGTGTGAAGAATACAAACAGCTTTTAAAGAGAGTCTGTGCATACAGTTGTGAAAATAACTGATTGTTGTGGCTTTTTTTTCCCCAAACTGAAAACTAAGTGAAAATAATTTGAAACAGATCTTTTTAAAGTTTTAATCTCTAGGTGAAATCCAAAACAGTCAAAAATGTTTATTTTGAGGAAATTAGATTTTTCATTTAAAAATACAAAAGCCAAATGTTTCTACTGGAAAAAAAAATCGTAGTTCAGACAGTTCAATGTGAGTACTTTCATTAATGTTTTTATACTTTTTTCACTCAGAAAGTTTTGGCAGAAAGATATTTCACACATCTCTTCTGTGGTATGACTAAATTGCAGAATGATTGTAAACATACAGAACTTTGCAACATTATTGCATTATGACACAGGACACAGTGTCCTTTTCCATAGGACCTTTTCCTATGTTGGCTTTTTCCAGCCAACCTCTGAAGAGAACCTGGGTCAAATCCTACTCCTGCTATTGCTTTGATCACACAGTAAATTAAAAAACAAAAAACACATACAGTGTGTAACATACAATAAATAACACTGTATTTCAATTCTCTTAGATGGAGTCCAGAATTTTGTCTCTTGGCTTAGGAGAAAAGGGCACCAGTCACACCATTCTAATCTCAACCTTTGAACTTCTGACTAATTGTGTTAGACTAAGTTAATTATCTAGTTGTCACTTATGACTGCTTAAATTAAGAAAAGAAATTTCAAATTAAGAAAGTTATTTCACTTACTGTGAAAAGTTCTTGTTTCAAGCAAAGAAGCCCTTTACAGTAATTGACAAGCTTTTGACTAATTGGAATAGGAATATATTTGTGGTCTTAATTTACTTTCTCTACCACTTTTCCTTAAATTCTGGTCTGTTGATTTCATACTACTCAGGTTTCCATCTTCAGTCTCAATAGTGAGGAAGCATAAACAATCATCTTCGGAATCAAAACATCTTCTTCACTAAGGTGTTTTTAAGATAAAATTCTTACAGGCTCTGTTTTCAAGGTACAGAAGATCTATGCCTGTTCAGAAGACCAAAATTCCAGGAGCAGAGTTTGATTTTGTTCATCAAGGGAGTCATGAGCTTTTTACCAACTAGAATTTTCAAAGTAGTTAGGGAAAATAGTAGTTCAAAGAAAAAAAAACCAAAACGCTTTATTATTTTTCATAGTGGGAGTTTAGAATAGCATCCTTACTAGCCACACTCTAGGAAGAAATACAATTAAAAGACTCAGATAGAGTCTTTTACCTTTAGTAATTTTAATCAGTGATACATTTCCATAAACACATTTTTTTCTGTAAACAATTTGCAAGGGAATGTATTTCATGCTGTTTTAACATGCTGAGACCAACTTTATTCTGATACATTCAGGTCTTTTAAAACAACTGAAATAGGACCCATTCTGTGCTTGCTGGAGGGCACCATGTCACAAAGATTATAAAACTATAAACTGCATTCTCCCTATGACTGGCCTTGAGACATCTAAAATCACTTATTATTAGGCAGTTTGCAAATAACCCTTTCAAATCTTTCATCTCATTAAAGCCGTACATTGTTGGTTACCATACAAGCGGTACCCTGCAGTTTATCCTATCTTAAATACCTGTCTGAATTTTTCCACTGATATAACAACGCGGTTCTTGTAACTATTTTGAAAGTTAAATTTAAAACAGCTTTGCCACCCTGTGCATGTTCTAGTCTTAAACTTCAGGCATATGATTGCAGAGATCATGATGTCAGAGATGTTCTAACACACATGAAAATTTGGTTTTCCCTAGTCAGTAGGCTTGTTCTTCTCAACTAAAAGAGAACCAAAGGGATGTTCTTATCTGCAGAAAGAACATTCTGTCAGGATTTATCTGATCTCCATCAGAGATATTCAGAGCTATTCATCAAGGTATTTAGTAATACTGTTTCCTTGCAAAGCCTTTTGATACCTAGAAATTCCATGTAGTAAAACAGGAAGAACTCCTAAAATCCAGGGGAATCATAGAATTATAGAATGGTTTGGGTTGGGAGGGACCTTCAAGATCATCTAGTTCCAACCACCCTGCCATGTGCAGGGACACCTTCCACTAGACCAGGTTGCTAAAAGCCCCATCCAGCCTGGCCTTGAACACTTCCAGGGATGGGGCATACACAACTTCTCTGGGCAACCTGTTCCAGTGCCTCACCACCCTCACAGTAAAGAATTTCTTCCTTATATCCAATCTAAACCTACCCTCTTTCTGTTTAAAGCCATTACCCCTTGTCCCATCACTACATGCCCCTGGAAAGTCCCTCTCCATCTTATAGACCCCCTGTAGGTACTGGAAGGCTGCTATAAGGTCTCCCCGGAGCCTTCTCTTCTCCAGGATGAACCACCCCAACTCTCTCAGCCTGTCTTCATAGGAGAGGTGCTCCAGCCCTCCGATCATCTTCGTGGCCCTCCTCTGGACTCGCTCCAACAGGTCCATCTCTTTCTTATGTTGGGGGCCCCGGAGCTGAACACAGTACTCCAGGTGGGGTCTCACCAGAGCGGAGTAGAGGAGGAGAATCACCTCCCTCGACCTTCTGACACCTTCAGTGATGGTAGAAAAGAGTTTGTTTGAACTGGAATGGAATTTCCAGTTTCTTTCAGCATTTAGACTTTCAACTCTGCATCCAAAATACTGGCTCTGCAATTTCTGCTAGATTATATGCTCCCTAAAATAGTATCAACAAAACAGACACCTTCACAAATTTGTTTGCAGTTAATTTCATATTATTCTTGTATCAGCTGTGCCTGCTTTTCTACAATCTTTGATTAAATCCTGAAGCATTGCTGTATCATAACAGGTCTCATGTAGGTTATGCTCTGGCAGTTAGAAACAATCTGTACCTCCCAGACACACAGGCAAACAAAGAGAGCAAGAAGTGGGACTAAGCTGCTAAATCAGTCTGGTGACTGAAGATTTCCAAGACTTTTTTCAGGTGCAAAGAACAACCCAGTTTCATTATAGTATTAGCATTTTTCTGTTCTCCTTGTATCACACAAGCATCGGGGAGGGGAGAAACTCAGAGACTGCTAGCAATTAACAGATAAATGATTTGTGAGCCCAACTGCACAGAGCAGCAGTATCCTTTCCATAAAAAAAACCAGCCCTCACTATGAGAAATACTGTTTCCTGGGTTACATTAACTTGCAATAAGAGTGAAATGTGCCAATGATTGTCGCTGATTGCTCCTTTACCAAGAAGTTTCAACTTCTCTTCTTACTTAAAGACAGTTTAACAGGATTACATCTTTTTTTTTGTCTCTCATTTGTGTTGGTCTTAAGTGTCCCGTGACTTCTAACTACTGGAATTTACATCCCTTAATTTAATTTTACTCCCTTTTTAGCATGGCTTTGTTTAGGCTGTGGTGATGTCCTGTTGGTTATAATGTCTTGCTGTTGTTCTGGCTTCCACTAAACTACCAGCACAATGTTTTATCTGTCTCATTCTGTGTCTATTAAAGAGCCATAGTCAAATCAGCAGAATTCCTCTTTTTTCATCAAATCCACCACTTTCAACATCTGCATCTCCCTTCATTGTCCCGTAGGTTATCGCACATCACTCTGTGTGTGCACACACATCCATACACATATACATATGTATATGTATACATATACATATAAAGGATATTCAGGAGGATGTCTGGGTTTGTATGTAGCAATGCAGCAAGTGGATCAGTGAATGTTTTCAGACAAAGAGAAGAAACAAAAATGAAGGTGCTTTTTAAACTAACAATTGTTAATTTCAATACTTCTTCTGTAGCCATCTATAAAAATAACCACAGAATATAAATTAAAAGTCATTCCATGGTTAATCTAAATGTTCTGTGAGTCAATTTGACAAAAAACTCTTTCCTTCACAGACATCCTGTGCCAAAATGTTATGCCCTACATATTTTTTGCTAGGAGGTGGATTTTTATTGTTTTATTTCTTTTTTCTTACAAGATTGTAATTGTGTTTTGTATCAAGTTTGCTTTTTGCCTTGCATCTTGTCTGTCTGTCACTACATGAAAAATGAACTTGTAAGTATTAATACAATAGCATTACATACTTAGTAAAGCAATGAAGGAATAAATGATAGGACAGGATTTAAGACAAAGGAAAATCAAGAAATATCATAGTGTCATACAGCTCTTCCAGTTATAGTTCCATGTTAATGTATACAAAAAGCAAGGCCAGCAGTGAGGGGTATTTCTATTAATTGATTTTGGTCCATTGCCATGTTTGTTCAACAGTAGAGAAGAACCAGTAAGTAGCAACAGTCAGCAATGAAAAAAACTTGGAAATCAAATTTTTTATGACTTTTTATTGAATTAGTGACTTAGCCATTGTCATGGGACTGACTGGGCTCCACTAGGGCACGAGCTATTTCACTTCAAAACAACCTGATTGGAATGATTTCTTCTGTTACACTACTAGATGTGACCTTGTGTCCCAGCGGAATGTTATGTTCTGTGTGACTGACTTCCTCCCTTTCCCTTTGTGCACGTGTGCATAGTTAGTGATTCTGTCTATTAGACCAACCAAGTAAACATTGTTTGCCTTTGGGGAGCAGAAATATGACACTAGCAGTGGTCTGCAGTTGCTCCCTGTCACTGATTTTTGGGTCTTTTTTTTCCTTTTTTGCTTCCTAAAGTTCTGTTTTGTTTGATGAAGGAAAACATTTTTTTTTGCCTGGAATAAGGTGTAATGAGGCAACAGTTATAAAACTTGGTTTAATGATCTATTTTCATTAGGATCAAAGTTATAAAATTCAGATTTAAAAAAATAGATTTTTTTTTCCCTAGGAATGTTTTTAGCTTATTAAATTGTTGCATTTTCATATTCAATAAAGACCCTGACAGAGGAACTTTGACTATCTTCTTTCATATGTGAATACTACATTTCCTTAATAATTATAGGCATGCCATGAGTCTTTGAACCTTAGGGATTTAGGTATGTACCTCCTGCCAAGGCATTTTCCCATCTGTCATGGGTTGCTGGAAAACTCTTCTTCTGGTCCACATCCTTGTGTTCTTAACCCTAAAGGAGCACATGAAGCTTCTCTGGTCACTTCTGAATGCCACAGAAGTGTGTTTTGGATTCAGACATTTACTAAGATTCTTCCTGCTCTGTAGTCTGTTAGGTGAGAAACATAAAAAGGTAAAATAAAATTAATTCCTGGGAGTGTCCTTAACAATAAACATCACTCCTTACTTTTAGTTAACCTAAGATGTCCTGTTAACATAAGCTTCAATTCTTTGCCTAAGATATTTCTTCCTCTTACTTTCTGCTTGCTTACCACCACCCTCCTCTGAAGGAGGGCAAAAAGGGCTGGAGATGAGACCCTTTTCTGCTGTTCTAATGCACCAGTCTTGTTTAGTCCCCTAATGAAAACACTCCTTCTCATTGTCCATGTTTTAATACCTGGCACCAATTTTGTGGAGGTGAATGTTATTTTACTCACTTCTACCCTTCTCCTTAAGATCTGGTAATCAGTATTTCATTTGAGTGTCTAAATTCCTCCCCCTCCTCCTCATCTTAAGGCTGCTTCTTCCTCTAGAGGCTCGTGAATGTGTAGTCTTCATACGAGATTCATAACAAATCTTATTCTGTAAGCATCATTTAAAGACAAAATATGCCTTTACAAATGGGGAAGGTAGAAATGCAGTGTCTAATGAGAGTTTTTCTCCCCTGTCTGCACTCTTGATTTTCTTGTTCTCTTTTCAGATACTATGCTGCAGCACAGTGATAAAGATTTCCCCTGAAATCTTAATCACTCAATCTACCTTAATTTTCTGTCATTTGATTCAAGGTCATTTCCTGTGGTCATTATCTGTCCAACTTGTCTTCTGCTATTCCATATGCATTTTAAAAAGCTTGTCTTTTCCACAGTAGCTTTCATGTGTGTTTGTTAATGTATCACTAATTTACATTTCTGTAAATCAGTTCAATTCATTAATAATTACATTATTGTTAACGAAGGGAAAGCTTCACTATCCTACTGTTTATATATTTGAGAAAGCTATTGAGGATTAAAACATAATCAGTCTACGTTGCGATGCAATTCTACTATTCAAAATGGTAGCTTTAAAAAAAAAACAAAAAACAGTCATAAAAACGTAAATCTTTTTTTAAATGTGCATGTTTAGTTTTGGTAAACATTATGCTTCTTATTTTACATATGAATACCAAAGAATATTTTTTTAAAAATAAAGAAAAAGAAAACTTCCAAAAGCAGTTTTTTGTGGAGAGAGTTCCTGTCAAACAATATTTGATTATTTATTTTAGGAAAGATACATCTTTACTCATTAAGAAAATAAGAAAGGTCATTTTGCTTGGCTCCTGGCTCTTGCAGTGAGGTATCTTATTCATGTTAACTACAGTACTAATAGTATTTAAATCACATGCACTGCACATTACTACAAGAAATATTTTTTTATGTGTATATGTGTGCATATTGACACACAGAGAACTCTTAAGGTGCTCCTATAACATGTACAGAACTATAACAAACACACACGTGTAAAGTGGGCAGTTTGACTCTTTAAATAAGTGTTCTTTGCAAGTAGCTTTGATATTGACTGACTCCTGAATTTTATTTTTTTTTTAGTTTTCTTTATGTTTTTAAATAGTTAAAGCTTTGCGTGTTAGATATTTTTCAATACTAGGAGGATGGGAGTGTACTAAAAATCCTGCATAGCAAGGAATTTTGCACAACAGGTGGAAGGTAAATGCAATACTTTTGGATTGCACATACGAACAGTTTTTCAGTAGATTTTCTGCTTGCACATACTGGGCAAATATGTGTTAGGAAATTGGTGTGCCATGCTAAAGTATGCAAAGTAGAATAATTACCAAAAATAAGTAAAAAGGTATCAGCGTTAAAACTTTAGAGAATAAAAAACAGAGACTGAGGACAAGATCCATGTTTCTTAAAAGCAATTTTGGGGCAAAAGCATCAAAATTAGGATTTTTTTTTCACTCTATTCAATAAAACCTTTCCAAAAAATAGAGATGTTTCCATTAGAAAATATAATGACTTTAAAAAAAAGAAAAAAAGTTTAGATTTCTTTGTCTTGTTGCTCTTATTGTTTTCAACCAAAATTCTGAATTGTCTTTTCTAGTCACTTTGTGGCCATTTCCCCCAAATTATATAATCAGAAAAAAAAACATATTGCTGTTTACCAATACCAGAACAGTTATAGAGAGTGTAAAAATAATGGACACCTTGTTAGAATTTGAATACTTTGAATAATTTGTCTAAGTGTCCTGTAATACACAAAAGAACACCCTGATAAATTAAGTATCTGAGGAACATTTTAGTGCTAAGCATGGAGTAATAGGTTTCTCCCCTCCCCCCCCCCGAGGTTAAAGCAGAAGTAGTTCAGCAGGAATTAAAAATAAATATTTAGATTTGTGTAAGACAGGAGATTGTTTTTGCCTAAGTTATGAGGGATATATTGGCCATCTTGCTTCAGGATATGAAATAATTGCCACTAGAGACTGAGGAGGAATTCTGTCCCATTCTCATGCTACAGCAGTCTAGGCACATGGTGGGCTTTTCTGTCTTATTAGGAGATACCAGTTAGAGGTCACTGCCTGAAGCAAGGTGACAACTGGAATTGATGGGCCATCATAGTTTTAGCAATCTGCTCTGATTTAGCACAGAATTATTACCTGAAGTGAAGAAAGATCATAGTAATCTATTCATCAGTTATTTCTTATTTATATCATTTGAGTTCTTTAACCTTACTAGAAAAATTCTGTATCTCAAATTAGTTTTTAGACTGAAAGACAGGAAATGGAGCAATGCAAAATGCAACTGCTAAATGTAAATCTGTCCAACCTTCTACAGATATATGAGCACTTTTACTCAGAATTTGAATAGGGGTGAAGTCAAGGGACTGGCTACAAAGCAAGCACATTATCCACTGCTATGCATATATTCCCACTGTCCCATTAGGAGAAGAACTGCCTTTTACCTGCTGAGACACATGTAAGGCAGCTCTACATGATCCGTAGCTTGAAAGAAAAAAAAATCTGTCTTCTCTATCAGCCCAAGAAGTAGACTTTGATTTTGTGCCCAGAATTTGGTCTTGCACTGTACCTGCACTAAAATTCCCAATGCCCAGGCAGATTGGTTCCTGTCTTCTGCTTGAGCTCCATAATTTCTATTCTCATAGTTAATGGTAGAAAGATGACCTAGTACAAATAGTTAACAGCGAAAGAAGAGCTAGTGCAAATCATAGCAATTTGTAATTTATGAAACTTTTTATTTTGGTTTTGAAGAATATCATAATTCATTTTGTGAAGACAAATCCTTTAGGAAATGTCAGGAATGGCCCTGAAGGCAACATTTATTGCCTTATATAATCCTAGTTGCTACTTGTTAAACAGCACTGCTATTATTACTGTGTTTTGTCTGTCTTCCTCTGTAGCTTATTCCCTAGCATTCAGAGGTTCAGAGGGTCACATCAAGATGAAGAGTGGAATTGTGAGGTTGATTGGATTTGATGGGAAGAAAGAAAACAAAGTTGGACTTTTTTCTTTATAACCTGTTTTTGGTACGGTATAACAGTTGCCGTACTACATTGAGTCTATTCCATCATCCCTTCAGATTTTGCACATATAAGTATACATTAATGGCATTAAAGACTATGAATATAGGAAACAAACTCCTAAAAATTCAGCATACTTGCTTACACTACCTGTAAATAATCCCTGGTTCTAGAAATTGTTATTACAAGATCATTAATTCCACATAAAACAGTTATCAGTAGGCCTAGTGATTCTGAACAGAGAATGTCAATGTCATTTACTCAAAAATCTGTACAGCTTAGTGACAGTGAATGTATTTTAGAATTCAATACTTACTATGGCCTTGATTTTTGAGAAGAAGTTGCTGATTTATAGACCGTATGTAGAACCACCAAACAGCATCTACTTTGTTCTCTTTTGCTATCACATGTTCTTAGAAAATTTTGTCAGTATTACTGCATTATTCTTGCTCCAAACTAATTAGTGGCTGAAACAGCTGAAAAGGGATGCTGTGCTTCTGAACCAAAGAATAAATTTTCTGTTGCTAAAGGCAGTGGTTGTTTTCTTACTTTGTTTTCTTTTATTTTGTTTTTCTGTCTCTACTATCTACAGTTTTCTGGAGCAATTGTACATGGTTTCTAATGTGCTATCTTACATTCTTGTGCCTGCTGGTACATAACTTTTAATTGCCATCCAGTCAAAACATAAATAAGCTTACTGGTTAGTATAAATTAGTTTCCTTGCAGAAAATATTTTAATTGTATGTAAGGTTCTTTTATACATGAATTGTTGAATCCACCATCCATGGTATTCTCACTTAGGAAGCAGGATCTGCTATGGGCTGGATTTTTCTAAGCATACTAAAGGGCTTTATGATTTCAATACTTTTATCATAGTATGAGTAAGTTAGTTAATTGTCAGGTGAATGTTTTTAAAAACATGAGGATTGAGGGAGCCATACATTATTTTAGACCGTTGGGAAAACACTCAAATATGCATGCATTCCTTTAGAAGACTTTTATTTGTTTAAATCTTTCATGTTACTAATGAAGCTAATTTTGAGCAGTTTTAGAGGAAGGAATCAGGCCAGTCTCTAGAAACATCAGTGGCGCTATGTGGTAGTTTCACAGCTTTTTGCAGTCAGTTAGTGGCAGAGGTTAAGAGAACTCAACTGAATGATTTCTTTCCATCCCCTGTGAAACAAAGAATGCAAATATTGACTGTACGTGTATCAAAACCCAGACATATAATAACAAGTTAGATTCATAGCTTTTTTAGATTGATAGATTTTTTCTTTAGATTCATAGCATTTTTTTAATATGCAGTATGAATGGAAATCATTGTTTTGCTGAATTTGCTATAGAAGTCTGAAAAGTTAGCACTGCTACACTGCAAATCTAGAGTGAGCCTATGCTTTCCAACAAATGCTGCAGCTTTGTCTTAGGCGCTTTTGAACACTCACTCCCTTTTAATTAATTAAGTAAATTTTAATTTCCTTACCTTTTCCAAATAAGAAACTCCAGGGAGCACTTTCAGGAAATTTCATTTACTACATATGTTATCAACCTCATTCAGACTGAATAAAGGGCAGAGAATGCAGTTTGGCTTTCATTACTTAATATAACCTAGATTGTCATATAATGGAAGCTGTTCTTTTGGTCATATTTGCTAAAACACTATTTCAATACTATTTATAAACTACATTCTGTGCATTCGTGCATCTCCCTTCTCAAATCACAGTTCATTTCAATGATCTCTATGGTCTCTGTCTGTGTGCACTGGGCTGTCATGCCCTGTTTTCTCTCTGTGATTGACCCTGCTTGAGCAGGGGACTTGGACCAGATGACCTCCACAGGTCCCTTCCAACTTCAACCATTCTGTGATTCTGTGATCTTGAGAGTCAGCATAAAGCAGTAAGGGAGAGGTTGGCACCTTTTATTTGAGTTCCCACCTTCACACACGTTTAACTCATTTATATGGATGAATACTCTTTACTCAGTACTCTTCACTTAGTACTGTTGAGTTAGATTATGGGTACATCCTGCCTTGAGCATGTATCACAAACCACTTTATGCTGCTTCCATGTCCTCTGAATAGCTTGGGATAAATATATGGGAGCCGGGCTGTTGTTAAATGGTTCTATAACTTTGGGGTTTAGGTTTATCATACCCTTGGATAAGTGCCATTTCCTTCAAATTAATTTTCAGTCAAAGCAGGTAATATATTACTTTATGCAATTAAAACGTTTGTGAAAAAGAGATAAATAAAGAAAACCACAATGGATCTAGTTGCATGAAAAGTAAATATGACAGACCTCTGTCCTCATGTCCGGGGACTGCATATGCTTTCCTGATTCAGTTGCCAGGAATTCAGTCTTAGTGCATACTTTGCATCTCAGGTTACAGACCTGAGAGGTGGGGGCTCTCTTTCTTGGAATATAACCACTCAAGAAATCCTTCAGGATTACAATCAGCTTGAATTCACTTTGCTCATTTCCCTTTTCCACTGCAAAAGCACATGTTCACTTCTAATGCATTCAGAAAGCAGTCTTAATAGTCTGCTTTTGAAGATACAAAAGCTAGTTTGCCAAACTAGTTTCACCTCTTGTACTTCATGTAACTATTTGATTTAACAGATTAAACTCCCCACTAAACTGAGTCAGTATGTAGCTTTTAAGTGTCTCCGTCTACTGACCCATGTATTTCTTACCTATCTGTACATCAGCAAATATGCCTGATGAAGTATCTAATTGTGATTAATACTTGTAATTCATTGTGACTGAAACTGGGTATGATGGCCTCTGGGGGAAAATGGTTAGGATATTATGAGGTATTATATTCCAAAAATCCATCATTTAAAGATACTAGCTTCACCATTTAGCAAGGCAGTGAATTCAAACTGTTTGACCAGATGGCCATTGGCAACAGCAGATATATATTGGTGTTTGAAAGGCTTTGGGACCTCTGGAAGAAGGACATGAGGCAGCCTAAAAAGATATAGCTTTCAAGTAATAAAGTCAGAGTTAGAACAACCATAAATGAATGTGTTAGGAATGTCAAGAAAGGTAATAAAAAAAAAATACAGTTGAATGATTTACAAAAAGTATTTGCTTTGCCGTACTCTTGACCGAGGCTAGCTGGTTATTCCCGGGAAACATGGCAGATACAATATCTGAGTCATATGAGATGCAGCATGCTTTATGACAAAAAACAACAAGCAAAAGACAAAAACCAACAAGCAAACCAATGGCAGAGCTTATAATGGAGTGAAAATGCATTGAAATAGAAATACCAATTGATGCATGCACGCAACTAAGTAGTTGTGTTCACAGGCACACTGAAGAACAAAACTCACCAAGAAATCAGGGATATCAAGAGGACTGCAGAAGTCCACAAACTGTGAGCCCTCTTAGTGCTTTTCTGGATAAAGGATGTTTCAGTCTGATTGCACCTAACTTCATTGTTGTTACCCACAGGCTTTCATGTACTAATTTTTGAAAGTCACTTAGCAATTTGGTTCCATCAACCTTCATTTTTACTACCCTCTAATTCTGGAGGCATTTCTATGCCTTATCACACGCATACAACAATGCAGTATCTGACAAACACGGACATCCAGATGTGCTGACTGCAATAAGGTACAATTTATAAATATTTAAACTTCACTTTGTAAAAAAAATCCCTTGAAATTCAGCAATAATCCTAGAGCAGGCTAGAAACGTCAGGAAATGTCAGTGCTTGTGCATTGACAGATGCTTCAGATTATGACAGAACCAATTCTGTAGACGTTATACCTCCGTATGTGTATGACATGTATGTACATTATGTAATTTTTTCTTTCTCTAGTCCCCCCTGTTACTATCTGTGTACCACTGGCTTCTCAGGATGTTTCATAAGTCTGCTTGAGCATATTCACGCACAAAGGAAAAAGTGATTAGGGTGCCTGCACATGTTTCTATTTTTAAAAGCAGGATTTCTTTTAAGTGTTTTGCAAAAGCAGCACCAACTGAGAGCACTCACTCTTTCCTTTGTTCACATTCAGGTTTTGAACAGAGACAGGATAATCTTTTCATGGAATCTACTGGCCAAGCATCTTGTTCTAATTGTGCTCAGACATGGATAGTTAGAAAAAGAGTAAAAGAACCAAACTATTTTCCTCAGCTTCCACGAATCTACAGGTTAGGGAAAATTGTGAGCTAGAAGTTGTGTATTTGAATTTACCAGCCCTTCGTCAATTTTTCTTCCATGAATTTGCCCAAATAAGATTTTATGTGCTTAGTATTTTCCATGCAGTGACATGCACATTTAGAGTGTAGCAATGGAGGTTACTTTCGATCTTGTTGGTTTTGTTGGCTTACTTTTAGTATTTGTGTTGTACTTACAGTTACAATTCCTGTTTTAGTGCACATTTATAAGCTACTGTACTTTTTATTTTGAAGTAAAAGGGAAGCAAAAAGAACTGTTAGCATCTGGCAACCACACCTTGATTCATTCTAGCCCCCAGAGTCTTGGTATGGTGCATTAATTTTTCAGTTTGTAATTTGCCAGCTGCATTTAATGGAACCAATTTTCATTACATCTGTTCTATGGTTCAAAGAGCTCTTTCAGTTGCCAAAGGGGGCCAGCTTCACACAGATTCAGAGAGGGTGCTAATACACTGTATCTTGAAATATTAGATAACTAGGGATGGTTTTATAGCAAACAGATTATTTTTTACAGAGGCAAAGTCTATATTCATGACTTGCCACTATTAGAATTCAAATTTAAACTGCTTAAATCTCTTCCTCAGGAACCATATATTGATTTTCATGTCATTTTCTTCATAATACCCTCTGATTAATTATCTTTTCAATCAACTATATATTTCTGTTTATTGGTGAAAGAAGACATAATTATACATGAGTAAATCCTGTTTTAAAACTAAGAATAGTTTAGAAAAGTTTTCTAATGAAATACTAAAAGATATGAGGAATAACTGTGTGTAATTTTCAGCATTAAGACAAGGTATTTTTTATACTGAAACAAACTTGCATTACCAGGACAACTGCACATGTTGTGCATAATTTTAATCTTCATAAAATGTGTAGCAGTTGTATGGTATTAAATTCAAGATTCCAATTGACAGCAACTTTCAATGAAAAGGTTTTTCCTCATGGGCTGAAGAAAATTTGAAATGTTCTACTATACTTTGAAGTTCTAAAGCATCAGCCATATGAGAATTATAAAGCATTAATCCTGAAGAGTTTCCACCTGACAGTCATGAAATAACATACCTGTGTGAAAAGTGACTCAGTTTTACTTCCTCAGGCAATACTTTCCTTTTTTTCTGCTGCTTCAGAAATACCATACATCATGTCATAGTGAGAAGATGGCCTTGGAATGACTGGATCCTTTTGAAATCACTGAAGTCTACAGTATCACTGTATTTATCTAAGACATTTCAATGACATTTATGAAAGTTGTTTATACTAGAAGTTTTATTCTAGTTTCATAAGCCATGTGAAGGTTGCTCAAAAAAGTGATCAGTAAGTTATTTTCACTGTATTGTTTGAAACAGTTGTTGTCTGTATGGCTAAAAACAGAAGGAGCAAACATATTAGCAAGAGTTCATATGCAATTTAACAACATAACACACAAGGTAATGTATGTACATGTATGTACAATACTCCCTTATGCACTAGTTCACTTGCTTCTTTGATATCCGTGGGGTTATCTCCTGGTGATTTCAGTCAGGATCAGGACCTAAGATAACAGATTTTCATTTCAGAAAAAAATTATCTTCTTGTCTGTGAAGTATTTCTTTATTATGTACTCTGGCAAACACCAGGACAATGAAGTTTCCCCCTTCCCCTGTCTCCCCCAGTTTATTTTATATACTAAGCTAACGATCACATTTACATTTTCCAAAAGTAAAAACAAATCCTTGCAGTGGTTGGTGGCATTTTTTGTCGCTGAAACTGACTGAATGGGGGTTGAATGTGAATTACCCATTCTGAGGTAACCTTACAAAAATGCTTGGAAGAAGGAAGAAGCCCAGGAGAGGGGTGAAGGACACTCACTCCAGGTCTGTATTTCAACTGCAAGATTCAATGTCACAATATTTGTACACCAGGAATCGCAGAGAAAGAGCAAGAACAGCCTCAGAAGGGAAATGAAGGCTTCTCAAGTGTTTTTGTGTTGCAGTAATTGGTATGGAGGAACGCTTCATACTCACTTTAAATTAAAATTCACTACAAAAGAAACAGCTGGAGGTGTCTTGTTACCGTGTGCATTGCCACAACTGGAGACTAACAAAACAGGAAAAGATTATAAAATGTGGTGATGTAAAATGAAGTTTACTAGGTTTCACTGAACCATTTGAGCTTTCCTGTACACAAATGCAATCTAATTCCTTCCTACATTACTGTACCTCTTATTTTAATTTCCTAGTCATTGGTTTGTTATATTTAGATGTATCTGGAATTAGTTGTTTATATACAGTAAGTGTCAAAATATTTCCATTGCAAAGACACAAAAATAAGTGCATGTGTAAAAGTACAGTTGACACAGAAAAGGATAAATCATGTTTCAAAAGAATCCATTTGTGGTCAGTAAGCTGTGGTCATTTGTAAATGTCTTTTTTTTCTTTTCTGCTACTGAACAAATCCTGAGTACTTAGTAGCATCAAAATTCTGACACCACCTTTTCTTGAGATCTGGCTTTACTACCAAAAAGATCACTATATGAAGCTCTTGCCGGTCTTCCACTGGTTTTCTTTGATTTCCTTTTTTTTTGCAAAATTTGCTTTTGCTTCACCCACTCAGAAGATCCCAACTCAGCTTTTTCCTAGAATCCATAACAGCTGATAACAAAAAAGAGTTTTTAGCCAGAAAGCAATAGATAGAAACTACAGCAGGACAGCCTCTATCATCCTAACTTTGAATAGATGCATGTCTAGTGAAAAGGAAAGCAGAGCGACCAGAATTAAGTGCTCCTCAGTACATTAAAATGACATTTCCAGTCCATAGATTCAGCTTCACCTACGGTCACGTCCTGGGAAAATAACAGTTTAAGGAATGAAAATCCCTCAAAGAATATTTCATCAAATCAAAATTCAACCTAAAACATTTTTTCAAATAAATTTAGCTAATAGTATTCAAATAGTATTCAGCTGTCTTCTTCCACTTTATGTAGAGTAAGGATGACATTTGATGCACAATGGACTACATATTAAGTTAAACATTAAATTTACTGATATAGAAATATTTTTAGGCGTCTTGCTCAGAAAACAGGAAAGTAACAGAAAGGTATGGATATTTGCTTTAGATTGGACTACGTACTACCAGGAAAAATTATGTGTTCCAGATGAGTAAATAAACTGAGAGACTAAGGACTGGAAACACTGCTTAGAGGCTAGTGTGTAGAGCACATGAGCTCACCTTGCTTTTGTTTACTATTTTGTCTTCTGTTCTCTACTGAGGTTGCCTAGTTGTCTGTAAAAATATTCCTTGGTAATTCATGAAGGAGAGAAGGTAACATCATCCAGAGAGGACTTCTGTAATCCTACAGAGAGCACATTTTGCTCAGTGTGGATTTGTGATGTCATGCCTCCTTAGGTGCTTTGTCACTTTTCCAAAGCATGTAACTTCTAAATATACATATTATTCCAAAAAGCAGTGCTGCTTTCTTTATAGTAGAGACTTACCCCTGTGCTGAGTATGGCTTAGTCCACATACTTACTTCTCATGGCCTGTCTTTTGATAATTCAACTCTTGTGATTTAAATACGGAACAAGGGCATTGTTCTGTCAAAATCAAGATGGTGAAAGTTGAAAGAAATAAGTAAAAATAATTTACATTGTTATCTGATGCTACTAATCAATCAAAAACTTGCAACAGTTTCTTACCAATGGATGCAGTAAATTTAATATTTGTTTATCATTAATTGGACTGTGACATAATGAAAGGTACTACATACAGCCAAGGACTTGGGAACCTACATGCAGAGCCTGAATTTTAGGTCCTCCTTCCTCCCTTCTGCAGAAGTCAATCCTAACCTACAGGATCATGTTTCCTCCTGTGTCTGTCTCCACTTTCTGGCCCCATCCGTCATTCCATTCCCCAACCTGTAGATAGCTCTGATGGCGGGGGCAGGGCTAGGGAAAAGCAGATTTGAGATTTACCTTTTAGGCTCTAAATTAAAGATCAGGATTATCACATCTTGATTAGTACACTAAACTGTCTGTAGATGATCTGAGGAAGGAGTGTGGGGATGCACAAGTGGAAGTACTGTTTATCTCCTTTGTGATGCACCTTAAGAATGACCATCAGATTTTTTCATATTCTCTGTTGTGACCGGTCCACTGGTTTCAGGTCTTTAAAGAATGACCTAAATTCTGCAGTTAGTCGGGATAGGTCACAAATAAAGTACTGAGGTCTTCAAGAGAGGGGCTGTTCTAGGTATGTATAAATAAACGCACACCAGAGATTTACATAGAATTGGGGCACTTTTGTGTATACACAGCATCTCCGAGGACATTTTAACTACTCTAGTTTTTTATTAAAATGCACAAATTTCAACCCTCATCCCACTTGAGGTGCCAAACTTCTTCACTTTACCCAAGCTTAATATATTGTCATTGTAGAGATTAAAAAAAAAAAAAGCTCAAAAGAGTTTGTTATATAGTAAAAAGACAGCACCTATACTGTATGTTTTATAAAAATACACAATCAGATCTGGTAGTGGGATCCAACCAGCATTTTGACTCAAAAATTTTTTGATACGTGTTAATGATAAAAAATGTACATGTTAAATGACCCATGTATCTGTCAATTATGATTGTGACACGAGTATGCTTACTTACAGAACTTTCTTTGTATCTTTTCAGCTTTCCTCAGCATTGGTCTTTATTTTCTTCTAAGCAGCTGTGATCACTTTCAGCTTGGAATCATACAGGGATTTAGCTAGTGTAGTGTGCATACCTTTTGCTTGGGAAGAACCAAACAGTCTGCTAGCAGAGAGTAATCTTTGTTAGTGGGCACAGAGCTGTGCAGCAGGAGCTTCATGAACTTCTGATTTTTAGCTAGAAACCAAATGTTTAATCACTGATCTGTGTGTATTTTAGCCTACTATGTGTTCAAATCATCCTTTTTTAAATGCATATTTCTATGACATGACATCAGTATGCCAGGTGATTCTGGGTTTAGCTTATGCAATTCTATGGGGAAGATTGTCTTACATGCATCACCAAAGTCAAATTCTAAGCCTTTCTAAGCTTATTTTTCTAAAAACTTTCTTGAGAAAGAAATTGAGTTAGATTTGCACAACCCGTATTATATAAACCAATATCACTTAATATTTTCACTTTTGTCTAGGATAATCTTAAAAAGCTTTAATTATTCCAGCAATTTCCAAGGCATTGGAAGCAAATCTACTATTCCTAGGTTGTTTTTTCTTTTTTCCCAGCAGTACATACCGTCATTTACCATTTACTCTTCTGATACTTCATGTAACCTGCTAAACATTTGGATACTGCTGATGCTGATCCTTTTTAGCACAATAGGCTGAATTTATTGGGTCTGCTATTTTTAATACATTTAAGTTGTCTAAATAGTCTTTAATGTACTGTCCTTTCCAAGGCTTTCTCATTACTCCTTTCCTCATTTGCTACCATTATTAGAATCTATTTTCCATTAAGATTTTCAGTCCAGACTGAAACAAAAGCTCTCTTTGCAAATCTTTCTTCCGTTTAGTGAGTTACTTTCCGTATTTCCTTTTAGCTTTCACTGTGCTCCCCTTGCTCTTTGTGTGCCTGAATGCAGCCTGGTCCCCTTTCATATCTGTTGGAATACACCCTTTTGTACCTTATTTGATACAGTAGTTGGCTTTGGTTGTCTGTGTTTTGGTCTGCCAGCACAGAGTAAGCCACAGAACTGAGACCACAGAATAAGGTCCTTAAGGTGAGATTTTGCCTGATTTATGGCTAGGAAGTACAACACCAGTGCTACCATAACTAGTTGCTGTTCTTGTTTCCTTTGTGCATATGGAATAAAATACATTTTTCAGCAACGTCCAAGGTACCTGACAAAATCACTACCATGAATTTCTGTTCTGTTAACTTTTTCATTAAAAAATTTAGCTTTTTCATGAACGTATTTAAATGGCAATGAAAGCAATCATCTTTCTATACTTTTATTTATTAGTAGTACAGTGGCACATAAACAACTGTAATAATTGTGACCAAATATGCATCAAATTCATTGCTGCATAGTAATACCCTGATCATCTCCTTGACTTCAGGAAGTTAAAATTGTATGACAACCCAGAATCTGGCCAATTAAAAATGAATTAGATTACTGTTAATATAGTTGAATAATGTTGCATATAAGGAAAGCTGAAATAAAAAAAATATTGATTTGAATCATTGTATTATGTTTAAAAAAATTAAATTCCTTCCTATTTCAATGGTGCAGTATGTAATGGTGTTGCTCTGCAATATTTTAGTTCAGTTAAATGTCTCATTAAGAAAAATCAACTTGCTGATATATCATTGCTTTGCAGAGTAAATTTTAATGAGTGAAATTTCACTAATGAGTAAAATCCATTTTCCAAAGAATAATTTTTCTTTTATGGAGGCTGAGTGCATTTGTAATAGGCATGTTTAGGTTTAAAATTATTATTGCTCCTATGTTGGTTCCTATTTAGTGTAGATAAGTATATTTTCATGAAATTTAAAAGAATTATTCTTTATTTTAAATATCTTAATTATGTTATATATTTGAAGTATTTTTAAAACTGCTGGACTGCTACCTTCCAGAAGTAAGTAGCTTTTCCGTATTTTATATTTCAGTGAAATAATCCACATTTATATATTTATGTAAGCTGAAAATTATCGAGTTGTTTGGACTTGACACAATACTAAAAAAATGTAGACCTCACAGCCTTTTCCATACTGACCCCAGGCATTTGGATATGTAGTTTGAGATTAGTCTTAACATGAGCTATCACACTTTTTTTTTTTGCACAGACAAAAAGATATACATCTCTTTAGTTTGACAGAACTACACCCCTGTCATTGGGGCAATGTATTCTGCAACAGAGACCAAGAAGCTGTGCAAAGGAAAGTTTTGTTCAGTATTTAGAAAAGAGGAATATTCAATTCTGCAGCCTAAGTCAGTTTGTTTCCCACATGTTTCTGTTTTCATTGTAAGGGGGGCTGTTTTTAAGACTCATACAGAAGAGAAACATGGTGAGAATCAGTTGTACAGATTCACACCTGTGCTACTATTAAGACAAGTCTTTAGTTGTAGGTAGACCACATAGCATTACAGTTAATTGCCTCCAATTGCTTTAGTTTCATTTCCTTGTAACTTATGACAATTGTGAATTGTTCAGGCACAAGTTGTCTATTCCAACCAGTTTGAGTCAGGGAACAGATAATAAATGCTTGAGGAAGATAAAATGGTTTATTGGATGGCTGTCTATTCTCTGAATGAGGTAGATATCCAAATTGCAAATGATCATAAAATTTAAAAGGTATTTGGTTTTATCATTAGTTTAAGTGCATGAATAAGTATTTATAGGTTAGTATTAATTTTTGGCATTTGCAGTTGTAAGTCCTTTGACATTCATGTGTTAATCCTAGTTAAATCTTGCATTTGGTTTCTGTTTTTCTGATGTAACCTATTGTATTATACTGGCATCATACACACTAAGGGATTGGACAATACATAATATATAGAAAGACAAAAAGCAGGGTAGTTTTATGAAGAAACACAAAAGCAGGTAATAGAACTGAAATACATCTCGCTAATTCTAGTCTATTTTTCACTAACATATTTACTTGTGTATCCATCTACTAATTTTACTCACACTAGGAAGATACAGATAAAACAGATACAAATAGTGGGGTATATTAATAGGAACAAGAGAAAAAAAAAGAGCAGGGGGAACATCAAAGACAGATGCATACCTTATGTTGAGAGCTACAGGGAGAAGAAGAATATGACATGATATGACAAGGCATCACCACAAAAAGTGGGAGAGCAAGTGGCATGGGAAAGAGGATGAGGAGAAGACTGCTCTGTAACACCTACGTATTCCCTACCTGTCAGCATCTGTTTTCTGAGATTGATGAGGCAGAAGGATCTGCTCTACTGTACTAAAGCACAAGTTTCTCTTACAGCAGCACAGTAGCAAGATTCAGGAGCTAATGGAAGAAGTGTTCAGGAAAGCAACTGAGTAGTCTTGAAAATACCTGAAAGAAAGTCTGTAAATTGTAAACTCTCAATCAGTAATATTTAGAATTTTTTAAAATAGTTTTGACTAGATGTGATTTCTGCCAGCTGAAAGCTGCTCTTAGTTGTTTAATGCTGCTGAAGTCTGTTGCTGTTGAGGGCGTGCAGGTTTTTTTTGATAGCCTACTTTAAATCCTGCAGCATTTATGCATGCAAGAGATATACTGTAAGGAGACTCTAGTTTTATTTGGGTGAATCTGCTCAGTTACCATGGTAGGTCATGGGTCAACTCCCTGTCAATATCAGTGCCAGCATCTTATTGATATGAAATTAATCTGGCCCTTAAAGCACAACATACACATGTAGCTCTTTGTGAGTTTCATAAATTCAGTATCAAATTCTCTACAGTGCCATTTTTCATTATTTTCTCAAAACATGCTGTAGTTTTTATATTTTCTTCAACATTGTATTGAACACCATTTAAAAGACATTCCATTCTCAAAGATATCTTTCAACTAAAACTTGAATTAAAACATGAACAGATATTTTACAATGGATCATTTCCAGGCATTTTGGAGGAAAACTAACATTTGCATTTTGTTTTGTTTTTCTCTCTTCAGAAATAGATTTTCCTGTTTGAACAGACTATAAGAAGAACACCTTTAGACTATCTAGTTTACAAAATCTGGGACAAAACACTGGGATTTTGTAAAAATCATAAGATCCTAAAAGAAAGAGTCTAATTTTGAAAGACATATGATAACAATACATGTATTGAATTTCCTAGTCATTAAGAGAGTAATGGCTACTCACATTTCTCAAATGCAGTCATCCAGTGTTTAGAGAAATCTTTATTAAAAAAATGACCAGACATTAAAAGTCCTTCTCTTGTAAGTGTAGGCACTTAATTGACTGCTCTGATCATTAAAATAAATTAGACTACATTCTCCACAACTCCCCATGGAACTTTTATCTCAAGAGAGAATTGTAAAACAATTCACTGTTGCAATGCAAAAGAGAAAACCATGTTTTCTATACAGTGGCTGTCCCCAAGTATGTCCATTTCTTTTTTCCCTTGTCTTTGGTCTGTCTTCCCTTAAACCAGATTAGTTAAGCTGCTATCACTTCCTTTTCTCTCTCTCTCTCCTTCTCTACAAGACAGTTCAAAGTCTGCTTCAATCTTACAACTTTATTTTTGAAGTTTCAAGAAAATATGATTTACCAGAAAAGTCTAACTTTTTCAGATGGTGTAAGAGCTGTAGTTGGGGGTAGCAATTCTAGTAAGCATTGCTTCCAAGGTACCTCACTTTTTGTGACTGTTTAACTAATTTTGCATTCCACATGTTAAAGTTGTATTTCTCCTGCTCAAAGTCCATTATAGTAATACAGTGTCACTCATGTTATCAGCAGAGAAAGCATGATCAAGCAATTGTTGATGTAACCCTTATATTTCTATTGGATTTTCATCAAAGATTCTGTGTCCACATGGTTTCTTAAAAATTACTTTGTCTAAGGTGATCTTGAAAACTTTCTGTTCACTTTCTAGGTGCCATATAGATCTTACAATAATAGGACTTGAAGGTATCTCAAGAGGTCATTTAATCTTCTGCCAAAGACAGAATCTGCTGTGCTTATGTCATTCCTGTCAAACATTTTTCTAACCTGCTCTCAAAGACCTCTAACCTCTTCAGGCAAATTATTAGGATGCCTCTAGTTTGAAAGATTTTTCCTAATATCTAACTTGAGTCTTTCTTGTTACAGTTTAAATTCAGTAAAGTTTACCCTGTCCGACAGGAACATGAAGAATATTTCTTTTCCCTATGTTCATGTATTCCCCCCTCTTCTTGTTTTTCTAAATCCCTGCTTTCCATAACTCTCTGAGATATATCTTTCTCAAAACTGGGTTCCTAAAATTGGACCCAGTAAGCACCTACTGTGTTACCAGTGCCAGGCAGAAAGGAAGATTGATTTTGTGTGTCTTGCAACCTACCTTTCTATTGTTGTTCCCAATCTGATTGCCTTTTTCATAGCAGTAAAATATTTGTTGACTCATGCTGAGTGTGTGATCCTGTGCGACCCCAGATTGCTTTCTACAGAATTATCAGCAATATAATCCCTGTCATACAATTGGTCATTCTTTCCTAAGTGGCATATCATCAATCAAAGGTTTTGATCAGCTTCTTGATTTCATCACCTCTGCTCTGAGACACAGAAATAACTTTAATCATGAAAAGACACACACTCAGCTTAATCTTTCATCTTAGGACTTCTGCAAAAGTATAAACATATCATATTACCAATCACTGTGATTTTTGTAATTTTACAGATTGTTTTGGAAACTGTGACTTCTGTAACACTTGCAAATAATTTCTGTTGGTTTTCAGAGATTCAAGGCTTCATTCAGAGTTGTATATAGATATGTATTGCTTTATAAATATACACACTATTATTGTTTGTAAGATCCTTATCCTACAGAACTCACTTTTAAAAGAGACAGAAAAAATGATAGTATCGCCATGTTGTCAGATTTCTTAAAGGACTCTGAATATCAAGTGTCAACTTAATGCTTTTTCTTTTCATTACAGCTCCATTTGTTTCTTTGAAGGTTTGTTAATTTACCCTTTGAGGTGCAGCTAGTAACCTTTGTACATTTCATTGTATTGCTACAAATTAATTACAAGAGGAATTAGACATGTAATATGCAAAGACCAAAAAAACCAGATCTATATCATTATGTAGAAATGGTAATCACAGGACCAGAGAAATGTGCCTTTTCTGTGACACAGTTATATTTTCTTTTGATCAAATTATCTTTTAAGAGCTGTCATATGCTGGGGAAGTGAATGAATAGATATAAGTTACACCTTCACCTTCCCTCTCTTCATGAATTTCATCTCCTTACAAAGATCTCGATTAGGTTTTTTTTCATTTTCACCAGGAAAGTGAAAGGATGACACATCTTGGATGCTTTAAGGGTATAACATTGTATTTTAGTATAATTTGACCTTTTGAATAATGTTGTCTTGTGTTTGCTTTTGAAGACCTAAAGTAAGTTGTAGCCCAAGACAAGTTGTTACATTCTTGGCTGTGATCTGTTTTCAATTTAAAATAATTCCTTGCTTTTCCCAAATGCAAGCTCTTCCAGGCTGGCAAAAACCAATGAGGCAACAAAAATAAAGTCGTTTTTAGAAAAATGAGCTAGGGGACTTATGTTCATATGAACAACTGTTAAGTTCTTCAGGCTGTATTCAGCCATGCTAAGCTGTGACTGATTTTGAACCATTTACTTTGGCCCTATCAACATGAGGTTCCAGATTTAGAGTATGACATTTTGGGGATGTATCTTGCATGTATCTCCTCAAATTCAACAGATTTTTCCCTGGAGACATGCTTAGTAGCCTGCAACTAGTAAAAATGTAAAAAATTATTCCAATAGTGGATTTGTTGGAAAACCTAATATTATTTAAATATAATTAAGTCTTCATTACAGAAGTTAAATAAATAGGTGCTTGCCAGAACTTAAGAAGACTGTGTGTGATGCAGGTGCTTGTGTTTTTTCCCGGCTACAGGTTCTCTTTCTCACCAAAGGAAGGAGGGATCATTCTCCTCTCTTTTCTTCCTGCTCTCCCTCACTTATTTTTTTCTTTCCCAGCTTCCAGACTACAAGTCAGTGCCCTTTCATTAGCTGTAGTATCTCTATAATCCTTCTCTGAGCCATTGAACATTTTAAAAAGGCAGAAAATTACCCAGGTTGAGTTTTACTGCCGTTTTAGTGAGTTCTACTTGCCTTCAGAAGGGTGCAAGGCTAACATGGTAATGCAGAGGGTGGAATAGAGGAACAAGAACTCCCATTTTTAATGACTGTGAGTTGTTCAGTTGGTTCAGTGGCTCTTTTGGAGCCATAGGCTGACTAAGCTGAATAAAAATACTGCTTGTCCATGCAAATCTTGTTTTCCTTATCTCCATAAATGATCATGTCTTCGAAATGATGATTGGCACAAAGGCAACTTCTGGCTAACTTGTAAATCATTCATCCCTAGTATATACTAATCAACATGGACTTTGTTTTTGTCACAAACAAGATAATTTAATCAAATAATCAAATAGAAGAAGTCATCAGTTGCAAATTATCACTTAGCAGTAGAAAATGCATGTTATTCCTCTTTGTGCAACACAGTCTCTTTCTGGAAATTAAAGGAGATACAGTCCTTGAATGTATGTGCAGGAACATGCAACATGCAATGCCATATCACACACAGCTCAAATTTGCATTTAACTCACAGGGTATGACTAGAAGTAACGTAAGAGGTGATTATCTATTTAGTTGGCAAGCAAGAATATGCTCCAAAAGCACAGCAAGGGGAGACTTCAGCAGTTAGAGGGGTGATTGTTTTCACTTTGCATGCTTTGAAAAGCATGCAAAAATAACATGGTTTTGTATGTTTTGGCAGAGAAGACTTTTTTTTTTTTTTTCCTGATAGTGGAGATTGGCAGTGGTGGGATTTTCTTCACATTTTCTGCATTTTGGTGGAGCTTTTTCCTTTCCATTTTTAGGTTGGTTGTTTAGATTTTTTTGTTCCTTTTTCCTTTATTCCTTCTCTTCTTCATTTGTTTTAGAATTTTTATTAATTTGGGCATTTTTATGTAGGTTTTTTAGTAGGTCTTTGTGGGGCTGTTGTTCTTGCTCTGGTTTTGTGTTCTGATTTTTTTTTTATGTTAATCTAAATTTCTGCTTTTAGTTGCTTCTGGTGCCTTCTAGAAACTTCTGCAGCTAACAGTTTTTCTTATTTTAAACGCCTGATATATGTAAAATTTAGACATCCCTTTTCAAATCTTAGGCATCCCTTTTTGATTTAATGGCAAATGTTGATTTCTGCTCTGTAAACTCACTCTCAAGGAATTGCTACATAGTAAGCAATTGTCACATCATACATCTGACACATGTCAAGAGTAATGGTAAAGGTGATTGGTTATCATTGTAATCATTCATCTTTCAGCAGAAAAAGTGTTGTATTTAAATGGCATTTGTAACTGGTATTGGTACACAACACATTAGCATGGTGACAAAACGGTCACTTTGGCCTGCCACTAAAAACCATATATTTTGTTTGGTTCCCAAAATATCTCCAAATAAATCTCAAAACCAGCCAGACCTCCAGATTTAAATGTAAAATAAGGTATTACAGACCAGCTGCTGAGTTGTTTTATTAACCTATAGCAAACTTTTTTAAAGATGAAACCTTTTTTAAATAGAAATGCAAATATGTAATATAAATCTGTAAGCATTACTATATAGGACTAATTTAAGAGGTTGTTCATCAAAATGTATTTCTTTCAAATGGCCATCATCTATGCTGCAATAACAATTATCATTCTTCACCAAACATCAAAGCAATAAAGCATAGAATACAAGCACTGTAGATCAAAGAGGGGGAAAAGTGTCTTTAAAAATAAGCACTTGACAGAAATAATGAATATTTGAACTTGAAGACTGAATTATAGTATTGAGCTAACTTGATGGCTACTGTCTTGCATTGTTATATGCGATTGAGATTTTGTAGTTGTTTTGAATTCCTACACTCTTAGCAGACTCTGCTAGAGTTACCATAAAAATGGTATTCTCAAATTAGCTGATATTACTCACAGATTTTCTTCTCTCATAAAAAGCAACATGAATTCATGAAGATAGGGGTGAGAAATGACTTTTGCTCTGGGAAAAATTGCAGTTTAAGAGCTAGTGGAAAAACTCAAGACTTCACTTAAAATAAATCAGCATCCTGAGTTTATGGCTCAGAGCAGTGAAAACTTCCCATGATACATTTCATACCTTAGCAATAGATTTATTTTGCTTTTCGAACAGGTTTTTCAGATCTATCTAAAAAGTGCTCACAGGGGAGCTTGCACATATGATCAGCTGTGTCAATTGGATGAATCAGAACAGTCCACATTTCTACAGAATTTTTCTTGTTTGATGTGAACACAAGGAAGAAAAAATCTATAATTCTGGACTAGATAGATATACCTATGATATTTAAATTTATGAAACCTGAAACATCACAGCTATTGTTCATGCTAGAGTTGAATCTGGTGAGGGATGTCAAATGCGATGAGAAGGGCTTCTATAAGTACATAAGCAGCAAAAGGAAGACTAGAGAAAACACAAGCCTGCTGCTGACTGGGGCAGGGGCACTGGTGATATAGAGCATGGAGAAGGCTGAGGTACTGAATGCCTCCTTTGCCTCAGTCTTTACTAGTAAAACCAGCCTTCAGAAATCCCTGCCAGAAACCAGGGGGTAAGTCTGGAACAAGGAAGATGTACCCTTGGTGGAAGAGCTTAAGGTCGAGGAACACTTAAGTAAACGGGACAGAGGTAAGTCCATGGGCCCTGATGGGATGCATCCATTAAAGTTGATGGAGGTGGCTGATGTCATTGCAAGTCAGCATTAGTTCACAAGGGGAAGTCAGACATAATCAACCTCATGACTTTCTACAATGAAGTGACTGGCTTGATGGATGAGGGAAGAGCAGTGGATATTGTCTACTTGACTTCAATAAGGCTTTCAACACTGTGTCCCATAACATTTTCATAGAGAACTTGTTGAAGTGGGGACCAGGTGAGCAGACAGCAAGGTAGACTTATGAACAGCTGAACGGCCAGGCCCAGAGGGCTGTGATCAGTGACATGAAGTCTAGTTGGAGGCTAGTAACTAGTGGTGTACCCCAGGGGTCAATACTGGCTCCAATCCTGTTTGACTTCTTCATAAATGGTCTGGATGATTGGTTAACTGCAAATGCACAGTAAAATTCTTTTAGTTTAATCATGATATTGTTGATCTTCATTTTGTTTGGACAATACTGGTTTATGCTAAATTTGCTTTCTGATTCAATGGGTGCCATAAAGTTAAGAAAAATATAGTTTATTGTCTTCTGATTCAGATGTCTTCTGTCATTTATATAGCCTGAGACTGGAAAGCAAACATATCTGACAAACTATTTCCAGATAAGCAAAAGCAAAGAAAATCTTAACTGCTACTTAAAACATCAGAGATTATTTTTAGGCTTTGAAGATTCACTTTTATTTTTAGAAGTGTAAGGTGTTTCCCTTCTTCTTTCCTTTTCCCTTTTCTTTTTTCCCTTTTCTCTTTCCCTTTCCCTTTTTTCTTTATTATGTGCTTGTACAGTGTTTGTGCTTGAGCTCATAATGAAGCACTTTTGATCAGCACTAAAAAGGTCTACTGGTTGAGTCCTTAAATGCAAAACTTCTGATGAGAATAAACCTCAAGGTCTCAGAATGCACTTTTCAGATCTACTGTATGAATAAGTGTCAGGTCCCAGAGTAGATTGCATAAATCTTTTTGGTTGAGCTTGGCGAGTGCAAAGCTTAATACCCACAGGCTCGCAGTCTTTTTGAAGGTGATTATAATTCAGCACCAGCTTTGCATCCTGGATAAAGGTTCCCCTTGAACACAAAGTATGTTACATGCTTGTGTGCTAGTGATCAAAATACCCGGAGGGTTGTCGCTCTTGCAATTCTTAAACCTCCAAAATTATGTTAAAATGCTGTATCCAATCATCTAAGCTGTAAATTCAATTGTTGTAGATTGAAGGCATAGTTCTACCTCATATGCCAAAACCTAATTTCAGTCATAATATTTCTGTTACCATACTCCATGGTGTAGCATAACTCAGGAGATCTACTGAAAGTTTATAAATGGTATGTTTAAGATTTTGCGACAATTTTTTTTTTTTAATTGCACTTCGTGGTAAGGATTACTGCCTGAGGAAGAAAATATGTACTTTAATTTTCCAAACTAATGTAGGCGATAGATGTTCATCGATGCTTGTTTAGGATAAATTTGCAGTAATACCACATAGACTTTGAAGATTTAGTTGTTATTGATAAGGAACACCTTATTTTTTTTTTTATTTCTTTGTTTTGAATCTTCATTTAAGTAACAGTCCCAAGCTTGTCAGTTTGATAGTTCTATTAAAAAATTTCTATTGTGATTTTTTTAAGATACTGTGAACTGTTATGTTTTTTAATACCAATTGTCTCCAACCTCTCACTAGCAAAATACTAAAGATAATAGTGCTTATTATCATAACAGTCTATTCAAAAAGATTATTTTTGAAACTGTACATTATTAACCTCATAAAAAAGATTTTTGCTAAACTGAGCTTGAGTGTGATCTCAAATTTTATGGCATATACTACTGAAAATTTCCTCCAACTTTTAAAAGAGTATATCATAAATCCTAAATTTAGATACAGCTAAAAATAAATTCACAACATACTTGGTTTTCCTTTGATTACAAAGTAACAAACTAATTTGCAAAATTCAGTGATTCACATGAAGTCTCAGCATGGTGAAAATTTGTGAGATTTAGCTGACCTTTAAGCCTTATTGTTCTGCTTTTAAATTCAAAGGCTTCTGTAATGAAGAGTTTAATAAAATACTATACAAAATTCCTCTTTTATTAGTTGGTGGTCACCTGATGATATAGAGTCAAAAGGAAACTTATATTCTAGTGAGATTCTTTTGTCACATATCATCAGCTTCCAAATTGTGATCAAACCTAACTTAAGTATAGTTTAACTGAACAGTTTCATCTCCTCTTGCTAGTAAATTCTTAAGACCATTTTCTTTCAGCCTAACTACTCTCCCAGAAAAGGAATATAAGCCTCTTTGCTTGGGAAACAAGTACATCTGACATTCTTATACACTATTGGGAGGTATTACAGAAAGCTTCTTCCCTGGGTTTGTAGACACATCCAAAATATTGACTATAAGGTCAAACAAATTGCAAAATTTGCTATACATATGTAGACTTAAAGTGGTTTACCAGAGTTAGCAACTACTCTCACTAAAAACAAACAAATTGTTCTTAATAGTTGTAAGCTATAGAGACACTTTTGGAAAATTATACAGATATGTGCTATCACTCTCAACGTTTATTTATATTGGTGGTTATGCCATACTGCTATGTCCTGGTTTTAATTTTATGTTGTTTTCAGTGAAGATAGACATTTATTGTATATGTATTAGTAATACTGTCTACTTGTACTGTATCTAATACACCAGTGTTACATGGATATTAGGTGCTGTAATGTAGATAAATAGCCACAAAAAGCATCTTCTCCATCACAGCGGTACTATTATAAACATTTAAGTTACACTTAAGACCTGTAAGGTGGTGAATTAACTCATTTTTTGGTAAGTGTCCTAATATTAATTGATGCTTACATTCTTACTATTTCCTGTTTATCTCTCTTTCTCTCCATATATAGGTAAACATGTATATACACACAAATATGTACAGTGATATGCACAATGTGTGTGTGCATTCAAATGTGCGCAAACATGCTCATGTCTTATTAAATCTTCCTTGGCAATTGTGCCTTTTCTGTTGATGTGTAGAGTTTGACCAGAGGCTAGGAAAAGAGTCATCATTAAAGATGGGTCAAGTCTTTTCTTCTTCAACCTATCCTTCAAGCTTATGTACAGTAGAAAGTTGTAGCACTTAGTTGTAGCCGTAACAGTATTTATATTTGAATTCCATTTGGGATGCTGTTAGGAAGTTCCAGTGAAGTTTTTCTTAGTTTTCACTCTTGTGTTTATACTTAAATCAGTATAAATAATTGATATACTGGTATAACACCAAACTAGGGGCTGCATTAAGATCACTGTTTTCATAAAAATAAACACCTATTACTGAGTATGTTAGAAAAGTAAAACTTCTTAAGTCATGATAACATTATGGTGGTCATGGTGTTCTCATGCTACTGAGAAGACTCACTTTGGATTTCAGCCTAACCATCAGTGTTAAGTCAATCTATAATCATCAAAGCCTTTCACTACCTCTGTTGCCCTAATTTTCTAAAGTCTTTGAGGCAATGTTGAAAACCAGACGGACCTTTTCCTGGCCAGAAAAGTTTTATTCAGCTATGGGAAACTATGATCTGTACAAAACAAGTAGGATGTTTTGGGTTGGGAGGGAAGCGGGGAAGGTTGGGTTTTTTCTTCAAATTACTTTATACTGTTGAACTTCCAGAATAAAGGATTTTAAAAGTTCTGTGTCCTAAAGGTGAAACTCTGTTTCTCCCAAATGTGAGGAAAATGTTTAGCAGAGTTACCAGGACTGCCAAGCATGTGAAATTATGATTTTGGAAACAGAAGGGATTGCCGTTCTTGTGTGCAAATCTTTATACTATGCTGCTTTTTTGGAAGTACTTTCATTATATATGATAGCTTATCTCAAGGAGAAACATAAAACTGTACCACAGATTTTAAAAAAATAAAAATTTCCCATGATAAGGAAAAAAAAAACAGGATCAGAGCAATAGATTGATGTATCAGCCAGTTCTAAAAAAATTGGAACAAAACTCTAGTCTCCCGAGTCCACTGCTATGCTGGCTTTACAGCAATGTTCAGAAATAATTATGGGGAAAACACTGAAATCCTTTTTTAGGTAGTTCTTTCTCCTTTCTCCTCGCTTTTATATGCAAAAAGAATAACCATTTTGTGGAGCAAGCTCAGGCAACCTTTCAGGGCTCCTTTCCATGGAAGCAAGATCCTCGCTCAACGGTAATGTCCTTAGAAATGTGAACTGAGATGCTCCACTCTGCTAAGCTAGTAGTGTCTAAGGACACACAGCGTAGCAGAACTGTATGTGCTTGCTGCCTCTGAACTGTCTAAGGAATGAGGCATGGTTCTTATGAATGTCTGTCTTGGCTCTGAATATCTAAATTCCACCTGAACAGCACTTCATTTTCCCAAATAGTTGTCTTATCTAGTCAGTTAATGAGACCAGAATCTCATTTATTTCCCTAAGATCTGTACCCCACTGTGTTATTACTTCCTCTGTTGTGACTTCAGATGCTATTGTTTGTGATGAAGCTTAGTATCAGTTTTATCACCAGGTTTTGAAGAGCTGTCAAAATATTAGGAAAAGAAACAGGAGCATTATGCTCTGGAACTGCATTGCCTTTTGAAACACTTGGCACTTTACATCAGAAAGCTAGTAGTATTGTTTATTTATTTTTATAAATATTTTTAAAACATCTCATCCTTTGAGAATGGCCATCAGTATATTTTTTCCCTGGCTGGAGATGGTGTCAGTAAAAGCATGCTACATTTACAGCTAGTGACAAGTCCTTGACTGACTGTAGCCAGCAAGGGTGCTTAGGAATGCAACAGTCAAACTCTTTTCCTGAGAGACTGTGCTTTTGCTTTATAGGGTCCAGCTTCTACTGACTTAGTGATCAATTTGATATCTTGTTTCAAACTCACTGTTTTGAGCAGGTACATTAGACGACATCAAACCAGCCCCTCTAAGAAAGCTTCTTATGTATGAATATCCTTGACCTTATGTGAGATGTTATGGATGTGGTTCAGGTAGCATTTTTGTCGTGTTGTGAGGGGCAAATTGTATTTGAACTTAGAACTCCTGCTGGTTTTTGGAGCATAGGTAATGTACTGCTACTGAGAAAAGAGGGGAAGACAAATGGGAATAAATCCCAATGCTTGTAGCTCCTAGGTCCTGAAAGCATTCAGATTGGGTTTTTTCCAAATAAATGGAGTATTCTCATGTTTTACAAGAACATCTTCATTTAGGAAAACTTACTGGGTTTTTTCCTCCCTTTCAACTGATACCCTTTTTGACGAGTGTTTGCCCTTGAAATAATTGAAGCTAACAGTTCAAAGAATAAAATCCACAGAGTGCATAGCAAGAAAATCCATGCTGATTGACCTGTGTATTACCAAATTAACAGTTGTTCACCATAATCCTTCACCACAATTACCTCGTATCTGACCACCTACTTCCTCCAGTTGCTATCTCTGAGAATTTGTCTGCCTTCTTTAAGCTACTAAATAGCATACCCCTAATGATATCAGTGATTTCAGCTGCAGTGCTTATCTCAAAAGACACTTGGCCATTTGTGTTGAGCATTTTAAAAAAGATCTATTTAGTGATCCTGATGCTTATACTAAGACTGCATTTTTTAAATAGGAACCAGAATTACTGGCTGGTTTAATAGAAAAATAGCAAGAACAGTGTTTCCTTGCAATATTAGTGATAATACACATTTCACAAAATTTATAAATAAATAACAGAAATTTGTTCAGCTGTACTCTTAAGTCTGGTCTACTGGTATGTACAGATATATATATATTTCTCTGGTAGTCCCACTGTGCTGATATTGGTAGACTGAAGATAGCAATTTAGGTAAATGTGACGAGCATGGAACAATCAGGACAGGATCTTGAATATCTAAGTTTATGCAGAATCTTCAGTGATTATAGTAAATATTTTTTTCACTTTGTTAGACTGAAGTACTTTTGTGTAGCTCTTAGATAAATTTAAGCTCTTAGTTAATTTAAAATACTGTAAATTGCATAACACTTTCTTATTGTGATACTGGAATAAAATCCCTTCTAGTGTCTTTCATATGTTCAGTCCACATCTAAACAAAGCAGCTTGTAAAAATAATCACTGTGACTGCAAATACTGGTTCATATCTATATTAATTCTTAACATACTTTAATAGAATTGCATTGGTTTAAATTAAAACCAATCCATTACATTTTCCTAGATCCAATTTTAAAAAATAAGGAAAATTATAGAGCTTTTGGCAGTTAAGACACAATGGTGGACACTATCAATATGTTTAATACTTGGATTTGAAAATAATATGAAAGACGTGCAGATGAGGGTAATGAAAGTGTTCAGTATTATCTGGTATTATTAAAAGAGTAAGGTATGATGAATTTCTGAGCAAGAGAGGAGTACATTCTGCCCCTTCTACTTGATGGCTTGAAAATGGTGGGTGCTAGTAAAGGCATAGAAAAAATGGATTGGAACCCAGTCAGCCAGCCATTCTAATAACCATTTGAGTCTGAGGTTTCCTACAAGTTGATTTCTTCTGACAAGTGAAAAACATGACTTAACATGGCAGACCTTGGCGGTATCAAGAACAAAACCTGTGAAGTGTGATTGTTGTGAACAGATTCACGTGCTTCCATAGCAATACTGAAACAGCAGGCATCAAGGAATGTTCAATATAATTAATGTATCAACCTGAAGGCTCCTTCATATGTATCTGTGCTTCTTATTACCCAAAATAGAGCATCCTCACGATATTCTTTGTGATTATTACTCTAAGTGATTCATTTCCTACAGATTCACAGAGTGAGCTCCACTTCTGAATTAATTAGTGTGTCTCTCTGTATATGTGTTGTCTCTACAAAAACAATGCTCTTGGTCAAAAATTACAGAAGTCCTGAAGTCTTTCCATAATATGAAATGAGTACCTAGTATGTTTTTATTCACACCAAAAAAACCCCAACAGATTGAACAAGAAAATGCCTAATACAATCTGAAGTTCCCAGTATTTGGGCTTTGGGGAAAGTACAGGCAGCGTAAAGTCCTAGAGGTAAGGATCTACAGCTGAGAAATTTTTATCACTAACCCCAGAATTCAAGTTGTCATCATTAACCTTGACACGATAAACATGATCTCACCACTTCCTGTCCTGTCCTATCATGTCCTATTTCTGGTTTTGAGGTAAACTTTAATGGCAGCAAAGAATATTTTCCTTTGATTACAGGAGTGGGTGTCTTTTCCTTTCCAGCACATACTAAGCATAGGCATTTAATGGGAAATATGGGAAAAGGCAGAGGAAAGCATTCTGTAGATGGCTGGAGGAACAGCTACCACTCACCACACAGTCAGTGTTTGGCAGACTAACACCTGTCTCCTTTAGATTGTCACATCTTTATCTGAGCAGCCTCCAGACCTTTGTCTATACATTCTTGTCCCAAAGCATATTGTGGTTTGTGGCATTGGAATCACAGGCCTTAAGCCTCTATCCTCTTTGGGAAAAGTGTGAGTATTCTTCTGGAAAAATACAGGTATATCTGTAGTAGTCTAACTGGCAAAATAGAATTTTGCTCCTAATTGTTTCCTAATTTCTATGCTCTTTCATGTATCAAGCTGAAACATTGAAGTGGTTGTCAAGATACTTTGAGATGCATTGTGAAAACTTCCTATTATTATTTCAATTAGTAAAATTATATTATAATAATATAAAATAAATAATAATATTCAATACTCCTTCTACCCAATTAATGAATGTTCATTGCTTTTTCAGATCCCAGAATAGTATACTATACTTCTAACCTCTAGTTAAAAGCATGAAATATAACTCAATTTTAATTTATAAAAGGAGACACTGGAGGCAAGCATAGGAAGCATGTGCACTGCAAAGCATATTCTTTTTCAGCCTTTATCTTAAAATATGCTTACTCAGGCATACTGCAAAAAATCAACTCCCTTTGTAGCCAGTGAGATTTCAACATGCTGAACATCTCTCAGTAGGTAGCAGGACCTTGCAAGATCAATCTCATAAAGAGAAAAAAAATCTGAAAATAATTATGGGCAATACCCAGCCAAAGGCCCCTACAAAATTCATGGTAAGATAACTTGGTATACCCATTGATAGGTTGTGACAAAAATTAATATATCCAGCAGTTTTTAAACAACAGCAATTGATTTTGCAGAGGAAGCAGAAAGGTCTCCATCTGTGGAAGACACTGTCTATACTGAATACTTCAAAAGAATAATTATAAATTCATATTAAGAAAAATATTTCTGTGGTTAGGAGCCATGTTAATTGCATGTATATGTATTTCAGTTTCCTATCATAACTGGGAGATATGCTGATGTTTAAATAGGAGTAATGTCATTTAAATCTCGGGCAAGGTTTTACACTGGTGAAAAGTTTTATCCATCCAAATCTTTTTGGTGGTCCAGGGCTAAAATACGTATGATTTGTTTTTAAATAATTTTTTAAAGTTTTCAAAGGAACATTTTAAAACATACCTGACAAGATTTCCCATATTCTTTTCATATCTCTGCACTACAATTTGATTATGAACAAAAGTAAATGCTAGAGATTGCAGGGCCATAATCTTATTACATCTTCTCTCCTAGCTCAGAGAGTATGTATTGATTGTTTCCACATTAGCAACTCTAACTCCAAGACCATTAAAGGATTAATTTATATTCTTAAAATTTCATATTATGTTACATTACATCCAAGCAACAATTACAGGCCCTCTAGACAGAGTAACTAAGGATGATACAGCAGATTTCAGTCAATAAACTGCAAAATTTTACACCATCATAGGATTTTACCCTTCAAGAATCACTCAAGCATTCTCAATATAGTTGATTTAGAAGTACGCACGTTTCTTGGATTCCTACTATACCATGGTCCCCAGGCAAAGATTTCATGGGAGAAAGAATTTTCCTTGGAAGTGGGCAATTAGCTAAAGAAAAAAGTATCAATTTCTTATCACTTGGGCAGAGTCATAGAAATTACTGCAATCTCTCATATCTGTTTTTAATTTAAGGCTTCAAGTTATTTGCTAAGCATGAAGGGAAGAAGAAAAAAGGAAAGAAACTTTAATCCACTGAGTGTCATATGTCAAAGAGAAAGTTTCCATTTGCTGAGAAAACAAGATTAGTACCTTTAAAGAAAAAAAAAATTTACACCAAAATCTAACCTGTCTACTTATAGGGGATCACTGCTATCTAAAGAAAGAATAATATTTATGTTAAACATCTGAACTGATCACACAATAGACTGATTTTAAGGAGATGATGGACGCAGGTTAAATATTTTGGGAAAGATAATTTTACTGTCATGTTACATATGTCTGTGTGTTTGTGAGTGCAAATGCACATACATGTATATACATAGCAATAAAATACAGTGCTACAAGTAATTAGAACCGTCAGAACTGTTTTGCTCAGTAATGGAGTTTTGGTACAATTGGCTTATAAAGCTCTCATTTTAAGAAAAATGTAGTCTTCACTTAGCCAATATGCCTTAAGCTCTGATTCTGCAAGCTGCAACGATATGGGTAATCTCTTATCCCTGCACAGAAATGCATCAAGTAATTTACCGTATTGCACTCAAGTCATGTAAGCTATCTGGAGCTATTTTATAAACACTATTTCATAGAACGCTGAAACACAAAATATAAGAAACATAATAAGCCCTTTTCTATTGTGGTATCATCCTGCATTTAGTTCAAAGTAGTTCAGTTTGCATAGCAGAGTATTAATTGTGGAAACAAGTGCATATGCCATAACCTTTTAATAAACTGGCCTAAGCGTAGTTGTTTTGAATAATGAGGATAAGTAATAAATACCTCAGGGTATCATTTCAATAATGTAGCCTGCTTAAAGTTATAGGTTTTTAAAGTAGAAGTCAACATAGTAACAGTTTGGGATACACCAGAGTACACTCACACCAACATTAGGATATTGCACTGAAACACTTTTATTTTGGGAAAAATTAACAGAGAAAATTAACAGGTTATGAGAGTAAATCACATTATGGTGAAATGGAAGAGATACATTTAGCCAGCTTTGTAAGGATTTCTGTTTAAAATGGTAGCCTGAATGGTTTTTTTACTAAAGAACCATTTTATAATAAAGAAGTCTCACATTGAAAATTTTCAAATGTCTCTTTCTCCATAGAGATAAATTGTATGTATATTTTGTTGTATTAAGCTTCAGATACTGGGTTTCAATTTAAACATAAATTATTAATCATGCCAAATGCATTACAGAATTTGCTGGAGTCATTAGAAATAATATCAAAAAATGTTAGGAGACAAAACCAAGAAATATTCTGTTAATGAAACTATATAGTTCTATTCCACTCACTATATATTTTCATGCAGAATTGAGTTTGGAGAACCGTTTGCTAATTTATTATTGGAAAAGCCCTTGCTGGTTTAGTCAAGCAAGAAAATTATCCCCAAAGCCCACAAGATTTATAATGCTTAGAAAACAAAAAGAAAAAAATTGCAACAAAAGAAAAGGGCAATTCAAAACCTAATGAGACATTTTAGGCCTCATTTACATCTCTAACCTGATGCATTTCTTCAAAACGTTTTTCTTACTAATTTGCATACTAAAAGCTTATTCTTCCCTAACCAAAATGATGATGAGATTTCCCCCACTATACTGAAGTTAACATTACTTTAAAAGCTATTTATAGTCACTTTTAGAAGATGACTAGTGTATCATTCTTAAATTCACACCTCTATTAGAGCTGATAGTGCAACCAAATACTGTTTTCTTGAAATATGATGCCTATAAATTTAAAACAAGAGGTTTTACGGATCATTACTACAAAACATAGTAATTTTATCACTGAATAGACTTTTTTTGCTAGACAAGTCTTTTTTTTTTTAATTAAATGTGAATTAAAAAAAATCCAAGTATTTTGATAAATATCTTTTGATTGGATAAGCCTCATCTGGCTGATAGTGCATATATGGATTTCCAAAGGGCTTTCAACAAAACCCCTTGTCAAAGGCTTTTAGGGAAATTAAGCAGCCATGACATAAGGAAGGTCCTTGTGTGGATAACTCATCAGTAGAAACATGCCAGGCATATGCTCCCTGTAATCAGTAAAGGAACTTGAAAAACTAAGGCTACTTTCACCAGAGGATACTCATCCTATGGCCTATGTATGTCCTTGCAAATATATGGTTAAAGAATCAGTCTTCTAGTTCTGTTTATATTTTGATTTTGCAATTGCAGTTTGACTTTGAATTGAAATTTGAAAAAGAAAGGCATCCCCTATGAAAACAGTCACCTGGTATTTTCAGAAGTGGAATAAATACTGTTGTTAAAATAACAAGAGATAAATGAATATCAGTTTATTCTTCTTAACTGCATATACATTTTTTAATGTGGTTAAAAGGTTAGAATATTTTGTATTAGACATTTGGGTTTGAAGTGTGTAAAGGAAATAACACGCAAGAGAATTTAAAACATGGAACATTTTATAATGTGTTTAAACAGACACAAGATTAGTAGTAAAAATGTTTTTTTGATGAAATTTACATGATCTCTAACAAAAAACTGTATCTTAATTGGCAAAAAATCTCACTAAGAAAAATCTCACAGAAAAATTAAAATTTACCCTGTTTCTATAACAGCAGCATATCTGTAATAGATTCTTTACCTCTTTGCACTAAATAACACAAAAGTAACATTTTAATGACCTACATAATAAAACGGTTGCACTTTTAACAAAGTTTAGGTGCAAATAAGAATGATAAGTCTTATCAAATGTTATAAAATGATGAAAGTTATAAAATGCAAGCATGGGTACAGGCCTAAAATTCCTGTCAAGGCATAGCCTTTACAGAGGAAAGTGCTTTTTAGGATAAATGCTTACCTAAGGATTGTTAAATTTTTCATGCACAGCCCTGAAGCGAGAAATCTGTCACCTGAAATTATCTTATGCTTTGTGTGTTTTCACACTTTTGTTAACAGTGAACTGTTAATTGATATGCATGGGAGACACCAAATAAAGCAAGATTTTGGACAGCATCCTGCCACTTTATGGATTAAAAAACCCACAAGGCTTCCTCCAATTACTAATAATAAGTAACTTTTGCTTTTATGTTATCTTTTTACGTCATGCTTTGAATACATCAAACCCGTTGACCCTGTTGACCAGTTTTAGACAAATAAAGCAGAGGAATGGAAATCTGAAGGAACTTTCCTGAAAGACCCCTGAAAATAGATGTTCGAGCAGAAGGGAGAGATCCAAATTAATGTCCCAGTTATATAGATGGAGTAAAATGAGCTTAACTGTATTATTGAAATTCCTTAGATACTAGACAGAATGAAAGCCACAGAAAACCTTGCTTTATAAATGTGCTGCTTATGGAAGTATCTGTTTCCTAAACAAAAGAGATGATACTGCAGTTTTTTAGATGCCTGCTGCATAGTACCTGGTAATGTTAGGATCTTAGAAACCTTTGCAAGGCTAAGTGAGCACTTTGACAGATGTGATTATTGTCCTAGGTGTTAGTGGTATAAATGGGTGAATAGATAATTTTGTCTGCTACTACAGTGTGAGGCATATTCCTTGACCTATAACATGTTAAAGTATTATACCAAGGTCCAGAAAAAGGGACCCAAAATGTTCCTTAGAAAAAATTTAAACCCCTATGTCCAATATGCATTTCTGAAAATACTTTATTAGTTACTGCCTGACTCTGGAGGCACCTTAACTCCAAATACACTGTTTTTTTGACCTAAGGTTTAAAGGAACTAAAGTTCATGTTCCTTTGCATGAAAAAAATGCCTTGGTCTGAGAAACTCACAGTGCCTAGCTTGTGCCTAGGCATTTTTAGGCAGCCTGTGGTTTTGTCCAAGTCCAAGAAGGCAATCAGTCCAGCAAAGCTTCTAGGGTTACATATGCCTTCTTGAAGAATACCATAGCCACTAGATGCTCCATGCTATTTGTGGATTGAGACACACAGTTAAAAACTCTTCATCTCCTCCTAAAATTATGCACCATGCAGAATAGAGTTCAAGGTTCCTTGGGCTAGCACAATAGCAAAAATACAAGTTTAAATTTGTAGCCTGATAACAAAACCAGAAGGGCTGGAACAAAAAGGCTTGGCTTTCAGCACTCTTTTTTTTCTATGCAATAACTACATAGAAGTACTACATGTCAGCACCTTTATATTCCCTGTTTCCTCCCTTTCCCCAGCTGAACAAACAGACACTTCTTTCTTCCCAGAGCATACATTAAACAAAAGGGGAGTGCATCCTCCTGAAATAGTACCGCAAGGAAAAGAAAAGGACTGTCCTCTTCCTTATTTTGGGGAAAAAAAAGGCTTATAGCCTCAAGTTTCAAAGATGTTCTCAGAGTTAAGATCCCAATTTGAAGGAGGAACCTCATTATACACCTATGCTCTGAGATTTTAGGCCTCTAAGAGAAGTTTCAAACAGCCTGTCTTGGCAGTTCCCCATTATCTAGCTATAGATACCAGCACATAGACTGGGTTTCCCCAAAGTGACCCCCAACTCCGTCTTTGAATTGTCTTGTGCTTTGTTTTGAAGAACGAAACTTCCCACATCCTGCATCAGAAGCCTTCATTTCTCATAAGGGAGTCTGAATTCTGTACTGCAGACCAGTTGTCTAAACATTAACTATTACAGTATTTAACTTTCAGCATTCTAAGTCGCTTCTATTTTGTTGATCAATGATCACTGTGGAAAAACAAGAAAGATTTTTCATCACTAGTAGTAAGAATCCTGTCCACTGCAGGAAATTTTCTAAGGTCTTGTGGAGTGCAAGCACACTCTCTCTAGGGATTTCAAAATCTTACTGGCTTCACTTCCATGATAATGACCTTTTGTTATTCTCATGCTTTATAAACCTCTCTGTCGTAGTTATTTTCAGTAGTTCTTACCCCTTCTGTTTCTTTCGTCACCCGACTACATTTATGTTGGCGTACAGAACTCATGTTATTTTCTGCCCATATGGTCTTGGTGAGTTAATCCGTTTCTAGATTGTTGTACGTCAGTGCCGAGCACTCAAATATTTTCTTGTGCACTTCCATCTGGAAGTCAACATCTCACCTCCTGTCTTTCTAATATCTTTTCATAGCAATTTCATAGATTCCTCAGAGCACAGGGAAATTTGAAATTGCCTCTTTTTAAATTCTGTTTCTTTTGCTTTGCCTCTTTCTGCAGCACTGGCAACTGCTGCATTGTTGTCCCAGACATATAATTTTATTTGAATTGTATATGTTAATCAGTGAAAATAATATTTCAAATAAAAAAAATAGGCTTGCAGCTACATTTTCCATTAAAAATTATTTTTATTATTGCTAGAGGTTGGATGATTGAGAGAGGACAAACCTGTTTATAGGAATCTGTTTTTTTCCCAGATATAAACATTTGTCATTTAGAAATAATGTATGGTCTTCACAGTTCAGCCTCCATTACTTTTGGCAGTAATAATTTCATAGTTTTTTATTTAAACAAAATAATAATTTGTAATATTGTAATATCTTAACTGCATTTTACTTTGTGATGCCATAGATCCAAGCTGTTCCACTTTCCCCCTTTAAAGAAATTCGACAGAATTCATCATTTCAAGATTGCAGTTGTGCTCTTTTCACAAATTCTGAAACACTTTCAAGTTCCTCTTTTTTTATTCTTTCTTTCTTCTTTTTTAACAAAATGTATTTGATGCACCCAAATTTTTACAATAAATTAAATGTCAGCTTGAGCATCAATACTTTAAGAATCCTCATAGAATTTTTTATTTATTTTGATGTGTAATAAAACTTTGTTAGAGGCCTTTGTGACAATGAGATGCATTAAGTGCGGCCCTTTAAAAGTTTTATGGGTTATTCTCATTTTAATTTGTTTTAATTACCTTTCTTTTTTTTAAAAGATTAACTTTTAAATGGAGATTTTTACATTTTTGTCTCATCCAAATCAATAAATCATAAGAAAAATATCTGGGGAAGTTATCCATAATAAAAGATAGAGACATTTTATTTGCTTTTTGACATTTTAAAATTAATTAAACATGCTTACATAAATATATTTCTTTTATTTCTTTTTCGTTGTTGAAATTGCTAACATCATAACATATAGAAATAGTACAGTGATAAATTCTCAAGAGTAGAGCTAATGCCTCATGCCTCATCACTTGTCAATTATGCCTTTGAAACCAGACTAGCTAACCCAGAAGAGTGGCTACTTTGCTTCTTTTGTCAACAGGGAGTATCTTGTTATAGCAGTTGCAGTTTATGGTAAACTGTACAGGTATCCTGTTGTGTGACAAAGGGTGTACACTGCTTGCACTGCAATGGAAAGTGCCCCCTCTCCCCCTCCCCACCCCCCTGCCCCACTCTCCCGATATATCAGTGCCTAATTGAAAGTCTTTTTAAGGCTTTCCTTAAGCCCAGCAAAGCGGAAGTTAAAAGAAAGATTTCTTATATTCTTCTAATCTATGGATGATATACAGACCCTTTAAATCTGTTGGCAACCAGCATAAACTGAGTAATCTGCAGCCTGCCATAAATTATACCAGGAGATCCACAGCAGGATCAGTACTGGGGAAATGCAAAGATCGCAATTACTCATATCCATGTTCCCTAGCCACAGGTGAAGGTTTTTTCATATTCACTGTCATAACCGTTGTTAAACCCCATGATTTTGAGGATTATTTTAAAATTATTCTGATAACACAAACCAGTTGTAGATAATGAATAAATGTATACCATTAATGTGTTATAAATTGTAAGGACATGATTCCTCAAACGTACGCTTTGAAGGGTTTTGCAAGCTGTTTCTATGGAATTTTTCTTGCGTATCAAATGTGTGTTCTACATAATATTACAAAAACAAGCCTGACTTAAACTGAAATACATCAAGCTGTTGTGTATTACATATCAAGTTATAGCGTATCTAGCTATTGTTCAGTGTTACTAAGAAGTCTATTTACAAATTTATCATTTCCTTATGAAACATAAACTCTTCTAGGCATATTTATGGCTTTGCATCAAAGTCTTTAACAGAAAGTGAACTGCATAATAATTGATAACTAAGCCAAACAAGTAGCAAAGATCAAAACAGAGTCTAATACCTCAGAACCTGTAATCAATATGATACAGAAAATAATTCTGACATTTTCATTCTTCCCAGTTCTAGTACCTCCACTCTGGTAAAGCATAAGCCTCTGAAGGTAATACAGGAATTAGAGAAAGCAGGAGCAAAGTGAAGATGCACCAGACATCACTATAAGAAGTTTGCATCTCTCAGGTGTTGCCACTAAAAGAATTCGTGCCAGTTATGACAAGATTAGTAAATAGGACAACCTAACAGGAAGTTATACTTGATAAAATTAGCAGTTAGAAAAAGAGAGGGACTGGAATATCTGCTGAATGACTGAAAATAACATATAGAAGGCTCAGCCTGTAATCTTTCCCAGAATATACATTTCTATATCTTTCTTCCTAATTCTTTTTTTAAAATACCACCTTCTTTTCCTCTTCCTTTCTCTTCCCTTCCCCTTCCCTTCTGCTAGCACACTGATGAACAATTTGTAATTGTGTGGAAGATACTTCTGCTACAGAACTATGGAGTTGCTGTGATAATTCACTTTAGCAGCAAACAGAAACATTATTATTGTAAAATCATGTAAATTCAGTCAGTAAAACAGAAGGAAAAGAACAGGAATTATTTATGCCACAAGGCCACATTTTCAACTACATTTTCCTTGAATTAAAACTAAATTGATGAATCACTGCTGGATGGAAAAGATATAAAAAAAACCCAGTAATCTTTGTGAACTAAGTAAATTAAAGCCTTTAAGTGGAATGCCCAATATTTAATATATAACCACTCCCCTGAAGCCAAACTTAGTATATAAAGTCAAGTGGTTTCTGGAGGATGGGAGGAGAAAAGGGTTTGGTTCCATAGAAAGAAGAGTGAGTCTATTTTACTAGAATTCTAGTTATCTCCTCAGAAAACTACCCGTACACAGTGCTAGGTGCAATTGGGTGTCATTAACATCCTGCTTCCCTTTCTACCTGCTCGTCCTAAGGCAAGGATTTCTGTGACTTCTCCCACATCCTGAGATGTAGGTTGCTACATCTGGCTCTCCTATTTAAATGTACACATGATGCATGTTATAAATATCATCTTCTGTAGTGCAAAATAAAAGTTTTATGGACAGTTGCAAGCCATATGTTCTCAAAGAGAAATCTTTTCCAGATGAACTTGTGAAATCAGTTTGGCTTTTTTTCAAAATTAGTATGTAGCTGCCAAATTTTACATGGTATTCATCATTCATTTTTTGTCACATCTCTAATTCTGTTTTGTGTGAATCCTAACGATACTAACTTTGAGTTGTAGAAAAATGAATTCTGACTCCCTTTTTGTTAGCATATTTTTATTAAAGTCAAATGGCATTCAAAAAAGGATATCTTTACCTTTTATACTTTATTACATTTGGCTCAAATGAACATGTAAATTTACTTAGCACAGAGTAACTATCAGTTATGAAGATCTGAGTTGCTTGAATAGGCAGAGTAGAATTTTGGAATCAATCATTTCTCCCAATTTAATGAAATTTTGTTTTGAGGATAACCATTTACTATTATCCTTTACCTCATTCAATGACCCAGACTATGTCTTCTGCTTGCTAATTGGTGCTTATTAGGAGGGAGTTTGTGATGTTTTGATCACTTCACAAGGAATTAGACTGAGAAACTACCCATTTCTTTATGATAATCTGCTAAACAGCTGTCAGATGGCCATGTCTTTTGGTGACTGAGTTTGACTATATATTTACTTACTTTATATACGTGCAGAGTTACTAGAATACTACCTATGCACGCAAAGTTCAAGCACCAAAATAACTGTTTGCAGAATTAAGGCTTTAGCAATGGAAACTTCCATCTTCTGTTGCTCCAACAGGCACTGTGCTGTGTAGTGAAATTGTGTTATGGTGGGCAGAATCACATGGACCCTAATGGAATTGTTGTTACAAAGAAACAGTATCCAACAGTGTGATTTGCATCATGCTGTGTGAGCCGCCTACACTTTTCAGCAGTTGGTTCTGTGTCTGTAATTTATTGCTCTAGAAACCATTATAATAATACAAGAAATGCTGCAGCAAGTGTAGAGGAAAGAACACATCACAGTCAGACTGTAATGACTATTTAGACTATTTAGACTCACTCAGCTTGTTTTACATTAGAAAAACAAGTTCTTTTCAATTACTTATTTTATGCACTTTACTTGGCTTTCTGTTCTCGTGGTTGAGATTAAATACACTGTTACACATTTTAAGATCATTTATGATAACAACTGCTCAAAAATGCAAAACAAGGCCTAAATATAAAATGGTGAAAGCAAACATTTCTACCTTGAAAAAAAATGGTGGCAGATATGCTATTTCCTGCATAAGAAATGGTCTCATTCTTGTATAAGTACTCCACAATGCATGGTAAAAGTATGCTGAAATCTCTCTGTACATCAGCTGTACAATTCATTGTGTTAGTCTTTTTAAAAACACTGATATTTAATATATGACCATTATGGACTTCATTAAGTAGGAGGGACATAGCCAGGATGTTTTTTTGTAGCTCAATCTTTTCATTGGTGTAGTGATCACTGGGGGGCCAATATAAGAAAGAAATGCCCTGAGGCTGTTAAGAATCCTTCAACACACCAAGCTGGGACTTCCAGCTGGTGGCTCAATATCATCTTTTCAGTCTTGATTTAAGCACAGGACATGGCCCATAATTTTTATCCTCTGGAATTTTTATCCTACTTCTTTCAGCACACAGCTTGCTTCTGTGTTTGTACTGTCCTGCAGAATGGAGAACAATTTTTGTCAAGATTATTGTCCTTTTATCTTCTGCAGGTTAAACCCAATCATTTGTAACTGCATACTTCTTCCTCAGGTATCCAGATGCTTTCTTTGACACAAAGAAGTCACTCTAAACATTGGTGTAACATTCTGTTTTAATTCCTTGCTCTTCTCCATTTCTTCTGACTCAATTAGTTCTTTCCCCTCTCCATTTTCTGTCTCCTTTCTTAATTTTCTGAAATTCATTTTCTAGAGTATAGCTGACAAAAATGTTTTGGTTCTAGAATCCCTTGAAATTTTTCTGTTGTAGATTTCTATACTGCCCTTTTCCCAAAGTTTTCTTTCCTGTCTGTCACTCACTGATTCCACTCCAATGAACATTCCTTTCCTCTTTTGGCAGAGCTCATTTACAAATCCTAAATGTTCCTCTCTGTCAGTTTACCTCTTTGTCTCTTCTATTACCATTGTTCTTCATTCCCAGAGCTCTTTTCTGTCAATTCCTTTGCTTCTAGCCTGTTACTACCTTTCCTTAAGCTATTTCTGCATTTCATTCATATTTAATGTTTCCACAGTTCTAACATAAGTATAGTCACTTCCTTAACCTCCCAGCATAAGTAATTTCTTCTGCCTGAAATACTCTCTTTTTGAAACCACATATTGCTTTGCTACCATATGCTTACATTTTCTTGGGGATGTTTAGCAGCCAATGTACCTTTGCTTCCTTATCCTTTACCTGCCATGTGAATTTATAGAAATCTTCATGTTTTCTTAGCATTCAGTACAAAAACTAGATACACAAAAGCATGATGTATCACACCAACTGTATTGTAACAAAACCCCAGTATGGAAAATAACTGCATGTTTATTAGGATGCTGGTTTTGGTATTTCTTTTTCGTGGTCTGTTTCCAATATAGTAATACGCAGCAATGTGGCAGATAGGAAGGAGCAACTGCTAGCACCAAACCTCATTTAATTTTCACTGATATAACCTGAAGGAAACAAAATGCTTAAGCGTTAAAGCATTTTCACCAACTCAATAAGGATCTCTTCAGAAGAATAGATACAGACATAAAGGGACTGACCAACTAGAAACTCCAAAGGCAAAACTATATTTTCATCCTCTCATTTATTTGGTGCTTTGTTTATCTCTGAGTATTGTTTGTTTGGGTTTTTTTCCCAGAGATTTATTTTTTTGTCGAAAAAATGCCTTGAATGGTCTATTTTCAGCCCTTGAGTGCACATATGAAATTTAAACATAAAGTACAGCAAATTGAAAATACATGTAAATTCTAGAGAAAAATATAGGTGTAGTGATAGCTTTTGATCTTTTGACATAATGTAGGGAATTTGAATCATTATCTAACTTAAGACAAAGTTCAGAAAATTACTTATGGGTATGTTGTATTCCTTAACAGAGTCTGATTTCATATGAAGTATTTTTCCTTTAGGCAGAGCACAAATAAGCAGCAGTTTTGTCACATTTTCCAGAACTACTGGAAAAGTTCAAGAAGCTATAAACTACAGAGAGAAGCAATAAAACAGCAATAAAATTGTTAACATTATCTATAATTAAACAGGTTAACAGCCCACATTTTTATATTTGTTTTGGTTTTTTTTCACCAAAGCATTTACCATTTATTTAGGAAATTACAACTAACAATATTACAATAAGATAGTGCTAAGATATTTTAATGACCTTAGGGTTTTTTGGATTTTTTCCTCTGTATGCAAATTCTTAAAGACTCTCATAATTTACTTTTTGTTTCACTTAAAATGTGTCACTGGAAATTTTTTCTTTCCTTCTTTAAATCATTTACATATGCTCCATAAACAGGTGCTCCAGACAAGCCTGTAATTTCTCCGAATTGTTGTTTAGTCAAATGCATTACCTGAGCAGAGATGGGCTATTGCATTTCTCTCAGTTAAAGTATTGAAATCTTATTTTTATGAACTTGTTAAAATTAAAAGACTTGGTTTTCAGCAGTGACACCAAGCATAGGATTCGTCTTTGGTGTTTTACTTCTCTCTCTCTCAACACCAAAAATGCTTTTTGGTTCTGCAGTGCGATCAAGTAAGATGCTAGACATTTTGTATCAGAATTAGCAAGAAGTTCACATTTTGTTAGGGGTGCTTTGAGTATAAAAACACTTGCACAGATCTAGCCTTCACTAGTCATTTTCCTAAACTGTTCTGAGTCAACCCATGAATTTCTCTTACACATCAAAGCTTATTTCCAACTGGGCATTAAAATCAGCTTAAGCCATAACAGATCCTGCCTGATGTGGGGCACCATCTGCACCATTTCTAGTACCTTATTGAACTTCTTCTCCATATTTTATCAGCAATTTATGAATGTATGTGATATGAAATATAAGCATTTTCTTTCCCCCCCCAACTTTTACAGGCTACAAAAGATAGTGTGTGACTATATAACTATCTAATTATCTATTATTGCTATGTCTGTTGCAAGTAAAAATATTTCTTTTTAATCATGTAGTCCACAGCATTTTAGAAATCTTGTGAACTTATTCTACTACTTCAGAATGTTTTCTGCCTTTTGCCTTGCTATTTTTTTCCTTTCTTTCCTGACTTAGTTACATTAGCTCAGCTGCTCTTCCCTCTTGGTCGTTGCTTTGATCCAAGGTTTGTGCTTCAGCTGCAGACATATCTCCAGAAAACTGACAGATGCCAACACCTTCTCTCCATTTACACAGCCCTTACTGCTTAACCTTTAGTGCAAAGCACTATACAGCATTTATGAACATGAAGGAATTATGTCATCAGATATCACTATGCCTAAGATCAACAGGTGACTTGAGAACTAGAGTATAGAGACAGAAGATAGGGACCTACTACGCATGCTATCAGTGATTAGAAGAGCAGTCCCTTTTGAAGGAAGCTGACTTTCAGTAACCTGTGTTCACAGTCCTGCTTGAGGTGCTAAATGCTATGTAATAGAGTGCTGTTATGAAACGGTTTCATCAATGAGCCAAAAACCAAAGGAAACCTGTAGTCCCATCCAGCAGTTGCTATGAGGATAAAAACAGTTTACAAAGGAATTCATGTACATACTAAATGTATTTCTAATTTAAGGTAAGCGACTCACCATTTTCACAGATGGATAATCACCTTAATGGCAAAATAATATAATGATAAAAGGCCGCAGAGGCCACTGTAGCCAACCTTACTGGAATATTTTCATCTCATCCCAAAACTTTAATTGCAAACATTTATCCTCATCTGCTCACGGGTGCTTTTTTTGATCCATTTTATGACAATCAGTAAACACTTTTTAAAAATTAATGGTGATCTCAGAGCAGGTCAGCTAGCTTTTGGCTGACCCTGAGATAACTGACAAGTGGCAGCATATGTTACGTTTCTAGATCTAGCGGGAGGAGAAAGCAAACATTTAATTTCCATCATGATTTGTGGGGCCCAGATATTTTCAGGCATGCTGTTGACAGAAAGTGTCAGATATATGAGCTTGAAAGAATTTTCTTTAAATTTATTTATGATGTAATATAATATGACAGTGCCTTTTACGATATACCCCTTTGGTGGTGTAAGTTTACCTATAACTAAGAAATATATTCATTTCACTGTGCTGTCAACTTCTCTATACTTCATTTTTTTCTTTTAGTAGGAAGCTTTTTTTTTTTTTTAATGGCTCATTTATAATGACCAACATAAAGTAATTGTTAGTTACTTGTATCTATAAATATCATTCTTGTCTCCAAGGACTAATAATTGCTATATGATTATGTAGCCTGCATCTGTCTTAACAACTTTTCCTCACCTTGTGAACCATGCTGATATCCTTAGTTTTTGTAATGCAGTGTTGTTTAGTGATCACTGTAAGTTTCAGGGCTCTTTTGTGGTGAGAATTCTCCAAAATCAAAGACAGTTCATACACCAGAAAGCTTAAACACATGCTAAAAACATTGGCTCTGACAGGCAGAGCCAATGATCACAGCAGAGAGAAAACCTAGTGAAAATACTGCCTTATTCTTATTATTCAAATAGAATGTGACCAGTTACCAGCTTGCCCTTTGTCTTCTGGTAGTTTTCCATGAACATTACAGTTAAGTGTGTACTGAACAGGAATTTTATTTACGGCACAGCTTTTTCTTTGAGGATGTCCTTTATATAGGGGGTTCAGTGGAAACAAAGATACAAATGATGAAATCAAAATGGACAATCAGATGATGAAAAATGTGTAAGTGTAAATAAGATAAAAATTATAAACCAAAAGAGAATTTTTAGTGATCACCAGAAATAAGGAATTGTGACTTGGATGGAATGATGAAACAGGTGTTAGTAACGTGGTTTTGATTGACTGAAGTTACTCAGTGAAAGGGAATTTGCAGCTAGAAAAGAGCTAAGGATTTAGATCAGAGATAAGAAACATAAAATGTAAAATAAGTTGAGTGGGGAAAATAAGGAAGGAGAAAGGAAGAGGAAAATAACATTTTTTTCATTTTGGGGAAGGCAAACGCACAAAGTATGTAGAGCAAAATGAAATACTGCTCTGAGGAAATGTGAACGTGTTAACAGTGCGAAAGAAAGGAATAACTGTCTGCTTTGGTCTCTGCCAAGTTCAGAAATGAAAAATACAAGTTTGTTAAGATTATAGGATAATTCAGGTAGAAAGGGACCTTAGAAGACCCTAGTCCAACCTCCAGCTCAAAGCAGGGTCAGTTATGATTTCAGATTATTATTTTAATAATTCACATAAAAATTATTTATTAAATAGTTTATAATAATGTGACATCAGAAGTTGAGACCTAGTACTATTCCTATCACAGTCTAGAGAATCTATACCATCTATATGTGGCGCTCCTCTGGATGCGCTTGCACGTAAACAACTAGCAGACATTACACTGATCTTTTCATTATTAAATGTCCTTGTATAAATGATACAAGATCTCACAATCAACTTCTATAAATCAGACTGGATTGTTGTGTATCAAGGTATGCAAGATCCTTGAGCTCCAAAAGAGAGTCAACAAGGTATCAGTCTGACTCTATTTTATCTAGCAGGTTCATCAGCCATAAAGAAACTAGGAAATGGCACGTCATATCCTGTTCTCTGCCTTCCTTCTGTATCTCCTAAATGTCTGAATTACTTAAAATGCATTAGACTGAATACCAAGCAAGACATGATGGAGAGACCAAGCTGGAAATATGGGAAAGTTCAAGAAACGAATGAGGCATGCTAGTCAAAGCAAGACAATTGGATGGCAAAATTCAAGGGAACAATGGGATTATAGTGGTTGGTATGATAGCAGTTGGCCTCAGACAGTTGCAACCTAACTATTGTCAACGTTTTTTGTGTATATCATAGAATGTGGAAAAGAAATACTTTAAACAGGATTTTTGAAGGACAAAATGGTATCTTCATAGTACATGGCAAACAACAGGGTGGGAAGAGGCAATGTCAAAGTTTTACTGATCTTGCAGAAAGATCTCTGCAAGGGACTCATTCATCCACATAAGTAAAACTCTTACTCAGTCTCTTTGTACTGAACCCTTTCACTGAACCCCGCCACATCAAACATAGCAAAACTTCAGTGACTCTCTCTGCCACTCTTTATAGTGTATCTGGTGTATTAAAAAGATATCTCTTCCTGACTCCAGTGAAGTCACGCATTGTTTATAACGCAACATCCGTTTTCATCTGGTGAAAATCTTTCCATTGGGCAACTCCTTGGATGTTATTCGGTTAGTTTTGATTGTGTGTATATGGCTTACACATCTTTGAGGATATTTCCACTGTTGCACAACCTCTCTTTTATCCTGCTGGACTGTTATATAAATAATAATACAAGAAATAAAAAAACAGTGCTTCTGTAAGTGGGTGCCTAGTGCACAACCTCCTTACTTCAGGAAAATTATTTTGTCAAAAAATCCTCACCATCTCTTTAAAGTAATCTTTCTAGAGGTTTTCATTGTTCCTTGTGGAAATAGATCTTTAAAACCCTTACTAGCACCTTAATTCTCCTTATTGTTAGATCTGCATGTTCATACAGGCCTGAGTTTCCCAGCCTTGTTGATGATTTTAAACGTCTTATCACATTAGCAGGTAGAATCACTGAGTGAATGGGAGCATATTCATGAGTAGATTGTTTTGCCTAGTGAAAGAACAAAAGGTGTGACAGCAGCTCATGACATTTTTAAAACTAACTCCTTCTTCCACAAATAACCAACCAAAGAGAAAGGGGCTCTTTCAGTTAAGCCTCTACTGAGTTCTGAAGCCTTGTTTACAATAACTAACTACATTTAAGGACTAATCAGATGACTTTAAAATGCTGTAACACTAAAAATTTCTGTTAATATCCAGTTTATTAGAGTAATCATCCCACAGAATTACAAAAAGGTTTGTTTTCTGGTTGTAGCTCAGCCTCAGAATACCTTGTAAACCTTTTTACAGTTCTATATATCTCAGCTTCCCCATGTTTAAAACTGAATGATAGTTCTTCACTGAAACACTTGTACGGTTCATCAGTTTGTCAGATGGTTTTGAAGACAATCACCATAATATAGCACAACCAAAAATCATGTGAAAATTTAAAATTATGCAGCTTTTGGTTGAAGAGAACACTTGACAAGATGGAGAATATTCCTGCTACGTGGCACTGGTATCCTATGACTAAAATACACATTTAAGTATAAAAAGGAGAGAATGCAAACAGTATCTAAATGATTGATTAACACTTCTGAAAAGAAAATGAGGTTTTCTTTTAACTAGTGACTGAAAATCTCTTAAACCAAAGAACAATTCACTTTAAATGTCATGGTATAAAAATTCAAACAATAAATTCAACTATAAATGAAATTTTCAGTTGGAAATCCACATGGTTTTCTGCTGCTGATGAAGAGAAACTGCTTTTTATGTGAATAGCAGTCATTAACAATGAACTTTTGCTTTATTTGCTCTTTGGCAGAATGACTGTAGTTTTCTTTTGTGTGTTTCACTTCTGGGTTTTGCGCTTTGGTTTTGGTTTTTTGATTTTTAATGGGAGTACAGAAAGTCTTTATTTGATGGTCTGCATATAATAAAGCAATACACCAAATTGCCACCACTGATGATATAAAATGTATTTTCTTCATGCAATAGTGCAATTTGGGATGGGAGACAACTCAGGGACCAATGACTAGAAGCATAAAATCCAAAGAAATCTGAAAGAATAATTTTTCTTGATGCTGAGAAGATGGCTATAGAATATTTTTTTGCCACTGAGGCATATTTGAGATGTGAGAAACATTAACAATGAGGAGGGCTTTAGGTCAGGATCACTCTGCATCATAGATGGCATTATCTGCTGATTTAGCTGAGCTGAAAACTGCTGAAAAATAATCCTTTTTGTGCCCTTGTCAGTGGCTTTGGCCTAGAGTAATAGAAAATCAGCTTTACCTGAGTCAGATAATCATTACAAAATGAATTTTGTTCTTGAGTCACAGAAATAATTGGGAGAAAAATATATTTGATAGGTGTGATGAATATTATTTTAAGTTAAAGCTTACTGAGATGTATAAAATAGTAAGTGCTCCTGGTAATTGAGCAACTCTAAGCAACTGTAAATTAGCTGCTTGAATTGAAAATAGATGATTACTGAAAACACTTTTTCCCCCTAGAAAACTTGCTGTTCTCCTTTTCCTTAGCATTCACAAGGGGCATTCAGTTAATCATACTGAGGTCTCTCCCTTAGTGCTGCAGTAGCTGATTACCCAGCAGGAGGTGCAGTTCCAGCAGGGTAAGTCAGAATGGTGTTGGTCGTTCCCTGGGGAGGGACATCCTGTAAAAACACCAAGGTTGAGAACTGTCATATTCACAGCAGTAGGTGCATTTTCCTCAGAAATTAATGGAGCAAGCTGGGCAAAAATGTTTTTAAACTACATCTTCCCTAGAGTAAGATGCAAATTCAAAGCTCTTTTGAAGCATTGGAATGAAAGTTGAAGATAAGACTTTTTAGTTTTTGACATTGATGATATAGGCAACACTAGCACTACGAATATTAAATTGAAATGGAGGATAAGTGGGGCAGATGTTATTCAAGCAGCTCCCAAATGCAGTCCTAACTATTTCAGAGCTAGTTTAACTAAGGTGCTTGTAATTATGGTTGTCAGTATTGCAGAATACCTGTCATAGATTTCTTTCCTTCAATTTTTTATTAATTGATCAACAATGCTAGATTTTCTGCCGAAACAAGAGGATTGAAAGTAATCTTGCCAACTAGACACCCATCCAACAAAAGAGGGGTTGAAAAAGGAGTGAAGCTTTGAGATGTAGAATTTTTTTTCAGCGGCAGTCTGTGTGCTGTTCAGCAGCAAGCAGCAATTCTAGGCTGTTTTCTCTATTGTAGGCAAAGCAGCACAAAGTGATTGTGATCTGTTTACAGAAAGATTTTACAGAAACATTGAGCAACTTGTTTGCTCTGTCCTCTTGAACAAAGGCATATGAAGGGTCTGTTTATAATACACAGTTTCTACAGATTTCTTACTAATACAGCAAGATCAAGGATTGTCTCTAACAGATTATGTAAGGCCTATACAACCAGGTCACAAGTTCCCTCTCCCACATCTTTGCAGTTCCTATGGTCTTGCCCTCTCTTCTTTGCTCCAGCTCAGTGTTGCTTTTTCGTCCTCATTTGATTCCCATGTAAGCTTCTACACTGTGCCTATTACCACTGGGTTATAAGAACATGAATGGCCAGACCTGAAATCCACCTAGCCTGACATACTGTGCCTGTGTGGTCAATACCAGAGACCTAGATAAGAGTTGAAAAAAATGGGAAAAAAAATGAAAAGAAAAAGAAAAAAAAAGAAATTTTTCCTTTTTCTCCATTAATTTCTTTTTAGTTTGCAGTAATACCTAGCTCAAGGACTTCCTGATCCAGAAGTGGTATCTCTGTGTAACAATATTCTATTAAGCTTGCACAGTCAGTCTTCATTCCTTCTTTAACCAACAGGCCCTGATAAACATAACTGGCAATCCACTCCCTAAAACAGAGTTAAAAATGTCACTGAAAATGTGCAGAGACACAAATCTTGCAAGACTTTATTTGGTTTTCATTTATGCAGATTTTTTATTGCATCTGTCCAGTAATTACTATCAAGTAAATACTATTACAAAGTCAAATCTATAGTTAAACTAATGACCTTTAAAATCATTCTAGTATACTCTATAAGTCATTAACTTTCATAAAGTATTACCCCAAATTTCACTTGGCACCATATCTGTGAAAACATTTCCATCTGTCTTTTTATTTCATACACACACATACCTGATAAACCATAAATGAAGCCCTCAATATTAGATAACTTTTTAAAATAGCTTTTTTTTTCCTATTTCTGCTAATAAGTTTTCATATCCCTAAGTAAAACATAGTCTGATATTTCTAGAAAATGGGGCAGCATATGAGAGAGATGACAAATGTGAAAGATGACGTCAATTAGGAGTTCTCTGTCACCAAACAATATATAAATACTGGTGTCATATCTCCACAAGTCAAGTGACAAGGCCTTCATTGTTCTTTAATAGGACCCAGTTGTTCATGAACATATGGGAAGCTAGCTTATTAATAAAATTTTTCTTCCCTAGTCATCTTAATTCTGCCAGATTGTAAATTATGCAGCCAAAGTGAATTAGAGTTAACTCACTATTTCCAGACATTGAGAGATTTGTTCAGTAAAGAAATTAACCTAGGAGATTTCTAGCTTCTCTGTGGACATTTTCCTCAGTAAATTCATTGCATACATCCAGCAACGTGCTTAAGAAAAAATATACTTTAAAACCCAGTGTGAACTAACAGGAGATTGATATGTTGAAACAAAAAGCACCTTAGTAGGCAGGAGAGATCTCAAGTATCTAATCAGCCCACTCGCACAAGGAGACAGGTCCAAGTCAAAACTCTAGACTGAAAATTCCCTAGGCTCTGGCCTGCTGTATTTTGCAATGCAGACCTGAGCCAAATTTTGCAGTCTGAGATAATATCTTTTAACACCTTACAAGAAATTATAATTTCAAGTGTAAAATAAATGTTTTATTGAAGTCTGCACATACGTTAAATATGCACATTTACACTGGTTCGTATGGTAAAGGACTATACCCTTCCTGACAGCAACGCCCTTTAATATATTGCAGTGTTTAAATTTAGATATTTGAGGCTCCCACTAGACAACAAGTTATTAAAACATCTGCCTTTCCATAAGCCATTCTGTTCTCTGCCATTCCACATGTCCTTTTCTACTTCACCAGGCAAAATTGCCCAATCTAAATTTCAGCTCAAGTGTTTGATGGCTTTCACGCTGAGCTCAAACTGTTAGTGCTTCCCTGAGAGAATAGAATTGAAACGGGATTTAATCTAAAATAACAAAATAGAATAAAGGTTTTACATATAAATAAGTAATGCCCTGTATATTTTTATGCACACTTTTCTTTTCTGGATTCTTTTATGCAGTGAAGTTAAATGTTAAAATGCATAGATAAACCCAAAGCTGACAGAGAAGACCATCAGTGCATGTTGCCTGTGTGCTCAGTTAACGCCTACCCTAAAGTATATTTTAATTCAAATCCATAGTAACTGTTACTACAAAATATATTGAAAAAAAGAGTGTTTCTCTTGCTACCTTTGTCTCAGACTGCTGGATGCTTGCTTACTTTTTTTTTTAACGATGGTATTTTCAAATAGCATTCCAAAACCATTACAAGCATGCTGTCTAGTATTTTCAGTAATGATAGTTGGGTTTTTATGTGCTTGCTGTTCATGGAAGATTCATATTTGGACCTAGATTTTTTTCACGGAATGTGAACAATTCACTTTTTAATAATAAAAATTATGAACTAGCTGTTAACAATAGATATTTTAACATTTAATGATGGGGTACTAAAAAAAATTCTGGACTTCTGGAGTAAAAATTATGGGATTGATTGCCACTGCTAACTAAAATCATGTGCTTGATAAATGAAGCAGAGCAAGGTCAAGCTGTTGTCACTTACCTTGCCATTTTTTCCACATCTAGATAAATGACCATTAATCACAGCTTCTCAGATAACAAAGGTTTTAGTTTTGTTAGCGCCCTTGTAGCAATGAAGGCTTACCACATACTGGGGAATGGCATATCCAGCAGGTTCAGGGAAGTGATTATTCCTCTGTATTCAGGACTTGTGTCCAGTTCTGTCCCCCAGCTGCAAGAGAGAATAACAAACCAAGTATGATGTATGAAAGGAAGCTGAGGAAAGTGGGTTTCTTCAGCTTGCAGAAGAGAAGGCTAAGAGAAGATCTAATTACTGTTTTCAGCTATATCATGGTGGAGAACATGGAGATGCATCTCAAAGATGCATAGTAAAAGGACAAGAGGTAATGGTTAGCAGCAAAGGAAGTTCCAACTGGTGTAAAGAATTTTTTTCACCAGGTGGGAGGGGCTAAGCTGTGAAACAGGATGCCTCAGATATTCAAAACTGGGCTGGACAAAGCCCTGGTAAACATGATAGAACTTTGGAGTATTGAGCTGGGAGGGGATTGGGCTAGATGACTTGCAGAGATCCCTTCCAACCTAAACTACCCTGAGATTCTATTCTGTGATTCATCCCACAAATAAATTGCTAAGAAAAGTCTTTGAAACCCAAAATTTTCGCTCCAGCATTCACACCATTAAGAATGTCTTCAGTTACTGATTCCATTTTTAACTCCATGCTTCTGTTCTGCAATCTACACATTTATCTTCATGGTATTTAGGCTGTATATTTCTAATTTTGTCATTTGACATCCAGGTATCATGGATGTCATACAGTAATACAAAGGCAAACTTCAAACATTCTGTAAGGCAGTCATTTTTCCAGGTATTACTTATGGGCATAATTTGGGGAGAACAAATGTTTGCCTATGGCCTGTATGACCTGATGACTGTGCATATATAGGTCCAAACCATTGACTGCTAAACTTATTACAATTATATATTTCCTGTATCACTCAGACAGACATAAGCTGAAACGTGTGTGGAATAGCCAACCTTCCATTTAACTGGATGAATTATAGATCTGACCACTGGAATTCCAAACATCTATAATCTTAGGAAGAACAACAAAAATAAAATTTTCAATTTAATTTCATTGTTCTATAGGACAGGATAAAATCATAAATTCTTCACCATGCAACATGGCATTGCATTTTTGCAAGAGGCTGAGACTTGTTAACAAACTGATTGTGAACTGCCATTAAGCTTCAAACTGAGCAATATTAAAATTCAAATCTTAGCTAAAATTTTCTGTCTTAAAGAGGTCTCTTTCACCAGAAGACTGTTTTCAAAATCTTTTATTTTACATTAAAACACTGATCAGTTGTCAAAGTATGAGCCTATAGCATGGCAATTTCATTAGTTGTTAGCTAATCAGACTGTTTAACCATACTTTTTGCATGGAAAACAGATTTTATAAAACACAAATAAATTATCTCAAACAGAACAACTGTGCCCCAGAAATTTCTGTAACTTCCTAACTTCACCTAAATTCCAGAACTGGAAATGTGAAGTAGTTTGCAGTTTAGAGAGTAAAATCCAAGTCATGCCATCTATTATTCCTGTGAATTTGAGCAGGTAGCTATTTACTTCATCAGTCATTAATATTTCCTGTTATCCCTTTCTGAAGAAGTGTCCCGTGAGGAGAGGTGGTTCTCCTAGCCTTAAGGAGTAAGCATGGGAGCTAGAGCAGCAGAATCCCAACAGGAAATATCTTCTCCTGTCCACTAGGGTACAACATGAAGGTGGAAAGCTGTTATGAAAAGGGCCCCTTATGAGACATGAAAGACAATTATAAACTGCTCCTCATCCATTCTACCATATTTCCTACATTTAGCAGTATGCTATACATGCTGTAGGTGGTATAAACATACTATATTTTCTAATCTGGAAAGCGCCAGGAGTCATTTTTTCATATCTACTTTGTGGCTTTTTACAGCTTGGCCCATGCATTCCACTTGTGCAAAACTCCAGGCTTCAGTGAAACATCATTTCCTTTGCAGTCAGTAACGTAACATTCCAGTAGGCTGGTAAGATGAGCATTTCAGAGAATGGTTTGATTTTGCTAATATGAAATGTCTACATAGGGCAAATGTAGTAAATTACTTACTACCTTTGGCTACCATGCTCAGCTGATGAAGCTGAGCTAAAGTATTATTACCTTTCTTGATGACATGAAGTCATTAAAACACTTCTCTGTGGTTTGAGATATAATTTTAACACTTGCAGGAAATAAGAGTTTTAGAAAGTGCGGTGCTGTCAGCTTGTATATTATCAGACACAGAGCATGTGCCTGCAAACTACATTAGCACTGTTTAACTTTGTGAGGCATGAACAGATCGAAGACAATATCAAATGTGTTCTGAAAAAAAGAAACAAAACCATAACTGTAGTAAAGAATCAGGTGGTATAATTGTATTTCTGGTAGAAATGACAATAATGGATAGTATTCTTGAAGGAGGATTATTATTTACCCGTTTAGTCTTTTCTAGCTTTGAGTTTATATTCCACATCTGTCAAGCACAAAATCACAAAAATTATCATTCATTTCCTTAATCTACACCCTTTCTGAGCCTTAATGACAATATTATTTTTTTTTAATTCACTTTTCAGTCAACTTTTATTATTCTGCTGAGTTAACTGTATTAATGAAAAAAAGTGTAAAAAATCAGACATTGCTTTCATGAGCTTTGTAAGGACATCTTAAGGCTGCTATTATAATTTTTAGTGCTGTGTGTTGAAATAATGTAAGCAGGTGAGTAGAAAGCTCATAATAATTGTATGTGTGACCCTCAATATATGCATTTTTTGATTTTTCCTTTTCCATGTAACCTAGCATATTGCCCATTTCCCCAATTTTATTAATATCCTGTGGATACAGTTCTTGTTTGAAGCTGAATGAAAGTCCACAAACTCCCAATTATTTTCAATTTTGCACTTGTTTGAATAGAGTGCTATTGTCTGTAATTTTTACACTTTTTTTGAATCTTCAAAGTGCATGATTCATGCCTTGAAAACGGGTTGTTTTGTGTTTCCCAGCACTGCTTTTTTTTTATCCCTGCCAGTTATAACCTGATAACCTGATTTCATACTGTGCTTTAGCACAACAATACAGTCATCAAACTAAAGCAACACAGTAAGTGGGCACATTAGCCATCATTTTACTTGATCACTTGGGAGAGATTAAATTTATTCATTTTCAGAACAGATAATGAAATATTTAAAACATGTTAGAGTAAATGGTGGCAGCATTTTGAAGTTCTGACATGCTCTTTGCCAAAGCAGTACACTATATACGGCACATGTAAGAATCTTGTGCAGATGTTTGGGAAATTTCTGTGGTTTTTTTTTTCTTAGGCTCATTTGCATTTAGTTTATCTAAAGTGAAATCCATTCAATTTTATTGAACTGTAATTCTGGTAATTTACAATATTCACATGCTGTGGTTAGATTGAAATCAGTCCTTAATTCAAATTCAATCTAAATTTACAGCATAGTAATTAGGGCTTTGTAACTGACACTAGGGGCCTATTGATTTAATGAAAAACTTAACCTTACAGTAAGTGTTTAATTAGTTGCTGCAGTAGATTCTGTGCTGTCCTAAATTGTGGACTTTAGAGAATTAGGTACTAATTTAAATTACATTACTATATAAAGATCAGAACTATTTTTTAAAAGAGCATGTAGCCCTACAGATGAATTAATTTCTCAGTCTTTGAAAATGATAACAGAAAAAGGCAGTAATGAAAGCAATTGCCTACCCTGCCTGAATTCAGGTAAAGCCATGCTAGGTATCCTGGAAATGACCACCTACCTTGGTAAAATATTGATTTAAAGAGTTAAAAAAAAAAAAAAAGAAAAGAAAAAAAGAAAAAACAAGAAGTCAGTGAGATTTTCTTCATGGAAATTTTCCCCAGGAGATAAAATTTGAAATAATATATATGACTACATATTGAAGGTGTTCTCCACAAGTTGAAATAAAGAAAAAATCTAATTATAAAACCCAATATGTTTGTATTCATAACTGAACAGATGAGTGACACAAAATGAGTGTAAACATCCATTTTATACACAGAAAATGATATTTTCATTTACAAAATACTCAAACGTAGTAAGCAGATATTGTATTTCTCCAGTTCCATAAAATACCTCAATCTAGATCAATCCCATAAGTTTGCAGATTTCAAAAGAATGAATTAGCAGTAACAGCAGGTGTTTCCTTCTTCCTCTTTCTCCCCCTTTTTGTTATCATGGCTTGGTACAGCACACGCACCAAGTCACAAGCTGGAAGTGACTCTGTTATTCTCCAGATCTGCCAATAACATTTTGGCTTGATGTATAGCCATTGGAACAAATTACAATTCATCAGCAACATGTCAGTACACACTTTCTCAAAGCCCTTGCTATTAAGTTTACCCCTCTTTTACTGGTTAGTAAACCATCCTGGAGCAGCAGTGGCATTATAGCTCTTTGCCTTGCTGCCCATGTGTATGCTCCTGGCCCCTGGTAAACAGAAAGTATTTTGTAGTATGTACTCCTAATATGCAATTTTTTAGTGAGCCATAAATTTTATATCCCTAGAGGATCAGCTAGAAGGTCATCATGGATTTCAGTAATTATGATTATATTTTATATTTGCCTAATCAACCTGAATTCATCAACTGTTTGCACCCTACACTTGATTTTGTGGGGGAAGCAGAAGACATCGTTCAGCCAAGAACTACTATACTGTATTGCATATACGTAGAGACCAAACTAAGGTTAAACAAGGGCCCATTAATTTGGCACTCAGCTTTTTTTAAGGAGGTCCTTAAAGGCCTTTTCTTAGGGGACTGGAGAATTTCCGCATCTGAGAAACTGATCCAGTAATCCTGCTTGTTCATTCACTTCCCTTCTTCTCATTTCCTATAACAAGAGGACAGGTACGTCCACTGGTACTGCATGCTCTGTCCAAGAACTGTGCATTCAGGTGACAGGGGAGGTGTAGGTAAAAAGAGATAACGTAAGGTGAAGATAACTGAAGATCAGGAGGTAGCACTAAACCTCCTCTATTCCCTTCCTATTTTCTGTGCATGCAGCGAAATACCATTAGGACCTAGCTCAGTCAGTGGCAATGCTATGGGAGCTATTGCAGCAGGTATGAAAAAAGAACTGTGATAGTTTGCAAAATTGTATGTTTTCTGGGACAAAAAAAGAAGAGAGAGTAGGAAGGTAATCTGAGACACATATGTCTACAGAAAATTACACTTTTTTCTAATACTTGGTAACAAGACAATGACAAAATGAAACAATAATTCTTTCCAAAGTAATGATCTGAAATATGCCTTATAATAATAAAGTGAAGGAAGATAAATATAGCAATAACTTAATACTCACAGCACAGCCATGAAGTAGTCTACAGGTACGATTCTGAGGCACAGAGAGACAATATTTTTTTTTTTCAGCTTCATAGGCAGTCTGTAGCAATCTGAAACATGTAACTTCACTAACTGATTTCATAGAATGTAACACAATAGTAGGAGTGAGGCTGGCAATCAGAGATGTAAAATCCCTATTTTTGTTCTTTCTAGGAACTACACTTCTTGATAAGACCTTTAAACAGTTCTCTTTGGACAATATCTCTGCTGAGCTGGCATTGTGCTGAGCAAGGCCTGGTATGAAATTCAATTTCAATATATTTCTGAAAAACATACTTCTTAGAGAATTCAACTAAACTCCATGTGTTTTATTAAAACTTTTAATTATTTTACTTCATTTCAAAGATACTAGGTTGGTTGGGGTTTTTTTTTTTTCAAAAGTAACAGAATTTTCTTTTTGGTGTCAACCTGAGGTTTTTCTAACCTGTCTGTTATACTGGCCATGGCTTTTCAGGTAATTCTATGTTATTAAGTCTGGACATAGTAATATTCCCATGTGAGATTTTTACACAAAAGCCATGGAGCTGAGGAATCTGCCGATACGCTGTTGGGGTATTTTGTCTGTTCTAGTAAGGAGAGGAAAAAAAGTTTATTTTATCATTATCGTCTTTGCCTGCTGGTGAAGAAAGGCATAAGTAAAACACAGGTACAAAAGAACAGGTATTGACCTACCTCAATATTTATTGTAATGATAAATAATACCTAATCTTACTTTAATCTTTTAATGAGCAAGTAGCTGTCAAAATACATGAAAACAATTTACTTTCCTGTAGTCATTGAGTAAAGAATAGAAAGTAGATGTTTTGGTCCTGGTCTTGGTCCTAAGCTACACTGCTTCTCTTGATCTTTATCATTTTATTAATAAGTCTGCACTGTGACAAACCAAACACTTTCTATATTCAGAAATGATAAATGGCTTGTGCCTGAATTAGCATTACAACAGTGACACACATCACCATCAAAAACAGTTCTCAAAGCTAGAAGTTAATGTGCAGTTTATTTGGCAGGTCAAAATCACAAGTGTAACAAGCAGATAAGTTTCAAATTTTGCTATTTGAAGGGAAAAGTTGGTTTGGTGGGTTTTTTTCAAAGAAAGGAAAAGGAATACAGCACCTGAAGAATTGTAAGCCATCTCAAGTGCTGTGCTACATGTGGAAGAAGTAAAGGCAGGGAAGGGAAAGGAGATGCTGTGTCTGTAATCAGGTACACAAAACTGCAAAATAGAGATGAAGCAGCGCTAGAAAAGCCCAAATAACGTAGTAAAACTTAAAGAATTATCTACATGGAGACTAACATCAGAAAAGTCACCAGTTCTATCTTTAAACATACTCTATCTCAGCCATGTTTTCCCAATAGTAGTCATCTGTGATGTACGTTTTCTAGAAAAGGGAGACTTAGGCAAAAGACATTTAAAGAGCCCTAGAACCACCCTCCACCTACGCTGCTTTTGCCAATGGTTACTGGTTTTGTTGAGTCAACACAGGTTATCAGCAAAAGCAGCTTCATTAGTCAGTACGAGAAGCGTGATTTCAGTGTGGAAACTTGCCATATTTGTTACTCTATTGTTTTACCCTTTAGTAAGTTAAAACATAATGGAAGTATTGTATAATATTGTGGGTAATACCTAGCAGTTTGCAGCAGTAGACTCAGCACATTCAAACTTTTCTGGTTTTCCTGCATATAGAACTGCCCAATTAGAAGCCACATTACCAACATCTCCGTAGACTGATCTCATGAATATTCCCAAGAAAAATAAGTTAACTGGAGGATTTCTGTGTCCTAATGATCCTTAACTTCTGGAATATGCCTTTTTAGGAAACAGTGGAAGTTGAAGATAATTTCCATTAACCACAAGGTCCTCAAAATTTTGATTAGTTTTGGCAGATGGCCAAAGTGATAGTCTGGCTTTCAGAACAAGAGAGTTCAGAGGTTGTTTAAAAGCATTTTTTGTTTCTTCAGTCTCCAGGTTTACTGGAATGGAGAATACAGCAACCTTTGTCAGGGTACACAGTAAATTATTTTGGAAACAACAGATCGTTCTGTCATTATGAAGTGCATAAATGCAGTCAAAAAGTAAAAATTAAATATATGCTTCTCAAGTTGTCAATATATTTCAGGTTAAATGCTCAATCTGTGATGAAATTTTTGGCTATATATAGCAGACAAAAAAAAGATTATTTGAACCAGCATAAGAAATGTTTGTGATTTCCTACCTCAGAAAAAGCCAGGTTCATGCTATGACTCTCCATGACTTTCCACAATTCATGCCATGACAACATGCTCTGTGGTTTTGAAAGGTTAATCGCAGCACAATACAGGTTGAAAGGAAGGAAAAAGTGATATTATGTGACATTTAAGGGTTGTATTATCCTGCTTTCTCTCAGACTTCAGGGCTTAGGACTGCCCATTTTTTTTTCATATAAAACCAATCTGTACTGAAACAGAAGTACTTTTTAATAGAAATTAAAAATTGCTTGGAAACTAGCAAACCAACTTATTCTTCCTAAAACAAAATAGCCCTGTTTGTTTTGGGTTACTTTCAAACATGTAATGCACAATTCAAAAAAAAAACCAGCAAGGAAAAGGAAGGCACTCCAGTTTACTGCATTTTTTCCTCTGTGGTCTGATCATCAGGTTGCTCACTCACATTTTGGAAAACCGATTCAATTTCCTTTTCTTCCAGCTCAGAAGAGACCAGAATAGATATCTACTTATTCCACATGAATACTCTGGCTCCAGAGTTTGCTGGTGTCAGTTGGTCTTGATCTTCACCTGTTGCTTTTGTTCCTGCTGCAGAGTGAATGTAGACTGACTGCAGATGAGTGCCCTAGCTACTGGCTTGACTTTGTGTCACTGAATGTATGCAGCTGTTCTATATAAAATTAAAATTAATTAAATAATGTAATTAAATAAGCAAAACCAAAGAACCTCATTCCAAACCTATTGTAAAGTTTCAAGCTAGGTATGGGCAGCCACCAAAGCTGTACTGAAGTCTGACAAGTGAGACAGTGTGATTTATGCCATTCCTATATTACTGGTGTACCAGGGGAATTTCCTTGGTATTATCCAGCTTATTTACAAACACTGTGGAAAAGAATAAGGAAAAAAATGGCCCTTTTAGGCACTGCTGTGTTACAATTTTCAAAGCTTTTAGATCATTGGGAACCTGAGATGCCAGTGCTGTTCACTTCAGCTTGGATTTGAGCTAAATTTTAATAAATTTCAATTCAATTTTATTTGAAACTCCTCATGGAATGGAAGTATGCAAATTTAAAATTGGGGTTTTCTTTTTTTTTTTCCCCAAAAAATTTTTTTTGTGTTCTGCCATTTTGCAGTTTTCTAGTGGGGTATCCTGCAGTAACCTTCATATTCCAGCCTTAAAAAATACACAAGCTTAGTACAAAAGGTTTGGGGAATTTTATTTGTAGTGACTTAGAATCTTACTACTGACTGTAAAGCAAAGTGCCCCTCGTGTCATAATATTGTTGGCGTTCTCAAGAATGATGCTCTGTGACTGGAGAAAGGATTTTTTCCTTTATAAATGGATCATTTTGTTGTCATGAAATATCATTACAGTAACAAACATTATAATAAAACTAACATGCCCTTCTGCTACTGCCAGTCTTTCCCACAAAAGTACACATCAGTGTGATAGAAGAATGAAGGCAAATGTGATATGATAGGTTAAGAGAACACAAATATATAATTCCTAGCTTGTGATAGTTTTCATCTATAATTAGGCAATTGTCTTTCTTTTCTAATATAAGAACTTTCCACTTGTATTTGCATGCAGCAAGTCAAAGACAAGGAGAGTGTAACAGTTTCTCTGTCTTTAAACATAATAGATGCTTTCCCAACCTTACATTAAGTTAAATAGTGTAAAGCTTTCCACAAGATCATGGGATTTCTACTTCAGTGGCACCAGAAATAAATGTGATCAAATGATAAGAGTGCTTTACCCTCCGTTTTTAAATTTGTGCCACTTCTGCCCAAGTCAGAATCAGCACGCTTGAAAGTTCAATTCACATAGTAGCAAAAAAGGTAGAAATATTGCAGAGCAGCTCACTGTATAGTTTATGCTAACAGTTAGCTGCTTTTGAACATCTTTTGCATTTTCCATAAAATCCCACCATATATATATATATACATATATATGTATGTATATTTATATTCTCCCATACATTTCTCATACCTTTGGTCTTATAGCGGTATGATGGCTAAAAAGGCATTGCAGTATTTAAAATTTAATGAAGAATTTTGGTTCACATAGTGAAATCCTAAGAACTTACTTTTACATTAAAACGTTGCTGAAATCATTCCTCCCAAGACAGTACTAAAATACATTCTAGATATGCTTTTAATAAACATGGTGTAAAAACAATTTGTAATTTATTATTATCAATTGTCTTTATGTCAAATATCCAAGTTCTGTGCAAAAGTTCTTTCCTCAACTTTTCTTCAGTTGTATAATACATTCTTATTAACAAAATACAGGGCAGTGGGGGTGAAAATACTATGTAATAATTTTTACAAACTCTACAGAGAGTTTACCTGCTTCTCAGCTTTATCTCACTTGTTTTGCCTAAGGTGAAGCTGGTTAAGTTTTTGAAAACAACAACAGGCTCTCTTCAGTAATCATGGAAGATATTTGTCTCACTTGGATTTCTAAAGTCTGCTTTAAGCTAAAAGTCAGAATAGTCACTAGTTCCCTGTTCCAGATTGTAATCCTCCTATTTGCAAATTATTTAAACCAGCATGGGGTAATATTAAAACATGGAAATATTCCTCCTGCCACAGTTATTAAGAGAAAAAAAATAGTATCCAACTAAAATAATCTCAAGGAGTTAATAACAGGCCTAACGTCTTAACGTGATCTTTTCTGAAATGAATACTTTATTAAAGGGCCAGCTATAACCACTTCACCTGTTGAAAGGGAACTGTATTTTGTAGAGCTGAACAAGTAGGTCACTAAATGACAAAACATTTGCAAAGCCTAAATTTGTTATTTGTTTCCATAAGACTTGAGGTCAGCCCCAGCCTGAAAAACGTTTTTTCTACTAGCAGCTGAGGAGATACACACATGCTCTGGTTCTCTGAAGGTCAAGGAGCTGCGAAGGCCTCCTGCCTGCCTGGCTGACCATCCCCACTGTGTAGGGCTCCTGGCCCACGCTAGCAGAAAACAGTAGGTGCAGCTATAGGCATTCTGTCCACAAGTTGCATGCAACTTGCCTGGCCAGGCAGGCAGGCAGGGAAGGTTGTTCATGCACGCTAATTCAGTGTAGAAACACATTGCATTCCACACTCTGACTAACTGGCTTTCCTCTCTTTGTACCCATGATAGGATTACCTGTGCACAAGCAGAAAACTTTTACTTTACTCATATGTGTTGTTTGTGAAAGTGTGAAAACACTTTCCCGGTTTTCTGGCAATCTCTGTGCCTTTTTCTGGTATTTGGGAAGAGGGATTGCAAAGTGCACCGGGGCTTGTGGAGACGAATAGGGAGGAGGAGGAGAACAAGTTGCTTGTAAGGAGGAAGGTAAGAAGGAAGATGTAGAAATCAGTATAGTATTACAGCAAAGGAGAGAGCAAGGGTACTGCAACAGTAAGACAGGAGCTGGATGACTGAATGCCTGAATACTATAGACTAGTGTCAACTATTTTGTGAAAAGTGTCCCATTTGACAATGGAAATTCTGTCTTCATGGAAACTCATTTTTGAAGAGGGAATAGACTATTTTCATCAGCACTTTGGAAATGTTCCCTCTCCATTTGTGTTCTAATTGCATCTAGTAGTTGTTTGTACTGCCAAGATACTGCACTGTTCAAATTGACATGAATCTGTGCAGAAATCTGGAACTATTCATTTGGTCTCCAATGGGAAGAAACCTTGACAGCACTGTATGCTGTACTTAATTATATAAAATCTGTGGGTTCTTTTTACTATTTATACTAGTTTTATGCTCTGTCACTGTCTCTGAAAACTTTTAAATACTGAAGTGTTGCCACAGACATACAGCATAACTCTAAGCAAGTAATTTTTATCTCATAGGGCCTTGGCCTTTCATCTGTTAAATGGGAATATTTCTACTCGCTGCTTCTTGCCATTTGTCCTTCCCGTTTTCTGTATTCAGATTTGGATTTTTAGCTCCTTGGGATAGGAACAGCAGCTAACTATAGAAAAGTGCAATACACATAAAGTGGAGCCCTTCGTATTGTTGATATAGCTGGATGTTAACACAGTGCAAATACCTAATAATTCTTAGGCAATTTGTGATTATATAAACAGTTTTCCACAGTTCAAAATTCATGGTGTTTTATGGGTTTATTTAAGCAGAGATGAGAAGCAAACAGTGAACCTAATGTTGAAAATACTTTGGGGTTTTATGCATCTGTGGTGATTTGAATCTCTGCATGCTATGCTGTCTGGACACCTAAAATGATTATTTTATGGTTCAGGTTATGGAGCAGCAAAAATTTCATGAGCATAATCATACTTTTAAAATGTTGTCTATGCATGGCAGGATTCTCATAACAGCTGAGCGGGGAAGATTTCTGCCATTGAGGAATGAAATTTCTTCATCCACCTTTCTCTAAAGATATCAAAGCCAATATCTTTTTCATGTAGAAGACTTTGTGCAGTCCCAGAGGTAGGCAATTCTTAAAACCTCAGAGGTTTCTGATAAACATTCAGATAACAATAAGCTTGCTAAATTCATTTTATAATCTTATTAATCTGTGACCATCTTTCCATTTCAGTTTGAAGAATGGCTGAGTGTATCACCATGCTGCATTGCTTAAATATTATTATCATGTTTGCTTGATTTCTTGATGTGAATAACTGTCAATATCTGTAAGGATTTATATTTTGTATGGATTTCATATTTTGGGAAGTTCATATTTTGATCACTCAAGATTCATAGAAGTCAGGATATGTTTTCTTGAACATTCTTTCAGTTATTAATTAAGAAAAGAGTAGAAAATTTTGTAGAAATGCTTTCAGTAAACATTGTTTACCCATCTTTTCCACAAAATGAATCAAAAGTCTTATAAATCACAGCTTTATTTATTACACAGCTCTTACTCATTTTCAGAGTGCTGTAAATCCTGTGTGTTGAAGATGTGCATCTGTAGCATATATTATGCCTGGAGCATGCTTCTGCTCCATCCCAAACCCTTTTCACATCTACATTGTAGAATTATTATCCTGTCACTCAGGCAAGAACTTTAAGCAAACTCATTAGCACACCAAATTTACGCCTGCACCAACATTTATCATCTGGTTGCAATGTAGGCAAGTCCAAGCCATCTGCACACTGTAACAAGGATGCCCCATCTACACTGGCAGTGAGATTGCAAATCCAGTTCCAGACAGACAAGAAAGGACACTGCTACAAAGGAGATGTGGATTTATAGTAATGGTGAGGACACATCAAACAGGTCTACACATATCCTATATTCTGGCAATGTAGAAGCTAGTTGGAAAGCAGTCCGAAAAAACACTTGCAGGATTAGGGATTTCAGTCCTTGATCCAGCCGACTTGGCACAATGTTGTTTATGCAGAGATAATGAGTCCTTCTGATTCTTCTCTATGCCAGGCTGTTTCCTTAGCTTTTTCCTCCCTCTCCAAGAACTAATGAGACAATTTTCCTTCTTCATACCTGGTCCTAGAACAACCCTAACTAGTTAGAAAAGCAACCAACCATACAGAAGGTCCTGTCCAGCTCTTACAGTGTTGGGCTACAACATTCTTGGTCTATACCATCTTCAGGTGATTCAGCTGCTAAATTCTTAGCAAGTCTCTAGTGAGCTTATGCAAATTGAAATCCCCAGAGACTAGTAACATGTCCAAATTTGTGCAGTTTTCAAAGGGTCAATGACAAAAATTCACTGGCACGCCCCTTAAGATTTCAGTTGCCTTCTTCAGAGAATGGAAGGTGTCTGACAAACCTAATTATATGTATTGCTGCTTAATGATGATGTGAAACAAGGCTGTCTATTTTGTGGCATTTGGGGAAGGATCTTTAACAATGGGAAACTGCTAGCTTGTTAAAATGTTCTTTCCTCAAAAGTCATTTAAGAAAATGATGAGTGAAAGTTTTGAACTAAAGAGGACCAGAACTCAGTCATTGTTCAAATAAGGTAATGCCAGATAGAATAACATATAGTTAGACCTCAGGACATGTTTTTTACCTCCAGGATATTAATGACAAGTGATGAAGATTCAGCAATCATGCATTTCCATTTACAGTACGTTCATCATTCTGAATGTGTTAAAGAAAGTGAGGGAAGGCAAATACTTATTAACTTTAATCGGTACTGCATGGCCAGACACTCCTGATTTGCGGTTCTGATTGATGTGTCTAGCTCCATTCTTAAAATAGTTTTATTCATGGGGCCTTCCTTGGCAATCAAATCTCAGAAAAGTCTTGCATGTCAGCAGTGAGAGTCTAGTAGACACTATTTCTGTGAAGTAATTACAGGATTATTTCCTTTTTTTTATGATATTCTGCATCCCCTGAGTTACTCAGTACCACAAAAATGGTGTATTGTGTTGTATAAATTTAAATAATGTTCTGTAGCCTTCACCTAAAATAAAAAAGAAAAATTAGAAACTTATTATGGGAAACATTAGTTGAAAATATAAGAAGTGCACTTGAAGTATATTGCTCAGCAGATAGTGATACTGAGATAACAAATTAAATCAGTGAGACCTCTTCTCTGTTTAATTATTTTTCAACCCAAGTAGGGATGCTTGAAATGGTTTCTTATGTCACAGTTCTCAAAACTGACTAATTTGGGGTACCTTGATTTTGATTCTTGAGACACAAGAAGGTCTGTTATTGGAGAAAATATTAATCTCACATCGCTTCAAAATTAATGCAAGCACTTTGAGACAACAAAAAATTAGTGGCACCGAAACTTTGTAGGTGTTTTTCAGTAAGTACATGTCTATTCTATGTGCTTTGATTTAGTTTACCTGTACTTTAATACAAGAATAGCATTTACATATTGCTGTTGATGTTACCTTTAAAAGTAATTACATCTGGGACATTCTAAATACCCATTCTTATTGTTTTGTGTGCTGTTTTTAAAAATGGCTACCGAATTTCCCGTAAGTGTGATGCCAGACACCATAGTCCTATATTCGTCTAATTAAAAGACATGGCTAGAAAGAGCCCTGGATATACCATGCACAGGCCATAAGAAGTGTTTAAAGTTCATCTTAGGAAATGGTTTGACATCAGGGACTTCTTTGGCCCACCTGAGACTCTGTTAATTTCCTGGGAAACAAGAACATCTGAAGATTGTTACTAGATAGCTAAGGAAATAAGTCAGGAAGTTTATAAATTATAACAACAATACCATTTTATTGGCATGAAGGGTTTTCCAGTTTGGAGTATTTTATCTGGGACAAGGTTCTGAGCTGGAATTGTTGCACCACCCACATATTCAATTTTTCAGGTTAACTGCTTGCATGTGACAAAGAGAAATATCTGAGCACCCCACAGTTCTTGGGAGCAGTGCTTATATGTAAGCAAGGGAGACAATTTCCACTGGCACAAATACAGACGTTTTCCATACGCACAGCTGTAGTCACTAAGTGCAGGAAGAGCAAGGATAGATATAGCCACGTCCTGCTATAAAACTGAACTGATTAACATGACAACCAATGGCTGCAGTCCTTTTCATATAAGCCAAAGATGTTCACAGGCAATTTGTGGAGAACAGTAAACTGAAAATATACATAGGATATGTGGCACTAGGAGGTTACTGAAGTTCTACAGTGTTCAGTTCAAGTGTTCAGAACAAGTTACTGCAGAGCTTCAGTACTATATATGATCCCTCAGTCATTTTTGTATGTTATATTAACATCCATAGTGATAGTAATTATTGTAAGAGCTTGTGCTTGCATATGGCATGTATAAACTGTGCTGGGGAAAAGACTCTTAAAAAGTGTGCTAGGCTAAAAAAAGAAGTGAGAGAGAAAGAAACTATTTCAATTCAGGACATCAATTAACACTGATTTGCAGTGGAGTGCATTTGAAAGTACATGCAATATTCACATGCCAAATGAATTCATTAAAGACCAGTGTGATTACAGTGAATGTCAAATGAATTAATAACAATGGGACCTTTAAGTGTTACCATTAATTTCACAGTGTGTTGCTGTTTTATACTTATGGGCTCTGAAGCTAAATGACACTCTACAGTTGCCCTAGTAGATTAATTGTGCATTAATAATCTATGGGTGGGCCAGCAATCTGGTGGGCACTTACATTTCATTGACACTTGGATACTAAAGATCATCTTCATTTCCAGTTTTCAGTCAGGAAAGTTATTTTACCTTTAAAATAGGCTAGCTCCATTCCTTCTATCTTTGATTAGAGTTCTTAAAGCAGCATTAAGTTTTTGTATTCTAGGTCCACATTCAAAGTTAAGCTTGATTAAAGAATTAAACCCTTATTTGTTTTTTCTCTATAGAGCTCTCTATCTGGGAAATACGGCAGTGATTTCTGCTTGCTTGTATACGTTCTGGTCTGTTCAGGGCATTTATTTTGCTGCCTAGTATATAAGAAATTACCATAGCAGGTCTGACTTCAGTTTACCACAGTAAAAGGAAACTTCAGTTTTCCTTTTTTCTGTTTTTTGTTTGGTTTGGGTTTTTTTTTGTTATGGTATTTAGATCTGTTAAATGTAGGAGGCTATCACTGTTAGAAATATATGCTTTCATTCAGAGCTCAGAAAGTGCCTACCAGTTTATTTACCCAATATTTTTATATGCCCTGCCTTGAGAGTTCAACTTAAGTGAGAAGTGAAAAAGAGAAACCTTTTTTCCACAGATTATTAACTAATTAGTTGCATACTTTTATTCCCAAGTATTGCACTTTTGTTAAAAATGTTATCTAGCACATGCACACACATGTATGAATTCTTAGTGTAGAGGAACTGATTTTATTATCATTAGGCCTTTACATTCTGAAGAAAATCTTTAATTGACAAATTATTCTGTCTTGTTTTCTTCAATGACACACTAATATTGTAAGCTGTTGCAAGCAAGTAGACCCCAGGAGCCATGTGGAGATCCACTGAAATTAAACATTCGACAGTCTAAGTCAAGATTTGGAAAGAGAGACAGAGGCACGGACAGAAAGTGAAATTTTGTTTCAGAACATCCAGAAGTTCTGAAGAAAAGTGTGCTTGACCAAAATTTTGTCTCATTTTTCAACTTAAATTACTTTCAATATAAGATGTTATCCTTCTTTACAAACCTTGCCTATTTTAAAGTTTTAGATCGTCATTCCTGCAATAAAACTAAATACTACAGCATTTAAATCTGGACAGAGTTTGCGAAACAGTTGTGTAGGCGCATGTTGCTACATACCTGACGCATCGCTCTTTCTCACAGAGATAGAAATATAAACATATAGACAACCTTATTGTCACATGGGGAAGGGGGAAAATATAAAACTAAGGCAATCTAACCTCAGTTATTTTTTAGGGATTTTTTTGGTTTGCTTGCTTGCTTGTTTGTTTCTTAAGCCAACAAAGTTAATTGATCTCAGACCTACTTAGGAATCAGATATGTGCATGCAAAACCTCATACTATTGGACATGACCCTTGTACAGATTCTAAAAACTCTTTTGTATACTGTTGTACAAAGGCAATTTAATCAGCCAATAATTCAGGTTTGAAAACTAGAATGGCATGTTCCCACTTCATTTGTACATTTGTACACAAGCCATTGTATGCTACAAGTGATTTAAACAAAACAGTAGTGAGTATTATAGTAGTCTTCATGAAAATTTATTATAACTAATTAAACTGCCAATAAGCCTGTCATGGTTTAACCCCAGCCAGCAACTAAGCACCACACAGCTGCTCACTCACTCCCCCCCACCCAGTGGGATGGGGGAGAAAATCAGGAAAAGAAGTAAAACTTGTGGGTTGAGATAAGAACAGTTTAATAGAACAGAAAAGAAGAAACTATTAATGATAATGATAACCCTAATAAAATGACAGCAGTAATAATAAAAGGACTGGAATATACAAATGATGCACAGTGCAATTGCTCACCACCCGCCTATTGATGCCCAGTTAATCCCCGAGCGGCAATCCTCCCACCCTCACTCCCCCAGCTTATATACTAGATGTGATGTCCCATGGTATGGAATACACCGTTGGCCAGTTTGGGTCAGGTGCCCTGGCTATGTCCTGTGCCAACTTTTTGTGCCCCTCCAGCTTTCTTGCTGGCTGGGCATGAGAAGCTGAAAAATCCTTGACTTAGTCTACACACTACTTAGCAACAACTGAAAACATCAGTGTGTTACCAATATTCTTCTCATACTGAACTCAAAACATAGCACTGTACCAGCTACTAGGAAGACAATTAACTCTATCCCAGCTGAAACCAGGACAAAGCCATTCATAAAATACATGTTTATAAGTCATTAGTAAAATTTAATAGTTATCTAGGTATTGCATTTCTTTCTATCTCAGTTTTCTAGGACAAGACTCAAGCTCGGGATATATACACATATAAACACTGAGATACTCTATGTCTTAACGGGAATTGATAAATGGCCCATCAATCACATATTTTGAGTTTCATCCATTAAACATTCTCTTCATGTCAAGCTTGCCATGACACTTCCATACTTGAACAAGAGATAGGAAATTGCTTAAGAGTATTCTGAGTTTAAAATTAGAGAAAATATGGTAATCCTGAAGCTCCTTCTAATTGTAGAAATGTTGCACCTGTTAAACACACTGGGTTGACTCAGAAACTTCCCTAGCATGTTATACATGCTCCTACATAATGGTGAGCAGATACCAGCAGTTTGTGATGATATCACACAAAATATACACATGTGCACACACATAGATACACATGCAGAGTTTGGACTGCGTGTTCTGAGACGGCATATAGTAGGACTGCAGTGTAGGAAAGTGAAGACAGTTCATCCATCAAAACTTTTTACATTTGAGATATTTCTAATCTATACATTGTTGTGATTTCCATTGTATAAATCGGGTATTTATCACATAACACTGGTAAATCACAGGAGAAAACATACAATCATAATATGCACTTGCTGAAATCAAATATATATTCACAGATTCCCTGTTCACCTGCTGATACCTTTTATGCTCCTACATATTTACATTTGTGTTTGATTTAACGAATGAAATTGTCACTTGTTCAAGTTCATTCCAGAGAAAGCCAATAACAAAAAATACATTTCAGTTTCCCTGTTTTCCTGTGTGTATATATATACATATACATATATATATAAAAATGTCAGGGATTCAGATTTATACATGGACTCTAAATTTACTTTCAATTTTATGAACACAGCTATGTACGTTTAATGAAGGAATAACAGCAGTCACAGATAGGGAGAGAAGGAAGGAAAAGGTGTGAGAGCTCCTTCACTCCCCCAGCGCACAAGTCAAGGAATGAGATGGGAGATCCCAGGCAAGACAGGAGCAGTGCCCCATCCACAGCCTTGTGTGCTGATGTGTGCTGAAATATAGCCTGTCGCTGAAGCTCATGAGCCCCCTCAGAAGCAGCACTACTGTCAGCAGGGCTGCCCACATCCCAGCGTAGCCACAGGTAGAGATGGTATTTTCTCCATGAGCCAGAACTCCTGTTCCCTTGCCCAGCTTAAGGGAACCTATACTTACCTCCCTCTACCTTAGCAGCACTGCTTGAACTGTCTTGTTATGGAAAGAAGTATGTTAGGCAAGATTTGTAGGCTGTGGTAAACTGAGTGGTTTTATTATACTCAGTAACAAAATAGTCAACACAAGGACTTAACAGAATACTGTACTTAAACAATTCTTATTAGAAATGTAACAGCTATGAGGTATGAAACAAGCCTAAAAACTTTTCCTCAAAAAGACCATCATAGACCAGCTAAATGAAAAATACTGACATTTGGCATTTGGCATTTTAGGTAATCTAGGCATTCAAAATTGATACTGAGAACCTCAGGTGGTGCTTTTGTTTGTATGAGTTGATCATTATAGGTCTTCATTGAAAACCCATCTTTTTTAACATCTCTGACACTGCTCCAGAGCTCTCCGTTCATAAGATAGTGTCAACAGTTCTCCCATAGAAGTTGAGTGGAAGCAATAAAAGCCTTTATTATTAAAAATTATTATTAAATATAGTATCTACTATGAGAGTTTTCTGGATGAATTGCAGATCTGCTCATAGTGCCTCCAGCGTAATTTTGTTGTAGTTGACTGATGGATTTTGCTTCGCTTGGGAAAGCTCCTTCCTCTTAGTAGAGGAATCTGAAAGTCCAGTCTTTGGGCTATCTGTATGGTATTTCATGCATCTGTTAAATAGAAATGGGTTTCCCCTTGCCACAGAGATGCAGGATAATGTTTTAATGAGAAGGGGCTAGGGAAATGAGTGTTTCACCCATTCTATCATTTCATGCCACTTTTTTTTAACATTTGGATACCATCCACCTCCAGCCTCCCTGTTCATTAGCAACACCTATGTGCCCACACAGTCCCTGCAGCACTGACAGGCTCTTTGGAAACTAAATATTGCTCTATGTTTGCTGAGACTATTAGAAGCAGTGGCAACTATCTCTTCCTCTGCTGCTGATAGTGGTGGGGGAGTTGAGCCTACCCAAGTTTAAGGCAAGCAGTGCAGAAGTACATTCCCAGTGTTGCCCTTGAAACTGAGCACAGTCTTTTCTATTTGTCTTCTGTTCCTTCTCCTCTGGCAGGTCAGCTACTTCAGGCTCCCTGTCCTCTTTCACAAAATAAGGACCTACCAAGTAAAATACCTGAATTATAAGTAATGAGCAAACCTAGTGTCTGGTTAAGGGGCTTCTTCTCATGTTAGCAGTTTGCAGCTCAGCAGTATCATCTAGATAGTTAGCAAAGATCTCAGTTTGGGTTTACCTATTCATGGGGTTTTTTTACTTTTGAAGAAGATCAGCTGCATCCTCTGTATATAACTATAAGCAATTTATTTATATGGCATAATCTAACTTTCCTGGGGACGGGTAGGGGGAGGGTTTCCAATTAAAAAAAAAAAAATGGATCAGAAGTATGTGTATATCCTGATCAGGGAGCTCTCTGAAGTCACTAATTTTAGGTAAGGTTTTAGTTGTGAATGTTTTTTGACAGAGGGAGGGCTACCGGGCTACAGTGAACTTTCAGAGTCCTGGCCATGAGTCATTATTCCTTCTGCGTGCAGCTTGCTCATTAAAGAGAAAGGAAAAAAAAAAAAAAAAAGCTTCTCTTCCCTTGCAGCCAAGAATATCACCCCCCCCCAAAAATTGAGTCAGAAGGTTTTATTCTTCTTCCTACATCACCATTTTTCATTTTCTTTTTCCTAGTAAAATCTTTAATCAATGTTTATTATTTGGAGTTTTCTCTTCACTGCTCCTTAACTTGGAATAGATAAGACTTCCATTGAGGTAAATGGTAAAAAAAGACACAAATAGAAGCAAATCTTGGCCCAGGATACTCAGAAATGGTGATAAAATTATCTGAAATATAACCAAGTTCAAAGATTTTTTTTTTTTAAGAGTTTCAAGAAGAATTGGGAAAATCCTCTGTTAAACCTTCTAGCTTGAGCTGTATGGGATTTTTCAGCACCTTAAGCTACTAGATCCTAGCAGAATGGAAAAACTCAGTGCAATGTGCATATGTTTTTGTCTTAATTTAAAATAAAAACAGTCGTCAGTTATTGGGGGGACGGAGCGGAGTAGCATAAGATTTTCTGCTTAAGAAAGTAGGACACACAGAAGAAGCTTGCAGTTTTTATTTTTAAGTGACTGAGTGAACTAGAGAAAGAGGAACCCAAACAGGAAAAACTTCCATCTCTTACAGTCACAAGAACAGACATGTGCAGCTCTGTTAGAATCTGGATACTCACCAGGGATCTTACTGGCTCAATGCATCAAGAAGAAATGTCTGTCAAGCTCCTACAAACTTTGCTTTCCCAAACAACTGCCATATGCCACAACTAACAGCATAAAGACACTATGAATCAAGCCCCAACATTGTGAGATTTAAAGATGTTTGTAGATTTTTTTTAAAAAGTTTCTATTAAATCTTTTTATTTCCTCAGTTTCCCAGGCAGGTGACAACATCAGTGGAGTGCTCAGTAATGCACATTTAATCCTTTAGTCTTTTGGTTTGATGATATTGTGCCATTAGAGGAAGTTTAGGTCAGATTCTGATGAATCACAATATTTCATTCTGTCCAGGAAGGCATTAAGCAGACTGACACGGCTCCACACTGCCACAGTGCATCCGTACTGCCAGTGTTGATTCCAACATTAAAAACAGTTCCCTGCGTGCTGCAAAGCAAGTATCGTCATTAAAAAGGTACTTAAACAAGCTGCCTCCCTCTCTCTCTTTCTTCACTAAATGTCTTAACGATATAAGCCTAACCGTTCTTTGGGATTGCTTTAAGCTGTAGTGTGGAAGAGTGCTTTATTCACCCCCTAGACTTCCAGACTTCAATTCCCACGGACATCAGCTACACCCTCTTTGTGAGCCTGCATGCTAGGCAATCCATACAGAAGCACTGTGTCAAATGGTTAAATAAATAAATAATGTGCACTGGGCCTGGAGCCAAAAATACTCTCCCCTTGCACCAGTGAGAAAGGTAGTAGGAAAGGAAGCTTGTGCTCTGATGCTACTACTGCTAATGAAAAAGGCAAAGGCAGTAAGCTCGGTGTGTTTGTCATCTAATATTACATCACAGCAGCTCATGATGTGGTGTTAAATATGTCTGAAATCTCTTTATTTTTCTGAGCCTATTTACCAGTGCTTCCCAACACAGATGGAACCCTTTCTTCCTGCACATATTAATTCATTTGTTATTTATGCACTTCTGATCTTTGTGACATTTTGTCCTTTGGCCTGCTACCAAGTCATTTTTTATACATGTTCTGAGAAAAGGTGGCCCTTGCCCTGCAGTGAGCCTCACAAATCCCTGACACACACATATGCATTTTTTATTGTTCTCACATGTTGCTTAACAGTCTGCATGGTTCCTGCTTTACAGCACAGCAGATGGGTTCCTGCATAGCGGTGAAACAGATGAGATGTTCAAATCGATTGTTTTATCAACAATCAGTTGTAGATAAAAATCATTTTAATGAGAGAAATTAATGGTGTTTGCAAACATGATGTTAATTAAAGAACATAGCTTGGGCTTTTTTCCCTCCTTTTTTCCCCCTGCACACAGTTTTTGTTACCCATGACATCTTTCATTATTGACTCATGCCCCAAAGAAAAGGCGATTAAAATCTGCTTTTGTTTGATGTAGCTTTTATTGAAGAAAGAAATAGATCTTTCTGAAGCTTCCTGGTGAGATGAAAGTCTAATTATCTCCACAAATGAAAGGAAAAGCTTTAATTAGGCCTGTGCTGAATCTGCGCACTGTGAATTTGTGCATTGTGATGGATGGAGCCCACGTCTCCTCAGTGACTGCAGTTGAAATAATGAAGAAGGAGAAGAGGTAACCTGCTCCCATGATTCAGCTGGCAGAGCAGACTTGGAGGTACACCTGTGTTGTGAGAGCGTGCCCAGAGCAGCTGCCACAGGCCATGTTTCTGTGCAGTGCATTCGGCTGTTTTACAGCCTCCTCCTGAGCTTTGATCTCTTTTCAGACAGCAGGGGTCCTAACAAATCAAGCTTTTCATGTTTCACTCAGTTTCACTCTCTTTTGCTTCACCATTCATACTCAAACTCCAAAGAGGACGGATAAAATATTGTCTTTTTCTGAAGCAATTAATGATCAGCAGCGGACATGACTGAAGTGGGCATTTTGCCTTTTGTGAGGTGTTTTAAAGTTGACTGTGGGGTAAAGGCTGCGAAAGAATCAGAAATCACATTTATTTACTTTGCCATTTAATTAATTCACTATTTATGCTTTTAACGTCCTTTGTGCATAACACTTCATCTGCTACACACTTCTTTTTTGCAATGCTGTAGTGTCTGCCCAGTTAGGAAAGGTGACATTCTAGGATAGTGTTAGACTGCTAATGGCCCCCAGGGAGAAAACTGAATTATGACAAATAATGTACTATCCCAGATTTTATAACATTTATAATCTATTTTTACCATGTTGCATGCAGCTTACTCTGTCTTCGTGTAGTCCGCCTGATATCAGGAAGGTCAAACCACTACTTATTCACATCACTTGCAGCCAGCATATTCTTCTTTGTGAGTCATAAAGCACCTTTGACATCAAGGGCAGTCAAGGAGATTACCTCCACACCTTTCTGGACATGATAGCAGTAAAAACAGGGAAGAAGTAATTGAAGACAAAGTTAAATCAGCATCACCAATCTAATCTTTTATTCTTTCTGTCAGTGTATTCTGTGTTGTTTAGAATGTATTGTGTTAATTGTGTACCAGTCTCTGGAATTGAGGAGCTTAGCAGTCAACTGGAAACATGCAGAAATAGAAGGATATGGGATAAATGGGAATGCATCCCCTGTTGATTTGTTTATTTAAGGAAAGGAGGCATCTGAAAAAAAATAGTAATGCTGTCTTTGAGAGCAAACATTCTAGGAAGTCTTTTTGTAGGTACAGCATCTATAAAGCCTGAAATTGGTGAAAGTAAATGATGCTGATTCTAAGTAATTCAGCAAAGTGGTAATACAGATTTCAATTTAGTCTGTGTGAAACAAATCTCTGCATTACAGTTCTCCTTATAAACATAGCTTTATGTCCTGCTATTCTAAAATTTTATACATTAGAAAGTTACTCACAAGCTGAAATCTTACTATATATATTTTGTCATTTGTTTAGAGACCTTTAAGGTAGCTGGCACTTTTCTTACTCTGAAATGCCTTGATTTGTTCTTTCCACTCTCTTCCCACACGCTCCATTTCACATTTTCTTTGTGTAGATTTGTGTCCTATGTTTATGCCTTTGTAAGTATCTCCCTAGTGTTAGTACTGTGTTCACAGAGCTGAAGTCAAAAACCTGCCTTATACAATATTCTAATCCTTAGGCCATCAGTGCCGACATCCAAGTCTGGTGCCCTAGAATTACAGGGATGATGGTGAATGTATAAAGGTCCCAAAGCTCAATATAGGAGAAAAAAGCCAGGGGGAATGCTGCAACACTGGAGCACAGGTCTGAGCTAGGGGGCACAGCCAGGGGGGAAACGAGGAGGCAGTGGAATTCTTGTTAGACTGCTGTGCAGAGATGAGGAGCAGATAGTAAATTAGGAACGAGCACTGCAAGAACACATCTGAATGAGACCCTGCAATTAACTGTTCTCTTTCCTTCTTTCAAGTTTGATTTCCTTTTAACCTTTTATTTTATTCTTTTGATCTCAGCATCTTTTTCTTCTTGTTCAAGTGAAGAGCAGTGGTGCAATAATTTTTGTTGAGGAGGTGCTTTCATTGTCAGCTCCTGTTTTGAAGCATAGCAAGTGATGAACAAAAACTGGAAATATTCATGTATGCCATCACCCAGAAAATGAGCCTGACCAAAATTTGAGAGCTGGGACAATTTAAAATAAAAACTGTTCTTTCTCTGTTTGTGATAGAAGTGCCTCTATTGCTTCTGAGCTTTTGAGAACCTCAGCAGAAGACTTTATGTGAGGCTTTGTGTGTGCACAAATACATGTATAGAGCAATGGAAGTTTACGAAAGAAAATACTGTACAAAGCAGGGGCAGTAGTATTTAGCTGTTACATGCTGGAAAACAGCAAAGCTGCCCATTACCTTTAAAGAACCTTGTAACTTTCTCCTACACGCTTCATATTTGTGCTAAGTCCAAATTGCTACATGACTATTTCTGAGAGCTTGGGGGTAGGCAGAAAAATCCCCATGAGGGGCTATTGTGCAGGCATATGAATGCATGAGAATCCTGTAATGCACTTCAGCATTAATAACATGAGTATAGTTTCTGTATATCCCCTACGGAAAGCTACAGCAGCTCAGTCTTTCTCCAAGGTAAGAGCCACCCCAGCCTTGTGAAGTACCTTGAGGAGCTAAATCGCTGCCAATCTTGTCAGCGTTAAGAACTACTGTCTTTCTTGTGAGTCACCCCTCTCTACACTTCCAGAGGAGTGTAGAAAGAAAAACTTTATAGAGACTTGAAAAGAATTGTGAATTCCTGTGATGAGGCATGCAGAACCCATGAGGTTTGGGCTTGTAGATTTGTTTTGGGGTTTTTTTTTCTGAGAATGCTATTGGCTGGCTGGTGCATGCTAAGACACATACATGGTACTCTGAAATGATTCAGTGGTTATGATTTTGAAGTTTCCAGACTGAGATAAACACAGACATGCTCACTTCACCATGAACACCTGCTAATTTTTAGTTCTGAAATCTCTAAATAGGTATTTGTCCTTTCACCTGTATTTTACAGAATCACAGAATGGTTGAGGTTGGAAGGCACCTCTGGGGGTCATCTTGTCCAAACCTCTGCTCAAGCATGATCACCTAGAACAGGTTGCGCAGGACCATGTCCAGCTGGCTTTTGAATAACTCCAAGGATGGAGACTCCACAACCTCTCTGGGTACCCTGTTCCAGTAGTCAGTCACTCTTACAGTAAAAAAGTGTTTCTCATGTTCAGATGGAGTGTCCTATGTTTCAATCTATGTCCATTTCCTCTTGTCCTGTCACTGAGCACCCCTAGAAAGACCCTGGCTCCATCTTTGTACCCTCACTTCAGATATTTACATACAATGATGAGATCACTGCCCAAGCCTTTTCTTCTCTCAGCCCAACTCTCTCAGCCCTTCCTCATATGAGAGGTGTTCCAGTCCCTTGCTCATCTTTGTGGCCCTTCATTGGACTCTGTCTAGTATGTCCCTGTCTCTCTTGTACTGAGGAGCCCAGAACTGGACACAGTACTCAAATGCGGCCTCAGCAGTACCACCTCACTGTCTCCTTATCCAGCCCACACTTCAACAGCTTTTCCATGAGGATCTTATGGGAGGTAGTGTCAAAACCCTTACTGAAGTCTAGGTAGACAATATTCACTGCTCTCTACTCATCTACCAGGCCAGTCATTTCATCACAGAATGTTATGAAGTTGGTCAAGCATGACTTCCCCTTGGTGAAGCCATGTTGACTACTGATAATTTCTTGTTGTTCATGTGCTTGGAAGTGGTTTCCAGGATTAGCTGCTCCATCACCTCCTCAGGGACTGAGGTGAGGCTCATTGAGCTGTAGTTCCCTGGGTCCTCCTTCTTGCCCTTCTTGAAGATAGGAGTGACATTTACTTTCCTTCAGTCTTCAGGCACTTCTCCTAATCTCCGTGATCAATCAAAGATGATTGAGAGTGGTCTCGCAATGACGTCTGCCAGCTCCCTCACCACTCATGGGTGCATCCCATCAGGCCCCCATCCAGTTTACTTAAGTATTGCCTGATGGGATCCTCTTCCACCAAGGGTACATCTTCCTTGCTCTAGATTTTCCCCCTCTGGGGCCTGGGATTCCTGAAGGACAGTCTTGCTTGCAAAGACTGAGGCAAAGAAGGCATTCTGTACCTCAGCCTTTTTCATGAGCTGTGTAACCTTGAGCTGTGGGCCTGCATTTTCCTTAGGCTTCCCTTTGTCACCTATGTACTTGTAGAAGCCCTTCTTGTTGTCTTTGACATCCCTGGCCAGATTCAATTCCATTTGGAATTACTGTATACTACTAAGACCATACATGCTAGGAAATCTTATGGAATGACCTACATGGAGTAATTTTATTTACTGGAGTGAAGAGGAAACAATGAAACATAACCAAGGTTGTAAAACATATGTTGGTGCTTTTAAAAGGGTGGGGGGCAGGGATGGCTATGATCTTACCGACTTAGCAACAACCTGAAGTTTTTTTGATTGTCACAACTTCCTTGAAACCAAGTGAATATTGTAGAAGCTATGGCATTTTGAAGTGTCCCTGGTCTGATAACTGTAAGATTAAAAGAACTGCAAAGGAACACAGCAGTTTTTCTTTACTTCTCCAGCAAATTATTGGTTTACTTTCCCATTCTCTGAATGTTATAGTACAGACATCGATATTACTCTGGAGTTTATAAGTCTATATTAATATATTATATAACTAATTTAAGACATATTTAGGTATAGGACATATTTAGTTATAAGACTTCCAGTGCAAGACAGAATGCTACAAAGCTGTTCCTTTCATACTGAAAGAAATAAATAAATTGAAACTGTAGAGAAAAACAAAGCCAAATTCTCTAGGTATTATTCTTTCAGGCTGTTGTCCCATTTACATTTTATGCTCTGGCATTTTTTTTCAGACTGCCACACAGGTAGTCATATAAAAGAATGGCTCCAGAACTGCCAAGATTTAAAGATCTTGTTGAGCTAAATCTAAGCAGTGGGAAACACACCATATTGAAGTTCCTAGAGATTTTGTACTTCTGATAGTCACACTTCAAAGTGCTCCTAGTTCAGGGTTTTCTAAAGAAGCAGAAGGTGCCCAATCTGGAATGAAAATTACTTCTTACTGAATTCCAAATAAATTCTGTAGATGTTCACCTCACATTACCCTGATATTTTGGTTCTATTGTCAACATTCTAACATGCTGTTGTACTTGATCTTCTACTTGGTGTGGAATTAGGCAAAATATTTTTTTTTCATTCACATTGGTATTACGCAAGTAAGTTTGGAGCTCAATAAAAAGTGAGATAACTCTGTATTAGAAAGCCATAAAACTCTGTTCTAACTAAATGGATTTATTAAGAAGACCAAGTAAGGAAGTAGTTTCTTCACTGTACCATTCATACAGCGAAAGAAAACCTTTAACCAGTTGTCATTGTTCTCACAAGACTAACAGGTTTCATAGGCCTTGAAATCTTGGTATTCAACAGCTCACTGAAGTCCCAGTGTATGTAGGATTTGAAAACAAATTTTTAAGTTGATCCAAAGTTCCTTTTTCTTGGGAGCAATCATTGCCTCTCAAACCCTCAAAACTGCCTAGGGATCTCCCATTTGTTATTAAAACTTTATATAGCCTTTTTTAATTCAACTATGTATTTTGTCACAAATGATTTTTTGGTAAGAAAGAATACCTAATACAGAACACACCTCTATCCCGCTAGTTTCAGCAGTCTTTAGGGTGGAACAGATGCAACCCACATCATTCCTCATGGCGCTGTGATACTACAGAGAACCAGTTTCTTCCTCACAACCGCCAGCTGCTGTATGAGAGCTGAAGGGCTTCTCAGAATCCCTTAACCTTATGTTTCCTTATCTGCAGTTCAGTTTCATGCCTGATTTCCCAGAATTTGCTTAACATTTTCAGAAGGACGTCATTCACCCACTAGTTGTAGCTGGATTTGGATTCATAACTCTTCTGAAAACAGAAAGTGATATGATTCTCCATACCCACCAACGCATGATATTGTCAGATGATAAATATTCTTCTCATCAAAATACGATGGAAGAACCGAGTCCTCCCATCCACCAGAAAACTCTGAACCAAATTAAGGATGAACATTCTGGATGCTCTTTCACAAAGTTAAAAAAATGGGACTAGCCATCTGGCACCTATTGAGGCTCTTTAAATACAGAGAATTTTTGTTGGAGAAAGCATAGCTGTCTTCTGAAGTCTTCTAAGGATCTGTCTGAGGTTTTTGTTGTGGGTTTTCTCATTTTGTTTTGTATTTTAATGGCTTTATACCATATCTCTGTATTTTAGATCAGCAGCCTTATTCTGAATGCCAACAGAAACTTACTGGAGGTTTCTACTTTACAAGATCATTGATGCCCTGTTAAGGAACCTGCTCTGTATTGCAGAGAGGCATTCAGCAAGGGCTCAGTTGCACTCACTATTGCCTTCCCAATTGCAGCTGATACATGTATGGACTAGAATCATGCTGGGATCCCTCAGCATCTGCCCTGTGCTGGGAATGGTTGTTTTCTCTTTGTATGAGGCACCAGCTTTCACCTGTTGTATCTAGCAAGAACTGATTAGTGGTAATCTCTGGGTTCATGTTCAGTTGTTTAATTAGGAGTTCAGTGGGAGCCAGTGCTTCATTTAGGGGAGTGTCTTAGGAAGCCAAAAACTGCTGCTGTCTACAGGGTTTGAAACAATGCCCCCATCCCTTTTGGTGCACTGTTTCAAGGTTTAACAGTCATAATTGTAAAATAAGCTGAGCTGACTATCACAAACTTACTTTTTTTATTCACATTGTAGCTGAAAACAGGCCCTTTTTTATGTCATGTTTTCTTGCAAATAAGAACATTATTACATCTTTAAGATTGGACAAACAGTGTATGTACTGTACTTATGGACAATACTATACTGTACTTATGGACAATACTAAGCAGAACAAAGAATAAATGTAAGCCTATGACTAAGTAGGTTCTGTATAAATACAGAAATTACACTTGCCTTAGTAAGTGGTTCATGCTAACCAGGAGCTGCTGGGGGTCATATGTGAGATATTATGCAAATTCCAAACTCAAAAATACAGATTATGAAATAATAATTAATTACATTTGCACTTTGATTAAAGATTAAATCTCAGTTTAAAAACAAATCATGTATTTATATTGCCTGATATAATTAGGCACTCTCCTAAATGGCCAAACTTAGAACTGCCTATTATGTCCTAGCAAACCTGTGGGAGACCCTGACGTGTTTAGCAATCGTGGTTTTGTGTTCATCAGAAAAAATCATTTTAAAACAATGTGGGAGGGGCAGTCCTTATCTTTAAGGCAACTGTTGGATAATTGACCTCCTTTAGCATTTAATTTCTCAAGCCTCTAGGAAGCTTAATTTTGAACATCAAAGAGGTACCTGTGGAAGAAACTGTTCCAGACTGGTGAGTAAACAAATTAGAGTTAATAGGGTCATTAGCTTTTGTGGTAAAATTTCAAACTGGGTATTCCTCACTGAGGAATGTAAATGTCAATGTTTTTAAGTCTTCTAAAATATAATTAGCTATGGAACTTGAATACAAATGTTACATATCCTATTAACAAACAATGTTTTCCATACTCTGGGCATTATTTTATTAACATTAGAGAATCTGTTGTTCTGGTCCTATGTATTGCTTGCCAGACAATTAGAATAGAAAAAAAGTACAAACCTGCTTAGTCAATAATACACTGTAAACATTAAGGATGCTGTATGTTCCGTATAATATAGAACATGCTAGCTAGTTACCTTTAGAGTAACAGCTGTAGCTCTGTTTAACCCTTAGATCTCTATGTAGGAATATAAGAGCTTTAAAAAAACAACAACACAAAACCACATGCACATAAAAAAAAAACAACTTACATTTCCTCATTTGGATGATGGATGATCTTCTCATCTCTACTCTCTCTTGGTTCTGTGGCTAATTAAAGGGATAACTGCTGATTGAATTTGAAACAGAGAATGCAGCAAATTCAATTCTTAGATCCTCTCATTTCACTTCTTGCACAATACTGAAGTCTTTTATTCAATTATCCTTGCATATGGTAATAGAAATATTGCTCCCTTTCCTCCACCAAACTCTGACAAGTTGCTAGTCCACCCACATTTCCACACCTTTTCCCACATACCTACCTGTAGGCTATGCACTCTTTCATACCCATTTGCCCTGAAATTCTTGCTGCTAACCCTTCCCAGCAGCAGCAAGCTCCTGGAACTGAGGGTTGTCAGAGAAAGTTCCCTTTTTGGATTTGTAACCCTAGAAAATTTTAAACTGTGGGGTTTATTCTATCTCTAGGAGCTCAGTACCCAGAAATAGCTTCTTTTTAATCCAGGAAATTGTCTGACAAGTGAGGTAGAGGGGAAAATTTCCTCGTAAGGAAGTAGTGACATTAGGTCAGTATAACAGTTTGTGGAATACGGACTGATGGACTAACTGGCAACACCACAAATGCGTTTAGCATAGAAGGAAATAAAATATTTGCTAGAAGTGCCAAAGGAGAATTGCAGAAAATATTTAGACTGGAAAACTGCAGATGGGCAAGCACATCCAGTGGTAAACCACCTCCTCCCTGTGAAACTTGATTTGTACCAGCAGGATCTGAGTGAGTGCTACAGTGAATTCTACCAAAAAAGGGGAGGGTGGGGGAGAAGAAAAAGGCATTTTAAATAATTTATCATAGCTGTATCTGTGGTTACAAGCATTGGATTCTTAAGTCATTAGCCTGAAGGAGCAAAGACTAAAAAATATTAACTTTCCTCACTATATTTATATATAATCATGAAGTTTAAGAAAAAAAAATATTTTTTTCCCATTTGGCTATCATAAATCATTTTTTTGTGATAATCTTGTGTAGTGGGCTGATTTAATCTTTTAATCTCCCATTCTCCCTCAATAGCAACAATTTATTTTTCCTTAAGTAACACCAATAAAAGTGAAAAAAAAAAACCTCAAATGCTTTTTATGTAATGTGAATCATGTTTAAGTGATGTTTTGAAAAAATCCTTGTCCATTAGAAGGAAGCTTTTTGCACTAGGCAAGTTGTTACGACTGAGTTTTTTGCAAAATGGTTTTAGTTACCATTTGTTACTGGTCTCTAACAGTGTGCTTCAAATAAGAATCTTTAGTTTCCCTCTATAAGACTACCTCATAGAGTTTTATAAGCATTCATTTTTAAATAACCATTAGTTTTATTTCAAACCCCTACAGTGTTTTTGACAGAATGTTACTATTTTCACACAATATTAATTTATTTAACACTGTAATCCAGAGTATTAGATGACTATGACTGTCTCCATTTCACTAACTTACTGATTTTACTCATGGAGACAATATTAAATCAAGATCACATAATATGCCTATGACAAATTTGGGATCATATACCAATCTCCTGATCTTGCTTTCTATGTGTATTGAAGAGTAAGACTCATTTAACCTAATTTAAGCCATACAAAAGTTAGGCATCTGGTCTTCCTTCTACAGTAAAGGCCAAGACAAGCACCTCCAGAGGATAAGTCTTCCTATCACAAAACATTGACAAGTAAAATTTGGCAAGAGAAATCATGGTAAAAGATTATTTGCCCTTCCACTAACCTAGGCAGTTGAGAAGGTAAATGCTTCTGCACTGCTCCATGAAAATGTTTCATGGTCCAGTATGTCTTGCCCATGAATGTAGTAAAGGAATGAGTCTGTTGCTTCTAGTACACTGATTTTTTATTCTTTGATTGAAATCTTGACTGTGAAGTAGTCTAAAAAAATCCTTCCCTTCCTTATTTTGGAATTGTTGAAACTGCACCACTCATCTGGACATAGTGGCAATGCTACTTTCAAAACTTCAAGTAAAAGCAAATATAAACAGAATAAACAGTGTGATTGGCATATTGGATGGGTGAAAAAGTACATTTCTAAGATTTTTATTAATTTTTAAATAAGATTTGTTTAAAAACCTTTGGCACTATTTTAATTATTTTTTTAAGGAGTAAAAGAGTAGGCACAAGCAAATATTAATTTCTTCAAAACTAATCGCAAAACAGAATTTGCAATATAGTCCCTTTTACGTGGATTGACATAGCTGTCACATCCTCTGCTTTATAGGCCTTGGACGTAGCCAACACAGGATGTACTTCTGAAAAAAATCCTGAACTATTCAATAGAAACTAAAGGCATAAGACCAGATGGAATTTATTCCAATACCTGTTAAAATTTAAAGGACCACCTTTCGTTCGACTTGTTACAAACTGTAGTGTTCCACAGCAAGCTGGAATGTTTTAATCATATATAAATGAGTCAAAGTTATGAAGAGTGTAACTTTCTATTGCAATTTTTAACCTATTCCCAAACATATTTCATGGTTTTTTCTTTCCCATATTCCCAAACATATTTCATGGTTTTTTCTTTCCCATATCTGTTCTTGATCCCTGTCTAAAGGGTTATGTCAGACCAGACTAGTAAGGTCTGACACCAGAGGGTGCAGAGGTGCCATTCCATGTCTTCAGCACATCATCTGTAGGGTAGCCTGACACATATAATCAGGAGAGGTGGTCTTGCATTAACCTTTTCCACTCTCAGAGGATAAAATGATAATGAAACAACAAAAACAGATAATGAGGCAAGGAGAGCACAGTTCCTGTGATTATGGCCAAGAATGTGGGGAAGGGGGGTGGTGGGATGACTTAGTGCAGACTTTCAATCAAGCATTACCAATTCAAATAATAAATGGAGTAGATGTAAATGTAAGTAGATGTAAACCCAGACGTGCACCTGAAGATAACACCTAGATCAGGAGTCTGTTAAGGACAGGAGCTGTTTAAGTTTGTTCTTGTGACTGGCTACCATTTGGCAGACAAACAACTTTCCCACAAGAATATTAAAAAGGTAATTATTTGGTGATTTGATTCAGTTGATATCCTTAGGGAGAATCATTCACTGAAGCAACTGAAACCCCAGAATCTAACAGTTGTAAACAACTACAAGATTTGATGTTTTGCTTAATGCTGCCTCTGCTGAGGCATGATGTGCATAACAGCAACCTATAAAGCCTGATATTATGTGGTGGTAGCAAAAAGGAGGAAATGCTTGTTTGCTTTCTTCTGTGGTTTTATGATCTGTTTTTTTGGCACATTTCTGCCAGTAAGAAACTACTTCTCCACAACAGCTCCATTACAGCTCCTAGTAATAAGGCAAAATGTGAAGATCAAATATTTGGTGGAAAGACAGAGCCAATAGCTCAAAAGGCATGGATAAAAAAGCAGCCACAACTAAATTTGTACATACTGAGTTAAAAGCAAATGAGAGTCTGGCTACAATGCAATTCACTTCTTGAAAGAAGTGATGTTATCGGTTAGCTCAAAAAAGCAAAGATAAGAGTAAAGCAAAACTGCATAGGCAAAAGACTATTTCTCAAAAGCTGCATGTTGTGAAAATGATGTAATGTTAATAGCTTTCCTTTGTTTTGTCACGTTGACAATTTGGGCACACCAAAGGTTGCATTTATACTGCACTTATGTCAGTGCATTTTGAACACCAAAGCCTTGGGCATCTCAGGAAGATTTCAAGCTTTTTTTTTTTTTAAACCTGAATTAAAGTTACACTGTAAATTAATATAAATGAATCAATCATCATTAATTATCCTTTAAACTGATGTCTGCACATTCTTATACGTTAATCTTCATTAATGTGTAGGAAAGCAAATATCCCAGAGGATGTGCTGCCTTTGTTGCGATGTTTTACTTATGTCTCTCTGGAGTTCTTAAAAGCTCAAAAAATAGGCTTCTTCAATGGGAAGCATATGCCACTAGGGCCTTTTATACGAGTGCTTGATTCAATCAAAAGGCACAATCTGAGCAGCCATGGGCCAAGGCAAGATTCATCTGTTTAAGTCTCTGACCCTGGTGATACACTGCTTGAGTGCCTCTACAACACTCAAGCTGTGTCCTGTAGGACTTACTGTGAATTACATTCATGTGTGCCTGTTGTAATGCACCAGCTTTTCTTATGCCAAGTGGGTTTTGTTTTGGTTTTTATTACTCCTTTATATGAAAATCATAACAGCATGTCATTTACTACTTTCAGCAACAGTATCTGTTATAAATATAAATATCATAAATAGTTTTAGTATTTCCTTGCCACACATCACCCAAACCACATATATATTGCTTGACTGTACATAACAGTAGTCTGAAATTTTTTTCTTATAATACTTTGAAATATTTGATTCAGGAGGAAGGAAACCTGTATGACAAGACATATAGTGAAAAGAAATAAAGGCTGCATAGAATCTCTCTGTTCTTCAGAAAAAAACTGGCATATAAACAATGGATACAAAATTCTTGATATTCATAAATGGTTCTGTACTCTAAAAACAGGTTTTGAAAACTGAAGTAGGCACACTACTCTGTTCAGGCTTAATTATATTTCTTCTTATGGATAACTGATACAGAAAGATCTATTGCATGCCCACTCAGAATGTGACACAGGCTGAATAGCCTACATAAAAGTGTAATGTGGTCAACATGCACCCAAATGCTCTGTTCAGATTTCATCATGTTGACCTGTGCATTTTAAGGTACACTGGAACTCCACAGACTCTAGTCACCAATTTTGAGTTTTTACTTTGCTGGCACACTGACTGGCATACATATGTACTCTGTCTGCTGAGATACTAGATCCTGCAAAGCTGGTTTTTTTCCTGATATCTGGGTGCAATCCAGCCTTCTCTAGCACTTCCTGGGTAACTTAATAGAGACTTTCCAGAGCTAACAAGCTTTGTGATCACTCTGATTTTATAGCTCACTTCTTCAGAGATGTTAGTGGAAAGAGGGAGAGATTTGAGCTTTGGATAAGTTCCAGAAAACTTATCAAAAACTGATTCACTTTAGTTCATATAATTAATAAAGACATATCATGAAAATAATGAACACCTAACAGTAAACACTTTCATACTGAGGTTTCCTTCTTTTCTTGAGAATTTTGCATTTAAAATCATACTCCTTTAAGGAACTCAGTATTTTTCCTTTCTTCCACTTGGCTTCTCCAAACAAGCCCTATCCAAATTTATAATTCCCATTTTCTTTTGTCTAGTGATTCCCTAATCAGATTAATTAGATAATCAATGCTTTTCCTTATCCCATTCACATGTAAAATCCATTAATAGGTCAACCCAGCAGAAGTTTAATTGCTTTGCCCATGCTCTGCATGGTATCTATTTTATTGCTGGTACAAAAACGTTGAAACAACATGACGTTGCTACGATTACCAGAGATGCTACTTTCCGTTTTTAAAAAGTCTCTGGAAAGAAGCTAACCCTATAGGTGACAATTTTACAAGATTAAATAGGCAAGTTGAGTCATAAATATTACTTCATAAAAGTAAAAATGGAGCGCTCAGATTCTCCATGCGGCATAGTTCTATGCCAGTACTCTTCCCCGCAGGATACTGTTCACTCTTTAATGTATCAAAGAATTGGGGGAGGTGGGGTGATTGCTTTTTAACTTAAGCATTGATTGTGATTTTCCATCAATATGTGTCCTGTGAAATCTTCAGTAATAAAGATGAGCACATTTCTAGCCTGCAAACATAAACAACTATGATACCATACTCATTCAGCCTTTTATGTTCAAATGTGCAGTTATCACTGGGTAGTCATAGGATTCTGTGAATCCCAAATTATTTCAAACTCTTCATAGAGTTCCTCTGTACGAGCATGAATTCCCTAACATAGCTTGGCAGATCTAGGCTCTTAGTGACGTTTGGCTTTAAAGAGCAGCCAGCTTGAGCTGCCCCAAAACTACATCTGGTCAGAATGTTCCAAAAGGCTGAATTCAATTTGTATACTTAGAACCTTCTATATTCTTTACTTTCTGAAAAAAATATTGAACTGCTCCCCCAAAACATTTTTTGTGTCATTATCAGAATTGTAAAAGCATGGCATTTATTCAAACTACCAGTTTATGCTAGCATGCCTGTTAATAATTGGAGAAAAATTAAAACCAACTCAAACTTAGGAAGAAGTTCCTCTTTATTAATATACCACTTTGATTTTGGATTGTGGAACGGCTGCAGCTGTGGGTGTTCAGCCCTAGCGCTTCATGACAAGATGAAGACCAAAATACAATTAAAGGGATGGATTGGAGAAAAGAAAAAAAATATAATTTGGGCATTGATAATGGTACAAATATTCAAAAGTATACTCATTAAATGAAACTCAGTAAGTTGTCTTAGAGACAACAGTAATGACTAAGTTACTCTATTCAAGTGTGAAGTATCTCTGTAAATTTCTTTTGATGTTTATTTTTATTCTCACACTTAAATTGTTACAAGGATGAATCATCATTATGATTCATGCAATATGTTTCATCCAGTAAGTCTACAAGGTATGTGTTTTCACAGCCTTGTATCAGTTTTGATAGTAGGAATACAAATTCTTCATGTAAATGAATTTTCACTCAAAGCTATAGACCTAAACTATAGACCAAATTGCCAACCTATTTATTGTTTTACAATTTATTTATTTTTTTATGATAAAAATATTTTCACCTCTTGAGGACAGTAGGCCACAAGTTTTGATCTCATTAGCTTCAAGGTGACAAAAAGAAATACAGTGAATTGGTGATGTCTGTATTCCCAGAACTCCCAGTTTGCCAATGTCAGTATCACAAAACCACTACCAGAGGTGCTCCCATGCTAGAAATCAAGAAACATATTGGGACCTTGACTAACTGGACTACGGACAGGCATCTTCAGCTTGTAACAGTGGTCCCTTCAGGGGGAGAACACATTGGTTTAATATTGTATAATTTGCACTATTCCTATTAATCTTTTGAAAAGATTATTTCAATCTTAAAGCTGTCAATTTGGCATTTTCATAAGAACTAAATCAGTTTTCTGAAAGTCAAAAAGTTGCTTTCTCTGTTTCTCTCCTTTTGATTGATTATCTATGGTTCCACAGCATATTACGTGATCACAGCAATGTTCTTTGGAGATATAATCATCAAAGAGCATTACACAGCTGGGGCAGTACATGTGAGGGGTGTAAATAATGAAACAGAACAGGGGGCCATTAAATATATTTTTTTTGTTTTCTGTGCTTGGAGGCTTGTTTACAAGGTGGGGGGTGTGCTGTTTAAAAAAAAAAAAGGGGGGGGGCAAAAAAAAAAGCAAGACTCTTAAATTGCACCAACCAATCCATCTGTTCAGATTGGGAGCCCTGCAGACCTGGCAAACCTTGAAGATTTATCAGTGTTCATTTTGGCTTTCAGAGGTGCATGTATTCCCAGTGGCTCAGAAAACTCTAGTTTATGTGTTAGGAAGTGTATTCCCAAAGCAGATGTTTAATTTTTTAAATTATACGGTCCTTGTAATGCAAGTTATATAGTACAGGATATTTTATAAAGCCTACTTCTGTGTAGCACATCAAATATAAAAGATTGGAACCGTTAATTAAAGATTGGTTTGGAGGAGAGAAAAGAGCAGGAAGCAAAAGTGTTTAAACATGTATGCCCATGACTTGTAGCAGAGTTGAAAAGTAACGGATTGTGTATGGATAATTGCCATGACTCAGTTTGGCAGACCCCTATTGTTATCAAAGTTGCAAGGCTGCCTCTTAAACTGTTCAGACATGGATCTCCAACATTCATGTCAAGAAAGGCCAGCTGCTCTGTTAAAATTCATTGCCTGTTTATTAAAAAAAAATTATATCTTCTTTCTGTGTCACTATTCCAGTTTGGCTTTTTTTAAGAAAATGGTTCCACAATTTTCTTTCTAATGCAAGCTTCTGTCATTAATCTGAAGTGTCTGATACTGAGTCACCTGATACTAGCCTGATATTACTTTTATATCTGTATAAAATAAGCATCATTAGGAGTAATCCCTACAGAAGTCTATGATTCTTATTTACACTGTAGCTCTCTCCCATTCTTTCCATGTAAAGGGACTTTGTGTACCAATTGTGTACAAAAAAATTAACTTGACCTAAGTGAAATAAGGAGATTTAAAGAGTGAAAATTAGACCAAATAGAGTTGAAGTCAAAACATTGCAAGTGAGATCAGAATAAAGGTTAATGTACAGCTCACTGCTGTTAATATTCAAATCATTCAGAAAATCAGAAAGGTATGAAGCCTTTTAGAAGACCTAAAAACAAAATTCATAGAATCCAATGCTTTGTTATACTTAAAAATTAAGAGGCAGGAGAAGTAGGATGTGCGTGTCTGAATCTAGCTATGTGGATGTTTGAGTGGATTACTGCTACTATCATACTCTAAACAAAACCGTAAAGTTGGTAAACTAGAGTGTATTTACCAGCCTTTGCTGACTGAGGTTAAATCAGCTAAAATATATGTGTAAAGAAGTTTGCTTGTGGACTTACAATCTCAACTTTTGACTTTTTTTTGTCAGCCTAACATTGTCACTTATTTTTAGGATTTTATCTGATGTTGTTTGAATTGTACGTATGTGAAAAAGGGGTTTAAAATTCTCCAGTTGAATTTGGAATCATTTCACATCAATTCTTATACTTGCTTATTGAAACACTAATGGCTAAATACCAGGTAACAACTCCAACCTTAATATAGACCATGTAGTAGTTGTTTTGACACACTGAAAAATGGTAACTTGGACAGAGTGAGTTTAATTTATCTTTTCAGATTAATATGTAGGCAGAATTTTTAAACGTATCATTTTTATTACTGAAATAGCATTAAATTGAATTTTTATTTTTGAAAACTTTAAATTTCATATGCAGTAGGGAAGTGATTCTAAATAATAAATCAAACCGCACATCCTACCAATCAAGAGGCAGGGATGCAAGGCATGAGAAACCTTCTAATTTAGCATAGAGTAGTCTCTCGTGCATAATTGCTGTCCTCTGATCAAACCATGCTTTTTAACCTCAAACAAGGAGGGAAAAAGAAGAGTCTAATAAAAAGAACAGCTAGAACACCCTTTCATAGAGATGGAAATGACTTGATATAGAACTAAAAAAAAACCAAACCAAAAAGCAGTAGGCATATTTTGAGCTACTGTTCAATCCTGCAGGTAAACTGTGCAGCTCAAGTATGTAAACCATGTTATATTCAGAAAGAATACAGGAAAATGAGTAAGGACTGGAAAAAAAAAAAATTAGGAAAAAAAAGAAAGATGGAAGAAGAAGCCTAGTTCTTCTAACTGAGACAAATATGAAAAAATGATAATTGCATGTCTGTCTGTGGAAAGGGCCACATTTATAGTGCTTGTTAAATAGAAACATTTTCTGAAGCAGTATGCTTTTTCCACTCCTCTAATCTTAGCAGATGTGGATGTGAAATTTATCTGTACTAATATACTGAAAAAATTCCCAGCCTTCCTTTTTTTAGTAAATGTAAATTACAACTCACAGTGCTGATGGTATCAAACTATATGATGATTTAAGACCAACAGACATGCCAACAGTATAGGACTTTTTACTCTAAACTTTTTAATCTCATTGCAGATTGGTGGGAAAAATGTTTTATCTGTATCAACCTTGCTGTGGCTTCAAATCTTAAAGTTCAGACTAGTGTTTGACTTGTTAGAGGCCCTCCTACCATGGTTATAAGTGAGAAGTGCAGGCTAAGAACCTGTGTTACTAGACAGGGTAGAGTCACAGTCAGATTTCTTTAAAAATGTTTTTTTACAACTGTTTCTTTTTTAGTCTAATACTAGTTTAATATGACAAGGATAAGGATGAGAAAAGTGGATTTGTGTGATATTAATCTTCTCCTTGGGGCAGAAGCCAGGGGCAAAAATGACATTCCTCTTACCTTGAAGTTAAAGGGGCAAAATGAGTAAATTTTGTTCATGCACCACTTCTGTATGGACCTTTACATTCCTCATTTCCCAACTGGAAACTAATCTAGTGGGAGACCAAACAGCTATAAAAATTTGGCAAATAGCATAAAGGATTGAAGAGCAAACAATTTTAAGAGTTTACAATACCGTAATTGAAAGAACTGCACTCATCTGGTCTTCCTAGTACATTAAGCATTGCTCTCTTTAGTAGTTCACAAACCTCAGCAAGTTGTAGAAAACATTGTACGCAGTTGTTTCCTTAATTTGTCCAGTGGATAGGAAATAAATAACGATTACTTTTTTTTAATGCTGCATCCTAAATATGAAGCTAAAGTATATTAAACTATTACTTCTTTCTGTGTGCCCAGAGAAGCATACTTCTTTAAGGAAGGACAGCAAAATGACTAAATGACCCTACACATATTAGGTAATAAATAAGATGGATGAATAATTGAAATCTTGTACTACGTGGGCATCAGTAGATTAATTTTTACTAGCGAACTTATTTCCAGTAATGATCTTGGGAAGTAATCTTTCATCAGCAAGCTGTCACAGTGAAGGAGAGGATTTTAGACTTTTGCTTAGTTGTACTGTGTTGTGCTCTTGTGTGTTCTATATAATTTTATCCTTCAGCTGCATACAAACCCAAACAAGAAATACTTAATAAGTTATTAAAAGCCCCTTTAAAAACCTGGCAGTTTGATAATTCAAACAACAGCTAATACATTTTGAGATTGCACTGAACTTTTTAACTTCTTTTTATGTTCTTTTTAATAGAAAAAAGAAAAGCATTTCAGTGTAAGCATAGCTTTTCATAACATGAAAGGGAAATTGATCTTTGGTGTCTGTTGATGCAAACAGGAAAAGTTTGTCTTGAAATGCAGTATTCTTTGGAAGAATTCAGTTATAAGGCCTTCTTGCAGAACTTGAACACTAAATGGAAAGGCAAATAAATCACTGGAAAATATTTTACTCGTAAATATGCAGATAACTCATTACCTGTTTGGGCCCTGGTTTCTTAATCTGGATTCAGTATTCTGAGTGTTCCCACATCACTATTTCTTTCAATGTCTTTGCCTATCATTCTAGTTTAAAAGCCATCGTCTCTTCCAGATGTGTAGATGTGTATAGGGGTAAGATTTAGCCTACTCCAGTCTGGATTAGCACCTTGCTATTAAGATTTCTTAGAATCCATTTTTTCTGTATTGAACCAAAAATAAATAAGCATACATTAAATAGCATAAAACCCTAAAAGTGCAGCTGGACTATTTGATGCTTTGCATAACATAGATTAGAGCATAAAGACTGTGATTGCAAAGACTAATTGTTAAATTTAAAAAACTCTAGAGAAATAATTGCTGCTGGTCTGCATGTCAGAAATTTCAAGCTAATTAGAGCAGAAGTAGATCCCATTCAAAATCTGAGAAGATGTTATACACAATAGAGCTGTTAACTTCAGAAAACTGAGAGCTGAAGTAATCAAATGAGGAAGCTGTTTGGGGTTTTTGTGGGGTTTTTTTTCATCTGTATCTCAAGAGAGATTCAGATCAGTATGTTGTTCTATTTGATTCTCACATTTTTACAGGTAGGGTAGCTAACTCTAAAATAATACCCATCTCCACTCTAAATCTTAGAAAAGCTCAACCTTGTCCAGTCTTTTCTGGGTGCTATAAAGAATTGACTAACTTTTAAAATTAGTCTTTTCAATTTCATATGCTTACAAAATTTTCTAGTTTTGAGCAAATTGTTCTGAAATCACACTTTCACCACTTTACATGTAGTGTTAAGAAGTCATGTATTCCCTCTCTCAGGCTGTATTTGCAAATGGTCTTAATACTGTTTATTACAAAATCACAGAACTGTTTTTAAGAGAGCCCAAAGGATCTCTGTCATGCAAAGGTTCACTATAATGCACACATCATTTGGCTGTTGAAACCAGTCACAAGCAAGATCGCTAGGGAGAAGCAGCCATAGCAATAGGACAGCAAAAGTCAGTGCTAATTAGAAGCATTGTTGGAACTTCAGTGCAGAAACAGAGTTGATAGCTGCAGTAACCCCTCAGTCTTAAAATGGTCCCTCTCTCGTATAAGTAACGAGCTGTTTTACTGCAATAGTATGCGAAAGACTCAACTGCTCTTGTACCTGCTCATTAGCAGTTCGATAATTTCATTCTCCATTTATGACTAAGGAGATACATTATATCCTGTTCTGTGAAACTTGTTGAAGCTATTTTGAACTTACTGGACTAGCCATTTCCAAAGAAATCTTGCTTTGTAGCTCTTTTCTTATATATTTTGTTGCAAGTTAGAGACGTTAATAAGAGGGCTGAAATTTCCCCTTAATTCTTCTTAACAACTTGAGTTTCTGACTGCACTCTCATGTTTGTTTTGCCCAAGACCAACAAAATTCTGAGACCATTATCATCAACTTCTTCCTGGTAATTGCTGACTTCCCCCAACTCAGCATGGTAAAGGAGAAGGCTTTTTGTACACTGTGGAATGTTTTAACAATCTGAAACATGTATGCATCCAAGCAAGAGTACACTGAGTAGTATCCACTGATTCTTCGGTACTGTTTCCTGTCCAGATCTCTGCGTTTGTTGTCTTCTTCTTAAGTTGCAAGCTGTGTATCTCCATCCTCATGTGAGAGAATTGAATTTCTATTCTATTCTTCTTGCACTACAAATTTACTTAGTTTTTTTCAGTAGCAAGGCTTAGCAAAGGATAAAAAGGCAGGCTTGTCTAGTAGAAGAGAAGCAGCAAAGTATAGAAAACAAAAGAAAAGGGGTTTGTAGTGGAGCTATTCAGTAACTATATGAAAACATTAATTTTCTGAAATGGAGACCTGTATCTGTATGCAGCAAAAGATATGCTAAATCAGCAGAATCTGTGGAGTTCCTGACCACAGGAATGTCAAGCGTGCCATGTTTACTATTGTATCAGAACATTTGTGCACTTGGATGAAGCATGCTTGGGGTACAAAAGTCTAATGGTGAAAGTCTCTTTAAAAGAAAGAGAAAATAAATATCATTAGTCTGTGGATTTATTCAGGAACTGTAATGAATGCAGTATTCTCTATTGTGGAAGAAAAATTCAAATAATTTATGGAAATCTCTACAATAATAAATGTACGTAGTCCAAATTACTGTTCTTAACTGCACTTAATTATTCTTTGTATAGTTATCATCAATACATGTAGAGTAACGTTAATAGAAATGATCAAAAAGTGACAGATAAGAGCTAAACACACTTTACTATTCCTGACATGATTTGAAATAGATTTTGAAAGGAAAGATCAGAAATTATCAACAGCTACTAACAGAAACAAAAAAGGCAAACCTTATTACCACTATGTGTGGGTCCTTTTTTCAACCACCCAAGCTCACTTTAAATTATTCTGCCATTAACTCACTGTGCTGCCTACTTCTAGCCCTTGCTGAGCAAACTTCAAGAGCTGCACCCAGCATGTGTCCTGTAGCTCAGAACGGGAAGCACTTTGGTACTCTATTCATGGGGAGAAATGGGAGGAGGGAGAAAGTCCATGGGAAAAAAAGAAAGACATCTAATACATAGGTTACTAAGAGCTGTACTGTATTAAACTGAGCACAGGAATGAAGCATTTTACTTACACGGGGTGGATCTATTTCCTTCACAATCGGTTACTTATTTTTGCACTATTGGGATTGTTCTGGATGCATTAACTAGGTAATCGTTAATACAATGTCAAATTCCAAATACAAAATAGGTTTTTCTTTGCATGCACTTGATGACACATGTAAAATTTAGATCTAATAGTTGTTCATTGGAATAGTATGGAATGTTTCCTTTGAGTGCAGCAGTGGCTTTGACTTGACCCATTCACCTTTATGTCCACCACACGGCCAATTGTATTTCTTCACTTTCCATTTGACCATTCTCTATTTCTTCATTGACTATATAGATGATGTAAGTTTTGTGAAAGACACTAACTCCTCACAACTCATACATTCAAATGAAAATATAAAATACTTATCTCTATACACATTGTATTAATTTACAAGAAAACATAAGCTTTATGGAAAAAATACAGTCAGTCAGATGGAGGGAAGCAGAACTGACATGTTTTTAGTCTTCTTCCTTCCTCAGGAAGAACATGAACATTTAAATGTATGCAGCAGAAACAGATGAAATTACATTCTCTGACACTTTATAACTCTGAAACAGATATGTGATTGATTGCAAGGTGGGGTAGCTGCTGGCATTTTTTGTCGGCACATTTTGATGATATAGTTTCTTAGGTGAACTTCAAGTACATCAGTGACACATACAATGTTTCAGACACGTTGAGTGATTTCAAAGCTAATAATTTATGAAAGCTTTTGGAGCCAGTTATTAGGTTTGTCTCAGGAGAGACTGATTATTTTTTTTAATCCTCAGTTCCTCGCTGTATGTTCTGTTTATCTTATCTTATTTTGCTAGAAAACAAATACATAGAACTTTAATTCAGGAATGTCTGCTCTATGTGTCATCACCTTAACAAGGTTTCCTGTATGGAATGCTTGGACTTGAGGATGCCCATGCAGCAGATGAGTCTAGAAAAAGGTGAAGAATATCTGGAATGAAGTACCACGAATAAACTTAATTTTAAAATAGCCAAAAACATAAAAGAAAAAGCTTTAACAAGAAGTTTAATACCTTATTTGTGAGACTGTTAGGGTCACTATGCTCATACTGTATAGCATACCAAATCTCGTATCTACACCAGTGTAAATCAGAAAAAAGGGCACTGAAATTGACTGCATTTATCTAGCATGTCCATAGTTTTCTTTAGGACTTTGGTAGTTGAAATCAAATCAAATCCATCAATTGGGACACTCCAGAGAAGTATTAGCTGATAAAAAGCTGAAGGTCTTTGTCTTCCAAAATCCGGTGTGTATGCAGTATTGAATCACTTGACTGGAGAATTTTGAAACATAACTGGAACAATAGTAATGGAAGGAAGAAAAGAAGATTAATGAATTGCTACTGTAAATTGTGGTTAGATCACACTTAGATCACAATGCGATATATTATTTTCAGATTAAGTTAGAAATATGGAAGAACATAATCAACAACTCTGGAATGCAGAAATTCCACTGCATCCATGAAAATTCTGTTTGCTAAATTTTGCCACTGAAATTATTGCGAAAGAATCACATTTTATGTCCTTATATTCCTAGACAATTCAATTGAAATTCAAGTTCTACTCAAAACAGTCAAATTGAATTATTTACTATCATGCTGTAAAGCTTTAATTATTTTCAAACATACATTCCCTTATAACAACACTAATATGTAGATCTACAGTATCTTTTATGCATTTCCTTAAGAACCCAAGTGTACTTATCACAGAGCAGCATCTTTTTGATTACCCAAGAAAAGTAACATCTCTTTATAAGACATGAACATATTTAAGGTATTTAAGAGAGGTCTAACAGCCACCCTTCATGTCTTCCACTGGAAGACAGTGGAAGACATGAGATTAGCACAATTCAATTGACTTCAAAGATTTTACTACAAGCAGAAAAGTTATAAATAAAGGATGACTAGCTGGTTATATTGTTATTTCAAACAATAATTGAATACTTGTAATGGCATTGCTTGTATTATTCCTAAAGTTAAAGTGTTAAATTTATTTTTGGCCTAACTGCACTGATACTAGTAAAGCTGCTCCAGGGATGAATTTGGCCCGCTGTGTTTTGATTCCAGGTATTCCAGAGAATTTCACATATAATTACTACACCTAGAATTGAGTCCTCTAAAAAATGTATAGGAGAATTAATCCCACAAGAAATCAAGCTTGTTAATGAGAAAAAATGGATTATCAGACTTTGTATGACTACTAGGAGAAGGATTACTGTGTGGCAATGAGCCTCTGTGGAAAACCAGATGACAGATGAATTGCCTAGGAGTTGCAATGAAATATGCCCATTTTTCATCTCTGTAGTCCCAAAATACAAACCTCATGGCCTTTTGGTTTTTTTCAGTAAAAAAAAAGGAGCTTTCTTCTTATTTTTTTGCATATAAAGTAATTAGAATGCTTCCAAAATATTGGTAGAATACTTTCAAAATATTCACTAGAATTGTTGACTTTTTTAGGAAGTTATACTTATTTTCACTGTCAAGAAATAATGCTCAGTTATTCTTCTAGTAGATTTTAAATATACCTTCAGAATCCATCAAATTGAGCAGTCCTAGAAATCACAGCAAAATCCTTTCCAGTTGACCCAGTGTTTCGGTTGCAGAAGATCCCTTACCTTTTTACCACAAAATCTGCAAATTCATGCAGCTGCTTCTGTTACTGCTTGTGAACTTGTGAATGTAATATGTGAGCCTTACATATTACTATTGAAAACATGTAATTAAAAAAAAATAAATCAGCAAGGCGGAAACACCAGCAAAAATACTGAACAAAGTAAGTGTTGTGAAAAAAAGACTCCACTTCGAAATTTCTGAATTTGTAAAATATAGATGAGAAAAATACATGCAGTGCTTAACGTTGGCTAGCACTCAGTTCTTCCTAGTAACATTCTTTTTGATCATACTAATAATACACTATGAAGCATCACTCTGTGGGATGCAGTTAAAGCCTATTTAAGCCAAAGAAACTACTCACACTCTCCCAGGGGAAAATATCAGAACATTTTTATTTTTACCTCAATCACTCCAGAAAACTTCATGAGGGATAGATATTCTTAACCATTGTTACAGGGAAATTGCTGCCACCAGTATGCCTGGAAAAAATGGGAGAGAATGAAAGAGTAAATATGGTGCTGAAAAATACTGAGATGGTTCAGAATTAAATGCTTAAGGCTTACTTGAGCTTCAGCTGTGGAAGATTTATGCAAATTAGGCAGTTAATAGATACTCTTGTCAGTGATCTTTGTAGAAAATGCAGATAAAAAAAATCCCACTCTACCTCCTCTCCCCATTCTCTTCCCCAGCTCCCAAGAGCTAATTTTCTGCCACACAGGCCAAAAAATTAGGTCTCACTTTTTCAATATTTCTGTTCTCATAAAAAATTAATTTAATACCACTTCATGTTTAAACCTGCCTGCTTTTATTTTTTTTTAAAGTTGTGACATTTAACTATCTGCCTTTTTTTTTTTTTTTCAAAAGAGAAACAATAATAGAAATAGCCTACATTTTAAGGGATAGTAGATGTATTCCTAAGTAATATGCTTAGAGTCTTTGCGATTTTCCCATACTGGGTAAATAAATCAGGTTGAAAAGTCTTCCCTTATGCAATATCTTTACTTCTAGAGGGAGAAAAAATGTGGAACTAATACTGTTAGCAAAACAGATTCTTGTTTAGGCACTAAGAGACAAATGAAGAAAAGAACCAAAGCACTAATATAATGAGCCTTGCTATACTGAACTTTTAGTCCTGAGCAGAGCAATTAGACGAAACAGAAAAACAGGATAGAAAATATATCTTTTTGTTCACTGGAGCCAATTTCTGTTACTCAATATAAATGTATAACTTTCATAAACAGATCAGACTCCGTCCTAATGGGAACTGACTTGAGTGCTTTATTTTTCTTCACGCTACTATTGCTATTGGGAGGCTGTTCCAGATCTTCACTGCTGTCTGGTCATTAAGAATATTTTTAATCTCCAGCCTAATTTTATTCATGGACAATTTATAACATTTTTCTTCTGCCAACAGTGCCCTTTAGTTTAAGTAGTCCTTCTCCTTCCATGGCATATAATTCTTTTCAAAACATAATTATTTATAGGAAGTGATTTTATGTCTTCTTAACCACTATACGTCTTCTTAGCCATTATTTTGCTAACTTTAAGAGGATAAGCACTGTTACTCATCCTTTGTATGGTAGGGTCTCTATTACTCTGATCCTCTTTCCAGCACCTGTTCAGGCTTGGTTTCCCCTCTGTTACATTTGACTAGATTGTATATTACCTGTGCAGGTCCATGCAGAGTTAAATATCCTCAAAGAGGATTCACAAATACTGAATGGAGAGCCAACAGAAGTCATCATGCAAAATGGCGATCTACCTTTGGAAACCAACTGATAAATTCTAATGTTTGTGGACCTCCTTTGAAAGCATGTGTCATAATTCTTATTATGCTAAATCTGACATTGTACAGAACTCTAGACATTGTATCTGGAGATAGGAGACTGTTCAGAATTTGCAGCCCTTAAGTTTGTCTTTGCTGATTACTGTTTGTGACCATTTTTTCAAAAAATGAACAACAGTAACTTATCTTAAAAATTACTATTAGGCACGAGATAGTTTTAAATCAGTTAAGAGACTGTGAATGTAATATTTCTTGTTAAATGACGGATGAAGTTTTATCACCATTTTTAGAAGGCTGTAATAGGGGAAGCCAGCCTTAGGTAGGATAAATTAAACAGTTTGGTAGAAATGTTAATTAAGCAGCTTCAGGGAAGAAGAGGAGAATAATGTCTTAATCCTCCACAGTAACCTGTGATTTTTCAGTGCTTTATTACAATCAATGAACATGGAAACAAAGTTTTGCAGAGGAGCAAGTAAACAAGATCACATCATTCTCTCTCTGGCTAGAAAAGATGGAGGTGGCTTATAGTGGCTATTTTGATGACTCTGGTTGCCATCTTTAAAAATAGGAGCACAAAAATATTACTTTAAGAACACTTCAAGGTTTATAGATTTGCAGGAGTTTTCAGAGATTAATTATGTGATCACAAAATGTAAAATCCAGCTGAGATGCATGAGCAGCCAAGGTATATCCTTATTCCTGAGGTTACTGTTTATAATGCATGCTGTTATTTTAAGTGAATAGTATTCTTCCCATTATTTAAAGGTAAGCATATTCTCATGTTTTTAAATCTTTTATAGTGGCGAAACTGAATCTGAGTAATTTGGTTCATGCCAAACACTCTTTTCCTTTGGGTCACTCTTTAAGGGTGAACTAGCAAATTTCCAGTCTCCTCTGAAGCGTGAGGCCCTCAGCTGGATTTTAAAAGTTGTCAAATTTTATAGAATTAATTTTCTGAACTGTATTCTGAGCTTCCAGTAAGGGAGAGGGAGACCTGGAATTGGAAATTACTCCAAGTTTCTGCTAAAGCCTAGCATAACCTTCTGCATGCAGATTCAGTTATTAGAAAACGTCCTGAGGAGGTGATAGACAGAGGTGTGAGTATTCCACTCTCTGAGCAATGCTTTAAGAACCAACCTATGAAATATCGTAAGATAGGAATGCTCTCATTGTCTTGTCTCAGATACTCTGCATGAAATAATTAAATATTAATTAGCTCAGAGAGAATGCGGAAGTGTGGGTATAAAAGTCTGTCCTAATGGTTAAAGTTTCTGTACGCTGAGGAAAGTTGCTAGTTGCAATTTTTGTTACAAGACTTGTTTATGCATTTTACCAGCAGGTTAATAAGTGCCTAATGGAACTTTCTTAACCAGTCATCATAGTGGAAAGGATTTAAGTAGCTGAGACAGTAAGCTAGAAATGTATTCTCATTCTAACTTCTCTCTATCTCTATGATCTTTGATTATCCTATATAGAGTGTGATTGCTACAACAGAAAGGATTAAGAGTGCTTGTATAAAAAACAAATAGTAGATTGATGATGATAGCTTATGAGATATGGGTTTGATAACTCTTTGGTGGAAAACAAAATAGAATCCTTGTGCTATAGCTTCTTGCAGTCAGAGCTATTAAATAAAAAGCAATGTGAGGGAATCATCCATTTACAGTTAGAAGTCTATAAACTCAGTATATTCAGTGAAGAGCTTGATACTGCAGGCATAGTTGGGATGTATGGTTAGCACACTTTTTTCCATTTTGGATGCTGACTATTTGATCATGAGACTGAACAGTTCAAGAATAGGTGTTTTGAACATAAACAGAAAAGTAAGTTGAGTTGTTAAGGAAAACCTTTAATATCAAAAAATGTGATTCCAAAGAAGTTAGCCAGTTGTATGCTTTGGTAATAGGGCTTTAAAATCTGTAATTTTAGGTTCAGATTACTTACTTGTATCTACATATGTATCTGAATGAGAATCAGGTGCCAGTGTCTTTTAGCCAGCATCGAGAACAGGGCTAAAAGCAGATTATGCATTTTGAATTATGTTAACTGTCTCTGCAATAATATTTTTTAATATAAGATTTTTAAATATGCTAATGAAAATATACTAGCTAATGTAATTTTTAAACAAAAATTATTTTCTGAGCCTGAATATGGTTCCTAAATCTTTGGACATTGTTTTGGAAAGATCCATTAGAATTTATGGTGCTACACTTACATAAATTATTATATTTTTAAGATTTATATGGAGACCTCTCTTTCTCCCTATAATTTTTCTATGATTTATTATAAAGAGCTAGTACTCTCAAAAAATGTTATACCATCTTCATACTAGTGGTTTTTTTAAGAACATGGAGAGCAATGTATTAACTGATATTTTTTTAGCACAGTCTTTTTCCCCAGTTTAGCTATGACTAACAACAAGTAAATGTACAAAGAATTAATTGAAGAAGTGTGTTTTAACAGAGTATGTGCAGAGAACATGACAGATCAGAATTTGGAGATGACAACTTGAAAAAAATTGTAAAGCCAAAACCTGAGGTGACTAGGAGGAATATAAGCAAAATGGGGATTGAAATTAAAAGAGAACAGAAATATAATTTTGTCAACAACTTAAAAATGGGAATGAGAATTCTTAAACTACTTTTTTGTTAAAGGCAACAAATTACTTAAAGGAAAAATATGACTGACAGGATTAAGATCACTTCAAGAACAATAATTTGGATGAGTGGAAAGAGAAGTGTTGACTAAAACAAAGAAGAAAAGAGAACGAAAGCATAGACAAAGTATCAAAGAAAGAGAAAAATACAGTACTGAGAATGACACTGAAGTTATAAGTCTAACAGATCAATAGAAACAGAAAATGCCAATTTGTCAAATTGAATTAGTTGATGAGATGAATTAGTTCAGAGATGAATTAGTTACAGAGGCAGGGTCTCTTTTGACACATTTCCACATCTGAAATGTTTTTCAAAATAGAACCTCTGAAATTATTGTTTTTTCCTTTTTAAATTTACAAATTGAAATTGTGCTTGGTTTATAAATTGTAATTGATATTTTACAAAACTAAAATAAAAACAACAATTTTGAACATTTTTCATTACTGTGAACGTATTTGTAAGACTGATATTGAAAAAATTATATTTCAATTTCTCATTTTGTTTAAACATGAAATCTACTAAATTATTCAGAAATCTAAAAAAATCTTGTGGAAGAGGAAAACAATTATAAAAACTATTATTTGGTTTTAAAAAGTCCCACAGAGGTTAATATATCAATAAAATGGTACTTTCTTGACAATTAAAGAACAGCCTCAAACACTGCATTTCTATTCATTCATATAATTTTATTTTTAGTACCTTTATTGTGGCAACTGAGACCTCAGCCCACTGGCACCATCTGGGACAGTGCCTGTGCACAGCCCCATGATAGCATAAACCAGGGATCAGGCCTAGTGAGCAGTAAGCACAGATTGCACCAGGTTTGGCTCCCCTTACTTGATATGGTCCTGCAGCATTACCCCAGCGTGCTTGGCACCATTAAACACTCCTCTGTGCCAAACTCTGTGAAACTCCTCAGTTTCATAATAGCAGAGCAGCATTCAGGCAGGCAGCAATACAGCCTTCACAGATCCTCTGAGCTGGAAAAGTGAACACAATTGTGTTACAGGGCCACATGAACATGATGTGGGACCCCAAAGTGATTCAGGAGCACAGGCTCTTTAGATGTAGGTAGAGTATATTAATGAACCCCAGAGCCTAAAAATATTCACTGGCCCCATTTAATTTATCGGTATAGGCAGTCTCTGATATTTCAAAGACTTGGTTAGATACAGCCTTAGAACTTATTCCAAAGTGGCAGTGATTTCCAAAGATGTCCTGCTGTTGGAAAGTGTAAGTCTTCAGTGACTTCTTGGAGTTAATTTGGATGTTCTGTACACATTTGGGATGGTTCAAGTTTTGAATTAGCATCTGGGGAAAACGTGTATGAAAGATCAGTTCCATGAGTGCTTCATAGGAGCAACAGACAAATATGAAAATCTTTCTCTTGACACTGCATATGGCTGTAGAGCCAAAAATATGTCAAGATACTCTATCTTGAAAACAGAACAGAAGCAGAATATAGATTGCAAAGGATGGAATGAGCAGATGTTCTGTCAACAAACTGATCACTGTACAACAAATTTTAAAACAAATGGAACCAAGACATTTGTGACATTTTTACATAAATCAATTTTCCTTCAAGCTGTAGCTGAAACTGTTCTCATGAGCATCATTTTGTTAAACACAGAAAATTAAAAAAAAAAAAAAAAGAAAAAATCACGTCTATTTTAATTCTAAACTTTAAGTTTTATTTAGAAGCAATGAGGCTCTCTTCTGCAGTCAGTATTGCCTTGTATTGCTGAGTTAGGTGAATGAGTTATTTTTATACTTGGTAGATATGCTATCATCAAGTAAAGGCCTGATCCAAATTTCTCCAAAGTCTGTAGGAGTTAAGGGTTTGTGGAGATCGAGAATTGTAGTTTGGGCCCTTTCCACTAACTTTTCAAACTGTTAGTTCTGTGATCCTGTAGTAAATCCACGACAGCACTCTGCACCTTGGAAGGAATCATTTCAATAGCCCTCTAAATTCTGTATCTGCTGCCTTAGGTTACCAATAAGAATATGTATAGGACTAGCTGCAGGATTTTAAGGGGGCTCAGCATGACTCCACAAGGCTTTTTCACAGTGTTGGCTCCTTTTTGGGGAAAAAAAAAAAAAAAAAAAAAAAAAAAAAAAAGAAGCTCTTTGGATTATCACAGATAACTGCTGCTATAAAAGAAAGATTCAAGTGATTTTTACCTGAACACAGAGGATTCGCTGGGCATAACACACACATGGAATCCACTGTGTGGACATTTTTTGTTAATGTTAAATCATCAGCATCTTTTCTTTTAGTTATTATCTTTGAAGTCCAGAATAGACACTCTCTTGCATATTATTTGCCAGTCTTCTTCATGGGTGGACATAGCAAACAAGTGGATCATCCAATCTGTCTAAAAAAAAAATTAGCCAAAGCTTTTGACCAAGATCCAAACCAATCACTTTAGGTGCCTAATTAAGACAATGCCACATATAAACTTGGCACCAACCAAAGGAGGTGTCTCAGCTACCCACACAGTGGGTGGAAAATAGTAGACACTTCTGTTGCACGAGTACATAGCCTATGTGCCAAGCAATATACCTAGAGCTATCTGACAGAAAACACACCAGGGCATCCAAGGACTTCTTAGCCTATAGTCCAGTATGTCTTTGAGAAATTTCACACCTTCTTGAAGTTGGTCGCCTCTGTAACCAAAAATGCAAAATTTATAGGATTACTATATCAGGTAGGAGTCAGATAAAGCTCTCAATTTACATTGCCAAAAAGCAGTAGAGCTGTTTATTGAAAAGAGAAGCTGCATACACAGGTAAAGATGCCAACTCTGCTCAGAAGTAGTGTAAATCACATAAGATTTTTACAGCTTTACAATAGTGGACATTAAAAATCAGCATGACATGGTTTTTCATTAGAAAGTACTCCTTTATCTTTGAATTCAAAATAACACAAAATTAATATCTATTGACTCTTAGTAAACATTAACTTTTTGATGGTAGACAGAAATTGATACTTCATAGTTGCAGTGAAGAAGGGATTCATTATTATGCAGATGTCTAGAGATCTTATGGTCACACTTAAAAAGAACTATGCATTTAATTGATTTTTTTTATAAATGGGCATCCCAAGTATTACTTATTGACAGAAAATTGTGTACTTCATTCTCAGTATGTATTGTAAATCCACTCACTGTAGCCTTGCATCTTGACCAGGATTTTTTTAAACTTCTAGGTAGTGATATTTTTAGAGCATTTTCTCTTTAAAAATTTGGGTAGTCGGAAGTTATTATAGCACTTACATAAAGATTAACTAATTTCACAATATTTTGGTTGTAATACAACTTAGTTATATTTTTTCTTCATATTTTGGTGGTTCTTATTTGCTATTTGTAGAAACCTTGTGTCATAGTGTGAACAATCAGTATGTTGACAGCCATAAAAGCTTATCAAAATGAACATCATTACAGTACAAACCAAAAGTCTTGTAGAAAATACTCCCTTTGAAACACTCAGAGATCTGGCCTTTCATATAAAGCTCCCCGTGCATGAAAGGTGGAGTTATGCCAGTGCTGCTTACTATATTTTTGTGTTGGAATTAAGGGATGCTGGAACTGGGAAGGGAGCACAAAGGAAAACTTCTTTCTGTGCACTGACTTTATGAATATACTTTAGAATAATGTCTTCCTTGACATTTACATATCATTTTAAGAGTCAGTTTAGGGAATGTTGCCAAGTGGGCTGTCCTTCAAATTTAAGATGACATTACATTTCTTTAAAAAGTTAATTCGCTCAACCTTTCCTTTTATATGAAGTAACAGTACTTTTCATACAAACCATGAACATATCCAGACCTGAGAAAGCCTGGTATCTATTTCTGTATAGGGAACATGTCAACTAGAAAAAAGAGCTGATGACTGCTGATGCTTTAAGTGACTGCTGACGCTTTCTGGGGAACAGATTTTCTTGAAGTTATTCTAGCTGTATAAACAAGTTTGAGAAAAGCTGGAGGAAGTTTGGTTACATGTTAGTTTTGTACTTTGATGAATTGGTGCTGTAATATTTTCTTGTTGTTATGCTCATAGTTAATTCCCTATCCCATGCTTGCTATAGCAACACGAGGATAAAAAACAGCAGGAAGAAGGAAGCTGATGGTTTTTATCTGTCAGTCATGACATAAACACATAAGCCATGCACTACTTGAATCCAAAGGCAGAGCAGCAGTGAGACAATCAGTGATACTCTGTCTTTGAGCAGATTAAGAAATGATAGTCAGAGACAGATATTCAGTGATGTGTCCATAAATGAGAGATGTTAAAATAAAAAAAAAAGTATTGCAAAACATGCATATGCCAGACTGAAACCTTGAGTCAACGACAGCTCTGAAATGGGGGAGTCCCAATGCCCCCACGCTTTTTTTATGGTGGGCACAAAAAAAAGGCCTCCAGAAAGCTTCTGTTCTCTCAGGATGTGTTTTATTAAAACAATCAAATAAAAAATTAGTACAAAACTGGGCTCTCTGCAGGACAGGCCCTCTCCTGCCAACATGGCCCCTGCCAGGGCTCCCCAGCTGTGGCAAGGGGCTGACCCCAGGAGTATCCCAAGCTCCCAGGGCTGCCCTCCTGCCCCGGCAACCCTCAGGGATCGCTGCCTGGAGCCACAAGGAGGTAAGAAGATGATTTTCCCTTTCAGCTTCTGGGCTGGACCTCTGGCGAAACAGCCAGGGGGTTGATGTTTATACAGTAAACAGCCGAAAACAATGTCTTCTGTCAGAAACACAGTGGTGGGGCCTAGTGGCACAGCCCTGGCCTGGCTCTCCCGGCCCCAGGGCAGAGGGGGGGCCATGCGGCAGCTCTGGAGGAGCAGGAGCTATTCCGGCTGCACTGGTTACAGAAGGTCTTAATCAGATCTGAGAAGCGTTTTGTAAGATTGAACAGAGAAAGGTAGAAGTTTATTATGAGTGCATGCAGTAGGGGGTTCACATTAGAGTACTGTAAGTTTGGAAAAATCTTTCCCCCCCTTGGAAGAAGTGAGGGGATTGCACGCGTGTCTGAGAAGAAGTCATTAAACTATCGCTAGCTGATTTCTGGTAGAAAGTTTGATGACTTTGGTAAAACGAATTCAGTAAAAATTTTACTAAAACCATAGTGTGTTTCAGTCCAGCTTCCAGGGAGCTTTAGATCTTTAGCACCCCCACGTTTAATTCACAGATTTAGTTCTGTATCCTAGTAAGTCATCGGTCATTTATGATCCTGCAAAGTTACTTTTTCATTTCTCTTTTTGTTCAAATGCAGAATATGAATTAATCACCCTTTTAAGTTAGCACTGAAAATGCTGTAAATTACAGGATTTTTATATAGTTAGTTAAAGCCCATTTTGGTAGAATAACTTAGAGCTCTTTGGAAAAGTTCCAAGTTTGAAATATTACATCTATCTTGTCTTTAGGTGAACATTTGATTTCATTCATGAACATGGCCTAAAACTCAGTAGCTGTCATATTATTCAACAGGAAACGACAAGCAAATTAAATGCTCACACCTATATTCGCCCTTTTTTCCACAAAAGGAAAGTGAACCAAAAGTTGACTTGAAAGTGAGAACTGTAATGGTGAGCCAGTCTACTTTAATCGACAGCTGGATACTGAGGGAAAAAAAATGCAGTGCTGGGGATCAAGCCAAAAATCTCTGAACAGTGATGTTTTTTAAAACCACGCTTTTATTATTTCTGCGTTTTGTAAATATTAAATTATTTTGTTTCAAATGTTTATCCAGTAGTTTGCATATACCTACTGTTTCACAGTTTGTATCATACCTGAAAAAAGCATCGTAGGAAGTTGAATAAATGGAAAACTTCATTAATTTGCAATAGAGACATCTTTTTATAACACTCTCTTATTTGTGGTTCAGGATAGTGATGTAGCAACATACTTACTCCTATTTTTTACCCCTTACCTCTTGTTCATCATTGCCATTCATTTGACAAAAAACCCTATCTACAAAGAGTAATGCATCAAGCTTCTGCAAGGAGCTAGAAAAGCAGGTAGCTAGCTTTTCCTTTTTCTGAAACACACAATTTTGTTCTTGGATGATGTCTGGCTGTTGCCTCTGAATTCAGATTCGGTGCTATTGCACTGTAGTTTGGGTAGCAACTCCCAAGTGAAGGTAACATGAACTACTGTATTCCAAGGCCTATTTTCAGTCATTTACACTTCCAAGGGGGAGGAAGTGCACATTTGAGTTGTTATTTCTCATTCTTAGTCTTAGATCAATGGTGGGTTATTTTAGAAAGGTTGAAGGAAATAAGGGGAGTCATTTTTGAGTGATGATGTTGTGAAAAATTTACATGTTTCAGTTTTATGGAAGTGTTATGACCTTTTTTTGCTCTCCCATATCTCAAAAGAGTTAGGTGTTAAAAGTTCAAGCTTGTCATGCAGTTAATCCTTGATGAGAACAAGTGCATGTGGCATGTCTGAACAGATCTGATTTAGAAACAGAAAAGTTACTTTTAGTCCTAATTTGTTAACCCTTTCATCTTCACCAATCCAGAATGGAAGATAAATAAGCAGTTCCAGACACTTGCATGTGGCATCTTTAGCAGGCATGAGTGTATTTCTTTATCCTCACCAGTAATTCTATTCTGTCTTGCTCTGAGTTTAAAATGAGAAGGGGAGGGAAAGAAGGTTGCACTTCCTTTGTGTTGTGTCACTTCCCAAATAATGTAGTCATATTTTACACATTTGATTATTGAAATATATTCTAATTATAACATACATTTACCAGAATACTTTTTGTTGTATTTCTGGGGCAGAACTAGGACTACACCAAATGAAAATACTATTTTGTGCTTCCTGGAAGCATACCATGAGGTATGACTCCCAAAGCTCTGCCTTAACATAGAACTGTGTGAGAGGATTGATTAGTCTTGGAACTTGGAGTAGGATTGTGGATCAACTGGAACCACATTTGTTAGGACAGTTCTTCAGAAGTACTTCTTGTTTCATATGATTCTCATTTAGTATACCCTGCATTTTAAAAAAAAAAAAAAGTAAAAAATTGACTTTTAAATTATGTCCAATATTGAATTTTGAAGAAGAGGCGATGGAGTTATTTACACAGAATTAATTAAGGCTGTAGCATTTTCAACTTTCTAGCTTGAAGTTTTCTTGCTGTGAAAGATTAAATGCTAGGATTAAACCCTAGCAAACTTTGGTCAAAGCATTCAGATTTATTTGAGGTTCTCTGATTTGGGACTTGCTGAAGTCCCAGAGAATATCTGGCAGGCATGACATTTCCAGATTCCCAACAGCAGTGCTGGCTTTTTTTCCTGTCTGTTCTGACTAAGCAGTTTTTGAGAAAGGTGTGGAACCAAATATCCCAAGGTTCCACACCTTTCTCAAAAACAATGTAATGACTGGACATGAAGAAATGGATAGAGTTTCTTCTTGTGTCTGTTTAGAGACTAAGGAGCAGAAGCAGAGATTCTGCATGACACCTGTTAATGGGTCCAAACAAAGATTTTTTTCTGAAGTTAGAAATAATTATTCAAGTTAATTTTACTTTTGCTGGCAGACTTCTAAGTATACAAAATAACACGTATCTTCTAGTGTGTTTATTTTTCTTTCAGATGACAGCTTGTTCTCTGGTTAGATTTCATTCACTTCTCTCAAGTCAGTGATAAAAGTGTGTGCCAGCCGTCAGCTTAATGGATTCCCTCAGAACCATGGTGGTGGGAGGGTAACTGTTTTTGTCACACTTGCACTCCAGTTTCACATCCTTTCCCTCCAAACCCATTGCTCCCACCGCAGTGTCATAACACAGCTATTATTGTTTTTCCTCACTGCTTTCCTTGGGAGGAAAAAGGCAGTTTGCATGTCTGACCTAGTGATCTTCCAAAAGATAGGAGAAAAAAGAATCCAAAGCGTGAGAAATCCTTGGACCCTACTGGAAAGGTGTCCTGTCAGTATTGCAATGAAGTCATTTAATCTCATTCTTTACTGACACTACAGCGGTCCAAAGTTTTATTTACAATATGTGGCAGAATAGTATCTTTTAATAAACATTCATTAAGTAAACTGTGGCACAGGTGTGCTGAGTACAAGGATACTTTCTCAATTTAAAAGAGACACAGGATGATTATGTGTGCTGACCTAATGCATATCATAGAACAGTCTCACCTAACAGTTTCTTCATCAGGACAATTAGAGTATATGTTTAGAATTAATATTGCGTAGTACACTGACTACTCTGTTTATTTACAGGCAATAATGAAGCGTGCCTGAAAAGCAAAAAATGGCCATAGTTCCTTCTGCTGATCAGTATTGCTCCTATTTATTTGTATGGATTATTTTATATGAATAAAAAAACAAAGTACTGCAATATCAATAGGTATTCCAAAATACTCAAGTGTGCAATAAATGTAACCATCCCTTTTATATTTAAATTAGGTATTTGATATAAATCAACAAAGCTCAGTGGCAAAAACTGACAACTCCATGCATAATGCTGTAAAGAGAAAGATTTCTCAAATATTTAGTGCATCTATAATTTTTTCACGCTGGCAGAAAACATACCAACTGAGTAGCCCATACATGTATATTTTATCTATTTTTTAATTTGTGTCATTTTAATCCTCATAGTACCTCACTTTTTCTTCCAGTAGACTAAATAAGAAATCTATGATTACTTACAGAGTCCTTAACAATGGGAGACTCTATTAAGCATGCAGAGAAAACAAATGCAGCCCATGAATTTAATTCTAGTTTTCATTATCTTTTATTTGTGTATCACACCCTAAAGCTGTCGATTCTATTCTCATATTCATCTTTTTAGTAAAATGTTTTGAGGCAGAGGGGAATTCACTGAACAATGATTCATTTTATGTGAGAAGAAATCCCTGTATTTTAAAAATGATAATGTCTTCAAGTTGCTAATGTATTTTTACAATATTTGTCACTCAGGAAGGGTCCTAATTCCTGACTGTAAATTCGTAAATAATTATCAAAATACAATAAATATTTTATGCAGACTACAATGTCATTACATTGAGAAGTCTCAATAGCAAATGAACCCACTTTAGTATAACGTCTCAAATTCTGTTAGGAAATGTTCCCTGTCAGCATGGTGGTGTATTTGGCCTCTGTTCAACCTCTTGCAAACCTTTAAGAACACTTTTTTTTCCCTCCTTTATATAGTCTGCCTCTTACAGGTTTTTTTTCAGTCTGTTTACCCAAGAGATAGCTTGGCATAGATGCAGCATCTGGCTTCACTGAGGTCCTGCTTTTTGCGTTTTTAAGCTGGATTGACTGAAGCAAAAGGAAGCTGAATGACTTGCCTGAGGTTGGCTCAGTGGGGATTGGAACCAAGAATCCTCTCGCCCACAGCCATTTGCTCTGAACAGGAAACCTCCCTGCCTTCATATTACCCCAGCAAACCAGAGGGGCATAGCTCACATTTAGTTTATTTTATGAATTGTTTCTGATAGTTTCCATTCCCTTTTTTCATTCAGATTTTTCAGAGGTAGTTTTTCATAGTCCAGCCTTTTTTGGAGATAGAACACAAATTCTTTTTTGGGTTCATGTTTCAGTTAGGATTTATCTTTTCAGGGAACGTGGTACATAATGACATTAACAAACCAGTCTTCTCTTTAGTATATCTTCATATTTAGCCATGGATAATTTCTTCAGTGCTCAGTTCTTAGAAGGAATTGCCAAATAGATATATGAAAAAAAAACACCAGGTAATGTGATTTTTCATAACTTGTGATGCTTAGTAGTAAATATGACCATTTGCATGCACACACACTCATACATACACTTAAATGCACTTATTTATACATACACCTTTGCACACCTGCACTCATGCACAATACTGTTTTTCAAAACTTAAAGTCTTAGGTAATGGCCAATGATTATGCCATATTTTAGGAGGAAAGGCTCCAATGTAACTGTTTTGTTTCCTCAGTACCAAGACATAAGGCTTATGGCCAATGGGAGGATCCTTAGGAGTCCTAGGTTTTCTGGCAATGAGTCAAGGAGTTATAGGGTTTTCCATAATTCCCTGTAGCAGAGTCTTCCCCCTTACTAACAAAACTCCTAGTGCTGAGAGTGTACTTGTGAGATTTTATGGGTTGTTACTGTTAGAATTTAGAGTCAAAGCTGTGGCAGAGCAAATTTTTCTCATAGATCTTTTATGCCGTATTTTTACCAGTGATGTTATAGTCACAGTTGTTTTTCCAATTCTGAACGCATAATTAAAGTGCAGTTTTCAGATCTGGTGGCAGAAGACACACTGGCCTTGAGGGATTGGTAATTATGAAGAGATTCCTAATCTATTATACATGACAGTAGGAAGAGGCAAAAATAAGGAGCAAAAGCTAAAGGACATCAACCTAGAGTCATCTGGGAAAAGATAGGAAAGTACACAAGGTCAGTTTGTGGTATGCAAAATTGCCTTGCCATCTCAAACAAAAATACCTTAAGTGGAATATGGAATAAAGTAAGCAGACTTCTTCTACTTTTCTTCTTTCCTCCCTCCCCATAAACGCAGAAGGGCTTCTGTGTTGAGAAGACTTGTTGTCCTCAGCAGAGAAAGAAAAATATATATCAATGACATATTTTAGTCACATTTCTTTATGCATCAAGTGGTACAGAACCTAAACGGAGGAGAAGATCTGTGTTCTCTTGATAGGAAAAAGAGAACAAAACTATACTTTGGAGGTGGACCTCTCTGTAACCCTGAAAATTTACTTTCCTGGGTGCCTCCACGTTACTAAGTCTAGAAGTACCTTCCATCTCTTCGGGCCTATCATGTTGCCCAGCCATATCTTGTTTCCATATCAAATGAGGCAAATGGGCTGACCTTTTTGCTCCATGAGCTTGTTTTACATAAAAATGGCAGCCAGATTCACAGGCTAGGTGGAAGCTGAAATGTGCTTTCACAGTTCCCTCCATTGGAATCATAAGGGACGTACTTTTGAAGGGTATCACACTGCAGTGAGTCAGGTGATCCCCACACAGTCTCTGAGATTTGTTTTAAATGTTAAAAAAGATTCCCAAGGATTGTTTAGGTCACTAGGAAATTTCTTAACAAACTGAAAAAAGGAAACAGAGTAAGAACATGCCTAATTTGTAAATAATTTAGAAAATTAGCATCATTCTGACCAATTCAAGTCTACTCCAGCTTGCAAGGCTTAAGGGAGACCAGATGGTGGTAGTGCATTGGAAGGTATCCAAAATTGCTTTTGAGTTAATTGATATAGTGGAGGGGAGATCTCTGGAGAAGTACATATCCCCAGGTAGTTGATTGCTTTGGAATTCCAACGGAGAAGAAATGTGTCAAGAAAGAGAAAGGAAACATAAGTTATTGCGTGGTTATATCTTAGATGTGGCCCAGTTAATTTCTAGCCAAACATACGTGGGAAAAAAAAAAAAGAAAAATTGTGCTAAAGAAGGAAAAAGTGGTCGCTGCAGAACTAGAGGGAATTGACAAAATAGCCTGTTTACCTTCAGTATTTCATGTATTTACACTTTATTTCCATTATGTTAGTGTATAGAAGAAGTGGAAGACTTATTTTTAATTTGAACATGTACATTTTAATCAGAATGGCGATGGTGTAGCTGCTAACCATATATTTTTACATACTGCTAAATGGAAGTGTCCGTGTACTAAATTGGAACTCTCACCAGAGGTTGTTTAAAATCTCTATAAAATAGATCAAATGAAACTGGAAAAGTAATTGATAGCTACAGTGAAATGGAAAGTGAATATAGAACTTAAAATTGCAGAGAAATCAGGACTTACATGGTGAACATTCACTTTTCTCTGAGGCTTCCTAATTGAACATCTTCACTCAGCCCACTTGATAAGCAAGGAATCTACTGTATATTTGACATCATGATGAATACTTAACAGACATTAAGCATCATATTTGGTAGCTTAGGTTAGGGGTTTTTTTGTCTTTGTTCTTTTTACTTTCTCTTTCCCTTTCCCTTTCTCTTTCTCTTTCATTTTCTTTTTTTCCTTTTCCTTTTCCTTTTCTTGTTTCTTTTCCTTTTTATTTTTCTTTTCCTTTTCCTGTTCCCTTCTTCATTTTTCATTTTTCTTCCCCAAATATATGTAATGACTTGTATTTAGTTCTTAACAATGAGATAAATCTTTCAACATTTTTATTAATTTCATTTTGGAAATGTTTCATCAGGAGAATTAGCATTTTCCATGCTTCTCTTTCACATGATCTTTTTCGATCTTTTTAGTGTGCATACCATTAGAAGAGCAGTCAATGTGACCTTTTTCTCTGGGGTTAATAAAGAATGCACAGTTACATATGCTTGATTCAATTTCCTTTATGTGAGCATGCTGAATAACTTACTATTATAGTATTTGTCTGGTTTTCTGTGCTCCAGTGTGCAGTTGCCAACCTTTCATATGAATGACCACATCTGGTGTGCATTTGGCCACGTAAGGTGAGACAAAAGCAAAATAGATTTTCCCTTAGCATTAAATCAAATTTCCACACAATGTACTCTCTAATGTAGATCTAAAATGTATCAGGTCATATATTATTTAGCTGCATTGCATTTTGTGCTTTTTTTTAATTCCATCCCACATTCTCAGTTTTAATAAATGCATGAGTAGATGCAATATTTGTGCTTTATATTTTGGAAATTCAACACTTTCAACAGATTCTTCAGACTTCAAAGAATTTAATATTAGTATCATAAAAGGTCTTTTGAAGAATAGTACTGGAACATAAGAAAAATGACTGCCTGAGTGTGCCCTATCATTTTGAAAGTGTTTTATTGCTTTAATTTCCTGTCTTACTAAAGTAACAAGCGGCATAATAGAAGATATACTGTAACAGAGTTTGCAATTTATTAGAAGGCTTGAGCTGGTTGAAGACTTTATGTGATGTGAAAAAGAAAACCTCTATTTAGCTGAAAAATGGAGACAAGCTACAACATTAATGTTGCAGCAGCTTTAAATGGAGTACTATCTTTGACTGATAAGTTGCTTCTACAAGCCCAGTATATTTGAATAGGATAAATCTCTAAGTATAGGCCTCACTCAGTGCTTGTTGTGTGTAGATAGGCTTCTGGAAATCTAATGTTATTTCATGCATGAGGTATATCTGAGATGATGTTGCTATTTGGATTCCATAGAACAAAGGTACTAGTGCAGCTATATTGATCCATAATATGCTTCTCATTTATTTACTATACTTCCATATATGTGACTAAATTTAATTCTGGGCTTTGGCAATCTAGTATAGTCGAAGTCTAAGCTATGCTAAGTTTTTTAAAGTAAGTTTTACCTACCTTAACTCACTCTTTATAACATGAATGCTAGAGTTCATCCCACACAAAGATAAAAAATTCATTTTTTAAAAGTATAGAAATTAAAGATGTGATAGTAAATAACCTGTAAAAATACGATGCAACATTACTTCATAAGTAAAAGCAGTTATTTCCCTAGAAGGAGCAGTAGACTATCCAGTTGCTTTTTACAGTGTGCGTAGCAAGATATGCAGGCATCAATCTGTATGCTTATGATGGAAGTTGCGTGTTTATCAGTGCAGAGCAAGAAGTACAAGAATCACAAGGGCTTCTTAATCCCACCACTGTTCTGCCACTGAAGGATTACAAAACAGCTGGTTGTAACAGATTGCTTGGTATTTCCAGAAAACAAAACAAAACAAATATGTATTAATGTGTGGCCAATCCCTTTGAAACAACAAAAAGAACAGTTTAGCTGGAGATTTTCTTGATAACACTGGTTTTAGTGGATTGCAGACTGTGTGAATTACTTTGAGTAATTTTATTGTTATTTCTTATATTTGGTAGATTATCGAACAATACTACTTCTGGTTTTTTTCAGTTGAGACACGCCTAGTTATGTCTGAAGAAGGGCACATAGCATATATCATATAATATAAATCTAACTTTAAAAGTTCATGTATTTAAATAGTATCTTGGACTCCTAGGGGCTCAAGTACAAGCAAAAGCCCAAATATTACTTGTATTCTCAGTTATCTATGTTAGTCTTTGAAAGAATAATGATTTGCAAGGCTTATTGCTAACTGAAGCACAAAAGATTTCCTCTGGGCTTGCCACAGACAATCCTCAGGCACATTAGAGGAGTCAACTAGAGTTAGTTCAAAGTGAATTGCTCCATTTTAATCATTGTGACTTTACTCTCTCAGTCAATATGCTGTAATGGCATATTGTCAGTATTTTTTTCCTTTTAAATGATAAGTTTGGTCACTTTATTTTAAGGCATATTTTAGAGTGTTTGCGAGATTTATAGATTCGACAGCTCTTCAAAGAGACTTTCTGTCTTGCGTTACAACCCTGAAATTTGTATTGCTGCTATTTCATCACCTTGAGGCAGTTCTTAGTTAAAATATGTGGAGATGTTTTACAACTGAATGAGTTCTTAGTATGATATACAACCAATTATATAGCTATAATGAGTCCAAATTTTAAAAACCAAATAAAAAATGTTGCACTAAGGATTACTAAAGACTAACATTACCCTCTCTTCATTTATTTGCAAATAGGAAACAGGTATGTAACCATAGCATTCACAAACATTACTGTCATTAAATTAAAAAATTCAGTAATTTGATTACTTTAATACTTTAGCTAATTAACTCTGAAACCTTGGAGGTTTATATGCATTTTCCTAAGTCAGTGCCAATTTCATATATACTTAGATCACTTCCTAAACTGCTAAGTTGTTCAGGATACCAAGTAGAAATTAATGAAGAAAAAATGTGAATCTGATCCTCATCCTCTATATTTTTTTTTTTCCAGCATACCTGAGACAGGTTGTTGCTGAGATATTTTTTGTCTTTATAGTGTAGCTGATTAATACTGAATCTTCCAGGGAAGATGTAACTTTTTCTCAATCCTTTTCAAGAGTTTTAAGAACCTTCTTCTAGACAAGAGGGACTAAACACCAAACCCTTCCCTCCCATTCACGGACTTGATTCTCAGTTTTGTAAAGAGTAAAGGAATAGGCTCTGTAGTTATACAATCACTTCTGTATTTTTTTGTTAATACAGGTTGTAAAACTGCTGCTGCTGATGGTCTTTCCCCTTAGCCCTTCCTGTATTTATGTCTCTGGTCAGGGAGAGGGATCACAGAGATGTATTTTATCTTCATTTTAGCCTTCTTGATATTGTTTTAGCCCAAAGGGGAAATCAAATGAGATACAGAAGATGCTAAACTTGCATGACTCTCGGGTCATTAGCAACTAATTAGAAACAGCTTATGGATCTCAATGATCCTTTAGGTAAGATGTGAGAGAAGGATCAGAGAATATTTAACATCTTCACTTCCTTATTCTTTCCTGGCAGTGGCCAAGTATATGACAGAGTTTCTGACTTATTTTCTGTTGTTGCTTTTTTTACAGTACAAACATATTTTGCAGTGACAGAGTAGGTGAAATGCCAGAACATACTGAGATATTCACAGAATAAATCTAAAGAGTAGGTCTTTCCACTATTATTTCATTTAATATTATTTAAATGTTAAGATTTACTGAATAGATAAAACCCAAAAATCTACCTAAAATACAGCTCATGTCATGTATTGATGTATATGAAAAGGAAAGCTGTTGTACTATGGAAGACTTGAAGGATAAAAAATAGTAATTGACACACTGTTAATATTAGCAGTTATTTATTAGCTGTTATTTATCCCCAGGGTTAGAATGCTAAAGTCTATGAAGTTTGTAACTCTTAGGATAATCTCTGCTTTTACATCTCAAGGTTGTAATGTGAAATAGCTTTCATCTCCTGGAGCATGGATGGGTTTGTGGCAATACAGCTATCACAGATCTACATTCATGTTTTTTGCCTCCTGAACGTGCCCTGTGCCACACTGGGATCTAGGTCACTCCATAGGCATGCTTGCCTGAAGCCCTGCTAATATTTCCTATGTCTAGCAGACTTAGAGGGACTAAGCTGTACTTTCTTTCATATAAAGTCTTTCTACCTCAGATGCAAGAGGTACTTGCCTTCACCCTGCTTCCAAAACACACAACTGCTTGTGCTTGAGAATGTGAGGAAAACTGTTGACTACAGATGGCACTCACTGACATGTGCAAACCTAATAGTTTGATCTGTCCATATGAACAAAGCTGACAGTAAAACTAACAAACAGTTCTATTTTGGACAAAGTTGTCCCTTTTTAGCACAACACAACTTTTAAATGTACGTGTATTCATGTAAGTCTAGCTGGAACCCATGAAGTAGAATTAGTCCTCTGTGGAGAAACACTAACTTTTGATATTCCAGCTGGCCAGTCCGGCATGTTAGGGAGCCACAGAATAGTTCATATTCCAAGTTTTGTCAGTCAGTAGACCTAGAATTCCTTTATTAGCTGTGGAAAGTACTAGAATAGGAAACATAACAGACTTAGCAAAAAAAATCCACTCTCTTTCTGATGTCTTCTCCTATATTTATGTAAATTTTAGTTACATTTTCCTGTCTTTGCTTCTTCTGTTGACTTACGAGAATTTCTGGACCATCCCCAGTCTTTCTTTCCTAAACACCTCAGTCGTTATTTGTCTTTCTCTTCCATGAATTGTCCTTTGACTTAAGAAGATAGCTTTTATAAAATCATGGGATTTTTTTACTTACTCTTCTTCCCAAAAACCCTATCCTGGTTTATGTATCACCTTTTCTCTTACTGCAAATGTTCTGTATCTCCAGAAACTCCTTTCTTTCCAACCAACCTTGACACAGCTAGTTCCCTTCCTAGGATGCTTTTTAGCATGGTTATTGTTTGGTTGTTAAAGAACAGTTGCTAAGGTTTACAGTTCCCCTATGGATTTAGACTGAAGAATATGTATTGGAACCTGTCAGCAAACAGTTGATCCACATCAGGAGAGGACTTCAGACTTATATGTTTTTATGGAATGCACACAGACTGATTCCCTAAATCATCCTGAGTTTTTTAATGCATTTGTCATTAAGAATTAATGAATTCTCATATTGAGGTGCATGTCATCCAGTATTCTCTCTGCACCAATGAAAAGCCTTAGAGGTCTTACAGAATGACAAAAATGCAATAATTTAGCAATTATAAACAACTCTTACTGGTTGTTTTCTTTGTATTTCACATTCATTAATGTATTTGCGGGGTCTTCTCATCCACCTTTATTGTGACTTATGCAAATATACAAATCAATTGATAGGTCAAACCTGACTATCTTAAGGTTGTCTATAAAGGGACATTATAAAAAGATTATTTAAATTAATTCAAAATTTTAATTAGAAAAAGCACTTTCAAAGTAAAAATGCTCCATCCCAGTACTTTCATGATGCCAGGTTTGAGGTGACAGCAAACAAAAGTTTAATATTTATTGTTTGGGGAAGGTGAGAAAACCCCTCATGCACAATACTGAAAGAACAAGAATATGGAAGGAAATAGCAGCTCCATTACAAGGATTTGTAGTGAATATGTTGAACTGTATGTCATACAATATGATTGGAGAACAGTAAGTATTTCAGTCACAGTTTCCATTATCTGAATTAGTGCTGGGCTGGAATGCCACAGATAATGAAAGAGCATATTTCTGGCCAGCAGCTTGGAAGTTTCTGGCTGGTACATCCCATACATAGCACCCTTGCTTATGAAAGTTTATTTTTTTAGGAATGGCATTAAGTTTCCTAGTTTAAGCATAGCATGGAGCTAATGCAGAGTCAAATCCAGTATTGCTGTGTTCTTGTTCCTCAGTGAATTAAGCATGGAAAAGTATGAAAGGGCAGTCTACAGCAATCTTGGGAACACAGTGCGGATGCAGCTGGATGGACTCTGCACAAAGCTGGTACAGTCCAGCAGAGATCATCAGTTTGTGCCTAGTACCATATAGTTTTAACTACACCACAGCTAGCTGCACAGTGTGTAGCTATATTTGCACAGATATGTTCAGCTGTCACTGGCTCCACAAACTGGGTAGTCTGAAAACTTAAAAAGACAAGTAGTGGATAAGAGGGAGAATTGCTTAAACCTAAATTTGAGAAGGTCAAGGAAAAGGAGAAAGTACTTAACCTGGGAAGCTTTAAAGAATAAGGAAAAGCACTTCAAGTATGCATGGGCATCAAACTGAGGATGGGATAAAATGTAGTGTGGCTTTAATCTAAAGAGTCTTTGCTAGAATTCTTTTTCCCCCAAGAGAACTGTTTTGTGGTTTTTTTTTTAATAAGGAAAACGTGATAGATATGATCTGTAGGGACTTTAGCATAACATTTGATGTATTGCCTCATTGGAAACTAAAGATGGAGATGATGAGGATCAGTACAAAACCAATAAGGTGGTAAAGAGCTGGCTAAAGAAAACTATCATTTGTGCTGTAAAGCAGAAGTATGAGCTTGCAGGAAGATTGCTAATGTATTTTTTTAGGATTAATGACACTGTATGGATATTGCTATTCTTCAGCCTAATCTGTCCTTCCTGTATAGTTTATAACTAGGTATTACATTGCGCTATTACTAATTTTTGTTACTCCATCATGTTCCCAGAATGCCTTTTATGTGTAGGTTCCCTTTGTTCTCAGCCCTCTAGGTAACTTCTATGCTATTATGCTTTTTTCTTTCATGTGTGAGAGAACATATGTATAAATATGTGATTTTATCTTTTTTAGTATATGTCTTCTATGTGATGAGCTGGGCATTTTGGACTTAGGTCAAACAAAATATTTCTTTCCTCCTGTAGCTTCCTCTGGCCCTCTGTTGCCATTTACCAGCAGCTAAAATCACAGAGTTGCAAATAGGTCAGGATAGACTGAAAGGAGTAATAGGAAGTAGGGAATTTGGAGTTGTTAGAGCTTAGTAAATAATGATAAATTAATGATAGCCACTGCAGGTCTAACTCATACTGGCATGATTGGACTCACAGACAGCCACAGCCACTTCAGCTGAAAAAGACACTAGGATGTAGGAGTCAAATGGGTACTTCCTCTCTCTCCAGCCTGGCAGAACAGTAATTAATTACAGTCCTTACTTCAGATGGGAGGACCGCCAGGTTGTGAGTTCTTAGACTGGCAGGCTGATATATATGCTGATATAACACTTTCTGCTGTGTCACTGTGCAAAAAATAATTCATGATTGCTGTGTCAGAGAGAGGGAGCATGCGTTAAGAGTTCTGTAAGACAATAACTGGGAGATGAAAGAGGAGTAGTCTTGGGTTTCCAATCCTTGTATATCATCCAGTGATTACTTAATGTAAAATGAATGCATAGTCCTGAGAACACAGAAAAACAAACAGGGAATTACTCAAATTGATGAGCTTCAAAATCATACCCTTCTTTTTCTTCCTCTTTTGTTTTGCCATTTCCTCTATAGTCAGAAAAAGCATGGCCCGTAATGATTTGGTTACTCTCCTTCAAGGGGAAACATGATGTTGAGTTCAGGCTAAAAAATAGGCTCACCATATTTTGGTGGGTGCTTTGGTTGTTGGTCAGTTGGGTTAGGTGGGGAGATAAGAGAAGGAGAAAGGGAATATTAATACTATAATTTGATCCTCTTCTGGGAGTATTTTAAATGAAAGAAGTGATCCTTGTTCTGCTCCTGAGAGGAGTGATTTATGCCTCTAATTTGAGGAGAGCACCCTGGATTGCAAATTTTGTTCTGCTACATGTGCAAACACTTAAAGCTCCCAGCGAGGTTTTATAGTTCTCTGGCTATTACCTTTCTGAGGTGTTTCTCTTTAAATTTTTTAGGAGAACTTACAAACCTCATTTAGACCTGTGAATTTTACAAACCAGATACTGAAAGCCTAACAGTGGCACATAGGATCTTTATCTCAGGGCCTTTTTGTCATTTGGAAGTTTTTATGATGATATTGATTTTTTTAGGCTTATTTCTAATGCCTAGAAGTAGCTGCCTCAAATCACTAGTTGGTCTTCACACATACTATGAAGTACTTAAATTTACTGAATTAGCTTCCTTTTTTTCTGCCATTGGTAATACCTAATTTCAAATTATATACCATGTAGAGACCTATCTTTCTTAAAATCAGCTACTCACTGTCCTAGATCATGGCCCTTAATAGTTGTGATAAAGGGTTTAAGGCTTGGAGATTTTGGCTTGGATACAAATGAACTTTTTTCCCAGAGAATGACAAAAACTAGACCTTCGCTAGATACATTCAGGGTCAAACTAAGTTGATATAATGTTCAAAGACATCAATGCATTGAAAATTAGACAGTGTAAATAGAAAAACTAAAATATCTGTTGACAAGAAAAATGAAGGTTAGGTTGATCTCCGTGCTGGTAAGATACTGTCACATCACAATGGATTGAAGTTTAGGTTTGCTGAAAAAAGGTAGCTTTTGAAATAGCTTTTGAAAAAGCTAAGATCAATAGATTAGATTGCATATATAAAAAAAAAAACTGCTGTAAAATCAGGTTTGCTTTGTTTTGTTTATCTATAACATCTGTCAATGCAGATCATGTACTTCTGATTCTATTCTGAATTTTCCTTTGTATGTTTCACGGGTTGTAGTTATTTATGTTAAGATTATTCATTGCATTCAAGAGTACGGATTTCCATTACTGAGTAACCAGTTCATGCTCTTTGTTAAGATACGATTTTTACATATCAAAGGTGGGCAGTGTATTCTATATTTATCTTGCCATATTTATACCTTCTGTGAGTGCTTGTTTCTATTTTTTCTGCTTTTGATACCTACTTCAACGCTAGTGGCAAGGAGATTTTGAGTAGACCTTTGTTTCTGTCACTAGTATTTTATTTGTTGAGATAGTTCAAGAAAAAGCTATATTGCCATTTTTAATCTAAAGCCAAAATGGTAATACACTTTTTATTGTGCTTATAGCTGTATGTAGGTATCCATGAAATTTTCTTTCTTAGTATGATCATTTTGACTGAAGTCCTTGTATTGCTAGATTAGGTTTCTTCTTACCACAGGGATGATTTTAGTCCACTCATTGGAAAAAATTACCTAAAGTAAGGACATCTTTACAAGCTGCGGGCACAGCAAAGGCAATAGTCACCACATTGAGGTCTGGATGACTGCCTTGGGGCATAGTAAATGCCCTACGTTAAAAGCTGCCACATGCTGCCTATAATGCTCAAGCTTGCCAAAAAGGGTCCAAGTCATGTTTGAAGAACTTTCTCTTGAGAGGATTATTTTTGTTTTGTTTTGTTATAAAATTAACAAGTCTTTACAGGTTTGTATTTACCCTTACGTATCTAGGGATTTTACTTCTGTAGTGAAAAAGTAGCAGGCTCATAATAGCATATCTGAAGAATCCTACCTTGCAGAATCTGTGGCTTATTCCCATTAGATAATAATAATAATAATTAGTTAATGATAACTAATTAATAATAACTATATTAGGAATAACTTCTATATAGAATTCCAAGAAGCCTGGAATACTATAGCCAATTAATAATCCATATAAGAAACAATGCAAACAGATTAATCATTTGTCTTTCAGAGAATTTCTCCACCTTCCTCTCCCAGGCTTTATTCACAGACACTTCTCTTGTATCTCAAGGACACAGAGGATGTATCTGTCTGGATTTATGCTGATCTTTTTTCAGTCTTTCAAACTCAGCATCACCCCAAATTTTCTACCTCCTTTTCAAACTGATTTAGTGGAGATTCCACCTATTTCATCTTCCTCTTCCTCTTTTGGGAACTGCCATCCTTATGAGATCCTAGTTTGATGTTCACCAGTTTTAGGAATCTCCAGTTGAACCAATAGCATCATTTTCATTTTTGCATTAAGACGGCTTTTCTCATGACAGTTGCTTTGGCACACAGAGCCCATGAATTACACTGTCATTATAATTTACCACTGTTGAGAGTCTTTTATAAAGATTCAATTACTTGTAAGTTACATCCTACATTTCTTCCAAATATGGCTTCATATCATCATTTGAGTCAGCTTACCTATCCCAGCATTATTCCTGAAGTCATATTAATTTCAGGTGTGGAAGCCTTAAAAAGATAAAATTATTCTTGTGTGTCTTTCTACCTACAAAGAATAAGCCTTGATTTTTCTCACTGATTTTTGTCTAGATTTTGTATTTACATTGTGGTTGATAAAAGAGGCCTGCTGCTGTTATCATCCATAAAATCTCATAATGGGCATAATGTAGCAAGTTAGCATATGATGTAGCTTAACTGGAGTTTCCTAAGAACATCAAACCATATTCAGAGCTTAGACTTAGCAACCTCTGTCAAAAATTTCCCTTTGTGTAAGACCTGTAAAGCTGTCACATACGATGTTCATGCTTCTGTCCATCACTGCTACTTAATGAAGGCATCTTATTTGGATGTTTGTTTTTGTACATGTGTGTTGGATTGCCTTTTAGTAGACTCACACTAGTTTCCTTTATTACTGACAAACTCTGTGGCAGCAACAGGAAACTTTAAAATTCAAATGAAAAGGGGAAGCAAGATACCCTTTGTAACTCGGTTTTGTGGGACATGTTGTCTGTGCTTACTTTGTGACCTGTTCTCCCTTCCATGCTGCTGTTGGGTTTTTATTAATATAAATTGAAAGGTTCAAAGAAGCTGTGGATTGGTTAATCTTCTGCACCTATACATGTTTTGGTGCAGGATAATGTCTTAAGTCAACAGTAAGCAGGAACAAGAAACAGATGCTGCAAATTAAAGTATTTTAATCTTGTATGGGTGCACTACAGAAGTGGAATATGTATGTAGACATTCTGTATCAAGGATTCCGGAGGTCACATTAAAAGCTGTGTTTCACTAAAATATGCAGCTAATTGCTCTCAGTTTGCTGAGCTTTAAATTGAATCCAGACACCTAGGGCTTAAGTAAATCACAAGGAGGCTGTCAAAATTTTAGATTATTAAAGAAGGTAATTTTTACCTTGGAAATACATATCCTGGAGGTTTGGAAAGAGATCTGGTGATTCTTCTTGGAAATACCAGGTCATATCTATTCTTTTTTCTGTATGAACATAATAATTCAGTTTTTTACAGAGGTTTTCTGTGTAAACTTTAAAATGCAGTACATAGGAGTGAAACAATATACCCCATAGAAGGAAATCATATATAATCAGTTTTCTTTGATATTTTATATTAACCTTTCTGTTGCCTTAAATCTGAAGAAATACAGATTTTAGTTTTCTTTCATAGGGAACCATGAAGTATTCTTCTTTCAATCTTAGGTTAATGCACAGAGATGTTAATCTGTAGTAAAAGGCATACAACTTTCATTAATATTACAGTCATGTTTTAATTTGGATGCTTATCTAATGAATTTTATTAATATAGCATCATTTGATTGTCATAGAACAGTGCAGTTATGGTTGTTCCAGTCTTTTGCTTAGTATAACTATTTTGATTTTTTGCATATAAATCAATTTTTCTTAGCTGATGAAGCCATTTAAAAGCAAGCATTTATTATTAAATATTAACCACATTTAGCCTTATCTCTGTGGGGAACTAGAACATTATGAGCAGAACAGTAGGTAAGAGGAAAGCAGGACAATGTTCTTTTTCAAAGCATCACAGAAATACCTGCAATGTTATAGGCACACAAAATAGCCAGTGTCTTGTATCTCATCTTCTCCATTAGTGGTATCTCAAAACACTTTAAGGAGTTAAATACATTTGAGAGCTGAGGGAGAGACAGAGATCTGCGGATGCAGGAAGCTATCTTTTCCCCTTGCAGGCTTGTACTGTTAAATTAAAGCTTCGTAACTACAGAAGACTTATCTCTGGAATTTAAGGGGTTTTTTTCCAGTTGATACATGTAGGGTTTTCCACAGGTAGGCCACAGGATCAGTGCTGGATCATGATGCATCTGCTTAAAGCTCCCAACACATCAAGATGAAGATAGATGCCTATTGTCGGAGGGAAACATGTTAGACAACTGCTCCCTAAGGCTCTAGTGTTCGTAGTAATTGTTAAATCATTTACATCATACATTAGCAGGAGCAATATAGCTACAGTAAATGACTCACACTTATCTGCTGCTTTGTATTTACAGTGGAGAGATGGTAACTGTCAAGTTTCATAGGTGCTGATAAAAGCAATACACCATTTTAAATCATCTTGTGCTACTTCACAATGTCCAGATCTAGTAGAGATTCTCAGAAAAATACTGCAAATTCCACTTCAGAAATTAATTCTACTTTAGTATAATTGGCATGAAAAGACAACCTTTTAAGTGGATGTTGTAACATTTCTCTCACCTTAAATTCTAATTTCAGTGCTTTAGACTTATTGTATAGTCTATTCATTCTTTAGAAACACAATAGGGACATAATTCATGTTTCATAAAATGTACAAGGTTACAATTTCTAATCAGTGTCTTAAGAGGTTTTTCTGGAAAAGAGGTAATAGATTTGTAAGAAAACAGAGAAATTAACTACCATGATAATAGTGTCAGGTGTAAAATTATATATGTCTTAGCAACTGGCTTTATTAATTTTGATTGATACAAGGTTTCTCTCATGGAAATATGGTACTTCAGTACAATTATGAAATGCTGCTTTGTGGTACTATTCCACCTCTCCAGCATTTGTTTTAAATATTTCAATTTTGCTTACCTACATTGAATAATGTAACAGGTATAGAGAAATTCTCTGATTTCTGTCTTCAGTCCCTTACTGACAATAAGCTCAAAGGATGTAGGAGCAGTGCAAAAGCATAGCAGCCTCCCTCTCATGCAAAGAGTCCCAGGTAATGTTAGGCAGGAACAAAAGATCTGAAGAAGAATAGGCTGATGCTAACTGCCTGGAAGAAAGATAGCTGCAATGAGAGGTTTAGGGTTAGAGATGACAAAAATGTAGAATACCATCTTTTTCCTCTTAGCAGCCCTCTAATAGGGGAAACAAATGGATGCAGAAATCATAATGATGTCCAACGTTAATGTGAAGTGAATTTAATGGTTTTGAGCAAGCTAAACTGAAATGTAAAGTTGTTTTTTTCACACTGGAAACTCACAGGAACCAAAGGCTTTTATTGTGACCTTGAAACCATAAATCCAACTCCTAATCAGAGAAGTGATGTAATGGAAGTAATGCAGTTTATCATGTACATTTCCACCTCCTCCTTCATTTCTGCAACAGATCTTTCTTTTTGATAACAAAGCATACACTTTGTGCCCTGTGGTTTCTAAGAGTTCAGACCATCAAACTGCAAAGTTCTATGTATTCCCCTTGTCTGTGTTGACAGGAGAGGAGACTCAATAATTTACAGGATAAGTTGGTACTGAACTGTTATGTCTAAGTAATAACGTGCTAATGCCTTTGTTTAAATCTGGTGAGTTGCAATCATCTGCTTAGGTGCAGAGTCCCAGTACTGCAAGTAACTTTATGTGAGTACACGCATCTGTATTCACAAAGTCATTTCCAGGATCATATCCAGGAACTGTTGAATCATGACTTAAGAAACATTAGTAGCTGCTGCATTTGTAATAAATGCTAACTGTGTTTTCAGTACTTTGCAAAACACAGACAAAAGCCTGCTCCCAGTCCTGCGATTGCCCTTCAGTTAGAACTGTGTTTCTATTCATGTAGCTTCTCTCTTTGTAGCATCTAGATACTCTTCTTATCCTGAGCTACCATCTCCCTGTATAGATGGCAGAATAATAAGCAGATAGAAAAGGTTTTACTTATATGCAATTTCCAAACCACATTCTTATGATTCTGAAAGGGTTTATATAATAAAATATATGAAGAACCACACAGAGACAATACCATTCCAAGTCTGCAAAGCTGAACAAATAGACAATTCTCATTTTTCTGAAGGAACATTTTGAAGTCTGCATATGATCATTTAAAATCATTATTGGCTGTTGTAAGCCTAAAACAGAGCTATAGCCATCCAGATGTAGAGAGCTGAAACAGTGGTATGACTGATGCCTGAATCTGACTTAAAAATACAAAATAAACTAAGTTACTAACACAATTATTTTTCATGTGAACAGAAATAATTTTGCTTTTCCTAGGAAAATGCCAATCTTGGGAGTTTTGATTTAAAAAAAAAAAAATAAATCACTTTGTTGGTGGAAAGTATAAAAGTATAATTTTCAAAGTAATCTGTTAGCAAGGTAGGGAATGATAAGAGGTTTCTCTTGCATATGTTTCAGTATTTCTGTAATAGTCTGAAGCTAAAGCATCATTTAATAATCTTGAAAATGATCCTTGGACTACAGAAAATGGGCTACATTTCAGGAAGATTTAAGGAATATTTCCTGATCATCTTCTGCTACTATCACTTAGCGAGAACTAAAATGTTTAATTGCTTATTTGATTTAGCTATTATCACAACAAAAATCTTTTCCAATCAGAATATGCATTCTGGTTCATATTACTAAATGGCATGCCTGAGTGGAAAGGGTCAAACAATTTGTAAATTGCTGTTTAAAAGAGAAATGTGAAAAAAGCTGTCAAAAACAGAAGGTGAAGTGAGTTGATTCTTCACCTGCCAAGGTTGGATGTATTGAATTTTAAATAGTTTTAATATTATGTTAAGAGCTATTCTCTGTTCTTGCTTTATTACAAGCTGCAAGCTGCTATGCTTTTATTCTTCTTGAAAATGTTAGTCATAAGATAACATAGTCCTGGCCCTCTAGGCTCATCCTTTTATTGCTGCCTTTACAGATTCATCCTGTGTAGCATAAGCTAAAAGGGCAGATGCATAATCTGGGGAAGTTTTCCAGATTCAAGGTATGCATTGTGGGATCTTATTAGTGTGTCATAAAAATGCACCAAGGCTGAACACGTATTCTGTCTCTGTGCATGGTGGTATGCATCTTGGCCTACTACTCAATTCATTTATTCGTTCCTGATCTAATGAAAGGTTTTAATTTTTTTACAGAAATAACATATTTAGAATTTGTGTTTCATAGGAGTAGTGATATTAGGTTTAAGTTTTATTGCCAAAATGATGCAAATATTCTATTAAAATTCCTGTGGTTGAGGGGACTTTGTGTGGGATTATTAGATCCTGTTGAACCCTGAAAATATTGCCAGAACTGGTGCGCTCTCTGTCTTTCTACCTAATGATCTAGCATCTTAATGAGAGCTGGAAGATAATTTGGGAAAGTATCACGTGAATCACCTGAAATTATTCTTCCACTATTCTTCAGAAGGGAGGGTGATTCAAATGCCTGTAGGTCTGGATGACAGATAGAAATTATTTTGTCAGTCATTCAGTAACCTAAATGAGAAAATTAGGAAGCAGTCATGAACTATGTATGACCACTGATTTTACAAACAGAATTTAGGATTTTTTAAGTAGCACTCTTCATCTTCAGCACAGAAGTACTTTAATATGCTATTTTTCAAATTCTTCAGACAATTTAAAGACATTTTCTAGGTGGTTTGGGTTTTTTTGTAAATTTTGTGCCGTTGACAGCAATTCTTTAGTGGATATGAACAAGAACAGGCTGTATACAAAGCCCTGATAATACCAGATTTAAAAAAAATAAAGATTTGTTTTTAAACATGCTGTGAGGACAGGCTGAGGAAATTATTATTGTTAAGCCTGGAGAAGAGGTGGCTTTGGGGTGACCTAGTAGCAGCCTGTCCAGACCTACAGGATGGTTAGTGAGAAACCAAGCAAGGCTCTTCACAGCAGTGCATGGCAGGACGATGAGAAAACAGTCATAAACTGAAGCAGGTCAGGCTTTGACTGGATACAGGAAAAGTTTCCTCTGCAAGAATAATTAAGTATTGGACCTAGAAGGCCGGTGGGAGCTCCGGCCCAACTAGGCAAAGCCCTGTACAACCTGATGTAAAATCAGTATAGGCCCTGCTTTGAGCAGGAGGCTGGACTGGAGAGCTACCCAGGTCCTTGCCCACCTGAAGGATTCTGTGATCCTATGATATACAAAAGAGTGGGGAGAGGATTGAAGCAAGAAGAATAGTCTAGACATTTAGAGACATGCTATGGGTAGACATTACTGTTTTATAAACATGGGAATCTGAAAGTGATGAGAAACTATTTTTAATAAAAGAACAGCAAATCCAATTCTGCTGCCTAATCCAGGAGAAAAAAATATATATATAGGTACTGAATTTTTAACTTTTGAGCATGAGACAAATATTATCCTATTCTGTTTTGCATGATATAGTATAGATGTTTATTTAAATGGGATTCATCTTTGTAGTTTCCTTCGATGTGATGATTGACCTAAGACTCAATGAGAGATAGTTAGATTTGGCTTAGGTTAACAAGCAAAATCAACATTTAACATCTCTGAAACTGGCTTAAATTGAAATGTAAAAGGCAAACGGCTTTATAAAATGGCTTAATAATTTTTTTTTTTTTTTTTTTTTTTAAGGATTAGGGAAGGATTTCTGGAAGAATGGCACCGGCAGTTACACTTAACAGCATAAAATGGGATAACTTTATAGTGACTTTCAGTCCTTAGGTTTCAGGATAATGTCTGAGAGTTTTCTGGTAGAAGTTTTTGTTAATGTTCTATTTACAGATATTTAGGGATATTATGGTTTTGTGGTTTTTTTTAATAAATACTAGAGAGAAATCTGGAGTAGGTGTCCCAGTATACAATATCTCAAAGTCAGCATTTCACACATTTCATGGTCTCTAGTGTTCTTCAAGAACATCTGAAATTACCTCATTTTCCTAATTCTGTAACTGGCTATCTGAGATTGCAATGGGAGTTAAAGATTCATAAAAGTCTAAATTATTATCACAATTGGAGTTTCTCACCTTTCATTCTCATGACCTCTGAGCACTTTCAAGACCTTTTTCTACTGTAGGTTGTATTATATTCTTCAGTTGTCTTGAGGGGGAGAGGAAAAGGGAAGGCTTTATATACCTTCCCTAGCCTTCCCCATCACCACTACATCTGCGTGGACATCCACCAAACACTTTTAAATGTCCTTTCTGCTTCAGTTTTCATATGTTACCTCCCTTATTAATTTTGATTTCTGTATGGTACAAGGCCTGATTTTTCTTTTGTATTTGCAAAGTACCTAGCACACAGCAAAATACAGACAGGCATCATAAGAGAACAGCATCTGGAAACATTATATCACTTCCTTTCTGCAATGTTTTCATAGTGGCATATGTTTGCTTTTAATTTTTTAATTTATCACTGTTAATATGAAATATCAGATGACTACAATAAGGCACTGAATCCCTCCTGTGAAAAGAAAGATGGATGTAAGGTAGAGGCAAGCATACAAACACTTACAGAATCATCTTCAAATGTATGAATTTTCCCAATGATTTATATGGGATAATTAATATGGAAGCGTATTTCTAAGATTGTGTTTTCTCCTATTACTGCCTAATATTTCCTATTATTACTACAGTTTAAAACTTTTATTTTCTTTATTTTTATGCTCTTAAAGAATGTTTTTCTTCTTCATCTTGCAGTTACCTTGACCATCTCTATTGATCTTCTGTTAGAACTCCCCAGGTCTCCTTAAAGCTGCCCCTCTCTCTGCTAGTACTGTTCCTATTTTGTTTCTTTCTAGTAGGTTCTACAAGGCATGGGACAAATTTTGTAAATGTTTTTTAATCATGCAGATCATAATAATTAAATGCAATCAAAATAATTTTGATTGGTTTTCAGTCAGTAGAATGAAATCTGTCTTGCTTCCTTTAATGAGGCAAGCCATGACAGAAATTCCTGGGTAAATTCCAAAGAGCTCCAAATTACATTTCTGTCGTCACTCATATAACCTATGTACATGGGCTGAGGTGAAGCACAGGATATATAGGATAGAATTATGGTTTTTAGCTGCTCTTTAAATGGCAGCATGTGCCTTTTCATGTTTTGCACAGGCTTATGAGCACTTCAGTCCTGAATGAGAATCAGTGATCATATACTCTAATGTTCTAGCTATTAGAAGCTACCTGGTCTTTCAAATTATTTATAAAGACTGTAGACAAATGCATTCCATCCTTTAACAATCCTGAATGTTAAAACAGACTGCTTGACTGTCTGTCTTAGTAGAGGAAACATTGTAATCAGAGAAGACTGTGATACAAGTGCAAAAAATCCGATACAAATTGCTGCTTATTGACACTGGTTGATTTACATTATATAGGCATACACTTTACATCTGATTTTCTCAATTTTCATTGTGTAAGTTGTGTTAGCAATCTGTTCAAGCTCAGTAGTGAAAACAATAGGTTTCAGTTATAATAAGGATTCAAAAGACTGTGGGGCTGCTTGATTTTCGAAGATGCTTGTCATTAGATCACAGTGCTTATTACAGGCACTGTGTGAAGAAGAACACAGTAATTGCATGGGGAATTCATGAGGGCCGAAGGAAAGTTTCAGATTCTATGAGACACATTCAGAAAATGTATCACAGGAGATGCTAAGGGTATGGGAGCAGGGAAAACTCAAGTTTTTCAGTTCATTTGCAATGAAAAGTTTGCTTTCAAATCATTATAAACTTTCCTTGATGGAGTGAGTGAATGGCATCTACATGGCCTGAAATTTTAAAATTTACCTAAAGATAAAAATATTTATAATTCAAGGCCACAAATTACTCTCTTTTAGTAGTACTGAATTCTCTTGTTTATAAATATTTTATACTGATGTCCTGGAAAATGTCACAATGAAGCATAGGTAGAAATAAAGATTTAATCTCTTCCCCACCTCTCAAACAAGTAATAAGCTCCTGTGAAATACTCCTTCTTGACAAAGTTACATGTTTATTTTCTTTCAATTTATTTTTTTGTCAGTGGAGGTTGACTAAAATAATTTGTAATGGAATATAGGGAGAACATTCATACTTCCAGAACATGGAGCTCAAAGACATACCATATTTCCCAGGCATTGCATGTTCAATAAAGCCTGCATCTGGAAGTGGCATCCACTGTCAGCCCTTTTTGTAAGAACCCAACATAGCTCATAATTTCTGTTCAGCTATGGAAGTAATGGTTATATAGAGACATGAGCTAGTGGAATTGTACCGCCACTTTCATGTTGAAGGTTAGCATCATCTAATTATGAAATGCATGTGAATTTCTCTGGGGAAGGAGTGCCTTCCTACTTCTATCTAGACCCAACTGTAGTGGAACATCATGAATTTTTCTAATTACCCCTCAGAGGCAACTGAAGCAATTCTCACTCATTTGGATCATCTTGTAATTGTCCCATGTTGAGCACAGAAGGATTTAGAATAACAAGATATGCAGAAAGGAAGATTTATATATATATATACACACACATATATATATATATATGTTTTTACAGGATTCATTTTGAATACTTTAAGCTGGAGGTTGCACGGCACATACATTTTTCACTTGGGAGTTTCTAGAGATTGCTTAGTTCTTGAGCCAATGTGAGCAGACTAGATAATACAGATGGCTTTTGCTTTTGGAGGAGACAGTTCTTGAGAGGTCACACTTCTGTGCTCTGCCAGACTGTAATTTTCAAGTGTTTAATAGGGTTAGAGGTCTATTTAAAGATATACCTGAACAGATAGCTTTTGTAGGCAGAACTTTATAGTTTTTATGCTGCTGTAATTAAAGGAATAATACCAAAATGATTGTGAGCTATTAGAGGCTGTAGAAAAACACGTCTCAACCTGTGACTTGCTGTTCAACTTTTTTTTCAGGTTAGTCAGTAATGCATTAAATTGCAAGTTGACATCAAATCAGAACATTCTTCCTATAAAAATCATGTGGAAAAAAATTCTTAGCTTTTACACCACCACCAATGACCAGAGACAGACATATGCTGTATTTTTATTAGTGTGCTTACTAGTGATTTGGGTAAGCTTTAAGCATAATGCCAGTTGGCGATCACTTTCCAAACAGCAATGCAAAATGTGCAAGGGAAAACAAAGCCATTGTGAGATTATTTTAAAAAATTAAGCTAATGTTCTAGAAACATGCTTCTAACTTCTTGTTCTAATTGGAAACATTCTAATCCAATGCTGCTGAGTGAAACTGATTGCAGAGTTAATTGCTCTTATGTAACAACTAATATCTGTCAGTAACACACACTGTATAACACTGGCAGGTTTTGAAAACATTTTGGTCTCTTTGCCCCTTCTTTCTTTGTTGTTCTGTTTACTGTGCCCAGTTAATGTGCTCTTGTGCCATAATAATCTCTAGCTAAATGGTAATTGCTCTATTGACAGCACTACTGTACATTTTTGACACATCATTATTCATACTTAACCACTTGACCTGGAATAAATGTTAAAGCAATTACTACTGAGAGCTTTTCTATGAGAAAATTGAGGCAAAGTTTAAAGATAATCAAAATGCAAAGCTGATCATGATAGCAACTGGAAAAATGGCAAATCCTATTAAACAGATTTTTATTAGCCAAGTTGATGCCAGTAGATATTATCTGCTAATTTAGTCTTATTAAAAAGAAAATAAAGCAGCTAATTGTTTACTATTCTGGAACTTACTCCAGCTTGCAATTTGCAACTGAAATTAAGCTTTATGTGGCTCATCTATTTTGTCACATTGAAATATGAAAATCATTTGGTACAAAGCACATCTGCTCAGTCCTTTCCATCTTACTAGCAAATGCTCGTTCAGTATGTTTCATACCTGTTGAGGCATTACATTCATGTATACAGCACCAATATTTTAGATATTTGTCTCTTACAAGCCTTGTATCTTCAGCTCTTAAAACTCATACTTAATATTTTTCCTCCATTATACACACCTTTTACAACTGCAAGAAATGTGTGAGTGTAATCTGTTGTTGGCTTGGAGACTTTAGAGGGAATTTGGAAATGGAGAGGGACAGAGTTATTGCTATGCAATTGCGTGAAAATTGTCCAAATCTCCCAGACCAGCATTTTATTTGATAGTTAATTGCATATTTGCTCTAGTTGTGTTTGTATTCTAAAAGGAAAGTAAATGTTCTCCAGTTTAGTTGTTTAAAAAGTGGCATTTACACTGATCTCAAATCATTTCACAGGACTCAAATGCATCACAATGCCTTCAGTACAGTGCTTACAGTAAAAGTTGTAATTATAAAAGAATGCCAAAAGACATCAAGAAAGCCTTAAAGGGATAGCGTAAGCTTTTACTGCCCCCGTCTGAACTATGAGGCTTGCTTGAAAACCACCATTAGGATGCAGAATACTGATTATTGATATGTCACTATTGCTGTCATGGGAGAACTGTTATAAGGGCCAGAAACTTACAGTGGTTTCTATATTAATAAAGCTTTTCCACACTTAATGAAAGCAAAGAAAGATTGGGGTTTTTTAATTAATAAAATATTAAAAACAGAGGAGGAAATCTTCTCTTTTCATGCTGATCCACATTCAGAACAGCAGTAAGGACTTCTGCAACAGTGCTTTATCAGGCAAATAAATCCTTTTTTTTTTTTTTTTTTGGTAGAGCACTCTCAACTCCCTATTAACTACTTCAGTATACTGTGTGCCTATCAAACTGATAAAAGATTGTTCAGAGGGCATTTAATAGCTTAATTCTTAAACTTTTCATTCACATTATCAGTTCTGATTATTTATAAAGGAGCTTTTACACTAAGAGTAAAGCACCACCAATAGCCTAATAAATTTTCCAAAGCTGGTAGGCAGACTAAACTCATCTAGGTCTCTCCTATTGCTGCAGTGATTTTTATTCATAGCTGAAAAAACTTTTAATAATACTTTGCTTGAACGTTATAAAATATATATTTATTGTTAACATTAATAAATTATGTCAGCTGTCAGCCTTCTAGTGTTAAGGAACTTGGGAATTAGTTCCATGTTTGACTTCTCATTTTTTTATCGAGATACTTACCTCTGTGTGCATCAGAATTTAAGCACGGCAAAGCATTTCCAGTAGATAAAACCTTTTCTTTGGTTGATTTTTGCATATAATTTTCCAATCTTTTTATTCCTACTTTGTGTTCTTTCCCATTTGTTTTATATGCATAATACATTAAGCCTTGCTTTCTTTATAGCCATGGATGCAGAGACCAAAAGTCCTGTTGTGTGCTTTTGCTTGCTTTTTTTTGTAGACCAAGCATCTTCTTAGCTCAACAAACACTGATTCAGGATTTTAATGCATGTCTTGTATGGTAATGGGTGATTATGTCGTAATTTCCAAACCACATTTTCGTTAATTCAGATAATCTTATATAAAGGCCACTTTTTGCTGTTAACTGAAAGACTGCACAGTCTATAGAACAGCAGACAATTAGCAGCTTTATTTCAGCAAAGAGGGTTATACACAGTAATTCCAATCAGGCCATTTCAATTTCTTTTTTTTTAAATAGAATTCTTCTCGCTCCTCTTCTTCTTACCAAACTGAATGGAGCATAGTATTTAGTATGGGTTCCTCAGATATAGTAAAAGACAGACAACTACCACAATCAATATACTGTTGTTCCCTGTCACTCTACTTTTGTAGCAGAAAGGACTGTACAGGTAGAGAGTAATTACTGTTGTTAGGCTTCACTGGTTTGGAGCAGAAATAATAAGGTTGCTTATTAACATACTGAGATTTTTCTACAACAATGTGTATTGAGATTTGTTGAATTTTTCAGCTTTTGAGTCTTTATTGTTAGATTTTCAACTCCTTATCCTGAAGCAGGTGTGCCAAAAAAACATTCACCTGTTGGAGTTTTTATCTATAGTTTTCTGACGAGAAAGCTAGTAGGAGGAAAGGATCGTAAGGCTGAAACTGTCATGTGAATTCAGATTTTTAGGGATTTAACGAAATCAGCAAGATTCACCAAACTATACCTTTGTAACAATTACCGACATTCGAAATAGCCCGAGTTCTAAAATATTTACTCTTGTTGAAAGGCTGTACCCATGCCAAAAAAAGTTCTTAGATTGTTCATAGCAATGTGTAGCCAGTACCTAACCTGGCTTGGCAGATTCATATGGGATTTATTTGGTACAGTTTGGGGGAAAATTTGTACCATCTAAGACTTTGCTACAATATTAGAATGGCAAATAAAGAGAAGAGGTAGTTTCTCAATGTTATAGAAGATTCTGTGGAAACTCATTAACACTACTGTGTTAACAGAGGTCCTGCTGCTTTTAAAAATGGCTATTTGGAAGACAGTAGGAGACAATCATGAAGACAGGGAAATCAGGTTCCTCTCAGAAGAGGATGCAAGCACGACATGGTGTAGCTAACTGCTTAATGCTCCTACATTTTGTTGAGTCCTTCCTTGTAAAAGGTGTTGCAAATTTCCAAATATAATTTTTTAATATTCACATCAGATTCAATAAAATAATTTGTTGGTATGTTTACAGGCTTGGAAATCACATGTGAACAAGAAAGCAAATATAGAGAAATTATCTTATGTAAGCTATAGATTCAACTGAAGGAAGTATGAAACAAAGACCGGTATTTGTTTACTCATGCAGCTTTCTTTTTATTGTGAGGCTAGCAATATGATGATTCTTGGGTATGTCTTTCTCCAGCTCAAGTATTTGGCTGAATTTATACTCAGGTAAACTATACACCTCTGTGTGTATTTTCTAAGGGTATTTCTGAATCAAATCTACTCCAGGTTTCAGGAAATGTTCTAGGTGTCAGTGAACAGAACCCTGCCAGTTCAATAAATAAATAAAACTAGAAAAAGAAGGAAAATTGGTCACAGATGTGGATCTCTGCTACTTGTATAGCAGAGCTATATCCTTAAGTACTGTTGGTGTTGTGAGTGCATCAAAGCCCTCAGTAGCACTCTTTCAAGGCTTTTCAGCATAGCAGCCATCAGTTTTGCCCATCTTCCAAACAGATTTTTGTCACACTGAAAGAAAATAAAAAAAGTGTTTGTATTGGGACACTGTCAAATCAAAAGCTGGATGAGGATGGGAGTGTGGCGGAATGTGGAAGGGAAGGCCATAGGGGGCTCTGCTTCCTGGCTAGTGGGAAATCTTGGGTAAAGGAGGAATGGATGCTGGGTTCACAGAACTAAAGACAGCAATGGAGTGAGGGACAAATAGAGCCCCTGGTGTTACAAAGAGGAGATCATAGGAACGCACGTGCATGTCAGACAAGGGGCCTTACATTGGCTGTTGTGGGGTGAGTGAATAAGAAACTCTGGACCTCACTAGGAGGTGAGCAGTGTGGAAACCCTCGAGGTGCATAGACTAGCATCTCTAGTTGGGTTGGGTAAACACATGGCTTTCAGACAACCTCTAGAAGACAGGTCCAAGCAAAGATCTTCTCATATATGCAGCACACACTGCTGCCTTGTTTAACTGTATGCTTGCACACGTGCACAAAGTTTTGTTTCAGAAAAATAAGTCTCTGAAAAAGAGTGTAACTAATTCATTTGATTGTATCATCTGCAATGTGATTTGGTCCTGTTGTCTCAACAGCTTATGTGAAAGCTGTACTAGAAATGGAAAAAAAACTGAAGTGTAACCAGCATTCGCCAAGATGGAGGGATTAGATCTACCTTTTTTTGCCCACAGAAATTTTCAACCTGTGTTTTCCTATCATGAAGATTGCTGGGCTGGTGTTATTCAGAGGAATGCCATATGGATCTAGACAATTCTTTAAAATATTTTAATCCCATGAAACCTTTTCAGCAAGAGTACAAATAAAATTCTTCTCATAGTCCACATGCCTCATGCTGTTTAAAGGTTAAAATGTGCTGGGTTTTTTGTACCAACTAGATGAATTTCAGAAGAGAGGCAGCACTTTTCAGCAACAATAAAGTCAATGTTACATACATAATCTTTTTACTCTGTATTCTCTCTTACAAAAATGGAAATTATTCCAGAATAAGAAAACTGGATTCTCATTTTATTAATTTTGGAACTGTTGTTATAGTGGGTGTTAGATGGGTATTCTGCATTCATTGGCTTCCTAGATTGTGCATAGCATGGTTTAATTGGAGTGATATTAAAATGCTGAGTTGGGTGCAATAGCCAGAAAGGAACTGTATGGCAAAACCATCATTTCACTGACAGAAATGCAGCAAAATGTTGTCTTTGCTACACTTGCCAGAGGACACTGCAAAAGAACTTAATGATCTTACCTGTGTAACCAACTTTGAAGAACTGACTAATGCATTACAGTCTTTGAGATTATTTGTTATGATGTCTTCTAACAGTATAATCATAAATGTGCTTCAGAAAATGCTGTTCTCAGTTATTGAGGACAGACTCTGAAAATCAAGCTGGAAAACTACCAAATATCTTGCTGGGCAGTTGGCATCCAGAATAAGGCACCTTGAACCAATAGCACATTTTTAAATTTAGCTACTGGGTAAGTGATTGGCTGAACACTGAAGATGGCAGATCTGGAAATCTCCAGATGTGCACATCAAGTTCTGCATGGGTTGATTTCCATGCTTTGCTTGCTTGCAGAGATGTGCCAAAAACTTGGAGAGGTACCTGCAGATCGCCATAACAGACCTTGAGCCCTTTAACGTTTAAGGGCATTAGCAGCAAGAAATGTCGCTTATTAATAAAAAAAAAAAAAAAAAAACTATGTCTTTTTTTTAGCTATAAAATATGTGGAAAGCTGAACGCTTTCTTACTAAAAGCTGATATATAAGTGTTCTAATTCCAATTAAATTGACTGAATTTATAGATGTATACTATTCAGATGAGTGAAGCATTGTACACTTTTAATTACTGAGCAAGCATCTTTAATGTCTATACATAAATTGTTATATGAAGGTTGGGGGGCATGTTGCTAAGTTTTACCTTTTAATTTCAGCAGGTCTGAAGAAAGCAACCAATTTGTTGCCATGTTTTCTTTCCTGATAGTTCAAGTTTATTAGTACCTCAATCTACAAAGTGATACTGATACGTTAATCCCCTCTGAACAGGAAAGATATCTATAATGTAATTTAAGAACCATGTATTTTAGTCCCATTTTGAATTGATTCATCCTGTTGTTCTTATCATGAACAATGACAAGTGTTGAAAGTACAAAGAATTTGTGTAATTAGAGATAAATTAATCAGGATACATTTTCTTTCTGTGAAATACCAGGAATGCTAGAGAAGGTGCCTCACTTTGTTACAACGCTAGTATGGTTTTCAGCAGAAATATAGGGCAAAGATACTGACTGGAGTTCATTTTAGAACATTAAATACTGCATGTGCTACTTCAGCTTTCAGCACTGATTTAGAAATAGAAACACAACAGAGAGGCTGGTACAGAAAAGCTATGCCTCATTTGTCTGTTGTGTCATCTGGTGTTGATCAGGAGTAGTTTCTATAATGTTCATAAAGTTCCACCAGTTTAAAAGGTAATATAAATGAGATCAGGACTAGCTCCATTGTATGTAATGTAAGAAGAGCAAAGAATTTAAATGATAGATTTATGCCAGAGCTGCCCTAGGGCAAATAAGAAGTACATTAATAATGCAGTGTTTATTTTGAAATATTTTATTACAATTTTACTAAAAATACGCAAATAGCAGGGGGGGAAAGCCAATACTACACATGTTCAGCATTTAGGACAGGTTATTTTTGCAATAAGATTCTTGGCAGACTGTATCATTTCTTTTAGTACTTCACCTGTGACACTATAAATAATACATATTTATTTAAGTAGGGCTATTATACACTACTATTTCTGTTGTACATAATTTATAGACAGTGATTTCCTAACATATGTAGGTAATGTTCTCTATGAAAAGAATGTTCAGAATAAAACAATTCTAAAGGAATGAAGCAGTTACTTAAACTGAATTAAAGCAAGAACTGCATTTTGAAAGCACGGATTGATAACTGCTTTTTTAAAGAACAGTATTAACTTTCCTTTTTCAGCCTGTGAACCTTAGCGTTACAATAATTTTGTTTTAAAAATTAGTGTGAAGCATCAAATAACAACAGAAAATGTAAGTTCTTAAACAGAGCATGATTAGCGCTGAAACTTCAGAGATACTACATGTCTTCCAGATGATGTCAAGGTGTCTAGTTAGAAATACAGAATTTGTGTACATTTTTATGCAAGTTGAATGGAATCTTGTCCCATATTACACTGAGATTGTAAGATCATCTTTGCATCAGTGAGTAAACTCAGATAGGAAATTGTTTGGGAGTTCTGTGTTCATGTTTCCTTGGGGGAGAATCCTATTGAGAATATTTTAGCCACTGTGCTGCCTGTAATAGCTGTATTTATTGACATCCAAAAAGACAGCGATTTCCTCTTGAGACAGCAGAAGAGCGTTTATATTGTAAATCTGTTCTAGCTTTCTGATCTCATGTGTGGACACATTCCTCTGTGTCTCATCTTTTCTGGGACAGTTTGGAAAATGACTTATATCAGGAATAAAATTCCATGATCCCTATACAAATGTCTTTATGCGTAGTTGCCTGCTCTATGGTCTTTTTTTTCTTCTATTCCAGCCTGATGCTTACTATATTTTTTTAGAAGCACAATAGGGGTTTTGTTGGGAGAAACATGTTGGGCACAGGACATCAGAAAGAAACAGTAACATTTTTAAGTTCCTTCAGTATTTTTTTCCCCATCTACAGGCATACTGTTTTTTTAAGCTCCAGTGTACTGTATATTGTTAGCTGTGCTTTCTGAAGTCTGGAACAGGGTATAAGGAAAATTTCCTTTTAAAGCAGCAGCTGCGTTTTGCCAGGTTAAGCATCAGAATAACATTGCATTCTATGTGCAATCTTTTTCCCTTTAGCGGGGCTGAACTGTGTGTTATTCATTAAGGGACCAATCCAAAGTTCTCTAAAGTCGAGTGAAGTTCCCCATTGACTTTGTCGGTTTTGGCTCAGGCTCCGATGGCTGTTCTATATCCTTTCGTTAGGAGGATTAAAATGTACTCTTTCATTAGTTAAGTGCAAACTGAATTTCAAATGAGTCAGAATATATTGAAAGTAAAACTGTCAAATCATTGGTATTGATTTAGACACTGTTAAACAGGGGCAGCGCTAACACACAAGGGTTTATTCTTTGTTACGACTTGCTTATAACCCCCGTTGATGATAATGGGAATTACAGGCATGTCCAGAAGGGAATGTGCCCTTTGTAAATTCCCTATAAGCCTTAGATTAAGGAGCCACAGTTCTGTGAGAGTTCAGATACTTCTTGTGTGCAGGCAAAACTTTCTGAGCTCTCCTGTGTCCTTTCTTAGCAGTTCTTGAAAGGTAGACCTTTAAGAAAGAAATGTATTCCAGAGCTGTTCCCTTGCCTTTCCTTATCTGACAGGGAAGATGCCAGGAGATTGTGCGAGAAGATAGGCACACACTTGTCCGAAGTGTGTGGCAAGAAAAGTTAATACAGTTTGTACAGGGCCCTGACTGACAATACAAATTGCTAATGTTGTAACAAGGAAAGATTTGTGCAAAACTGGTAGGAAAATAAAACATGTAAGTTTGGGGTTTGGGGGTGTTTTTTCGTACTAGTGGTGTATAAATCAGAGACTAAAGGGGTAATCAGAATAGGGTATAAATAAAATATGGTGGTAAATTCTGTAAGTAATCATATTGTCACTGCAGTTATTGAGGATGCTCACCTTAGTTTTTCTGAAGTAACACGCTGCCTTTGCTTGGTGTAGTTTTATACAAACCATTTCATTCCCCAGCTACTGTGCTTGCTATCCAGATCAGAAGGCTATTTGGTTCTTATACTTCCAAGCACTTTCAGTTCACAAAGCACTGTACAAAGCAGAAATGGGGGTGTGGATGGGAGGTAAGAAGAGGGGTAAGGGTGAGAAAAGGGAGCTTGGTATTACTTCTCAGAGTTTACAGCCTAAACCAGACATACACAATGAGGTGTAAAATAAAATAACCACAAATAAAATATGCCTGATACATTAGTAGAACCTTTCGTTAGTAGATAAATGTATTCAACTTGTTGAATAAGTTGTTTACAAATAGAAATGTCAATTAGTCTGTGTTCCTAAGTTTGTTTATATTTCTGCCAGAAAGATACTGCTTTAAATACAAGACATTATTGCCTATGTGCAAGTTAGATGGAAACTGACACCCTGGTGAGTCCTCATAAGTCTGCAAATCAAGCACATTTTCCTACCTGTCTCAAAAACCACTTACATGGCAAGTGTGCTTGCACACAGATGTACCCTTTCTCTCATTAGTTTTGTAGTTTAAGGTCTCCAAATCATTGTCTAATAATAGTACATAATAATAATACATAGCTTGTCTTTCTCTAAATGTAACCCAGGTGCTGTTCCTAGAAAAGAAATACTTTCTTGCACTAATGGCGTTGGGCTATGACATGTCACTCACATCATGATTTGACATAAATTTGTCCACCACAATTTGTATGCGGTGATCTGTTGATAACAGCAATACAGCAGGTCATCTGAAATAAACCACATGCAAGCAGATGCCACTTACCACCCTGTTTGTTAGCAATGCTCACAAGAGATTAACATGATGTGTGGCAGCACAAAGTTTGCCGTCTGCACGTCCATTTGCTTTCTTCCAGGACGTTACTGCTTTATAGGGACTTGAGGGAGGGAGTCATCACGGGGAAGGCATGGAATGGGAACCTGCTGGTCACCCCAGCTATTTCCTACACCTCTGGCTCCTGAAATTCTTCTTGTGCTAATGGTGTTGTCATTTTCTCTTAATTTCATTCCTCTCTACTTGTAGGTTTGGGGCTTGATTCAGTGTTTGCTTCTGCCTCAGCCCTGCTGCTGAGCCTAAACTTACCATCAAGTTCCTCCCCTCATCTGCTGCATACATCTGGGAACACCAGAAATTGTTAGGCACCTCTCTGTTTTTAAAACTCTGACTGTAAAAAAGAAAGAAACAAAAAAAAAAAAACCAAACAGCTTTAGGAATGTATAGGACTGGAAAACTGCTGATTCCTGCCTCTTGACACTGATGCCTCAGAAGCACACCCGTAGCACTTACCCTGCCGGGAGAAGGAGGTATTGCTTTTGTTCTTGTTGTGCTACTGTCCCTGCCCGGCCTCCCCCACCATGTCTATGGGCCCAGGACACCATTTCAGCCCAGCGAGGGCCCTTGTCCCTGCCCCAGCGGTGCCACAGACCTGCCTGCCCCTCATCCTGTCCCCAGGCACTTTGATTTCCTGCACCAGTCTTGGGCATGGGTTATTGCCCTGTCATGGCCAACACCGCCCTGCTGCCACCACCTGAGTGCCTGGGCCACCTGCCTCCAGCCGTGGGACCATGCTGGCAGGTGAGGTGATGGCTCGGCTGCCTTGCGGCCACCTGCCTTGGGAATGCAGCCCCACTCCTGCTGCCCCCTGACACTTTCCATCCTGCTGCATTCCCTGTCAGATATCCTTCTGGAGCTTTGGATCTTGATCTGTAGGACAAACATGCTGGTGAGGCCCCAGATCAGGCATTGAAGCCTGCGTTGATTTCCAACACACCCAGGTGGTTAGCAGCTTTCTCCTTACCTCCTCCTGGCTTTTCTCAGGAGGGTGGTTGCTGAAGTTTCTAATACTCCCTCAGTACTCAGCTCTTTGAATCTGTCTTAGAAGCTAGACAATAAAAGCCTTGTATCTGCATCCTCTGCTGAGTCTAGATATTTGTTCCAGATCCTATTTGAAGAAAACTGTCTTGAAGGCAAAACCAGGTAGATGAGCTTGTCCAATGCAGTCTGTTCTGTAATGGTGCAACCTTGCAGACTCAGGTCTCCCTGTACTCCTCTCCAGTCTGTCACTCTCTACAAGTAAAGACACTACCAAGAGCTATTCATTGGAGCTTTCAGACTACTGAAATAAATAACATATAAATGTATTTATTAAAACCAAAACCTGTTCTAATTATTATCCCTCATAGACATGGTTCCATTAAAGAGTATCCCACCAGACCAGATACAAAGTAACACGTGACAAGTAACAGCAGGTTTTGAAAATCATGTACTTTGTCAGAAAGTATACCAAACAAAACTGTTCGCTTTTCTACAGGACTTCAAAATTGAGAAATACCTAATGGAATGGAGAAGAGACAGGCCATAAGTGTAGCATGCTTGCAGGCAACAGATAGCTCTTGTACTTCAAGTTTATCAGTTGCCATTAGTTTGTAAAAGCAAAAAAGCCCTACTTCTATAGCAGAGCTCTAAGTTTGTGTGTCTGCTTGAAAATGCATTTATCTGTGTTAAAATGGTAGTAAAAGGTCTTGTGTTAAAACAAAGGAACTACTCCTTTGCTACATTTGCTTTGGTCCAGTGCTGATCTCCAGCATAAGAACAAAGAGTAACTCAGTTGGCTTGGCTGAAAGGGGTGCATGTGTGATTAGAATCTGGCCTCTACCGTGCCACTGTACAAACCTAGGAGTTTGAATGATGGTATAAAAAATTGCCTACAGATTTTTAAATATATGAATTATGTTTCATATTTTGAGGAGAACTTGGTAGGAATTGGGGAAAAAGTATTTCTGTCTGCATCATGTACACTTCCAAATACTAATGTAGGGCAAGGGGGGATCTTATCCTCCATTTCCTTTACTCTCCTGGATGCTTTGCAGATTTGGAGGAAGATCTATAGGGTTTTTTTCTGGAAATCACATTATATTTTCATTACACTGAAGTTGGAACAATTTTTAATCTCTATGAAAAGTATTAATATTTTATAATTACATGCATCCACTGTTAAAAAAAACCAAAACAGTGAATGAAACAAATGTTGGTGTTCGCAGAATGTACAGAAGTTGACCAATCCAATAACAGCGTTCAAGAAGTGAGATGAAATGTATCTATAAGGATGTAGCTTTCAGCATTTTGTGATCATAGCACCTACATTAATTTAAAAACACTATTTTTTTTTTAATTCAATTGTTTTCTACAGAATGTTTTGGTTTCGCTTTTTTTTTAATAGGTTGTGCATGTCATACAAAGCACAGTCCAAATCCTATAAACATTTCCCCATCTGTTAGTGGGTCTTTCTCAGATGAGGTTTAACTTTTGAAATGTAGTTTCAAGGGAATTGCTACCATTTGTCTGACTTGTCATGACATTTTAGTGATTGAGAGTTTTTGTTTCAGAGACAAATGAAAATCAACGAAGTAGAATCATTTTGCATATTCTTCTGAGTCACTCTGCCCTTTGCTGTGTGAGGGCAAACTAGTTTTGCTGTTCTGTGCAGCCTCAGTACAATAAAGTCTACTGTAACAAGCAGGCTTTTGAACTTAGTTGATGCCAAGTGGTGAAATGACTCAAATACCAATAAGCATTATGCAGAAATGTTGGCAGCCCAGCTCCAAATGACCAGCATTGTCCCACTAAAAATGTTCCCATGAAGTCTGTGAACTTGCCAGTGCCACACTGGATTTGTTTTTACTGAAATAAGTGTGTATACAAAGAACTTTTTTCTCCCCCTTTTCCAGTTTACATATAACTGAAGCAGAGATGTTTGGACTTCTTATAATGTGGAAGATCCTTTAGATTTCATACATACTACATCATTAATTTGTCATGGAATTTGTTTGGCAATACCTCCAACATGACATCTTGCTCGACCTAAAAGAAAAAAGAAAAAAGAAAAAAGAAAAAAGAAGTATGCTGCCAACATAGTTATCCCTTATTTCCTGATGCAATAATTTTAAAAAGAAAGATTACATATTCTGTAAGATTTCTGTAAGGAAAATAATGATTCACCCACTTGAGATCCTCATTTGAGCTTCTTATTAATTAACATCTCTATGTCAGGAAGAAAAATACTCTTAATACAGCAAGTGGAACTAGTATTGAGTAATATCCTTGCAACAAAGTTATAAATTATGTTTTCTGTGAGTTTTGAGTTTTTAAATTGAGTTAGGTTTGTCACTTCTTTCTTTACTGTATTGGTTTTCCTGAACATAGTAAAGATTTTGTTCGTGCTTTTTAGAAGTATGCTACTATGTTGCACATTCAGATACTCACAAAAAAGAGGTTTATTTCCTCCATGCTCCTTGATTAATGGACTTAAAACCAAACATGGTTTCAGTAGTGATGACAGAATGTGTAATGCTCACAGAATGATTATTTGCATAGTTTTCAATATTTTCAAAGAAAAATTGTGACTTCACAGAGTCAGGTAAGAAAATAGAAAACCTCATAAGATTATCAAAAGATGTAAAATATTAGTTAGAAAACAAGGTGCTCAGACTTCTGCTTCTGTATCAGTGTCATGGTTTAACCCCAGCCAGTAACTAAGCACCACACAGCTGCTCACTCACTTTGCCCCCCTCCCCCCCCCCCAGTGGGATGGGGAAGAGAATCGGAAAAAAAGTAAAACTTGTGGGTTGAGATAAGAACAGTTTAATAGAACAGAAAGGAAGAAACTAATAATGGTAGTAGTAACAATACTAAAATGACAATAATAATAATAAAAGGATTGAAATATATAGAACAGGTAAGGCACAATGCAATTGCTCACCACTTGCCGACCGATGCCCAGTTACTTTCTGAGCAGCGATCCCTCCCAGCCCAACTCCCCCCAGTTTATATACTAGACATGACGTCTCATGGTATGGAATACCCCTTTGGCCAGTTTGGGTCAGCTGTCCTGACTGTGTCCTTTCTCAAATTCTTGTGCCCCTCCAGCCTTCTTGCTGGCTGGGCATGAGAAGCTGAAAAATCCTTGACTATAGTCTAAACACTACTTAGCAACAACTGAAAATATCAGTGTGTTATCAACATTCTTCTCATACTGAACCCAAAACATAACACTATACCAGCTACTAGGAAGAAAATTAACTCTATTCCAGCCAAAACCAGGACAATCAGCAAAACTAAAGTGAAAACATTGTCCTCATAAACGAAATATATGTGCATTAAAAAATTAATATGTAGGAGGAGAAAAGGAAGATAGTAATATAAAAGTAAAATTCATAAGGGTTTTTTATTTATTAGTATAGCTTGAATCTATGCCAGATATTAAAGGTTAAAAATTATAATTTTCAGAAAAGCTTTAAGCATCTAGCACTTGCTGAAAGTGCCTGGGATTCGTAGGAAGCCAGTGAGAAAATGAAGGTCCTCATTTTCTATGGGACTTCTCAAAAGTGACGTGTAGGCTCCTCAGTTAGGCACACTAAAGCCCTTGATTCCCAAATCACTTCCAGGGAGACTAGTCCTCATGTGAGATGAGCTACACACAAGTTATGTTCCTGATAGGATAAAGATAGAAGAATTTCTTAAATCACTTTTCCATGACAATAAAATTAATCCGTTCCACCTGCTAATAACTCATTTTATATGATTATAAATTAATGATTGTTGAATGCTTACACTTTTTTCTAATAGAGAAAACGCTCAATCAAAACAATTTATCAAAAAGTGAAGGTAGAGACCTTTCTCTCCTTCACTACCAAGCTTTTGATCTTTTTGATCCCCTTTTTTTTTTTCCCTAAAATTCCCATAGAATTCTTTTGAATTAAAAGATAAAATTAAAATATTTCTTCAAGATGGCTATTTGTCCCTGTTTTCTGATCCCCTGGTTTCAAAAAACTGTATTGGGTAAGGACCAAGACTTTCACTGAGGGTGTCACCAGTAGTCTGTCTGTTATACAAACATGAAGCAATCAGATAAATTCATCCTGTGGAAAGGACCAAGCAGCAAGACACAGATTTAACAGCCAAATGGCAGAGATCTCACAAGCTGGGTCACAAAGTGTCCGACTCTTCTGTGCAGCTTTTCTTAACAGTGCAAATAATACAAGTAAAATTTCAGGACTTTTTTTCAAGTGGGTGATAGAAATCCAAAACATTCTTTTCTCTTTTCATGTTACTGAAATCCCCCAAAGTGAAGTTATTTTCTCCTGAGAGAAACCAATTGATATGCTGTATCCAGTGGAAAAGAAAAAAAAAAAAAGAAAAAAAAAAGAGCTTGTTCAGAACCAGTGCTTAGGGGTTTGCTTATAGGTGTCATTGTGTCTCACATCCCTGCTGTGAGAATCAGCTTGAATTTGAATGTGCATCTTGACCCATAAATGTCACCCTGGTCCACTGAGCATCTTGACTTCAACATTTCCTGTTGTAAAATGGACAATGGGATAACACTTCTTTTTCTGAAGGAGGGACTTGTGACAATGTGTGCATGTGTGCAGTCAGGAGAAACTGCAGCACTTGGGATTTAAAGCATGTCATCAGCCACTGAGCGGGAGATCACAGGAGAACGAAGTTGCTGGACAGTTTTTGAAAAACACAAGGATTATCATTTCTGTTTCCAAGCCACTTCTCCTTTTCACAGCCCTGAATCCTTCTTGGCCTCTCTCCATCAGTGGCTCAACGATGTGCCCCATAGTAGAGTATGTCCAGCTGTGTGGTAGAGCAAGCTGCCTTTGAACAATGAAATAAGAACGCTGCCATTCCTGTGCACACATTGTTTATGTTGCTAGCCATTTCTTAATTACATGCATTTTCTAGTATAAAACATCTTAACATTATGCTCAGAAACTGAAATTTGCACTGAGAATGCACTGAAAGCTTCATGTAGAATAAAAGAAGTTCCAGCTTTACCATCTCTTGATGATTCTATTAGAGCTGCAATTATTTTTAAGAAAAACCCCACATTTTTACTTTTAATTCCTTCCCTTTTCTGTTCCAGAGGATATTTACAAGTCAAGTTATATTCTTTAGGACATTGCTTCATCACCAGAAATAAGCATGCTTTAATCAGATTGCTAACCTCAGTCCTTCAGTTTCAAGCCAAAGTGCATAATTCTGTTATTGTAGGAGACAGAACTTCTTGCATACCTACTTGGAATTTAGGACTTCAGAATTTTAAAAATATAAAATATTTATAATACTGTTTGTACACATTGCTGAAGACATGGGCAGAGTACACTGGTTCTAAAAATGTTTGTGAGTATGCTTTTAGAAACTATGTTTGGCTCTGGTTTGAATTAAATTATGCCAAGAATGATACTGTCTTTTCAAGATGATTTAGCATTATTTATCAGTCATTTAAATATTTCCATTGCTCAAATACCAATTTTCACCCCATTGCATCAAAGGAATATAGATTATATTTTTTTATCATCAAGAATGATCAAGAAGATCAAAATATGGTTCTTTTTTTCCTTCCAAACATAGGACAGATGGTTCAATTTTAAAAATACCAAAAGGTGTCTCCATTTTTTGCATATGTCTACATATGTATACATACCAACCTGAATGTTAGCATATCTTTTCTTGCACTAAAAAGTTTCTTTAAATGATTTTGAGTGATCTTTTCACAATGATCAATATCATTAACTAAGGAGGATTTAAATATGAGCACAGGGAAAACCTTTATTATTCAAATATACATCATAAGTACAATATCTTGTGTTTTCACAAATGTCTGTATTTGGGACACCAAGGCTAGAACTTTGGTGTGATGTACAAGAACCTGATAGAAGCCTTCATATAAATGTCATCTCTTATCAGAATTTGAAATTTGATGATGAACACTAGTACCTTATCCACTGAGGCATTTTCACAGATATTCTCAAAAGCAGTATTGAAGTGTTTGATAGATCTCATTAGGGCACTTAGATGTCTCCAGTCTTCATATTTAGAAGGGAAAAAAGTCAGGTTAGGATACAGTTGTTTAGATGGAGATAGAACAGGATATTAGGGAAAAAATGGTATTGTTTATGGCTGGTTAGAAAAAATCACATTCAGTAAGGGAAGCAGAAAGATGTAATTGAACTATATGCAAGGTTTTAAACTACTAAGTGTGTTTCTAAGAATAATTTGATAGCATTTATGAGTATATTTGGCTACATACATACTCATTTAAATAATAGTGCTCATTCAGATTCCGAGAAATTAATCAGAAAAAGGAAGACAATATCCATGAAAGAGAAAGGAAATAATTTACCAATAAATCATAGAACAGTTCTAACATGAATCACCAAAAAGGTACTAGATCTTGTGATTCATGTGCTGTATAAAAAAGAGTCTTTTGTGGATTGACACTTATAGGAATAAGAGATAAAATACTCAGCATGGCATAGTGTCTTTTTACCATTAGTTGTTTTGCATCTGATTACTTTTAAGAACTTAATTAAAGAGGCAACAGAGGACTGTAGACCTCTTTTTTTAACTGTAACAATTTTGTACTTATTCAATCCTTTCAAAAGAAATTGTATCACCTACTCATTCTTTTTAATTCTGCTTATTGCATAAAAGCTATACACTTCTAATAGCATGTTCCTTTCCTTTGCTTGCAGTTTTGCTTATAGATTAGTTATATGCTAAATGCAATCATTGCAATACAGAATCTGAAACCAGATGCCAAATTATTCAAGAAAATACGTGTATTTGTCACAATTATTTCCACAAATAAAACTAAAGCTCCTTTTGAATACTGAACATACATGCAAGTCTGCAGAACTTGTACAGCTTGTAAGTAAGCTATAGTGTGCCTGCAGTGGTGTCTTAAAAAAATACCAATATTTATGCAGCAGGTAATTGATGTAGAAACAATGGATTCTGAACTACTGAGTCTTAATAAAGATGTGTTTCATAAATACGTCTGTTACTATCTTTTTGAAATATTAGTTGCACTTTTTTTCCCCATGTTGATATAATAGGATGACTGCATTCTCTGAGATATAATATTACAGGAGATTATTTATAATCAAAATATTGTCTATCAGAATAAAAGCCTTCTGATCCATTGTAGCTATGTAATAATAAAGAGGAATAGTGTACTTTTAAAAATACATCTACATGCTCATTTTACGTCTAATTTAGTGTACTTACTACTCCAAGCTCAATTCATTCTCTTTAAAGTTTTACTTCAAAACAACTTCATTGTTTTAAGTGACTAAATTAAAGCTTTTTAGTGTTTCCTGCAATCTCCCAAAGCAGAAATAAAATCAGTTTTAATTTATTTTATTTGCTAACACTGTGGATATAATTATTGCTGCAGAGTCTTTTTAATTGTTTTCAACTAGGTGCTTGTCTTTAAGTTGCAATAGACTTCTAATTCTACATTGTTGATATTCCCTTGTTAATTTTGACAAAGCATCATAAATCCAGGTATTTAGGCTTATTGAATTTTGAAATGAGGTGATTAGTTGGAACATGGATGAATGAACTGATGCAAAGCAAAATGAATTTTATGATTTACTGTCATTTACAAGTTCCTTTGGAACCGTTATGTGCAAATTGTAAAATGTATTAAGAGGTAAGATATCACAGTTATAATCAACAATGTAAAATTTTCTCAAATAGAAGTATTGAAGCAGTCCTCCAAAAAGAGTAATTGTTGAATAAGTGTTTGTTATACGCAGTTAGTCTTTATTATAGATCATGCTTTTCCACTCCAACATTTCAGTATGCAAAAAGGTATCTTTACAGACTTTCAGTAGCAGCCAGTAATGTTAAAGTTCCAAAGCTGTTACCATTATAATTTGCTTTCAAATACTCATGCACTTTAGAAGAGGCATATCTAGGATGAAATAGCCCATTTATCAGTTTTTACTTAAAGTTTATATTGGTTATTAGCTAAATGTAACAGCAAACTACGATAATGTGTGCCCTTGATATCTGGTCATTGATATTTCTAGTAGTCTGGTTGGGGTTTTTTTGCTAGGTTTGAAAGGGGAGAGGGTTCAATAATTTTACCTGTGTAGTACAAAATGCTAATACACGTGCAAGTATGAACTAAAACATGGGTGTGTTGTGCTTTTATTTCCAATTAAATAAATACTTGAGTTTATTTATTAGGAAAGATAGAGATAACCTAGATGTACATTCAGAAACTAAAGTTTAAAAGTCAGAGAGCTTGAACTCCACAGCTTTGTAGCTGCCTTTTTTTTTTTTTTTTTTTTTTAGTCACAGTCTGAACATAAAGGACTTTCAGAGTTAAGAGCCCCAAGAGCTGTTTCTCTCTATTTGAATTACAATTCAAAGACCAAAACTTTCCTTGAAACTTGAATGAATTGCTGCAGGCCTCTAGAAAGGCGAATTATGAGAACCCTATGTAGCAGTTCTCCTGTGCTGGTCCCGGAAAACATAAAATCAGGCTCTGCCTATTCTTCTGATTACCTGGGTTCCTGTCTGCCCTAAGGTGGGAAGTGCAAGAGTTACATGCTTTATTGCTTCTCTGAACCCTGGGCCAACATCAAAGTTTGGGTAAATCATTCCAAATTTGCAGCCTCCCTTTTTTTCCTACAAGCCAAATAACTCTAGATGAAATTTTATAGACAAAATCTACTTTTAATCTGGTTAATTAGTAAAAACCTCAGAGTCTTAATGTGCAACATTTGCTAATGAGTTTCTCCAGACATTTTACAAGCATTTATAAGTCTTCTATTTTATATTTTAATTGTATTGTTGAACAGAAGTCCCATATAACCATTTGACTTTACACAGGTTAATAAAAAAAGTTTTCTTCTCATTTATAGTAAATTTAGTGCTTATAAAATATATAAAAGTTTCTGTACAAAAGTAAAAGTAAAATTTTGTTATTTAATATCCTAGTTTTGATGCCTCATGGAAAATAATTAATTTTGCTCTCTTGCCATATGTATGTTTCCAGTTCTGCATTTGCTTTCTTGCTTTGTCTAGCTCTGTGTAATATTGTCTTGATATATCTGCCATACAACAGTAAATACTGCATGGATGCAGAGCAAACTCTGGGTGCAGCACGTTCAAAATCTTACACTGTTTTCTGGTATGAAAGATTATTACAATGTGATCTGCATACCTACAAACTATAATATCTACTTGTAGTTCTTTTCTCTGCTACTGAAAGCAGAGAGGAGCCAGTCCTTGCAGCACAGGATTGTTCTTCTGAATGGGTCCATCTCTTATTCTTGAGATTAGCGGAAACAAATTCTTCAGCTCTGTCTGGGATGGGATCCGTACTACAGCCTCAGATCTGTGACTTCCATATATGCTATTTAATTAATGCCACTGTAAATATTATTGGCTTGGAATCTGTGCCACCCCTATTCCCATCCTGGTAATTTGTGGAGAGATTACAGACAGCAGCAGGGTTGTTAGTCTTTGCAAAGAAGAGAGCAATCATGAGGGGATAGTACAACTAAGGTATGTGGTTTTCTATATTGCAGGGAGTTTTGTTGGATGTACTTTTTTGACTTCCTTTTGTCCTGCATTTTATGCACAATGTGATGAACATCACTGAACCTGCAGTATACTGCATATATTTATACGGATTCTCATAGAACAAACTCATAAATTTATATGCACCTTTACAGCAAACAGTGTTCTGTTGGAAATGGCCATTCACATACTTTCCATTCTTTCATTTGTGGTGTTATGTCTTCACAGTTTTATATTTAATAAAAATTTGTGGCAGGTTAGTTATTTTGTCAGTTTAAGAAAGGTGATGGAATCTCTGCCTGATGAAATGATCAAGTATAGTTCCCACAGGGAACAAAGATGCATTAACAGGTGGGAAAGCAATTATGAATAGTCTTGAAACTGATGGGGTTTCATTTTACTTTTCCTCATGTCTGTGTTGATGTTTTTTCAGTCAACTGTAACTTCAAGGTCTGATTTCAAGCTTCCATTCTCAGTTTCATTTGGTCACATTTACATACACTAATGGGTAGCTAATGTGAGTCAATACAGTAACACAGAATATGTTTAACCATGAAAGTAGTTTCATTTTGCAGCTATTTACCTTGAGGCTTACCTCACATCTACACTGCTTTGCTACAAGTGGTCTGATGCTAGTTCAGTGACAATACAGTTACTTTGAAAACTTCAGGGCTTGTAATAACACCACACACCTTTTCAGCAAAGTGCAGGATGTTGAGCCACTCTGCTGTTTGGGGATGAAAATGAGATGTAAACATTATGGCTACTGAGCAATGATCCAGTGGTCAGTTGGGTACATAGTTCCTTCAAAGCTGGACTCTTTGGCTCATCCAAATTTAGACTCTTAATTACCTATGTGCGAGGAAAACGTGCTGTAATAAGAGTTCTGAGGATGTATTTTAAACACCTTGACAGAAAACATGGCATTTTTTGGTGTTTTATTCAACCTTTGTTTCAGAGGTGAAAACTGTATCATTATATTTAATTGGCTACCTGCAGTTCATTAGTGGCAGCATCATTAAGCAATACTGGAACATTTGTAGTGGCTAATCTTTCAAGCATTTAGCATTCACGATGACCTCGTTAAAAGTAACAAAGGTCAGGCTTCAGTTCAACAGAGCCGCCTGTTCACCAAGGAGACTAGCATAGCAAAGTAATCTCTGTGTGTCACTTTTCATTAATCATGCTACTTTCCTCTTCATGAAATTCCAGCAGATAATTGTTACTAAATGCGATTTGCAACACCCTGTGCTGTGGTTGAAGGACCAGAAATAGGCAAACAGATAAAAACATTGTTTAGCTTGCAGGCAGCAAGTGTTTGCTATTCAAAGGTACATCATGCATAAACATTGATTTAGCCATGAGCTGACACTTATAAAGCTTTTGCTGTTTCCAGAAAGCCCTGTGGTCAGGCTAAGTAATAGCCAAGGGCAAGTACTTTTACCTGCGTAGCAAGGTTAGGTTCTATATAAATTTCCTGATCCTGAAATAAATCAGTTTTCTTAATGTTTAGCTCCTTCAGCATTGCCACAGGTTACAACAGAGTACACTGAATGAAACATTTGCATGTGTGGTAGGAAATGTGTTCCCATGTAAGTTCACCTATGATGATATTGAATAAATATTTCATTGAGAACATAGTTAACAAAGAATTTACTTGTTTTCCTTTATCTCAGAACTTATTTGCATAAGTCTTCTCTATGTGATGGAATTTCTAGGATGAATTTATCTTCATTTCCATCTCCACCTTGTAAACTTCAGTAAAAGCTGAACAGTTTTAGAAACACACCAGTGGAATTCCATAGAAAGAGATGCTTACACATTTGTCACATGGCCCAAAGATGCAATTTTATTCAACACCTGGCCAAGTTCTGTTCTGTCACAAAAATGCAGCCGATGATAGGATTTTTAGAATCTATTCTGTTGTTCCTCGGCAAAAGGCAGAATTTGATTGCTACTAACAAAATGGAATTGCACTCCTGTATTTGGGCAAAATCTTAATCTTACTGACCGGCTTGTTCAGTGAATTAAAGACAGCAGCAAAGTAAAGTATAGTTTTAGTGTGAATGTTTTAGCTCCATCACCTACATCACAGAACAACTGGTAGTGAAAGTGTCTTCATTCATGGGTTCTCCAAATAGGTCTAACTTGCCATTTATAGAAAATAAATTAACGCAAAGTCAAATTCAGGACTCGGGCCTACTCATAAAGCATATCTCAAGTGTGTAGCAAATAAGAATTTACAGCAGTACAATTTCTTCAAAATATAGTTTTTAAAAGTGACTGGAAATGCCTATATTTCTTTTGAAATCAGTTAGAAAAGCACCATTATTATTCTCAGGCTTCTGTGTTTAGTTATAAATTGCAGTAGAGTTTAGTCAATTCTTGATTATTCAGGGTAATAGTACAGCATAATTCAGATAAAGCAAAAGCATTGACAATGCAAAAACGTGTAAACTACACTCGAAGAACATGTAATGAGAGAATGGAAAAAAGGGTCTATGGAGAACTGCTGTGATAAATGATTATGAAAAATCTTCATTTAAATGATAAATAGGGTCAGTATGTACAGTGTGATCATTTGCATTGCAAATGGTGAATAACAGTACCAGATTGTACATTCTGCAGGTACATACCACTTTTGACTTGAGTCTAATTTAATCTGAGCAATCAGAATCGGCAATAGAATTAAACAAATCTAAAGTCATAGAGCTGTAACACAAAAATACTGCTTCACATTAATAATTCAAACATAAAATAGCTTTCTAGAACTGCGCAGAACACAGTTTACTCAGTACAGCATTTCTAAGCATCATGACAGTATTTTCATTTGAGGTGATTTTGTTGATGTTCCCTAAGTGCCTTATTTTCTGAAAACTCTATCTCTTTTCTAACATTGTGCCATGACAAAATCTACATATTTCCAGACTTCCAGAGCCAGATGTGTCTGTTTTGCATTTAGTAACCCTCACCTACACACTAAATTTAAATCTTGAACATGGTGCCTGCTAGCTTCATTTGATGCCCTCTATTTTTTTTTTTTTTTATTAGAAAAGAAATTGGACAATTAATCTCTATCCATGCCTATGAACTTCCATCACATTCCCACTCATTCATCTCTTTTCCAGCCTAAGAAGTCCTGGCTTACTTAGTCAGTTCTTGTATTCATTCTTGAATGGTGTCCAATGTGATACCCTTGCAGTATTTAATTCCAGCTTAAGTACCATCTGCTAGTAGAATATTCTCTGCCAACATTTCTCTCCACCACTTAATAAGAAAGGTAGTACCATCTAAAAATCAAGAATGGGTTCTCAGGTAGTTTGTTCTATATGTCTCCTAGCTTCTCTAGCAGTTGGTAAATTCAGTATTATTCAAAGGGTCTGTTCTTTCATTTTATTTGGAGGGGTAGGGGGTTAAAGGTTTATCTTTTGCAGCACAGGACTTTTTCTATATTGTTCATTAACTGTTTCAGTTTTCAACCTGTGGTCAAGCAGCATGAGTGGCTTTAAATAGAAGGCCATATTTCTAAGAGGAATTAAATCAACAACAATCTTTTGTAGTATAAAAGAAAGGGCAAGAAGAGTTGGAAGATTTGGGGGTTTTGTTAGCTTTTTATGTATTACATTTTGAAGATATCTGGAAATTCTCACCTGCTATTCTTCAGAAGTAGTCAAGGTTAAAAAAATCCAACTGAATAGACAACTAAGCAATAGCTGGCTGAATAGTTCTATCATTCATTTATTGCTTTTGACTTTACAGTATGTAGAAGAATAAAAGTTGGAGGTGAACTAGAAGGTGCTTTCTTTCATAAATAGCTTACGGAATAGATTTCCTAAAGGTTAATTTAAGGTGTCTTAATCTAAATTGAAATGTTTATATGAGTAAGGACTGCCCACATCAGCCCAGTCCAGCGTGCTATTTGCAGTTTTTATATATATATATATATATATCTGTATGCACGCATACAGTTCTGCAGAGCTGAACTTTTCCCCAGATGTACACCCCAAATACAAATTACAAAAGTATAATACCTTTAACTAGTGTAATACAGAAGATTGATTCTATATTAGGTGGAACTTCTTGCCATGGATTGGTTTAGATACTTAAATTTTCTATGGTTCAAAAACCAGCTGGATCAATTTGAGAAAGAAAAGTATCAACAGTTAGGGAAAGTCACCGAGTTGTAATTTGCAGAAGGCTGGGACCATGTTATAGGATAGTGTTGCAATATGCTCACCCTGTAGCTCTTCTTCCACTCTTGGAAGCAGGATGCATGATCAGCCTTCCTTGGAAGACTCTTACATAACATGTAATATTATAACAAATTATTGGAATTCATTTTTGCAGTGCTGATTTTTCTCCTTCAAAGCTACAGCTGTCGGTATCAAAATTTTATTTCATGCTTCCCCTTCTTGAATAATCAGACAATGCTACTTGTTAGTAAGTAATCTTGCATATTGATGTCCCTGTGCTATAGTGAAATTTGAGGGTATGTAACAGGTAAACTTTAAAGACATTTAAAGCTTATAGTGATCCAGATGAAATTTTAGGTGGGAATGAAGGAGTGGGTAGTACGTGAAAACATTGCTGGGCCTGTGGAATATGACTGACACTTTCGGGCAAGTTTTATAGACTGCATAGATTCTGTGTTGTTCCCTGACCACAGAAGCAATTTTTATCTGAGACGAGTGAAGAAGGAATGTTTTTAGAACACAAGTAATGCTAAGATTTCAGGAAGGTGGAAAATGGGCATGAGAAGAGATTATATATAAGGAGATCTGGAGGGTGCCAAGTGTCAAATGTGTTCTCAGCCAGAAGAAGCATGGCATAGCTTTAATGCTTAACAAGAATGTTGGGATGCATGGAACCAATTACCTTTTCAGGATGGCAATGATACTACATATCCAGGTGGATATTTAAATAAGATAGAGATAACTGGAAGTTTTTATCATATCTTCAGGATTTATTAAATAGTTCTGTAAATTTTTAACCATTCATACTGGGAGATCCATGTATTTCAGTAGGAACTATGTTTGTGCAGTATTTTGGTTGTCCCTCTGTCCTGATAAGGTAAATCTTTCTCAGAAAACCATAACAACAGAGGAAAAATATTTTCAACAGAGAGAGCTTGACATTTGCACAAGCTGAAATAAGTGCCTGAACGTACTTAGTGATACAGTAGTGTCAGAGGTACCATTCAGGAACCCCTGTGATACACAACTGAAATCCTAGGTTTGATTTTACTTATTGTACTGTTGTAATCCAATCTAGTCTGATGGCGCTGAAGAGGAGAGATAGGCTATAAATACACTGATATAATCTTGTTCTTTGTACTAATGCTTATTAGCAAATGTAGAAAACACATAAAAAGACTAAAAATGAGTTAATTAAGATTTATAAGTAACAGGATCAAATTAAAACTCATTTTTAAACACAAAAGGCTCCTTGACATTCCTTTAAAAAAGATAATGCAAATTTGCACTTAATTGTCAAGGGCCTGGAAAAGAAATCCTTGCACTACAACCTTTTTTGGTTAAGTTGAAAGAAAGGAACTGAAGAAATCAATGCAATTTCTATTAAGACTTGTGCGTTTGAACACATTTTGAATAGAAATTCAGTTTGCTTTCCTCCAAGTGAGGAATTTTAAAGATATGGTCCAGAGAAGGAACAATGACCACAGTGTTGATAAAAATGGTAGATGGAAAATGATATTTCAAGGTTAATATGTTCTTATGTTTTTGATTCAGCAATTCAAAGGCAGAAATCTCTTTTTTGATTGTTAAACAGTACCTGTTCAAAATAAAAACAGTTATGCTTATCTAGATTTTCAAAAATACTTTCTAAAAAACAAAAAAAAATTCTATCAAATTTTAATAGCTACATTTGTTTTAAAGTAGAACAATATGTGAAATATTCTACGTCTGTTCTCATTAGATGCTACAATCAAAGATTTTAACAAGTATTCAGAGAAGCATTGAAATTTTAATATAGGAACTAATAAAGAAAATGAAGCATTTCCACAGGGACAGTGAAAAAAGGCTGATTATATTGTTATTTTTTTAGTCTACACTTTTGTTGCCCTCTCTGCAACCCAAAGAACAGCTGGCATCTTCATTTTTAGAAAAATTCTAAATAGGAATACTATAGAAGTTCCTCTATAAAACTGTCTCACTTTTTTCATTTGTCAGGTGGAAATTTAAGCTTTTTGGAGTACAATGGCCCTCAGTTAAAAAGCAACATACACTGGCAGCCCAGACCCCTATCAGTTGTATTGTTGCAGCAGTTCCCAAGGGCTAGGGAAATACTACAATCTTTCATTTATTCTAGTTTGATAACTATTAGAATCATGAACTTTTAATAGCAAGTGCTCTGTAAGTTATTGTCAGACACTGAAAACCTTCATACCTTGGCTTATCTCTAAAAATATGAGTCATTTCACTGCAATCATATGGGCATATGTTTCCTGCTAAGGACATGTTTACTTACTTGAAAAAAATCCAGGTTTGTGTTCATTGCAGAGATAAAGTCATTTCAGAAGAGGCAAATGAAAGATGAAAATTATTTCTATGACACAAGCACATACAAAATTACTTGTTGTGATTAAAAATACACACAAAGAAGTGCATCAGGGGACAACTTATCTATTCGATTTAAAAATGAAAAAGACATGGATTTGCATAAGAGTAATATTTAAAAATTTAAGTATTTTTGCATATGCATGTGGAAACGAGTTAGTACTATTATATAAAAGGAATATCCATTGAGCCTGCACCTGGGTACATTATTTATTTAGAATATTTATTGATGTCCTTTGCAAACTAATTTGTGGTTTTGCTTCTCCTGTAAACTATAAGGTTATCAATAGCTTGTAAAATTAAATAATGTCTCCAGTCAGTTCACTGGATAGCTATTATTTATCCAAGATCTCACTTCAGCTGTGGAATTATAAAAGGTATACTACTGTAACAAGTACAATAATTACTTTAATTATACTGTAAACAAAACAACTTGCATATCCAGTTTTTCTTTCAGATTTCTCTAAGGACTAAAATGATTTAGGGAGCTTTCACTGTACTGTAGTGGCAAAGTATATTTTATTCATTTAAAGCCTATTAAAAAGACAACAGCAGAAGTATAAAGCCACACTGTATAAACATCAGAATTGTACAATAAGTAGCTTTCCATCAGCAAACAGTATAACATTATGTAAAACTTTCTTTTCCGCCAAAACAAAATCTATTTTCTATAGTCTTTCTTTCAGTTTTGGGTTATTAACACACATTCTTCCTAACTTTGGTGGATAAACAGATTTGGCTTGTTTAGCCATTTCTGATACTGCGACTTAGAGCTTTGATTTGATTCTGATCCCTCAACACACATCTTGTGTTCAGGGATGTGTGAATTTGAATCTGGAAGTTGCCTGCTGACTTCTAAGTAAATAGGAATTTATGCAGGCAGCAGCATTCTTATAATTATTTTGTTGGGTATCTTGCTGGATCACATATAAGAAGCACAAGAATAATCTAAGAAGTATATATGCAAATATGTTACCATAAAAAACTGTTTTGCTTTTATCTCTATGAGCTATGGATTATAAAATGGGTTTCATTATTTCAGTAGTTGTGGTAACAGCTTTGGCTAGTACACTAAAAGACAGCTCAGCGGACTCTGGAACATTCACCCTGTGCGTACCATTTCTTTCAGATTCTCGCCATAGGTAATGAAGATTATATGTCAATAACAGATCATATCTCTGAAATTCTGCAGGCATTACAACTTCTTGGTTTCTGGTTTCTCCATAGTTTTTCATAGTTCTTTCAGTTCACTTATGTTCACACCTCTGCCACCTTCCATAGGAGAATCTATTTTTCAGGAGTTTGTTTCCTCCTGAAGCTATGTAAAGTGTTACCCAAAAAGGGCAGTGGAATTTGGATGCTCCCTTTCCCCCAGCCTATAATCCCATTGTTCCTGCCGACATCACTTTCTTTTGTGCATCCCAGTCTCTGAGGTTCAAAGAAAAATGCTCATCTTTTTCATATTATCCTCATCTTTTCTGTGCATTCTGGCTGTCTCTTAATAGAAAGATATGTGCTGTATATGCGAGCTACCTAAGCAGAAGAAAAAATCTCTATGGCCATCTTCAGAAATCTTTACTACACACCCTCTAATGTTCACATATTGCTTCTACTGCATATTTCCAGGAATGCCAGGCCCACCTGCATAAATTCCTTACCTTGTGTGTCTGCAGTTGCTAGAAGATTACATAAACCTGGGAACATAACAATTTTAGGCAACTACCAGACTGTAACAACACTAAGTTGCTTTAACATTTTTCCACTTGCAATTGCTTTTTGAACCACTCTGTCATCAAAAGAGCAGAAATCCCACCTCCCTTTATCACAGCTCCTACACACAGAGAAGCAAAACCAGGTATGTCCTTCATAGCTTGTTCTACATTACCATGGTGTTTCCTCTCTTAAAGGGATTTCCCAGTCTTTCTCTTAGGTGGATTTAATTCACTTACATATCACAGACTTAGGTCAAAATTGCTCTAGGATATACCTTCTGCCTAAAAATTAAGAATTCATTAATGAAGTTTATTTTTTTTTAAAGAAGGGCAAGAGTTCTAAAGACTTTGGTATATAAATAGTCCACAAAACTGATATAAGTAGCTTCTGTCATCTTGTCTATGACAATTAAAGACCTGCCACAGCTAATGACACCACATACTAGCAATGTAACAGCTTCTTTTGTTTCCTTTCTTCTTTACCTTGATAGAATTCTTTTAACTTTAACAGAAACTTACTATTATATTTTTTTCGAACATGCTACTAGAACATGTATTTTCAGATTACTGAAAACTGCTCTATGAAGAACAAAGTCTTATTTTATTATATGCAGATATAATGCTTTGTAGAAGGTGAGAAAGTCTAAACTTAATGTGAATGTGTTGAATGTTTTCTTTATTTATCTCTCTCATCCCTTTCCATCTTAAAATTATTTCATTTTTTTTCTTAGAGGACACTTAAAGAAAATAAGATGCTTGCTATGTCAAAAGATTCTTGCAAGTTCCTCTCTCATTGGTATACTTATAACCCTATACAAGGGGAAGAATTTTAATGCACAACAGTTTATCACAAGAGACATCAACCAACTTGTATTAGGACATGACTAAATTAGCCCTGTGCATTCCATATGAATAGTGCTGTCACAGGATATAAATATAAAATAGAAATAAATGCGATATGCACTGAAATCTTATCAGGCTCAAACAAGTATTCTAATTGTGCAAGTAGAAAGAACTGCTGTAACAAGGGGCCTTGGTGCCTGCAGGCAAGTCTTTGATTCTGTACCTTTCCATCTTGTAACATTCTGCACTGAATATCCTTGTAGTCTTTCTCAGCACAACTTAAAAGACCTCTAATAATTAAAAAAGACAAGAATAGTATCACCTTAGCTACCATTGTAGGACAGATTCTATTACTGTGGTATATCACACTTAAAATAAGCTAAAAAATTAGATGGACAATTCTAAAGTAGTCACTCTTGCAAACCTAACTGAACGTACTTAAAGAACAGAATTTATGATGGCTACCAAAATGGTGTTTTGATAAATAGATCTGGTCTTTGATAAATTAAATAGATTTATTTACAGAGTAGATATTATCAAAGTCAAACTTAACATACTTGATTACCCTTAATCAAATGGCAGTAAGTGGCCTCCTGATTTCATCTCAGCCGATACAGCCAGAACATCCAATACAAAAACCAGTCAGCAGGGTGAATTTTGCATATGAGCAGCACTGTCCAATGTGCTTTGAACTGCTCTCCTTTGCAAGGGCAAGATTACATATACTCATCATGCCTTGATATCCTGGTGGTGTGCAGAGCAAGAAGGGAACCCTGATAGAACTCTGAGTTCTTCATTAGTCTTTAGCCAATTTACCAGGTTAGTTCGAAAGTACTTAAGTATTATGTCCCTTTAAAAAATAAGATATCAGCATTTTGACCATCAAATAACTCTCAGATCTGCATGATATCGGGTTGTATTCAGTGATGCCAACCAGATGCTGTACAACTCAATAAGCGTGTATTAGCTCAAGTGGGATCTGACGTATAACGGGTTTGAACTACACTGACTAATGAGTAAAAGCAAGCCTGTATGTGTTTGACTGATACAGCACTACTGGCAGTTCTCAAAGATATAAATTAATTTAAAATATTATTTTTTTTGTTTGCTCTTATGCAGCTTCTCAGAACACAAGAAGGGTCAGGGATTTGTCTTTCTTCTTGTGTAGCATTAATTGGAGAGCTGGAACCTGTAGGAGTATGTACAGGGTTGGACCTAGAGTGATTGAAAATAGCTAAATTTAGTTATGATTCCCCTTGCAACTTCTGCTAGCTGATTGTAGACTAAGGAGTATGCTATACAATCTAAACAGCAATTGGGGAGCGTGAGTAAGTGCTGTCTGTGAGACATGGCACCACAACACTGTCCCCTACTGCATCGGAAATAGTGTAAGCCCCCACTGTTGTCTCCTACAGGTGACATCCTGAAAGCTCAAGGACAGGCCTGCTTAGGACAGCAGACACCAATTAACATGACTCGTTCTTTGTTGCATTCATTCCTCTACTCATTCTTTGTTGCATTCATTCCTCACTTATGCGTGTTTTACGCTGGGGGTTCTACTGCACATTTGCCTTTATTCTGTTGTAGGTGCATCCAATATGTCACCTTTTGTTTCTCTTTCAGACAAAATGTAATGTCTGTCTGTTAATATTTAACATGTAACTCCAGAAACGGCAGTGCTTAAAAGTTCTCAACTTCTCTACAGTTTTATGAATATGGTCTTCTCTGTGCCCGTGTGGCTGAGTATGTGTGCCACTGCTTTGATTCTGATGGCATTGCATAGGAAACTGGCCCCATAAGACCTTGATATTTTAGTACCTAGCTCATGCTTTTGTGCTAGCAGCACATATACTCTGTCTTGATCTATAGATCAGTGTTAAGAGTCTGTCTATCCATACACAAACTAGTGAGAAGGTAAGGCTTCCCTTTTAACTACCTCACAGATAAAAATATTCATCTGAGAATTTTAAACACCTAGCTTGGGGTTAAAAACTTCAGCAAGAGTCAGAAATCCAGGAAGTTATATTATTACAAGGCTAAGCCTAAAATCCTCAGTGTCAATCAAGCATAGGGACTAAAATAAAAGAATCCACTGATCTGAGTGCACAGTTTAAGATGCTGACCCCTATTTGGGGGGAAAATCAGCATCATATAGGTCTTTATGTGTTCATGACACAGCTTACTATTACAGCCACATTAATATTTGAAGTTGCAAATGTTCATCATTCTTCAAATGCACAGCAAAGTCTCAAGCCAGCTGCGTGGCCCCAGAAACAGGGAATACATGCTTGGTACCAGCTCAGAAAAACATTTTAGAGGATGCGCAGTATCCTCTAGGAAGCCTATGATAGGATCTAGAATCCATTTCTACATAGCAATAGTTTAATTAATTGAAAAGGCCCTTCTGATAACATCTGCTTTCCTTATTACACATTTTGCAACTTCTGCCAGAAATATGAGAGGGGTCTAGTAAGTGACAGCAGCCTTCACTAAATCCCCATTCCTGCCCAGAGCACATTCTGTGTTCAGTGAGGCAGAAGAGCTGTAGAAAAACAGTATATGATCATGCAAATATAGAATATATCAAAATGCAGATGCCCAAGAAAGAAAAATCTCATTTCTCAGAGTCTGCTTTTAGAACTGTAGTAATACTCCTTGAATTTTGTTTTAATTTGGTTTGATCTTTTCCTTTTTGTACAAGAGAGAGAAGTGAGTGGAAGTGGTTAAGGTTGTTGTGAAAAATCTTAGGCTTATTTTTTTCCTTGCCCTTATCCTTACTTGGGTGGAAAGGGGCAGCAAATAAGGAACAGCTTGGTTTCACTTCTTAGAGTTTCAATAAAAGATACAGGATGACATAATGTCATAGTCATGCTTTATTTCACTCTAGCTGTCAGAAAAGAATCTCTCTGAACTATTTTGGGATTTGTGCCCTTTTCAACATGTTGGTGTGCTTTGGTTAGATTAAAACCAGTGACCAGTAAATTACCATTGTCATTTTAAGCCAACCAAAGACTACAGAAAACAAACATTAAAACAATAGTATTTAATAATTATGTAAAAGTGGATTTGGTAATGAATTTAGTTTCTGCTGACTTGCTAGCTAACCATATGGTTAACTTCAGAATCAATCAAGAATTTCCTTGGACTTTACTTAATTGGGTGACATACGATTTAAGTATATGAAGTGTGATAAATACAAGCTGTCTTGATGAAGATCGCTCTGTTGACTTAGATAGTGATTGAATAAGAGTAACTGTAATAACAAATATGTGCATAGATATTTTTAAGTAGAAATCAAGCCAGCCTATTAGAATTAGCAACATAAAGTTTAGTATGGGTGTCACTCTCCTTAGTTATTTACAGTGAGCAGAAGCAGTGCCATGCACACAGACATTATCACACCTGCTATGAGCCACAAGGTATAGGCAATGAAAGATATATTTTCTTTATTTCATTATTGCTTTACACTTTTAACTGATGCAAATAAAAAGCTGAATGTTGCATGCATTTAGTTTATTTTTTATTTTTTATTTTACTCTTCTGCTGTACAAGGGTGCTGCTGGTGCTGTGTTTTAGTCAGACTGAACAGCCTATTAGGCTATTTTTATTTTGATTCTCTGCAAAGACAGTTTACAAATTTGACTCCAATGATGAGAGGGAGCAGATACTCTTGCAGATCATTGCTTGGCTGAAAGGACAATTTCACCATCATCATTCCAATCACTTTGTTTTAAATCTGTAGTGTGAACTAGATATTTTACTACATGGTCTAGACACAGAGATATGTACAGAAACAGCATACAGAAAAGAAATGTTGACTTTCTAGTGAGTATTTTCTGCCCACATGACTACTTTGCAACAGCAATTGTACTGATGTGATTCTTAATCATAACTCATAAAGCTGGAGTAGCCTCTGAACCAGAAGTGTGGTACATGATTGGCAACAACTGAGATACAACTATAAAAATGACTGCTATGTTCAGCTTGAAGAATTTTGCAAAGTTAGGTTGATGACAATTTTGTCTGCTTTTCCAAGCCTTCAGAAAATCTTTCCCACTAAGCACTGATGCTACAAAGACATAGAGTTAACAAGTTCCAGTTTGACTTTGGGCTGTGACCAAGTTTATCAACTATAGGAAGTAAACAAAGTGTATTTCTGGTTATTGAAGTAAGTTAATAAATAAATTAATTAATTAAAAAGCACTAAATCTGCTACTAGTTTGCAAATTAAATACTACTGCCAAGCTTTGTGGCATTAATGTGCATGAGTAGAGAATAGTAGCAACAACTTTCCTAGATGTGTCAGGTTTCACTATTGCTAGGGAAAGGGAATATGTTGTGGTTCACTGAAGAATACTTCTACAGCCAGAGGAGGACGCAGTACTGCTGGAAGGCCCTGTGCCAGTGTATTCAAGTTCCTACAGTACTCAGTTCAAGCAGGTGAGGGGAAAAAAAACCCTAAACTAAACTTAATTCTGGTAAAATATTTCAACTAAGGTATTTTTTAAAATCAAGGGGGATTTAATCAGCATTTTCTAGACTAATCATAAAGACTGGCAGTAAAAGTGCCATGTACAAGTCTGCACATTATGAAAATACAGAATTTTCCCTCAGGTTCAACATTCAGGTGTAAAATGGGTCAATAAGCACAATATTCCACATAATTCTGTATTCACTTTAAAAAGGCAACTTTTTTTTTTCCAGTTTTGAAAATGAATTTATTGCCATTAATCATTGTTCTGTTTATAGCTCACACTCCACAAACCATAACATAGATCTTCTTAGAGATGTATCAGGTTGCTCAAAAATCCACAGGAGTTAGTAAAGCCTTGTCTGTTTTTTAATTGTCCTAGCTGGTATAGTTTAATTTTTCCCAACTGAACAAGATTTTATAGCACCCATTACAGTTATACGTTAATACTACAATTCTCAAACATTAAAGCCTGATACAAGCCCAGTACTACAGTACCTGTAATATTACTCTTGCGCCCTGCTCTTTATCACGTGGTTTTGCCCAAGTTTGTCTTCAATCATTCCACCATCCAGACCTGCTGCTTAAATAACTTGTCTCTTTGCAGTAGTTGGGAGATTAGCAGGACAGTTCCTTCCTGGCTTCCCCAGTGGGTAGAACAAATCTACTAAAAAAATAGGAGAAAGGGGGCAGAATTTCCATAGATTCCAGAAAGGGAATACATGAGGGAGGGATGGGGCATAGAAAGGGAGATGGGTATATGCTCCCAAGGATGCAGAGAGAACTGGAACCATGAATTACAGCCTGCAACTTGGGAAGAAATCTCCTAGGGGCAGGTTCATTCTTTTAGCAAGTTAAATCAGCTGGTGAGCATGAGAAAAAGATGCTCACATCTTCCTCAACATCGCAATGTCCAGTGAGATACCATTATGTTGCAATAAGTGGCCCTATTGCAAAGTCTGGTGTTTTTTTCTTTTGCTATCTGGAAAGACTCAAAGGGTATTACCCTGCCCTAACTTGTATTTGTGGTGAAGAAAAGTGACTTTAAGGAGATCTTTACTTTCCTCCCCTTAATACATCAGCCAGCCAACCTGAGTGGGAAAGTGCTAATTTATTACTCTTTTTTTTGGCTTACTGTTGTTAAGGCAATGCTCCAACAGCAGGTAAAATGATTAAAGGGTGCTAAGTAGTAGCACAGAAAAGCTGCGGTAGCCTTGCTTAATCTTCTTCATTATAAAGCTAGGAAACTTTTCAGGTTTAATATCTTTGCTCAGTTAAACTGCATCCTTAAATCTAAGGGGGGGAGGGGGCGGGGGGGGCAGTATGTTTGAAGACATTGTAGGGTTGGTGAGAGTCGTGGTTTAACCCCAGCCAGCAACTAAGCACCACGCAGCCGCTCACTCACTCCCCCCCCATCCAGTGGGATGGGGGAGAAAATCAGGAAAAGAAGTAAAACTCCTGGGTTGAGATAAGAACGATTTAATAGAACAGAAAAGAAGGAACTAATAATGATAATGGTAACACTAATAAAATGACAACAGTAGTAATAAAAGGATTGAAATGTACAAATGATGCGCAGGGCAATTGCTCACCACCCGCCAACCGACACCCAGCCAGTTCCCGAGCGGCGAATCCCTGCCCCCCACTTCCCAGTTCCTAAACTAGATGGGACGTCACATGGTATGGAATACACTGTTGGCCAGTTTGGGTCAGGTGCCCTGGCTGGGCATGAGAAGCTGAAAAATCCTTGACTATAGTCTAAACACTACTGAGCAACAAGTGAAAACCTCAGTGTTATCAACATTCTTCACATACTGAACTCAAAACACAGCACTGTACCAGCTACTAGGAAGACAGTTAACTCTATCCCAGCTGAAACCAGGACAGTGAGGCACTGGAACAGGTTGCCCAGAGAGGCTGCGGATGCCCCATCCCTGGAAGTGTTCAAGGCCAGGTTGGATGGGGCTTTGAGCAACCTGGTCTAGTGGAAGGTGTCCCTGCCCATGGCAGGGGGGTTGGAACTAGATGGTCTTGAAGGTCCCTTCCAACCCAAATCATTCTAGGATTCTATGATATTTATTTTGAAGGTTTGCTCATTGTTAGAAAATGATCTCTGATAAGGCGCTCTTTTCATCTGTGAGAGCTGCCAAAGGCAGGTAGCAGAAAGAGTCACCTTTATTACGTGAAGTAGAACATGAAAGGCTAGGCTAAGAATTTCAATCTGATGCCATGTTATTAAGCCACATATGTTGCAGCCCACAAAAAAGATGGTGTTACAGAGAAATGTGTTCAACTTGCTAAGTTTATTGGGGAAAGAACGATAGCCATAGAAAGAGCTACTTTTTTGAGCTTATAGTTTGAGGCTGCAGCAACCTTATGACTGTAGACAGAAATGCTGCCACAGGAGATTTTTGCAGTGAAGTGGACTTAATGTGGAGAACAGGTAACAGGCAAATCTTTCTCAGAGTACCAGATATGTCCTGGTCACTTATATTCTACATATGCAAAGTTAAGGGGATTTTGAGGCTGTCAGCAGAGAGGTCATAAGGGAAAAAACAAAGGAACTAGAATTAATTCCAGTGCTGGTTTCACTTGCACACACTGTAGACTCTCAGTGTAGTACATAATGTATGTCAATCTACCTGTCTACTTCTCAGAAAAGAAATTATACCTGTTGTTTTATTTCCCCATTATGACATTTGTGGAGCGTGCCAGGGGTGTACTATATTAAAGACTGTTCAAAGAGGTAGCAGTAGAAAGATAAATGTAATGATTATTCAGATATCTGAGAAAAATGTTTAACATAGCTTTTGTGTTCTACAGCAGAAGGGGTTGAGTAGGGCAAAGCTACTTCTCAAGCCAGATCCTGTTCTTTCAGTTATAAATTAATTTTTGTCCCACAGATCATCCCATGTCCAGCTGCATTCACATATATACCCTTAATCGCAAAGCTTGATTATATACGTTGCCAGCGAGAAAAAGAAGAGGATAGATGGGGCTTTTTTTTTCTTTGTGAACTTGCTACTTGCAGGGTCGATTATTATTTTTCTTACAATATGACTTGTTGATATATGATGATGTAACTGGCCTTTGCTTTAAATAACTTCTATAAAAAGGAATAAAATATCCAGCCAGTGATGGCTGGATCACTGCTTTCAGTACTAGACTGAAAGCCTCTGCCACAGCTGCTGTATCTAGCATTCTGAACTGTCTTTTTTTTTTTCTTTTTTAATGTTGTATATCATCACTTATAAATCAATAGTACCAAAATACCCTTAATATTCTTCCTACAATTTTTGCCTGCACATTTACTGTGATACTCCCTTTAATTATAGGACACAAACTATCTTACCAAATCAATGTTATTTTAAGCACTCTTTATAACCTTAAATAAATGTGTAGCATCAATTCAGGACAGTATAAAGTACTTCTCCAGATGGCTTGATCATGACAGATAACCTTATTTATTGTTATGACAGTACAGGGGCAAGCTGCACCTGTGGTCTCTTCCACAGTCTGTCTTGCAGGCTTGTCTTTCAAGCAACAGACCTTACCAACACTTTTGCAGGATTGAATCCAGAGGTTGACCTAACTTTAGACTGTATCCCTGCTCTCAAATTCTTGCCCCAGTTTCATGCCAATCGGTGCCTTATTCATCCTTTACACAACCTTTACAAGTGTTTCTTCAGATAGAATATGCCACTATTTCCTCTTTTATTTTACTGTTCTTAGTCTTGATCCTAGGACACTGCTCCCTTTTTTGATAGGGCGAACCTTGTGAGCCCAACTGTAGATTTTGATGTTGTCTCAATGACACATTTCTGTAAGGTTTCGTGACAAAGATCAAAGTTACAAAGAGTATCTCCCTATAAAGACATGTGTTATCTATTCCCTGCAGAAACACATCACAAGTACAGAAAAGGTTGAAGATCATAATAGGTTCTCTTGCCCAGGTCAGTGGAATATGGCAGCAATGACTGTGTACAAGTAAGCATGACACATTGCTTAAAACATATTATTCTCTCACATTTAGGCAAGCCCAGCTACTTCATATGTAACCTCAAGTGTTTCAGCACAGCCTTGTTGCATTCTCCGTATCTCTCTCGCATTGTTTTTTCAGTGCTGGCTTAATCCCTTCCTTTCTGTGTGATATTTGTTAACATTTCAATACCTTTTTGATCATAAAATTCCAAAAAGAAAAAGAAGCCTGTTAATCTAGCTGAAGTCAGACAGACAGAAATTTCTCAATTAGTAGTTCTTCTAATTGTCTCTTAATAAGTCTTGGTATTTCTATATTATACCTTATCTGCAATAATTGTTTTTGCTAGCAAAGTTTTATCGAGCAAGCCAGAATTACATCAGTCAGCCAGGCTGAAGAACAGAAATTATTTATAAAATGTTATGGATATCTCCTTTGTCCCCCACAGTTAATAAACATTTTTATATTATAATGATGTAATAATATAAGAATAATACCATAATGTTCTTAACTTCAATTCTTAACAATGTGTCATGGTTTAAGCCCAGCCAGCAACTAGGCACCATGCAGCCACTTGCTTGCTCCTCCCCACTCCCAGTAGGATGGGGAGGAGTATCGAAAAAACAAGTAAAACTTGTGGGTTGAGATAAAAACAATTTAATAACTAAAGTAAAATGATATGTAATATTACTAATAGTAATAATAAAATATAATAATAGTAATAATAGTAATACAAGGAATAAAATAAAATAAATAAAATAATAAAACCCAAGAAAATACAAGTGATGCACAATACAATTGCTTACTGACCGATGCCTCAGCAATGATCTGCCCTTCCTGGCCAACTCCCCCCAGTTTATATACTGAACATGACATTCTATGGTATGGAATATCCCTTTGGCTAGTTCAGGTCAGCTGTCCTGGCTCTGCTCCCTCCCAGCTTCTTGTACACCTGCTTGCTAGCAGAGCATGGGAAACTGAAAAAAATCCTGAACTTAGGATAAGCACTACTTAGCAACAACTAAAACATCAGTGTGTTATCAACATTATTCTCACACTAAATCCAAAACACACTGCACCAGCTACTAAGAAGAAAATTAACTCTATCCCAGCCAAAACCAGGACACAATGTAATAATGTAATCAAAACCAAACAAGGATTTCCCAAATGATAGTGAAGAAAATAAAAATTTTTATGTAATTTATTTTGCCATGTTTCTGCTGTGATCCTACAAACTAACACAAAAATTGAGATTAGGAAAGTTCAGAAAAAGTTGACAAACAGAAAGGCTAATTGGGTAGCAAAATGAGGCAGCAAAATGCTGAAACCCAAGTTATCACATACAGGTGCATCCTAATTTAAAACACACTCTTCTCTTATTCATTAGAGTCAGCAGTGGTTGTTGTCTTGACAGTAGAAAACATTGTGGTACTGCTGTCTGATTAATAACGTCCATTTGCAATCTGGGTGTTGCTGACTACGATGGAATCATTTTCAAAGTGACTCCAATGCTGTATGATAAATGGATGGATTTCAGGAAGAGGGCTTGATCCATAGACCATCTGGAGACCTGGTCTGGAGACCATCTCCAATGCTGGCCATGGAGAAATTGCTGTCTGTTTTGTTGTGCTGTTACTAAATTTCATTTAAATTTGCATTTACATTCATTCTTTATACTTTTATATTTTCCAGTGTCTTATTGTACCCTCCTATATAGTTCTTACATAAATATTTATCTGACATCACTACCATCGCAGCAGAAACTGCTGAAGATTACAAATGTTAATAGGGGTTAAAAGCTAGATATTATGTTTATTGGCTTATCTCCACCCATTGCATGAGCATATTGATATTTGGTTTTAATTTTTGATTCTTGCAGTGTTTTTCAAGAGTAATCAGTTTGGTTTCATCAGTTTACAAAGAATGGACTGTGGTCCTCAAATTCCAAATCCATAGTCTGTTTCTAGATTGAATGGCAAGTATGTATGCCGTAGGCTCCTCAGCTCTGACCATACACCAAAGTTTACGTCTTACAGGAAACTCTCAGAAATTTTATTGAACTGTTAGTTTAGTTTTAACCAAAGGACATAACACATGGATGGTGGGAAACGGATCAAAATTTTATCATTGTTCTGGTCTTTTTTTGAGGAAAGCAAAAATATAAGGTAAGCAGGATAAAATGAACCTGAATAGATTAATTCATTTTTTTCTCTAAAAAGAGTAAAGTGTTAACCATATGAAAGACCATAAATACACTTAAGTATAAATAGGAAAATATCTGAGGGGTTTTGTGCTATGAATTTTGCATTTGGGAACAGGAAAGGCACTGATCAGTAGCAATAGGAATCAGGAGCTCTGCACAATACTGTCCATCAGCATTTGGCTAGTGGTATAAAAGTTGGGAAATCCCTGGCCATATCTCTGTTAAACATTTGTTGCAAATTTAGATGTTAATGTTACACTGAAGTTTAATTACTAGGCACCTCAGAACATCAGACTGTAGGATATAGATTAACTGCAAGTAAATATGAGTGCTCACCAACATGCCCAAGTTAAGAGCCTTGGTGCTCAACACTCCCACTACAATGAGTGGAAAGACAGAAGCTCTTTTAAGTCTGGCTTAATCTCTGGAGATGCCTTTCCTTTTCTCTGTTGACAACAGAGGAAATTTTGGACAAGACTCAAACTTTCAGCCTTCAGTAAAGGGTTCAAAGCTGGCCAGGAGAGTGCTTGAAGTAATTTTAGTCTTGTTTCTCATTCTGATTGTGCCATATAATTTAATTGCTATATCATGCTCTTCATTGTTAAGAAACTTTTTGGAATTGGTATTTTTTATTATCCTTTTCATGTTAATTCATCTAGCTTTAAAAGTTATTTTAATGATAATACATGATACCATGTGGTTCTCAGCAAGTTTTGTGTCAAATATTTAGTACAACTGTGTTGACATTCTGCCAGACTCTTGGTGAGAGCGGCTTGTAAGAAGTCTTGTTGTTCAATCTGATTCAGTTTAAGGCAGGTCACAAATCTCAGTCACAGTTCAGTAGATCATCCAGATTTTATTGTCTGATTTAGCCTCTTTTATGGCTGGCTTCCAAAGCAGCGTACTGGCGTGCGAGTTCAGAAGAGGCAAACTAGAAAACATGAAGTAAAGGACTGAGAAGGCACCATGCTGCTAACATGCAATCCATACTTTGCTAGCAGTCCTCTGGTTCAGTTCTTGACATTGTCCCTTGTGAATAATGGCAAATTAAACTTTTATAAAATTCATATCATTTTTTAGAGGATGTGATGGATTGACCCTGGCTGGATGCCAGGTGCCACCAAAGCTGCTCTATCACTCCCCCCCTCAGGTGGATAGGGGAGAGAAAATATAACGAAAGGCTCATGGGTCGAGATAAGGACAGGGAGAGATCACTCACTAATTACTGTCACGGGCAAAACAGACTCAACTTGGGAAAATTAATTTAATTTATTATCAATCCAATCAGAGTAGGATAATGAGAAATAAAACTAAACCTTAAAATACCTTCCTCCTTCTTCCTGGGCTCAACTTTACTCCTGAATTCTCTACCTCCTCCCCTCCAGTGGCACAGGGGGAATGGGGGTTACAGTCAGTTCATCACACGTTGTCTCTGCCACTCCTTCCTCCTCAGGGGAAGGACTCCTCATGCTCTTCCCCTGCTCCAGCGCGGGTCCCTTCCACAGGGTGCAGTCCTTCAGGCACAGACTGCTCCAGCGTGGGTCCCATGCAGGGTCACAAGTCCTGCCAGAAAACCTGCTCCAGCGCGGGCTTCCCACGGGGTCACAGCCTCCTTCGCACACCCACCTTCTCCAGCGTGGGTTCCTCTGCCAGCTGCAGGTGGAGATCTGCTCCACTGTGGACCTCCATGGGCTGCAGGGGGACAGCCTGCCTCACCACGGTCTTCACGAGGGGATGCAGGGGAATCTGCTCGGGCGCCTGGAGCACCTCCTCACTGACCTTGGTGTCTGCAGGGTTGTTTCTCTCACATATTCTCACTGCTCTCTTCTGACTGCTGCTGGTGTTGCGCAGGTTTTTTTCCTCTTCTTAAAATATGTGATCCCAGAGGCACTACCACTGTCACTGATGGGCTCGGCCTTGGCCAGCGGCGGGTCCATCTTGGAGCCGGCTGGTATTGGCTCTGTCAGACATGGGAGAAGCTTCGAGCAGCTTCTCACAGAAGCCCCCCCTGTAGCCCCCCTGCTACCAAAACCTTGCCAGGCAAACCCAATACAGAAGAACAGAGTTTCTCTGTTCTGGAGTTTAGTGGTCTATTATCTCTGCCATCCTCTTAATCAATAAAAGCAGCTGACAAGAAATGTGCTAAATATGACAAACAGGAGACTGCAGATAACAAGACTCAGTACTTTGCTTCCATGCAGAGAATACAAGTGACAAACCCTGGATAAATTCATTTTCCTTTCCATTTAAAAATACCTACCCATAGTACCAGCCAATATTAACTATGTTCTTTTCTGAAATCTATCATCAAGTGAAAAATAACTTAGGTCTACAGAGAAGTAGATATCAGATTTAGAAATATGCATATATCCATAGCAGTAGGATATACTCCATTTTGCACTGTAACACCTCAGTAACAATTCACAGAATAAAAGTTGAACTTTTAAAAAGCAAGATTCAGTACTAACATTCTCAAGAGCATATTGGTGTGTACTGCCATCCTATTTAATGGTCTGAATCTACTCACTGAAATCTTCCAGTAAAAACAGTAATACTCCTAGTCAGTAAATTCTGGAGAGTTCTTCTGTATCTATTGTATAGCAAACAATTCCTGGCTGGAAAAATTTGTGAGAAATCCTTTGGGCAAGAATTATTAGAAATATTCATTAATGACATTAACATAAATTTCCTGAATGACCTGAACATAAATTATTGTCCGCATTTTTCTGAATGTTTTTAAAAGGCTGATTGCTGCCTCACTATATTATTAGTTTCATCACACATTGTTATTTAGAACAATTTAAACAATCTACCAGCAGTAGCTACAGCTTTTTGTTGATGTATTTGCTTCTGGATTTCATTACCCCTCAGTATATTGATTAGGTAGGAAATTTATAGTATGTGTTTTCTCAAACAAGTGTTTGAGAAAAATATCTGTCTCTTGAAGGTATTTACAAATACCTTAATAAAAGACCATGAAATATAATAGCAATGAAGAAGGTCATAACACTTTTTCTGCTGTTCCAGGATTCATAGTAAATCTTTTCCTCATTTTGACAGGCCTTCCCATTCTGCTCTTTTTCTGTGCAATAACCTTTATAATTATTACTAATTATATCATGTAATGTGTATGTTAGCTTCAGTCCTTCAATAAACTACAATATTTGTTAACACTGAAATCCCATTCTTATGAGTATTTTTCCTTCTCTATTTCCATATCAGAGCTTGACTTTTTTTTTTTTTTCTTGTCTAATCCTTCCTAGAGCAGTCTCTTGTTGTTTTGGGTTTTTTATTAGTTCATTATATTTCTTATTTCAGTCATTGACAAACAAGTTGTTTCTTGTTCTCTAGAATGTAAACTTACTTCTTCTCCAAATTTTACCCCTTTTCACGCCTGAGTTATTAGCTGACATGTTTATTTTCCAGACCAGCTTTTGAAATTTGTTTTCCTTCCTTTAATTTATAAATGATATAATCAATTATTTATACATTATTTCCCTAGTGAGTCCTAGGCAGAATATTTGATTGTCCTCAGATAAGTCATGCCACAAGCAAAGCTCTCTCAGGCAGCTGACACCAGTTAGCCCAGCTAGTTTTTAACCTCTCCTGAGCCTTGACATGTCTAAGGCCAGACAACAACTGCCTACATATTGTATCACTCGGTGAATGAAAGTGATGCATTGTACAAGCCCATTCACCCCCTTTTGCTAAGCTTGCATTGTTTTGCCTCTTGCATACGCAGTCAGAAGATAGCCTGAGCAAAAAAACTGGCTATGAGAGAGAAATACAATCTAACTTCAGCTGTGTAATAGCCTTCCCTCAATATCAGCCCAGCATCAATAATTTGACAAGGGTCTAATTATCATGTTGGCTGGCTAAAATTTGAGTGGTGTCCACACAGTATTACAGAACTTGTGGAGTTTTTCCAGGCAGACTTATATACATGAAAATACTTTTGTATTCTGAAGTTAAGTACAAGCAAGAGATTTGTGCCCTTTCCATTGTTACTAATAATGACCCATAGCTGTTCATTTTTTAACTAAAGAACTAGTTTTATAAGTAGATGACATACTGTCTTCTAGACTCTAATTAAAACTTATTTTTGGTCCTTAGGTGTAATGACTACTCTTCTGAGATGAGCTCTTAATTAATGCACAGAGATCCTGAAAGTCCCACCTCTCAACAGTAATGATTGACATCCAAGGATACATAAATTACACTAATTGAGCTCTCCATTTATACATTTTTCTGCAGCCAACTCATCAGAAAAGGTAGGATAACAGACCTGCATAAGAAAAGTTATTTTGCTGTCGTCTGTGTTTTCCTGAGGGAGAAAATCTTGCAGAACTGTTGAACATTTATTAGCATGGATGACAACTTTTCTCTTCAGGTTTTAGATGTAACATTTGCTTTGCTATGAAGATTAGCATTTTTAATTCAGAGATGTAGAGTTGAATAATGACACAGTGTTCACTATTCAAAAACAGGAATACCTTACAAGTCAGTGGGCAATGCTTTGGATCACAAATAGTGTTGCATAGCAATATATACTTTCTGAACAGAAGTTGTTTGGTATTAAGATGAGATATTTCACTGTGTAAGTGGTGTTTTATCTGTAAATGTTCTCTTAATTTTGACCCACAGTCAGAAGCAGAGATTTTATACTATTTGTTAAGCAATCATTTATTTGTAGGATTCAATGTAGTACTTCAATAATAAACTTTAATTTGCATTTAATTTAACTCTATATTATTCTGGAGTCAGTTAAGATGAAGTTACTGAAGTCATTGAATTAAGTCCAGTATTCTCATCTGAGCTGAAGTCCATTGAAACAAAAAAATACTGATAAGAACATGGTGGGTGGAGAGGAACAAAAAGCACTGGAATGTGTCAGAGAGATATTTGGCAGAGGAATTACACTGCAAATGGTATATAGGAAATACTAGAAGTAGCCAAGGAAAAAAAACTGGAAATGAGGCCAAACATATGCCTACGTGAAGATTTATCTATGTTTTAAACAGCAATCCAGATTACAATAATAACAACTTATTTGGTCTCAGAAATCAGCTTTTGTGTGACCGTGGTTTTGTTTGACTGTCGGGGTAACTTAGAACACTTCAAAATGAACTTATTCCTTATTCATAGCTTTCATTTCTGGTGACTTGCAACAAATTTCAGTGAAAATGGAGCTCTTGAAATAGGCATCAGACTTTCATGAAAGAAATCTGTCCAAATTCAGTGGTTATATTTTACATTTACCTGGTATCTATACTCTTCTGTAGAAATGGGAAGCATTGGGGGGGCGGGGGAAATTTGAACATATTTCAGAGATGATGTTTTAGGATTCTAAAAATGAGCCAATGGTTTAATTGGCAGTGTTAAGTTTGAGGGCTAGAGGAATTACACTTCCTTGGGGAATATCCATACTGGAGAAGATTAAAGTATAAATGCTTATTAACATATCCTTAAATCTGGAATAGAAACAGATCTAGCTGTTTGTATCTAGATGAAAATTGAACAGATCTATGGAAAAAATGTAAACATATATATATGGGTGGACTGGGGACTGTTTAACTTCAGAGATGTTTTACCGCTCAACTGCAACACAAAGACTATAGAGGAAGGGATTAAAAGGAAAACTAAAACCAGGATTGTGTAAGGCAGGTGCTGGACAGAGAGAGGTCCCATCAAAGCAATACACTGATTTTGCAACATCCCCTTTGTGTCCAAGAAGGTTATAAAAATGTGTATTTCCTGTGCAAGACTACAGAAGGAAGCAAACTGGGAGTATGAGAGCAGAGTAACTTAGAGTCCAGGCCTTTGTATTCCTTCCAATAAAAATATGAGGACAAAATGAAACAAAACTTAAATTTAGAGTTAAGAGTACAGAGATATAAGTGGAGGCTAGGGAAAAAAATGGAAAATAAAGTATAAGAAAAGTGGCTATTCTAAATGCCCTTCATATCTAGAATAACTCCCTACTTTTAGCATTAGTGCAAAACTATTAGATCTTTTATGAGGATGTAATTTCATCATCTTTGTGATACAACTCTTCATCCAAAGTAACCCATTGCAAACTTTTATATCTACCTATAATTTGTAATGTTACTGTGATTTCTGTATGGCATGTATGGAGACATAACATCTAGGTATTAAGTAAATTTTTCTCTTTATTGCTGGGCAGATGGAAAGAGTATTCACTCTAATTTGGCTACTTTGAGAAAGCTGAATTGTTTAAAAGCCAAACAGTTTGGTAGAACCAAAATGTTTTAACTTGTTAAGGAGAACAAAGATGCTTCTGTACAACATAACACAGCCACCAGTCTGTCAAGGTCTAGCTTTATTATCACGCCTTCAGAATTTGTGTATTTTTATACTTCTGAAATGGTAAAAGCTCACTGTAAGTTTCACTAGACTGTATATATGTGGAATATCTAATAAGAGGAAACATATGCGTACATTCAGAGTGTTGGCAGCTGTTTTAAACTGTAGTTAAAATGTATTTTGTGCTAATTCAAAATAAAAGTTCTGCCTGTAACACCAGCTTTAAAGATCATAGCAAATGTCAGATCAACTGAGCCTCCTCTTATGATAATCAATTAGAAATTAATGATAGGTATTTCATTTTGAATAGCTGCAACAATAAATTATTCTCAGGGTAACATGGTGGAGCCTAGTCTCCTTTGGCTTTTGGAACCAGTAAAATAACAGAACATCAGTCAAGTTAATAAAGTGTGCCCTTATTACACATTCTGCATCTGTACATAAACTGCCAGCATATGATCAAAGACTGCAGCTGTTTCAGTTATATCACAGTCACATCATAGACATTTTATAGTTATAGCAGAGAGAGAGTTCCAGGGACAGCTCAGTCACCTTGCAGACATACAGAGTTCAGTGGAACATTAAATTGCACCTTGATATTATATGAAACTGGTAGCACATCTATTAGGTATGGTGTATATATAATTTCTGTGTTAAAATTGTTTTGTATGCATTTTGTATGCATTGCCTGTATGTCTTCTCAAGAAATCAGGCTTTTGTTCACACAAAACTTCAGAGTTCCATGTTTGCATATTTTAATTTTGGATTGGTAGTTACCAAAAGTAAAGGATTATTAATAGTCACATGGCAGCATTGTATTGCATACTTTCAGGCCATATAAAGGCATTAATAAAGTACCTAATATTAATTAAAATAATTATAATGTAAGCTGAAATATTGAAGTGTGTTTTCATAGCTGTTGACACATTTTTCCATTTCGCCTCATGGATGAGTGTTTCACTTAAGTCAGTGAGTTTTGCCATTGACTTTTACAAAAGTAGAATTTCATGCAGTCAATTTTTAGTAATAATCAGATATGTTTTAATAACAGCTGATTACCTTTTCTATATTATCAGGTTTCAGTATGAGAAACATCAGAGAGGGAGAGATCTTAATAAGAAAGTGATTCAAGGAGTTATTCCTGAAAAATGTTTTAAGAATTACTTAATGTTGAACACAGAATAGCTAACTGCTACATTGCAACAAAATCAAACTGGCAACTTCTTTGTCTCAAATTTTAAAGACACTATAATCTCAGCCTCATTGTTGGTTTAGTTCCACATTAGAATTCAGCAAAATAGTATAACTTTACCATTTAGGTAGCTAAGCAGTACAACAAAATACAGGCTGCCAGCTAATCCAATATTTGAATCTTAGTATTTTTGCTAATTTTTGCAGGAATTAATTGTTGAAGCAAAATGAAGCAAAAAAGCCCAAGTTTACTTAAGGAACAGCACTAACAAAAAATACAACCTTGTGTTCTTAGCTACTCTTCCTAAACCTATTCTTCACACTTTACAGATAAAGAAACATATGTGTATTTGTTCTGATAACTTTAAGTGCATGTACAAAAAAGAATAGGTTGTAAAACTAAAATATGTTAGGTGGGATAATAATATATTATGGTAACAGTCAAATTGCTTGTCATGTCATGAAGGGTTATGCTTTAATTAAGCAATAAGGCATGACAGGGTGTGAATTACAATGTAATAATTCTTGTCTAGTGTATTGTTAGGCAAGAGGCCAAAGGCCTAGTGCCACTGAATGCTGCAGGAATGAATTATTATGCTGTAATTTAAACAATGCAATATCATATTGCAATAACTGTAAAATATTACATTTTAAATGAAAGAAATACAAATTATAGTTTTTCTATACCTAATTACTCCCCCAATAAACTATTTCATTGCCAAGGCTACCACAGAAAAGAGAGGTTTTCTAGCTAATATTGTATTTAGATTTAGATGACAATTAAACTCTATGACATTTGTTTCTGGGAGATCTGAGATTTTGATACCATTTTTTCCTAAAATAAACAGAAGACATACAGCTCTGAGGAACAAGTGTTCCCTAAATTCTTTCTTTTCATTGGACAGAACTAGTGTACAACGCTTGAAGGAAGAGCTTTGTGAAACTCCTCTTATCTAGGAGCCTTGCATTTAGTGGAGGCTTTGTTGTTACTTGAAAGCACAATTTTTCTTCTTCCCATTCTTCCTTATTGACACCTTTTCAGAAGACACCTCATTTATAAAGCCCTTCAAATTCATCTCTCACACTAATTTTTTTTTAAAAATTGTATTTTTTGTCATTTTTTCCCCTGATCATCAAAGAAGTCAATAGGAAGAAGACTAAAACACAGGGTTGTGAGAGGTCCTATTATATTTCTCTGCTACAAAGCATAAAATCAAAGATACTGTAAATAGTTGGAAATCTTGAAAAAGGTTATAAGTTCTGATATTCTTCTGCATTTTCATTGGTTATATGATATAGATAGCAAAACCCATGTAGGTAAGTCTTAAAATGCATGATGTTTACCACTACTAAGAAATCATACCTTATCGTCCATTTTGCACAGTTATTTCACAGTTTGCATGTCTGGAAAAGGTTCAGCAGGTTCCATGCCTTAATTGACATATGGGTGCAGTTTCCTTGAGAGAAATTGGAAGCCTCATCCATTGATACATTTATTTGTTTGTAGCTGAACAACATCAGCCAGGTTAGTGGTCTCAAAAAAAAAAAAAAAAATCCTATTTCTTCTCAGTTGTGAGATTCAAGAGAATTGGACTAAAATGTGAGGGTTTTCTCATTCTTTTACATTGCTTTTGTGGCAGTGATGTAAATCAATACAGCTTCAAGAAGTCACAGGTCTGCTGTACAGTATCTCTCCAATCTAAATCTCTGTGTTCCACGGGTTTTTTCAGTTGCATTTTCGTGTTCAATCTGAAGCTGAGTATTGTTGATGTGCTACTGAAAATCAGGTATGGGATCAATTTGCAAGTTGCTGTTTGACTCCTTAGTTGATTAAAGTTTATTGTCCTTAAGTAAAACCATAATTTGTCAGTTGACTTAATCACATTACACATAACATACTTCCTTTCAGTGTAACAATATTCACTATGGTAATGCTAGCAAACAATGTATAATACTTCATATTTTTTTATATCATCAATTCTGTACTGTAGTGTAGCTGTAGTAGTAATAATAGACCTCATGTAAGAAGAGAGTTAGTATTTAGGTTGGCACATGAACAAAAAGACAATTTTTTTCTGTAACATTTGGATTACAAGCAAATTTGCCTTCAAAGGATTTTTTGTACACTAAGAAAATCTGTCACTATGACAGAGTTCACAGGAGGAAACAATTGGTTTAATTTTCACGACAGTTGAGTAGCTTCCTCTTCTTCCTAAGCACAAGGCATCAAAAATAAAATATATTGCACTTCTGATATGGTTTACCACAGCCAGTTGAGGAATTTGCTTTTGGTTTCATAGTGATTAGGAGGGCATTTCTACTTGTTAGCTTTCAGCAAACAGTTGTCTTTAATCTGAGACTGCAGTCTAGTTAAGGGTTCACAGTGATTATTCATCACTAAAACATTTTTACTGCCTGTAACTCCTATAAACTGATGTATTGACTCACTTTCTCTACTTTTGTAATACAACAATTTGTATTAATTGTTGTATAATTTTATAACAACTTCAGCCAGAAAATAAAACAGCAACAAAAAATGTTCAGGGCAAAGGATAATAAACTGCCAGTTGAAGCTTCTGTTTTTCAACATAGTAATGCTTTTGAGATTTGATTAGCAATGACATATTATATGACAAAAGAAGAAAAAGGATTTAGAAATGGAAACTAAAAATAGTTGTGTGGTAATTTAATAACCTGGCAGATTTTATTCCATCTGTTAGAAGAGTTTGAAAGCCATTTCCTGCTGCCACTCACACCGCAGAAGCTTCAGAGTTCAGAGATGGAATCAAATACCTGATGTGAAAATCTGCTATTATGATTCATATCCAAAGATTCATATCAATATCCTTGCCTAGAATATTGTGTAGGGTTATTTAAAAAAGAAAAACTGAATCTAAAAGTTTAGGATTATTATTTATTTCATTGTCAATACCACACCTTCTGGCAGAAAAAGGACCAAAAATATTCATCCCTTTCAATTTGGTGAAAATTGGTGAAACTATTCTATGTGACTGGACAACTCAAGAAACCAGATTTCTCAGATAGGTGGTCCAGTATTCAAATTTCATTAATTTACTTTCAGGGTGACAGTACAGTGTTATATTGATCTGTGCTTTATTGCCATCCATAATTGATAAGTGAATTGGGGGAAGAGAAAATCAAGTCAAATTGTGTGGACAGGAGGTATGAAGGAGAACATGTGTAGTGTATACCTGTAGCTGATGAACTGGCCTTCCAACCTACCATAAATAAGTACTGGCATGCACTGTGTTCTGGTGATGGGTTAGCTGCAGCAACCCACGCGTATCTGTATACAGCTGCTTAGGTACTACAATTGGTTATTTCTAGATTATACTTCACAGGTGTTTGATAGATACAAGAAAGCATAAATTACTTTTTGTCTTTAATAACAGAAAATCTGTAACACTTCTGGTAATGTTAATCTAATTGACAGTATCAGACAGCATAGCTTCTCTTCACTGGGGGAGTAAGAACGTAAGTTAGAATTGGACATGGGCAAGTGGTACAAGTTGCTCTAAGCGCTATAAACTTTTTACACAGAAAAGGGTCTTTTACATTTGGTCATTTAGGAAAAGAATCTAGAGGGAGCACTGAAGCTTCACTGGCAACTTGACCTTTTTATTTTCTTTTCTAAGCTGGCCAGAAGAAACACAGATAAGTGTGTTTATATCTGAAAATGTAAATATAATCTACCTTCCTGTTATATAAAGTTTTCATGGAAAAACTAAAACCCTTATGTAATGCACTTTCCACCCATTCACACATTTGCATGCTTTTTGCAAGTTTTAAAATGCTCTGGCCCAAGATTATATTTTATTTCACATGAAATCACTTCTTAGAAAAGAAAATGAAATAGTTCATTTTAATCACAATACAAAGGAGTACTGACAATTTAGCTGGGTTTTTTTCTTTATATTCATCTTTTAAAAAATTTCATCCGTAATTTTTAGGAACCTTTTCAGGTATATGATGGAAGCGGCATGATTACTTATTAAGTTCTGAGCCCTATATGAAAGGCCAGTTAGTGTCATATCGCATGCTGGTTCTACGGTATGGGCATTTCCTTAGACATTTTCAGAACTGGGCTGGAACAGGCATAGAAGGGTATAAATCCTTGTGCTACATTATTGATCCACCAAGCTATCTGCTCTGTCAGGATATACTTGTTTCCTACCCAGTCTGTGCAAAACAAATGTGATATTTACAAATACAGATCGATTGAAATAACACTGGTGTTAATGATTTTCACAAGCATAAGAAAATCTCTCATTGTAAAGTTTCACACTAACCTCTTTTATCAGGCCTAAGATCAGCCTGTTGGAGTAATTAAAACTTAATAATACTAAATTACCGTGCTAAAGCTAAACTCACAGTGGGTTAATATGTTTTCATATTGAAATCAATTTTTTTTGTCCCAGTGCATAGACCTTGGATTTAGTAAGACCAGCTCAAGCAAACAGATTTGTTAATGTGCAAAGTGTGATTTGTCTCTGTTATCTGGGCTTCTGGAGAAGGATGTGTAACTAGTTGTAAGCAAAAGGACTGGAAGAGTTGACCCATGTGCCCTTCAGCCTTTAAGTAGAATATGGACTGTTGTCTCAAAAAGCGCATTCTTAAAACTAGCCTGAAAATACAGTTTTCCATATGGAACAGCAAAGTTCATACAGAGTTTCATTATATAGCTCAGGCATATATGAAATTTTAATTAATTGGTGCTGATTTGTAGGAGGAAGGCTTAAGTTTAACCTTTCCTTTGTACAAGGCTTATGCTAAGCATTCCTCCCCTCACCCTTTGACCCAGCATTTGGACAGGTATACCATGTGATGCAATATTTACCTTTGTCACTTTATTTTGGCATAAACAAATGGATGCCAAATGTGACTCTTTTGCATATGGGTCCACATTATAACAATGATTGATAGAAAGAAATAACAAGAAATTCAGAATTTGAATACCCATTGATACCTGGAATCCACAAAGAAGTAATCTTGAAGAAAAATAATTTAATATTCCTAATGATACAAAAGATATGACAATTAAAAAATTATCTCAGGCATTGCATTAGTGTTATTTATCTAATCTTTCTAGTTCCTTTCAACTGTGTATTAGATGATTGATCAGCTCAAAACAGATTTTAGCCTTTTCTTTTATAAAGCAAGGATTTTTTAGATCTATAACTGTGTGCTATACACCCCAAGGTGGCTTGAACAGCCAATAGGAGTAATAAGGGTGATTAAACCTTGTCACAGAGGGTTAGATGTGGTGCTTTCTTCCCACATGACAGGCTGTGACAGTCCAACAGCACTGAAGCAGAACAAACGACAGTGGCAGTTTGCTGCAAGCAGTGCTACTGTCACATCTCCGGCTAGAAAGCTAAATGCTAGGTATTCAGCGCAGGGAAGTTTCAAATAGACCATGCAAATTCTGGTTTCAAAAATTTTGCTGCAAATAAGTAGTGACATGCATTAACTGCAGAGTGATTGTGTTGTTACGTGAGTGATTGTCCACTGTCTGACTCTGGCCATGATCATAGTTTATGACTGACACTGTTGATCCACTTACGTTTGTGCTTAGCTGTTCCTGTTACGGGAAATCTGCCTTCTTTGAGAGAGCTGGCATACTAATGTAATTAGAATGATGGTTATCATTGCTCTTTAACGACTGCATGTGTTTGTCACTCTGAATAACTATGTACCGGATGCTACAAAAACCATGTACCTGACTGAGCCCAGGATAAAATCGCATCTATTCAGATATATCATTCAAACTTTCATTCCTGAATACAAGGGACTGACTATGAAGAAAACAGAACAGTGAACGTTGAATTTTTAACAGATTCCTTAAAAGGCAAAAGCTAACCAAGAAAATGCACCCCCGAATTCAGTCTTTTCAAGTGTAGCATTCCAGGCTTTTGTAACATAACAGTAGAGACAGATTTTAAAGAAAAGGGAAACTAAGCATCTTAGTAGTCTGCATAAGGGAGTGGCATACTATGAATATTTTGTTTTCTTGTTTTAAGCTGAATTTAGACAGTGTTCCAAACCCAGAAGAAGAGCAGTACTGTGAGTATTGGTGTATGTTATGTATTTAAATCTATAAAGACGGGTAGAAGGGGTTTGGAAAAAGTTCAAGAGAACCTCTACAAAGTCAATAGCAAGTCAATATAGATAAGAATATTTTCATTATTTCAATATACATCTTTTCTAACTAAAGACATCTTTTCTAACTAAAGTGTTATGCTTAGATTTCTTACTGCTCTCACAAAAACTAGGTAATACTGAATAAATTCTGGCTTGAAATTTTCTAGTTGCTGTTTGTTGCTATTAGCATTAAGGTTGGATGAAATTGTCTCACTTAACTATGGATGGTTAAGGAACTGAAGGTTACAGCAGTGTAGCTGAGCTTGCACAGAGAATGCCCCTTCTAGAAGGACTAAACCCCCCCTTTTGTACTTCTTTATTTAAAATTAATCCCAAATTTTACCATTTCTGTTCAGAGGATATTTTAATCTTGGAAGAAGTATTTTTCTAATTTTACTGGTCTTTCCTAAAAAGATAGTTAGCAATTAAACATCTATGTTTCAGCACGCTTTATTTTTTATTTCTGCTAGCTATAGATATTAAACGTGTGAAGTTTTACATGTGTTGTCCTGTTTTCACATATATTCACATCATGACTGCCCAAACAGGTGCCTCTTTTTCAATTTTAAAATCTGTTAAGAAAAATCCTGTCTTATTAAGGCGAGAATCACCAAAGCTTATCTTAGATCTGGTCACGTGCATCCATTCTTCAGGGTACTTCCCTTGCACTGCTGGGCACATTGCCTTCTGGCAACTCCTGAGCTCTGCTTCTCCATTATACCCAAAGCAGTAACAGCTGTGGTAACATTTACTGGTTGAAATACTGATATGACACTCCACTCTTTGAATACAGGGCATCTCTTTCACTCTGTTCTCTCTCCGGCAAATTATGCAAGATTTTTCACAGAAGAGATCCATGCTGAAACACAAGTTCAGTTTCTCGGACATACCCGTCCTTTCTTCAGCCCTTTACTGCCCTTGTTTCTGATAGGAATTGCGACATGCTGGGAGGGAAGGTTTTATAGGCAAAAATGCCTGCAAAACTATATAGGGAGCATTGTTTCCATCTGGTGAACATTGTGTGGTTCGCCAGAGAAAAACTCAGATCCATCTGTCTTTTCTGGGTATGTCAGAAGAGGTTGCTCTCTAATAAATATTATCAGTGTTCTGTACAACATTGGGAGTGGTTATGAGATGAAGCAGGACTTTCACCAAGCAGTAGTAGCTCCTTTTGGAACACCTTTTCAGCTACCAGTGTCTTTTCTTCTCACTTGTCTTCCCAGATTTTTGCAGATCCTCAAAGGGTTGGCCAAGGGATGTCATAATTGAGTTAGTACATGTCACTAAGCTAGGACTTGAGCCTCATAAATCAGAACAGGGGCTTACAAGACAGGAGGAAGATAATGGTTGCCTCAAAAATTGCACTCAAAATAAAAAAATATTAATGCCAATTTCAACAAGATTAACCTGTCTGCTTTATAATTTTTGTCTATGAAATAATTACCTAAAATGTAAGATTAGGCATTTGAGAGCCATTCTGAAAAAACAGATGTAAGTATTGTATAAGAGTAAAAGAATCCTCTTCTACACAAATACCAACCCAGAGTATTTCCAGAGCAGTAGAATTTCTTTCAAAAGCTGCAGTTTTTAAGCAAAAAGGCTAGAGGAGGTGACATCAATATCAATCCTAAATGTTTTTTAATTAGTAAAATTTAGTTAATAAAATTGACAGCAGTTGAATACAGAGTAATCATGTTTAGAAAGCTACTCAGCAGTTTGTTTAAAATAAGTCATTAAAGTCATGATTTAGATGTTCTGTCTTGCTTACCCACCACACAAGCAGTTAATACAAAACATTCCATTCTACTGTTATGAAAGAAAAAAATACATTTTTTTAAAAGAGCTGTAAATTAGGTTGTGCTGGAAGCATCCATTTTCTTGCCTTCATCACTGCCAACTCCCACTGTTTTCTTTGATATATGATTTGCAGACTACTATTATTATTTATGTGTTTTACAATTACTACGAATGACACCTCCCCTTCCTCAGCCCTAAGCCACAAATTTGAAATGAATAAATGCTGTTTATTGTGACAGTCTGCCTTTTGTCTGTGGAACAATGACAAACTACACCACTGACAGCCAGTTGCTGTTTTTAACTACTGCTCTCGAGCTCAGTCTTTGAGTGTTCTTCAGAACACGACAACAGACAGTCTGGAATAAAATAAGTGAAAATGTATTGCATTTGTTTAGCATGCCGTGACACCATTGTCCAATGCATTGAGTAAACAAGAATAAATTACATAAGCATGATAGGTTTTAGTTCTCTACATTTCACTGAGATTTGTACAACTGTGGTCATATCAAAATTAATGTATTAATGCTTTTTAGTATTAATCATTTTGATATTCCTATAGAGAATTGCCTTCTGACTGAACTGAAGTGAGGAAGGAGAAATAAAGGGAGCACTTTTAATTATTTGTGAAATCTAAGAACATTTCTATTCATTCTGAGTTCTTCAATAGAGCTAAGGAAGCATGGAATGACTTTATCTGTATGAATTTTGTGAATGTATTCTGACCTGCAGCTAGTCAGTTTTTAAGAAATGTTAGAAAGAACTGTTTAATATCTAATTGTACCTAGCAGAGCAGAGTTAGTAAGTAAATCAGTTCTTATATTTTGACTAGACAGCTTCTGTCTAGATGCAGACTTGTAAATATGCCCAGGTATTTATTTGATGTCATTTTCTTTAAATCAGAGTTTGCACACAAATGTAGCATTTCCTCTTGAAACCAGATGTTATCCTTTTGTTTATGCCTCTTCCTCCCCTTACACACACCTGGTGCATATGTGTAGATGTGCACACACACACGCACACACACAAGCATACAACAATGCTAGTTTATAATCCTTTTTTTTAAATGTATTTGTGTATGTTCGTGTACATAAATGAGTACTGCACAGTTGTTTTACTTAACTGTCTAAACACAACATCACAAAGGATATTCTGGCATTTCTATTATTGTCATAGAGTGTTGTGCTACTTTCAATAATGGAAGAGCAATGTCTAGTGTTTAACTTAAATATTTATTCAGTGCATAATGCTACACGTGTCCAGTATCTGGCCAAAAAGGAATTTTTTCCTGAATTACATGTAGTATACTGATCAATATAGGTCTTTCAAAATTCCTCAGTTTATTTGTGGTGTTTTAAATTTCTTTTTCCTTTTTCATTTCTCAAATCAAAGATAGTGGAGAGAATATGAGCAAATTCCAAGTCTGAATTGGCACTGCCAGCTTGTAGAAAATAAATTTCTAATTGAAAAGACATAATCTATAGTCTTTCTTGGAACTTCCCATAATTTCATACATTAAAATCTGCAGTTAATTTTTTAACGCATATCTCAGATGAATAATTTGCATTTTGTTCAACTATCTATATCTGCTTTCTTATTGTCTTTTTTTTCTTCTTTGATTTTCCCTTTGAAGTCCCCTGTACCTGTTTTATTTCTTAGACTTCCTATCTCTTCCTTGCAGAAACACCTGGATACATTCTTAATATAGTTTTCTCTCTGTTAAACAGTGGGACTAATTATTTTCATAATTTTTTTTAATACAAATAAAAGCCATGAAGTAGGGAGCAGGGTAGCTTCAGAGTGCACAGATTCTTGTCCTTGCAACAGTCATTCCTCCAGGACTGCAATTTTTATACTAATACCCAGAGAAAACACTTGAAGAAAATCCATGAAGTAAAATAACTTCTTGTATATCTTTGTATACTGATTAATAGATAATATAAATTGATACTTAGTTCATCTAGGGGTCCAGTAAAAAGAAATAATATTCTTGTATGTTTGAAAGAACTGTTTTGTGAATACTTTTTTGAGGGTAAAATATGGTAAAGTACATTAAAATACAGTGTGGCAATATAAGCATGAAAATACTCATCTAACTGGCAAGTAGAGGACCTTGTATGTGTTTTGTGTGGGCAAGAAGTCAGAGTTGCAATTAGGTTCCCTTCCCAAAGGCCCGATCCACACTAAACTCAAAAGAAAAACTCTTCTAATTCCAGTCTTACTAGCTTAGCAGTTTTCTATGGTGTTGGACAGCATGAAATTAATGAGTGAATCACACAGCATAATACATGAAATCAAGAACAGGCATATACATTCAGTAAAGCAAGCCATTTTGATATTCTCTGCTAGGTATTCTCATCCAGTAGAGAACACTTCATCCTCTTGCATTGCCTCCTGGCTGCCAAATACATTCCTATTTGAACAAACAGCATTGTGCTCATTCATATAGGTTAAGTATCCTTCCTAAAGACATAAAGTGTGGTTTAGCTATTTCAGATAATATCTAGGTTATGGCCATTATCTAGCTATAATAAGCTACTTGCTATCAGTAGAGCTATCCAAACATTAATGAGTTCCTTTCAAATCTGGAGATTAGTTAAGCTTTCATGTCAGTTATTCACAGCTGGTTTTTTATTTATTTATTTTTTACTTTCACTATGAATTTTATTAAGATGATTCAACAAAGTCTCCTCATTAGGCATTTCCTGTGTATTATAATTGAAACAGTTATGGATACTTAAAAACAACAGAAAAAAATGTTTACACAAGGACAATGGTTTATCTCTCAAAACCTTAATACAAAGCATGTAGCAACCACTGCTTGTGATATTTAAGATGAAAATCTAACAAACACATGTTCAAAATTAAATCAGTGTTTACTGTCATTTGAATGTATACAGAGAGATTGATAAATACTAATAAAAAGGTCAGTAAAGCATATGCAGCAGGTACTTTACTGATTTAACGTAGCAATGAGGCTTCCTGATTGCTGGGAACTTCTGTTATCAATTACAAAAACTCCAGAAAAGAAATAGTTTGGCCTTCAATACAAACTGCCCAAATTTAAGCTTTCATCAGGAGTGTAACAGTGAATTCTAATTATCAGTAGATTCCTAATGTGATTTTACACATAATAATCTATGTAGATGTGACAGATTCATATGAATGTAAAAATTTACTTGGGTTATAGTGATCTGATTACCTTTGCTCTTTCTAAAACCTATAGAGAATATGCAGTTTCACATATATGGAATAGCTTTAAAGTAGCTTGAAACAAGCTACAGTGGTGAAGCTGCTATTCAACAGAAATCTTTCTCATGATTGTGAAACTCTTTATTCAGGGTAGATGTAGTCACATGCAGAATAACAGTCCAGGGGGATCCTTCTTCAAAAGCAGAAAGGTTGAGGTCCGTTCATTATAAAAGAGCCGTGTCTCTTCTCCATTACTCTTGCCCAATCATCCTAGCTGCAAAAGCCACAGCTATTTGTATTCAGCCCTCCTCAGCTTCTCTTTTCCCCTCTCTAGTTTAATTCATTGCAGAACTGGACAGCATGGGATCAATGAATGAATCCTATTTCAAGTGACAATACATTAATTTAAAAACAGGAATATACAGCCAATTTCAACATCTAGATTTGGTATTCTAATCTAATAGAAAAGCTTTCATGCACTTACATTGCCTCTTGGCAGCCGAAACAAATCTCCATCTGTGAGAATAGTACTGTGCCGATCATATGACTATGCTGTTTACACTTCAGTTTGAATATATAAAGCTGGTTTTCAATTATAAATGTATTTCTCTTCCTTAAGTTTCCTCGAGCCCTGGGGTCACTAGAGACATAAACCAGGGGCAGTAACAAGGAAACTGTGAGATGACCAAAAAGAGGCCATAATTCAGACCCCTTGTGGTAACAGGCCAGTAACCATAAAATCATTCTCCTAAACTTGTCGCTTGAAGCACCCATAAAGGTAGACTATATTGTATTCGCCATTACAAATTTTACTGAGTATTTTTTTACCCATTTTTTTTTCTTTTTTTCATTTGCTACCATGGGTGTTCTGTGAGTGCTACTCTATGCCTCACATTCATAGATTTTTACTGGAACTTTACCATGCAAATCAACAACCAACAACAGCAGAAGAAATGCAGACAGCAGAAAAAATGCAGATATAGGATTTGACTTGTGACTACCAGACAGTCTAATTTTGCTGCAGAGTTGCCTCAGGTAACACATCAAGAGCTTGCAAAACAACGTAGGAAGCACCTTCTGAACTGAATGTGACTATAATTAATACAGTCACCAAAATGACAAAAAGAAATGTCTCTTAGACCATTTTCAGTGTCAGTTTAATTCCTTATCTCAGTCTGTAAAGAAGTTACTACATCAAGTCCAAACTAACACAGCAAACCAAACTTCAGACAAGCTGCCATTTTGCAGACTGAAAAGCAAAATGAAACAAAAATCTCAGAAGCCTTATAAAGTTTGCCAGAGATTTCTTGTTACTAGTTAATTTTACATAGAGAACATCAGAAACCATTGTGAAAGGCATCCGTGCTTCTGGTTAAATTCATTGTCTGATTCTATAACATATTGAGCATACGCAATTTGCGTTAACTTCAACTGTAATGGGGTGCTATAGTTTGTCATGTTTTTCAAAAGGATATCTTACAGCTAAATACCTGAATTCTATTGATGTTAGTGGAAATTACTCACTAAATATTCTCAAAGATTTGCAAATTACTTTTCTGTGTTGTCCAGTCAATGCTTCCTGTGCCTTTTATTAGTAAGGAAAATTACAAAACCTAGGTCTGTATGTGGTCATTAGAAAGTGAACCTCAGAAAACACAATTTAAGGAAATGTAATAAAAAAACAAAAGGTTTATCTATGCATGTTCTTTCTTTGATTAGTTTTTCATCAGCATAAGAAGCCACAAAATATGTAAAACTTGTTTTTGCATTCCAGTACTGTCTTCAGAATGCTAGGGCGTTTTCCAAGCACTGGAGCAGTGTAGAATTCCCAATGCAAAGAGATTTACAGATAAAAAATGAGGGATAAGAAGATTAGAACTAAAATATATGCCATTTTTGTAGAATATATAATGAAATCCGTATTAATATGTAGCCTTGACTATGAAGTTTCAGCATGGATCTCTCAGACTTTGCAGAGGATTTGAAAAATCTTTTTGGAGTAATTACATAAATATGCAAAGGAAATCTCTTAGTTTGCTCATGTTATCTGGCAGAAGCTTACTGGAAATTACAAAAGAAAGTCTGGAAGAAAGCTAACAATTGCTTTTCTCCAGAATATGCACTGCAACCGGTGCTGCTAAAAACCTAGAGGAGGAAAAAGTTCACTGAGGAGGAAATATCTGCCAGTGATGAAAGTTTATGTGGATTATTGAAGACTAAGGAGAATTGTGAGGAACACCAAAAGAACCTGACACATCCAGAGAAAATAAGTTCAACAGTGGCTGATGAAATTCGTCTTCCCTAAGTGGGAAACAGCACACACTGCAGTGAGCGAATTACAGTATCCTTCATGTACTGAGGGACTCTGAATTAGACATAGCCTCTCAGGACAAAGATCTAGGCATCACTATAGACAGCTCAATGAAGACATCTGCTTAAAATGTATCAGAGGTCAAAAAAGTGAATAATATTTAGGCTGTGTAGGGAATATTATGAAAAATATTACAATGTTACATAAATTGATGTACATCCCTACCTTGACTGTTAAATTCCATTTTGGTCAACTCTTTTGTGAAAATTATATGGAGAGGAAAAGTGAAGGTTACACAAGGGCATGTAGATTTTCCTCCTGCTTAGAAGGGAGAAAAGTAAAAAGAAATATAAAATTCTGAATAGTAGTCAAAATCTCAACTGGATGTTTCCCTTTGTTCAATCTTAATAAAGAGATCAACTAGAGACATGTACTTTTATGAAATGTGTGTTTGGTCTTTAGTACTTAGCACCTTTTATTTCTTTCAATTTAAGATTTGTGATAGTGTTTAATTAAATGCTACATGTCTGGGAATAAGAACTGAGAATTTAATACTGGCAGAAAAATACAGATAAAACTGAGAAACTTCATTCTTTTGAAACATATCATCATCTGTTGTGTCCTAGAATTGCACCATTCCTGTGTGGTTTTAGTCAGAAAGGAGAGTTAGGTATTTTTCCTAAATAATCACTGTTATTTTCCGCTTTTAAACTCAGATGTCTTGTCTGTTGTTTCCTCTGTTCCCAAATCCATGACATCATGCAAGTTTCATTGAGAAAAAAAAAACAAACCAAACCAACAGTTATTAAATATCAAACTGTATTTGCATAAGAAACTACCAGTGTAGTGGAAAATTTTTTGCTCAAATAAAGCTTGGATATGTTTTCCCTATTTGCAACAGAAGTTTTTTAAGAACTGGAAGGTAGCAGAGATCAACTGTTGAGGATGCTTACCTAGAATTCAGTCTGTATGCTGTGCAGGAATACTTTTCAGATTATGATGGCCTTGTCAATTCAAAATGGACTAAAACACAAACCCAGTAGACAAATGCTCCTATAGAGCACCTTCTCAAATATAATTTGAAAGCACTGTAATACCATTAGCTGACAGTCATTTGAACTGTTTAGGACAGTGTGCACCCATCTCACTTGTGTAGAATGAAGACTTTAAGATGGCTAGAAATACAGTTTAGTTGTCATAATGGCTGTTTGAACAAAAGACAATTATCAAATGGTTTATTATGATGTGACAGAAGGAGAGAAGATATTTATAGTAGGGGATACAGTCACAATTATCTGGGCAGTTAAACATCAGAACATGAAGGACTAAAAAGAGGAAAAGGCCCAGGACCCATCTTTCCACCTTCCTTGGGTTTTTTTATTTCCTTTTTTTTTTCTCCTCCATGTTTCTCTCTTCTATTTTCTTGAGTTAGAACTGTTGTTATTCTACAAAGATGAAGACTTCTTGATTCATTCTGGGTTTTACACTGCTAATTTAGTACTTCTGCATACAATGCTCATCATTTTTTTATTAGTTTCTTCTTATTTTGTTGCTCTTTGTTACTAAAGGGTTTAATAGTTACTTCTACTCTTCATCTTCACCCTGGGAAAAATACTACAACTCAGCCTGAAAGCAATATTAAAAAAGAATAAAATCTAAGTATGTCATTTGTAATGTCTACATTATAAATTTCTAACAAAAATATTCTTTATCACATGCTAATAAGAAGGATAAGCAAAGGTGGATAGTCCTGAACTCTATCCATTTTTACAATATAAAATAAACACATTTTGCCAGACTTCTTCCTTAAAATATTATGCTCTGAGTTAGCTAAGTTTTACTGAACTTCAAAAAAAATGTTGAAAGAGCAAGAAATGAAGGAATGAGCTCTCTGCTGAAGTATAGGTAGAAAACAGACAGTCACAGGTTTCTGGACATACAAAGCATGAGAAAAATGTTGGAGAACTTAGGTGTGCTCTCAGTTGCCTGGCAAGCTTTTATGTGATAGATAATGAATTAAGTTAAAATGTTGTAGGTTGATCATTAGAAAGTTTTTGATTACTGCACTTGCAGTAGTTCTTAAATATCAGGAAGTACAAGTAGTATAACAATTCCGTTGAGAGCAAAAGACTAAATAATTGCAGTCTCATTTCTAAAGTCTTTTGTGGCTGTTGTATAAAAATTGGTCAAGAATTATTAGTTCAGTTATATAACTTTATTGATATTTGAATCCGTCTCTTTTCCCATTGTACACTGCTATAGAATAATAAATGTAGATAAGGGGGAAAGTAGAAGTTTAGCCACCAGCTGCATGGCAATGACTCCCTTTTTCTCATTCTAAGACCTATTATTTAACCAGTACTTTTGCTGTTAAATGTATTTGAAAATGTTTTTATATGGTCTTCATTTGAGTAAGCAAGATTCTCTGCATAATGAAGCTATATGCCTCACTGAAGTAAAAAACTCTTACATTCAGAGTAAAATTATTATCAATCAAAGATGTAAGGATATGAAAACATGATGGCTTTGTTTTGATAAAACCTATTCTTTATAAACCCTTCTTGACTAACACCAGCTATGTTATCTTCCTTCTCATCTTTGATAATCCCTGTAAAACTTCAGTGTTTTACCTGTTGACAGGTCACATGCCCATACTTACAAGGACTCTCCAACTGACTTTTTCACATATGGACATGATACCTCTTTGACTGTGGACGCTAAGAAGTTCAGCCCAACCAACTCCAACACATATTGAAAAAAAATTTGTTATTTTCATCCAGAGAATTCATCATTTAATTCTTTCAAAACTCTTCTACTTTATCTGACATTCTGATTTTAAAATGATGGGTTTAAAACTGTGTTAAACATTATCTCTAGTTACTGTTGACAGGGAAGAGATTTCATTACCATCATCAAGTATATCATGAGCTTTCTGCCTAAATACAGAATGAAACTATTTATTGAATAATTCTGACATTTTTATTTGTTATGTTTAACTCTGATGGCCATATTTTTTCCTTTGTATGTTTTCCTCTTACCTTTTTTGTAACACGCGTTTCTTTTCATATTTAATTTTTCCTAATTATCACTAACAGTTTCAGTTTAATTTTGATTCCCTAATGTGTTCTTCTTGTAAATGGTTTCAATTTAATGAAGTGTTTGTTCTTAAGGAACCAAAATATGTGTATTTCTTTTTTCGGACTTCACATTTAGCACATGAAAATTAAATAGTCTAGCAATCTGTAGTCATGCAGTCTGTGCTTTATAACTTATATGGCATGGTGAATGATCATCTATCAGCCTATGAGTTCATTTTTAGAAGACTAATTTATACTTAGAACTTTTATTGTTTAAGAAAGAATTTCACAGAGTGCAGGCAAGCAGAGAAATATCTTCAAAGTAACCAAGATTTTTCTCAAAGGAGTGGAGTAGAGTTTATTGAAGATCAAAAAAATTCAAATCTATTAAAAGTGACTCTATGTGATAGAAATCTACTAGAGAATTGCATTAAAGTGGTAGGAGAAACTTCTGAAACGTGTAAGATAAAGCTGAAAAATAAGCTGAACTTCAAGCTCCCATTTATTTTCCAGCTAGGTGATGTCACCGTGCCTGTCACAAGCTGTGTTGCCTCGCACATGGGGCTGGAAGCCTCGTATGGTAAATCCTTGTTCCCCCTTTGATTCCTCCATGCCTTATCAGAAAAGAGATGCACATATACAACTCTGCATAATACAAGGCAGTAATATTTAACAGAGTGCTCCTGTGACATACACAAACCACTCATTTCTTGTTAATAGGGCAACAGCAGAAAGTCTCTAGAGGGTTGTCCAACCTTATAATGAGAGGCCTGTGTTATGTGCAGTTCTGTAGCCTCAGAAGTGGCCATGGATTCATCCCCTGCTGTGAAATTTGGCTGCTGCCTGAGGCCCTGTGGAAATCACGTTTCTTGCTATGCCCGACCATGTGCAAGCCTCCCTGCTGAGAAAAGCAAGGAAATTTGCTGAACTGCGTTCATCTATTTCTCTCCCTCACTGTCTGACACAGAGAGAAAAGGATCTGCAGGGCAGTATTTCCTTCCTAACTTTTTCTTCTGAAGAGGGAAGTAGGAGGGACGTGACTATATTCCTGAGGATGTGCAGATTGCAAAAGTCAGTAAAGAACTTGATTTCAGGAGGACAGTCATACACCAGCACATAGAGCAGAAACTACAAACTCAGCAACTATCAACACATTGAAAAGAGGATGGAAGGAAGCCTTGAATATTCTCGTCTCCTCAAGAGGTTTCAAGACCAGTGTAGGAGAAAAAAGGAAAGCTGTAATGTGAACCATTCCTGTTCTTGTTATGATGTGCCAGAATCAATGAAACAGCAATAGTCACATGCCTTTTTTTTATATTTTATGCATCTAATGTCATCTAATTGATGTCTACCCCCTTATTTTTCACCTGGGAGATGAGTTCCAAGAGCCAGTGAAATGTAAGGGACCAGATTCTGAAGAACAGGCTGTCAAATTATGTGTTTAAAAACACAAAATAATTACACACACAAAATACTGTGCAGCAAATGGTGTTTTATATGCTGCGGTGCTGAAGTGTTTAGAAAACAACAAGTAAACAAGAAAACTTACTAACTTTCCCCCAACTGTACAATTAAAGGGCCTGATCTTAAATACAAGACATGTTCAGTATTTGTTGGGGTCAGAGTCTGAAATAACGGTAAACCTGGAATGAAAGAAACAGAATGTTAGACAAGTATAAATGGAAACTGCTCTTGAGAATACAATTGATCATGGGAAAAAAAGGCAATTTTATTTTCTCTGTGTTCTTTTTCTTAGCTCTAATGTTTCCTATTAAAAACCTGGGAAGAGCTTGTCTGGCATAAATCATAAGTGTATTGAAGTTAATAGAGCTGTCATAGTATATAATGATTTGAACTGGTCAAAAGAAAGATAAAACATTGCTGATAATTCTAATAGCAATGTTTTAATAAGCTAAGGAAAGGTAACTTCTGCACACAGGCAATGGTGTGCTTTTTTTATTTATTAAGTTGTGCTGCAGAAATAGGGAAAAGCAAGCACCAAGACAAGACTGGGGAGAGCTTTACAGGGGTCAATAGCTGGAGAGAGATCCTTCACAAATGACAAAACTTAACTTGTTATGATGGGAGAAAAGCAGGCGCTATGTAAATACACGTTAAAGAGATGTGAGCCAAGAATTATTTCAAATGGACTGGGGGGGAAGGATCACAATGCAGAAGTCAAGGATTCCTTGGATTCAGAATTCCAAGGATTCAGAAAAGGGGAATGTCTCAGGGCTGTTATAAAGAAACAGAATCAAGCAAAAAAATAAATTTGAGATGTAGCTCTTACCAGAAAGTAGAAGATAAGAGAGTAATGTACTAAGGAGAACAAAGAAAGGGAAGGATTTCAGTTTTACAAATGTCTTTTTTTTTCTATTTAGCCACATGTTTAATGTAAAGAAATATCTCTAGTGTCTGTGTGTATATATATAGACAGATGCAGGTGCAGTATAGATGCTTTCAATGTAAATGTTTTGTTTCTTTTGAGGAATAATGATGAAGCATAAAAAATTTTGTAAGCCATAAAATATCACATTTGCAGATTGGTCTGTAACAGTATGTGTATATACATACATATACTATTATGGATCTCTGAAGTAGAATATTATGTTCTCAATGTATTTTGCAAATATAGCTTATGACCTAGTTCCAGGCTGTTGAGTGATAACATTTGTGGGAATCCTATAGGATTCTATATTATGCTTTTTTGCAATAGGGACCTACTAGAAACTGGTTTACTCCTGCCAGACTGCTGGGTGCACGAAAAAAAAGCTAGGTGCAATTTTTTTCACATGTTATGTGCATAATACTTTGAGTAGAATGATAAGTATATATAATCAAACTGCTTTTGAAAGCCATGATATTTCCTGGTTCATATGAGATAATAAAATATTTATTTTAATTTTTTCCTTTTTTTTATTGTTATTTTTTCAAATCAAATGATGATGTGAAATCTTTACTTAAAGTCAAGAAATCGTCAACAAGATTAGCTTTTGTTCTGAGTCAGGAAAAGAAATGTACAGTATTTAAATTTAAAGGTTTTATATAGTGATTCTGAATTGGTGAGGCAAACAGTATGTAGGTACAAACAGTGCAGCTAACACAGAATATTCAAGTTCCTCAAAATTGGGCTTAAAGTATAAAGAGGAAGAACCCTACTCTGGTTGGCAATTGCATGAAAGTAGGAAAAAACGCTTTAAATATTGCTGGAATCCAGTAATTCTAGAGTATATTTATACAGTTAATAGGCAGGATTCTGATTTTTTTACCTCCCCAGAGTCTACTCCATTTAGACCACATGAACAAAAAACCAAAATTTTCTTCATTAGCACTTAAAACAGCATGTTTCATCACACCAATTGTCAGCTTGGCTGCAATATCTGGATTATATTTTCCGTTTTTTTAATTGTTATAGATGAATATTGACTTACAAATACTACTATAGCATTTCCAAATATAGTGAGATTTTTTTCCTTATTATTTAATTTCTATTACTATAATGCTTGCTATTGTTTGGCTAGTTTTAAACTGAGTATAAAATAATTTACTGCAGTCTTCCTCAGTGAATTTTTGCTATCTCAGGTGAATGATCTGCAGGGAGGTTCAGTTCAACTGAATAATACAACAGGTGAAGGGCACCATGTCATTGTTAACCCCGCCTTTTCACAGCATTTCAGTTCAAATTTTAGAGAGAAGTAAAGAACATTCTAGGTAACAGTGTAGTCTAGTATTATGGTTTTTATTTGTGACTTTGGGAATAAATTGCAGTGTGGGAAAAGCAGCTGAAAACATGGATAAAAGTCGAATGCAGGATTATTGTAGACCCTGTCAAAATAAATGGGAGATTATTTTTTAGTATGTAATTAAATGTCAAGATTTGTGAGTTAATGGAATTTCTGTAGTCACATCAAGGTCAGACGAGCAATTACTGTTTATGAATTATCTGAAATCTTGTATAGCCTCTTCTAGCTAGTCTTATAGCATCTATTTATATTAGACATCTTTGCCATTTCTGATGTTTCTCCCCCATAGTTTCTGTTAACAGCAATGTGGTGCATTTTGTCAATTCTGTAGTTGTTTGCAAAACCTTCCTTTATTTCACTGAAGAGCTTGCAATTAGCCCACTTCTTCCTATTGAGAAGCATCTTTGTAATAACAGCTTTCCTGGCAGAGCTTTTGTTAGGCAGATTTTAAAATCAAGAGTCTACAAAGGTTGGGAAAAATCCAATCATACAAAAGTTCAGCAAATCCCTTTCAAGGTCATATCAGTTAAGATTACATAGATTTTCCACTTCAGCAAACATTAGAGTTTAGTATTTTTAGGGAAAAATTTGGAGTGATAGAATTAATAAAATAAACCAATTCTAAATTAAATTGTTTACTAAACTCAAAGAAAAGCCTGGGGTCTTTTCCCCTCCCCTGTCTTTAGTGGGGTTACCTTTCTCACCCGTGTAGCCTCTTGTATCACTTTCTTTGAAGTCGTTCACAGTGTTTGCTTTGACAGCCACTGGGTGTGGGAAGTATAAGGCTATAGCAAGTATCTCCATAGCATAATCCGCCCAGTCACTGTTGGTCACTGATCCAGCTGCATGCAGCAGCTTAATAGTCAAAGGGCATGGTAATTCCCTCCTTCTGTCTTTTCTTTCTTCCAAGGCAAAATCTTCACCTGGTGTTTTTGATTCATGCATTCTAATTATGATGGCTGCCATCATCAGCCCTGTGGGTGACACGAGAAATTCTCTGAGCCAACAGCTAATACCACAGCTTGTTAAGCAACCATGTCAGCCTGATTTTAGGGCCCATTTTGCAGTTCACCGCAGGCCTATCTAAAAGCATCAGGAGTCTCCGTCTAGCAGGACAGGCTCATTGTCTTTCTAAATGTCTCCTTCTGATAAGCAGATCCAAATATGGTTCATTCACTGTGGATTTGAAGGCACAGTGGGGAACTTGGCTCACATAGTGGATACAACAAAATGCTTAATATTTTCACTTGGTATAGAGCTAAAGAACCCAATTTTCAATTTCAGGATAAAAACATTTACTCCCTGACTCTGATCAAGAGTTTGAAATTTAAATCAGAAGTCTTGGAAAGCTATTCTAACTCTCAAAGGAGCAGGCTTTCCCATACTTAGTACAAAGAAGAAAATCCTGGGTTTGTGTTGGAGTTTGAGTCACACAGAATTCACACGATGACCAGAAATGTCCTTTGTTGCCTAAAGATAATGTAGAAAATTTTTTTCTCTGAATAATTTTGCGTGAAGTATTTGATTCTAGTGGCTGTGAAGTTACTAACAACACTATGAATGCTGCAGTCTGATCTGCCTTGTAAACTTTATTTGTTTTTAAATAAGTGCTACAAATGCTTTACTGCTGTATGTATTTCTTTTTAATGTTTTGGCTGACCCAAGCTTTGGCAATAGAAGGCAATGAATATCTTTCAGTTGCAGGAAATGAGAATTTTACAAAAAGTATACTAATGTGCTCTCTACATTTAACTGCCTCTCTGATCTGCAAACTATTATTTTTTCTAGATAGAAACAGGGCTAAGTTTCTCTGACTACCCAAGCATTTTGTCGTCAGAATTAATAGGAATTATAAACTTGTATTAAGAATAAAGTGTGTTTTCCATTTCATGGTAATAATTATATTTGAGACTGTATTAAAACCTGTCTGCATCAAAACGCTACAGCTTAGTTCATCTAAGAATCGGCAAAGACAGATAGAAAACAAATAGCTGGCCTTTCCTGTAGCATAGATCCACAATTAAAATATTAACTCAACAGTTTTTGTTCTCCAAGAACAAAATCAGTTACTTACCAATGAGGTATGTAAAAGTGCTTATCTTGCAGAACTATCAGTTTGAACCAGTATGCATATGGGATGAGCTAATTTAAGAACTCCACAGGAAATTAGAGTGGCTCTTTTATTATCGACATCCATTTCCTAAATACTGTGTTGCTTTTGGCTTATATTCCATTGACCTATAATAATGATGCTGGAGACTTATTTAATCTCTTTGTGAGTTGGCAAACTGGCAGCCATGCCTATCTGTAAGCTTACTTGTGGAGATAACTAAGCAGCCCGTTTTGTTGCAGAAAAATCTAGTATTTTGTAGCCTGCGTTCCCTTTAGTGATTGTGCTTTCATGTGTAACATGCTATTGGAAAACTTCTTCCCCCTTATAAATTCTCAAAGGATTTATAGGAAGAGGGCATTTCCAATATACATGATAATTGTGCTTTGGCTAACGTGTATATTTTTCCATTTTTGAAGTGTAGATTCTCTACTGTAACCAAGAAACTGTGGCAAACCTTTGTTTGTGGCTGCACAAGACAAAAAAACAGACACAGACTTGATTGTGATACATAGGGGTTCTGTCTCCCAAAAGTTATATCTCTCTCTAAATGTTAAATTTAACTGAACAGGCAGAATTTCCATTCTCCTTATTTTCCATCCACTCTTTCTCTAATATGTCTGGGAGGCTTTTTAACATGGTATAAAAACCTGAGAGATATCTGAGTACAGCATGGGGCAAAAGCTGTGCAAGTTACAGTGTGGAACTACAAGAGGAAAAATACCAAGCTATGTGGACTTACAAAAAAAAGAGAGGTATGGGTAGATGTCTAAAATTACCCAAACAGAACAAGATCATTGAGAAAGAATATGATATAAGATATTTTGTGGGAGTGAAAAGACAGCAATAGGCTAAGAGTTCTCTCCCATTGCAGTGGCATAGAGCTACTTATGGAGAATTGGATCTGCTAATGTGGTTTGTTAACCTTCAGCTTATTTGAATTATACTGACTCTGGTCTAGACAGGGCCTAACAGAGCGTAAACTTGAGTCCAACATCTTTTTCCCTTCTTTATTACCCTAAAACATAAAACATCTGTTTATGAAAATATCTTCCATCACTGTAAATATTTTTAGATTGGGGTTGGGAGTTAACGCATTCAATTCCAAAGTGAATCAGTCAAAATACTTCAGCATCGATATTTAAGGGTCGAGCAAATGACTTTGTGAAAACTTCACAGAGGAGTCCTTCATCCCCAGTCAGTTAGCATGCCATTAAAAAGACCAAAACCCCACAATGATTATAAATCACATTCGTTCTTAATATATACAAACTCTTAAAACTTGTATAAGCAAGTCTAGTATTTTTCCATATGACTTTATATGAAATATTGGTTATGATTTCAGTACTCGTGGACCAGTCTGCATGCTGTCAATCAAAGTATCCTGTTTGGACTTTGTTATCTCCCTTCATTCTTTCCAGCAGGCTGCAGGCTGCTTTCAGGTCTCAGAAGATATAAGCCTTTCCTTTAAAAATAACCCAGAGCTTAGCAATGAATAGTACTGCTGCCTCAATTCCTTCCATTATAAACTCCTGCCTAATGCTTTTCACTTTACTTTTCATTTCCTTTGTAGTGCTGAGATCTGGGAAAATTAAGATCTGTGGTACTCCATATTCAAGCATATATTTGAGACTTGCAGCTTGCAGCATTCTCACATGATCTCTGCTATTAGTGAATGTAAAAACAGTTTCTACTCATCTCCCTCTTCCTATTTGCTGAACTAATAGATCAGTGGGAGAAATTTTCCATGCATAATGTGAAGAAATAGCAGCTTAACTCAAGGATTTTTTGGTTTACCATAGGTCGGGGGAGAGGATGAGAATCCAGAAATTTTGTAATTTTTTCTTTACAACTTTCTGCCTGGACTTATGTCTCTAAGAATAATATTATCCTCTTCCTGGTGAAGGTGCTAGCAAAGAGCTGTTAATTTCTTCTATAATCTGATTTTAATGAGATAGACAGTAAAATGCATGGATGACTGTAGAAAAGTAATATAAGCATTGTATAGGAAGACGGGGCGGGGGGGGGCGGGGGGAACGGGACACGGGACAGGGGGACAACCATGAAGCATTCATTTGGGTACTGGTGATTAATAGAAAACTCACTATTATATTAGACTGTTAACCTTAAGGCTAATAAGGAGGTATCAAAGGAGATACTAGAGATCGCCATGATACATGCAAGTCCTAAGCATAGTATTCTTTATAGAACTGGAGGATCAGAGGGTGCGACAGCTCTTTGCAGTACATCCTGCCTTCCTGCAAAACACATAGCTAGCACTGAAGAATCAATTTTGGTAAGAAGACAAATTTATTTTTTTTTTACTACGTGCATGAGCTCAGTCTCCATCTGATTCTGTTGGGACTCCAAACTTATCTCATTCCTGCCACTCATAAAATGCTTTGCCTCTGGTTACAGAGCAATCTCACAGCATGTGAACTGGATATCTTTTGGTTAAAACAAAATTTGAAGAAGTGCTTCTAGCATTATACCTAATCTGCTCCGATCCCTAGACATTTAGTCTGTGGGACCAAGACTAAAGCTAGTCCATAACACAGTCTGAAATGTGTAATGTGGATGATGGGGTCTCAGTACCCACAGCTGAGTTTTACAAATCCACTCGTATGGGATCACACTAGTATGAAGACATAGCCACAGTTTCTTCTGTTTCATGTAATTGTATTTACCCATATTGGTAACTTGGTAACTGTCTTTATGTTTATAAATTGTATGGAATCTGGAAGAAAGTCGAAGTGCTTTTGATGGGTCTCTCAGCACCCAATGGTATTGGGAACAAAAGTCTGAAGAAACAAATCTCAGCTCTTTTCTCTTTTTTATCCTTTTGTATTGATAAACACTCTTCCCAGCAAAGAAGAAATTGTTGTGGATCCGATTTTTGAGTCAGACATGCTTTAGCAACTTTCCTGAACTTTTTTAGCCAATGAATGTTTTGTCCTTAATTCCTAAAATTGATATTTCATTTTTGCACTTAGTATGTATGTAACAACTAACATTTCAAAAGGATTTAGAATAGTGTAAGATATATTATATGCAGTGAGAAAGGACCAAAAAACAAAATCTGTTCTTTCCAAACATAATGAAGCCTGTAAAAAAGCAGCTCATCAAAGATGTAAATGTAAATGCATTACTAAGTTCTCATTTTCTGAGTAGCAGCAATTAAATAAACTTGAAACTGGTGGCTATAATCCTCAAGGTTGGATCTGATTAATAAAGCAAGTGATAGCCTGCTGATTCTAAAGTAAAAAGCTGAATAAATACATGTTGCCATTTTCAGCAATAAAGTAATAAGCAGTTTAGAGTAAATGTGATTGGCATAAAATAATGTTAGAAACAATGTCAAATACACTCATGAAACAGCTATTGATGTCAAATTTGCAAAAAAGGATGGCTTTCCAACAAATATATCCACAGTTTAAATCAGTTAGGATGACAGATACAGTAACAAGTTATTCATGGAAAATTTAAATTATGTCCTAACTAGTGCCTTAACAGCAATATTTATTTAATCAAAGCATGATCATTGCTTGACAATTACTTTTAAAAACTTCCCTAAAATCAAATAGATAATATTTGTACAATTGTAATAGCTGAGCTATGCAAGCAATTGGAAAGCTTATGCAGCTGTCCAAGGGAGTAAAGAACCTAGAAGAATTTGGGATATCAAATCATTGCATTACAGTAGCTAACTAAATAAAACACTTACTGTTGAATGGAACTACTTGCATATTAAAGAAAGCAGAGATTGATATTTGATATCTCAAATCTGAGAATTAACTTACAAGAAACAGTGAAGCCAGTAGCCACTGAAATTACATGGGATAATTAAAACAGGTAGTTTCCTCTCCAGTATGGCACATCTCTGGAAGTGCTGTAACTCTTAAGAATATAACAATGGCCACAGCGGATTAAGCAATAGTTAATAGTTCCATCTAACTTACGAGTCTGTCACTAAGAGTGGCTGTGCATGGATACACAGGGAAGAAGAGCTATGCAGGCATGTGATTTTTCCCCTAATATTCTCCCAGTTACCAACTGTTTTAAGCTTGGAATCAAGCAAAGACAGATATGGTTATTTAGTTATTTTTGGATCTGTCTTCTGTCTCTCTTTTCCAGTCTCCCTGTGAGACATGGAGACATGTATAGCCTTCCCTAGCAAGGACTTCCATAAGTATCCTCCTTTTGTTTGGAATGTACCTTCTAGTTTCATTACTGGTCCCCAGTTCTTGTATTGGAAGAGATGACCAGTCCCTATCCACCATCCTAATGCTTCTTTTGATGTTGTAGACTTCTGAAATCCACACAAATACATCTTTTAAGAGATGGAGGGACCCTAGCCTATGCTGTTCTTCCTCATAAAGCAGCACTTCCATACTTTTGATAGTTATTGAACTCCATTCTGAACCTTTCTGAGATGGGAGATACACACAGTATTCAAGGGGTGGCAGAGAGTTAACTTTTGGGTACAATGAAAATAGTACAATGATGTTGATTGCATTGCATTGTGGTCTATTCCTAATACTTGGATTACTTTCTGACTGCTCCTAACCTTAACTTGCCCTTTGGTAATGGATTTTTGTCAAAAGTAATTTGGAGATTAATGTTATCTCAACTGGACCACTCTGTACCTCAAGTGGATCATACACATGTTTCATGATCCTTCCACAGAGCTTCAGATTTGCCTTTGCAAAAACTGTGCTTCCCAAGTAGAAGACATATATTAATGCAACCATTAATCAGAATATTTGTTTACCTGGCACAGACATCAGGATTACACATAGGTATGCAGTTCCTCAGATTTCTCCTCCCCTTCTTCATGTCCTCTGGTATCAAGGCAGATTTAAGGAAGAGATTTTATGCCATCACTAATAGTACAGGCATTTCACCTCTGGGTTCTCTTAGAAACCCTGAATGAATGCCATTTGGCCCCAGGTGTTTATTGCCTCTCTTTTTTGTCAATGTTTTCTGTAATAAATTCTACAGTGTCTGTACTGTCAGATGCTCTGATGATTCTCTGTCAAACAGGGGTTAGCAAGGGATTGTTCCTAGTTTCTTCCACAATGAATGCAGGGAATTAATTTAGTTTCTCTGGAATGGCCTTAGCTTGTCTGACACTCCTTTTGTACCCTTCTCATCAACTGGCACTACAGAATCTCTGGCATGTGTCCTTCTCCTGATACATTTCAAGGAAGATTTATTATTATTACTTGTTTCTTCTATTAGTTGCTCCTCAAGGTCCCTTTTTAGACCATTTGGTTATGCTTTTACATTTAATCTGCCAGAGTTCATTGTTCTTTCTATTTTCTTCATTTTAATATGGTCTCAAGTATTTGAAGGGTACTTCCTTCTTTGTCATAACCTCCTTAACCCTTTTTTGATTGGTAATATGCACCTGTTTTGGTTTTTTTTTTCAACATGGTATCTTTAAATAATTTCCATACTATAATTTCCATACTGTCTGTAAAGATTTACTTCTCTTAGTTGCCCTCTGTAGCTTATTTTCAGTAAGTGTCCTCATATTTATTCTTGAAAAGCCTGGCAAACATAGTTCCTGAAATCTTCAAGATTAAGAAGGATACTGTTTCACAGTGGGAAGCATATATTGGACATACTGCAGCATCATTTTCCATAATTTATGCTGACTGGGGTTATAATGACAATGTTATTTTTATTTTTCAGTTCTCTAACAGGAGAAATATATCAGCATGTACTAGAAGGAAATTATTAAACATTTCCTACAAAAAAAAATATTCCCTGTTTTCTGACCTTCGTTAGACAGTTTTAAAGTTTGATCTGGTACTTCAGTGAAAGATCCCCAATAACAGGAAAATATCAGAGTTGTTAGTGCAGCCTGTTGTCTAACAAAGAAAGCATTTCAGTTTTCCAGGTGAGATGTTTTAGTTTTAATAGTGTATACATGCTGTCTTGACACCAGGGCAGCCATTCCTTCCTTGGTTTTTAAATTATGGCACAAACATTTCTCATCGATTGCAATTTTACAGCCATTTCAAAGCTCAGCTTTGGCCCCATGGTTTCACTGTGCCTGTACAATTGAGAAGAATAGCTTCTATGATGGGTACTATTATGGTCATTGTGTTCCTGTGAGGTGGACCTAAGTCTCTACTGAAGCTGGACAAGATGCATATGTCTGCAGTCCTCTGACTGTTGCTGAGGGATTTCTGTGAACTCCCAAAATGTAAAAAATGTGCTGTTTTCCTTGTTCCATGCAGGCTATGAAAACATAGCATTTTTAAAAAGATTGCCTATTTGCACCACTACTGTATGGTTATGACTTAATTTCAAGAAGCAGACTATGTAAAGAGACACTTTGCATCAGACTTCCTAAGTTTATACCATTAAATAATCATTCTCTGATTGTTTGAAATCAAGAGCTAAGTGCCTTTTTTCCACTGTTACAGTTTCTTAGGTATGATTCTTCAATTGGGGGCTTTTTGCTTGCAAAATTGAAATTCATGGAGTGTACTTTTGTGACTACAGGACACCTATTTTGTGTGATTTATCATATTACATATTTAACATATCTTACTTAAACTGTATATCAATACACAGAATTTTTGGAAACTGAAAGTTTCAGAAACCAGTTTCACAGCAACCACTTCTGCTTCTGCTGCTCCAAGTAGTACTGGCACAACAGTATAAAAATCATATTTACTAATATCTCTTTCAGTATGATTTTACAAACTATAGGCAATTCTTTTCCTGACTTTTTGTTGTAGTTTAACCCCAGCTGGCAACTAAGCACCACACAGCCACTCGCTTACTCCCCTCCATGGGATGGGGAAGAGAATCAGAAAAGGAAAAGTGAGAAATCTCGTGGGTTGAGATAAGGCCAGTTTAATAAGTGAAGCAAAAGCCGCGTGTGCAAGCAAAGCAAAACAAGGAATTCTTTCACCGCTTCCCATCGGCAGGCAGGTGTTCAGCCATCTCCAGGAAAGCAGGGATCCATCACGCGTAACAGTTACTTGGGAAGACAAACGCCATCTCTCCAAATGTCCTCCCCTTCTTTTTTCTTCCCCCAGCTTTATATACTGAGCATGACATCATATGGTGTGGAATATCCCTTTGGTCAGTTGGGGTCAGCTGTCCCAGCTGTGTCCCCTCCCAATTTCTTGTGCCCCCCCAGCCTCCTCGCTGGTGGGGTGGTGGGAGAAGCAGAAAAGGCCTTGGCTCTGTGTAAGCACTGCTCAGCAGTAACGAAAACATCCCTGTGTTACCAACACTGTCTTCAGCACAAATCCAAAACATAGCCCCATACCAGCTACTACGAAGAAAATTAACTCTATCCCAGCCAAAACCAGCACACTTCCTCATTTTTATTACCAATTGTAATCTGCTTAGAGGTGTTCCACATAGACATTAGTACTAACAGAATTCAAGATACAACCCATGAAAAATGAAGAGTGGTTTGTCAGGAAAAGTGCAGCCCTTGCTAGTGATTCACAATATTATCATGAAAAGACAGGTCCCTGATAGAGCTGTTCTTATACCTTTAGATCTACATGTGCTTTTGGCCACTGCCAAAGACAAAATAATTGGCTAGAAGAACTTGTGGTGTGACCTTGCCCATGAAACTTTAGGACAAAATGTAAAGTTTATGAGTACAAAATTCTAGCAGTTGAATACTTAAGTCAGTTGTCTAAACTGACAGCTTAGATATTTGTTTCCAAGCACTTCAGGCACAAATTCCTCCTTGGCCAAGAAGGGAATCTTTGTTACACAAGCTTAAACTTTTCTGGAAAGTAGTTTTTGTTGTGCTGCCTGTATGTTTCATTTTTAATTCCCCATTCCTATGTCATAGAATATAAGTATATGCAGTCATAAACACTCTCAATTCCTTCTACCAGAGCGGATTATATATTGTGCCAATTTTAGCTCTTTTAATACTGTTTGGAAAGTGCAGAATTTAATTCTGGTCCAAATAGGAAATAGTTAACCTCTAGCAGACATACTCTTGTTGGAGACAAAGCTACTTGTCACTCTTTGTGTGTCTTCAGTGAACTGGACAGAGCTAAAATCCTCCTTACAGTTCCAGTTTTGAGCTTGTTGGGTTCTATCGTTTGCTTTTCTGACTCTAGCAAGGGAACTTCCACTTCCTTTCTAGGCAATTTAATAAAGCTCTTTATCTCTAAATTCTCCTTTATTCTCCAAATTAAACTCATCTGTGCCTGTAAAAGCAGGTGGGGAAATGAGTATTCTAAACTATTATTATTATACATAAACTCCCAGAAGAATTGCTGTTGATAGCTGTTCCATTAGATAGAAATAGTAAGATGTCTGTGGTGTTCACTTTTTTTATATATATTTACATTGTTATGAGGAATCTGTTTTATTTAATAATGTTGCTTTCTTGTCCTCACTACTGTCCCAGGGTTACAAATCTGCCTTTTCTGCCATTCCTTCAAGATCTGAATGTTGTGATCTCATTCTCCATCAAGGAAATATTTAATCTATTTTTTTATTTAGCCTATTCATGCATGATTTAATGAAAGAGTGTGTGTATTTCCAGGTTATTTTATGTATTATTTTTCTCCAAATATTACTTTACTAAAAATAATTATGTCAGCCTAAAAAGTCAAGGAAATCCAGTAGCTAATAATTAACTTCTCAAAGGCAGACATTATAGGATAAAGGTTCTCTATCTGCAATCTAAATTCAGATTTTTTTCCAGTTGTTAGGCAGTTTGTCCACAGTTTTCTTCCTAACCAGTTTACTACTTGCATAAACTAAATTACATGAACTATATGAGTAGTTCAGAAAGACTCACTGGTCTTAATCCAGAAAAACAAATTTAAAAAATCATGTGATTTCTCATTTGAGGATGCTGAACAGTTTTTTATTCAAACTGCATTAGTAGAAAAATGTGTGTAGCTAAAAAGAACTTCTACAACTTTTAAAAGTGAATCTCAGTTGTTCTTATGAGCTCAGAGCTTTGCATTACATTGCTACACAGTTTCTCAAAGTCTTCTCACACCAGGCCACCTTGATCTTTAGGACACGTATACCCAAGGTCTGACTGCAGGCATGTGTGCAGATATGCCCTCAGCTTGTCTCTTTCCTCCATGTTCTACTACCCTTCTTTCCCTCTCTTTGAAGATCAGGCTACACGCTTTTTTTTTTAATGAAGCATGAAATTCTCACTTAATAACTCAAAAAAGGGTACTGGGAATTTACAAATATAATAACTGTTGTGGGATTCCTTTTTTCACTTTGCCTTTCCTAATTCCTATAAACTCTATTAATGTTAATTGAAAGAGCAGGTATTCCATTCTTTCACACATACAAATATATCCATACTTACCTTTCTGTAAAGACAGCTATTTGCCTCTCTGAACAGACCTCACTATTTCAAGCTGCTTTTCATACACTGTATTTTCTAGGTCACTGAGACCTCATTAGATATTTCAGAGCTGTGTTTGCAGATTCCTAATTCTTGTAAGCCTGAAGAAAGTATTCTATACAAATGCTGAGAAACAATCTTTAAGCTTCACTCAAACGGCATGTAGTTCGTTGTCATTTTTCATTACACATCAATTTATCTGTAGATCTGGGGAAAAAAAAGTCTAGCCAGAATGTTTATGGCTTTAATAAAAAATAAAATCCTCAGATTATGACATTTTTAGAAGGATTCAGACCAGACTGCTGCAACTCAAAGTGAGTATAGTCTTACGTTGTACATTAAAATTTTCCTTTGAGTTATTTTATTAATTTATAATACCCTTTCTAAGCTTAGTTTCAGTAAATTGCATTAATACTGAGTGCACATTTGGAAGTCAGCTTTCAGTCAAACACATTACATTATAAATCCAAGTTATAAACACATTTCAGGATACATAGCAATTTTATAGTTCTCTGGTAACCAAAAATATACTGTTATGAATATGCGGTAATTTATGGGGGGATTTCGTCCATGGCTGCATCTGCTGAACATTAACTTGAGAATACAGATTATCTTCTGGATTGATATAGTCCCTATAGACTTGAAACTACACTGTGTAAAAAAATTTTCTGTATTCAGACTTTAATCAAAGATGAAAAGGATGAAACAAGCAGTACCCATAGCCATTCAATAGAACTGGGTATTGTATGTTCAAGAATGGCACTAGGAGCCCCCATGGGGAAGTGACAGGATGAGACTAGGAAATGTTTGTGACTAACAGGATACAAAGAGCATTCTTTCACTTTCAAATGTAAACAGGTTCAAATTAGCCATAGTATAGCATTTCCTCTGGGAGCCACCTAAACATTTTAACAAGAGAGTTATAGAAAGAGGACAGAAAATCTACCATGACTTCTAGTGTCCAACACAGGTAAAAAAATTGATTACAGTTCTGTTGGTTTCAGAGGTTTGTAGATAACAATTTATATTTCTAAGTTTCAGCATGACATTGAAAATGTAAGCTGTTGCAATAGGCATTTAGATTTTACAGGCACTTTATAGTAAAGTGAAGGTTGTAACTCTTCATAGCACTGACTTTCATATACTTAAATGTAGAACAGATTATATTTATTTATACTACCTCCTGTCATTGAAGAACAGAACTTAAATATAATGTCATTGCCAATTGTTCTCTATCCACTTTGATGCGTAATTGTTTTCCTGATTGTATAACATCATGGTGTTTTGGAAAGCATACAGTGCTAATTCTCAGCAGTATTTAAGTATAGTGCAGAATCAGAATGCTAGGTAACAATTCAAAAGTTCACATACAATTATATGAATGAAAATATACATAAACTTATATTTATAGATAACATTTAAGTTCTAAATATGGACAAGGGAATTTCTATGTTTCAGGAATTCTTTTATACAAGCTTGTGTTTGGAAATATATTGACTGTTAAAAGCATGTGATCACCCAGTGTCTATTTGTAGCACAGTACTTTGTGATAAGTACTTGGTATGACTTGCAAATTGATCTATGTCATCAGAAGGAACACTGGATATTCTGGAGGTGGTGGAAGGTGGCCATAACTCTGGATGTGCATGGCTTTGAGCTTAGGAGAAGCTGGGATCAGATCCAAGCTCTGGATCTGCAGGTCTTATATGAATATAAAAAGCACAGATTGTGTAGTAAAGAAACAATGCTCTTGTAAACACAAATAGAAGTCTGTATGAATCTCTTCTTGGTTACACACAAGGGGGGTATATTCTCTGCTGAAGTCTAATGGGATGTGCATCAAGGGGAGAATAATATGCACCATTGCCTTGTTCACTAACAGGTGAAGGGTAATATAGATGAAATTGGAGAACTAATGGGCAAGGCAGTTCCCATTAGCATATACAAGGCAATTCCACATTTTGCAGCAAAGTAAAGGCAAAGTAGTGGCACAAACCAAGGAAAGATTAAGTCTCAGACCTGCTGTCGATGTGATGAAAACAACTTGACATTTGAGTCTTTCAAGTGCTGGTTTATCACGAGTGGCTCAAATGATTACATTCTCTGTAGAATCTAACAATGAGACAACCTGAAGGACCTGCACACCGTATCAGATATGGTGCAAAAGAAACATTGAACTGTATGAATTTGGAGATACAGCATGAAGTTATCGTTGTTTTGCACATTTCTAGCAAATGACTGAAAGAAGCCACCTGCCTAAAGGAATAGGAGTGTCATTTTTTTGGTAAAAGATAGATAGATAGATCAATCTTTAAAAGCCAATCAATTCAAGGCTCACATCAATGATTTTTTGCCACTGTGAGTTCCAAAGTTTGGCAGTACATACAGACACACTTCCTTTTCTTCCAGTTCAGATGTAAAGCATTTTTCCATTCCTCCATAGACATTCAAGGACAAATTGCTCTTAAATGTGGCAATTCAAATACATACCATATGATGTTTTAAATGTGTTTCTGAAACTTTTTAATATTGTGAATGGATCTTTGATATCTGCCATCTGGAGAAACACATATTTTTCTCTGTGTTCTCTCTACAAAAGCATTGCTTTTTTCTAAAAGATCTTGTAAAACTGCTGGTCAAAGATAATTATGCTCCAAAATCAAAACACCTCAAAAGATATTTGTAGCAATATTAAGAAAATACTATATACTGCTCTAACTATGAAACAAACATATATGAGACCAGTTTTATTACTTCTAGTGAATAGCTCCAGAAGACAGAAGATCTTTAATCTAATTCTAATTGGTTCACAAAGTAGCTGTGGGAAGTCAGATATCTTTCCTTGGTTTATTAAAAATAACAGAATGATACCTGCATAAGGATTTTAGTATTCACTGATATCAATTAAATGCTGTGAAGTCTTTTCTCCTACAAGAGAATATACACATAATCATCTGTTTAATATTTGTCTTCTAATAATTCATTATATTTTCTAAAGATCTTTTCTAGAGGTAACAAGAAGAAATGAAAAGTTACTTTGTTGGACCAAAATGTTTATTGTGGTCACGTAGTATACTATGTCATTGTAGCAGTACTCAGTATCTATGGAAGAGGATGACAGCTGTATACATTATCTAAAGTATCTATATGTATACTGGCAAAGCCTACATATTACATGATCATAATTAACACAAATCCTTGAAATTGAATAGTCAACATGATACAAGGTATATAGTCCTCTAAGACTGTGACTCTTTTGACTATAGGAGATCTGTTCTATAACTGCACCTCTGCATGCATTGTGAGAATGATGATAGAGTAAATTCTTTTATACAGTGAATTTTCAAAGAAACCAGACTGATTTAAACTGGATTTTATTCAAGTAGATCTTAGTAGATTACCATTAAAATACTTCCCATTTAAATGTAAAGGGTATTTTAAAAAAGAAGCAAATCTCAATCCTGATTTAAACAAACACGAATTTCATTACATTTTTTAGCAATACAACTGACTTTGGAAAGCCACTGGTGCTTAAGCTGGAGTAAACAAATTCTTGAAACAAAAACTCACTAAAAATTTCATTTTATCTTCTAATATTTTTAATTACTACTTCTGTTATTAATTTCTTACATAGAAAAAATACATTTTTTGCTGTTTGCATGAAATTATATGGGGTTGTTTTAATTATTTGGGGTTATTTTTGTGCTGTATTGAAATTTTAGGCAGTGAAAGATATGTTGTATTAGAGTTAGGTTAGCAGGAAGGACTGTAATCTATATTCTACACTCTTGTTAGCAGCCAGAAATATTACTGGGCAATAATGCTGTAAAGCCTGAACAATTGTTTTGCTCTACAATACAGAGCTGGAAGAGATAGGAGATAAAAAATCAGTGTTCCAGGATAAGCTTTTGAGGCATTGAAACTCCCAAACTATATTCATTTTTTGCTAAGGATTGTGGCAGTCCAGTTATTGCTGTGCCTTTGGAGGACAATATATTCATAGGTGTGTGCAGCTATTCTTTTGCTCTCTGGTCATATAGCCAAACCACTTCCTTCACAGAAACTAAAGAAGGGGCAGGCATGATATTTCCTGATTATCACTTCATGCTGAGAAGGAATAGTAGATCTTCTAGACCTATTTGATTTTAACTCCCAGTTTGCAGCACCTGTCTAACTTTGCTAGTGGTAGTACTAATTCTAGTAAACATGCTGTGCCTAAAGGCAAATTCAACTTGCACAAAGCAGGAACAGGTTTTTATCGCCATACTTCATGAAGGCTATATTGGAGAGGATCCACTTTAACTTCAGTGAAGGTTTTTCTAATGTTGCTGGTCTGACACCACTACTAAGCTGGCTACAGTATACAAACTTCCCACTATTTCCACGCTCTTTTAATGGTAGTAGAAATAGTGGGCCCAGCCAGGGTGAGCAGAGTGGGGCCACTGATGGTGGGCACTGAGCAGGTGCAGCTGATGGAGGCCACTGGGGCAGGTCCCTCAGCACTGGGACAACTGGGGAGGCAGCGAGAAGTGAGGTGCAGGGCAAGTTCCGTTCCTGGGGCAGGAGTATTTCCTCTCAGCCATGGGACCAGGTGCTACCCTCTCAGCATAATCTGCCTCTAAAGGTAATTTTCTTTCCATATTGTTCTGTTCCAAAACTGGAAGCACCTTTTTTGTCAAAGAAAATATGACAATGCAAGGAAGAAGTAAAGAAAATGTACATGTATTTATAAACAGAAGTAGTGTTTTGAGCTTGCTTCCTTTCTATACAAAGTGCTTGAGGCTGCAAAATTGTATTAAAAGTAATTGTGTTTGTTGTGCTTCTATTCCAGTGGCACTATGAACAAATTTTACCAGATGACCCATATTTTCTATGAATTTTTTAGTTTTTTAAAACCACTGTCACTCCTGATGTTCTGCATGTGTGCACGGTAGCAAATAAAATTCTATCTGCAGTCAGAGAAGTTGTATCCAAAGATAAATTAGACCACAGGTTTTCACAGTATGTTGTTAAAGGAGCAAAGGTAAACACAGCACCCTCATTATAGTGAAAATAAATATTAGGATGTTTTAATTTAAAAGAAATAATTTTAAAAATACTTTCAAGACAGCATTGTCAGAATTTTATAAACTTAGGCTTGAGTTCTGAAATTACATTGATAAAGACAGCTTTAAATGGGCAAAAATTGCTCAGAGACCTGTCTCAATGCATAACATTGTAGGACAGCAGCTGTAATAATTTTTGAATCATATAATCATACTGTGCTTATACGAAGTATTTTAACAGTTTTTCTTTAGATAGCCTCTCTTGCTGTCTAAGGACAGACAGGTGCAGGCCCCATTGGGCGGCCAGCTTCTTAGCTTCCTGCCATTAAGCCCAGTCCCCTGCTATCATGAGCATCCATGTCACATAATCCCTTTTATCAGGATAGAAAGCTAGTCAAAGATCCCTAATTCTGAGGTCAGTTCTGCTCCAGCACTATCCTCGATTAGAACAGCCAGGGGTAGAAGTGCTCTAATTTGTACCTTCTTATCCAGGCTCTGGAGAGGTTAGCCAGTGCAGCCCACTGTGGCCACCCCCTGCAGAAGCACTTCTAGCAACCCAACACACTGTACCGTGTGTATTAAAATGTGCTTCATAAAAAGACAACTTCCTCTTTGCTCTCACTACTTACTCAGTTTTCCCATAAAAGGCAAACTGTGTTTCTAGTGAAGGGAAAGGAAGATACTCTATGAAAACACTTGTGCCATTCATGACTGGCATATCTCAAGCAAATATGAAATGGGTAGACCTTCCAATTGGTTCGGAAGGTGTAACAATCACCTGCAGTTCACTTGGAGGAAGTCAGTTGGTTTTTTTGCATAATTATCTGTGTTCCCTGCAATATGGCATCCATTTTTTTTCCTTTATAATTTAAAAAAAAAAAGTTTTACATACACCTATTATATGAAATTGAACTTATGGAAAAATTTGTCAGGCAGAATTAAAACTGTCTGTGTGCTGCCAGCCCCCTTCCTCTGCAACAAGGGGGCTTAGCCTTCAGTGCCTTTCACTGCTGGTTGTCATCCACACATATAGTGTGAAGAGCGGAGTCCACTCCATTTAAGAAATTTACATATAAGATTTGGTAAAATGCACCCTGTTTTAATTTGCTTAGTGCAAAGTTGAATGATTAAGGAATGCCAAAGATGTTGGAGACTTGCACTTCATATTTCCCAACATGAATTTCTGTTGGGAATTTCTGAGCAGGTAGTGTGGAAACTCAGTAAAACAAACCAGTGAGTGAACTGTATAAATCTGTGAAGTGGTGGTACCAAACTGGAAGGGATTTCTTGACATCAGCATATACTCCGTAAATAGAATTTAGCGTATTTGTGTCAGACAGATTTTTTTTCAAATGGCTGTTTGAATAGTTCTTGCACTCTATGTTCCTGAAAGCGTGGGGTTTAAAAAAATAATTTACATGAGGCAGTAACAGAATACGTTTTTTATGCAGATGATAGTTACATACAGAATACTACTTTTATTATAAAATGATAGAATCATAGAATCACTTAGGTTGGAAAAGACCTTTAAGATCATCAAGTCCAACCATTAATATAACACTGCCAAGTCCATGCCCACTAAACTATGTCCCTAAGTGCCACGTCTACACGTCTTTTAAATACCTCCAGGGATGGTGACTCAACCATTTCCCCAGGCAGCCTGTTCCATTGATAACCCTTTCGGTGAAGAAATTTTTTCTAATATCCAACCTAAACCTTCCCTGCTGTAACTGGAGGCCTTTTTCTCTCATCCTGTCACTTGTTACTTGGGAAAACAGACCAACACCCACCTCACTACAACCTCCTTTCAGGTAGCTGTAGAGAGCAATAAGGGCTCCCCTCAGCCTCCTTTTCTCCAGACTAAACAACCCCAGTTCCCTCAGCCAGTCCTCATAGGACTTGTGCTCTAGACCCTTCATCAGCTTCATTGCTCTTCCTTGGAAACGCTCCAGCACCGCAATGTCCTTCCTGTAGTGAGGGTCCCAAAACTGAACACAGTCTCCAAGGTGTGGCCTCACCAGTGCCGAGTACAGGGGGACGATCACTTCCCTGCTCCTGCTGGCCACACTATTTCTGATAAAGCCAGGACGCTATTGGCAGCTTTGGCCACCTGGGCACACTGCTGGCTCGTATTCAGCCAGCTGTCAACCAGCACCCCCAGGTCTTTTTCCACCAGGCAGCTTTCCAGCCACTCTTCCCCAAGCCTGTAGCATTGCATGGAGTTGTTGTGACCCAAGTGCAGGACCTGGCACTTAGCCTTGTTGAATCTCATACCGTTGGCCTCGGCCCATCGATCCAGCCTGTCCAGATCCCTCTGTAGAGCCTTCCTACCCTCAAGCAGATCAACACTCCATCCCAACTTGGTGTCGCCTGAAAACTTACTGAGGATGCACTCAATCCCCTCGTCCAGATTGTTGATAAAGATAATAAAAAGAACTGGCCCCAATACTGAGCCCTAGCGAACACCACTTGTGACCAGCTGCCAACTGGATTTAACTCCATTCACCAGCACTCTTTGGGCCCAGCCATCCAGCCAGTTTTTTACCCAGCGAAGAGTACGCCCATGCTAGCCGTGAACATCCAGTTTCTCCAGGGGAATGCTGTGGGAAACAGTGTCAAAGGCTTTACTAAAGTCCACATAAACAACATCCACAGCCTTTCCCTCATCCCCTACGCAGGTTACTTTGTCATAGAAGGAGATCAGGTTAGTCAAGCAGGACCTGCCTTTCATAAACCCATGCTGACTGGGCCTGATCACCTGGGTGTCCTGCATGCGCCACATGATGGTACTCAAGATGATCTGTTCCATAACCTTCCCTGGCACCAAGATCAGGCTGACAGGCCTGTAGTTCCCCGGATTCTCCTTCTGGCCCCTCTTGTAGATGGACGTCACGTTTGCTAACCTCCAGTCAACTGGGACCTCCCCAGTTAGCCAGGACTGCTGGTAAATGATGGAAAGTGGCTTGGTGAGTACTTCCGCCACCTCCCTCAGTACCCTTGAGTGGATCCCATCCAGCCCCATAGACTTGTGTGTGTCTATGTGGTATAGCAGGTTGCTAAGCATTTGCCCTTGGATTACGGAGGCTTTATGCTGCTCCTCATCCCTGTCTTCCAGCTGGGTACCTGGAGAACAACTGGTCTTACTATTAAACATTGAGGCAAAGAAAGCAAACTCAGCCTTTTCCTCATCCTTTGTCACTATGTTTCCCCCTATATCCGGTAAAGGATGGAGATTCTCCTTAGCCCTCCTTTTGTTGCTAGTGTATTTATAGAAACATTTTTTATTGTCTTTTACAGCAGTACCCAGATTAAGTTCTAGCTGAGCTTTAGCCCTTCTAATTTTCTCCCTGCATAACCTCACGACATGCTTGTAGTCCTCCTGAGTGGCCTGCCCCTTCTCCCAGATTTCATAAACTCTTTTTTTTCCTGAGTTCCTGCCATAGCTCTCTGTTCAGCTAGGCTGTCTTCTTCCCCGCCAGCTCGTCTTTTAGCACATGGGGACAGCCTGCTCCTGCACCTTTAAGATTTCCTTGTTGAAGAATGTCCAGCCTTCCTGGACTCCTTTGCCCCTCAGGATTGCCTCCCAAGGGACTCTGTCAACCAGGCTCCTAAACAGGCCAGTGTCTCCCCTCTGGAAGTCCATGCTGGCAGTTATGCTACACCCCGCCCCCCCCCCCCCCCCCGCCTTACTTCTACAAGAATCAAAAACTCTATAATTTCATGATTGCTATGCCCAAGACAGCCTCCCACCATCACATCACCCACGAGTCCTTCTCTGTCCTCACTCACCAGCTGTGTCAGGAAGTTATCTTCCACACACTCCAGGAACCTCCTAGACTGTTTCCTCTCTGCTGGATTGTACTTCCAGCAGACATCTGATAAGTCGAAGTCCCTCCACAAGAACAAGGGCTACTGATTGTGAGACTTCTCCCCACTGCTTATAGAATATTTTGTCTGCCTCTTCATCCTAGTTGGGTGGTCTACAACAGACTCCCACTGTGATACCTGCCTTGTTAGCCTCCCCCCTGATTCTTACCCATAAACACTCAACCCAATTGTCACCATCATTAAGCTCTAGACAGTCAAAACACGCCCTAACATACAAGGCTACCCCACCACCTCTCCTTCCTTGCCTATCCCTTATGAAGAGGGATTTTATATATATATATATATACACACATACAAGGAGACACTGAACAGACACATCAAATGCATTATACTCTTTAGCTGTGTTAAACTTATGACACCATGAATTTTTGTGAGAGCCAAGAACAGAAAGAAACTTTCTTTGCTAGACTGAAAGGCTGTTCTAAGGACATATATGTTCTTTCAGATATTTTAGTATTTTCAAATTCTAGATCTTCATTTTTACTTTTTCTTTGCCGTTTCAATGTAGGAGTTGGGATAAGCTTTCATGGTGAAATGAAGACTCCAAACTGTTGGAAGAGACATATAATCTTACCAAAGCCAGTTCTATAGGACTTTATATAAAGTAGTGTATGTTATTATTATGTAGTTATGAGTATGTTATGCCAGTTAGTTACTCTTTGTTCTTTTTTTTATGTACTTCAAGATTCCAGAATTTCTGTATTGAGAACTAGAAAACTGGTAAAATCTTATTTTGGTCAGTTTTTAAAACATAGTTAATAAGAATGTTTATCCATAAGGGGTATCTACAGCTACATATTATTGACAAATGTTAAGTGATGTTTGTTTCTTTGCAAAATATATAAAGGGCATGTGCTTTTTTTTTTTTCCCCAAAAAAATTTTGAGGACGTTAAAAATGCTTATACTGAATGAAAAGCAATGAGAACTAAAATAGCTGCATCATTGAAAAAGTTATTTACATGATAAGATCAGAATTCAAAGTGGGAAAATAACTTTATCAAATCATTGTCATATAATGCAGTAAAAATCAGGTAACATTGTATTTTTTTATTCCTTCCCCTTTAATTCTGATTTAATTAGTTTAAAATAAATGTTTTTTATACTGAGCCAGTCTTGAGTGTAATTGCTTTAAAATGTTAAGAAACTAGAAAAAGTTGTATCTTCATTATACAGAATTCTTCTCATCAAAGCTTATTTGCCAAATAATAAAAGGACCCAGACGTCAGCTCTTTGTTATTTTATTAATCCTTTGGCAAGTAAAGTCAATATTTTCATTTTTTACATTAATTAGTAGAAGGAGATGTTCCCAAAGAAGGAGCTGATTGTAAATCATCACTAAAATAGAATATAATAGAAAATGGGAAAAGGAAGAGAAAGAATATGCAAATTCTAAATAGCCTTCTTTAAATTATTACACAATGTGTTTTTCTTCAATCAGTGTAAATGTTAAACAATATTGTATAATGACACTCTGCAAAATTATAACAGCAATAACAGAATCAGAGAGATTAATGTTTTGAATGTGTGAAACCCTTAGGAAAGCTGATAAATAAAAAAAGAGAAAACAGTTATCACAAATTAAAAATACAAGACAGACACTTGAACAAGATTCAAAGGTCAATTTAAAGCATATTTTTAAGGAGCTCTTTATCACATTCCTCAACCCACACAAAAAGAATTCACTTACAGGTTCTTTTTCTAATGCTTCACACATATTTCTGAATCCTAGTAAAAATGTCATAGTCTGGTTATGCTTTTATAAGCAAGGAAAATAATAGCAAGGGCAAAAAAAGAATGAGAAAGACATGCTATAAGCAAAACAAAGCTCTAATGTAGTATTTACCAAGGTCCAGAAGGAGGCAGATATTTCAGATATGGAAATTATTAAGCCTGCTTATATGGGAGTACTTGGATATGTGTATTACCTTCTCACTTCTCTCTCACCCTTTTTCACAATGTTAGTGACATCCATATGGCACTTGCACTTGTTTTCAACTAATTGTTGGTAGCATGGTAATGTTATATCATTCTGAGAAGTTACTGCTTTCATTAAATAACACCACTGCTCATTATGAAACATCTGAAAGTAGTGGGTTTGGCTTGTGCTCTTTCTCTTTTCTACAGTGATAAATGTCTGACCTTTCGAGACACAGCAATTCTCTCACCATCCCTACCCTCACCCACCCAGAACTACATTTGGAACAACAGCTTTCTTCCTCTGCAGCTATTGTTCAGCAATGTGGTGGAAAGCAATAGAATTAAATTGGTACTGAAGTGCCTGATGAGTATAACTATCTTTATTCTCAGTAATATTTGGGGGTAATTTTTATCTGCTCTTCCCATTTTGTAAGATGTCCTTCTGCTGTAACCCTCACCAGCACAAGAGTGCTCAACAGAATGAAAAGGTTAGCTGCAGCGGAGTGTCTGTTTATATTCTAGCAGGCCATAGTCCAACCATCTTAGGGCCACACAGCCCTAATACCTACTTTTTTTTGTTTTTCCCTCACACTCATCAGGAAATACTTTTTCTGTGAAAAATTTCACATCAGCAAAAAATTTTGCTTTTTTTCCTAAGTGTCCATTCATAGACCTTACTACAGCACATGGATAATGTCCTAGTAAACCATATTAAAGGTAGGGAAAGGAGTGGTGCCTGGTGGAAGGGGAATCTGGCATTTTTAAGTCTATATAGATGTGCTAACACCAAGAACATAGATCTGTGGTTTAGCATAGCCTCTGTTATTCAAGGCTGAGACAGCAAGTGGTTTAGTCAGTTGAATAATAATCCTAGCAAGAGGCAGTTGCGGCAAAGCTCATAAACTCTCTTATCCCTACTGTCTTTTTATTGCTATGAAATCCAACAGTGACTTTTGTTTAAACATACTGCTAAACCAAGAGCTTTGTAAAACAGAGAATAACTGAGTTGTGCCCCTCCATCGCTTGCTACATGGTATACTCTTTGCAGTATGATGATGAAGTTCCCAACAGCATTTGTGCTGCATAAAATATATCTGTGGAGAGGAAAACACACCTTGAGGTTCCAACATTCCATCTGCCTGAAGGATTCTCATAAATAATGCAGTGTTTTTGAAAGGACAATTTAAATAGTTTGTCTTAAATTTCCTTAATCTTGGGTGTCATTCTTCTCTATGCTTCTTGATCATTATAATGAGCACGTCGTATTTTTCACTTTACTTCTTGTGTCTCAGGATATGCGCACTAGGTCTCCTTCTTTTGTTGTCCAGAGGGTCATTGCTGAAGGACAGAAGGCTTTCAGGGTGAAGGAAAAAATGTAATTTTAATTTTAGGTATAGGTTCAATTTCAGGCTTCTCAACCGTGACTGTGTCCTTTTAATGGGAGTTATATGCACACATCAAAGAAAATAGGTACTTAAATATCTGTTTTGATTGGCTGAATCTCTTTAAATAATTTATATACGACTGTAATCACAATATTTCTTGTCTGATGAGCTTATATGCTTGATTCAATGATGGGGAAAAAAACCAATAGGCTAAGTTGTTGATAGTAACTCCCAGGGAAAATATTCAGTACTAAAGGATTGCTACTATAAGTATTGAAAATCTTGGAATGTTACAAAAATTGAAATTATAAAACCACTGAAGGAAACTATTGCATGTAATCACCATAGTCTTTTTCTCACAGCTTGACTCTACGACAGTTTGATGGGTTTATTGCAGTTGGCATGGATTGCTTTGGCTGAACTAAATGGCAGCTATCTCACATGCCCTTGATTGTGTTCAGATTAATCAGAGGCTTTTGAAGTGATGGCTTTTGTGTGGTTTTGAAGAATGATGCATTTTAAAAACTGATATATCAAGACATTTTAAACTAAAGATATTGCAACAAGACCTGTATTACCTCAATGAAATCCTACTGGGAACTACCTACTTCTCTCTTCAGTAATACAGGGGCAAAGATTGGGTTAGTTCTTTGTTATGACAATATGAGTCTTTGCTGTTTTAATAAAGTGTATACATTGCTTAAAATGGCCATCTTATTCAAACCAAATTAATTCTTAGTCAGATCTGGAGATCCTCAGCGCAGAAGCCTGTTCTAGTGACTAAAATATAATTGGCTTAGATGACAGTTACATAGACACTTGGGCTGTATTTAACAACTTGCAAATGATACAAGGAGAATCCATATTATAAAATAAATTTAATGTTAAAGTATTTAATAAAATATTTGTTCTTCACTGTTTCAATCAAAGTTTCTGCTTATAGATAGGTAGAAAGATGATAGATAAACAGATAGAACCTAGGCAGTACATACACTTTGATAGTTATAATGTAAAGCATCTAAGAAAAGAAGGGTTTCCTCTCAGCTACTTCTTGTGAGTTAAATTTATTCAACATCCTTTTTCATTGCTTGGTGGGTGACATATGTAGTCCCTCACAAAACAAGGGCAATATGATTAGCCATCACTTAGATTAATTTCTCTCCATAAATCTATCAGCTTGAGCTGCTAATATTTACATGTAGTGCACTTAGCATCTGAAGCTTTGCATTATGCATAGTAAATCATGATGAAAAATTTGTATTACATTGTCTTCTTTCTGCTATAGTAAAATTCCATAATGTGCCTTAAATGTTTGTTCTAGTCTAATTATTAAAAGTCTCAGGCGATGTAGCATAATCTCATTGGAAAAAACTCCTCTTCCTCAATGTAGTGTAATACCTTATTCTGTGACCAGCCTCCTTGATTCTAGTGGAGGTAGGATGAGGTGTTACTGTCCACCAAAACAACAGTCACAGAATGTCATTAACATCTTTTTCCTTTTCTTTGTCTATAGGATTTAGTCAATTCTGGCTCATAGCCTTTTGCTGTATCCCCTATAAAACACCTTCCATTTAAACATGTCTGTTTCTCTTCAGGAAATTTATGTAGGGAATAATAAGAAATTGAATCATCATGAGAGGTGTCTCACTTCTTCTTCCCTTCCCTTCTTTCTGGAATCCCTAATGTATTATGGCCTATACAACCCACAACCCACTTTCATATGCTCCCCTCGTACTAGCCCCTTGCTACTAATTTGTGCACTAGGAGTGGAGGAAATCACAGCCTTGCTTGCTCCTGCTTCAGCCACTCCTCAGTCCACACTCAGTTATCAAGGCCGTAGTGTTTCCTATTCTTTTTCTGATATATTGTTATCTGTGATAATCTTTGTTGAAGATATGTATGTATCATGGAAGACTGGACTAATACTCCTCTTGGTAGCTGCATTAGTGTAAGTTACAATTAGCCTTTAGTTAAAATTTAAATACACAATTTTATAGAATATGCAATTAGATTTCAATCTCTCCAGTGCTTGAATATTTTTTTCCTTCTCTGAAATCCCTCTAATTTGCAAAAAACTTAACCTACAACTGACCTGATCTCTCTGCTCATGTCATTAGAATAATTCCAAATCTCTGAAGATAAGTCAAAATGCAGTGTCCATTCTAGGACTGCCAAACACTTCACCAGCTTATCTGTGAGTCCATCTTCCCTGCTACTGAGAAGAATTGGTTACATTCTCCCTCACTAGAGGTCAGATGAAAATGAATTTTGCTAATTACTGCTCAGTAACAGAGCTGACAATAGTAAAAATTAAACTGCCAGACAGAAAAAGAGCAAGACAGAATAAGTAGTGAGCAGCTGTCAATGGCAATTATTTCTTGGTTACAGCATCCATTTTATTAAAGATAATGGAGAAACCAAGGAAAGTGTTTAAGGGTTCAAAGATGGTAATTACTTTTTTCCTCCCCACCCTCAAGAGATATGGCTTCTTTTTCCTTCCCTTTCACCTTTCTTTAAATTTTTTCCAGCTCCCAGTGAATCCTCTCTAAAATCTGCTGAGACCATTGATGGGCCCTGTGCTATGTCTTTCTCCTGTTTGAAATGAAAGTGGAAATATTCTTCCATACTGTAGGTTGGAGATCATCATCACAACCATCTGCCTCAGCTGAGACTCGGCTTTAAAGATGTGTGTTCATGTACAATCAAGTGAACTGAAATCCCTCCAGGAAGAGATTCAGCACCAACCTACTTAAGGGCAGGGTTCACATCCATAGTGGAATTCGTAGTGCTATGACAACAGCAAGGCTGAACTAGAAACAAGGGTGTCACCCACTGCAGTATCAGCAGACACCTTCCTTTTTAAAGGAAAAATAATCAATTTCTATGCTTTAAGACAAATGAGAGATTTACTTCTGTAAGTTATAATAAGGGTAACACAGTGAGATATATAAGCATGCAAGCAAGAGTTACAGTGAGGGTTGTATCCAGCCCTCCAGCATGACTTCCATTTGCATCAGCTACATTTCTTGGGTTTTTTTCTCAAGGGATTTTGTTTGGGTTTTTTCTTAATTGCCACAGTGAGGACTGATTTTTCTTTCCTTTTCTTTTCTTTTCTTTTCTTGTCTTGTCTTTTCTTTTCTTTTCTTTTCTTTTCTTTTTCTTTTTCTTTCCTTTCTTTTCCTTTTCTTTCTTTTTTCTTTTCTTTTTATCTTTTACTTTCTTCTTCTCTTCTCTTTCTTGTCTCCTCTTCTCTTCTTCTTTTTTTTTTTTTTTAATAACAATAAACCCTGAGATGTCTGTGTCATCAGATGGTACCAGGAGCAAAGGTCCTAGGCACAAGCTTTCCGTACCTCTGTCTGAGACTAGTTGTATTTCTCTGGTATTTGGAATAGTCCTCACCTAGATTTTGAGAACTCTCACTGTGAGGAATCAAAGAAACAAAACACAAGAGAGAAATGCAACCACAAGATAAAGTACATTGCTTTTTCATGGATGAAGAAGAAATACATACAGGCTTATATAATATCTTTTCTATAGAATGGAAAGAACACATCTTATATGTGATTGAATTTTGTTAGGAGTGAAGAAGGCTTAGCTTACTAGGAAAATAAATGAAATACTCTTTTTTTTAATTTATTGTTGAATTCTGGATGATGCAGAGTGATTGCTTTTACAGCATTATTTTTCATTGTACACTTTTATAATGTTTTTGCCATCTGATTTGAAATCTTCCAGTCTAAGAGATCATCATTACCTTCAACAGACTGATCCAAATGGCAGTGTATCTCAGTGTAGGAGACGTACTTTCTTTCAGTTCAGCCTGTTTAATAATTAGGCTATTGCCATTGGACAGTGGACTGCAAGACTATTAACTTATCCTCATACTCATAAGTTATTTGCTTAAAAGTGAATTATTGCAAAAAGAAGTTTCAACCAGAACTGCAGCATTTGTACACTTTTTCTGCTATATATTTTTAATATGAAAATATTAACTCAGTCCTCATTCTTTATAAGCTTAGTAGCATAATCTGAGTGGTACTTAAACATTTAAAAATTCCATCAGATCACCTCCAATCTGCCCATAATGTTGCTTCTGTCAATAGTTTCTCTTGCTTTTCCCTTTCTATAAACTTTATCCTTCATATGCTTCACTAGCTTCTTACTTGTTTATATCTATGTTTAGTCTTCTTATCTTCGACATTGAAGTTCAGTCAACTCCTAATTATTTATCTGAGTGCCAGATTGACCATATCAGAGACACAAAGTTGTTTCCTTGCACAGCTGGTTCAGGGTCAGCAGAGCTTATTAAGTGCAGACACAGCATCACAGGGACATAAATGCATTGCTCTCAAGACCAGAACAGGTGGGTTTGGTTCTGAGAGCAAGGTACAGGAGACTTCCAACTACTGCAGGAGTAGGCTTGGGTCTTGCCATGTTCATAAGACACAATACAGTTCTGTTCATGCTGAACCTTGGCTGGCTTCCATAACCTTTGTTTTGCCTTGTCTCTGTCATTCCCATTATTTTCTATATTTTTCTATCATTCAGGGTATTTCAGCCCTCATTACTGAAAACTGCTTTCTTTTCTCCTCTAATTCCTTGCTGTTCTTTTTCATACGTATTTGCTTTACATCTAAGCTTTACAGCTATCCATGTTCATATTGCATTTGTATTCTGTCAGAGTTTCTCCTATACATGTTTCTTGGTTTTTTGAACTTTCTCAAAATGGTCTCACCAACATCTCCTTAAGTCATATTTAAGCTCCTCAGTATGATGTCTTTGACTAACAGGATTGTAAGTGTTATGATCAGGAGGACCTAGTCATTTATACTTGTAAAGCACATTCTGACTTCCAGTATTTTATGTTTAATAAAACATATCTATTGCCCTGTCTCTCCTGAAGGAAGGAAAGACTATAATGGTAAAACAAAAACAGACTAGGCATTCTCTGTAGATTTATACCTAGTCCTGAGAGTTACATCATGCTTGGAAAACTGTTTCTTCTTCTCCTGTATTGTATTTTATTCTTCTGTGTGCTCTTTGGCTTTAGGTGGAACCAAATGCAAAATTGTTTGCAATGCAGATCAACACTTTAAAACTGAAACTCTGGCCCACTACCTTCAGAGTTTACTTTTTTCAGTTTGGAAATGCTGACATTTTAATGAAATATCCTGTTCTGATTGTGTATGAAGATCCAAGTGGATTAAATTTACATATAAACATATGTGCACTTGTCATACTGGATTGATTTACCAAACTGTCTGTAATGTCACCTTTGCTTACAAGAGTGAATTAGCTCAGTAGTTTGATTGCAAGTAAAAAGTGGTGTGTTTTTTTCATACAGTATAATAACCTGAGACTTAGTGAACATGTGGTGTGACACTTTATGATGATCATTCATTTTTCATGAAATCACCAAAGAAGCCAGTATACAGACACAATACAAATCTTCCAACCGTGTATCATCTGAATACAGCGTCCTCGATAGGTTTCTATGAATTGAGTGGTACATAGTGTAATGACCTTTCATTGACTTCATTGCTGGACATATTTACAGTTGTTAGTGGCTTAATTTCACACATTTAGGTTTCAGCATGATCATTACTGTCATGATGATTACAGTAGTTATGGTAATAATGTGGCTCCAGCATACCATTGAAAAACTACTCTAAGGATGGTCAAAGTCAGCTACTTCTAATAACCAAAACAATCAGTTCCAGGTTGCTTGTTACAAGTTCAAAGACACTATCTTCAAACATGTTCTGTATATTTTATAACCAGCTGAAATTGGCAAGTTTAATAATCCATTGCCAAGGTTATTTAATGAATAAAAGTGATGTTGTGATTGTTGTCCTTATTGTGTATTGTGTTTGTTCATTACCTGCAGCCATCAGAGTCACACCAGTGAAATGGTAAAAGGAATAACAAGATCTGAATATATTCTGTTTAATGCTGCAGTAAAGTACAAAGGCATGATCAAATGAATGAATTTGGGGTGTCTGTATGGCACACAGCTCTAGAAACAAGACAGATCGCCTCTGATTTGCCAGTTTGAAAATAGCTCAGCTTAGCAGGGACTGAGAGTTATTATGTGATGATTATTGTGTAGTGAACTGGTTAATTCACTTCCTAATTGACAGGTTGTTATATCCACAAAAGCTAATGCCACAATTGGCACTCTAGTTTGCACTATTGGTAGAAACAGTGAGCGCTGAATGGGGTATACAGACTATGCTGTTGTCTTACCGTCACAAATAGTAGCTCAATGGCAGCAATTATATACGCTGGTGGGAAATTGGGGTAGCTTTTCTCTAATGTGAACAATGCAAGGCTCAGGGTTTGAGAGCTGTCCGTTTGGTGCCTTTCACAGGAACTAAATAGGTTGCAAAAAGAAAAAAAAAATCCATTAGAAGTATGATTTGTCATACTTAATCACCATATGTTTGGGTGTACCGAGTAAATATACTCAGAGTTCTCAAAAGAATAATATTTTTATCTATCTGTATGATCTTCAGAGCTTTCCTAGTGGTCAGGAGGTCTTCTGAGTATTAAATAATATACAATATATTTATTGTAGTTCCATTTACAAATGTGTGAATTACAAGACTTAACTACTTGTACTACTCTCTCTACATACACTGCAGCTACAGCAGAATATCTTGCATACTAAAATGTGGTGCCAATTTGGGGATCTCTCTTTTATTAAGCAGGGGATTATATCACCATATCAGTAGGCTTATATACCACCATTACAGAGTGAATAAATAAAGCAGATACACAGGAGTGAGATTTTTCATATGCTAGCAATTCTTTCTGTTGGTAGACCCTGACAATTTTGATCAAAAACAGAGGGAGACAGGGACAGAGAAAGACAGAGAGACAGAAAGAAAGAAAGAAGGAAGGAAGGAAGGAAAGAAGGAAGGAAGGAACTCTTTCACATTTAAAATAGCCTCAGGATTCCTGTCCTCCCTAAATGACAAATTCAGTTCTATACTTTGATTTACATTTTTTTCATAGATTCTTTTTACTACTTTACTTGCCAGATTTATTCCATTATCAGATATTCAGATCTATCCCAAACCAGTAACTGTTGATGACTCATGTGTTTACAATGAAAACATACTGCAAGGAGAACAAAGCAAAATATTAAATAGAGATGACTAAGTAGCAAAATTTGATATTTAGTCACTGGTATTGGATATTTTCAGTGGGTCATGAAATTGTACTAAAATATACAGAAAATGCAAAGTAATGCATATGTGACCTTACTGTGCCTGTTGGTGTTTACCTCTTACCCTAAGGCTAACAGGAATTGGAGATATAGGTCTTCCAGTTTTCTATTGCTTTGCTATTGCAGATATTCTGGGTTACAGTACAGGGTCTAGTAAGCATGCTCTTCCCATGAAATCATTCCCCGCTCTCACAGTTGAGCTACTGAGAAAGTAGACTTTTGTAGAAGACTAAGGAAATTGTTGGATCAGAGTTTTATTTTTGCTCAGCTCTCGGAAGTGAGTAACTGATGATTTTTCAATGCTGTTGATGAACTGGATGAATTCCCATGCACTTCTTTTGAAGACAAGCCATGGTCATTGTTTAGGCATATTTTCATTTGCAATTTAAGAAAAACTATTTCCAACATTTTGTGTCTTAAACTTGGTCTAATAATGATATACCTATTCATTACCACTTGTAAGGTTTGTGGGAGGGAGCAGAAATGAGTTGGAAAATCTAAATTATCTCTAGCCTAGCCTGCCTCATTTGTATTTTAAGAAAGTCAGAATCAGATCATAATATTCAAAAAGTAGATATGCATCAGCGTTCCTAAATACCAAGGCTTGCAACGCTGGTCCAGTCTGAACACAGATTCTCAATATGGCCTGAAGATTGAAGACATACACACACACACACACGCACACACACACGGTGGTGCCTTCAACAGTGCTTCTGGGGGGTCCCCACTCTTTCTGACTAAAGCAGCTAAGTCAAGCCACATTCTGAGCCCTCCTGGTTGTCACTTCGCTTTTCCTTCCAATGGGTTGTGAGGGAGGAAAAGGACGACAGCGACCATGTCAGGTTACTGCTAACTCGTTCCTCTTCTCTTCCTACTCTCCTCTGCTTGGTGGGGACAAGTAGGATTGTGCAGGGTAAAGCAATTAATACCTGATGTGCGAGGACTACTCCAGTTTCTTCTTCCACAGTATCACTCCATGCAACCAACCATGTATCATCCTGGATTCCCCATATCACTTCAGCTTCTTTATTTCTAATTCCAGCACATCATCAGTCCCCTCAAGCCAGCATCATTCCACTTACTTTCATTTTCCAACTGCTACATTCCAGTCTCAGTGTCAGCTCTCTCATTTTTATGTATTTATTTACTTGATGAGAATAGGGAATACATTATTTTTCACAGGTCTAGGGGCACTTTCTTTTTATTCAAATATCATTAACTAAGGTGCCAATTTCTGATGTAGCCTTTTCTGAAAATGTTGGCATCCTTGTTACATTTATATTATTGCACAGTATGATAGGAAGTTCATCCCAGAGGATGAACAGCTGAATACTAGCATCAGAGAGGAACACTACAGAAAAGGGATACTTTTCATCAATTCATAGTTGTTTGATGCAAAAGCTAGGAGACAAGGAAACTGTGAAATTGTGCTTTGCTGACACCCAGGCAGAAAATGGACCCTTTAACCAAAAAAAAAAAAAACCAACCAGCTTAGGTTGTGAAAGGAATTGGATCAGCTAAAAATAAGAATCAGCCAGGTTTAGAAAAAAATAGCCTTATTGTTGCTGAGTAGATTAATATCTAACTGACAGTAGTTCTGATATTATGCAGTTTGAGGAGCATGAATGCCACTTACAGTTAGACTATAAAAAATCAGTTTATTTTGACTGGTAGAGAGGTCAGAGCTGAACAAAGCAAACCCTAAACTTGTATAATATCTACATTAAATTATTACCACACACTTTTTGATATATAGGTTGTTTAGGTATTTTATGTGTATTTTGTGCCCAAAAGTCTAAGTTGCGCATCCTGTATCTCATTTTGGCAATACCAACGGTATAGAGAAACACCTTTACCTGAATTATTGTGATGAGAAATTTGTTTTGAGTTGGGGCCTATGTCTTTAACAGGGATATGGCTATAATGTTGTAGTTCTCCATTTGCTTTCCTGAAGTCAGAAGCTACTTGCTGAGTTTTACTATAAAACTTTAATACACTAAATCTCCAGTGAGGTACCTCCAGGATGTTCAGAAGAAAAAGAAAGAGTATCCATACAAATTTGGGACTGTTACCTCCAGGTAGTACTTTGCATATGGCATTTTCAGCTTTAAGAGCAATCAAACAATATCCCATGGCAATGACCCTGCATTCCCTCAGTCAGACCACCTTTACATCAGTGGGTGCCCCAAGATGATGGAGTTTCTATTGTACAGTTTTGTCTTTGCTATATTTTTAAGCAATACCTCAGATCTCAACATGTGCAACCTACAATATTGTTTGCACAGTGAACACATGAACTGTTGCCGTTTGGCAATGTACTTGCTATTGAATTGTGGCTTTACGTTTATTAACTATATGACTAGGCAAACTATCCACAAAACTTTAGTAATACAAAAAGCCCACACCATTCAGTACTTTACATTTTAACAAACAAAAGACCCACCTGTGGTGACACCTTCCCATTTTACACATACACAATTTTTCTGCAGATTTTTTCAGACATTCAATAAGTAAGACATTTATGCTAGTGAGGTCAGAGTTTGGGCCTACACAACCATCAGGTGCAAAATAACAGCATAAAATAGGCATATATTCTTATGCTGGGTTGAAATCAATTGGAAAATAAAAGCAAGGAAATAATCAAGGAAAAGGTTGGCTGCTCAAAACATAAAAGGAAAGTGAACAGTTACCATGTTACAATTACAGTACCTTTTAGGAGAGGAAAATATTTTTTGCATGTGATCTCATAAGATTTTCACATTTGTCTTTTCAGTTCTTAATTTTAGTGTACTTAAAATACATCGGATCTTATGCTACCACATAATTACATAAACCCTTGTGGAATTACATTGAATGACAACATGAAATGTAACATTTCATTGGGAAATTTCTGCTGAAAGAAAGAATTAATATGATATTAATTATAAATTTCCCTGTGAATGTTCACAAAAGTGAGAACTTCTCCTATCAGTGCATTTGATATCAACTATATTAAATATAAGTTGTTTTTTCATGTAGCTGGCCTTGAGAAAATATAACATCATTTAACATATTCTGATTTTGAAGACTAGTCATATTTTGTGTTTGTAGCTTTACATATTTGTAACTCCCAAGAATTTTAAGAAGTGGAACTCATTACATATGACCTGTCTTTCAGTGGAACCTGCAAGACTGTCATAACCATCGAATTCAATACCAGTTTCAGGTATTAGTTCCACATGTCTAGTATTTTTACCTCTTCTGGTTTAAGTTCGTAAACCATAACCTCATGTGTAATTTAAATCAGTCTTTTCTGGAAGCTCATAAATATGTATTTGATGCAAGGGATAGACCAGAACTCACTCCCAAGATGCTGTTCGGGCTAAGTGGAATCTCCTTAGGAACCGCTTCAAAGATCAATTCCTCTTGTCCATAAAAAATAAGTTTAAATTGTCTTCTATGAGCCTGCTGTTAGCAATTGTACTGTTACATTATGTATGATTCTTTGACTGCTCATTGCTTCAACAAACTGCACAGTGCTCCATTAGTGATTTTCAATTTCATGCTAAGCTTTGCAATTTATTAGTGTTGTTTAGGCTAATGTACTATTATTTTGCATATTTTATATCATATTTCATTTGCTATTCATATGACCTAACAGTTAAGTATTGGGGATCAATAAGCCCTCTAAATGTTTTCATATTTGTATTGGGTAAAAAAGGGAAACATGCAGGCAGCCCAATATATAGTCAATTAGGACCAAGTTAAATTGTTTAGCAATTTTCAGTTTTCTCTCCAGTTTGTCTGCAGATTTGACTGCAGGTTTCCAAACAATGACATAATGGCCAGATGCACTTATTCATGAAAATAATTTGTTTTAATAATGATCCCCTAATTGTAGATACCTGGACCATGTTCATGTGGATTCTTCGCCAGTGTCCTATCTCTCTGTATATAAATATCAAGATTAAATTCAGCTTAAATACCATCTACTTCCAAGAAGCAGATGCGGTTCCACATTTAGTATGGTTTTGATTTTGTCTTTCCCAGAGCTGTGCACTGTTTCAGAAAGGGAAACATTTAGTATTAGTCTGAGGAAAATGTAATCCTTCTCCCACTGAAGGTTGTATAAACTTAAAACTTTTGTGTGCTCAGTTGTTATATGTGGTAGAAAAGCACAAAAAAATCAACAATCACCAATTCAGATTTTCAAATTAATTGACTTCACACCTTTTGGAGTCCCTTTGCTTAAAATACAGAGGTTTAGAAAACAGCAGTGCTGCAAAAACAGACTTTTGAGAGCATTAATAAAGTGGTTTGAAGTGTTCATGGAGAATATATATTTAAATATATGTCAGTATTGCTAAAACATTCATGCAAGGAGCAAAATGTCAAGTATTTTACTGGTACACTGCAAATAGGGAGTAGGACTGAAATTTTGAACGCTCCTGAGGATGTGGATCGAGTCACTAATGACTGCTCAGTAAAGACTATAGTAGAATTAGCATTTAAGAGAGTTATAAAGCATTGATACTCCTGTTTTCTTTTTGAACATTTGTCTTTTGTATAAAATTTAGCATATGTAGGTTTTCAACACAGAAACAAAGATACAAGAAATTTTTGAAAAGGCAAGATAGGTATTAGTTGTTAAGCACTAGGTAATCTCACAAGGCTCTACTAATTTCCATGATTTAGATATTATATCTCAACTGCTAAAAATTCATCAAAGGATTTTTATTCATATTCAGCAAAATAAAAAATAAAGGCTTTGCTTCAACTAGAATCTTCGCCTTTGCCCCATAATTTCATCAGCAGCATAACCTGTATGTGATTTTTGGATAAATTTTTTTAAATTTTGAAAATTGACTTGAATATTTTCAGGTTTAACATCTCTGCATGTATAATGGAAATCAACAATACTTACCTTCAACCTAAGCAAATAGATTTCCAAAATCAGTTCTGTTCATTGACTTCCAAAAGCCATGTTAAGAGGGAAAATTTCAGTTGATCTGAAGGCCCAGGATTTGCAGGATGCAGATTTAGTTGCTTTTTGGAGTCAGCACGTGCCTGATTCTCCTGGCTGAGGGCTTAGGGGTCCTTCATGTCCCCAGCTGTGAGCAACCAACACAGCCAGACAGCCCCAGGAGCAAGATCTGCAAAATCACAAGTATCAAACAAATCTCCATGTTGCTGGTAGGAAATTAGGCCTTTTCCTCATGGTTCGGTTAACAAATTAAACAAAACCTGCATGTATCCCCAAAGCATTTGTAGTTTGGCATGTCATCATAGTCAAATTAAATTGCCCCTAATTGTCTCTGGTCAGCCACGTGTACACACACACACACAGAATTATAGATATATGAGCCCAGTATCTTCAAAGCTGTAATTTCAAAGTTCATTAGTTGTTAATTTATAGGCATTTTACTAGTAGACTTGCCAGCTCCTTACATTTCCCATACTTGTATATAGGAATGCAATAGGTATATGATGACATCAATAGTAAAATCTCTTGACTACTTTCCTTTTTCGCCTTATCTTCCCCATTTAGACAGCCAGTCAGAGCTTCTTGGCATGCCAGTGGCTTCTTTCTCTGTCAGCATATGGAGTAGAGCTCCTTTCTACATTCCCCTCTGACACACGCAGCCCTCATTTTACCCATCTGGATTTGCCGTGATGCCTCATAAACACCCAGCACATTTCCTTCCCAGGGCCAATGTAGGGAGAGTAGTGATGTATCACCAAGTGCCAAAAATCCCTCAAGATATGTAATGAGAGCAAAAGATTGCTTCATAAGGACAGGTTTTTCATGGCATTGTCCAAACTGGAGATGGTCTGAAGATGCCAGAATAGCATAAAGAGAGATTAAGTTCCTACTTACAGAAGGAAATACTTTCTCAAAATGTGTGAATAGCAGCAAGAGCTGCAGCTTTGTCAGACTACACAAAGGGTTACAAGTGGTACGGCTATCACAACAATTATATTTGCAGTAAATTCTCAATCTAGACAGGGCATAGTTAAACTTATGTAAATATTTGGAGATTTGTACAGATCTGCAGTGATTAAAGATCTGCATTAAAGGATTATTTTGGTTTTTTGCTTTCTCTTTTGCTGAAAAATATACATGTATGTATAACAGTGGGTCAAGCAGATATAGACTATTAAGAATGAAAAAGTAAAGCAGGCGTCTGTGCTGAGAGATAAATGGTTGTGGTTCACAGCACTAACAATCTCTGCTGATGCAGCTGGTAGAGATCGTAAACCCCATGATGAAAATATCTCCATATCCATATTATGATGCTCTAAAGCACTGCAGGCACAGATGGCAGAACTTGTAAGTTCTCTCAGAAACATAGTTATGGTTCACAACATTTTCAGATTCTTCTGAAAGAGCAAGTATAGCTTGTAAGCCCTGAGGAGAAGTTGATGGCACTTACAAACTATGCCAGTTCAGGTGGCAGACCTCGTAGACACTGGGAGAAAAAATAACTGTGATTCACAATGCCTGTCAGAGAAGTGCTAGCGTTTGCAAGCTCTGATGACGCAGTCAGCAAAGCAGAGTTTTGGCATGTTTATTTCAGGATGGCATCTTTAAAAAGGGGGGGAAAAAAAGCCCAGCATGCAGTAAAATGCCTTATATTTCTGGTTAGCCATCTCAGGTAGATAAAAGACTAAACCAGTCTTCCTGGAACTTCACCTGTCAGTCCTAGGCAGTCTCATTAGTTCTTGTACCTTTAACAACACATTCAATACAAAACTATACAGAAAAGCTTTATTATGTTATGCAAAATGGCAAGGTACCTAAACTTAAATGAAAGAGTAGAGCCCTGTAATTAAGTGTTCTTATCTAAATACCTTGTTTAGAGAGAAATACATGGATATTTGAGTACCTTTGGAAAAACTGTCCATATCAAAGGCCATTCATTTCTTTGAGAATTTATTCTGAAGACTTCCATTGACTTCACTGTGAATTGAGTAGCATCTGTAATGAGATAACCTATGAATGTAAGAACCCTTAATTTTTCTTTCTTCATGTAGCTATTTCATCTTTGGGAATAGTTCTATAATAATTTATTTTTTAATTATTGAGATAATATTTTGATGTGAATAGATATTTAAAACTGCAGTGATTAAGATAAGTAAGTGAGTCACCAGTAATTGCTGGTTTGTAGAGCAAGTTCAGAAGACTATTGAAGACAGAAATGAGTAAAAACCATTGGAAAAACAGGAGAAAGCCTCTGAGACATGCAGTATTGCTCTGCCAACCAGACTTTACTACTTGAGTGTTACCCAAGAGCAGATGCCTACCAGTTGGAAGCACTGAGGCAGGAACTGCTATATCTGATGTGAGAAGAGTCATTTTGATAATTTGGTGTTCTTGAGTACCTAGAGAGATGTGAAAATTAAGTAGCTGTGACTTAACAAGTGTGAGATTGTTATTTGCCATGCTAAAAGAAATATATGTATGTTTTAATGAGACTACTTGCAATATATATATAACGTATTTTATGTGTTTTTATCATTATTTAAAATATACATAAAAGCCTGTGTGGACCAGTGTTATTGAATATTGCCTTTCAACTAATAGCAGTACACAAGCAGATACTATGAAATTTTTCTGGTTTTCTTTTGTGTTTGAAGAACAACATCTGAGTGATCCAAATACTTTCTTGTGGCTAAAAAATAGATTGAAAATAATAAAACCAATTTAGACACTTTTTTAAAAAGTTAAACAAACAGAATGGTCACTTGCCATAATTATTTAACATTGAAAAATAAAAACAAAACCAAAAAACAAATCCCGCCAAAAAAAACCCAAACAAAACAATAAGTAAATAAATAATTAAAATTAAAATTTAAAAAATATGTTCTCTGGGGTTGAAAAGAGTAAAGCAAGAAAAAGTAGGCCATAAGTAATACTGGCAAGTATTGCCACAATACCAAAAGGAATCATTTAACAGTTCAAAATTAATTTCTAAACTTTAAATCACATCTTGTTGTCAGGCAAATTGAAAATTTTGAAAGATTAATGTGAAAAACTTACTAGTATGTAGAAAACAATTTCTTTTCGAATTTCTAAGAGATGTTATTTTCTATCTTAGATGGAAATATAATTTTTATATTTTCTCAGCACTGACCCAACCTTCATTATTATACAGTTTACATGTTATTAGAAAAATATTGTGAAAGTTAGGATGTATTTTATCATTCCGTCTTCAGCTTCGCTGACTTATTTACAAAAATTTAAGTGATAATGTGACAGAATGCTTGGCAGATACAACCTTCCATATTTACAGTCTGGGGATAAAATTCTTTCCATGTTCACAGGCACAGATGTATAGAGCACAAACTGGTCTTCATTTGTGTCTGTCATAAAGTAAGACAGTAGGATAACCTCCTTTCCCCTTCTTCCAGTAGAAATCTATTTTTAGAGTCTAAAGGCAGTGCCTTTTGGGGCTTGAAGGAAAGGTGTTCAGGGCACCAGTATTGAAGTTTTGTATAACATATCCAAAACCAAGTTTGAGGTAGATTTCTTAGTCCTTTTCTGTGTGACTATAAAAATCAAATGCAGCACAGAGCATATAGAAACAGTTTTGGAAGGAAGGAGAGATAGTGAGTTTAATCTCTGTTGTTATTTTAACTAATAATGTGTAATCTGAATGAAATGACACCACACTAAATGCATTAGTAGCATTTAAATATACTACTTGTCCTATGCATGTTCTACAGTTTTTGCTGTCAGATAAATATGGCTTTTCATTCATTCTCTGAAAGATACTTTTATGCTTTAATTTCTGCTCTCCAATAAAATTTCTTCATATATTGTTCTCATATAAATCTGTAATATTATTAAGAGCTAGAGAAAAATAAAAAGCTGGTTTAATTCCCCTCTCCCCAGTAAAATATCTTCACATATTGTTTTCATAGGAATGTGCCATTTTATTAAGGGCCAATGAAAAAAAAATCTGCTATTATTTCCCAAGGCAGTGTTCAGGATTTCATGAAAATTTCAGTTGAGATACTACATAATACTTCTCAAGTATAGCTCAAATACTAATTAATATATTTCTGCCAAAGCCATGTGAGCATATTGAGTAAATATTATTTTCTCTTTCTCATATATGCGGAAATTGAGGTGCAAGAAGGTTAAATGGCATGTGTAATGCACAGTCAAAACATTTAAGTCAAATCATTGCAACATATTTCCAAACATTCCTTTGATGCTCCAGAGAAAATATTTGTAAATGAAAATGCCTCTTGTTACTGAGTCCTCTTCCTATGATAGTCACTACCCGCAACTATAAAAGATCTCCAGGGGAAAAGATTAATTAGGTTTCAATTATGCTACAGAAAAATGTACTTTACATACTTACATTGTGAAAAGCATTGTGGTGTTTCTCTAATGTGTTTAAAAATTCAAAAATATTTTTAAAAGCCACTTAAAAAGTCAAGCCAAACTCAAGCTAATGGAACATGGTGTTGTCCTTGAAAGTGATGTATTGTCTACTCTTCTGGGCCTTGCTGTATGACATTACACAGATATTGTCTGAATTTTCTGTGAATCATTATTGAAATTTTTCTAGGAGATTAATCAGACCAGTTGATAGATGTATAGGATTATTTCTGCAGCTTTGCATGGCTTTTAAAAAGGAACAAACTTGCAAACTTGAAACATTAGGAAAGCACCCTCAATTCTTTTTGGTTCTAGATACAAAGTTTCTTGTTTGTCTCAACATTTTATTAGCACTTGCATTTTCTCACAAACATCTGATATTTCAGTCTTTTTCTCAGGAGAAAATGGGACTTCTAGGCATTTCAAATATATATTGTTAGCTAGTACAATATAATTTTATGACATTAAAGCAAAGCTACAGAAAGGGGGGTTTTGTTTTTATGGTAGGGTTTCAGTTTATCAGCATTATTTTTAAAAAAAATAAGTGTTTGGAGATTAGTTTGAAATACCTTCTCTTAAGTCTTCTCTTAAGTAAAACCACATGTGAAACATGAGCAAACAGAAAAATTTTAAAGATTAGCTTAAAGAAAAGTTGACTATTCTAGTTGAGTAATATAGCATTGTGATTACATTTGTGTGGATATTTATTCTATTTATCACTGAAGAATGCACCCAGAGTTTACAAGACTGACTTAGCATTTACATTTTAATCTGGTCTTTTTCAAACTTCTGCACCGGGCCTGGCTGATCTGTGTATAAAAGTATTTATCCCAGAAAACTGATTGTTCCCAACAAACCCCCCTTTATTTATCTGTTCTTGTTGTGACTTGAAGCTTTTCTCCTTCAACTATTTCGTGTCTGTATTATTCATCTTACCTACGGACTCACATCAAGCTTTTCCTGTTCATCTGATATGCCTGACATTATTGGAATCTTAAATTATTGTTCAGGTGACAGCGCTGAAGTTCAAAACCTTTCAATCTCTTAGAGGGGTCAACACACTGGTATGTAAAACCATTGCATAGACATTGAGTGTTTTTGATTTGTTTTAAGTAGGTCTCTAATCTCTTCAGATAATGAGTGTGCATTTGTCACAGAAATTTGTTTCCAGCCTAGATCACAAGATGTTAGACAAGAATTTTGTTCTGTCATAAAGAAGAGAAAGACATTTATTATGCCTTTATTAAATCATAAGCTTGTTTACTTTAATAGTCAGCAGTAAATGTCTGGTTCATTTCCAAGCAGTACAAAATTCTAGACAGAGCAACTTTAATCATTAATAGAAACAATACATTCCCTTTTTTAAAAAAGGCTGTGTAAATTTTGTTATTGATAACCACATCCCAAAGGGGGCTGAGTAATCTAAAGGCCAGCTGAGACAAGTAAGTAAAAGATTACAAGGAACAGTTGTATGAAACAAACACTCCCTGAAAGAGAGGCAGGTTGCTGTGGATATTTGGGACCTTTTGGTTGTGCAGGTTATTACCTGGAGCTCTAGTACAGAGCTCAACCAATTTAAATGGAGCTTTGTGAAAGCTCTCTAAGATCTTAAAAAAATGAGGTACACTAAAACTCCTGGAATGAATATACTGCAGAATATTCAGTGAAAAACACTTCACCAGTGGCAGCACTAAAGATTCATTGCAGCTCCTCCAATTTTACAAAAATACAAGAAAACAGAACAGAATAGAGTGGAGTGGAATGGAATAGGATAGGATAGGATAGGATAGGATAGGATAGGATAGGATAGAATATTTCAGCTGGAAGAGATGTGCAGCAATTATCTCATCCAACTGCCTGGCCACTTCAGGCATATGTGAAGTACAATCATTTGCATTTTTTTAAAAAAATGCTCCCCACCCTCCCCAGTAAAAAATCCAGCTAAGATTGATGCTACTCTTAACAGTACTGGACAGCTCTGTGTCCTTAGCACAAAGGACTATTTATTTTTATTACAGCAATTTGGAAATTTCCTATTAATTGCTAGGAAAGCTCACCTTTGTATTCCTGTTAAACTCTGTAACTCTTCCCCCTCCAGGAAATGTAGTTCACCCTTCCTGCCCCATCACCCTGAGTGTACAGTCCACCACTGCCAGAATGACAAATGACACTTCCAAATGACAAATCCCCAAATTGCATGGTGTCTGGTTCACTCTTTTAACCACTAGAAAGTTTTCTGGATGTTCTGTAGAATTTTAGCATGTATGAATGCTGTACAAAATTAAGATGATAAAAAGCATTCTGTTACAAAGTTAAATTCTGTTACCAGAATATAGTGTTCGCAGGCTGGCTGCATGCACTCCTGTACATGAAGGTTAGCCTTGGTAGCCAGCACGCTGGCTCTGCCTCCCTGCACCAGCAGGGTTACTCACCTACTTCTCCTGAAAAAGCCAGGAACTGAGAACCGGTTCTGCCTTTTGTTATCTGGAGTCAGGGAGAACAAAGTAACACAACTTTTTATCTTAAAGCTGCCATGTCTATACTTACTATGTCCTCTCCCTTCCAAATGATGTTACCTTTTCTTATCATTTCTTATCATCCAGGCTACTTAAGGCACTTGTACAGTAAGAAAAAGACCTGACAACAGGATAGGATGTATTGAGAGTCTGTTTATATACAGTTATTGTACATTTATTATCTATTACTGCAAAGAATTTTAAAAATTCACTTATAGTTGTAAATTTAAATATTTAAAACCTTGAAGCTCTTAAGTAAAATCATAGAAAAGTTTTGGTCTTGTTTTAGCCAGAAAACATTCAAGAAAATTGCTTTGTAGTGTCTGTCTATTTTCCCATTGCTTTAAGGCCAGAATGAGTGTTCGTGTCTCTGTAATTTAGATTTTATGCCAAAGTGTTTGGACTAGTGCATTGGAATTGAGCGCACAGAATAGTATATATTTTGTGGAAACGGGACAGCTCAGAAACTACAGATCAAAGGAAGATGTTCTTCCTTATCTTAAATATGAACCTGGCATTCGGAAATTGAAAATTAAAAAGAGGGAAGGAGAAATCTGGGGATGAGCTTAGTTATATCAGGTTATTGTTACAATATTTTTAATACTTCATTCAGGTCAGCAGAATCCTCTCCTGTTGCAAAAGACCTTCCTCAAAGCCAAATGTCATAAAAATTCTGTGCAAAACAAAGACAGGTGTTCAGTCCATCTGCTTTAGGTATCTAATTTAAGGTGTATGTGTAAGTTAGTCTCACTAAGCTCTCTCCATAGTCAGTGGAGAGGGAGACTGCTCCAGGAGCTGATTCAAGCACTCGTGCTCTACGCTGTACGGTGGCACAGCCTGTCTCTTTCCACTGGCTGCCTGCAGAACTTGGCTCCCGATTTAGAAACCTAAAGTTAAATGCATAAATTAGATGTTGCAAACACCAAAGAGAATACTTCATGATTTAGTTCATATCCATGTTGTATATGTATATGTTTTAGCCTTTTACTTATGCCTGACATAAAGGTAACTGTGGCAATTTAGAGTTCATTTTGTCATTAATGTTTTGTGTATAGAAAAAGGTGTGTCATTACAGAACATTTTTCAAATACTAGATGCCTTTATATATGATGTCTTTCTACTGTGCTAACAAAATAAGAAGCAAACCAAGGATCACTGAGCTACAGTTGATATTTAATAACACAGAAAGAGGAAATACACATATTTTTAAAGGGTCTAGTAGAGTTAATATGAGTTTCTTTGACAGATTGCGTTACCCAGCAAGTTATTTTGTTCCAGATCATACTGGCAAATTATGCTGAACCATCTGATAAGGAAATTTTCATTTAAATGTTCCAGGGATAAAATCATCACCTTTCCTAGGGAAAATTTTTGTCAAAAGTACTGTATTACAGTCCTGGCTGATCTTTATTTACTTAGAGCATCGTATAGATTATTTTAACATTGGAAATATTTTTAAATATTCTTAGAAATACATTTTAAAACCACAGCTTGTGCTTCTGTCCCTCAGTTACCCAGGCTGTGTGACATCAGGGACACTACCTTGATAAATTACTGATGGCATGATGATTATGGAAATGGTCATTGACTGATCATCAGTCACAATTTATTTCAAATCAATGTCCACAGTTTGCAGCATAAATCAAAGTTTTATCAAAAACTCTCTGGTATGGCATAGGTCTTCCTAGAAAACTTCTTCTGAAGAGCATTATAGCCTTGTTAGGCATCATCTGCTGTGCATGAATGGCAACATTGAAAGACCACATGGCCTCAGGCAGTCCACAGTAGTTAGAAGATCACTGGGCTAACATATACTCATAGGAAAACTATTGGCAAAACTCATTAATTTCAGAACCAGCAAACGTGCCAAATGCAAAATCTCTCTCTGGACACAGAGAATCTCTTCTTATTTTTTTCCTATCCAATTGGCAATACATGATAGTGTATGAATCTAATTTACTATTAAATTGCAAGTAAATTGTTGCTGAATCATGACATAATGGTCTTTTATATCTCTCAAACAATTTCTGTAGCAGAAAATATAGTTTGTACATTTTTGCGGAGACGATGTAGTGTTTCATTATTTCTTTCCAACACATTTAATAATTGTAGTAATTTTAGGTAAGTGAAGCCCAAGTAAATGACTCTCAGTGGTATTATTGCTTACTATTTTTCTAATTTCTAGTTTGTCTTTACCATTTGCAAAGGATTATCTACATATGAAACAATGAATAAATACCACAGGTAAAGATTTTCTTTAAAATGGGGGGAGGGGGGACGTACAGCCTCATTTTCTTCCTATTTGTCACTTGAATTCAGCTGCTCTGGACCCTCTCCAGCTGATCTTGAGAATTAGCTTTGGAGAAAAACCTTATTTTATTTTAAGGAAGAAGATGCTATCTCACTTTAACGGGTATCAAAATTCCTTTCCCTTTAGCAGTTTGTACTAATAAAAAGGTACAAAAGATTTCCAGAAAACACACAAGAGATAAGGTTGCTACTCTGCTAGGAACTTCTCCAGCTGCGCAGCAAGACGTGACATCTTTCCTATATATTTACTATAAGATAATGTGGCAGACAACAGATGGGCAAAAGAAAGAACTAATTAAGAGGAACATATATATAATGGAATCAAGTAGCAAAGAAATTTTTTAAATTGTCATAAATCCATTAGTGGAAATATGAATAGGTAATAGTTTTCCTGAATGTCAGTCTTATTGACAAACGATTTCGCAGTCAGTTTAAACCACTTTCATATGCTTTGTGTTTATTATAAATGAAAAATAATTTCAGTAATTTCTTTAAATTTTGCTTAATAGTGCTAGTTACTTCAAACTTATTACAAATACAGAAAACAAGATTTTCTTTATTACAATTTTTTAAATACAAAGAAAGAACAAATATAATCAAGCATATACAATTTTCTTACAGCAAAGAGCTATAAGGAGCTTATTCATCCTCTTTCCCCACAAAATACTGGTATTTTGTCTTAAGTAATGAACTATCTTTTCATACATAGCTTCAGTTTTGGTCTGTATAGCTAACATTTCTACACAGTTGATAGGAAAATTTTGGAATTATGACTTCCTTATTTAAACTAATTTGTCTTCAGATTTCCCTGAATATAAAGTACAAACTTTAATTAAAATATCTTGTTTGGAAATCTTCTGGGGGTGTAGCTCTTTTCTGAAAAACTCATTATAATCTTTCTGTGTAGTTAGAGGTTTGGAACAGAAGAATAAATCAAGGGGGGGGGGGTAGATTCTATTCCTCATGTATGCTCTCACGTTGTTTTGAAACCTCCTTTGACTCCATGACTAACCTGCTATCTGACACTGGGGAAGAAAGGCAGTGAAACAGTTCATTGTAGTGTTCAGCAATATAAACAGTCATGAGCTATCTGACTCATTATATTGGGCACAGAAAATCTATAATCATCAAAAATTATATATATACAATACTAAGTTTTGCCTCTTTGGAGGTTTCTGAGAACATGTGAGAACAAATTTGAGAACAGACTATGGAGTGAAAACTTCTGTTTGGTTTTGGGTTTTTTTGTCTGAAACTCAATTATGTGTCTCATTTTCTATGGAGAAACCCAAAATACCAGGAAAAACTGGTATTTTTACTTAGGAAAAACTGTTGCATAAAGATCCACTAGCACAAGTTGAAATCAGGGAATTGAAAAGTGATGCCAATCAGAAAGGAAAATGCTTTAAGAGTAAGATAAAATCCCTATTCATTTCAAGGTCTGATTGGAGTTTTACTACACTTTAATAATGACGCTCTTATGGATCTCAAAATGGTTCCTTTTCCTTCCAACTTGCTAGAAAATGTCTCTCCTCCTTCTGGATGAAGAACTGGCCATTCTGAGCTATGCATCTATTATCCTTGTGTTGGATTACTGAAACTCACTGTATCGGAAGCTTAGTGTGTAGTCACAGACAGATACAGAAGATATTTGAGCACTTTCTGCGTTGCATCTGTGCACATAAAACCTATGTTTATGTCCTCTACTGGCTTTCAGTAAGCTTCCGATGCCAGTCTGAGGCTTTGATCTTCAAAGTAATCTTCAAAGCAATTAATGGATTAATTCTTAGCTAAATTATGAGAATTAATTTTGATGTACATAACCCCATTCTTGTTGCTCTCCTGTAAAACAAAACAGATTATTAAATCCAAAATGAGAATAAAAGGTCCACAATCAAGGGGATCTGTGTATAGAAAGAGCAAAAATCTGGGTAACTGCAGATGTGTCTAGAGCTTTATGAACATCTTTGAAAAGACATTTCCATCATAAACACAGTTGTGATATCATGACAGCTCTTTTCACCTAATAAATCCCTGCCAAAAAGAAAAGAAAGGAAATTAAGAAGTCTTTAAGGGACTGGAGGAAATTCTGGAGGCTCTTTGCAATCCACTAGGGACTTGGTTGTCACTATTCATTTCATGTAGAAGGAACTCAAATATTTCAGTAAGGGTAGCTGTCTTTAAAAGAGATGACTTACAATTTTATCACTAATATAGTATCAGTCACAATAAATATTGACTGAGACTTAAATTACAACCCATTATTCTTCCATGAAAGGGGAAAATGTTAATTAGATATTATAAAGAGCATGTCCTTTACAAAGTAAGCAATAATAGTTTTTTCCCAAAGCAAAAAGTGTGTATAATCCTACCATTGGATGCATCCCTTTTAATTTGCATATGCCTTACTCGGGGCTGATAGTGTATTGTTTACTGGCATTAAAAAAGAAAGCCAAGAGAAGAAAGAAGGAAGAGAAAGAAGAAAGTCCTTCATCACAGAATGAGGAGACAAAAATTTGGCTACTGGCACAGTGTTTCTGGCTTCATAATCACAGCCAGCAAAAGAAACAAAGAACCTTGCCATCTTCCTGTAAATATGACTACCATGACTCAAAAATAGAATTTTAGAAGAGAAGACTCCATAGAAATAGGTGACTTACTGGAAGAGTTTTACCTTCCTGTTCTGAGCTGTTGATCTCCTAGACAAGTACAGTGCAGCCTTTGCTTAGTCAAAATCCGGTCCCCTGTCATTGTGTGGTCTGGTGCACACATCTTATAGGACAGTTATGCAGTGAATGTGCATTCTGTCACATAATGAGAAATTAAATGTAAGATGGTTGTGAAAAAACACGTGGCCCTCTCATTGCCTGTGGTTAGAAGACCTTAGGAAGGAGGATGTCCAAGAATGGGTTGCGGAGCAGACTGTTCTGGCATGTCAAATGCAGTATGCAGTATGCAGACAATAGCATGGGCACTCCTCTCCTAAAGGGCTTGTTCTAGTGTTTTGAGTGAGCCAAAGAGGTGAACTGAGTGAAAAATGAACATTTTTGATAATTAAATATGCCTATTTAAGTCTTGCTAGAGACCTTTTGTTGACCTGAATGAAACATGAATTAGGTCTTGAAAAATGAATTTCACCTGGAAGTAACCAGTGGTTTCCTGCATTCTGGCCAGTCTCCATCAAGCTACTCAGAAATCAAGCAGCTGCACTTTATTAGTACGTTCAGTCTGGTATTCCAACTAGACCCAGGAAAAACTTTTCAGCTGTGCAGTCCAGGGGTAATCATAGATAGATGATTCAAGCAGAGACTATATAGAGATTTTTAGGCATAATGTCATAAAGAAGAAAAAAAAGTATTCTTATTTTTGCGAAGTGTGCAAAACCATGAGATATATAGTCTTCTTTGACGGCCTCTATATTAATGTTTTTGTTGAGATCAGGACGTGTGCTTTTGAATTAGATCTCCTGATCAGTCCCACCAGCTGTTCAGATTTGGTTCATATTCAGTAGCTATTCAGAATGCATGAAATGCGTTCAGATGAAGCTAGAAGATGCACCAAAATGCGCCTGAGGCACCCCTACTGTAATGAACATTCAGTCCATGGAACTAGTCTGCCACTAGTCCTGAGAACTGCCTCTTCCATGAAATGCCTAATGCAGACATTAGGACCTGAGCACCAACAGTCTGACTTTGCAGTTTTCCTTCTGTTGGGCTGCTTTAATTGCTGATGATACAACATAGCCTTTGAAAACAGCTGAAGCAATGCCCCCTTCATACATACGGTAGGTTTCTTTGGCTGCTATGAAGTGCCTCCTACATCAGTGAGCACAACGTCTACTTCCCTGGATCAAGTTTCTGCCATGTGCCTTTCATCCATCACGCGGTCCAAAACAAACATCGGGAAAGATGTCTAGAAAAGAAGAGTGTGTGAGTCAAGCAGTGCACAGAATGTTCCAACACAAGTAGGAAGCATAATGTTCCCTATCCAAGATAGAGAGTCATTTTGTAAAATTGAGTAAAACTTGGGTAAAATGTTTGATCCCATTTGCTATGAGCCTAAAGCATGGCACTGTGAAGGAGAATGTCTTTCTTTTCTTTTTTGCTTAATCCGGATTTTTTCACCAGTACTGTCATTCTGCTGCCACCTGTGAATCCTGAAGCTATCACAGAAATGAATCATCTGTGCAATACAACAATGTCTGATCAGTTATCACAATGGGAGTTAAAATCTTCCATTGACTTTGGAGTCTTTGCAATGTCACTTACATTGCTCTTCTGCCAATATAAATAGAAGAACTGAAACAATATAAGAAATTAAATAAAAAAGGACAGCTGAAGTGCTGAACATGCACCCAGAAATCCAAAAATTAGTGTGTACTAGTTATAATATATACTACATATCATAGCAATTACCAACATCAATAGATTAGATATTACATGTTACATGATAACCATTTATTAGTAGTACATATATTTATATTTTTATAATAGATAGATGTACTGTGTTTTTCTCATGCAAATTCTGTAACATCCCAAACCAGTAGCCAACTAAATAAATGATAGGTAGCTAGAGATACAAGTGGATTTAAGAATATTACAGAGGTTTACAAACCTTGATATTTGTCAGAGAATTCCATTTGGTAAAAAAGTAAAGAATTGATGCAGTTGAAAAGGTGGTACATGAGATAATTCTCAAATGAGACATTATAGCATGTGTTTATACGTAAAAAAGCAAACAGCCACCAGAAGTCATGCTGTAGCATACTGTCCTCAATGGGCATTACAAGTTACATAGGTATTTTTAGGTACTTGCATGGGTTTACAGTTGGTACAGATATCTGAATTTCACCTGGTTGATTATGAGCAATCATTCACGACCAGCATTCAGACCAGCCCTGTCACCCACTTACCTGCATGATTAGCAGCAGCAACAACAGCCAGTCTCAAATTTCAGGAGTAATAAACAGCAACTCAAACTCCCACACAGAAAATTGGGAAAATTAAAATAGTCTTTCTGTTGCTCAGTCAGCTAATTTTCTCTCCTTGCAAATATGAATCAGATGGCTTAGCCAAGAGTACTTTATTGAAAGGGGAAACAAAAAGAACAGCAGGCAAACACTGCAACATACAATATCTAATTACTCCATCCCCACCGTGGAACCATAACTGTTTACTGTTCTGTTTGGTTTCTTGGTGAAGCAAGTGCTAGGCCAGCTGGCCGCTTCCTACCTCCTGCAGTAAAACCTCACTCACAGTTTGCAATTCTCAAGTTTCATGGCTTGGTCCCCTATCCAGCTGGGTAGCGAGACCCTATCCAAGATGCTGATGATCCTGCTAGCCTCACTGTTTTAGCTTGCTAACAGATTTTGTTAACTCCTTTTTGCTCTTTAAAAAAAAAAAGAAGCATAAGGATCAACACACATTCCCTATCACTAACTTGCAGGGGACTTCCTGAACAGCCTCTCCTGTCCAGCCTTTTCACCATGTCTTTTGTCTTCCAAGGTTGCAAACAGCTACTCACAGGCACACTAAGGCTGAGTTGTTCAAGCCATTGACACAGTTACAAGACCCTTGCAAGATGAAAATAGCTGGGTTTATTGTTCTGCCTAAAAAAATATGGTGGTTGAAATATGCTTTTCAGTTTACATTAGAATAGTAAAGCAACTTAAGATACAGATGTCAAAGTTTATGGTTATACTGCTCATCAAAACATATTTCCAGTCTAGAGAACCCAGTAACAATCCATGTTTAATGCTCAAATATGAATATTAAACTATATAAGAATCATTACACTGAAATCTTAATAACCTAAAACAGGTTCCTGGTATTTTCAAAGGAGGAAACTATGTGCCAAATTCCAGTAGCGAGTGTTGTCCCTTTCACGAAATATTCACAGCAAATCTAGCAGCTTATTCAGAGGACATCTGAATGAAGAAGAAGCACCATTTGCTGTCACTTCATATTGTAGCGTAGCCTTTCCTGGTTGCATACCATTTTAAAATTGCAGACTCATGCAGCCCTCTACTTTTTTTCAAGAGTGTTGTGGTTTAACCCCAGCCAGCAACTAAGCACCATGCAGCTGCTCACTCACTCCCCCCCCCCCGCAGTGGGATGGGGGAGAAAATCGGGAAAAGAAGCAAAACCCGTGGGTTGAGATAAGAACGGTTTAATAGAACAGAAAAGAAGAAACTAATAATGGTAATGATAACACTAATAAAGTGACAGCAATAATGATAAAAGGATTGGAATATACAAATGATGCGCAGTGCAATTTCTCACCACCCGCCAATCGACACCCAGTTAGTCCCCGAGCAGCAATTTCTCCCCCTCCCCCCAATTTATACACTAGATGGGACGTCCCATGGTATGGAATACTCCATTGGCCAGTTTGGGTCAGGTGCCCTGGCTGTGTCCTCTCCCAACTTCTTGTGACCCTCCAGTTTTCTCGCTGGCTGGGCATGAGAAGCTGAAAAATCCTTGACTACTGAGCAACAAGTGAAAACATCAGTGTGTTATCAACATTCTTCTCATACTGAACTCAAAACATAGCACTGTACCAGCTACTAGGAAGACAGTTAACTATATCCCAGCTGAAACTAGGACAAAGAGGATGCATATATGCATAATCAGCAGTATACTTTGCTCCACATGCAAGGTTTGAACAACTGCCTATAGTATATTAAAAAGTCTTTTAAGTAAAGTGGCTTTCCAAAACAAAAATTCTTCATGTGACTATTAAACTACAGTCTGCTAGTTTCACTATTTTAAAGATAATGTCTGTGATTGATTTGGGCATGATGCCACTGCTTAATTTACTTTGGCTTGATTTTTCTTCACCCTTCTTCTGGCTGCTCTGGCAAAAGAAAGTATTTAACACAGCAGTTACCCCTTTGGAAGGGAAAGATAAACTGAATTCTCAAGAATGCATTTTTAGTCCACTTTAGAAAGTGTTGCATGACTATACTGCATTTCTTCAGCCGCTGATAATGAGAAACAGGCAATTCAATGGCAAATACAACTGAGGGATTTGCAGTAGCCGGAGCTTTGTGAAACACCTATGATTGTAAATGGATATTGAGATACTGTGGTTTACGGGATTATAACTGTATTCATTTAGCTTGTTAGTATTTTAGTATTTTATCAGGCTTCTAAGTTTTTATAACGTTTTTAGTATTTTATAATGTTTGCAGATACAAGGGTCCTACAAATCCTCATGTAAAATTCATAATATAATGATTTCTATGATGCAGCAATACCTTCTAGGTCTTTTTATCAGAAAATTATAGTTAGACTTTTACAAAGGAGCCTTTTTGTTTTCACATCATTTTCAAGTTGTCATGCTGGACATTATGTATGTATGAGTGTCTTTGCTTTTCAGCTGACTTCAGAGATTTAAATAACATTTGGGGATTCATGTGCCTATGACTTCCTCTGTAAGATAGATACACTTATATACAAACAAAACATATTTTGAACAGCGTCATTAGTATTCACTTGCCCTTAGTTCAATACTTAAAGTTTTTAAAAATTAATACACAGCTCATTCAAAAGATTGTGAGATAAAGTACCTACTAAATATATCGCAAATATCATTGTTGCCATTTGTGATTGTCAGATTTGAATTTGCCAGTGCAAAAAGCACTTGATAATGTACCACATTTTTTTCAGGGTAGGTTGTAAACAAAACCTTGCTAATACTATTGTGATCATATGTGTCAAATAAAACCTTTTCCACCCTCCAAGAATAATAGTTTAATAGTCTTTAGAGCCATATAATTTTGTCCAGAGCTATTAGTGGCACTTTATGTCATACAGTCATCAAATGCATTTCTATGAAAGAGAAAAGAATAAATATTTCATGGCTACAGCTTTTGAAGAACACTCTGTCTTTCAATCTTGGGCCAGTCTTTCAACATATGTGCCAATCAGAAGTCTTTAGCAGATGCAAAATGCATCTTGTCTCCTTGTCAGCGAAGAATGTAAAGATCGCAGGATGTATCTGAAATATTCATCACATAGGCAAAAATCTGAGCATTGTGAAGAGCTGCTGAGCCCTGTAATCACAACTTACCCATTTGTTATTACCTCCACATCATTGGCCCTAAAATAGTGAAGAGTGTGGCTAGTCACAATATTTTGGGTACATAATATATCTTGACAATCAGTGATCGTATTTAACATTATGACCTTACACCTTTTATCTTACTACTTCCTTCACTTTGGACATGATATTGAGATACCTCTGAGTGAAATCATGCCTACATCACTTTCTAGTTAAAAGCTTTTAAAGTTATCTCCACTCATAATTAATTTTTGCTAAATAACTGTCTGCTTCCAATGTGTCTCTGGAAGAAGAATATTGCTGATGTCTACTGTATTCCAACCTTCATTCAAGGGCTAAAGTAGGATTGCTGCAAACTGTTAGAGTAGATCATACATGGTGTCTTCCTGTTATTCTAGCTCTCAGCTAAATCCAAGTCCGATATAATCAACCGTAACTCCAGTGTAGTTGCATCTAGTCAAATCAAATCTACTTTTGGCCTGTTACTGTGTGAGAGGGTTTATGTGCACCATGCCCTTTGAATGAACCTATGACCTTCTGTTGCAATCTGGGCTAGCCACTCCATCACTGGGCACTGCTGGAAGCTATTAAATCTTGTGTTGCTTTATCTCAGTTAAATGTGGTTAAGTGAAAGGACATTATTTTAACTGGCTGCTGTGTCAATGGAATTTTGTAAAGCACTAGCTCACAGCATTTCAGCTCTAGTACTGTGCTCTGAAAAGTCAGGGAAATTGAAGCTTTAGAAAGAATTAAACCTTTGATTAAATGCATTAGTTTTTCAAAAAGAAAAGAAAGGTGAATTCTCTTTCTGTACTCCAAGTTCTACACTTTAAATGGTATGTTTAATATCTTTTTTTAGGTCTATTCACATTCTTTAGAAAATGAAATTTCTTCATAGAGGCGAAAGCAATGCATTTTTAACAAAAACATCGTTCATTCCATTGTATTAGTGATTTATCATTACTAATACAATGATACAGAAACATGGAAAATTGGAAATAAATGTAGAAAGAATGCTGAAACATGTTTATTTAATGAAAACTACCCATGAAAAATGAGCCACTGAGATCATGGATATGGGAAAATTATGTACATGTGGAAAATGTGACACATTCAAATTTCTAAATCTACATTTTCCTAAATACAGATTTATCAGCTGAAGTCAGTAAATCTTCTCACATTTTTCTAGCATCTAAAAGCAAGAAACCATGGAGGTACAAAAGTATTTCATGAACATGGCAAAGACAGGTCTTAAGCTTGTTTCATGGCATATCTGTTTGTCTGCAGGTAACATGCATATACAGTGCCTGATCATTTCTAAACTTTCAGGGAGCATTTTTAGCACTAGTGATTATTTCATTTAATTGACAATTGGAAGATCTGAAATACTTGATTAAAAATGGCTATGTAGTGATGCAGATGGGAAGAAGAAAAGGCATTTTCTTCATAAAAGCTATTAACTTTGCCAGCTGGGAAAGAAGGGACTTGAAAAACAGTAAGGAGAAATAATTGCCTGGGAAGGTGTGGTACAGAAAATGTGAGATGCAGAGGCTGGTTATGAGGAGTCTTGGCATGATCAGAAAGGTACCAAAAGCTCTATTAAATGTCTAGACTGTATGTATCAAGCAGAAAAAATCTGAGTGTAGAGAAATGTAGGATCTAGGGAAGATGTTGATTTGAAGCAGATTTTGCTGATTACAGAATTTATGAATTTTAACTGGAGTTTAAAGAAACTGACTCTGGAAGAAGGCATGTGTGGCAGGAGCAATTTTCTGCAAGGACTTTCAGACAAGATTTTCCTGTAGGCAAGTGTGAATTTCTGTTGTGGCAGGAGAAAGTGAAGGGGCAGGACAGTGAGGAAGTGGGGAGTAAAAGTCACCCCGAGAGAAGGAACTGAAACGTATCTGTAACTCATTACCTACCCTGCGTCAATGCCCTCAGTTGGTCCATGCAACCCATCCATTCTCCCTGCACAAGCCTTCCCCTTTGCTGCATTCAAAAGCCTCTCTTAAATCCCTCAGCTGCCAGCACATATCGGAAGCAGTAGATTTCTGTGCCACTCAGTCTCATTGGGCATAATGCCCAACCTGCCAAAGCAACGCTCTGTGCTAACTTCTAGCAATTTATGGTTTTACTGCTTTCCTGCTATGATAATTTTTCTTCATGATATTTGAAAAACCATAGCAGTCATTTCTGACTGTAACCCTAATATGCAATCAAACAAAAAAAACCCCTGCGCTAGGTTAACTGAAGCTACATGGTGTAACTCATTTATTGGAAATGCATGTTGAATTTAAATGAGGTGAATAGCTTTGCTAATATCTGATCTTCTAATATCTAAAACTCTTTTTAAAAACTGCTTCTGTTGAACCCAGTGAACAAGAGATTGGAGTTTGTTTGTTAGGAAGCAAAAAGCACTACTTGTGAGGCTCTTTTCCTTTATGGAAAATAGGAAGGACACTTAAAAGATAACTGAACGTTGCTAACTATACATGCGTTAAATTTTGTGCTTATAAAAAAGTCTCAGATGATCCCTTTAGTCTTCCATCAGTAGTCCATGAATGCCTGAGTGCACAATTTATTAATACAAGGGAGAAATGGTAAAGTGATTCAGTATTTTCCTTATTGATTTAACAAGGAGTGACACTAATCAGCAGTTCATTAAATCTTTTAACACCAGAAAAAATAACTATTTTCTTTCTATTTTGATCTGAGAGGAGTGGTTCTTGATCACTGCATATTGCCCTTGATCTCTGGCAACTAGGAATCCAGTCACTGTACTTTCCTTCCAGTTATTTTTTTGCTTGGCTGCCTAAATGAAGTTATATTCATCTGTACGCATTCTGTCTGTCCGTCCACCTGTCAGTCTAGCCTCAAAGTAGAGAATGGTCTCTTGCACTTAGGAGTGTCCACACGTGGGAGTACTTCAGTGAGCCTAATGCACTGTAAACTTGCGCTTTACGTTACTAATGGTAACTTCACTGTGTGGATAATCCTGGTATCTGTTCTGCCTCTGGGAGCCTCTAGATCACTGAAGGCTTTCTCAAACGTAGAACTGACTGACTCCTACAGAAGTGAGATCATCCATATCCTGTAAGTCTATATAAGCATTTTGATTTCAGGATATTAAGAATTAATCCATTTTATTTTTTGCAAATGAAATGTTCTGAGGAAAAAAAAAAAAAAAAGAAGTAAGAAATAGTGCAGGCAGCCTAAAATACTATTTTAGCCATTTCATTTAATGCGTCAGTTTACTTGTTTAAAAAATTGACATTTCTTTAGGCCAGTCAACATAAAGGCCTACTATTAGGACTGTACAGACTGAATTTTTCTTCTTCCAAGTCCATACTTGTGTCAGCTTTTCTGTCCACACTGAATTAGATGCAATGATACTGTCCAAGCAAAATCATATTTTCTTCAGCTACTGTAAGAGTATTGGAACTCTTATTCAGCATCTGTTGTTATTAATCACAGAAAGGCAAAGTTAAAAGGGATCTCAGGAGGCCATCTAGTCCATCCCTATTGTCCAAAACAAAATCAGCCATATCCTTGTCATTCTTGATAGATATCTTCATAGTTGACCTCCAATACTGCAAACTCCATAATCTTCCTGCGCAGTCTGTTCATAATCCTTTCCAATAGAATTTCTTTTTTCCTGATGCCTGGACAAAACCTTTCTTAGTGCAATTTAACTGCATTATCTCTGGTTGTATTCATCATATGATATGAAGAATAGGGTTTCTTTGCTTCTGTTTGCAACAGCTTTTTCTATTTATAAAACCCCTCTTCAGCACCCCCCCCCCCTTTTTTTTGCTAAATAATCCCAATCTTTTCAATCTTTTCTCATAGATCATATTTTCTAGATCAGTTTTTGTATTCTAAAGTATTTCCAAACAGATCCCTTTGCTTGGTGTACAGCACTCAAAACTGAACACATGATCTTGCTTGCGCTGTCGCTGATTCTGCAAAGAACATAAGGAGAATGCCCACTGTCTTGTCAGTTGTACTGTTGTTCATATATCCCAGTTCTGTCATTTGCCTTTTTCACAGTGTAAGGCTGTTGACATATTCATTGCTAACTCATCACTTTCCACTTTAGCCCCAAGATCCTTTTCTGAATAATTACTGCCTAATTAATTGATCCTTTTCCATACTTGTGCAGTCAGGTATACCTGCCTGTCTGTAATACTTTTCACCTGTCCCTATTGCAAAGTCAACCTTTCTTTTCCAGACCACTCTTCAATCTGTAAGACACATAACTGAATTTTAATCCTGCTCCCCAAGATATTTACAGTCTCTCCAGCTTTGTGGTGTCTGCAAATTTAATAAGTGTACCTTCTTTTCCATTATTGAACAGTGTTGGACTTAGGATAGAGAGATTGAAACTAAGTAGACCAGACTATTCTTTTTTTCCTTATTAAAAATAGCAATCCATTTGCTCTTTTTCAGTCCTCCAGCATCTCATCTGTCCTCCATAATTTTTCAAAGACCACTAAGCCTTCTGAGTCTATTTTAATCAGCTAAGTCCCCTAAGATGAATGAAGTTTATCAGCACAGATGATCTGAGAATATCTATGTTATTTAAGCACTATGTAACCTTTCCTCTTTCTATTACAGAGTGAGATCTTATCCCTTTTTGCTGGTATTAATTGTGTCTGCTTGCAGTTGATCTTTTTGTGAAAGCTAATGCAAAAGAGGTATTAAATTGTTTTCACTATATTATGAGTCTATAGATTACCCTCTTTGTTGAGTAGCAAACCAACATTTTCCTTGGTTTTCCTTTACATAAATGTAAATTCCTAATATGCAATTTGCCAGACTAAGCAAGAGCTGTCAATCTATATGCAAATGCAGAACAGGAAGAGACCTTCTGAGTTACCAGTTCCAGGCAACCAAAGGCAATGGCATCCTGTAGTCATTTCAGGGAGTCATCCAACTGGTATCTGAAAGTCATTAAATTACTTGCTCCTACTCTTCTTGTTGAAAGGTTGTTTCAAAGCCTGATGACTGATAGACAGAACCTTCTTCTAAGTTTCAGTCAAAATTTGCTCCTGACTACATCATACTGGTGGCTCATAACTGCCCTGTGTTTGATTCGTTCATCCAGAATTTCCTTTTCTGAGGCTGCCAGATTATGGCAGAAATTTTTGTTCTACCACCTAAGTAAATTTAGCCCAAGACTTTTGTTTTAAAGGCACTCTCCTCTGCAGTATTAACAGTGAATATTCAACAGCTGTTGTATTAAAAGTTTAACTTTTAACAGCAGATCAATATTAATGAATGAAACATCATAACATTTTGAACTAACTTGATTTTTTTGTGTGTGGATTTCAGAAATACAGATCTCCTCTACACAGTCTTTTGTGGGCCAAATTCTTAGCTGGCTTTCATCAGTGGTATGCTTCTTAAAATCATGATTTACACTAATTCTTAATCTAACCTTAAGAGCACGTTCGCCAAAAAATACAATTACTTCTAACATAGGAAGTTCAGACCTAGTTTATTGACAGAGAAGCTTGTACTCTTCACAGACACTGGAGATGAAGATATGCACTGAAAAGAAGCCTACTGCTGCTAACAGAGCACTTTGCAATTGTTATCAAGAGCTTCATAGTTTCACAGATTAGTAGACTTGGGCACCTCAGTAAAGAACAGAAGAGAGCACTCTTACAAAAACATTTCAAAAAGTATGCTTCATTCATAGCAAATAAGGTCCAAGCTGGCATGCAGGCTTTAAAGTCCCATACTGTTTCATACCAAAGAAATGGCTAAATGATACTATTATCTGCAGTAGAAATTAAATTGACCTATGTTAGCAATTTGTTGGCTGCTGGGATGAAACAGCATTATTTGTTCTAATATTTTCTTTTAACAGCTAAGAAGTCATTTGCAAAATAGTATTCTTTCCCAGGATATGGGTTGCTACAAATTGGAGCGCAGTAACACATGTGCAAGTATAGAAATAACAATCCTCTCAAAGGATCTTTTTCTGAGATATTGTGAGAACTGTGAAATTACACACATACTAAATGTTCATTTACTTCCACATTCTGAGCTCCTTCTACCCTGTGACTCTGCTGTGGCTTAGGAAGGCATCCCTCCAGCCTCCTTCCCCAGCTCTGTTCAGGTACACTAGTTTGCAGTGGAGGGGCAGAACGCTGCCTTGAACTGGAGACAGATGCCCGCCACGGGGATAGCAAAGAGCGTCCAAGCAGGGTTGTAAGAGGCCCTGGGGAGCTCCGTGAGATGCCTTCAGTGACATTTTTTTCCTGTTCCAGAGATGGCAAGTTATGTTACCTTCTGAGGAGGGAAGGCCAAAGCCAGGCTTTTCTTTTCTGTTTAGACAGCAGCAAAGCAGAAGAAATTAAATTGCAGCTGACTTAAGATTGCAGGGAAACCTCCTTTACTATATTTCAGGTCATTATATGTGCAAATGGAACCATAAATCTAACTGAAGTAATTCCAGATAAAAGCAAAATTAAAAGATGAATTTGAAAATCTAGAGACTGTTCCTACTTCTCATTTTTTAAATCAGGTGGTCTAGAGTTCCATTCAGCTTCAGCTCAGTGCATGTGCACAGTGCCAATAAAAATAAAAGTGATAATTTGTAAAAGGCACTTGCTATAAAGAAATACTGTGCATGAATGAATAATGTTTATAAAACTGTAGTAACTCAGCCAATTCAAAACAGATTTACAACACAGAAAGTCAGGAACATTTCTAACTTATGTGCCAAATTATGGAATTTTTTTTTTTTTTTTTTTTTTTTTTTTTTACTTTTTCTGGGTGGAAATCTAGAAGTACCAAAAGACTGACCCAAAGTTTCTAGCTGTCCTGGTTTTGTCTGGGATAGAGATAATTTTCTTTCTAGTAGCTGGTATAGCATTATGTCTTGGATTCAGTACGAGGAGAATGTTGATAACACACTGATGTTTTCAGTTGTTGCTAAGTAGTGTTTAGACTAAGTCAAGGATTTTTCAGCTTCTCATGCCCAGCCAGCAAGAAGGCTGGAGGAGCACAAGAAGTTGGGAGGGGACACAGCCAGGGCAGCTGACCCAAGCTGGCCACAGCAATATTCCACATACCATGTGACATTGTGTCTAGTATATAAACTGGGGGGAGTTGGCCTGGGGGACAGATAGCTGCTCGGGAACGAACTGAGCATCAGTCAGCGAGTGGTGAGCAATTGCATTGTGCATCACTTCTTTTGTATATTCCAATTCTTTTATTAGTATTGTCATTTTATTATTGTTATTATTATCATTATTAGTTTCTTCCTTTCTGTTCTGTTAAACTGTTCTTATGTCAACCCACCAGTTTTACCTTTTTCCTTCTGATTCTCTCCCCCATCCCACTGGGTGGGGGGAGGTGAGCTGTTGCGTGGTGCTTAGTTGCTGGCTGGGGTTAAACCACGACACTAGGTATAACAAAAACACATTTCTCCCCTCAGTTCTGCACTCTTAAAAATATCCCAGCTGAGTAAGACAATACTGCTTTTTTGACAACAAAAAAAATTGTGTGCTTTGTCACAAATGTTTGGAATTTCCTGAAGAACTTTTCTTTGACACAACAAAAGGTACAAATCAGTTGTTCAAAACCGTCACAAACATAAGCATTGTATCTCCCTTCAATTCACTTTCAAAAGGTAGGACATAATTGGAATTTTTAAGATCTAGCAAGCTTTTGTTTTCTTCCTGAGATTTTGAGGAAATGATTGTCTCAGAATCAAGGTTGCAGAGAAAGGCAAAGGTTAGAAGCTTCAGTGCAATGCACTTCTCACCTTAGTCTGAAAATAGACTGTAATGACAAAAAAGCAAATGTGTCAATTAACTAATTGTAATATTAATAACAAACAGGCCACCTCCAACTCTATCTAATAACACTAATTGCAAATGACTGTTTAAAATTTCTCTTTGTGTGAAAGTGTTTTGTTCCTAAAGCTGCTGTTTTAACAAGGTGCCATCTAATTTTTTAATTATTTAGTTTTGTCATTAGTCAGATAGGTTCAAAAATACTTCTCAGTTCTGAGTATTAGTCAAACAATTAAACTGCATAGAAAAATAAATGGTATTCGTAAATTAATAAATAATTAATATCTTACAGTTATGCATTTTTCATTTGCTCATTATTATGATGCCAAAAAAACATATTTTGCAAGAAACTTTAAATCCTTTAAAAATTGCTTATAAAGAAATATGTTTATGTTTGCAAAAGTACAGATCTAAGCAAGTACTTTGAGGGAACATTTACTTAAGTTGCAAATTCCGAGTTTAATCATAAAGATTAAGAGGAAAACGACTGGCCTGGCTGAATGGGGAGCTTTTGCTAGGAGTCAAGAAAAAAAGGAGAGTTTATCATCTCTGGAGGAAAGGGCAGGCAACTTGGGACGAGTACAGGGATCTTGTTAGATCATACAGAGAGAAAATTAGAAAGGCAAAAGCTCAGCTAGAACTAAATCTGGCCACTATTGTAAGGGACAACAAAAAATGTTTTTACACACATGTTAACAGTAAAAAGAATCCCAAGGAGAATATCTTTCCTTTAATAGATACAGAAGGGAACGTAGCAACCAGTGATGAGGAAAAGGCCAAGGTACTTAATGCCTTCTTTGCCTCAGTCTTTAATAGTGAGTCCAGTCATCCTCAGGGTACTCCACCCCTTGAGCTGGAAGGTAAGGATGAAGAGCAGAACATACCCCCCTTAATCCAGGAGGAATTAGTTAGGGACCTGCTACGCCATCTGGACACTCAGAAATCTATGGGACCTGATGGGATCCATCCAAGAGTACTGAGGGAACTGGCAGAGGTCCTTGCCAAGCCACTCTCCATCATCTATCAGCAATCCTGGTCAATGGGGGAGGTCCCAGAGGACTGGAGGTTTGCCAGTGTGACTCCCATTTATAAGAAGGGTTGGAGGGAGGATCCGGGGAACTACGGGCCTGTCAGCCTGACCTTGGTACCAGGGAAGATTATGGAACTGTTTGTCTTGAGAGCACTCACATGGCAAGTCCAGGATAAGAAGGGGATCGGGCCCAGTCAGCATGGGTTTACGAAAGGCAGGTCCTGCTTGACCAACCTGATCTCCTTCTATGACTGGGTGACCCGCCTAGTGGATGAGGGAAAGGCTGTGGATGTTATCTTCCTTGACTTCAGCAAGGCCTTTGACACTGTCTCTCATGGCATACTCCTTGAGAAACTGGCATCTCATGGCTTGGATAAGTGTACTCTTCACTGGGTGAAAAACTGGCTGGATGGACGAGCCCAGAGGGTTGTGGTGAATGGGGTGAAATCCAGTTGGTGGTGGGTCACAAGTGGTGTTCCTCAGGGCTCAGTGTTGGGCCCTGTTCTGTTTAATATCTTTATCGATGATTTGGATGAGGGGATTGAATGCACCCTCAGCAAGTTCGCAGATGACACCAAGTTGGGAGGGAGGGTTGATCTGCTCGAGGGTAGGGAGGCTCTACAGAGGGATCTGGACAGGCTGGATCGATGGGCTGAGGCCATTTGTATGAGGTTCAACAAGGCCAAGTGCCAGGTCCTGCATTTGGGTCACAGCAACCCCATGCAGTGCTACAGGCTTGGGGAAGAGCGTCTGGAAAGCTGCCCAGCAGAGAAAGACCTGGGTGTGCTGGTTGACAGCCGGCTGAATATGAGCCAGCAGTGTGCCCAGGTGGCCAAGAAGGCCAACGGCATCCTGGCCTGTATCAGAAATAGTGTGGCCAGCAGGAGCAGGGAGGTGATTGTTCCCCTGTACTCGGCACTGGTGAGGCTGCACCTCAAGTACTGTGTTCAGTTTTGGGCCCCTCACTACAAGAAAGACACTGAGGTGCTGGAGCATGTTCAGAGAAGGGCAACCAAGTTGGTGAGGGGTCTGGAGCACAAGTCTTGTGAGGAGCGGCTGAGGGAGCTGGGCTGTTTAGTCTAGAAAAGAGGAGGCTGAGGGGAGACCTTATAGCTCTCTAAACTACCTAAAACGGGGTTGTAGTGAGGTGGGTGCTGGTCTCTTCTGTCAGGTGGCTGGAGATAGGACAAGAGGAAATGGCCTCAAGTTGAGGCAAGGGAGATTTAGGTTAGATATTAGGAAAAATTTTTTTACTGAGAGGGTTGTCAGACATTGGAGCAGGCTGCCCAGGGAAGTGGTTGAGTCACCATCCCTGGAGGTATTCAAAAAGCGAGTGGACGGAGTACTTCAGGACATGGTTTAGTGGGCATGGTTGATGGTTGGACTCGATGATCTTGAAGGTCTTTTCCAACCTAAATGGTTCTATGATTCTATGATAAGAAAATATGGACCTTTCATCATTTGTTTCTTAGTTACAAACATTTGGTAATTAAATGTTTCATTTGATAAATACAAGGTGGGGGAAGAGGGTTAGTAAAACACTTTAGACTGACTTGCTAGTCAGAGCTGTGTAAGTTACCTGGAGAAAGCGATGATGGTATTTCTGGTCAAGTATTTCTGATGCAATCTTTTACTTACAAGCAAAGTGATCCAGAATACAGTGGATTAAGCTAAAGAAGATACTTCTTCTTTCCCAGCTCCAAGCCTTTTTCAGCAGTTTTTCAAACCAAAAGCTTTTTCTGTATTCTTCTCAAAATCCCTCTGTCCGTACTTCTGCCAGTTGAAGGCATCAGGGTGGTTAAAGTCTCCCATGAGGACCAGTGCCTGTGAATGTGAGGCTTCTTCCAGTTGTTTGAAGAACTCATCTACTTCCTCTTCCTGATCAGGAGGTCTGTAGCAGATACCAACTACAAGAGCAGACCATGTAGGTCTGCCGACTAATCTTCACCCATCAGCTCTCTTCTGACTCCTGACCCATCCCAGGGCAGAGTTTCGTGCATTCCAGCTGCTCTCCATCACAGAGATGGCAACTCTCGCTCCTCGCCTTCCCATCGTGCCCTTCCTGAAGAGTCTGTATCCCTCCACTGCAGCACTCCGGTCATGTGAGCCATCCCACCATGTCTTTGCAATCCCAGTGAGGTGATAGCCCTGTAGCTGCAGGCTGACTTCTAACTCCTGATTGTTCCCAATGCTGCACGCATCAGTGTATGAGCATTACAGAGGAGCATTACACACACCCAAGTGTGCCAGTTCCCCAGACAGGGTTGAGAGGTTTCCCCATAAAGCTGTTCTGCAGGCACTTCTTTCTCTACTCATTGTTCATTGCTGGTTCAGACAGGTATAAAAACTTCAATAAAAGCACGCAATTATCCTTAATTTATCATACTACTGAAAGGTGTATCTGTCCTCACCTTTCTTTTTTCCAAGTTGCATATTTGAGAGTAAGCATCCAAATTCATCCTGAAAATTTCCAACTAAATGCTCTGTTTAATTCTGTTTAGGACAAAATTACTTCCACACGTAGGTCTTTCTCACCTCAGCTACATTCTGCTAGCTCATGCTATATTATAGTTCTGAAAATAAGTAACAGTAAAACTCCCTCTGAGTGGGTAAGTGTATGTCCAAACTGAAAATTCACACTGCACCCTTAATGATTTTCCAAATGTGGGAGGATACAGTGTCATTAATGTATGTAAAGAAGAGCTCCTGCCACACCAGGAGAAGGTTCAGTATGTTCCATAGCAATCACCCAGCAGATGCTACTTTAATGTACAAACTCCCAGGCGTTGCAGGAGAGCATTCTCCTGACACCAGCACACTGCCCTGACTGCCTTTCTTCTGCTCTTACAGAATTCAAGGCTCCAACTGCTTTTATCCTTCACAGTCCAACATAGGCCATCCTCTGGTTCAACTTTCTGAAATGTGGTTCCAGAGGAAGAAGCATCCACCACCCATATTCTGTACGTGGATCCTACAGTTAGCTAGCAAAATGTAATGGTTTGAACTAGGAAGGCTGTATTTAATTTTTGTTTGTTTTGATTATAATTGGAACAAGATCTAAACAGCATTAATTTCTCATGTATGGCTGCAAGGCACTGCTGGAGGGAACACATCTAGTTTAGTATTTGGTATGGCTAGTTGAAGAGCAATCTGGTCAGTTAGAGATTAGTCAGGAAAATGCCAAGGCCCAAGCATGGCAGAACATAAGCTGCAGGGGTAGATGTACCTTCAGGGATGAACAGAGCACAGAGGACCAAAGTGTTTAAGTCTGACAAAACTTCTTCATCTTGGAGCTAGTAACTGCTAAGCCTATTTTTCAAGCTTTACGTGTAATAAACCATATATTAATTACCTCTGTTATTCTGCTCTGGCAATCCAGGTAAAGCGATAAGTGTTTCGTGACAATTTTAGCTATCTTCATCATTTTATTTTTGAGTTCATGACTTCTTGGTTTTAATACTGTTAATACAAGAACCAAATGCCTCATCAGGACAGATCTGCTTCCTGTAACCCCCAAAGGGAGCTATTACAAGAAGCAATGTCCTTGGACAATTTCTGAATTAAAAAACCCCAAACCATCAGCATGAAAACTGTAGTTGAAAGAACATCTGTTTTCAAGGACTTCCTCAGTCATGCTGTTTCCTTTGCAAGGTAAGCTGGTGTATTCTGACTCCCTAGGTTGTGGTACTGCAACATTAGGAAAACCCTTTGTGGTGGGCATCTGTTCAGTTGTAGTTCATACACCTGAAAGATATTCTAATCTCCAGAAAGGAACTCATCAAGTAATTACTCCTTCACAATTTGACTGGGAATGAATTAATTTAATATAGTTGCCACTACCTTTTTTCGTTATTATAACTTGCTCCCAGCAATTCTGGCCATAAGATATGTTAATATTTATATTTCTAAATAAGAAGTATTCACTATTTGGAAAATAGTGAGGAAGTTGGTTTTATTCAGATTTACTGTAAGGAGTTAAAACCAGTATGTTTTTCAAACTGTAATGATTACCATAGTTTATTCACCAAGTGTAAAGTACTTAGGATTGAATCTAAGCACAAAATATTATTAATTATTAAATACAAGATTTAAAAATGCCAGGGAAATTGTGGTAGTTTTAAAATGTTGAGGTTACCAACATAACTGGGGAAAAAAAAATATTGCTACAAAATACAGAATTAAAGTGCAGTCCCATTACCTGCTACAATATGCTGCAGGAGTTCCCTACAGCATTTCCTTCCTATGGTTATTGCTTTAGGCTTGCCCTTCCCATGAAGATCTGAGAGCAATGAGGTTTCAAATAAAAAGAAAAATTAATTCCCTGCTTTTAATTGGTAAACTTATGTCAACACAACATGAAAAGGAATTAGTAAGTAGTCCAAAATGCTCTATGATACTTACTCTATTCAATTACATATTTTTCATAGCTGGTGTCTTTTGTTAAGTTAGGAATATGTACATCAGATTAATTAACCCGACTAAGGTTCACATGTTATACATGCCAGTTTCATAAACTGAGTTTCACAGGTTTTAAATTAACATATGTTCTACACAGTGTGTTTTAATGTATATAGTCTACTGTGACAATCCATATGCAGCCTCTATGTCAAAAAATATAAGGTAAACCATTTTAGCATTCATATTGTTCTAGTAAGCTTATTATTTTCAATTCTTGCTTCATTCACCAAGACAATCCTGTTCTGTTTTATTGCAGGGGCCTTTTTGTTTTGTTTTCTTGTTTCATATTTGACATTCCTCTCAGGAACTGACTTATGCTGAATGTGTTTTGCAATGATAGAGAGATTGCTCCCTTGAGCCAACACAAATGAAATCTGAAAACTAGAAATATATGGAAGAACTATCCAAAAGTACTTTGATTAGTCAGCATGCCGAATATTCTTCGAATACCTTACAGCACATTCTCTTACAGTCTACTGCAATAAACTGGGCTTGAATGGTTTATGTTTAGTCTGTAGTTTTTCTGCTGCCTACCAACAGTAGTGCATGAAGTTCTATATTATTTCATGTTGTAAGCATAATGTAACATGACACATCCTAATGTTAAAGACATGCAGTAATAACAAGCTACTGCAATACAGACAGGGAAACCTCCTACATGGATATAATCCGACAGATGCAGGCTTACTCTGCCCAGTCTTAAATCGATGGGACGTGAGCCAACTATAGTCAGGAAACCACATAAATGTGTTGGTACGGAGATTTCAGCAGCAGTTCGGGAGCTGCAAATCGGAACCAGCTTTTGTCTATCAGGATGGGGGTGAGGCAAATCAAACTTAGCTCTGTAAACATGTTGCTGTCATTACTGTGTCTACATGTAGTTATTTTCATTACTTGCATGCAGTCCACATTTTTTGTTCATGTTTATTTCCTCATTCCATGGTTTAAATCAGATACCTGATGAAAATATCTACAACTCTATATAGTGATTTCACTTTAACTTTCTATTTTAAAGTCTATGAAGGCTTGTAAATTACTTTCTGTAAAATGAATGCAAAACAGTGAACTTCTTTCCAACATTGTCATAATGTTAGCTTCCTCTTTGCATCATCTCTAGGACAGTAAGGAATCAAAAAAATGAGTAATATGCCAAGTGACATCCTCCATAAATACATTCTAAAATATTCACAATAAGAAATACTACTTTGAAAGTTACAGTATGGACAAAATTGTAACCATTTTTCCATGCATGTTTTTCTTCTATTTTTTTATATGTCTGTCTACAATTGTAATATAAATAAGAGAATTGGGAAATATTTCTATGGAATTCCTTGTAAAAAGCTGTGCAGGCTAACATATTACCCTCTCATAAGAAAGGTTAGTGAATATGACTTCTTAAAATCCCATTTTGTTCACCTGCAGCATATGTTAGTGGAATTTTCCTTACAGTAAAATGTCATGTTAGCAATTCTTGCTGGCTATTTACTACTTTTAATTTGTCTCACTTACCTCTCTGCCAACTATTTCAAAAAGGAGCTCAAACCAACATATCCTTGTGGCCCTAATACTTTCTCCTCTACCTCTCCTTCACTCTTTCACCTCTATCAAAGGCTCTCTTGTATCCTTTAAAGACACCGCTTGTCCCAGTAATTTCATGTACTGTTGCCATCTAACATTACTTAGACCCAGCTGTACCTTTTCCTCTCTCTTCAGTTTCTTTTTCTTTCTCTTCTGCACATTATAATAATGGTCTCAGCAAAAGCAAAGTAAAATCTCAGCTACTTTTGTCAGGGTCTTCTGTCTTACAATGTCCTTTTGACTCTTCCTTTTACACTCTTACCTTTTGTCAGTGCATCACTCAATTCTTCACCCTTCTCTCAGAGGAGCCACTTTGTACCTTTTCCCCCTCTCATTACTTGTGTCACTCTGTTTTACTGCCAAAGATTCACAAACCTTACTTTTCCATTCATTTACCTTTGGCTAATTCTGCATTTTCCTGCCCTATTTTTCTATCCTCCTTAAATTGCCAAAAGCCCAACTCTTCCTCTTTGATCCAGTCGTTCATTCTCTGCCTCCACAGATGTAAACACCACTCTAATATCCTTCCCACTCACTCAGGTTTATAATCTGGCTCTCAGCCGTAACTCTGCCCTCACTTTGAGATAAGACTCCTGAACAGATTCCAGTCTTTCAGGGACAAAGTCTTCCATTAATGGACAGATGATATATAAGCAAGAGAGTTACACATTACCAACTGGCAGGTGATAAACCCCTCGAAAATATAGCAAACTAGATTTGCAAAGGCAGCTCTTTCTGGTTCCCAGCTGCTGCTGAGTTCCTCATTCAGTGGTAGTTTGTCACCCTTGCTGATTGCTGGGACATTGTCTCCATGAGTGACAGAGGTTCCCCCAAAAAACTTGGTCTATCTCTTTTTCCCCATTTTGACCACAGGCTGCAAGCTGACTAAGAGAATAGCCCCTGTATTTTTTCCTCCTCTCTGTAAAAGTATGTAAGAAATTCCAGTTTCTGATACTCTTCCACTCATTTCACAGAAAATTTAGAAGCCAGGTTTTGGTACTAAGTTCACTGGTCTATAATTAAATTAATTGGGTTAAAGCAAATTGAATTTAAGTGCAGCAAAGAACAAGCATGGATAAGAGGAGAACAATGCTCATAGATGTTCTCTTTGCAGAATTGCAGATTCTGCAACCAAAACTATTTGCAGACAATTCTTTGCAGAATATTGGCTGCAGATAGAGGCCAGTTGGATTCAGTGGGATCTTTGAAAGAGCATATAGCATTCTTTAATGTAGAAATTCTTTAACCCTGAATATTCACCTTATTTTTAACCTGCTCAGCTGTTTTAGAATAGCTTTTTAACGTTTGTTTTCTTTTCCTAGTGTGCTCTTATATATGTATAGGTATGTATTCTGAGATTATCAAGTCAGTTGAAATAAAATACTAATTATGTTGGGACACAGCCGCACTATATGTATGATAGACAGATATTTGAAATTTTTTTCACCTGTAGAAAACTCCCAGTGTAATAAAGTATCTGTAGACTGAACACATTTCTTAGAAATAAATAAATAAATAAATAAATAAAAATCAATCCCATCCATTCCAACTGTGGCTTAGAGAGAAATTTTGCAAAGTTCTGAAAGTTCCTTTTAACACCATGGCTCTCCCGGTTGTGTTGCTTAGATTCCCCACAATCATGCTCTCATTTACAGGCCTGACATGACTGATTTCACCAGAAAAGTTATCCATTATTGGATGACAGGAGATAAACCCATCAAAAGGTGTAAGAAACAAATAAGAACTTACTTGAAGAGTGGCACTATCCTATTTCTGTCAAGAAGTGTGAGCAAATAGCCAAGAGTTTATCATATTTACAAAAAGGAAGACTATTTGGAAGTAGATTTTTTTCTTCTTCTTCTTTTAAGGTTGTCTCTTTAATCTAGAGCTGCAGCAGTGGATTTGATTTTCTATAAATGGTATGTTTTATCAGGAATACGGTAAAGCATTTTACTAAGTTATCTGCCTCACATCAGTGACTAGAAGACTGGAAATTCTTTTTGCCCTTAGTTTCCAATAACACGTCAGTATTTGCAGTCACAAATAGATGGTGGCTTCACTCTTCTTCCCCCTCCCCTGCAAGACAACAGGTATATAAACATATGTATATAACCATATATAAAGCACGTATATACATTAGACAAATTATTTACTTTGTCTTCTTTTTTCAGTGTGTGTTTTATTATATGTTCTAAACATTTTTGCATATATATACTATAGGAGTAATTCAGTTTAAATGTACAGGATAGTATCGCATCTACTAAAAGCAGTTTCAGAAGTAACAGCTAAATAAAGATGTAGATAATTTTTAAGGTTTCTCTTTGTTACATTCACTTTAAAATACTCTGATAGTTTTTTTATCCAGACAGTTCCAAACATATTTTATTACCTGTTTAATATTCCCCCCAAGATTTTGTTTCTCTGTAAGTAAAAGGGGCTCAACACCCTCACCCGCCAAACAAAGCAAGTCTTCTTTACCAGCAGTTACATTGTGCTTATCATAGAACAATTTTCTCGTTCTATACTTGGGATTCATATACCTTGCCTCGATCTAGTGACAAGCCTATCAGTATATTTGTTGTTAAATCATTATGTTCCTGATGCCTATTTTGGACCACATTCTCATGTTCCTCATACATCAGCTTTAAATGAGAGTTATTCAGGAGTACTATCAGCAGTTTTTCTGTCCCTATGTACGGCTGGAGAACCAGATGAAGCCTGGGATTTGGGGCTTTAAAGGACTCCCACTGTATTTGTAGCATACCTGTAGTTATTCTCTTCACACTGAAGAACGAGTGGTGGTGGTGTAGTCTCTGATATTCAAGCCATTCTTTGTAGGCAAGATATATAACTGAATGGCCTTCAGCTTAAGAATGTGGCTTTAGAAAGTCTATATGCTTCTGCGACATATCCTTCGCAGAATTTTGATCATTTTTGTTAATCACTGAATTCCACTGTTTCTTTCTGTTTGTATAGACTTTAGTGTCCTCTGGGGGAGGGAATATATACATAAAATTATATAAAATAATCTTTACGGGCCCTTCTAAGTCTGCCAGCTGAGACAGACAAAGTAAAAACCATAACTAGAAAAGTGGGAAGACTGTATTTCTGTGCTTCACCTCAAGTATCTGTGAAAAAGCTGGCACAGAAGAGCACTACCTCTAGGATCTCTGTAATCAAGCACTACTTCTAGGATCTCTGTAATCAGTGTTACGTTTGTAGAAGCTCACAGGTTTCTTACTAAAACAATTCAGAAGTCTCTACTGTTGGGGTCTGAGTTAGAGTAGATTATATTTGAGGAATCAGTAGTAAGAGATACAGATGTTGTGGGTCAACCTCTGCTAGTGGTTCAGGTGGTGGTTTCAGTGAAAGCTGTGTTCAGTTTGTGCTGGGAGGTGCTACCTGTTGGATCCCAGCTTGAGAAGATGTAGCCTTGCTGAATATTGATCACTGCACTGAAACTAGGAATATCACAGCTTGCAGAAAATTACAAATAATGTGGACACTAAACATTTGCTCTATCTGGAACTCTCAGTTCTAAACTGATGATATTTTTCTATATGAATGTACTGACTATCAGTATCTGACATAAGAAATTAGTAATTTCTGACCACATTCTCCTTCTGGATGGAGTAGGTGGTTCAATATCAATATCACCAAGACGTAATTGCTAGTGTAGTCTACTGAAACTAGTGAAAAAGGATGATATTTTCAGCTACTAACCATGTTCTTTCTCTCCCTCCCTTTCTCTCTATGGCTCATTCACAAAAAGATCAAATTTTCAGTCTTCCTATCTTGATATATTCTGTAAGAATTTAAATGTAATAAAATTGTAATTGCTGAATCCTTCACGTGTTCATAAGAAGCATATTTTAGAAGTTGAATATACCTACAGCAAGGTTGCTTAAGAAAATGGAGTGCAATTTATTGTAAAGGGCCTGTATTTGCTGCCTCCACTCAACTTGTTTAGAAGTAGCACTTCTGTTCTGAAATACCAGGAAGGAATTATACTGCTTGATAGGTACCTGTAATGCAGTTATCTTACAAAACCAACTAATACAGTAAGTTACAAAGCACCAAAGTCTTGAAGAGATTGGATTAGTAAATCACCTTATTCAGAAAAAAATTTCTCACTGGCTTCCAAAAGACGGTAAACTATACTTCTGTATAACACTTACATATTATATGTATGTTTATATAGTGCCTATAATGTTACATATATATATAACTATATATAATACAACATAATGTTTGGTGGGTTAGGAAAAAAATGTATAGCTGTGAGGGACAGGTCTGATTAAATCCTGAAGCCATATGTTGGTACACAGAAAGGTAATGTTTATGGAGAAATTAAACATTATCAAAACTAATTTTCGTGCTCTTCATGGTAACTGTAATACGGATGAAAAAAATTTAAAAAAAAAAGAAGGGAAAACTTTCCTGCAAAATAGGTATCTTTCTTTCAAGTTACTTGTGTAGGAGACGTCTGGACAGCAACATGAAGTGTTTAATGACATGTGCTTGAACATCAAAAGCATAAAAGAGTAATTGGAGTCCTTATGCAAATTTTTAAAGATTCTTTTCCTTCTCTGTCTCCCATCTTTCTATAGTCTTTCTATCTCTCAGTGATCATGGTTTTACTCCACTCTTTGTTACGTTGTGTGCCACAAGGACTTCAGATGATTCCTTATGCACTTGAAGTTTCAAACAGTATTTTATTTTACAGACAGAAAAAAAAGTGGGGAAAAATATAAACAAATATACATAAATGTCATCATTGTATTTGTTCCGTTTATTCTGATCTCTTTGTCTATTCAACAAGTAGAATGCATATCAAAGTAGATTTGATTCCTGTTTGCTAAATAATATCTTCTGAATTATTGTAGGAAAAAACCTAATTTTTCCCTAAGGACTAACTATTGACTAATTTTGCTATGTCTATATGCAGTTCTTATCAGGAAGGCAGGAGGTCTTCAAAGATGCATAGGGCTTTTTTTGTGTGTAACTGAATAATTAACAGACACAGAGAGATACACACATATACATATACCATCTTTTTACAAAAGAAAAAAACAAAGTCAAAATTGAAAAGGGACATAGTTAGCCTTAAATTCTGTTGCTGTCTGGATAAGGTCTGACAGGAGGAGACAGTGCCTATCTATTTGACATTAAAAGTGAAGAGGTGAGAATAACTCCCCACCCAATCCCATCAGTTACCTGAAGATGAATGAGAATTCCTTCCTGCAGCGCCATTCAATTTATAGCAATGGTAGATTTCATTGAAACAATAACAGGTTTGAGTAAGTCTACAGAAGTGTGACTTTGTTTGTTGACATCCTTTTATATTTAGTGAGGAATATTCATGTCTGAAGGTATGCATCACTGATTATTGTGTGAATGTATCTGTTGCACAGATACTCACAGAACCCAAGCAGTAATCCCAACGAAATACCATTGTTTTTATTTAATTAACAATTTTTATTAAGTCTTGTAACCATCTTGTAACCAACTTCGTCCCCACAAGGACTTCTGCCTTCTCAAATAAAAATAATTTTGCATTATTTATACATGTGAATGAAGCCGCTGGCCCTGAAGTCCTTTGTATGTGAATGGATTTCTGCAGCCACTTGCCCAGATTTATCCCACAGCTTCTGGATTCTGGCCAGAAATATTCTCCATTCATGAAGGTGCTGAAGATACTTTTTAATAGTACATGTCATAGATTTAGCACAATTTCTACTTCAGTGTTCTGCAATTTGCAATACAAAGCTTGTGATACATATACACATGCATACAGTGACATAAAGGCACTATATACTGTATCCTGATCTTGTGAACCCCACAGACTGTAAATTAAATAATTTAATATTTGAATTTTAGACTGGGCAATATTTTCTTTGGTTAGGACAGCAGTTTTCTGATTAATGTTTTTAATTTTAAGCAATGTCTAATACACACAATAATAAAAGTGACAGTTCAGCTTATAATGAGTTAAGGATGTTTCTGAGAATACACAAGAGGTTTTTAAGAGACTTCCAAAGTTTATGTTTACAGAACAGAAGCCCACAAATTAACCCAAATACATTTTTCTCATCTTTTACTATGTTCACGTATCTCTAGCTTTAATAATCTCAACATTGCATTTATGAATAGTTCTTGCATTTTCAAGGCTGTATTCCAGTTAAAATAGTAAAATAACATTAAAAGAGTAAAATAATATTTGCAATTGACTGCAGTGATAACTACAAGGAAAGTAACACATACAGGATTATTAATGGTACAATTTCATGAAACTTAATAACAAAAATAATATATACTGAAAGAATAATGTAACCCATACAGACAGACCACTTTTTTTTTTTAACTCCCACAACTTCAATGTATCTCAGTGATGCTGCCCTTCATACACAAAATCCAAAGGTCCCCATTTAGACCTGGTTTATACCTTTCTCTACTGACCCGCTTTTCTGGTGCTGGAGAAGGAGCAGGGCTCCTTTTTGCCCTTTCACATTAGTCCTTAACTGATGTGGAGGATCTCTTGTTCTGTGAGGTGGAGCATGGCATTGTCCTCAAGTATTCTTCCCAGCCTCTGTGTCTGTCCAATTCCAGGCGAGTGAGATGAATCTCCTGCAGTGCAAAGTGTCTTAAAACCAGTTGTCCAATAAAATTGTTCTGTTTAATACTGTTAGGTTTACAAATCCAGCTTTTCAGATGTTAGTCCTTCCTCAGCATAGTTCACAGACAATGTCAGGAAACAATAGCCTGTGTCAGCGGAGATTGTACCTTGTGGAAGTAAATGCATTAAATGTAGGGTGAACGGCAGCCTCGATCCCCATGCAGAGGTAAACATAAACACCCACTGTGTTTTTTCTATTTTCCCTGGCTGACCTCCACTGTTGTAGCTGAGCTTTCTTTTTGTGATATTTGCCAGGTTATATAAAAAAGATGTGCCTCCTGGCTGAAATGATGAAACATAAAACCTGTTCTCAGGCTGGGGAAGCCTGATGGATGTGAAACAGCTGGCGGTCTGCGGCTGGGCTCCGAAAGGAAGTCTGAGAGCTGCAATTGGTGCTATGGTTAAAAGTAAAAGATGAATAAATTTTTCTGCTTTAGACTGATGTACAGAAATCTGCACAATGTAAATTTGCTGATTCAGATATTTTTAAGAACATATATAGAGACGATTTATTGGAGTGGAAGATTAGAATCGGGATTTCCTGGTAAATCAAACTGGCATTTAACATACAAAGGGGGCAATATATTAAAAAGAAACTATATAGATATTTTCGCTTTTTAAATATCTGGCATCTTAGGTAGCCTGTGCTGCAAATAACTGAGGTATGCAGCTCTTACCAGAAAAAAAATACAAAGAAAGTTACCGGGAAAGAAAAGGGGTGTGGAGCATGAAACATTTGATATGAAGAAGACAGAAAGTGGAAGTCTGTGATGCAGCCAAGTAGGGGTGAGAGAGAATGAGGAAGAGCCACAAAAGAAAGCAGGGAAGTGCTGTCACTGACAATGGACAGCAGGCACAAAACCCAAGAAAACGCAGCATTTAAATGCCCTAGATACAAAAAACATAGTACTGCCTGTTGGTTTATCTAACAAGAGATATACTATTTTCCTATGAGACTGATTTCATAGAGGAAAAAAAGTGAGAGTATGTTATCAAGGAATGCACTAGAAATTAAAAGCTTAGACAGCTTTAAGAGCAATTAAAATGATTCATGAAGTAAGTGGGGCAGAGGGAAGTAAGTGGGGCAGAGGTAACTTTTTCTAAGGGGGAAAAGTTGGTAAAACAACAAAAACAGAAAAATAGTTGGTGAATCATGGAAGATCATGGAAGAAATAAGGATAAAATTAAATTATGTTAGATTTGTTCTGAGAATATTTCAAAATATTCAGATGGGGAACAGGCAGGTTAGAAATGTAGACTTCTTGACAAATATATTTATCTCACTGGACAGAGAAGACTGTAAAAGAGAGACAGATTAGGTAAAATCAGGGTTCTGCTGAAATCAGTGTCCAAAATCTTCAACAAAGCCAGGATTTCACTCAAAGGACACAAAAGCGTGCAGAAGAATTTATTAGAAAGCAGCAGATAGCATCCTAATGAGCTAATAAAAAGGAGGGAATGGTTTAAAAGTGTAGAGACAGGAAAGAGAATAAACTTGAAGTAGAAATTTCAGAATACTGATCCCAGAGCTCAGAAAAGTTGCCTGTTTTCCTGGTGTTACATAATTACGATTTAACACCAATGAAATTGGTAAATGGAGATTTACAATGATTTTTGTTTCATGTATATACAAAGCTGAATAGGTATTCAGTATATTTAGATAGGTGAGTTCTGCATGTGTGTGTATATTTAGCAAATTTAAGTCAGGGCTGATAGTTAAGTAGGCACTACAATAGACCTCCATTAAAATCACTCATGCCTCAAGTCTTATAGAAATCACTTATGTACAGATTTAGAATACAGTTGCAGAAATCACTTTTTTCAGAATATTCTAAAAAGTAGAACTGTACTATAAAAAGTTAAATACCCTTTAAATATATTATACTTGCTTTTTTTTTTTTGGGTCAGCATAAAATGGCTGGTAAATAGTTGAATATATGTAATCTCTAAAAGTCTCCTAATCTGCAGATACACTGAAGGACCCAGGGATCCTACGTGGAATATATATGAAGCGCAGATATCTGTCTGACATCATGACCTGCAAAATCCCTTTTCAGCCAGGTCAAATCCTGGTGAAATTTCAGCGCTCTAGCATTTTCTGGCTTCATTTTGGATTTATTCATAATAATCTCACCCTTTCAGGTGTGAGAAACTTAACGATCTTCAAACTTGCTCATTCTCCCTGTGTATCTCTTGAAAAGTTTAATCTAGTAGGTAAACTCAGACCTCAAAATGCAGCGAAGCAACTCCATGACTTGTACACTAGTTTCCTGTGGATAACTGAATTTTAATTGATTTGTATCAAAATTCTATCAGGAACTCACCCATTTTCAGACACTGGACACCCAGGAAAGGACCACTCTTGTAAGTGGGACAGACCTTAAAGCATGGCATTGGATTAAGGATTTTCCAACAATATTTCTTCTCTGTGGATTCTATGTGCCATCATGGTACACCTTCTTGAGAGGGCATGAGTAGGGTGTCTTTCTTCTGTCTTGCTGTCTGACTTCATGAGACAGTAAGGAGTGTCTTAGAGAAGCTTTATCTTTCTGTCAAACTGGTTAAAAGTAACCAACAAGTTCAAAAGTTCTTAGGCGGACACTAGAAGTATATAGATGGTACAATCACAAAAAACTAATTCTTTGTAATTTATTTAATCATATTTGTAAGTAAAAAATTCATCCATCATGAAGAAAATAGAAGATTTTTTTTTTTAAATCATGTGGGGTATTTTTGAGCACATTTCTATAATTCCTGTTTTCTTCATGGAAAAAAATCAGAGACCGAATGTCGGCTGCAGCTTGAATGCCCTGTCTGTCCTGTGCCTGTGGTGTTTACAGACATATTTAACTTAGAAGTCTCGCATTTAATTTATAAAAGGAGCTGTAATATGATGTATTCCTAGTTTTCTGGCTTCATAGTTATCATGTAGCGGAAATGATACGGTAACTATTACAGTTCTACAGGTATATTTCAACAATTATCTGAAGTATGGCTTATCTGTGCTTTATACAATGCAGGAAATAATTAAAATCAAAAGGAGGGAAATTCTATGTGTATGTAGAAAATTATCCGTATGTTTCCTTTAGACATTCTTAAACTGACTTGACTAGAAAAACTGTCAGAGTGAATGCTCGTACCCATATTGCGCGCAGTTCCCTTTTAAGTTAGAAAAAAACATGTATTATTTTATAATGCTGGGCAGTTGTAACACCGACTGGAACCGCTTTTAAATACTGTTTTGACCGACTCTGCATGATCGACCTAGGAAAACAAACGCTAGGAAAACAAAAAATGCTGAAAGGTGGGTGCAGCGGGACGACCGTGTTGACTGAAAAGCGAGGCTCTTCCAGCTGTGCTTTCTCCCCCAGCCAGCGCCGCCGCAGCGCAGCCCCGGCCGCTGCCAACCGGCCGCTGCCAACCGGCCGCCGGCGCCGGCCCCTCCGCCGGGCGGCGGGGGCGAGGAGGGGCGGCCGCGCCCCCCGCCGGCGGCTCTCGCGGGCGGCGCCAGACCCGGCCCGCGCCCAGGGGCGGGGCGGCCCCCGGGCGGGGCCGGGCTCGGAGGCGGAGCAGCGGGGGGGGGTGGGGGCCGGCGGCGGCCTCTGCCGGCGGCGGGGTTACGCGGCTGCCCCGCGGCCGCACCCCGGGGGAGGAAAGGGGGGCGACGGGCCCGGCCGCTCGCCCGCGTCAGGGCTCCGGACATCCCCCTGGCTCTTCAAATCCAGGTGTTTTCCCCCGGGAGCGAGGGGCGTCCCGGCCGTGCTCCCCGCGGCCGCCTGTGGCTGTTGCGCCGAGCCCTGGGCCCGCCGCTCGGTGTGGGCGTTCGTTCCCTCAGCGCTGGGCTCTGGTTGCCTCCTTGCGTTGCTCTTCTGAAGTCGTAGGTGCTTGCTTGCGCTTTCCAGTACCGGGTTACCTTTTCCTATCCAAAATTCACGTGAGTGGTGGGGTTTTATAGGTAGGGTTGCTCAGAGTCCCGGGGAGACTTTGGCGACTGCGTTCCTCGGCCCCACGTTTCCCGCCAAGGTTACTGACCACGCGGAAGAGACAGCTGCAGGGAATATCGGCGCAGTTTTGGCAGTGTAGAGCTTGTCGCGTTAAGTCAGAGAACTGATGGGAGGAGGCTTGCTCTGCTACAGCAGGGTATAAACTGGAGAGTCCGAAACGCTCCTTTCAGCTGTAGGTTCCTCGCAGGAGCCCGTCGTGCAGCACGAGGCACCATCCGCAGGGTCACGGGGCTGTCGGTTAAGGGAGTTCGCGTCCTGAAATGTCTCAGGAAGGCTGGAGGGAGGACAGTCCTCGAAGCCCTTCGAGCATTTCTGGAGGGAAATGCTAATAGGTATGCAAAAATACGTAATATGAAGTAGAGCTGAAAATAAGCATGTTCCATCAAAAGAGGCGTAATGATGAGTTGCGTGTGTATAAATTGCAGCCAGTTTAAACACAGAGGAACAGATTGAACTTTGATTGTTGTGAATACAGAACACATTCTCATTTATATTGTTTGATTGAAAATCATTATTACTTTGCCTATAATTGCCATAATTTATCACATTGTTAAGATTTGCCAGTAATATGGTACTATTTGTCTACAGTTCCACTCTAATTGCACATAATTAATTATTCACTTTGCTCAATTGTTAATTGCCTCTAACATAGATTTAAATATAAAAATACCACTTCAAAGAGAATAGAAAAATAATTTGTTAAACTTCTTATATCAGTTAGAATTGTGGTTTCTTAGCGTGAGGAATTGGCAAAAGTATTAAAACGGTAGATCATGACTTCGGAAATGGTGGCAGAGGAATTCCCATGCTCGGTTTCTCTACACTCGAGTGTAGTCCAAGAGCTACGTAACCAGGTAAATTGTAGTGCATGAGGTGACACCTCATAGGAGGAATAAACAAAAAATCTGGTTTAAAATATCAATAATCTTATTCTTAGCTCATTGAAAATACAGTCTTTATTGTCCTGAGGCCGAAGGAGGGCGGGTCCCAACCTTGACACAACAATGCTCGCTAATAAAAAACTGGTTTACAGCACTGTTGGATCCATGGTTTTGCCCTTTCTGGTGAAGAGGTGGTGTGCAGCTGTAGAGAAAGCAAAACACTTAATACTTTTTCAGTGCATCAGGGTGAAGAAATAAGACTTTGTATGATTTAGCTCAAAATTATACCTTTGAATGCAATTTATAACACCATGCTTAGAAAGAACCAAGTAACAGTCTAAGCAGAAGAAAATCATAGCATCAAATATAAATCATTTTCCTGAAATCAGCTATCTCTAAAACTTAGAAGTGTTTCATAATCAGGTGGTTATTATAATCCAACATATACCTGTTATCCTTGGTGCATATGTATGTGCATGTATGTGTACATTTCTAGACCTGCTGTCTGGGATAAGCTTGAGAGTCCAGTCTAGATTTAGTATGCTGTATATCAGTAATTAGTTTGCATTACTAGCATGTCTCGGGTATTACTAAGAAGGACTGTTGCAAGAGAGCTAGTTGACAAAGTTGGGAGGTTATATTAGCTTAAAAATACAAAACCCATGTATATTGTATTTTATAATAATTATTTTGAGACCAATGCTAATTGGAGAAAATAGTTTAATGGACTTATAAATGGATTACAACAAACTGTACCTCAAAGATGATTGCAGCTTGCTTAGGATTCAGAATGCCATCCCATTTTCATTCTCGGTATGAATTGAGATTGTATTGCACAGTACATAAATGATTTTCCTCGGCTTTTTAAAAGGCAGTATGTATTAATATTTTAAACTGAAGTAATTGCTTCTTGTTCAGCAATGGGTTTCATTTATGAGTGTTTATCCCTAGTAAATGGAAAGTATGGTTAATCTAAGTTAAAAATGGATTCTTTAAATAGCTCTAATTACATTCTGTTTATATTTGTATGTTTTAGACACTTAAGATTTAATCGGTAGCAGTTCTAACAAACCATAATGTTTATTAGCTGGTTTTAAATTATTGTTATGGGTGGTAGTTCAATGAGAAAATAAATGATGATTTGTCTACTATAATGCATGGTAAATAAAAGATGGACCGACACGGAAAAGAGAAATTATATATTTTATCATTTGATTTTTATATTGGAAACACAGACAGAATGGAAGAAAACTTGATAAAAGGAAGGGAACAGCTTACATTTCTCATTTCACTTATACAGATTCTTTGTACTTTTGCACGTTTGCTTGTTTGAATCAAAACTTTGGAGTGTTATTGTTCTTTTAACTTTATTTTGCATCAATCATAACTAGAAGTTACTAGATACTGTCACTCTCCTAAACGCTATTAACTGTACACTCCCAACTCATATCTTGTAAACTGGATTTTCAGCAGCCACTGAAATTACTGTTAGCAATTATACAGTATTGAAGGGATCAGGTATAAAATTATTACCAAATCCTCTATTTTATTATCTTGCATAAACACCATGGAGGTAAGGAGATGAGTTCTTAGATAACCAGAATTTTTTTTGCAGTGAACTGTTCACATCAATAAAAAGGCATGGCACAAAGTATATAGTAGAATAAAATGGTAATCTTAAATCCTCCTTTAGCTAGACCTGTCTAGATAATGTGTAAGGACTGACTGAAAGCTAATTATCTTAGGTTGGATATTACATGATATTTAATGACATCACTTCTAAAAAACTATCAAAATATTTTTAAATCAAATACTTTAAAGCACAGTACTTAAAATATATTAAATGTTAAAAGGCAAAAAGAAGTCTCAGTTCTTTTAATTAAGAAGTAATGAATCCAAAATGAAAATGAGTCTCAGTTATATTGGTGTTATATATCTCTAGGTGTTCAGGGTAGAGTTCTGCTGTTCAGGGTAATGCTGCAACCAAAACCTGGTTACTTAAACACATGGAGCCAGATTCCCTGGTTGGCTTTGCAATGTTCTTGTGATTTCTGGAAACAGGTTAGAAAGAGGCTATTTCAGTACATGTTTGCCTGGCAGTGCTCCGAAAGGTTGGGCTGTTCAGGATTATTAGAATACCCTGCCAAGAAATGCCTGACGTGCTGTGTGTGATCCCAGGAAGATGGGAGTGAGTGGGCAGGGTGTGCCAGCTCCGGATCAGCAGAATTCTTCTTGCATAAGAGGAGTCGTCAGCAGAGTTGTATTTGCCTTTTTTTAATATGATTTTATGCCTTTTTTGATATAACTGAATTCTATCAATCTAAATATGGGTAGTGGTACTATCTATTTTTTTAATGTTTTTAACCAATTTTCTATGGACACAAAGTCTTGCAGTCACATTATCCACTTGTGTATTTCCATCTGCTTCTCTCCCAGCTCCTCAATAACTTTGAAACACGAGTGCTTCAACTAAATTTAACAGGGGCTAGAGATCTCAAAAATAATCATATTCTTACAAGCTCCAGGAAAAGAGAACACATATAACCTCTGAGTGCCCTGTTAGAGAGAAAACAGGCAACAAGTGATCAATCCCAGTTAGACATTGGAGAATCCGGGGCGGGGGGGGGGGGGGGGGCATTGGAAACTCCTAACTGTAGGAAAACATTCAGAGTTTCCACCTTCTTAAACAGCTAAATCAACCTCAAGTCACAGTCACACTGGAAAACAGTTTGGTTTTTTCTGGTACTTCAGAGTTAGTATGTCATGAACATTTAGAGGAAAAGAATACCTCTGAATTGGTTAAAAAAAATTTAATGGTTAATTCTAACCTATTCACTGGTGATATTGAAAGCATTCTTTGAAAGACACAATTTTTACTATTTGTAGATTTATTCTGCTTCTATTGCAGTTACACTGTGTACTCAGACATTAAATGGAATAGCTCTTTTCTCCTTGTGAAGCTTATTTGATCTGAAAAAATTAACAAGGTTTAATAAAATCTAACTTTGAATTAGTTGATTAAAGCTGAGTGTCTTAAAATACGTGATTTCCCTCTGTGGTTCAGATAATCTTCTTTTCTTATCTGATCTAGAGTTGTTAAGGCCTTATGGAGATTTCCAAGTTACTAGTAGAATATAAAATTAATTTACACACATCTATTTTGCTTTAATTTCCCCTAATAAAATGGCAAAGTTCTAATTGTAAAGTAAGGGTTTGGCTTTGTGTATATGAATAATCTTGATTTTCTTACTGGAAGTTGACTGTGGCAGGGAATTGTCTGCTGTTAAAAGAAGTGCTGTCAGAAGGTTAAATAATGTGGTTTTAGATATTTAGGGCTTGCTTATTCTCTCTCACAGAAAAGATTAATAAAAGGCACTATTACCAAAATGATTAGATTGTGCCCTCTTCCCCTGTAGGGAGAGAGATTTTTACTTACAATGAAGAGGAAAATTCAGATAGGATTCCTTTACAAAGATGACAATGGTTGTACAGCTGGAAGAGTTCAGCTTTGCTTCTCTAAATAAATATTCATGGAAGACTAGGACATTGTATGTGCTTCTTAAATTTAGCTTTGAATCTGGTTGCCAGATATGTAAAATAGATGCCAACATCTCCCAAATGTGAAAGCCTCAACCTTGCTCGAACCTGATTTTAGAAATTTCTTCCTCCTTTAGACCTCAGAATTTTTTTCCTTTATAGTGAAAGTAAAAACTTTCCAACTTTAAAGAAAGACATGGAATGTGAAAGGTTTGGCCCACAGAAAGCATCACCTCCTGCTCAGGGAGACCCTGGCCAATAAATTGCTGGAGGCTAACCCAGTCTTCCGGAAAACTATTTCAATACATCTGCCCTATTTTTATGCTCTTCCAGAAGTGTCTCTTAGTGACCACTACTGGAGGCAGACATTGGGCTGGGTCAAGCATTGGTCTAACACATTGCACCTGATTTTACACTATGTTTCACGGTCAGTATCTCAAAGTCTGTCACTTTTCATTTTCCTTTCTGAATAGCTCTAACGAGGTGTATTCCAGATCTCCTTACAGAAGATGAAATCAGGAATTTAAACCTATTGAGAATGCCTTAAACAACAGTTCTTCATTATTTGAGGGATGGTCTTTCTCAAACTACTCATATTGGAACTGTTCTATTTTGTGTAAATAGTTATTATCATGATAAAAAGGAAAAACTGTTTGCCTTAATGGCTGTAGTACTCAGTTGACGTGTTTGGTCTGATTTAAGGAGAGAGAGGACATTAAATCCTTGCCAGATGGTTGCCCTGATCATTGGCCTCTTTTATGGTTTTGACAATCAATTCCATTCTTAGAAATTTTCTAGTTGGCATTGGGTCGGGTTCCCTGGTATAGGTGGTAGTTGTTTTCCCAGCACAGCCAAGGTACAGTTTTCAAAGCCTTAGAGGAAGCATAAAAATTGCTTGGGCTCTACTCTCATTTATTCAGGAAAAATTATAAAGGATTGATTAAGATTAAAGGTCTTAACTCTAGGGAGACATGTACAGGGAGAAGGAAACTTCTTGTATCCTCTGAAAATATTGTAGAGAGGTGCCACTGCACATGTGTTTTGGGAGGCATGCTAGTGGCCTCATGAAAAAAGGAGAGGTGGCAAAGAATTTGCAGCTGAGTCATGTATACCATTTAGCTTAATTTCTGTAAAAATCCTAAGTATGTAAACAGGCTAGAACTAAACTAACGGTTACCACATTTGCAATATTCTTCTGTCTCTATGTGCTTATATCTAATACATATTGAATCTCATCTAGACAGGGACATTTTTTTAAATTATGATTGCACTGTTCCCCTTTATATTTACATTTTTTGAACAAATTCTGTGTACCCAAGGCCATATTTTTTAAGTCTGTCCTCCATGTCGTTGCCCCTAATGACCGATACTCATGGATTCTGTATTGACTTACATGATGACACTTTACCGTACTGATACGTTTCTTCGACCCACCTTGGAAGTTACATTAGCTCACTATAGATTTTGCACAGAAGATCAAATAGATTTAAATTTATTCATATGCCCTATGAATCTGGTGATGTTTTCCTCTTTTGTTTTGCAAACATGACATTTGCTTTCCAGTCCCCCAGCTTGAATAGATTTTGCAGTTTGAGAAAAGCAGAGGAAAACATGACAGTACCCCTTCCCACTTCTTTCTGATGGTTCTTTTTGTTGTTGTTGTTCTTTTCATTTGTCCTATGTTATAGAATCAAATCTTTCATCACTGAGATTAGAAATCAATAAAAACTTTTCATTTTGACTGAACAGACTCTGCTATGCCAGAATTATTTGCCTTTTAAAATAGTTAATTGCATACAGTTAGTATTCCTTGTCGTATTTGCCTGCATTCATCACATTCTGAGTGAAAAATGTTACAAGACAAAGACTTATTTTCAGCATTTTAGAAAGCTGTTCGGATAGCGCTTCGATAACATCTCAGCAGGTGGAGGTCCCATATGATTCCACCATTCAAGAGAACTTCTTTCATATGTGATTAATTCCAAGACCCATTTAATCCACCACATTATGGTGGTCAATTTGGGGCATCTGTGCTGATGAAAATGACTTTTGATTGTACCTAAATGGCTTTTACATGCAGTACTCCATGCCGGTTTACTCTCTAGTTCAAATTGAGATAAAATAGAGTCCATTTTCTGGATAGGGCTTTTTTCCTGGCTAGCTAATCAGCATTTATATGTCTTATATTGAATTAGCTGGTTTGTAATCTCTGATTTAGAAATATTCCTAGATACTAATAGGTATTTTGCTTTTAAAAATTAGACCAGTGGCATTTTTACTTTATTTATCATCACTTTTTCTATGGTACATATTAGCATGTATTTCTGCATTAATAAACAAATAATCCATCAGATGCATATTGGCTCAAATAAGCGTGTACATGTGCAGAAAACTAGATGCCTTGGCCAGAGAATTTAGTAGGTTCTGTATTAGAAATGGACTACATGAAGAAAGTGTTCTTTAAAGCCAGTGTGTGTTAGAGATTTTACATTGTTCCTCAGCTCCTAAACTCTGAAATTCACCTTTCAAACTGATTTTCAATGTGCCAGCCATCTGGGTGTGAACTGAATTGCTATCTCAGCCAAAGCTAGACTGTAAAATGACTCTGTTAGGATTAAGGCCTGGGTGACTACTTGATAGAATGATGCAGTCTGTCTTAACTGATAGATCCAGCTGATATCACTCAAAAAAAAAAGGGGGGGGAGTAGATTCAAACTTAATTTCCAGCTTTAGTTATCTAGTAGTAATTCTCACACTCTTCCCCCAGAAGATTCTTACAGCCTCTCAGGATTCTAAACAAATCCTAATTCTGGTTGCCACTGTGTGTAGGGATTGGAAAGAGAGAGAAGAAAGAGAGGAGAGTTTGATAATATCTTTTCAAAATGTAGTAGAGGAATTGGTAGTGTTATGTTATTCTTTATTTAATATTTTAGACATTAAAAAATTAAGTATTGCAAATTAATAAAAGTTTATTTGTATCTTTAATTGTTCCAGAAACTCTAAGCTGAATTTAAAGACTAACATTTTAGAAGGTAATGACATCTGGAAAGTGTGAAAAAATCATGGAAATGTAAACGTTAATGTTTTGGGGAAAAGCTGAAATAAGAAAATGCTCAGAGAAGTCTATTAGGATTTTTTTTTTTAGCTCCTATTAGTGGGTTGACAGTCTGTAATGAAAAGTTAGAATTCAGTGTCAAGTATAGTTAATAATAGTACTTTGCGAATGTTCATTGTGCACATTTGCATTGTCCTATAGTAATTTGAAACATATCATGCAGACATCAATATCTTGATTACAGGTGTTGATGGTTAATTAATATCTCTACATTTTATTGTGATTTCCATTTATACAAAACCAGATAGTATCTGGGGTTTCTTTGTACTCCTAATTTTGTTTTTCAGACTCTGAAATCAATCTCCTAAGGTTATCAAGACAGAAGTTAAAACAGTGCTTACTAAGTCCTATGACTATAGCCTATGCACTATCAGTTATATTTGCCATATTCACTGGCAGAGATTAACACTTGACACAAATATGATACAGATCCCAATTACTATTCAGTTTTCTTCTGTTTGAAAAACAGTATTGCTTTAAAAAAAAACATGCAAAAGCTCTTGCTGAAAAGATCACCAATTACCAACCATACTGCACAAAAGGGAGTCAATCGTTCAAAAAGAAAGTGCAAGGGAAGACAGAGAAATGCATGCATTAGGTACAATAAGCACTTTAAGAAATGTTTTTTCCCTAAGAAATGACAAAAATTGCATGTAACTTACCATGTTGTACCATGGAATGTTTTAGCAAACCACATTCTTTGCAGTGAAGCCACAACCAGCTGGAAAGCGTTTTAAAACACTTGTTTTCTTTTCTTTTTTAAACACTAGAATTCGTCACCACATGCAGCTTTCTTTTACTGATCACTGCATATTTGTTTCAGTCTCAGCATTCAGGAACACAAATTGTTTAGTGATGCAGTTTGTTATGGTCAGTGTTCTAACTGAGATCAGGAAACTCTTTTGCTTCCAGATCATCCCAGTTAATTACTAGGTTGCTTGAATGAGTAGGAGACAGAAGGACATGGCCGTAGTTTTTTGGCATTTGGGAATTCGACCGAAAAGTCAAATACATCATTATATGAGGGAATTTCCAGGAGGAACCAGGGCCTCCTTTTGAATTTCTTTGAATCTTTAATCACACTCTTTCTAGGTTGCACCCATTATACTTCTTGGAGAGGTGTCCTGTCTGAAAGTTTAGTCAGGCCCTTAAGTTGATCTTTCAACAAGCTGATAGACCCTGTATACTGGCTTGAGCTTAATAATTTTATTTTAAGCCATGTATGGGGGAGTATGTTACCTTTCTGCTGAAATTCAAAAATCTGCTTAAAAATTGATATCAGAACTGTACCATGGAGGTAATTTTATTATTTTTTTTAAAGACTTGAACAGTGTATTTTTTATGTATATAAAAGCCAAAAGGAAGACCTCTTTGTTGATCTCTTGAATATTTGAAGCCGTCATCTAGTTAGGCTTGTGCTTAACCCAACAATTTGTCTGGCTAAAACAGTTTTGCAGGTACAGCTTGTATTTTTGCACTGAGACCATAGCACATTGTCCTGCTGTTCCTTGTACTGTCTGGTTTACTGACATATTTTTTAACTGTCAGTGACAATTACATCTTATTTACATTAAGGTGATGAAAAGTCTCTTTTAGTAGATGCTGTCTTAAGAACCATGAAATGCTCTACCTTTTAAGTCCCCTTTTGTCCTCTCAGTTGGCACCTGGGAATCAAGAAAATTCAAGGAAAGAAGACTCTCTCAGTAACTGATTTTTAAAAAATCAATTTTTACTTTAAACATACAATGTGATGCACAAGTGAAGATCAACGTAATGCAGATATGATATGGAAGATTCACGTGTTAGATTGCATGGCATTAATGCATTTTATGATTAGGGGGATAATAAGGAAAACAAAAACAGAAAGTGGAGTAGGTATTCATGTTTAAAACTGAAAATTTACTTCCAAGAATGCTAATAGGAAATGAAGCCATAAGGGAATGTCTTGTTTAACTAAATTCAGAAAGTAAGTTTTGAAGAAGGTTACTGGACATCTACAGATCAGAAATTTTCTCATGAAAACAGGTTAAGTGCCAGGCAAACACAGTCTCAGTTCAGAAACCTTATCTTATCACTAACATAAAATTACCCAAACCATTATTAAATTAAATTATCCCAAGGTAATGAATATATCCCAAACACAATGTAAAACTGTCCAAGTCAGAAATCAAATTCATCTATTGGCTAGTTTGCAACACCTGGCTTTTTGCCATTTCTCTTTTAAAATACAAGCTCATTTCTGTTAGTCTTTTCATCTCTAAAGTTTCGTGGTCATCTTATTTCCTTTTACTATAATTAAGGTAAGGTGGGTAATTCGGCCCAACAGTTGTCCCTTATAATTGCTAAGGTAATAACATGTGTTACCTTATTCCATCTCTTAATATAGTCCTGTATTGATTCCTGTGTTATCTGAAGCTGAGCAATGGATGCAGGCCTTCTGAAAGGCTGGAGATTAAATGAGAGGTCCCCAGACCTGTATCATTCTGTTTCTATCCTCTAATAATAAATTCTTCACCAAGACTGAGGATTTGATGCCTTGGTGTGTGTGAACATCTTCTGGCTATCTCCTCTCTGCAATCCCTCATCTCAAGTTAACATCTTGCTTGCTTAACCCCTACTCTTCAGGACTTTTCCTTCAGGATATTAGCCATATCTCTGTCTCAGAGTAGCCACTAAAACTCCCCTGTTCCAACTCCTGGACGCTGACTTAGACATTTGGCCATGTAGTATGATCTACCTTAGACATTCGGCCACATGGCATTATCTACCTTAATCATGCAAAACACATTAAGTGTTCAGATGCTGAATGTATCTCACAGACAAGTCAGGTTTAAACAGTAGACCAAATAATAGTTTCTACACAGTGACATTTACTTCAGTTTTACTAAAGGCATTATAGATGACTCAGTGCAGGTTAACAGGTAGGCTAATCCATTTCACTGTGGATGTTTTTAAAATCTAATATATTGTCATGGTTTAACCCCAGCCAGCAACTAAGCACCACGCAGCCGCTCACTCACTTCCCCCTCCACCCAGTGGGAGGGAGGACAAAATCAGGAAAAAGAAGTAAAACTCATGGGTTGAGATAAGAACGGTTTAATAGAACAGAAAGGAAGAAACTAATAATGGTAATAATAACACTAATAAAATACAACAGTAATAATAAAAGGATTGGAATGTACAAATGATGCACAATGCAATTGCTCACCACCCACCGATCAACGCCCAGTTAGTCACCAAGCAGCGATCCCCCCACCCCCACTCTCCCCAGTTTATATAATGGGCATGATGTCCCATGGTATGGAATACACTGTTGGCCAGTTTGGGTCAGGTGCCCTGGCTGTGTCCTGTGCCAACTTCTTGTGCCCCTCCAGCCTTCTTGCTGGCTGGGCATGAGAAGCTGAAAAATCCTTGACTTTAGACTAAACACTACTGAGCAACAAGTGAAAACATCAGTGTGTTATCAACATTCTTCTCATACTGAACTCAAAACATAGCACTGTACCAGCTACTAGGAGGACAGTTAACTCTATCCCAGCTGAAACCAGGACATATATAATTTATTATAAAATGAATAACAACTTTTTATTTCAGAAATTAAAATTGAGTCATCCATTTCACAAATATCAGCCTGGGAGGTGTGGAAACAATTACAGTTTTCTTTAATCTCAAACCATAAATTTAACAGAAATAGAAATATTTGTATTTTTACAGTTCTCTATTATCTAACCAACTGTGGCTGTTTCCTGAATGGTTTCATTTCATACAAATAGATGAATACTATATCAATCTTAATATTGTGTGATCTGAAAACAGTGGAAGGTTAAAGAAATGTATGATTCTGAATCCTCCTTTGCATACTCAGAATGAATTTTATTTTCTTATGGTGGGCATTTATCACAAGGTAATACAGTCTTGAGTCAGGGAAATTCAATTTATTGCCAATTAACACAAGCTTTTTAATTACTGATTCCAGTATAGAGAAAGAAAGAAGACAAACAAAAACTTAGAGAAAACACCACCTTCACTCCAGACTCCTCTCCTTTCCCCCTTCCTCATCTCCAATGCCTCATGCCACACGTTGTCCTTGGTCCCATCGGTGAGGCAACAGGTGGTCCTGGAGATTGGTGTGCAGCAGCTCCTTCCTTTTGCTGCTCTTTTTTTCTTACTCCTTTCACCCACTCTGGCACAAATTTTCCCACGAGCTGCAGAGCTTTGGGGGCCATCTGCCTGCTCCAGCGGGGTTTCCTCCATGGGACACAGCTCCCCTTAGAGATGCACCTCGTCCCAGGTCATCTTCCATATGTCTCTCCCTGCTTGGGTGTCTCCTGCCCCTAGAAGTTACCACCCTTTCTTAAACATGTTTTCACAGAGGTGCCGTATGGTCCCGTGAAGGGATCGAGCTTTGGCATGTGGTAGGTCGGTTTTGTCCATGACAGAGCTGGCAGAAACCAGCAGTGCCTGCAGCAGAGCATCCGTGGCCTTCCTCCCACACGTTACTTTGCAGACCCCCACTAGCAAAGCTCTGCCCGTTACGCCCAACACAACATTTTAGTCCATTTATAAAGGGTACACTGTTAAAATTGTGGAATAGCTTATTCCGTTGTGGACACAGTTTTTGGAAGAGCAGAACAAGCCTTGTGGTGAGAAAGTAATTAGAAATGTGATCTCTTCAAAGACTGGTTTTTGTTAACACACTTCTGCAGTTATAAGACTTAAAACAATTTGTGCTTCCAAATCCCAATCTTCATCTCTCACAAGATAAACAAATAAGAGTTTTTGTTTTCATTAATCCTCACTTCATTGACTAGCATGGTATATCAAGCATATTAAACATTTGTTGTAGGTTGCTTATTCCTGCTTCGGGTGGCTTAACAAATGTGGGAAATTCTCTACTTGTATTACTGCTACAGTGCAGAGAAAGCAAAGTTTGTGGCAGTCACTGCTTAAAGATGTTTTCACACATCATTCATTGTTTAAATGACTGAGACAAACTTGGTGCTTAAATATCAGATGCCGCTCTTTTCCCCAAGCCAAGACTCTACCTGTGAACCCGTGCTATCAGGCTTTTGTTTTATAAATGAGACAGAGTGGAAATCCTAACCAGCTGCTGGTTTTGAAAGGGGAGTTGGGGGAAACAGCAAAGTTTTTTTAATGCTTATCTCATTTTGCAAAAAATACATCCTTGTGGATGATTTCCTGTTGGGGCAGCTGTTCATATAATGTTTTTAACTACGGTTGCCATCAGGCCAGCTGCAACTTTATCATTTCTACATCCTCAGACTAATATATTCTCCTGCTGATCCTTGCAGGGTATCCTAGAGCAATATAGTAACTCCATAGGTTGAACAGTGAGACAGGTAGGAGAGGCAGACTTTATCCATTTTCAAATATTCAATTCAAAATTTTCTGTTAGATGCTCAATACAAATGCCAATTACACCATGAAAGCCTAGGTAATTGCTTAGATTAACAATGTGAGTATATTCTTCGTCATCCAGCCTTAGGGAGGCTGTGTAGGAGCATCCATTTTGTTAGGGGAAGAACAGTACTCTGGCGCTTCTGGCAGTTACCTTAATTCTCTGCCTTAATTCAGGCAGTTACCTTAATTCTTCAACCTTACCGAAGGAGGTCAGTGTGACAGGCAGCATGTACAAGTGTAGGCTGCCACTTCATCTGTGCCCATCAACAAGGCTGTTGCAAGGCCAGTCAAGTCTCCAAGACTTTTCCAAAGTGTAGAATCATGTATAAAGCAAATGTGTACATTGCATTTATTTATCCTAGTGTAACTGTAAAATATAGCTGATATGCCTTGTTAAAGACATGAGAAAATACTCTCTTAAAGAATTTACTCCCTAACTCATAAAGTTCATAACACATCTTCATTCTTCTGTTTACACTGTAAAAGCACGTGCATCCTATATGAATGATACATACACTGCTGTCTGCAAAAAGCCAGGCATATAAACAGTTGAAAATGTTTATACTGTAGCCTTCATAAAGGTGATGCTCTTTGTAGGATTTTTTTCTTTGTGTTTTTGTCTCTTTGCCATATTGCACAAAATCTGGGTATTACTATGTACAAAGGATTTAGAATCCAAAGGGTCTGGGCTACAAACAGTATCACACTCAAGTTAATACTCATTTGTTATTTTTCCTCTTAGCGTGCATTCTTTTTTATAAAGCTACTTCAGCAAGATGCTGGATCAAAAACTGCAGAATTAATTGTGGTCAGACCCCAGTGATGTGTATGTCTCATTCTGTAATATACGTAATATATAAGAATAAAAAAAACAAACAAAAGGGTTACTTTTCTATATCTCTGAGTATGTGAATGCTTAATAAAACTCTTATTTTCTTTTTTGTTCAGATAGGCAGAAAAATGTCAATGCAATGCGTTAAATGTCCTAATATATCACCAGGCTTGTAACACTTATTATTAGTGTGAAATACTGTTAATTAAGATGGTGATGAACCTCTTCTAACATCCAGACAATTCAAGCACATCTACTTCATACTACTGTGTTGCCATAAAACATTACCCTGGAAAAAATGAACTCTCCAAAGCCACTGAGTCCAGTGGTGCTTTTGATGGATTTTGATGAAAAGTAATAATGAAACTTGTTATAACTCTGTGCATTAATCTTTCCGTTTTATTATGTCCTTCATGGATTCAGATCCCAATTGAAATTCTAACTTGTGATAAGACTGTGTTGATTATTTTTTTATTTCTTATTAAGTGTATTGGTTTGGGAGGGGATTATATTAACAGTATAGTTAATTATGAGTTTTTTTACTTACGCTTGACATTGTCAAGGAAAGTAAAAAATTAACATTATTCTTTGGGAAATATTAAAAAATGCCATTGAACTTTGATCCACTTCATTTTTCTGGATGATGTTGTACCACTGTAGGTTGCACACTTCACTTAAAAGGAAGCCAGTGTTTATTACTGTGGAGAAAACAGAAAATGAAAACCAGGTCATTCCTCAGTGAAATCCTGTCACGCATCCTTTCTTGACTTACCGGTCTTGTGATTGTTCCAGTTCTGCCTAACAAGCAATGCGAGCAGCAATATTGTTTTTTGTTCACTCTAAAAGAAAGTAATATAAGATGTGAAAATCAAGGAATTCAAAGGTAAGTATGTAAATTAAAGATGGCTCATTGTGGGTGAGCTTCGGCTTTTTACTGTATATATTTTAATTTATACAAATTAGTGGTGAAATTTTGATTAAAGTAAATTGTAAAATTTTGGTTTTATTTTGCATTTCCAATGAGTTTTTACATTTGTCTCCCTGTGTGGGGGGGTCTCTTTGAGGCAAGTACAAGTATTTCCCAATGTCATGGTTTAACCCCAGCCAGCAACTAAGCACCACGCAGCCGCTCACTCACTCCTCCCCATCCAGTGGGATGGGGGAGAAAATCAGGAAAAAGAAGTAAAACTCGTGGGTTGAGATAAGAACGGTTTAATAGAACAGAAAAGAAGAAACTAATAATGATAATGATAACACTAATAAAATGACAACAGTAGTAATAAAAGGATTGGAATGTACAAATGATGCGCAGGGCAATTGCTCACCACCCGCCGATCGACACCCAGTTAGTCCCCAAGCGGCGATTCCCCGCCCCCACTCCCCAGTTCCTAAACTAGATGGGACGTCCCATGGTATGGAATACACCGTTGGCCAGTTTGGGTCAGGTGCCCTGGCTGTGTCCTGTGCCAACTTCTTGTGCCCCTCCAGCTTTCTCGCTGGCTGGGCATGAGAAGCTGAAAAATCCTTGACTTTAGTCTAAACACTACTGAGCAACAAGTGAAAACATCAGTGTGTTATCAACATTCTTCTCATACTGAACTCAAAACATAGCACTGTACCAGCTACTAGGAAGACAGTTAACTCTATCCCAGCTGAACCAGGACACCCAATCAGTTTGATTGGGGAGGAGCAATCTCTGTCATACTATGTGATAAAATTGAATACTGCAGTCTTACAATGGCCAAAAATCATTTTTTTGATGTATTCATTTGTCAGCATTTGTATTATGTACTGCTTTGGTTTTCTGGTTTAAATGAATTTTAAAAGCTATAAAAAATTAAAAGTACAGGACTAAGGCTTTGCCCAGTATAGCCCAGTGTTCACAGTATAAGGTAGGAATCATGGTCTGGAGGGGTGAATAATGTGGGTGAAAGTTTGGGGATAGAAAAGTGGTATCACGGTCAATCAGAAAGAAGAGGTGTCAGCCATAAAACAGTTTAAGAACACAGGTCTAACCTCTGAACTGAGCTCAACATAGTATCACCAAGTAATTATGGAGTCTGGTGCTACAGTCACCTCTCCTTTCAGTTCTAGAGATACTGTGGTTCCAGGCTAATGGGTTATCCCGCCACTGCTTCTTTTAAGCATCTGGGTTTTTTGAAGGAAGTTTATGCTGTCTGTCTCTTACTGGACATAGAAACTCTTGCTTTTCATTTTCTCTCGCTCTTCCACAAGGAGGGTATAGCCTTCCCCTTTTAGAACAAGAATTAATGAAGAAATCTATGAATTACAGTAGAGGATGGTTTGTGTCTTTTATGTTTCTAGCACACCCTCATATATATGCTGTAATTCAGTGGTCCTCCCCAGCCCTACTAGATATCCTGAGGTGTACAGCCCTTTTTCAAAAGACCTGAGGGGTTTGAAGGTGGGAAGCTTAAAGGTGTAAAGAAACCAAGCCAGGCAACACAGTCAGTGTAACTAGAAATGCTTGAGAGGCAGAAAGAAAATAATGAGGAAAACTGTCAGCTGCTAAAGAGAGAAAACTTCTTCCTGCCATCCTCCACAGATGAGCTAGTGAACCCTTTCATGCTACCTGCAAACATGAATTCTAAATATTTGGGATACAAGGAAGTGAACAGCTATGCCACTGAAAGTAATACAAAACAAGCAGATAATTTGTAATTATCAAATATGGTTTTGCAGTACATACATTGTTAAGGTCAACAAAAATATGAAAAAAAAATGTAAATCAATAACCTATAGAGGAGAGCAAGGTAATCCACTTCATTATTGAGTAATGTACCATAGACAATTTTTAGGCATGAGGGGGCAAGCCTTTTCACTGGTAAGATAAACGAGCCATTGTAGCACAGGAAAGAAGAAACACATTAGTTAGAGCCATTAGTTCTTGCCCATCCTCCTTCTTCCCTAGAAGATTGAGGACAGCCATCTTTACTGTGATGATTAGAAAAGATAGCATTGTAAAGGCTTAAGGACCTTGAAGTCATTAAGCTAATTGTCCAGTCTCAGAAGCTTGCTGAGAAACTGAACCACTAAGGCAGGTACTGGTGGATGAGTTAGAACTGTGTTTTCCTGATGTGTTTCTGTTCTGCAGTGGTTTTTAGACCAGCAAATCTACTTAATTCTTGCTGTGAGAAAATGAAGTAAGCTTATTATTCATTATCATTTTATTATTATAAATAGTAATTACTCTAAAGCTAACTCTGACTGACTAGTACTGTCTGTAACTTCTTTTAGAGAGCAATTAATTTGATTAGGCTATACTCGATAATTCTGGAGTAGACGCTAATTTTAGTATGTTGGATGACATTCATAGCTTCAGGCACCCTAGGATTCCCCAAGAAGCCACAGGTCAGTTATACAGTTATCCAGGGCACAGGCATAAAGCCGATAGAATGGGATTCCAGCTGGAGAAAACCAAACATGACACTTACTCTGAACCTATCAAGCCACATTATGGAAAGGTAGTAAGATTTTTTGCTCCTTGGAAGCCTAGGGATTTGTTGCAGAAGTACTTGTGTTAGTACAGTCCTTTAGAGACCAGTCTTTTGACTGCTTGAGCTTCCAAGAAAATTAAGAGTCACTGAGGAATGTACAGTGATACCACTGGAAATAGCCTACTGTCTCTTCCTCTGCTATACTGGAGTTAATCACTCTCTGAGGAAACTGGCTTAGTGAAAGCACTGAGAGTAAGTGAATCATTTGAGACTTTTTGCATTCTAGTTCTGCTCACAACTTCCTATTGGCAACTGCTCTTTATTTAAGCATGATTAGACTGAAAGTGTGTAAGGGATGGACGCTGGAGAATAGAAGCAACTTGAACCTCTTTCTAAACTCCTATTTTGTCCCTTTCCAAAGAACCATCTCAGGAGATCCAGTTAGAATAAGAAATATGCCACCTTGTACAATGTATAGGAGAAAGTTCTTTGATTCAAAAAGGGGGTTCAATATGCATTATTTTTTAATCCAAACTAGGAATATATTGCCCATCCTGGGCCTTTGATTTCTTGAAAATTCAGTTTCCAGAATCTCCTCATTAGATTTTTCAGAGCAGCTTTTAATCTATAGAGAGTAGTATCCTGGTTGTACCACTCATTGCCAATGTACAATTTTGCCCCTCTGTCTTTCTGTAGTACTGGAGACACTTGGCTGACCCACTGCTCATCAGAGGAACAAAAAGAAATCAAAATCTGTTAATCTAGTTCACATCAATTTCCACCTACAGAAGTCTTTGATGTGCCAACCATAGAAATATGTTTGAACTCCGGTAGCCAAGAGCATGCCTTCCACCACAGAAACTCCAGACATAAAATCTCATCAAGAAATTTCAGATTAACAAGAACTTCACTGCAAACCTCTCATACTTCAACGGCCCATGCACAGAGGTGAACAGCATCCTATCAGAGAGGCCATTGATGCTGTGAGAGCAATGCCTTTATAGAAAGTGGATTGATTTGATGACAATGGCTGTTGAACTTCTACCTAATAAGCTAAATTTTTGTTTCAGAAAAACAAAACATTTTTAATCTGATAGATTTAGACAATCAAACTGAAGAAAGACGTGGGACATCCTATCACAGCTGCTTCCTCTGTCATTGTCAGTTTTAGCAGTTTTAGACTATTTCTTAGCTGTGACTCTTTTGATGCCATAAAAAGTTGTACAGCAGGAAATATCTGCACATCTGTATGGTCTATTTTCAGTGTCTACATGTTTGGGTGCTCAGAAAAGCATCAGTTGCTTTAGCACTTGCGCTAAAGTTGATCCTTTGCTCTACTGCTGGGGAAATAACACATTCCTAAATATGTGCAGCAAAGCCTGTAGCTATAGTTTGATGTATACTTGATAGCACCTTAGGAATGGAAAGATAAATGCTGTTAATTCCTGCTCTTTTTGTATATTTAATATTAACATTGTGGGAGAAGGTTTTACAACAAGTAGAACAAATTGCTTGAAATGACACTGCCACTTCTGAGCAGTCTTTTGTGCCTTTATACTAACTTAACGAATTATCTAACAACAGAACACATTTTGAAAATCACTCAGAAGATTTTAACAACGTATGACCAGAAGGTCAAGAGTAAGAGAGAGAGAGCAGATTCCAAAGCAATTTAGTACATTTTATGACTACCAACTGTTTTCTGTGTATGCACTTTAAATCCAAGTCAAGTTGCAAATGAATTGGTTCTGGTGATTTCAACTTAGTGTTATAAAACAGTATGTATATTGCAGATTTACTGCACATTTTGGCACAGTTATGGGAAATAGTTATGTCTAAGTGAAGAAGGCTGATGTTTGCTCAAGCAGTGAGAAAGTTTCCCAATGCCTGTAATTTTTACTTTAACAGAAGACACCAGCTTCCAAACTACCAGGATTCCTCTATGCGATTATTGTTCAGGAACAGCTTGTATGAGAACCTGTGAATATCTCTTGATAACTTTTAAAATATGTTGGTTTGTTAGAGTGGGTTTTTTCACTGGTGTGTTATACTCCCATTTCTTTTTCTAGTGAGGATGGTTGTGCAGAATACCACCTGTTGTTCCCAGTTCTGTGTAAAGTTTTCAAGCTTCTTGTTAGTTATAACACCTTTCCTTTGAATATCATTCCAACAGAGTAATCCAGCCAAAGGGGATACAAAGGTCTCACTAGGAGGAAGGCATGACAGAGCACTGAGTTCTAGCTATGCATACATATGCAATTATCCATAGCTACTCACTATTTCAAAATAATTGGATCAACAATGTGTTTTCTTTAAGAACAGAGTAACTCTTACTGCTATTTTTTGGCCACACGTTGGTTCCTGTTGTAAGCAAGGCACAAGTCTCGTGTGTAATGAAAGTTCAGAGCAAGCTAGAATGGGAGGTATTTGTTTATCTAGTATGATATCTCTTCTTATTATAGATTACTTCAAATGTATGCTTTACTCTATCCTATTATTTTTTTGGTATGCTGGATCTTCAGAAATATAACTGAATATAAAATTTCTTCTTCAGTTATGAAATAGGATTATACTGCTCGGACATAACTGATTTCTGGGTAAAAATCTGTGTGCTTCCATTTTAATGTAAAAAGGTTCTGAACTCTCCCTCCACATTTAAAGCCGACTTGTAAATAGAGTTAAATTAAAAATTTAATAGCTTCAAGAAATTTCTGATCATGTGCTGAATGCTTTCAATTAGCCAAGGTAGGAAGAGCACTGACTTGTATTTAAAATGTGTTTTTTTAACATATGGATTAAACAGCATATCATAAGTGCTTTAGAGTCTATATATCTGTTTAGAGAAGGAATAATTTATTCTCTTAGGATAAGAAGAACTAAAGGTATGTTTATTAGGATTATTGTCAGCTGGTTTATGACATCATTAATAAGCATTAAAAATAGTAATCATACATGGATTTAGAGAAGAGTTTGCAACCCAGTGTATAACAACTGTATGCTATACTGTTCCCTTTTCCATTGCCTTATTTTATCATCAGGAGAACCATAGAGAGGATCTTGGATCTAAAACCACTTGAATTCTTTTTTTCCATTGTGTTCATACAATACTATTCATTTTAGAAAGACTTATTTGATTCTATTTTTCCTTTGCCTTCATGTTAATACGTTATAGCAGGACATAATGCCACCTGTTCCACCTATATACAGTGAGAACTAGAGAGATGATATGTTTAAAAAAAAAACTTTTTTCTTCCAAGTTTCCCTATTTCTTGGAATCACTTTCTACCTATATCTAGCAATGTGTTAGAATACTGTATTTTTAAACAATATTTGAAATTATAAAATTCATATTTCTATCCCTGTTTTTTAAAATCAACAGCAGTAAGAATAAAAGCTAATGCTTTTGATCAGAATTTCAGTACTTGATTTGACTCCTGCAATCTACGTTACCCATTTTGGTAACTGGGAGTGCTGTTATTACCGATTGGTCTCAGTGGTGTTTTGCCGGGTACTGGCATTATCCCGAAGACTTTGACTCCAGGCTTCAGAGGGATTAAGAGTAAGAACTTGGTTTTGCAACATACCCATAAAATTTATGCCAAAGTGAGTTTACCTGTAATGTTTCAGTGTACATTACTTCATATTGCTTACTCTTTTATCTTTGTATTGGGTTTGCATGGCAAGGTTTTGGCAGTGGGGGGGGTTACAGGGGTGGCTTCAGTGAGAAGCTGCTGGAAGCTTCCCCCATGCCTGACAGAGCCAATGCCAGCTGGCTCTAAGACAGACCCACCGCTGGCCAAGGCCAAGCCAATCAGTGATAGTAGTAGCACCTCTGTGATCACATATTTAAGAAGGAAAAAAAGTTGCAGGAGACACAGAAACAGCAGCTGGAGAGAGGAGTGAGAACATGTGAGAGAACCAACCCTGCAGACACCCAGGTCAGTGAAGAAGGAGGGGGAGGAGATGCTCCAGGCACCGGAGCAGAGATTCCCCTGCAGCCCGTGGGGAAGACCATGGTGAGGTAGGCTGTCCCCCTGCAGCCCATGGAGGTCCACGGTGGAGCAGATATCCACCTGCAGCCCGTGGAGGACCCCACGCCAGAACAGGTGGGTTCCCGAAGGAGGCTGTGACCCTGTGGGAAGCCTGCGCTGGAGCAGGCTCCTGGCAGGACCTGTGGATCTGTGGAGAGAGGAGCCCACGCTGGAGCAGGTTTTCTGGCAGGACTTGTGACCCCATGGGGGACCCACGCTGGAGCAGTGTGCTCCTGAAGGACTGCAGTCCATGGAAGGGACCAATGCTGGAGCAGTTCATGAAGAACCACAGCCCGTGGGAAGGACCCACATTGGAGAATTTTGTGGAGGACTGTCTCCTGTGGGAGGGACCCCACACTGGAGCATGGGAAGAGTGTGATGAGTCCTGCCCCTGAGGAGGATGAAGCGGCAGAGATAACGTGTAATGAACAGACTGTAAACCCCATTCCCTGTCCCCTTGTGCCACTGGGGGTGGTAGGTAGAGAATCTGGGAGTGAAGTTGTGCCTGGGAAGAAGGGAGGGGTAGAGGGAAGGTGTTCTGAGATTTGGGTTTATTTCTCATTACCCTACTCTGGTTGACTGGTAATAAATTGAGTTAATTTTCCCCAAGCTGAGTCTGTTTTGCCCATGACAGTAATTGGTGAGTGATCTCTCCTGTCCTTATCTCAACCCACAAGCACTTTGTTATATTTTTCTCTCCCCTGTCCAGCTGAGGAAGGGGGAGTCATAGAACTGCTTTGGTGGGCACCTGGCATCCAGCCAGGGTCAACCCTCCACAATCTTAAAAGGAGAATTATCTGTTCCAAAATAAATTCAAAACACAGAGCTGAGCCCATACAAAATACCACTGCAGATCTTGAACTGTGCAGTACTGACTTTTTGTCAAGTATGTCTCATCTCTCATTCAAATGTCAGTCCTCTAATTCCAGGCACCTTCCTGTTGGACAGACCAGAGGAAGAACATAGTGTATGAAGGGACACCCTGAAAAACCAAATACTTCAGGCATAACCTGTATGAAATCATCTGAATATTCTTTTTGTGCTTTTGTGATCATTCTTTTTTCTTAGGAGTTAAGTTTTAATCAGCCAACTTTCTGCTTATTTTCCCAAATCTCTTTCAGATGAACTCTGCAGCCAACAGAATCTGTCTATTCACAGGATGCTTATGATGCATTCATTGTTTTTTTCTAATTAAGTACTTTTTGAAATTTAATTTTTCTAGTTACAGCATGGTGTTGCCATAATAAGGTAAAAATGCAACAGAGGATCTCCAATTTTTTGGCTGTAAGAGTCTCATTCTGTGACTAAAATGATCCATTTTTATTTTCTATACTATTTTAAGAATTGCATATAAATGATGACTCTTTTTCAAGCTTAAAATAACCCAAATGAAAAGCACTAATATTTATCCATAATGTGTGTACATTACTTTTAAAAATATCAGTCTCTTCAGTATCGATATGAATGAATGTTTAGCTTTTTCTCGGTGGCATGTTCAATATTTTTGGACGATTAGATAATAGATTGTTTGTGGTTTTGTTTATTTGTGAGCTTAGTGGAAGTGAAGGTGAATAGACAAAGCACTGCACCAAGATTTCTGTATAAATCCTTTTTTGAGGAGTGGAGTTGACAGAACTGGTTCCTAGCTGTCTCGCATTCTGCCATTTGAATCAGAGCAGAGTATGCATAAAATGCTGATAACAGTACAAGTGACTATTAGAGTTGCTAGGCTATTGTATTTATTTACACAGATGTGATTAAACAATGTGCAGCACAAAGGAGAATTAAGTCCAGTAACCTTAACAGCAAAATTAGTTTATGCTGCAGTAACTATTTTTTTAAGTAATGCAAGAACAATGAAAACTGTATGAGGAAATATAGGAAGCAAAGTTCCCATTTGCCTTGAATAGCCTTTAGCAAATTGTTTTAAGTGTAAAGGATTCAACAGAAAAAAAATAATTAAAAGTTAAGGGAACTTAGATTTGATAAATCATGCTGTTAGGAAGCAAAGGCCTTAAAAGAACATAACTACAGCATTCTTAAGGATAATGTAAAGAAGCTGTACCTGTCATCATGTTCATGATAGCATACTTCCATAGTAGTAAGGCTTGTACCGAGCAGGGCACTAAGATTTCAGGTGAGAAGCTTCTGGTTTAGATAGCTGTGTCAGGAACTTTGAGAAGATCCATTGAAGGTTGAAGGCTGATTTCGCTATCCCTATTTTGTCAGCTAGTCAGCCATGACTTACATTTAGTTCTGAGCCTCATCCCCTCATTTGCTTGTTTTGGACCCAATGGCTCTGTCTAGAATTCTTGTTTGACACCTATTCAGTCTGAGGAAATTGCTTGTTAGTGCCTTCTCTTTTGTCACTAATGCGTCCATGAAGCACGATTTCATTCCTTCTTTTTTCTCCAAGTTTTTTTACCACTGATATCTGGGCAAAGAATCTGAGATAAAACCATGAATGCTGATGCATTTCCCCTCCCTTATCTTTATGAAGCTGTTAGAATACTGTATGCACTGTTGAATATTGTCACCATATGACAAGTACCAGCAGAGGCTTAGCTGGCTTTCAGCTAGAAAACATGCATTAGCCACAGGTCACAGAATAAACATAGATATAGGAAAAACATTCAGAAGGAAAACATGAAAATTAACATATACAAGTACAACAAATTTTTGTAAAGTACACATTAACTCTCTTGGTGCTATCTTATAATATGTACTCATGAGTGACACAAGGGCCTGGGCCAGTTTCAAGTCCTAAGTGATCTTACAGTATAGCTTCTATACAACAGTACTTCTGTGTGTTAGGGTTCTGCAGTGATGGGCATTTTCCTAAATCTAGTATTAGGTATAGAGAAGTTACAGCAAGAAAAGGGAATATGAAGCACTGCTGGAACTCATTAACCCTTACAGAATACATATGCATGGCACATCTCTTCAGCACATACTGCCCTGCAAAGAACATTAAGCTAACAAGGCTGTAAAAATGGCACGATTATACTCCACAGACCTGCTCATGTTTCATTTATAGTTGGTATCCTGAGATGCAGAGGTGGTAAGATTTACCAGTGGTTACAAGGAAACCTGTATCAAAAGCTGAAACTGAATCCAGACCATCCTGTGTCTAAGTTAAGATTCCTGGATGCTTTCTATGCCCAGTGATTATTATTGCTCTTATGTTAGTGCTGCCTTGTCTGAATGTGGCAAATAGAAGGTTAGTTAACAAGTTAGGAAAGAAATTTAGTTCAATCCAATTTGCAGATTTTCTTGAAGCATCACTCAAGAGCAAGGGAGCAGCAGAGATCTATTTAGTACAAAACCCCAGTGTTAAATTCTATTGTATTGAAAAGAACTGTTGCAAAAAAAGGAATTCTTTTTTTGCTTTTAAAAATGTTCCACCATTTCTCAGAGAATATGCTTGGTTTATTCCTCATTAGAAGGTGAGCTAAAAAGCCCGTTTAGCAGAATTTGTTTTGCTCAGGGTTCATAAAAAACATGGCTATAAATATACAGTCTTTAAGCAGATACCTGTTCTTTTTACAGATTTATTTTTATTTCAGTTATTAGTGTGGGTTTTGGTCTATTAGAAAAGTGACTTACAAATCTGAACTTCAAAAGATTCATAGTGTAAGCAGATACAAGGTATATCATGAATCATGGAAAAAGCTGTGAGGGGAAGGGGGAAATCTCAAGGAGAGTTTTAAAAACTGCTTGATGTTGAACAGATATGTTGTATTTTATTTTAAGCCTGAGGGAGCTTACGTTTTAAGTCAGTGTCCAGAATTTTTGTTTTCCTTTTATCAAGAATGTTGAGTGTGTATATAACATTTTTCTGCAGAGAAAAAGCTGAGGTTACAGGTGGGTAAAATTAAATTTGGTGGGTTAAAGATTAAAGTTATACCTTGATCCAGCCTCTTAGGAAGATAAGCGAGGAATTGTGGTTCTGAAGCATAAACACACACTAGGTCACTGCAGCTCTTATCTGTACATTGTTTATTACACTCAGTATATATGATACTTCAACAGATAGAAATACAGAAGGATGTACAGTTGGCTGTATTGTAGGACCCAGGTGTATTGGTTCTCTCAGAAGCAGTTTTTTCTCCTAATTGACCACAGATAGTAGATCTCTTTCTCTTAGAACAGTAAAAGGCAGAAAGCCATAACTGAAGGCAGGCTGATTGCATTTCCTTTTTATGACAACTTGCATAGATTACCGGTTCTCTGAAAAATATCTCTGGAGTTTTAGAAATTTCTGATATAGAGTAATTCTACCTAGAATTAACAAGCATTTCTGTGTGGCAGCTCTTTTATACACCGGTGTAGCAAATTGAAAATCAGCTGCCAAGGTGATTCCAAGCTATCATTTATGTAGGCTTTTTTTAGCCTTAGCAAAAGCTAAGACAAAGACTAATCAACTTCATCTTCTTTTTTGGAATCTTCAATTAATAAATTAACTACAGTGTTCCTAATAATTTCCCTTCATTACTGGGGAAATATCCTGTTCATGAAGTGGAGTGCAAGTGCTAAAGTTCAAAAAAATAGCAAAATATTGTCTGTATCTCTCTCAGGAATATTATGAAGTTTCAGCAATATTGAAAAGAGTAAACATAAATTTTAAAAAATAAGAAAGAAATCCAGTGACCCTTAAAGAACTAAAGATAGAAATACAGTAATAGAGACACTAGAGACTTGACTCAAAGATCTGTTATACTCCTACCTCTTCTAATGTTTTCCTCTGTAGTTGTAGGCAAATGTCTTTGTCCGTATTTCCATTAACCTTCAAAAAACAACAATACTGATCATTGCTTTGTTTTTGTTGTTTACTTAAACATGCTTACTAGAGGCATTGGAGAAAAAATAGCCATTTTTCCATAATTTCCTGGCTTATTATTCCTATACTAGCTTTTCTTTACTTTCCAACTGTAGAAGTCAAATATAGATCCTGCAGATCTACCAACTGCAGGAAAAGAATTTTGACTCCCTCTTTCCAGGAGACCAGTTTGACAACAATTTTAATCACTTTGTAACCCACCGTGTGCCATTAGTTGGGGAATGGAACATAGATCTGAATTAAATAAAATGCCACTCATAGTCAGGAGTCCTTTGGAGCTGTTACCATTACAATAAGTTATTTTTATTACTGCATGAAAGTATTGATTTATGAGCACAAAATAAATCCAAAGAATAGGCACATTTATAACATGGAGGAAAGAAGTATGAGGAAAAAGAGAAATATAAATTCCTTCACATTGTGTTTTTTAGAATATGCAATGTTTTTAATGAATAATCATGAAAGTGAAATGATAGGTGTAGTACCTTGCAGTAAGACAATAGCATGATATAAAAACTCCTGAAAAACAATAGGATTTAAGTTCTTAACTGCCAGATTGCATTTAAAAAGAGGCCAATTATCCTTTTCCTTTTACGCGGTTTCAGAGGAATTGCCTGAATGGTTCCAGCATAGTTCCACTGTTACACCTTGGTGCAATGTTGACACTGAATTTTGTCTGAACCACACAGCAGGCTGCCTCCTGATTGACATTTATCAGTGTTAACCCTATTCTTCTGAAAGTATTCTGAATGGATTTTTGATTTTATGGACCATGGAAGTTATGAAGACCATATATCCCTTACTGACCGGATGCCAACAAATACTCAGCATGCAGACTGCTTTTTATCTGTATGTGACAAACCCTTTATTAAAGATGCATTCGCACTACTGCTCCCATTTTACAAATCAGAAAACTGAAACATGGAATGTGTAAGTTATTAAAAGATTTGCTGGCAGGACACAGCTGCTCTGTATGGTTACTTGTTAGCAGAGCATGCTACTTGACTTCCACCAGATTTTCTGGTGATAATTATAGCATAAAAGGCTGACCTAGCACATATAGTAGATAATTTATCACTTCAAGTTGGAAATACAGTTTTTTCTATCCCATTGTTTTCCAACTGTTCTCACTTTCATACACACACACAGAGAAAACTAAGGTCTCACTTGTGGATTGTTCCAGTTTTGGATGGAAAATAGGTGAACTTCCAAATACTCTTTCACTGTCTGTTAACAATTCAGAAATAAAACAAGTACACTGACACTGTATTGTGTATTCATGACACTAAAATGAAAAGACTGAAAGGTCTTTCATCATCAAAAAATGAAAAGTAGTTGTTTCGGCATCCTGAAGCATATAATTTTGATTAAACAAAACCATTTAAAAATATTTCCATTTAAACAAAAATTTTAAAGAAAGTTTGAAAGAAAATGAAGTTCCAAGCTATACTTCTAATGTTCTGAGAACACAAACATGAGTTCTTCAAGTTCTTTAGATCTTGGGGGAGGAGGGGAGGTGGTACTTCAGGAAATTCTTCACTGGTGACATTCACTAGTTTTAGAAGAACTAATTTGGTTCCAGGGCTGTGCTTTTAGCCTAGTGCTCCTAGCCTGATATTGGTAAAATTCTCTGCCAAATACCACAAGGTTTTAAGTGCTGCTTAAGCCTTTGAAGGTTTTAGTGGGTCTTAAGTAATGCCATAGCCCTTATGCTGGCACACAGCCCAGGATGAATTTCACTTTTGATGGGAACAGCTGTGTATCTATCAGGTTTCTGAATGCGTGAGGGGAGCAGAGCAGGGTGCTGCAGTCTCCAGGCAGCTGCCAAAAGCGGGGGAAACAGAACTGCTGCACTGGGATCAGGGCTACCAAGTAACAGGCACCAGCTGGGGTTTTTTGTCCTTTGACATATGACCCTCCTCATTCTGCTCCAAAGCTTTCTGGGAGTTTTAGGTATTTCAGAAGGCACTTTTCTACCACGTGCACCACCTCGGTTACAGGTGTCAGCCCTAGAAGCATGAACACTGCTTCTTTTTCTCCTCCTAGTAATTCCTCTGTTAGCCACAATTTGCCATATAAACGTGGCAACTAGTGGTTACACTTGGAAGTCTTGAAAGTAAAAAGATTATGGGAAAAAAACTTTGCAAATAAAAAATTGTAAATATCGAAATGCTTTGAATATTGCAAAATCAAGAAATGACATCTGTAAAGCAATAAGCAAGCATTTAAATCATGTACTAAACTTTTGTGCTTCACAGAAGATACATGACATCTTATTCTTTATTACTATTATTATGGATGTTTATCTTAATATTTTTGAAGATTCTGCTCTATTCTTTGACAGGCTTTTCAAGAATGGGCAATGAGCAAAGCTGAGATTTTTTTCTGCTTCCTAGAGAGTTTAAAAACAAGAAAAAGGAGACATAATGGTTTTGAATGTTTCTTATATTTTTATTTTTATTGCCTAATATTGAATAATGTTTTCTTTGCTTATTTTGACATGTGGAGACTGAGTGACCTAATGAGTATTTAGCTAAGAACAGGCACAGTAAAGTGAATCAGCTCTTTTGAGACTTATCAAGATTTGGGCTTACTTACAGAAAGACTGCTGATCAGTACACCTTCAGGACTTTTCTCAGCGATTCATATCCCCTCCACACTGGCAATATAATCTAACACTACCCCAGAGCTCTCAAGAAGGGGGAGGCAGCGGTGCTGCTCCGTGTCAGTCTCTCTCACTGCACAATAAGCAGAAGCTGCAGCATCTCCTATGTGCTGTGCTCTACACCTTGTCTTCAAATGCAGGTAAACTTGGGAGGCCCCCGCAGGTGTGGGACCTGTGGGGTCTGCTGTAGGTAACTTGACAGCACAAGGAAGGAAGCAGGGCTGAATTTTGCCCTGTGCAGTTGTAACTAGGCTGTTTGCAAAATAGCACAAGTACTTCTTTGAGGTAGTAATCTCTAGTTCAAATAAGAGTCAAACCTTTCTTGCCAATTGATTAAATAAAAAAGGGGGGGAGAGAAGGGTATAAAAGTGGCAATTATACTTTAGGTTAGACCTTTAGGTGGATTTAGGTGGTTTGTTATCAACGTACCTCTTTTTGTCTATTGATCAACATCCACTGGGATCAAAATACCTTCCTGAAAAACTGCTCTAGTTTCTTCTCTATCTGAAAAATAAAGACATGGCTGTATTGCAGTGAATATCTCTGTATAAGGAACTTTTCTCTGCATTCCACTGTCTCACCCTGTATATCCTGGAAATCAAAACCTCAATGAAATGTGTTAAGAATGGAATAGCCTCCCACTGCTTTAAGGCACCTCAGATACAGAATTAGTCATTCCTGAACTCCTCTTTCTTCCCTGTTAAAGTGTTTCAGATGGACCTTTAAGGTCAACTGACCCACATTTCTGTGTTTAGTTCCTTTTCTGTCGTGTTTCATGGTTTTATCACTGGGACATTTTGACTGCCAGTAAAATACTCCTTGTGGCCACTCTACATCTCCTCACTCTCACGCCCTTCATGTTTCTGTGATCCTCACAAAGTGTCTTGGGCTCCCTTTAATCCTTTCTCACTTTTCTGAACTCTATTTTGATCTTCCACTACTTCCTTTGTGCCATTCCCATTCTGTCAGCTCCCTTAGAGAACATTTTTCTCTCTTGCTCTCCTTCCTCCTTGCCCTCTTCCATCTCTTGCACATAAAGCGTACCTGATTGTCTACCTGCATGTCTTTCCAGTAAACACCATCAAATACATAAAAACCCATAACTGGGGAAGATCATTTCAGTTTTATGATTTCCAGCAGCAATATTTGCAGCCTTGACATGAATTTATTGGCTTTTACTCTGGAGGTTACAAATAGAGGATTTGATTCTCCTTTCATTTACACCTGGTTTAATATAAGTCCATTTGATTCAGTGAAGTTATTCTTAATTACAGCAATATAATTGAGAGGTTAATTGAACTAGGAGGTCAAAAATTTGGATCTATCTCCTTCCAGTCCTTTGTAATAAAAGATGGAATATTCCCAGGGAGAAGTGAAATAGAAGAAATGTTACAGCTTGAGAATAGCTTTTCCTAAATATGTTTTTCTAAAAATTATTTGGAAGGCTGTTGGCTACATATACATTTTTTTTTTACCTCTTAGTTTTGTCCTTTCTGTTAACATAAGTCCTGGATATATTATGAGAATTTTTGAATGCTGGGAATAGCATATATTCATTTTGTTGAGAACATTTTCTTTGGGTAGACATGAGAAGAGAAAATGAACTGTGGGCCATATATTTGATCAAAACCTAATTAATTTATTTAGACTGCAAAAGGAAATTCATCTGTCATCTTCACATGCATCTTGTTTCCTTCTGATATTTCTGACCATGTTAGTTCTATATAGAATCTGAAACTAAAAAAATAAAAATCTCAAATAGCTTAAAATGCAAACAAGGTTTCCAGAGTGTGCGCGATGGGAGCAACTTGGTACTGTAGGTGTTTGGATTTGTACTTTCCAAGACAAAAATTTGATGCTGATTAACAGAGATTTTATTTCACATTGAATTTTCTGCTTGTAATAAAAGTCCTGAAATCTATTTGTTTCAGAAATGTATTAATTTTTTAATTTTATCATCAGTGCCAGTCGTGATATAAGTGAAGACAACAAAAACTGTATAGCTTACTAGAATCAATGGAGACTTCAGCTGTGGTAATTTACAGGAAAATACTGTAGTTTCTGCAATTTCTAATATAAAAATATTTACTCAGATAAGCATTTACTTCAAAATTACCTAATAAACCTAATAGGCTCTTACCTGACTGGCTGCTTGGTAGAAAAAGGGATGGTTCATAAAAATACTTGATACATGTCCAGCTATTAAGTGAAAAATATACTAGTAGATGTGCTACTGAAATGCAGGCAGAGAGAGTTTGAGAAACAGAAGGAAAAGGGAGTAGAAGCTGAAAATGGGATAGAAAAGAGACAAACTGAGGCAAATGTTCTTGGAGACGGGGAAGAAGATAAAGCAGGTACTCCTTATGAATGCATTGTCATGTGCAAAATTGTGAAAAGCTATCACTAGATCTTCATAATAAACATAAGTAATAACTAAATAAAATCCAAGATCTGAATTTTTTAGTTCTGATCCTTGTCACCCTTCTAATTCTCTTTTGCAGTACCTCATAGTGTTGGAGGGGGGACTTAGCTCATAAAAATGGCTGAAAATATGTTTGTTGTAGGTACCCTGTTCCAGTACTTTTGAGCTAACTTTCCCAGTATCTAACTTTATACACATTTGAACAACCCAATATTTTTCCAGTTTTTGTCTCATTCCTGGTCTTGTCCAGTACTATATTTTCTCTTGTTCGGCCTTACCGTAGTTTTACCATGTTCTACAGTGTCATCTCAAATCCAGAAAAGTTCATCATCTCCCAGATGCCATTTGGAAAAAAGATTAATGCATATGTTACAACCACATGCTTCACCTATGCTGCATATTATCTCCATATTTTGCAAATCTATGTTTTAAGGGAAATCCGACATGCAGTTAAGCGTTCTTTCTAGTGCTAAAGAGAACCGTGAGACCAAACACTTCAAATAAAGACCACTCTGATGATACTATTGACCTTTAATATTAGTGTATGCTTTCTCATTTTCTAAAGACCTCAAATTCAAGCCAGCTTTTAAAAACTATCAAATTTTTTTTCTGACTTCTTCAAATTATGCACAGATAACTCTGCATGCACTGAGAAAAAGCATTCAGAATACTTAAAAATTTACTGATTTAAGTATATTTATTATATATACTATATCAATTTTCCCACTGTTTTCCCCATGTGCTGCAAATGTCACTTTGGGAGATGTAAAGCACAGTGTATATATGCTACTTCATATGCTTGAGATTTAACAAACCATAAATAGTGCAAAAAATTGAAAACCAGGAGTCTCTTCTTATGCACTGTAACAGTAGTTATTCTTTGGTCTTTCAGATGAATTTTGGTTTTGCTATAGTGGAAGGTGGGTGTTCAATTCAACAATAGTCCTTCATATTTGTTCCTTATTATGCCATTTCACTCATAGGCATGTTGTGTTATTCCTTGGCTGGCTAAAATTTGCACTCTCTTAAAAAAAGGCTTCTTCTCCCTGGTTATTATAAAAAGGAAAGATACAGAAGCAAGGAAAAAAGAGGTGGCTTAGTAATAGACTGCCTGCTCCATTTCTGGCAAATTTGATTAATGTTGTTTGAGAAATCAAACTTGGTCAAATAAAACTTCTGCTCAAATAGTGTAAAAACACTTGAAGCAAATTGAAAGCTGTTATTAAATGTCTGTTCCTTACATGTTACAAAAGCACAGTCTTATCCTACATTAATGATCACTTTGCTAATATGAGGACAACTACCATAACTAATATTAATACAGCAGTCCAGGAATAGGAAATCTATAGTGACCTGTGGGCATCTTTCTTCTTATGGGATGTCTTCAGGTAAAAATGTGTTTGGATGTAGACAAAAAAGCAAAACTAACTGGTGTTCTGGATAAATTGAGAATGAAACACTTTAAATGCAGGTAGAACTATTGAATAGTCAAATAACTCATAAATTATGAAATAAAAGTTCTTACTGAAAACAGAAATACCCCTTTTCTTTTAGAGTCACCTTAAAATGGTGTATTCCTAGAACCAGATTTTTTGCAGTATCAAGCATTCTGGTTTCATGCAAATCTTAGAGCCCACTCTGCTCTAAGAGATACTACAGCTATCAGGTACACATATTGTATATGGAAATATATCTATAAAGCAATCAACCATAGGTTGTGAAAAATGTAGAATATTTGGCATATCTACAAAGTATTTTTTCAAGTTATCTGTTACTAATATTGTAATAAGCTTTAATTTTTTTTTATTTTAAAATAATGTAAATTTCATCTGGTTTTCAGATTAAAACATCACAACCTTTAGATATTTTTGTCTTTCAAGTGTTCTAAAGCTTTCTGGTTTATTGGGTTTTGATGGCTTTTTTTTAGCAAAAGCAACAGATGTCCATTCCTTAGTGTCTAAAAATTAACTGTGAGAATTCCACCCCATTTTGCAACAAGGACCAAATTACAAAGACAATAACTTCACCTTCAGGACTACAAAATCCTAGTTGTAAGACTTCTAACCTGGTTTACATGATTCAGAGATAGCAAAGTGAAAGCAATGATGGATAGCCAGCAGCTGTATTTGACTTGGCTATGTCTTCGGAACTAATGCACAGAAATCTCAGTCCACGGTTACTTAAAACCCTCTGCTACAAGATCCATTAGGGGGCATCACCTTAACTATAATATCCTCTGATAGCTGAGCCACAAAAGTAGTATATTTTACCTAATTTTTCTTCCTTTTTTTTTTTTTTTTTGGTGGCCCTTTTTTTGGTGGCCTTTGGTGGCTAGGATTTGCGAAGAGCCTGGGAGTTCTTTGAGGCACATTCCTACCCCATTTAATAATTTATCTTGTATATAATGCTGCTACTAATTTAAACAGGCATAAAAACAGACAGAAAAGCAATAATAGATGTATTGTCCCATTAGTGCGACTGGGGCAATTACTAATTCACAAATATTGAAACTAGCACTGATTGAGCTAAATTAATTTCTCATAATTTAATAATGCAAATCACACTAGCAGCAAAGACCTACAACTGTCTGCAGTAGAGCAATGTGAATTTTAGTACAGAAATGTAAAGTCGATAACATTATTTTTCTCTGCATTACATAAAATTATGTTGTTAAATATTTCTTCAGTTTATCTTTATTATTTTGCATTTCTTCCACTATTTTATCTATTCTTAAATCTCTGGGCCAAGTTCTTCCAGCAGACAACCCTATTCAGTTAAAGTCATGACTGGTTTTGTAGTTGAATGCCAAAGCAATTTCAGGGTTTTATTTTACCCATTCTGTATTCCCAAATGGCATAATATTAATGTGAATTGGTGTCATTTAGTCATTCATCAGCTTCTCTAAATTCAGTTTTCTTATTAAACAGAGAGGTTGCTTCATATTGGAAAGTTGTGCAGAACTGTTTCTTTTAAAAATATTTAGTGAATTCGGGTACATTTAAAACATGAGACAGAAATTGGCTTTATACTCATCCATATAAGGCTAATGAAAACGAACACATTTTGAGAAGGCAAAAATCAGTGTCTTTATAACCTGTATTTCTTAGCTGATGAAACGCTTTATTTTGAACATAGTGTAAATGACCCTATAAGTCCAAACTTCTACCAAGAAGCTTCATTAAAGTACATAAATTACTACAACTGTCAGAGATGGCATTAAGTATTCAATAAAAGTAGACTTAACACAATTAATAGCAATTAAAATTATACTTTTATGATGTCAGCCACCAGCACTGTAAAGACATAATTGCCTGTAAGGACTTCTCTACCATATTTATCCTCTAAAACTGTCCAATTTATATGAAAAATGCCAAAAACATATCCCAAATGGGTACCATTATCTTCTTGGATTTTTAAAAGTGATCTGTCTTTATCCAGCCTGTGCACATTAAGCTAATTTACTTTAATTAGTTTTTTCCTCATTGTCTTAATAGGCATGTTGATAAGGTTTTACTGGAGAGGGGGAAGGGGGGAATGTTGGTTGTTTGGGTTTTTTTTCCTTTTCCTGACTACAGATGTTAAACTGTACTCATTAAATATCTTTCAAGAGACTACTACCTGGAATCCTACACTTGGATTTTCCCTGTTCATATTCTCTCTCTTCTACCCAGTTGTTAGTTACAACTGTAACAGTAAGTTACAAGCTTACTAAATGACAGGATCTTTAGTATTTTTTAGAAATGTAAAGCAACTGTGCTTTGGTTAATTACTTGGTAATTAAATAAGAAAGAATGACATTTTTGGCTGTGCTGTAAAAAGGAAGTTTGCTCTGGACATAATAAATTAATTAACTAATTCCTAGAACAGTAACTTATGTCTCTAAAACCCATACAATAGAATATCCGTGAAAAAATGCCAGCATTTTTAAGCAATATCAAGAATAAAATATAAGGATGTAATCAACAGGTTGGTGTCTGACTTTAAGATCTAGGCTCAGCCTGCTAACTTCAATACCTAAAGTTAAGTGCTTACACCTCCCCATGTAATTGGGAGCCCTGTGTAATTGATAGCGAGATGTAAGCTCCTAATCTAGGTCTTTGGAATTGCCTTTGGAGACGTATAAATCACTGTATTGACTGTGTAATTGAGTTTCTGGTCTTTCATCACTGAGCTATCGGAAGTCTAGATGTGTGAAGTTCAACAGAAGATCTTCCTCTCTATATTGTCTTCTGAAATATCCCCTATTGATCAAATGAAGTATGCAAAGTTATGTCCAAAGTTTTGATAGCATTTCTATAGATCTATTTTACAATTGTCTTAATGTTTACGTTCTGTAAATTTTCCTTATACAAAATCTGAGATGCCAAAGCATTAACAATGTTTTATCAGATTAGACTGTGATTTGCTCCTTGCCTTTGCAAATACATTTGAGGTTCAGTATGAGCATTTTGCAATACACAAAAGACAAATTGATGTCTAATTTATGTTACTGGATGGATAGTTCAATTTTAAACCAGCATCACCACATAGTCTAAAAATCAATAATGCATAAAGATGCAGAATGCTCAGAATAGGATTACATACAAATTTATGAGAGTGAATACTGTTTTGAAACTCAGCAGTAGCCATACATGTATTTTAAAGCTGTACAGATATAGAGAGTTTTAAAAGTGTTTAGGATTCTTAAGAAATGAAAACTTTTTTTGATAGAAATTCCTCAGAAGAACACAGAATTTAATGATGAATAAATATTAAACACTGGAGAATCAGCCCATTTGAGAATAAGAAACTTCATTTTGGACACCATTAAAATAACTTGAATTCACTTTCCATTCTTAAGCATTTCCATGAATTTGAAGAATGCCAGAGACTGACATCCTGATGCATAACTGATAGACAACTTCAAAAATAGGCAACAAGGACTTTATACATAAACTATGAAATTATTTTACACTCATGGAATGGAATTATGTTCAAAGTGATTAGAAAGAATTCTTGGTAATGAAAGTATTTGTATGAAGCAAATGTAAAAAGACTTGCTACAGCTTTTTTTTTTTTTTTTAAATCCCTATAGTATTGTATTGGTGACTTTATATTACATCACAGTGACTTGATTATTCATAATTCATCCAGAATATTTTCTTTCATCATGTCTGTACCTTCTGCTAGAGGAAAGAAGTTGACTAGCCATAGGTTTCCAGACTACTGAATTACAAACCTACCCCACAGGTGATTTTTCAGGACGTGTTTTTGCTTTGCTAGGCCAACTTGAACTTTACTAGGCAAATTTGTCCTTGGAGCAAAAAATGATTCATATTGAGAAGATCCAATAACCCTTGACTGACATAACAAAATATAAATGTTGAATCAGAGACATGTTTCATACTGTTATATTAATAACAAAAATCAACAGAACTTTAACTGGTAGCTTTCATGGCTGAAGTCCTTTCTTCCAACTGAAATTGAAGGTGAAACATTATTAAATTGAAGGTGAAACAAGCTTATAAATAAAATTAGAGTAAGTCAGGATAAAAAGATCCCATGTATTGTGCACATGTACATGTGTTTCTCTGTATGTGTGCATAAATATGTTTTCATTGCACTAGAAAATTCTGAGATTAGCCTCTATAATAAGTAAACTTTTGAAAATCCAGTCATAGGACATTTTTCAATATAACTTCTCCCTGGTCACAAAGGGCGAGAGTTAAAAAAATGAGTAGGGAAAAAAAACCCCAAAGTGTAACAGTAACACAGTTCTACTTGAAAATTTCAGTTAGTGTCAGCGTACTGTGAACAAATGTACAATTCTTTACTGTAGAATGTAAGATAAAAGCCTGAATTTGTCTATTCTTATTATAAATGATAGCAAGCCAGAGAAGCAATGTAGATGTTTGAATTTTTAGAAGAAACATTTGGAACTTTATTAAATCTCTACTTTTAAGGTAACTTTTAAAGGAGAGCTGTCTTGTAGGAACAGTCAATGTTATTTGTAACAAACTTCCTTGAAAATTTAATGCATTACAGCCCTGAGATCTAGAAACTTGTAGCTTGTTCTTGTTTTGTGCTAACATCCAAGGCTTAATCATTTTCTGGTCCCAGAACTGAACTCCAGACACAACACTGTTGGAGGAAGGAGCTGAGCTTCCATCGGTAAATAGGTGTTGTTCAATTCAGACTTCTGATATGCTGAATTTGGTATCTGTTTTTGCAAGAACATCTCTCCAAATCCATCATCAGTAGAAATTGCATAGGTAAGAGCATAAGAACAGAGCAAGTGTGTACAGCCAGTTCTGTGAAATAAATCAAATCAGACTACTAGAGAGTAGCACCTGAGCCCCCTGTAGAAGTTCTCACAAAAAGTTTTGTCTATAACTTGAATGTAACTTATGCAAATTACATACCAATTTTATATTGCATGCCTCTTGGTGATGTGATTTGTAATTCATTTAGACAACTTCTGCATCTAATACTTATCTAATAAAATCACTCGTCGTAATGGAATTGACAATTGAAAGAGATGACATTAAAAAATAAATTAGCATTAGAAAATAAGTCTGGGGATTTCCTTATGAAATCAAAAACATTCCAAGGGAAGTGGGATAAGGAGCCATAAGTATTCCAGATGGTGAATTATTTTCTATATAGCAGATCTATCTCTAAAAGGTCAGCTTTTTTATACATTTATAAGATCTGCCCTGTCTTTAGCTTTTCAGTATTGTAAAATGTTTTCTTTCAGTGATGGAAAGATATCAAGAACTTATTTTCTGTGACTTACGGTACTGATGTTAACCAAGAAAGGTTTCAGAAAGATCTGTATAACTCTGGAAGTTAGACAAAGCCACCAGTGAGTACGCAATCACTGTATACTTAAAAATGAGTTGAGTATTTCTCTGTGTTTGACACCAAATGCACGTTTTTCCTATAGTAGTGACTGAAGTCTGTAGAACCTAACAAATATTTCTCGAATGAATATGCTGATCATATGAGTACTGGGACACTGCTGACATCAGAGATGGTTATTTTGCACTTTAATACTAGGAAGTCTGGATAATTCACTCTATGTAAGAAGTTTCAGGATAAAGAAGAGAACTGAAAGCATAAGTCTAAAAAATTGAGAATTTATTAGCCTTTACTGTTTTATTAGCTTTTACAGAGTTATATCAGGGTGCATGGTTGTCTTGAAATCAACTAATACAACAGATTCTTTTCAGTTGTTTCCAGATATTTAGCTTCCAGTTCTTAACAGAAATACTTTTTATATATAATCTTGCATTACCTATTTTTAAATTTCATCCCATTTCTATTATACCAGTCCTCAAGGTCATCCATTGTTTCCTCTATGATATAACAGTCCTCTTCTGTATTGGAGCACCTCTGCTTACATTGTGTCATCAATAAATTTCATCAGGATGCTCCTACTATTTTTTTCTGCCAAGACCACTAATGAAAATATTAAATCACAGAACTGGAAAAATCAGTCCCTGAGAAACAACTCTTTGACTGGCTTTCTCCACTTCCAGCAGGTATCTCACCTTCAGACAATTCCTTACCTATCTAGCCTCTATTATCTTGAGCTCAGTTAATGTGGCATTCCATCAATTTACTAATGGTGATGGATGAGAGCTACTGTATTTCCTATTTCCAGAAAGAAAACAGGTATGTTATTAAAGAGAGGAACCAGGTTAGTCTAGCGTGGTGTGGCTTTTGATGCCTAAGATACAAACACATTGAGTCAAACAAGTAGGAGACATCTAAAGAAAGAGTACAAGAAGCATTTCTGGGCAATACCCTGTGTATACCCTCCCACCACTTCACAGTCAGTGGCTTGTAGTCCTGTTATGTCAGAGCTCAGATTTGGGTCATTATGTTTAATAAGTATCAATGAATCCACTAGGCGTTTTGAATTATTCATGCTTTTGGGCTGCGTGATCTTGTGATGGTGACTTGCACAATTTAATTATGTTTTTTTGTTTAGGAAACCTTTGTGTTTGTTTGTTAGACCTTCTCTCGTGATAGCTGAATTGATCATAGTAACAAGAATTCCTTATATATCATTATATAGGCCTTTATCACATCCTTTTTCAATTAACTCTTTTTCGAGTTGAAGAACTCTGGTCCATTCCACTGTCTTCCACCACAGAAGGGCTTCAGAATCCTTCCATATTCTTCCTGCCTTTTCTGCCTCTTTCCTAGGGCTGATGCATGTTTTTTTGTTTGGGGTTTTTTTTTTTGAGATGCAGTGATCAGAAGTTCAGTGTTCAACATGAATATACAGTGGATGGATTTATAGCATTAAAAAAACTTTCCTGCTGTGTTTTCCTAATAATTTCTAATGTTCTAATGCTGCTTTTTTGACTGAGGTTGGAAGCTGCTGCTTTTAGAGAACTAGCCACAATGACTCCCAGGTTCTCCTTCTAAGCAGAATTTAGAATCCACCATTTTGAATGTATAGAAAGGGGTATTCCCACACAGACTGTGTTTTATTTATTGACACAGTTTCACTCATTCCACTTCTGTGTACCATTCACAGCTGTTGTTTCAAACAAATAGCTCTCCCTGATGAAGCAGCTCATCAGAGATGACTGTTGAATTATGCGTTACTGGAGAAATCCCCAAAACTTTTTTTAATAAAGGAGATCACAGTACACTATTGGTGCACCTTTTAAAGTACCCTTAATTAGCAATGTTGAGTTGAGACACAGCAAATTACAGTGATGTAAAATTGCAACCTTGATACTGCAATACTATGCAATTGCCGCAGAATAAGTAATCTTTTATTTGTTTGCTCTTTATGAGAGGAAGAGAGAGAGAATATCTTTAAAAATCATCATGATAATGAAGGACAAATAGACTTGCAGCATGGATAGTTACATATATTTTTTCCAGATTTCTATGTGGCTGAATGAAAGCTTGCATACAAAATAAACCCCAAAGAATATTAAAACTAAATTGTCTTTATTTCTATACTTCAATTTCCTTTCGGTTTACTTCCTAGTGTCACCTACTTCCTAAATATCAGTTTTCAGACTGCAAGTGTCGTGGTAGAGATGGCCACGACAAGTAATAGATCATGCAAAATGGCTACTTTATTGTTCTAACACACCTTTTTATACCTTTCTTTAGAGTATGTGTTAGTATATGATTGGTTTGGTTAGTAACTAACAATTCATGATTGGTGAGTTCGTTAGGACGGTTCTTCTTATCACTATCTTGTTTTTGTACCGGTCTTCTCGGATCTTTCCAGACTCATCAAGGATATACTACAAGCTGCTCAAGGTCGCGCTGTTCTCGAACTGTCAGGAGTTCCGTAGACTCATTGCATTCCCCAACATGCAAGTGCTGTGGAGCACGCATGGATTTTTGTTGGGTTTAAATTTTTTGGAGTTGTTGTGACACTTTCAGTACTTCTCAGCTAGTCCTACATATTCTTTTATTTATAGTATCTAACCAGCTAATTCAGATTAGTAGAAAAACTTTCATTAATATCAATGGAGAATCAAACTGATAATGTATGTAAAGCCATGCTATCTTTCAGCATGAAAAATGAAATGGAATGCCATGTCATTTATGCCACGGCACAATAGTTCTGTTGTCTTTGAAGATATCACAAATCCAACTGCACATAAAAGAATGACACAGAAATCAAGCTCTATTTCTTCTAATGTCCTCATTTATTTTTAATAAAACTAAAAAATAAAGATCAGAAAAGCTACAAGGTTAAATGATCTACCTTTAGTTACAAGAACCTCTATCTCATCTGTAGGAAGAGAAATATAAGGTATAGAAGATCTTGATGGGACTTCACTGTATCATTATAATTAGTTCAGTGATGGTGAAAGAGTTAACTTTTATTTAGTACAGACTGCCTCATTGACTGTAATTGTTTTGTTAGCAATATATGTTCTGTACACCTTAATGCAGAGGCACCTGTATTAGGTTTCTAATTCTGTAATGTGCACATAACAATTGGAGACCTTATCTAAAAACCCTTTGAAACATTAATGTTTTCCCTCATTCCAGCTGAACTCATTGATTCTTGCCTGTATCAGTTGAGTCTATATGGAAAAAAGTTAATCAGATTTTGCTTTCTTTTACAGGAAACATATGAATTTCTTAAACAACTTCAATAAAAAACCCCATAAATTACATAGTCTGAGCAAACTTTTTCAGACTGAGAAAAATACTATATTTTGGTCTTCTTTTCTATTGGTATTTTAATCATAATAATGTGTACATCTCTATGGTAAAAAGAAAAGTATATATTTTCCATTAGGGGAATAGAAATTCTGCCAGTAAAATCATATTCAAAAGCAGAAGCATTAGTTACTTTGGGGTAAACAATGAAAGCTGGTCTTTGGTGTTCCTGTCACTGCAAACTGCAGGAGGAAGGTGAAGACTCCAGTCTACCTAATGTGGCAGTTACTGTTGATTTTTTGCATGTAATGTTGTTTTCTGATGAATTGCACACATGCGTAACTTGCTGTCGGTTTGCTCTAATTATCGTAGATCATCTTCGTGATTTGCCACTTGCAACCTAATATATTATGATAGTTGAAGTAATATGTTCTGGTTATAATTGGTTGCCCACTGTTGATATGGGTAATGGATCTCTCCTGTGAAATACAAACAGTAACTAGACGCACAGCATGCAGGTGAGTTAAGTAGCCACACTACCCAGAAATCAGCAGGTATTCTTCATGACTTAGTCTCCAGACATATTTTTTCTGGAAGCTCAGCATATCTCTAATTGCAATTATATTTTGTGTCCATCTTGTCTCAGATCTTAGAAAAGGGGTTTCTGTGTATAAATATTTAAGTATGAAAGTAAAAGGCAATACCAAGCACTTTTCTGCAGACTTGGAGAAATATAACTGGTGTAGATCTTTTCACAGAATTCCCATTTATATTAGTAGAGTTGGTCTCAAGGATAAATCACATCCCAAAGATGAAAATCAAATCTTCAAACTGGAAACTGGTACCTACATTTTGATGTGGCAAGTCTTCATATTACATGTTTAGTTCAGTGTAATCAATAGCATTAATAAATCAGTGGATTGACTGAATTCTGAAAGGATTGTAGCTCTCACACAATAAATTGATTTTTGTGTTCTCCATGTGAACACAGAAACAATGTAGTTAAGTGCACAGTTGGTGTAATATTGACTTTCTTTCCTGATATTTAGTCACTGTGTGTTCAAGGTTGACAAGGGCAATTATAGCCCACTGGTGTCTATCGGTAACCATATTTGTCTAGGGTACTGGTTTTCCCCAAAACACTTCTTGGATTTAAGGTCTACCTTCTTTTATGTGTCCTATGCAAAACTTCCAAAATAAGCTGGAGACAGAATTTGCAGCCTCTCAAAGTACTATTAAGGAGTTTAATAAAAAAAAATATATGCTTGAGGCAAATGTTTGCAGATCAGCATAAGCTTTTTAAATATTTCACTTGGTTTCTTTCAGTAAATCCAGTTATAGGTGTTGAAGAGCAAACCATCAAAACCTTTAAAGGCTTAGCTCCTCTTTTCTCATCCTCACTGTTTTACACCTTTCTGAAAAGACTTCAAAAATACTAAGAAGTGAAAAGAACATTGCATCCAAAACCATACACAGGTTTAGCCTAGAGTGATTATTTTTAGTTTTAGTGAACAAGGTCTCATTTGACTTTGCATATTTCAAAACTAACTTAGACTTGGATATTACTTTTGTGACATCCATTGCAAGAAATCTTTGAAAAGAATAAATTACATTCTATTCAGTTCATTTTTATTTATTTGAGGCTTTTATGTTACCTCTAAAATATATGACACAGCAGTTTTCACCAAATTTTCTGCTCTAATTACAACTTACCTAATACTAACCTGATCACCTATCAGAGAGTGATTATATTTCTGCATAACTTGAAGAGTTGGTGGAAATATATGACACAACACAAATTAAATGATTTGAAGGAAATTTGCAGTTCATTACAATTTATCAGTACAATAGAAATAGATAAGTAGATATCACACAGACAATACATAGATAAAACATAATAGAAGAATGAGACAACTTGGGATTTTGGAGGGGAAGGAGAAAGTTTGATGTTTTAGAATAGCATTTAAGAGTCTGAATTAACTACTGTCTGTTCGTATGTCTGGTTTAAACATAAGAACTGGTGAAAGCTATGTACCACGTTCAGTGATATTGGCAGCTGGAATGAGGGGGCAAAAACCACTTTAAAATGTTGCATGCTTGGGCTGGGATCAGAGTTGTGAAGGTTTTGGTATTGCAAAACATTCATTTTCAGCATCTCGTTGGCTCTTGTTAGAAGTACTGCTTTTGATGGGCCAGAATTTAATCTCAAAACTGATTAAAATAGTAATTATTTGATTAATCAGTGAAGAAATAGAGTTCCTTTAAAAGCCAGACTTCATTTAATTAACAATAATTTGAGGCTTTAGACAGTACAGATCTGAATACTAACATTCTTTGACAACTGGCTTTCAAATATGTTAGGTTTCTCTCAGAAATGCCAAAATTTATCCTGCTAAGCATTTAGCAGCAATCTGTGGTAAAAAGGTTCTTGTCGTGTAATTCCATGCACATTGGCCATTCTCAGCATCATGTGAATGTTCATTATAATCTAAATATACAGAATCAAGGGAGGAGCAGAAAAGTGGTCTATGTATACAATGATATTGATGATACAACTTACTCTAAAGTAAATGTAAAGATGTAGTCTTTGTATTCCTAAAATTGTCTTCATGTACACAGTCATCTTTTGACTTTTCAGGAATATATATTGATACTCTTGTATGTACAACCTTGCTAGATAGGATGCATTTTTCATAGCGCCATCAGCAGCAAAACTAATTGTATTCCATGTAAACAGAAAAAACATTCTTCTGTCTAAGGAATAAATCCAAGTTGAAAAGTTAAGGCATATTGTTGGTTTATGCTTATTCAAAGCTTTATTGAAAAGTTATTGTAAGTGCAGAAATTAATGTAGTCTTGTTCACAATAATTTAAGCAATTAAATATTCCGGACGCTTTTAAAATCTTTCACCTTTACCCCTGTTTTTCTTGCATATTTTACTCTTTCTTTCTATTAAGAAAAATCCAGTAGATGTTTCACAGTGAAAGTGTAGTTAGTTTTTCTGTTTGTTTTTGATGGTGGACTTTTTCAACTTCACAACACTCTATCCCACAAAAAGTTGCATGGTATGGGTGAACATGTAATTGAAGAAATAGGTCTTTTGTTCGCAAGAACCAGTAGTTACAGCATGAAATTCATACTTACAAATAGTTTAAGCAATGCCAGGTTTGCTATGAAAAGGGATGCACAGTGCTGTAATTATTACACATTTTTAACGTATGCTCTGCATTATATCACAGAGACGCCTGTTCTTTAATGTTACTTTTTGCTGTATTACTTTTCCTGTGATACCAATTATTTTAAGCATGTATGACAGGTAACTGGCATCTTTATAGCTGTGAGGTTGCATCGCAGCAGGTTTTACCAGTAATACTGTGAACATGAAAATAATATGTTAGGAATCTGTTCTATGGAAAAGGATATCATAGACATAGAAAATGCACTAAACAACCTTTGACAAAAAAACCCAGTCACTCGAGCTGAAGTACATAGTTTCTAATGACATTTTAACATAAAATGTTGCATATTCCAAGGCTGTCTTTCGAAACTGTGTTTCAAATTTACTGTCAGAAGCTCTGGTAGATGCACATCACTGTTAATAACCAAATGAATTAACAGCATGGTGATGTTCTGTAGAGACCGTATAAATATATTCCTGTTGCAATTCAATAAAAAATATGTGCTTATGTAGAAGGAGGTAAATCTTTATTACTAATATACAGTTATGTTATTGGGGTTTACTATGACAATGTTATAAAATAATGTGTATAGAGTGTGCCAATTTTGTCACACAAGCAAGTGTAACAAGTTTGTACAGAACAGTTATGTGTGTAGCTGTATATAATCAAAGATGTATAAAACTAAAGGCTTATACAAATATATACACATATATAACTTGTTATACACAACTACAGTATTTTATACATATTTGTTCTATACAAACTATATGTATGATTATGTTTTTATACATGTATCTAAAACTATAGTTACATATATACATATGTGTATTTTTATATATAACTATATTCTTAAATTTTTTTAATTTTATTTTTTACATGAGTTGTACCCAAGTGGATTTACCTGCACCCAAGAAATCTGTCCTCACTGTACCTTTCAGTTTTAGATAGTTGTTTACATCAGAGCTTCTCTTCTCAGTACAAACACTGTGGTCTCTGGTTCCTTGCATAGCTGGGATTATGGTAGCAGACTAGTGCTTACCATGATAGGCTGTAAGGTCCATTCATTCATACCAAATGAGGCTGGTTCTGAGAACCTAACATTATTTATTCTGCATAGAACTGCAACTCTTGGCTGTTTCTAATTCATTTGTTACTGAGAACTTTGGATCAATTGTGCCAATGATTCAACTCAATAAACTAGTAAATAAAAATGCCCTACATGATCTTTGGCTCAGGAGTCTTTCCAGCTGTGTCTAGGGACATGGCTCAAATACAATTTACAGAAGAGCACTATTCACATAAGTAGCCAGGATGCTTCTTTGAGATGATGATAAAAGTCTAGCCCTATCCATTCTGTTCCATATAGCTTTTACTGAAATCCTGCATGGTGGGTCCCATTTCGCAAGAAGGTACTTATGTGCTTAGTTTCTGTGCCATAAATGTTGTTAGATAACAATATCAACTGTACCTTACACTAGCTCCTTCTCGATTTACAACCACTTGAGTCACTGCTACTTAGGGTTTTCAAGAGTCCTTACCAACAAAGGTGGAGAAAGAATGTTTGTGTGGAAAAGCTTACTACCCATTTTTACCATCTCAATATATAACTGAGTGGGAGATGAAGTTCCAGTTCAGTGTCCTGAAAATGAAAACTTTTTCTGGTGTGCAAGGTATTCTTCCTCAATTCAAATCAACGTATGGTTTCTCATAGAAGTTAACATAGCAATATAATCACTCAAGTTCCAAGTTAATAGACCTTTAAAGTTGATAGTCAAAGAAATAGGATGTGCTGGATCATTTCAGTGTTCTATCTGGCAGACAGCAGTAAAGTTTTATAAGCTTTTTTGAGTCACTTTTACATAAAGTAGCATTGATGTTTTACCATCTCTTCTACTTTGCATTTTCTCCATGGCATGAAAGGTTCCATCTCAGTACGTATAATAAATATTCCACTGACTTTGTGTGGGTGGAAAGCAAGAATCACTGTCTCTGGTGGATTGCTAGAAACTTATGCCATTGTCTAACTGTATGTGTCTTGTCCCATAGGGATTAGGACCCTGCTGCCTCCTGGAAAGGCAGCTGAGGCCAGGCAACTGTACTGCTGCCCTGTTGTCTGGACTAGGATCATCGTATATGACCTTCCGTTGTCTTCTTCCAGAAGCTAGTTAGGAACAATTAGTTGAAATTTTAATTTTCTTGTTGAAGATTGGCAGTTGGCACATTCTGATAACAGTAACTTCCTCTTCCTTTTCTTACACAGCAGTGCCTTCCACGATGCTGGGATTCTTGTCCCAGGTCTGTTGTGAAAGTTTGTGCATGAGCTGAGCTACTATAGATTAACAGCCCAATTTTTTAATTTTAAAATTCCTGATCACAACCCCTTTGCTGAATAGTACATTTCCTGTTAAAACCAGCAGACTGATTAATCAGACTGATTCCTGTGAGACTGAAGAATTCCTCATGCGAGCACCTCAGAAGGAGCTGATTGGGGATGAGCTTCCATTGCTATTTGTTGGACTTCTTTAACTAGCTGCTATTTTCAGTTTTTCTTCCCAAGTTTCTGAGGGCAGCACTCTTTGATCATGCTCCAGTAAATGAAGATCAGAGCATCAAAGGGAGTTAAATATGTTGGCAGTGAGTGTCACCGAGCTTGACTTTCAGGTGTGCAATGCTAGGAATACGTTCAGAAATATGAGTTAAGTGAATCAGGACAGTTAGGCACCAAAGAAATGGAATCATGAAGGGAAGAATTTTGAGCACAGGGTCACCTAAATCTAGAAATAGGAAATATTGAAGAGAGTGGGGTTATAAGAATTCCTGCTTTTTCTTGAATTTAAATATCTAGTATTGACAGTTGTGAAGTCATCACTTAGGACTCATTAGCCCACCCTCAAGAGGTGGAAGATTAAATTCTGCAACTGATAATGCATATAGAAAACACAAGGATGAAATTTAAGATTGTTGCCATAGATCGCTACACGTTAACATTTCAGGTTTGCCTTCAAGCTCCTTTACTGTCTGGGGTTCAGGGTCCCTGAAGCAGGCTATGTTAAGATCTATGGTGCAGATACTCTGATGACACAAATAGGAATGCTTAGACACTCAGTTGGGAAGTTAGACACAAGTCTGTTTGTTTTGTATTTGGTCTTGTTCTTGGTTATAACAAGCACAAAGATTCCCAAATGATGTGAATCAATGACTTGGTAACCGGTCACCATGCATTAGAACATTTTTAATATTGAGCTTTTGGCTTTTCAGTACCTGGCCCCCATATTGCTACAATTATATTTTAGCATTTAATCTTCTTTCATGTTTATATTAACTGTACAGTCAAACTATGTATTCATTTTTATATATGTCTGCACATATATTAAAAAAAAAAATTAAAAAATTTACAATCCAGGGGATAAACTTAGGGAGACATGTGTTGTGTCTCAGTATGATGTGGGAGAATTTGCATTTATTCAGTTTTGTATTTACAGATACCATAGGAAATGCCTTTCATGGCTCAGGTTGAACTTGAATGCGCAAATCCAATATCCACCCACGTTTTCAGACTGTAGAGCCAATCAGTATTATGATCTAACATAGCATGCACTCTGCTTTCCCTAGAAACTAAAAATAGGATGGTTATCCTGTTTCTTAATCTCTGCGTGTCAGAAGTTTGAAGACAATATTAGGAATGACTTTCCTGGTTGTTGTCGATTAACCCCAGTAGGCAGCCAAGCCCCACGCAGCCACTTGCTTACTGCCCCCAAGTGCGGTGGGCAAGAGAACCAGAAGGGTAAAAGTGAGAAGACATGGGCTGAGATAAAGACAGTTTAATAGGTAAAGCAGAAACGATGTGCGCAAGCAAAGCAAAACAAGGAATTCGTTCACTACTTCCCATCAATAGGTAGATGTTTAGCCATTTCCAGGAAAGCACGTCTTCATCACGCATAACAGTTATCCAGGAAGGTAAACACTGTAACTCTGAACATCTCCTCCTTCCTCCACCTTCCCCCAGCTTTTATTGCTGAGCACAACTTCCTACGGTGTGGGATATCCCTTGGTCAGCTGAGGTCAGCTGTCCTCTCCCAAGTTCTTGTGCATGCCCAGCTGACTCGCTGGCCAGGCGGCGTGAGAAGCAGAAAAGGCCTTGATGCTGTGTAAGCACTGTTCAGCAATAGCTAAATCATCCCTGTGTTATCAACACTGGTCTGGTCACAAATCCAAAACGTGGCACCATACTAGCTACTATGAAGAAAATTAACTCTATCCCAGCCAAAACAAGTACACTACCATTATTTGGATTGTGCTGATACTCCTCCTGATTCTTTGATCAGTCAGTCCAACACCTACCTTTTAAAAAGAAAAAAAAAAACCAAACCAAAAAAAAACCTCCCAGCAAATGCTGAGCTTTTACACTTCCCCTATTTTGCTTGAAATAAAAAAAGTACTGGTGAAATGCTCCTTCACACTACATTTTTAAAACGCTGAAAACACAGTGAAATGAAAACGTTTTGTCATGGGAAAAAGTATTTACACAAATATAGGAAGTGTACATTTTTTTCACATTTGATCCACCAGCATAATTTGTTATTATCACTTGCAAAATTGCAGCATTATTAAAAGCTCGGAGAAAAATTGTGTAGGCTGTTTGGATTCTTGTTTGAAGAGGAGTTCTAGAAACAAAAATTGTGCAGTTCAAGACATATTGTACTTTTTTTTTCTTCCCTTTTTGGCAGACAGTACGATGTGAACATAATTGGAATGCAAGAGAGATAAGAACGAAACATGATTTTCAGATACTATTGTTATTGGCAATGGCTTTATTCCATGTATCCATTTAATTTATTAATGCTCAGTCTTCATATGTGAAATATTCCCAAATTCCTGATTATTAAAACAGAAAATCATTTTGTAGTTAACTTCAGAACACTGTAAGCTTGTAATACTGATGAAAAATACTGTCCGAAAATAGCTCTCTGTATATATTCTAAGTGCCATTAGGTTTATTTTTCTTTAAAAAATAATCATTATCTTTTCCATGTTTTACGTTTATTACTGTTGAATACATTGGCTTTGCAAAGCTAGGGCAGGGGGATTTATAATATTTTTGCTGGTACATACATCAACAAAATTGCTAAGTTGCAATTGAAAATTCATAGCATGTGTGCTAAAGCTAGGAAGACCTTTCTCTTAAAATTTACATTAAATTCTCAGGACACATGATCAGTTTTCTATAGTGGCAGAAAGGAAAGAACCTCTTCATGTGTGACCTGAAGGAACCAAATGTAAAAGTAAATGAGGTACAACAAACATGGATTTCCAAAATGCCATTTTTATATTTAGTATTCAACATACAATCAGCACTTCCATATGGTTCAAACAAATAAAATTGCATTTTACAGTGTAGTAACATGTCAGTCCAGCAGCAGCTATAATAAATATCTTATTACAGATAATCTGCATCTCATTTAGACTTTAGGAAAGATACACAGTTTATGAACACATTGTATATCACAATGCAAAGAGAAAAAAATGGTACAGAAAAAAATATCATTTAATGTCTTGATTTTTGAAGTTACTGGTATTTTGTAATAGTAATTAAACATTTAAAAAATAAAAATATTGTTGATGACCAAATTCTTCATAATCTATTCTCACTGCAGATTCCTGGATCATTGGAGACCCACCAGCATAACACCACATAGAAAGCTGAAGGTAAGATGAAACATCCTACAGCCTCAGGCTCTGGTGGGACCAATACCTTGCACTGGTGCTTTTTAAATCACACACAGTTGTCTAACTGACAGAACAGAGCAAACTACAATATTACAATAGGCCAGTATGTGCTCTGTATAACAGTGTTCTACTGCCTTACCCGTTATCAATAATTTATGCTGCTGTATCTAATTTACTGTTGTTGCAATAACAGTGTAGGTCAAAATATAAAATGGGATAAATTCATGTACTGCTAACTTTAACAGATGCAAGTATTTTGTTCAAGAAGGAAGATCCAGGGTGATAAATTATCTACCCTGTTACTAGACTTATCAAGAATAGAACATAATTGAATAAATAATGAAATTCTCAAAATTAACTATTAAATATCTTGTGGGAGTTCTCAAGTTTCCACAAGAAACTAGTGTTGCCTATGTATGCCATATTGTGATGGTTTTTAATGATGCCCCTCTTTAGATTAATAATTTGCAAATGTCATTTGTAGCCATGACCTCAGCTCAGCTAAAAGCACATAAGGTGCCAGAGCTCTGAAATGGCAGCTGTTGGTGCCCACTCAGAATTGTTTGTATTTGGCAGCAATCTGGCTGTGAGCAAACTTTAATCTGTCTAATAAGTACTTACAGAGCAACTGTACTGAATTGAACAAGTGCCTGGGTTTTGGTTTTTTCCCTTTGGTTTTAGCTCAGTGATTTTTCTCAATGGTAACCAAAGTCAAGTAATTTAAAGCTTGTGAACCTCACAAAAAGGGTTCATTTAAAACCATATTCTGCATCTTGTGACACCAAATGGAAAGTGTGTTCTTCTATATGACTACAAAAGATTTTAGAACAGCGATCAGATACACATTCTGCTCATTAATGTTTGTACAGTATCCTGCCTTAAAAGAGCTACAGTTTCCTAGAGCAAGTCATTCAGAATTCGACTACACTCTTCAAGTTTAATAGGTTGAGCTCTTTGAGTTCCCCTACCTCCTCCTGATTGATGGTTTGTTTCTTCTTTTAATACAAAATTCAGTAAAATTTCCCACAGTGAAAAGGGTCTTTTAATTATAAAACACCAGCATGTGGGAATGATTCAATTTACACATCAGAAAAGTTCAGTTACTTGACCATAATTTATTTTTTGTGCTGATCATTTACAGACCACAGATTCTTCTTTCCCCCTTTCCCCCACCCCTTCTCGCTTGCTGTCTCTCCATGTAAAAGAATAAAAACCTCAATAACCTGGAAGAGGCTTTAGATATTGTATCACTTAGTCATCAAAACTAGAGTCTTCATTATCAGACTTTTTTTTACCAGCTTTTATCCCTTTCTCATTTCCTAGCTATGTTGTCATATTTAATTTAAAGGTGTTCTGTAATTGCTGAGTAATACAGTTTTTTCTTGAATCTTGACAATGGGACAGTGTAAGTAAGGAGGTGTAGGGTATCTCACTCATGGAACTGTGAACATAAGAGATATTACCTAAAAAAGATATTTGCAATTCTAATGTTGCATACAACACAACTGACCACTGTAGCCTTCTTTAGTAGCCCTCTCCAGCACTTTAACTTTTCTCCTGCAGGAGATAATAAAGCTCTATATTTAATTTTTTTTTTTTTTAAGATTAATTAATTAATACTGAAATAAAGGTCTGGAAGGAATGGAAAATTTCCATGTACTTCCTCTATGCAGTATTAGTCTTCTTTATTGTTTTCTTTTCAGAACATAGCTTAGGACTTGCATTGGTAGGTATAGCAGCTTTTAATGAAAAAGCTTTGTAGATTCTGGATGTGATTTTCCTAGCAAAATCAAAAAAGTTAATCTTACTTTGCCCTCATTATGGGCATAAGAGAAGTAAGCAGTAAAAATGTCCAGAATACCATTTATAAAGCTAGTTTTAAATACATTTACAGATAAGTTCTTATATTTATTTTGGTTTTAATCAAATGCAGTTTGTGACTGAGAACTATTAGATTATATGGTGCTCATTTTAGAATAAAAAAGTACTTGTAGGGATTTGTAGGTACATCTCATTTATTCTAGGTTGTATATATAATTTGGTATTCAAAAATTAGGCTGAGTACCTAACAATTTATTGGTTGGCTCTTTGTTGCAACAGACATATGAAGGCAATATCTATGCTACTGAAATACAGTGTTGCTACTTCTTTGCTTTTTTTAGCATTTAATTTAGTCTGGTTTTCCACTTTGGAAGGGATGTATGAATGCTACTCTAATAAAACATGTCGATCTTGGGGCAGGGGGACAGTTCTTCAAATTCTTTTCAGCTATTTGAAAGGTGCTCCTCCTTTGCCCTGGAGTAAGCATTTAAACTAAAATAGCCAACATGAATGTGTGTTTTGTAGTATCCCTATGAGAGAGAAGCAGAAAGGCTGTTTTTGTAATATCTGAACCTGCTGCTGTTTGAATATACTTTTACGTAGAAACACAAATGTATCCCTGGATAAGACTTAACGAGCTGAAGCTAGCTTGTGGTTGTAAAACTAACCAATGTAAGATGTTATCTTCCATTGCCCGTTTAGCCATTACAGGCCAAAGGAAGCCAGTAATTCTAACAGTTTGATTTTACAAATTTAAATTTCTGCTACTGTAGCTTTCATTAATTCACCTGTACCTTACTGTACTCAAATCCTTCTCAGTAAAGGGAACAATTCAGAGCATGTGAGGACAGCAATAATCAACATCAATGAATACAGTAACAGATCTTTCCAGTTCTTATTCATGTTCATACAGACATACATCTTAATAGTAAGTACATTTGGCATTTATTTCCAAAAGCTAATTTTTAAAATTCTTTATGATCTCTGAATAAGAATGGACCTTTATATCTTCCATCTGACTGGCATGTTATGCTAAGTAAATGCTGACATACATGATCTCACAAATATTCATATGGAAGATGGTTTGTATTTTTCTTACACAAAACTAGCACCAGATATATACAGTTATTCTGTGTTTTCATTTGTTCCTTTTTTTTTTTTTTTAGTGCAATCAGTTAATTGAACTCCTCTCTTCTTCTACATCAGTATACCTGAAGCCATGAATAGGCAGTGTTTTCAAATTACTCCCAATGTTGGTATGCTATTCAAACATTGTGTGTCCTGAAGGATGCGACCAACCAGTCAGTACTCCTGCTGCAGGTGCAGTAGGAGTCCTGTGATGATGCATCTGGTGGTTCTTGGGGATTCTTTTGGTATTCCCCATAATGACTTCCAGGTCTGTTTCATTTACTAAGTAAACCCTGTACAGTTGTTCTTGGTAGGTCTGTTTTCCTACAGTTGTCAACAGTTTGCAACAGTGTTAAGTCCTCAGTAGATCTCAACTATAGCTATAAAAAAACCCAAATGGTCCTGGTGTCAAGAGGGTATTCACTGAAAGAAATTTTTAAATATTTTTAAATCCCTGTTCTTCCAGACCATTATCTTAGGACTATTTACTACTGTAAACAATAAGCTAAAATCAATAGCCCGGTTCAAAACATTAATTTTGGTGGTAGATTAAAGTCTTTCCTCACAATTTTTATCATTACATTTTTTTATGATGATTTATTTTCAACTGCTCTTCAGTGGCTTAAATGCTAGCATTTTGCTTCAATTTGTATTCATGACAGTCAAATGGTGTTGTACGCTGTGTTAAAGGTTGGTGTTTTGGTAGAGGTTTCTATATTTAATAGATGTCCTGATTATACAGTTTTGGGGCAGAAGTTATTATTGTCACAATTTTTTTTTCTTTTTTGCTTTTTTATTTTTCTTTCATGACAATGTACATAAGAGTGTTGAGTGTCAGGAAGACTGCAATGGTCTCACCCCAATACAAAGAGCTTATGGCTTCAGCTGCTTTGTGTATATTTTTGGACATCCATGGAATTTTTCATTTAGTAGAGAGGGATTACAGTGACTTAGTCTCTCCTGTTGTAACTTGACTCTGTTTATGCCCTAAATGTCACAGCATCTTGAGCCCTTGCATTGTTGATATAGGAATCAGAGCTGAATTCCCAGCTGATAGTAGACCCACCTCCCTGGTGCTACACACATTTTATTTGGGGGGGGGTTGGTGGTGGTGGTGGGGTTTTTTGGTTGTGTTTTGTGGTTTGGGTTTTTTTTACAGTTAATGCATCTCTATGATTACTATTTAAATACTGGTATGATTCCTCCACATTACTATCAAATCTTTGTCAGGCTACCTATATTTATGAGCTGTAGAGAGGCATGCCAGTGGAAATATTTTTTCAAGTTGTCCTCAACAGAATAAAAAGGTATCGTACTCAATCATTGAACTGTTGTCTTCTCATGGTAATCAGTCAGTCAGTTATGGAGACCTGCATTATTGGATGGATGGATATTTTTATACTTGCAGACACCTCCAGCATCTTTACACAAAATTACACTGTTTTGCACATTAGTTATAAATCTGAGAAATTATTTCTAAAAAATAAATATCTTAGCCACCAGTAGGCAGTGGTGAAGATGAGTTTGAACATTCTCTGCCATCAAAGCTGAGGTCCCCCTCTGAAGTCCTGAGCTACAAATCAAGTTAACCTGGGAGTCACAGGCCTGAATTCCTGGACTTCACTGCCTTTCTGTACAGACTACTTCTCACTCTTTCCGTTCAAAATCCAAGGATAGGGTTAGTGATGGTGCTAGTTCCTGTCTTTAGAAAACAGTTTCCTTGAAAGTGGAAAAAATTCTGTTTCTAGGTCATTTTCAAAACCCCGTGTCTTGCTTCTGAGCAGTAGCCCTAAAGACCAGCCACAGAATGGCATAAGGAGGAAGGATCATGATTCAGCCCAGTGCTTTGTGTAAATAGTTCTGGAAGAATGGATTAGGGCCAGGATTCTCCTCTCCTGATAAAATTCCACAATTTTCTGCTATGCTTATCAAGGGAAATTTCTCTGTCTCTAACATTCTTAGTCATCAGGAATTTGGTGTACCCCCAGTGTACAGCCCCTGTTTAAAATCCTCTCCTTGAGATGTATTAATTTATGAATTCAACCTCTCAAGCCAATGAAGATATTAAAGCTGTTAAATTTTAGTCTGTTATCATCACAATCAACATTACACTTTTAATCAGAAGTGGCCAGAGCTGTTTGATCAGTAATGAGCTCAATTTTGTCAGGCTATTAAGCAGTTCCTGAGCATATCTAACTTAACCTCTTTAATAGCAGAATAAAGTGAAGAGATGCCTCCTTGTAAAGCTCAGATGGTCCCAGGTGGAAAGTGACTGCTAAAACAACATTCCTATTTTCCCACATGAGCAAGATCCGGAACCTCTTGGGATTCCAGCAGAAAGTGGAAATTAGCCCTTACTCTTGAGCCTCAGCACAACCTGCTGGCATAGGCGCAAGCAAGAGATGGTAGCTATAGTTTGTACTCTTTCATCTAGGCAGGGCTGACCTAATACATAAAGGTCATCAAGTGACTCAGTATGAAGTGTTCTGGGAAATTCATACGTTGTAGACGTGGCGCTTAGTTTAGTAGTTGACTTGGTAGTATTAGGTCAACGGCTGGACTTAATGATCTTAAAGATCTTTTCCAACCTAAATGATTCTATAATCATTTTTTTATCTGAAAACATGAAAACTTGCCTTTGTCCTTAGGAACCATTTCTTTCTTTCTGTCCTTTAGAGCATTTGCAGAGATAACAGGCAAAATCATGGATTCACTTTCAGAGTACAGAGCAATGGGAGAAACCCTGTGCCTAGGGAGGTGCTACATTGGTACAATCCATGATATTCAGTACTGTCTTTTAGGAGCCTTTACTGTTTGGCAAAACTTGGTTTTAGTTCTACAGCTTGTTGATATTAACAGAGATGTTGTTCAATCAAGGATCAGAAAGTAAATATCCCAGGTAATAAACTCTAGAAGATACTATCATTGCTGGTCTGTAAAAAAATTTATACTAACTGGATAGTAGAATAGTAATGTTTACTTTCTATGTAGAAAACCAAGTTCTTTTTTTCAGGAAAACTGTTTACAATGAAATAGAAGTTGGGTTTTGTCAGATATTATGAGTACAGTTGAACTAATTAGGGGGTGGGTGTTTTGAGTAGTGTATTAGGTAAAAAAGACCAGGGACTTTTCCTTTAATGTCTCCCCCCCTTTTTTTTCCCCCCAGTTTCTTTTCTTCAGACTGTTTATCACTTGCATGCCAAAAGAGAAGGAAAAAAATTGAAGATTTTGTTGCCTTCTTAAGCAAAATGTTAAATAATGTTGACAGTCAGTTTCACTTTTGCAGCATGGTAGTAACGTGTCTAAAAGTAGTCCAGCTGATGCTTTGAGTTGCCACAAGTATTGCAGCCCTGTTATTTTAAGATGCTCAGTTATTTTTGAGCCACTGAATTATTGTTTTGAAAAGCATTTTGTTATTTCCCTTCAAGAGGCTAAACCCCCTTTCTTATAGTTTGTTATGGTTCTTTGAACTACTTTTTAAGGCTAATTTGTGGTAGATTTTGTACTGTGATTTTTATATTTAGTCTGCTGAATCCATCTAACCTGAATAGCCCGAGGGAGATAAGTCAGGAAGCATAGGAATCAAGAAAACCTAAAGTTCGTACTTCAAGCTGAACCAGAAGCTAGTATAACTCAATTTGTCAGTGAGAATTTTTGCTAAAAGAACAAAGAACTCTTCCCCCCTGCCCAGCATTCTGCCTTTGTGTTTAAAAATTGTGATTTCTGCATGGTTTGTGTAAAATAAGAAACAACATTTGAGGGTTTGCTGGTTTGAGGTAGAGTTTCACGATCTCTGTAGGAAGGAGTGAAGTTTCCTGAAACTGAGATTTGACCTTCTGTCATGGAATGTCTCAAAATAGACAAGGCAGGTACTCAAAATGAGATTTATTCTACTCAAAATTGTTTAGCACTCAGACAGACATTAGTAAACTACAGGTTCTGATGTCTGTCAAACAGAACTAATACTACACAGCTGACTTAAGAATTCCTAAGCTTTAGAACAATGACCCAAAATGCGCAATCACTCACCCAATAAGGTGAGGGCTCTCAACCTCAAGGAGTTTCCTTAGGCAGCATCCCAACCTAAGGGGAGAGTCCCCGACTGCAGACCCACTGCTCTGAGGAGGACTGACTCAATTTGCCCTCTGGCGGGACTCCATTTATACCCTAGTCGAATCTGTTCTGTGGTCATATATGGTCAGCAGTCTAGAAACTTCTCTTGACCGAGGCTTTTCATTGGCTGAGGGCCTTGTCTGTCGACCAGAGGGCCTTGCTTTTCCTATCCCTCAACCGAGGTGTGTATGTGACCACAGTTCCCACGCAGCTGGGCGGCTTGACCCCCAAACCGCAGCTTCTAGAACTCCTTCCTTTCAACGGTCCAGAAGTTTTGGTCTTTATCAGGGCAGGTGCACCTGCCACACCTCCAGGCCTACTCTGATGAGGTTTTGAAGAGGTTTGAGACATTTCCTTCAGTTAATAGCAATAGAAGGGGACATTTTCATGCATGCTACGCTTCTGAGTTGATGGCAAACTGGTCTCAGGTTCAGTTGTCATCCATATCCTTTTCTCCAGCATCTGACAGATAGCAAGAAGAGGCTGTGCAGTGGCTCAGTACGCTTGGGGCTACTGTACAAATTATGTTCTTCACAAAACTCATTTTAACATTATAGTAAGACGAGAAGAAACGTGAATGGAAGCTTTATGGGTGTAAGAAAGATGGTCATTGACCTGATTGACTTTTAATGGGAAAAAAACAAATCAAGGACAAATCATTTGAATGACACCAGTCAATGAACCTGGTGGAACTAATCCAAAAATAGGGAACTGGTTGGTTATGCATAGACTTCCCAGGAATTGTTCAGCAACATATAAATTAATAGTAAGTACCAAAATCCAGATGTAGAAAACACATGTAAGATACAGGCTCCATGTCAAAATTTTAATTCACTTGATAATACTTGTCTCAGAGACTATAAAACAGTGTAAAATATATGCTTCATTTATTTACTTACTATCAGTCACATGGGTGATGCTGTCTGTATAGAAGTAGGGATCCTTAACAGGGTCCTACCAAGTTTTGGGAAGGTCTCCAAAAATTCCAACTCCAGCATGTGAAGCTGAATGTGAGGCCTGAGGTGTGCCATACGCAGTCCAATTCCAATTTGTTTTTTTCAGTGAAATTTTGATACATACTATTTCACATCCCCTTTGTCAGCAACAATGTTAATTATGCCGTTTAAAAAAAATAAAAATAAAAAAAAAATTGAAGGATTATATTCCTCTAGTCTGCTTGCTACACAGTTGACAAAGGTAGTTACATATTTAGTCACTGAGACTGAACCTGATGTAAAAGGCAATGCAAGCTACCTTCCACAAATATCTAAAAGATATGGTAACTGTGCCTGAGTCCAGGAGATCCAGGTGTGATTTTCTGAGATTACACAAGTATTCCTATTACTAAGTACATATCTATCATGTGGAAGAACAGGTCTAATCTCAGATGTAAATGCTGAGAATTACATGTCATTTCCCTTCAAGCAATAAATGCTCTTTTGTCTATCTAGATTTTGTTATATGTTTTTCACAATAATTCCTAACAGTGCTGCGCTATGTCATTAAAATATCAAAATCTAATAAGTCAGCTGGCAATAAATGGAAAAAATAGAAATCCATGGCAAAGATTAGTGATATCTAAAAGTGGTTTATGGGTCCTAGTGGGATTCCTCCTTTTTTAACAACAAAGTGCAGAGTGAAAGAATATGCACAGCTTACTTTGTCTTCCTATTTCTTTTGATCTGAAAGAACAATCAGATAAGGCTGATTTCTGAAGACAGTTCAGAATGAACAGATTTCAGTTGCCCCCAGTGATAACCATCATTGTCAACAGGAGGCATTCCAGGTACTGACACTAGAGCCTTAAATGTTCAGATACTGAACATTTTATCTTTTATTTTAAAAACTACTGCTGGGAACTCTCTTTATAGAATGCAATGGATGATGAGTATTTAGAAGAAGAGTGAACCCTGAAGGAGAATAAAGCCCAAGCCTCAGAGACTGTCAGTGAGCACCAGAAGGACAGAATAATTTAAGGTTATGGTGGGGAATTTCTTGCACACAGAAAACCTGAAGCTGTGGAAAATGGAAGGATAGAACTCAGGAGTTACAGGCTACAAACCCCAAATTAAAAGAATTTAGAGGCCCTGGCCTCAATGGGCATTTGTCCAGATCAGTGAATCAGTACACACTCTTGTCAGAGTTCAGCAAAACTAAGTGCTTTTTCATAGGGAAGGCTCAGAATTGGTATATGTGGAGGTGTTGATAATCAAAATTGAGGTATCTGGATTAAACCAGTGCACAGAAATGCTAATAGCTACCTTCTGTAAGCTGTGTCATTTAACAAGGGCTATCAGTCCCTCTAACACGCAAGCTTCAGCTCTCAATTTTTGAAGAAAAGATTGATTTTCTGGCACAGTGTGACGAGTTGGTTTTACATGACTCATGTATGATGTACAAAGCTCACTGAACATGGCACAGTGCTATGCAGTGTTTTATGAAAACTGATTGTTTACAAATGTAAAGGTAATAATATTGTTCTGATTTAAGGGTATTTATGCCCTGCCTGCTGCACAATGCTGATGATTATTATCTTTTAAGTTAGTAGTTAGCTATCTTTATGATTATCTAAGTTAGTAACTGATAGCCCAACGCACCTCAAAACCAGCATAAAATACACTATCATCACTCATCAAGGATAACTAATATTGAATGAGCAGATGTAAATGAATTAATAATCGGAGGGGTTTTGTGTGCTTATCACTGCCACTGCAGTTTAGAAATGTGCCTAGAAAATGCATGTTATTCCTTATCTAGTCTGCCTTCAAATAGTTTGCTCTGTCTACCAAACACAGATATGGCATTCAAACACATTGACTGCAGTCCCCCCCACTGGTGCCATTGTTGTTTTCATGGGGTTTGGATAAAGTCCTTTGTCTGTTTTTACACTCATAATTGGGGCAGAGTTCATCAATTTTGGGGAGTTTCCATAAATCATTACTAATAGGAGCTCCCTTATGTGTCCCCCTGACATACAAGAGAAATATGGAATTGGTAGAGATTGAATCAAACCATACTGGCATTTGTGAGCACCTGGGCAACATTTCATTTGTTTAAATCTGAAGAAGTCTCAGAATGATTTAATTTTTATTAGCATCTGACCAGACTTGAGTAGAAGGTAGTGAATCTTGTAGTCCAGTAGGATTTTCCAGGGTGTTGATACAGCAAATGCAGGTGCTGATGAGTTGATGGCTGGCTCTCTGATTGTGAATGTCTGTGAGTAGTAAAGAAGAAAAATCAAAACATACAGTTGAAAGTTGCAGGCATTGAGGAGTATAGCTAAAGATCTCTTCTCTTCTTCTTCCTTCCATTGCCTTGCTTTATTCCTTGATCTTTTCACCAGTTTCTACTTGTGTGAGGCGTGCATGGTTTTTAGGACACATTCACTATGTCTCTTTGGGTTGGCTGTAACTACAGCCACTCTTGAGGCCAGGCTGCCCAGTTTCCTGAGCATACAGGAATGCCTTCTTTTTTTCCCCTGAGTTTCCTTTATTGGTAAGTCACTGCCAGTTCTCATCTGCAAGGAAAATACAATCCCATAACTTTCCCAGATATGCCTCAAAACTAATTAAAGTCTTTCTGTAGGAAGATCAGAGGAAGTAAATTTAGGAAGCACCAGATGATCTTGGGACAACTCCATGTCTCTCTGGCATTCATTTTTTCCCATCACCCAGCAGTGATATCTGTTAGATAATGTTCCAGGAACACAGTTTTACAGAGCTCTACATAATGTGAAGATAATTACTTTGCACACTGCACAGAAAAGGTTGCAGTGATGGCAGGTGTGGAATATGACTATGTATCCTGATACGAATTTTTCAAATGAAAATGTAATGTACCAGGTGCAAAAAAGTTAAACAAATATCAGTTTGGCTTATTGTGTTTTACTAAACAGGTTGTAAATAGCTGTGCATGAAGGCAATTGAAAAACGTGTATAGAAAACATGTTGGAAATACCTGTAAACTTTAAGGTGGGCTCTAGGTTACATAGAATTTGATTTGTGACAGTGAAACACATATTAAACATAGAGGCACTTAAACTGTAAATCCAATAAGAGTGTCCTCTTTAAATAAGCATAATCCAAATTTTAGCCAGCTGGGCCCTTCAGAATTTTGACAAGATTTGTGTGTATTGGACAGATTAGCGTGACCATTGCTCTGGTGTCCTCTACTGCTAGCAAACATGCACCATTAGGTAAGTGGAGATTGAAACCATACTGTGGGCTTATATAAAACTAGAGAGCTCCATCTTACATTTAAAGTATTGTAGATACTGATGCACAAGAAAAACATATTTTTCCCATATATTTGCCCCTAAAAATGCAAAAGCTCTCTTTATCAAGTTTTAGAACAGCAAGTTTTTATCAATGACACTGTTCTGAAAGTCCACCTTGCTGATCTTTTTTCATGACTGAAATACCTGCACATTGCTTTAATTTTTATGTAAAGTTATACAGTGTTGACATATTCTGTAGCCCTTCTATGACACGGCAATATGAAAACCTTTCTTTCCATGCCTACCGAAGAAATCATTGGGGTTAAATGACAGGGCTCTACCAGTGATTTGCCTGTCACAGAGAACCGTAAATTGCAGCCTGTCTCCAGGATAGTGTTTAGACACATTCCGAGATTAATGGTTTTGCATAGACACTTTGGACCTCAAATGATTTTGAGATAAGCTCCATCAAGAAGATTCTTCCAGTTTGAAGTCAACTGAAAGTGCTTTGCATTTTAGCCACGTTTATATGAAACTTTGTTGATACAGAACAGACAGTATCTGATATAAAAATGAAATGGTGTCTCTTATGTTCCAGACTACATGAAAATTTTCACCTCCAGCTTAACTCTTTGTGACAGATTTCTTTTTTTATGGTAGTCCTTAACACTTTCAAATAACAGACAGCAATAAGACATCTTATTTACATGACTGAGCAGGCTGTATCTTTTCTCTTAAAGGAGCATAGCTTGGATGGAAGGTCTGTATCCTAAATTTAGGGAAGAGGAAGCTAAGTAAGGTGTATGAATCACCTGGGAAAATATCTCTGTTTGAGAATGTGCTAATTCATTCACTTTTCAGAACCTCAGTTGGTAATCGATGTGTGTTCTGCAGTGAATGAGGCACTAGGATTGAGGAACTCTAACTTAAGATAAAGGTAATAATAAGGTTTCTTTTTTGTTTAATGTAGTAAAGAGAAAATTTTTATCAGAAGAATGCAATGAATGTAGACATTCCTTTTTCATGTGTTTTATAGTTGCCTGGTTTAAAGGGGGGGGGACGACAAAACACCTTTATCATTATTATGTACTAAAAATCATATGGTTTCAGTAGAATATCAGTCAGACAGTCAGATGCCACAGCAGTGGTGGGGCCATGTGAGAACCAGCATAACGGGCTAAATATTTATATCTTTCTCATAAGTAACCTGTAGTTCATATACACTGCCTCTCCCTCTGGGCTAAGAGAGACAATCAGTTATTACTTATACAGACTAGTCATTGTATCATTGACCCAATGTACCCCACCAGAGTCTGACAGCTTGTGGCATCCTTGTATTACCTGGAGTAGGAATTTTCCTGTCGGATGACACTGGATGTCTTCCCTGTTCACCTTAGTATTGGTCTGGTTATATGACCTCAGGTTTCTGAGTTTCATCCTGTGATTAAAGGAGAATTAAAAGGTCTTGCGGGGGGGGAGTGTAGCTCTTCTTTTTCCAAATGGTATGCAGATTTGTTCAAACATTTATAGAAACATCTTCATGATTTTTTAATTTCAGTGTTTAAGTTTTTACATACAATATTTGTGAGTCTTGTTTATAATATTTGGGACTGAAACATTAAGATATACAGAAGACTGAGATGAAAACAGAGATGGGTTTGAACAGCAGGTCAGAAGTTTATTAACTTAATGTACCAAGCATTAAGTGGGGTCTGTGCAGGGAGTTACAGGACTCCCACCGTACAATCCCACAGCAAATGCGTAGTGTCTTCAGTAAACCAGTGATATGAACAATTCCTCTTTCTCCTCCATGGCAGGTAAATAAGGTACAAACTGGGCACTATGGCTAGCAAAGACTTCACATCTCTGATTTGAAGGGCCAGGGTCCACCAGAAGAATGCATGAAAATTCACACTTCTGGGTGCAAACCAACTGGAATTTTATTCATAGTGGGCACAGGCCTCAGCCTCCTAGTGACTGATTAGCAGCCATACCCTTTAAAAACCATTTAAAAAAAAAAAAGTTTATTCCATGATAGTGTAAGACAAAAAGATCCAAACCAAACTGAAACAAATTTGGGTTTAATGGGAAAACACTCTTCGCAGTTCCTGGGTGTAGCCATTGGTTAAAGCCACAGGCAGTTACGGACAGAGCTCCTATAGCAGCATTGTAGCTCTGAGTACGTGAAGCAACTAGAAGTGAGGGGCTTCTGAAGCCCTAGGGTGAAGTTTAAATGATGAATGCAGTAAATTAATTTGTAAGCCTCTATTCCCCTTTGGAGAGGTGAGGCCATCTTTCAGGAGGAGCCATTTTTTGTGTTAGTGTGCATGATTCTCTCCTTTAGGGATTGAGTTGCTCACATAATGAGGCAGGCTGACATTGCCTTCACTCACTGAAAACTGGATAGGCAAGTGATTATTTAAATAATTAAAAAAAAAAAAAAGGCAACCCAAAACACCACATAATATGTTAGTGTCAAAATACTTGAGTTATAATAGCTTAACTTGTTTGTTTTAATGTAGCTATGGAATGTATTTGACACCATTATTTTTTTTTTAACAACCAGAGCGAAGGTTTACAAAAAATATAAAATACAAATAAGCGTATGTAAAAAATCCTATTCTGAATCTGATTAGTGCATGCCACTTGCAAATGTCAGCAGTTATTTTTAGTGGAGAGCATTTGTAAGATCTGGCAGAGAACTCTTGAAATGTCAGGAGGGTAACAGGAAGCATAGCAGAAGCCAGATAGATATACAAATATATTAGAGAATTGTAATAGAAAGTCCATCATTTTTTGAAATACAAGATGGAGCTGTCTTGAAACTGACCTGATAGATCATAGTTCCCTTCCCATGTCATAGGTATTGTGCAGACATGACAAAATTACTTGAATTTTTGAAAGAAACTTGGTTTCCTTATAACCTGAGGAAGGAGCTTGTTTTCTCCCTCCCTTCTTGTTCACAGGCAGATTGGTATTGTTACACAGTAAACTGCACTCGACTTTTAAGGAATGTGTGTTACACTTACGTAATTCCTTTCTGGTAGATTTCTCATCAAGATTTGCCTCAAAATACCTAAGAAGGTGTATACTCTATCTAATATATATACACACACATATATATAAAATACCCATTCAAACCCCACTGGAAGCTATAAAGGAAAGGGCAGTTGTTTCACAGCGTTGTTCACAAGCTCAGGGATAGCACTGTTCAGTGCTGTTATCATTTTGCTTGATACAGAAATTGCTGTAGACTTGCCAGGTATACTCTATTAACAATATTTTCACAGTGAAAGATGGGTCAGATTTGTATGCAGCAGTATTTCAAGCATATCCTTTATCTCATGCATGGTTGTAATTTTCTCTACTGTTTCTAATAGCTCTAATTATATATTTCTGCTTGCATATAACCAGGAAAGGTGTTGAGTTCTTATTGATGCAAAACTTGATACCTCTTAGGATTAAATAATTTAGTTTTTCATTTGTGCAGGAATAGCACTTTCCTCTTTGATAAACATTGTACTCATGGCCTTCATGTCATCCAAGCTGAAGTATGACATTTCCACTTACTGGGTATGTAGGTTTTTTGTTTGCTGGTTGTTTTTTCACAAAGCCTCATACCTAGTTCCCATTGTAAGGTAAGTCCTGTGTCCTCCACACTGATCAGTGCTGGTGTCTTTGCATCAGAACTCTGTCCTTGGAAATCCTTCTGAATCCCTATAATTATTAAGGTCTTCTTGGGCAGACTCCAGACTTTGGGGTCACCAGGAACAGAAAGCCTCCCATCCCTTTCCCATTATCCTCTTGTCATTGATTGTTGGAAAATTATGGGAGGTATACCTCTAGGGAACTAACTTCTTTTGAATCATTTTCCAGATGTTACATACTTTATTGCTTTCTTGGTTTACATGAAAGGTAATTTTCATCCTTTAAAAGTAGAACAGGTTATGGAAAATTATACTCAGAGTTGGAGATGAAATGGACCACCCAGGTAAACAAATGACAGACTAATGGCCAAAAAAGCAACTCTGAGTCCTCTTCTATTGCAGTGCATGTTCTGAGAATGAAAATACGGGATTTATTGATAGGCAAATTTATTTCTGCATACAACAGAAATTAAAGAACTGACCATGATGGAAAATGGAAAAGCAGAATAAGCAGTAGGTTAATTGCATTAATGCAATTAACAATTTTAAATGTGATGCATTTATCCTGTTTCAAAGCAATTTTAAAAGTGATTTTCCAGAGTTCCATTAAAAATATATAGCAAGTAAAAATTCTGCTCTCTGCCTAATCCTGGAGAATTTAAATAAAATAAATAAATAAGGTCAATAAGAAAGCTTAAGGGACACTGTCAAACTTTAACACATCCAAAATTTGACCTAATGTAAAAAAAAAAAAAAAAAAAAAAAAAAAAAAAGTTATATATGCTCTGGGCCTGAGAATCCTACCAGAATGAAAGTTCCAATACAAATAAAAAAATCCCAGCGAGGCAGCCAGCTCACATTAATGCAATTCCTTCTTTGCATTTGCAGGTAAATCTCCTCTGTCTACTTACTTCCTTCTTGTGCTAAATACTTCAATACATAAGTACAACATTCTGAAGCATTTACAGTGTCTAACTCTCCTTTGCTCTATTGCAATAATACAGCAGGCAGATAGTTAGAAGACCTGTATGTTCCCAAAGAGAAGTTTACTACTATGAAAATATACATGCAAATTAAGTCAGTTGTGAATTTATTTTACAAGTCTAATGTAAAACAGTGTTTTCCTTCTTTGTATAATTATTCTGTGAGATTTCAGCTACTTAATATCAAGATCTTTGGATAAATACTGGTTTTGGTTTAGAGCTGTATGATGCAATGAACTATAGAAAAAGGAAAATAAGACACAATACAAGACCATTTCTTTTTGTTGCATTTTACTCATATAGAATATTACAAGTTTTATTGTTGATAAAGCTAAGAATGAAAGAAGATAGATGTCAGAAGGCAGCTCCTTTTGTACTGGTGTGAAAGAAAAATGGCTGACATAAAAACAAATAAGCACAGAACTATAAAAATACTGAATATAAAAACATTTTTTGTGGGAGGGCAGGGGGTTTTGTTGTTTTTTTTTTCCAATGGGGAATGGATAATGGTATAAGAATGATTCAGAAATTGCCAAAGTAAAAGTATCGTTTCAAGAAAAAATATTAAGAGGCAAAACTAGGGCAGGGCAAAATTAAAAATAAAATAGCAACCTGAGTTTAGGATCTAAATCCATATTCAAACCCCTTATAGTAGAGTTGATATTTGAAAGTGCTTAACACTCAAGATTTCCCATTGAGATCAGTGTTTTAGAACACTAGGGTCCTAAGAACCTGAGCATGAATACAGACATTTAACTGGAGGCTCCTATTTTTGTGACTCTTGGTTAATATCTAAATAAATAAGGCAATATAAAATGTAAAGGAAGGATTTGTTCCAGGGGAGAGCTATGTTCTTCATCTGAATCCATGGAGAACCCAGAGCAAGACACTTAGAAAATTTTAAGTTGGAATTACCAAGCAGATCTAGTTAACAGGAAGGATAGATAGGAGACTGTCACTTTTCAAAATGTGTTGTCTTGAAGAATAAATCAGAGATTAATTAAGAGGGTCACAAGTGATGAAATGTGGGGAAAACCTGATGAAGATGTGCTGGAGCTCAAGGAAGTCTAGAGAGAGGAAGCCAAAATAGAAAGAAGAAAAATGCCATGGTAGGGGAAAAGAAATCCAGTATGCAGAGTTCATATGAAGGCAGAATTTGTTCTCCAAAAAAAATGCTACTCTAGCACACTATTATTTGCCTATGCATTTTGAGCACTGCATAGGCCATGATTGCAAAATACAGATATTTGCAAGATACATGTCTGTGATGTGAATATTTAGTATTATAAGGAACTGAGAGACTTAGGGCTATGAATCTCCTCTTTTTCTATCCCATATGTCATTCCTGATCTTCACTTGACCAAACAAGTTATGAACATATCTTAGAATTGCTTGAATCTAAAAAGAAAAAAAAACAGATAGGAAAGCCTTCAGAGAATTTTTATACATAAATTTGCAGAATTTTTAGTGTGCCATTTTGCAGTTTAGCAGATTGGCTTTCGAGGCACTTGGCCCACACTAATCTTTGAACCTAATCGAAAAAGAACACTGCTGTTGCATTTGAATCTCAGCACAGTGGGTATATATTGCTGACAAGCTAGATATTTTGGTTTTTCTCAGGGAGTTCAGACACTGCTAATAACTTGGTAACAAAACAATTAAATATGAATATAGTGTTATTCAGCTTGTCAAACAAAAGGCCCGCAGCATCATTTTAATTCCCAAAGAATCAGAACTGTGAAACTGTCTGAGCATGTACTTGTCCAGCCGACCTACCTGCTGTGGCTACTCATTGCAATCTTTAGTATAACCATGCTTCTCTTGATTTCATGGAACTAGAAAAGTTTTCTTCAAGAAAATGTAATAGACAGTAGTCTGGTTCCTTCTGAGATGTCAAATACCTACTTTATTATAGTGAGAAAGTGACAGTCAATTTAAGTCAGAATTTATTGAGAACATTAAGAGCTGGAAGGGCTTTGGCTAATCACTGTAATGTCCCCAACAAATGGTAAATGAAAGCATGAGGAAATTGAGTTAACACAAGTTAAAAGTTCACATACTTACTGAATTATATTAAAACCCCTATAACCTAATTAAATTATCTAAAACTACTCATTTCAGTCTGTCTTGTTATACTAGTGAATGCATATGATAGTATTTTCTTAGACACATAGCAGTTGACAGGTTTTCCATGAATCAGGTAAAAAGCCAATAAACAAGATCAAAGGATAAATTATTTACTAATGTGCAATATTCTGAATAGTTATACTCAATGATGAGATGAGTTTTGCGTTGGTGCTTGTTTATATCCTTCATATTTGTAACTTAAAAAATCAGTATTGTCCCAACTATAATACATGGATAAAATGTATCCATTTCTCCTGTTTTACAGAATTGGGGGGGGGGGGCTAGAGATGGTAAAGTAGCATGCAATAAGTATATGTCCGTAGATGTGTATTTTAGGTATGCTGATATCCCTTAAAATTGCAAAAGGTGTATTAATGGGTTATGTACCATTACACTACTCCACGAAGATCCTTTTACATGCCTCGATTTTATAGTAAGACAACATTTAAGATCGTGTTTTCTGAGTTTCTGTGCTATCTTACTAGAATAATCTTTCAATTATTTTTCTTTGCATTTAAAATAAAGAGATAAAAATACTTCACTAATGTAACTGGCACATTTCCCACAATACCTCCTACAGATTCAAGGTTTATTGAAAATACGATGGTTAAAGAAACTTTGTGTGGTTTGAGCTTATGGCATAGTAATTTGTATTTGAAAACAATAGGCAGATCTTTGAGTATCTATGAGAAATTTGATTCAGTAGTCAGATAACAGCATGTACATGCAGTAGCGTTCTTGTTTCCAGCAGCACATGGGACTGTTTCAAGAGAAGAACTTCTGGATAGTGAACAGCAGAAATTTTTTGCAATTTTGAGAGGTTTGGGGTTTATGCATTTACTGGCTTTGCTTCCTTGAAATGAAGAAAATCATGTGGGATAGTACTCAATCCTTTGGGTAACCACAGAAGACAGAACCACCATTTGAACACCTTTTCCTGGGAAAAGTCAAGCACCATAGAGGAGTCATCTCTGTCACCTACACACAAATGCATAAGGAAAGTTATTGATGATGGCAGAAGAAAGAGGCAGTTTTCAGCTCTAGGGGGAAAAAAACAAGTGATGGTGTGACTGTAATAAAATATCAAGATGGCATTGCAGCGATGTTCAAAATTGGATGTATCCCATAGGAAGTTTCATCTTTTATTTCACCTTGAGAATGCATTCTTGTCCCCAACCATTACCTAGAAAAATAGTTGCTTTTCAGAGAGAAATACGGTGTCACACATTTGTTTCTAAATGCTTGCCAAAAGAGAAAAGCAAATGTACAAATGAAATTTTTTTACCACCCTTAGAGAAATAATTATTTTATGAAATGAGAGGACCTGTCCTGTCCTATTTAATACTTCTGAGTGTTTGTCTACCAAAAAGAAAGGACATCATTGATTGTTTATTGCTGACATCAAGATTCGAGTCAAGAAATTATGCCAGTTTGGCTTCCGTAAAAGGGGAGCTTCTAAAATTCATAGCAATCATTCTTAAGTTTCCTCCCTGATGACTAGTTTAACATTAAGACTTACTGACAAAGAAACACAAAGCATTACCTTTTTTTTCCCCAAAATATTTGTTACTTTAGTATTTCTCCATTTTAAACTCTATCAAATGTAATATATGTATTTGAAATAAATAATAATAATTTTTCTGTGTAGTAACAAACTGCTAGTTTTGATGCTGCTGTTCACACACACATCCACCACCACCAAATAGACAAATAAACAAAAAATAAACACCCTACACTATAAATAGCATACTTTGGCATTTGTGGGTAGCTTGAAACCAGGTTTAGGGAGATAAGCATAGGTTTACTTCTTGTAAATGCAAAACCACCTTCATTTAAAATTGAGACATTTTAATATATTTTCCCTCTTTAGACAGATAAAATCCCCTCAAACAAAAGTGAATGGAAGATAAAAGTCTCTGGGCGCACAGACCAGCTTAGAAAGCCCATTACAGTCTAAAAAGATGACCAAACCTAGAGTAACTTTTAAATCGTTAGTATACTATAAAAGCATGGAGAATTATTCCAGAGAATGATCATTCTGGAGGGTTTTTTTCTTTCAATCTGAATGCAAGGCATTGTTTTTAAGGAACGAAAAGGAAGGAATTACATGTTATGGCTCTGAAGTGCTTTCTGAAATTCCAGCGTCTGTAACAGGTAATCAAATTCCCTTCACTTTAGCGGTAAGCTACTCACCCTTGGTGATGAATGCCACGTATCTTATAGTCCTGATCTGCCTCTCTGTTAAGTTCAGCACTGGTGAAAATTCCAGTGAAATCAATGCAGTTATACTGATGTAAAGCTGGACTGATGCAATGAAGGACTAAGCTCCAAAACTCAAAATTCCTTACGTGGCTGTCAAGTAAAAATAGTCACTACCTTTAAAAACATTTTGCAGAAGATATTTGTAGATATTTTTGTGGGATTTCCCACGGTCTTTTAAGTTACTACTTTTTCCTTTAGATTGTCCTAGTGTAGGTCAAAAATCCTTTCACTTCACCCTCACTGGCATGTATGCTATAAATCTTTGTGCTTTCACCATGTTACGCAATTGCTTTTGCTTCTGTGAATCCCACATAATACAGAAAAAAAAAATCTAATATATAGCTTATATTAAAGCAATAGGACATAGTATGTCAGATTTCTTATGAGTAAATTCTAATAATGGCTTACATAAAAATGAGAGTATCTGTTTCTCTTAGCTTTGAATTTAAGAAGTATTGCAGTATCTGTAAGTATCTCTGATTGCTGCATAGGCGTTCATCATGCTGAAATGATTTGCCATGCCTAAACATGCTTGAACAATATGAAATTTTAAAGATACTGCTGTAAACCCATTCTTTAATTTTACTAAAATAATGAAAAGCATATATTACTTTAGTTTACAAAACATTGGAATGCTAATTCATATGAAGTGTTTATTTTCTACACATATATTGCATTGTTGTATGTGGTATTAAAAGCTGTTCCTCTTTTGCATTTTCAGGTTTTCCTTTTTTATCTGTTCTGCAATAGGAATTTCTAAAATGCATGGACTTGTTAAAATTTTACCAACGTTTCTAGACATTATTATCATCAACTTAGGCTTTCTCATATAAGGATATTGAATGTATTCAACATGAGTTAAAATAAGAATATATGTTGTCAACAAGAAACAGTGAAACAAGTAGCAATTTAAATATGCAACGTCTATGTGTGTTCAGATAAAAGATGGAATTAAAATCAGAAAATTACACAACAAACTAGAGATAGGCCCAAAATACTAGTAGGTAGATAGAAAATTTTAGCATAGCTAGAACCAAGTAAACAGAGATCAAAATTCTTTTAAATTACTATATTCTAACAGAGGAAATCTATTTCACCATTATATATGAAAATCAAGTTATAGCAAACTATGAATTCTGTTTATTAATTTTCTAACTTGCTTTTGTTATCCAAAATTAAACATTCAATCTTGTCTTAATTTTTCTCAGCAATGGAACTTTTCTTTTTTAGAAAAAGACTATCCAGGACCACTGCTATAATATTGAGGAGTGCAATGAGTTTGATATGACAATTTCCTTTTTACGTATTATATTACTTTTCTCTTTTAATAGAACACATTTTGCGTGCAATGTCAGGTTGCTTTTGGTGGGTTTCCATCCAGATATCGTGTTATTTCCACAATCACCATTCAGTGTATCTCAGCAAATGGCATCTCTTTTTTTTTAATTAAAATATTTTCACATTTTTCTCCCCCCCCCCCCCCTTTTTTTTTCTCCAGCACTTTTCTTATCCCTAGAGTGCTGCTCTTCTTCAAAATTGCCTATATGCAGTTACTGGGGTTGAGAAGTAGCTTTTGGAGTGTATTGTCTATTAATGTAGAGTTACTGAGATGTATGAGATACCGGAGTGCTGCTTTTTTTAATTAATAGACATTTATGGAAAAAGTTTTTTGGGGTTTGGGGTTGGTTTTTTAGGGGGGCTGGGGGGGTGTCCAAAAGTACATCTAACATTTAAACACATAATTTATATGGATTTACACTGGGAATTATATGATGAACTACCATTCCTGCTTTGGGAATTTCTGTGAGAACATTCAAGGGGTTTGGCTAGTAAATTCAATTACCTAGCTGTAGTGACAGGAATGCAGAGCACTGCATATGCAAAGATCCCCCTGATTTACCAAAGTAAGAATTCAGTCGGAGATGCTTATCTGCACAGATTTTCCTGACAGATGTATATACTTCTACTGCTTTTAATGGGACTTCTTGTGGGACTTTTGATTGATTCTGCAGCATTTATGTAAATAAACTCATAGTAAACAAACTGGAAGCTTTTTAAACATAGAGACTGCATTACTGATATATAAACATATTTTCTTTTTGTTTTAAATATACCAGTGGTTTTTAAAATAAACTTATTTTTCATGTAGTAAACATCCAACCCTATGTTGTAACTTTCAGACCATGTAGTCTGAAGTGATGTTACTGAAACAAAGTTCTTTGTTAACATATAAGGCCACAGTTAATAATTCAGAATAATAACATATTATGGAGTGTATTTGATTCTCAGAACGAATACACGTGCCTGTTAAGCACTGGAGCTCTTTGTCCTGTAAGTTCTTAGCGAGTACCGTACCAGTATGCTATAGCTGAAGATGATATTAATATTAATGAAGAATGGAAGCTGAGATATAGTGACTCTCATTCTTTCCCCAGCCCCCTACAAGCTAAATCCATTAGTATAGATAGATCAGCATTAATAAACAAGGAGGACAAAATAGCTCTCAATGCAGGGACAGTTTTGCATGACCTTTCATACGATAAGCTTGTACTTGGTCATTGTGATGCTCCAAGTTGACCTATGCAGCAATGTTAAATCTGATGTAACCATAGAGAAGTATTATCAGTGCTTCACGTGCAACTTCAGTGTTTCTTGCTGCTGAGCTTTAGGGGAAAGAAGTGTTGAGCTTTTCTGTTTGTGTATTGTTATACTGATTACAGAAGGGTTTCATCCAGGGATCTCAAATGTAAATCTATAGAAAATTAGTTGTTAGGGAAAAGATGCAGTTTATTGCTTTGTGTTAAAAATGAGTACTTTTAATATGCTGTGCTATTCATAAAGGCAATACTGACTCAGGATCCAGCTTGTTTCTGGACATCCACCGGAAGAATTATTTTTAATTGTTAAGGCTCAACATAGTCCCAACAGATTTCAGCATCTAAAGAATTACTCATCTCCGGATCAAGTTTATACTTGTAGACACTGAGAAATTGCTTGGAGATTAAAAACGCTAAAACCACTATACTCTTGATGCTGAGGTCTGCTAAGAACACTTTTCATGAGTTTTGAGAGCTGCAAAACTTTCAGAACACTTTTTTTTCAGTCTACAGTTGAAAAAAAAGAGCATTTAAAGCATTAATGGTTTAATTCAGTTCTAAGATTACACAAATGAAGCTTTAAATGTAGCTTCCACATCTCCCATTTTATAAAGCTTCTGTTTGGATACTGCATGGCCAGAGGAGTGGTGAATAATTATGAGCGTCCCAGAAAAGTGACAAAAGCATGCTTGCATTTTAGTGTGTGCATAGCAGTAGAAATAACCATACTTATGGTGTATTAATACTTCCAATCACAATTGCTACTTGTAATTCACAAGGTAATTGACTGTTGTAAAAGAAGGCTGTAAAAGAGGCGAGTACTAATTTTTAAGTGATTTAAGTGATTTTTAAGTAATATTTGTGCAAAGCTGCATGCAGAGTATAGTCGGCATAAGAGCAGGGCTAAGAGTGATCCTCTGAACCAGGATTTAGAGTGCTAGCCTCACTTCTTTCCCAAAACTGTTTCATGTGTACAGCTACTTTAGCAATTTTAAATGCATACATTTCTAGTTATGCTGCTCTGAGTGTGTGCTTTTTGTGTGCAGCCATCAACAACATTGCATTTGTGCAGCCTGAGAGGGGTACCTGTGTCTTTATTCAGCGTAGTAACTTAAACAGTATTGGTTTATGGTTAGACAGTCTTTGAAAACACTGCACTCCAGAAGATTCCCAAGATTTCCAGGAATTGCATTTCCAGTTTCATCCCAGTCATAGCCAGAGACTTTTTTTTTTCTTTTCCACAACAGCTGAACTTGTGTTTGGTTTTTTCGACTGCCGCAACCCTTCCCTGTTCCCAGCATTAATATTCTTGGTTGATGTGGGGAAATATGGACATAGTCCTACTTCAGATTGCAGCAAAAACTTAAACTATGACCTTCCGGGGCAGGGGGGAAATCCTGCCCTATTTGTAACAATGAATCTGTCACTAGGCAATATAGCTCGGCTCTGAAGAAATTTCCCTGTGTGTATTTTCCCTCTTATGCATTATTAATGCTGCTTTTTAGATCCAATCTAGCTTCCTTGTTTGGTTTTGGTTTTTTTTTTTTTTTCCCAATACTTCTATTTACTTTAATATCTGGACTCTGGCTAGCTGCTTGGGCTGGCTGATGGAGACTGCTGTTTGGAAACTCATCATCTCACCAGGATACTTGACTGTTCCTGAAGCACCATGTCTACTGTAGGAGAAAGGGCAGTGCCCTTCCCTGGGTTGAGTCAGCAGGAGCTGTGGTAAATATTTTTCAACTGAAAATATTCTTTTTTTCTATCTTTAAGTGCTAAAATGGATCTAGATTACAAAAGACAAATTCAGATCTAAAGGAAAGAAGTGAAATATCATTAGCATCGATAAAGTGAGACTCAGATAAATTTGTGTATTCTGTATCCCTTTTCATTCCATTACAATCTGCCAAAAAACTTAGGCATACTCAGGAGGTAAATATATAGCTCAAACCACAAAAAAACCTCACTTTGTTAATTTTAAGGCATTTCAAATGAAAACTGTGTTAACTTCAGAAATGCTACATCAAGAGAACTTCTCAATATTTCTCTCTGGATTGTTTCTTCCATCTGCAATCTGCTCACTTTTATGACCAACAGAAAAATAATCTGCATATCAGTCGATCACGTCTAGATAGTATTTTGTGAGTCATATGGCAGGAATGTGAGTGCAAAGATCCATTCTGGATGCCTTGAGGAAGGTCATCATTCACAGAATGCCTTGTAACGTATACTTACCCCAAACATTGTCATGTTCTGTGTGATAATATTAGATGTTACCTTAGTAAGTTTGAGGCCTGAAATATTTTCATTACATACTGACAAAGAGAGAAAAGGAGGGAAACTGGAAATAGTCAAGGAAGGAACATCCATCAATTCTGATCTCGTATCATCTGTCTGATTATTATTTCCTTGGGTATACAAAAGCTAGAGCCCCTACTTAACCATGTATTTATGCTTAACAAAGTTCTTGTGCTAATGGAATGCAACAGCTAAATTTTAAAAATACAATTATAAACAAGAGAGTAGAGATTGCTGTCATGTGTTAATCAGCTGGAATAGAGCCCTCGGCTCTCTTTTTTGGAACAGAAGTCTCCCACTGCTTATGTCCAACCTCACAACTCTGGAAGAAAGCCTCTGCCTTCCAGATAATAACTGCAGGTCTCTCTTTCTTAGGTAATCCATACTACTAGCGCCTTATGCTGCTCTGAAAATACTCTCCCACTTGAAGCTGATTCCTTGGCGTTAAGGACTTCATAAGCATTGTTTTACAATAAGCAATGTAATTACATAGAAGTACAATGTTAGCTGAATAGTTCGTAATCTTCATTAAGAGGAAAACATCAAAAATGTTATTAGGTTTTATAACTTCTTTCTCGTCCCTATCCTAATTCCTTATTCTGCAAAACATACATCCTTTTCTGCTGCTTGCATTATTTCTGTTAGCAATTACAGCAATTTGGTGTCTTTCAAGCAGAGAAAACAAGTTGTCTTTTGAGCAATAGCGCACCATAGGTTATTTGAATTAGGATGTTTCAATAATAGTACACCTGTCCCACCAAGATGAAGTATGTCACCTTGGTAACATGCTTAGTTTCCATCCTTTATTCATTCCTGAACCCAGTTTCAGCTGATTTTTGAATACAATCCACTGTGGCACAAGACCAGCTGTTTCTCCACTCCATACTTCTCCTCATGCCTCAATTAATTTGTTTTCTTGTCATACCTAAATTAAAGCATGCAGGTACCACAGTGGCCACATTTGAAAAGAATATGTAGTTTCAGAATTAATCTCTTTTTTAAGCCCATACTTTCAATGGCATTTTCTGAAGGATCTGTGAACTCTAATAGGGGCTTTTTTAGTTCAATAGGAACTTCCAGTATTTTTGTCATGGTGCATACTTGTCTAAAAATTGCTTCAGTCTTTTCAAAACTACAAGGAAAAGACATTGCAGAGAAATCAGAACATATATGTATCTTTAGCTGTCACTTTTGTAGCTTTTCTTTTAAAAAATGTACAAATGATATACAGGATATACTTCTAAAATACCACAGTTTTGTCCAGAGAGAGTTCTACATTAATGACAAAAATTAAGTCATCCCTGCATCAGTAAGAAAGGGATCGAAACTTTTTAAAAAGTAATTTTACAATTTTTAATCTAACCTATGCTCTTTAAATAGATACTTTTCTGATCAGTCTTTTTGTGTAAGAACTTTTAAGTTTATTGGTAAAATTGGTGAAAGCATTTATATTTCCACTATTAATACTAATACAAGAATATAGAAGACCAAAACACTATTTGGGGTATGAGTAGGGTTTCTGTATGTAAAAACTTATATGTCTGCATTAATGAACATGTGTCTAGAGTACAGGAATATGGTATTTCTTCCCTTGGGAATTAATGTGGAGGACTGGGGCATTAAAAGAGACTTGATTAAAAGAAAGAATATTGCAGAATTTTTCTTATTTTATAATGATACAGAGCAAATACCAAATCACTTCAACTAGATTATAGACCTTTCACAAAGCTACAGAAACATGTGGGAGCTACTAAATCCATGTTCTCCTGTTTAACTGTGGGGATTAAACGTTATTGTAGGCATATCGCCAAAGAGTTTTGACTCTCCATTTGCAGTATTCTGAAGGAAAGGGTAGGAAATACAAAAGTAATTGCTAAGAAAAACTGTACTGATAATTTTATGTAACAGGGAAAATACACTGCTGGTTTCTAACCTAAGTCAAGAGTGACATTTGATTTTTTTATAAGTAAAGATTAAAACTGCATATGCAAAAAGGTCCTATTCAGATTGGCATCTTTGTGTGAGAAAAGGGCTTGTATTTCACACTGTGCATGTTGTTTTCTGATCCTGAGAGATAATATGGGCTCTGAAATTTGAATCACTTGCATATAACCTACAAATACACTAATGGCACCTTTTTTGCAAAAAACAAGAGCAATTATAAGCAAATGACTGAACAGTTATAACAAAAAAAGTAGTAATACCAGAAAGACAAATATGTCTGGCATTCTCAAATATTAACAGGAGACAAAAATGAAAACAAGAGCATCTAGTTTTAGTGCCTACACTTTTGTATGCTTTGATTTATGTCATGATCTACATTTGAGGCATACAGACAATAATGACTGATACTTTAGTCTTCTTTTTTATTTAAAAAATACATTTATATGTAATGTACTAAAGGGGCATTGACCGGTATAATACAATTAATCTCAGAGATGTGCATTGAATTAATGTTCTTATTTGCAATCTTAAAAATCATAAAGTGTATGAATAATTATCTTATGAAAATTAGTTTGGGGTTTTTTACATAATTATACGGTCAACTTCAGTGGTTACTAAAGACATGAAAAGGGATGAATTACAAAGTATCTGTATAAACATGAAGTTCAAGTGAGCTTTTACATTGGCAAAAGTGATAGCAATCCCATTTATCAATAAAAACTCAGGCAAAAAAAAATCCTAAATTGTCCAAGGTATGGGATATTGCCTGTAACTGAATCAAATTCTTTAAATCCTGAAACTTATATTGCAAGTCCCTCCACCATTCCTTTAAAAAAATAAATAAATAAAGGGGGGAAGTGCAAAGGGAAAGAGAGAGAAACTTATCTAAATCTCCCAGCATTAGTTTAGGAATTTTAATACTCTGTCATTTAGGACTTGGTAGACAAATTTAAAGGTGAAAATCCCCTGAAAAAGGCACGTCCATTGTAAATGTTTTTGCTTTCTAAATTCAGGCTCAGTTTTTGGTTTTGTCTTGTTTTACATGTAATAGAAAGTACTGGTTTCCCTATTTTACAATGGGCAGTCAAATAAAAAAGAGTATGGCATATAAGCATTAAAGCTGTCCATGTTCTTATCTGAAGTGGCAAAATTAGTCAGGCCAGGAGTGCTTTAAAATATGTAAATTTTTATTTTATTTTGCCCCCCCCCCCAAAAAAATAAAGGTCTGTCTTTGTGCTTTTGGAATATCAGAGTAATCAATGCATTACTGAGCACGCATCTTAGGTGACTCATCCGAGCCTAGATAGTTTTTAAAAAGCAAGGAGCTTTCAATTCCTGCCTTCTGAGTTGCTAGCTCTCCTGGGTGAATCACCCAAATCCTAATATTTCCAGATTTTAAAAATATTAATTTTAAAACTAAGCAGAATCATTAGACTGATATTTAACTATCATGCACAAGTTATATGAGTTTCTTAGATGAGCCTTTAAAAGTAACCACATTGTGAGGGCATGGGGTTTGTGTGACAGAGCAGCACTGGAAGGTGGTTTCACTGCAGTGCATTCTTCCAGGTGCTACCTGGCTGGGCTATACACGTCCGTCCCCCCCCAGTTTGGGCAAGTCATTTACCTACTTTGCATTTTGGTTGGCTCCTCAGTGAAATTAAGATGGTAATATTCTAGCTGCTAAGCCTGGTTTTAAAAGCTTATTTTCTCAAACAACATCTGAAATGGGCTTCACTATATTCATACCTAATAATAGTACTGGTAATAATCATAAGGAAGAGAATGTTATTACATGAAGCTGCTAGTTCTGATTTTATTTGTCTTGAATGATAAAGGATGTTGGCAGTGTACGGTATTTCAGCAACTGTTTTTACTGAATCTGTATTTATTATGATCTTTTTTGAAAAATAAGTAACGGGAAGAAGTCTTCATACGTATTTGAATCTATGTATTACGAAAGAGGCACAACTCATTGTTCACTCCGGTGAAGGCTTCATTGAAAATGGTAATCAGTGCCACTTAGCCTTGGGTGTGCATCTTAAACCTTTAAGGAAGTTTCCTGGGACACAGTATCTTTTGCACATGTGCTAAGCACATTGTAAAACCTCTAGTCACGTCTGTCTGAGAAACATGGTTACATTTGTGGTGTTGGCTCAACTTTTTCTTCCCCATCACTACAATGTCAGATAAGTGGTGAAAACAAAAAGTGCTTGAAATTCGTAGCAACTGATCAGATTTGATCATCATGAAGTGCATTCTACTGTATTTTGTGTTTAAGTGTGAAATTAATGTTTACAGAATAATTATTAAGCCACAAAAATTAAAGTTTTTATTGTAAATACTGACACAGCTTTAATCATAATAGCATAAATGCAGCATGTGTAAAAGATAAACCAAAGGAGTTCACAAATTCCTATGTGAGCTTGCTATGTACAGGTTAGAGGGATGGATGGATAGACAGATAGGTAGCTAGGTAGACATCAGACATTATAAAGTATAATTGCCATAGAGCAAAGGAATGTATGATATGAAATTATATACGTGTTAATGAAGTAGCGAAATTGTACACATTTAACAGTTGTTCATTTTTGATTCACATGGATATGTAAATACACAGAATAATAGTACCTGACAAAGAGCTAAGAGGAGGGTTAACATCCAATGTGAGGTGGAGTGTTTAATGGATGAACTTAAAAGCAGATAACAATATAGCATCCCATGTATACTTTCATAATTGCGCGTTCCTCCAGAGATAATGGATATCATTATCAGCGGCGCCTGTCCTAAGAAACTTGGCAAGGTTATGATTGTTTGTTACAGCTTTGGTTATATTAACATACACATTAATATTTATAAATATTTGATGTCATGTTAATTTTTCATATAAGATGATTTATGTAATGCTGCTGTGCCCTGTTAGAGGGCATTTGCAGTGTGCTTCAGAAGGGAAGAGAATTGATGCATGTTCTTTAAGAGGACTTGTCCGTGTATTACAGTGCTCACAGTGCATTATTCTGGAGAACAGTGATTTAAAGATAAATTATCTGAATTGCAGATACACTCCATTAACATTTTAAATAAAACATAAAGAAAAGACACTCTAAAAAATACAATAATAATATTAACATTTTTCCCCCTAAATAATGAAAAAAAATTAGTGTTAAACACCTTGGTTTGACCTACATTCCAAGACCTTTTTTTGTTATATTGGGGAAAATGAATAATTACTTTCATGGCCTACTTGTAGAAATTTAGGGGAAACACTGCATCGACTTTCCAAGTAGTTATTGACGAAAGAATAATTGTATGTATCTTTTTATAGATATACATCCTTTGACGAAGGAGGTAGATAGCTTACTCTAAATCCAACCATAAAGAAACATAAAATTTAGCTCTGTCTAAAGCAGTAAGTGTAACATGAGAAGTGGCAGAGATGTAAATAATTATGCCATTCAACTTCACCATTTCTCACTAATAACTGGAAGAGCAATAACAAATCATTACGTTTGTGAATCAGTGGATATGCAAGCAAACACAATGGAAGCATAGTGTATCACAAAATGTAGGGATTTTTATTTGACAAATGTAGATTAGTTTGAATGGTTCATAATACTTCATACTTGCAAAAAAAAATCTTATAGGCTATTTTGTAAAACAATAAAATTTGCATAACAGGACATCTTACTGCAGCACACTGCCTGCTAAATCTTTGGGAAATGGGCAAGATCACTTTTTGTGCATTCTCACGTATTTGCAAGTTAAATGGATTTTAGTGCAGCAGTATCACATAATGTATTTGTTCATATATACATTCTTCTGCAGAAAGCCACATTATTAATCCATTCATTTTACTTTTTTATACTTGGATCATGAAGAAAGACTTAAAGAAACTGGTAGAAAAGAAAAAAAAAAAAACCACAAACAAACCCAACAACAGTTATTTATATTCTTTTTTCTTTATTTGTTAACCAGATATTTAAAGTCACTTGCAACTTTAAGAACTGCTTTATACTGATGTCTGGTATTTTGTTTGGTTATCTATAATACATGCTGTTAATATAGGGCTATTTCATTCACAGAATTTCGTTTCAAACCCAGACTTCGTATCAATATTGCTTTGAATGAGTCAAAGTCCCAGACTTCTGAAATCTTGCAAATTCCTGTGGGGCATCATCCTAGGCAGATCTGCAGGGTGCTGCCACATCCCTAAAACAAGCAGCAATAAGCATCTTCCAGGCTGAGCCAGCAGAACTGAGCTTTGTGTTCTACCCTCTGCTGAGCAGACCCCCGAAAATTGCTCAGCTGATCCTCCATACAAATTAACAGTAGGATTTGGTAAAAGTGAGTCTACTAGCCCCAAGTTAGTAATATATTCTTGTAGGTTTGAGTGCAAAACATTCATTCATTATCCTCAAAGAAATTCATAGCTTAGTGGGGGTTTTTTAAGGTTGTAGATTGCAAAAATAACTAAGAGTAACTCCATAAATATACATGGAATATATTAATGAGTTATAATCGCAGAGGTTTCAGGTGACAGTGAACTATGACCATCTTTGATTTTATACTTCCTCCACGATGTGCAGTCACCACTTGTCTTAAAATTAAGGTATTTTAGTTTTGCCTTTTGAATACTAGGATGTGCTGTTAAAGAGTGGTTGGTAGGGAGGGAGCAAGTCCAGTTTCTGGCTCTGTCACAGATTTGCTGTATTATGTCAGGCCAGTTATTTAGGGGGGAGTGTCTCTGACTTCATGTCCTTTGTTACATATACCTACTAGTTACACATCTGCTCCAATCTAGTCATGTGAACAAGTTCTATAGCCATTACAGAGGCAGCAATCATAGAAAGCAGCTCATCCCTTCTTAAGTGACTAACGGTGCTGGGATGTATTCCTCATTTCTTTATAGCCCTTGAGTGGAAGTTAGGTAAGAAAAATGCCAGCTTCAGTATGAAAATTTTTTTTGTGATCATGAAAATGAGCTTTTGGAAGTTGTGATATGCAGAGAATTCCTTAGCTCTGCCAGCATCTCCTTTCTGAGATACAACAATCCCAAGCTTTCCATACAAAACCACCATCTCTCTTCTTCTCCTACTGAGGGGTTTCCTGGCCGAGGAATTTGATTCTCAATATCCATCACCAGGCCACTTTCAAATCAAGGTACAAGCATTGGGAAAAATATAAATGAAGTATAATTTCAGGACTCATAAATTACAAATCTGGATCTTTCAAAAAGTGGATATGATGGATGAATTAGTTTACGGAGAAATAATTTGTTTCTAAGGTATGACCTACAGTTTTCCTTAATAGATAAAATATTACAAACCTCTTACATCTAAAAAGTAGGTTTTTAACACAAATGGCACTGGTTGTTTTAGTTGCATGTCAGCTTCTAACAGTTGGGAAGTAGTTCCGGGTTAATTAATCTGGAACCAACAATAATGTTTAGTATCTTGTGGTCAGCAACTGATCAAAGCACAGCCTGTAACAGCAGTATACAGGACCATTTGCCTAGGAAAAAAAAAAAAAAAAAAGGTTTTATCCAGATACGGATGTTTCAAAAAACATGTCTTTACAGCTTCCAGATTGAATTGTTAAAATATGTTATCTGTGGAACTTCCCTGGAAAATATTTTACAAGTAATGTTGAGGGAAAGGCTTGTTACGAGTTTTAACAACAGGAAGCCAATGCATTTTTTTCATAGCACTCAGATGGCACATATCATGTATCCTTACTTTGCTCTGAGTCTCTAGAATCTCTGTAACGTGGACCATAATTACCCAAACACCCACCTTTGTTACTGCAAAGTCTTTTGACTTTTGAAGTCAGCTGATGGTATTTCACTTTAAATCATAGATGTGAATGAACAGTATCTCTTGATTTTGGGGCATCTGATTTTAAAATATTCCCTCCACTTGTCCTATGAAATACAAGCACATCTTCAAAATTACATCTGTAATATTACATAGACTGTTGCCTTCAGGAATAATACTTTGATGAATTTGTGATTGGATTTGGTCAACTAAATTTATAATCTTTTAAAATAAAATAAAATAAAAACCTGGCAGCACTTTGACCCAGAATTGGATTAGATAATGTAGTGAGTGTTGTATAAGAACCTATACTATAAGTGAGAGTACTGGAGAAGAAAGTATACATGGATTTAGGCTACTACTTCTTAAGTCCTCTTTTCAATTTCCAATACCAAATGAGAATTTCATCAGAGTTAACTACCGTGGAAGGGGAGGGTGAGGAGAAATTACATAGAATCTCTGGGCTGGAACATGATTAAGTAGCCATACAATACGGTAACTGAAATGACAGTGGACATAATTGGTCTCCTCTGTGGGAAATACCGGTATGGGCAGCAGACGCTGACAGTGAGAAGAAATGGCAAATTTGTACAAAATATAAGCACCTATTGTCTAATGAAAATCTTATAATAAATTTGATAATTTTTAATATGGAAATTGATTTTATGCAGGGTTTAAAAAATAAATCTATGTTAGGACAAATTTATGTTGATAGTATTATTAGGAGTGTATTTCACACAAAACGCAAATGTAAGGCAAAATCAACAAAAACATTCCCATCATTTTTTGTGGACCAGTAAAAACAGTTGTTCTTAATCACGTATTTTATTGATGAAATCTTAATGTTGTGCTAGAAAGAATATACAGGGGTAACGCTTTATTAACTTCCATTACCCAAGTTGTGAGAAATTCAAACAATAAACAAATATCATATATAATGACAAGTACATTGAATAATCAGAGGGGGAAAATTCTAAGTAAATCCTGAGCAGTATTAATACCGAAGGGAGGCATTTGCGATATATGTTTGCATTGTTCATAGCCTTTTAAGCTTCTAAGTGCTGAAAGCCTGCCTGAGGGGTGATTGTAACTATGCATTGGCAGGAAGAGAAGCCAAGGAGGCACACTCTCTATATAGTTTAGCTATGAGAGGGCATAGAAGCAAGCATCATATGTTGTGTGTAGCTTGAAGTAAAACAGCATAATTCCAGTTAACAGCTCATTTCAGCTTTTAAAAATTCACACATGTCAAGAGGAGTGATTCAGTGAGACTTCCTTGTCCATATCCCTTTTTTCTTTTCTGTTGTGTTACTGGGCAGTAGGTAGAATATGAGGGATGCAGGCAAGAATAGATGAGGCAGAATGTGCTGGAGAAAAGAAACCAATAAAAGCAGTTGTTGAGAAAATACTATCAAAGTTGTTATTTTGTAAGGGAGAAGGTCACTAATTATGATACAGTCAGAATGGAGACGCCTTCTAACAAAGAGTGGTCTGGAACCGTTCCTTAATTTACAAAATAAAAGGTAGTGTAAAGTCCTACACTATCCATGATATTGTACTACAACAGACTAAATGTTGGTCACAGTACTGAAAGGAAGACAATTACTGTAAAAAATAGCAATACTCTTTTTAAGCAATGGGTGATTTTAAATATTCATTTTAATAAAATATTCTAGTAAATAGAAATACTGCAAATGCTCAGTACTCAGTACAAATCAAAGTAAAATACAAATACAAGTAAAATATTTAACATTTCATTATAAAATGGTAATATATACTATAAAAATACACAAACACGAGTTATTAATGCATTGATGGAAAGGCATGCAGCTGGAAATGACATTTCTATACAATAGCAACAAAGAAAGGTGACTAATTCCTTCCCATCAACTTAGCAAAAAATTTTTGAAGTAGGAAAAACATTAAATGGAGCTTTTGCAATGTAAATTAAAAAACTGGTTCTTTCCACTGCTTAACTCTTTGATAGAGTTTTATTAAGTATTTTTTAAAAGCTGCTGCTAGAAAATTGGGCCCAGGTAACTAGTACAAAGTGAAATCAGTAAAGCCATGCTATTTTCTTCTAGCATAAGTTTGAAATTCTCAACTAACTTATATTATTCTTCTCTTAAGTGTTGGAGTGTTGGGTTTGGGGTGGTTTTTTATTTATTCTAATTTTTTTTTTTTATTTTAGCAAGCATTTTTTTAAATATTAAATATTATTCAGATCCTTGCTTTTTATCCTGATATCTATTTGTTTTACTATAAGCTATACCATATATAATTTGGAAATTCAGACGTAAGTGGGGGGAGGCAGAATTTTAACAGCCTTCAATACAGTGTGAAAATTAGCCAGCATGTTGGTTATGACAAGGAACGCTTCCTCTAATCTCTTCAATGACTTGTGCATAGATTGGTATGACAAGTGCTCAGCATCACAAGTTACCACAGCTAATCAAAGGAAGCCCCATAATGAAATTGCAAACCTCCCATTTCTCTTCCTTTGCAAGCACGGGGCTGTAACTGTAATAGCAAAGCAACAATCTGGCCATTTGAAATGGTTTCCTGTATCTGACGCAAACAAGGCAGGAGGATCAGGGGAATAAAAAGTAATAGGAGACAGAAGGAGGTCAATGGTATATATTTTCTACAATCAACTTCTAGCATTTTGAACAATTGGTTGGATACATTCATTATGGGTTTACAAGCTTGTAAGCACTGTTGCTATTTTTCCTCTTGTTCATGCAGGTCTTCTCCAGACTCTTTCTCAATGATACAGAAAATGTATTCTTCTGTTTTCTAATTTTTACCAGTTGTAGAAACAGGGCTGGGAGTATTGCACCTGCCAGCCATCTGAACATTCAATATATTCTCCTCAAAGTTTATATCAAAGTAGTGAGAGTTCATAAATCCGCAATTATATCAGGGCTTCAAAAGAGTAATTTCTTTTATCATTTGGTGAGCTAAGTTACAAAGTGTCTTCTAGAAAAAGTATGAGATTGTATTAGGCAAACTAAGCAGTCTCACATGTATCAGCTCAGTACTAAATGCTTGGCACAGCTGAATGAGAAAATAGCCTAAAAATAATGTTTAAAAACAACCGGGTTTGAGTACAAAGTTCAAAAAAAATTACTCTTTCCCTAAAACTGTTTCTTTTCATTTCATTGACATTTAAATTTAAAAATGAAACCTACTAGACCAGCTCCTCTGTTTTTGCAACTTTAAGGGTAAGTGCAGAAAAGAAAGATTTTAAGTCACTTCTGTGTAGTTAAGCAAAGGTTAAAATGGTCCTAGAAAATCTTCTCCTCATTTTCTGGTTATTATGAATTAAATGGGCTAGAATGATGCCACAAGGGCTACTCGACGAGCCAGGATTAAGCTAAATCACTTCAGTGATACTGATACAGTGTAGAAACAGTCTTTTAATGCAAACCTTATCGGCTGACAACTAGTAGCAGTGAAGAGGTACAGTGGAGCTAAGTTCAGGATATTGTCCCCTGCTGGGAAGGAAATGTCCTCTTTGCAAGGTGAGGGTTCTGAAGATACTGTCTGAACTAAATATTTCCTACTTAAAAATTGCAGGAATTTCATCCCAGCCATTCTGTCTAGTTTCTGAAAGGGCACTTGAAGATGAGCAATGGAACTTAGAATAAAAAGATTTTTTCTTTTCCCACTGTAGTCTATCTGCTAGTCCCAGCACAGTCATGTTTTAGTGAGTCCATGCCCACACATCTCCTGTGGTCAATTAAAGCGTAAAACTGAAGAGGAAGTATTGCAAGTATGAGAGAGCATTAAGAGGAGTGTGAGGTGGACAAAGCTGCGGAAAAAAGGCCAGAGCTTAAGGAAGATGGATTTGGGTTTGACGTGTGTGAACTGGAGAGGATGTACTTGGGGAGGGCTAGTGAATGCCCCCAGGGAAGCTGGCTGAGCGATCACTAATTTAGTCTGATGTCCAAACAGAAGAAAATAAAGAGGAGGAGAGGAGTGTTTCAAGTAGAACTGAAACAGAATAATTGAGAGGTTTAAAGTGACAAGGGAAAGAGAGTGCGAATTAGTTTGCTAATGCAAACATTTTTTTTCAAGTCAAAAAATGAAATGTCTTCGTTTGTTTCCAGTTATTTAACTTTGTTTAGCATTTTGCGTTCACGTTGGGGTTTTTTTCCCTAAGAAAGGCATTTTAAACTGAAAATTGATATTGTTTATTTTATTATTATTCTAACGTATTCCAAAGTTAAGCATTTCATTTTCAAAATGTTGACCTAGGGAAAAAAATCCAATATTTAATATCTTTTTCATTTAAAAGAAACTGATAGTTGAAGCTGAATAGAAAGAGAGTAGAGACATTTTCCCTTCATTTAGTGCACAGCAGAACTAACTAGCAATCATACAGATTTATTAGCTGATAAAGATTTGTTGACCAAAGGGTAACATATCCGAGTACTTACTGTGAAAGCTAATGTTTATCCACAGAATACATTTTTTGTTTTCATGGGTTTTTGCTCAAAAGCTATAAGAAGAAAGTAAATTAATATTAACATTTGCAAAACTATATTCTAATAGTAAGGAAGTAGCAAAATGTGGGATGCCTGTGAAATATTTTTTCTGTGGTGGTGTTACATGGTTTAAATGATCGCTTCATGCACAGAGAGACACTCCTACAGAAATGAATCACCAGTTTGTACCAAATGGGCTTTCCTTAGAATCATTTCTTCTTTAACTGAAAAATATGAATATGTGTTTGTGATGGATTGCAAGGCAAAAGGTGATTTCGTGGTTAGGGAACATTACATGTCACCTGAAGAACTGAGCAATCAGTTTGCCTCTGCTAGAGTTTTTTATATGATTCTGGGCAGGTCTCTCAAGCCCAGATGTTCAAAGTTGGCTCTACTGGGTTAGGTATTCTCTAGAAACACCTACAATGCTCCATGGCGCACTGCTCTCTGTCTTCAGCCCACTGGTGTATTCCAGATTAGGCACTCAGAATTTCTAGTCAGATGATTCTAGAGTATTAATTCTGGGCCCCAATAGGTTTATTTCCAATATAAAATACTACAAAGTCATGTCCACAGTACCACAGAAATGCCTACAACAGACCTGATAATGTTTTTATTCAGTGCATCATTCTAGTGGCACATAGTAAGAGAGATTAGGTAAAAATCTATTGGTTGTAGAAGATAAAAATGCATAGTGATTAACTACCATTCCTCTAAATAAGACTGGCCTCTACAAAAACTAAGTATTTGATCATTAAGGAGAATACTTTTATATCTAAAAGCAGGATACTGAAATACAGTTACACGGGCAGCCTTGATTATTGATGGCATCGGCTGATTTTTGATTGGTTGATATAGCAACCTCATTGCTCTTTTCATATCGCTTCTCATTTTAATGTGTAATAATAAGTATACGTGTTAAATGGGCCTGATATTTACATGAGGATTAACACATGCAGATGCACCTCTTTAACCCAAAGCAGAACTTACACATATAGAAAACAGAAAAATGAGGAATATTATTAGCATAGACATGGAACCTATTATCAAATTACCAAAGGAAGTGGTGTGTGAATTTGATTATTGCCAATGTTGTTACTTATTTGTATTGCCGTGGCTTCAATGAGCACTCAGACTGCGAGAGCTCTCAGACACGCTGCATTAGACATAGCATAAATGGAAAAAGACTCTTCCTGCTTCCAAAGAACTTCACTATCTAAGCATAAAACAAAAGCAACAAGGCAGTGCAGCTAGTGGTGGCACACGGCAGCATGAGGAGTACTGGTCAGCACAAATGCAAATACCATCCAAGCTTTTTGAAGCTATCACAGGAAAGAAAATCTCTAAGAAGCAGTTAGAAAACAAGTGAGACAGCTAGCTTTGTGCTTTTTTACAAAGAATTTCTTCCAAGTGTGAAAGGAATCATGGGGGGCGGGGGAGCAGAGAGATGCGTTTCAAACTTTCAGAGCTGGCAACAGCAACTGGCATCATATGCCAGGCTGACATGGGTGTTGAGCTCTTGACAGTAAGAAAGCAATGACTGGCAGCCTGGGAAAGGGCAATGGGAGAATCCTTAAAATGAAGACAAGTAGCTTAAGTTTGGTAGTAGAGAAGAGGCTGCCAGAGGAGGAAAGTGCTATTGCCAGGGGGCCTGGAATGGCCAAAGTGGCAGGCTGTACAAATACAACCTTTGCAGGAACACTCGAGAAGGTTATAAGCCATGTAAAACTGAATTGATACGTTTCTTTATCTGTTCTTTTAATTTCTATGATAGAATTCCTTCTGACAGACATTACAAGTTTATTGTTCTGAGATTGTTTTGGGAACTATATATTTTATAATGGAAAAATACAAATGCAGAGTTCTAGTTTTGCCAGCACATGAGCTATAGACTTCTGCTGCTGCTTCTTTATGGTTTTCCATTTCCTTATGATTAGTGTAAAAACAGAAAAGCTGTATTTTTACAATATGCGTATACAAAGGGTTTCACTAGTTTTCTTCGAATACTGAATGTTTCAGAAAGAGGAACTATAGCTATGTGCTTTAGAAAGCTTCTAAAAAGGTTTATGTTGTAAAATGAAGCTGGTTAGAACTATTTCCTTTTCCATTTTGTCTTGTTGCAAGTCCTGTTCCCAAAATAGTGGGACAGCTTTTCTCTGAGTCAGCAAATGTTAGAGCTGGCATTGGTGCTGAACTGGGATTTAGGTTTTCTAAGATTCCATCCTTTTGTCTGAATTCAGAGACTTGCTATGATATCATCAACACATCATAAGTATTCAATGGTCTGATGACAATTTTAGCTTTTAAAAAATCCTGCCGTTACTCATCTTCTGTTGAAAGCTTTGATGAATACACTATTTCAGATCTAGTCTTGATCCAATGTAATTCAGGAGAAGTAATGTAGAATCAGACATGCTGTGTGCAATTACACTGCCACGAAAGCAGCAACGCTAATGTTGCACTGCTATGGTAGTAGCTGAGAATTAACAAAATGAAGATAATGAAAGCAAAAGTGATTTTGTTTTTCATCCTTCATTCTACTTCATTTTTCTATATTTAAATTCCTGAAAAATATATATTTAAATTCCTGAAAAAAAAGACCAGAAAGAACTCATGCATCCAGAAGCTATGGGTGTTTCAACATCACCTTAACTAATATACGCAGTATTTAATAGACAACTGAAAGAAAACGCAGACAGAAGGTTGAAAGCATATGATAGAAGGGACTATGGCGGTCCAAATTTATATGAGTGCCAAAACTGTCTCCACTGTTGGTGGTTCTCCAATGCTGAGGTGAGATGTGGAAAAGAATACAGAGTCCCACTCAAGCTGCTATGTTTCTGCATGCACATACAGAATTCACATTGTTCTGAATACAAGACAAATATCATAGGATCCAAATTTAGGTCACTCTAAGTGACTGAAATCAATTCTGTTCAGAACTGCTATTTGAGGGCAGAATTATCTGGTAGACAATTCTTTTTGTGTATAATTTTCACTGAAGACATTTGGAGTTTTCCATATTTAGTTTCTAGTGATTTAAGAACTCTATATATTCAATTCAGTTAATTTCAATTTTAAAAAAACACAACAAAGCTCTATTTTTAATGTGTTGTGAACTCTTCTCAAGCCAGAAAAATAAACACATTTGAACAGAAAAGATTTGGAAATCCAGAATGAGGATAATTTGTGTATCCTGAAATAGCATAAATGTCAAGTTAAAAAACCTGAATTCTGGTCTGGCAAAGTTGATACGAGGGCACCAGTATTAGCATCTGTGGTAGTTTCCAGTTGCTCTGTCAGTATATATGAATGCTTGTTTTTCTGTGTCACTTCCTTGGTTTTCCTAAATGGAAATCTCTCTAGAGAGGATTGGCTTTCTGCATTATGTTTCTTGTAACTTTTTAAAAGGTAATACTGATAGGTTATGATGCAGTTAACATACCTGCATATTAGTAGAATTCTTGACTATATTTGCCATAGTATGACTGGTCTGGCACCAGATGGAAGGATTAAAAAAAGATGTCTACCTAATAAACTACGAGAGTTACCATCTTTCATCTTTATACCTGATACCTGGACAGTGGCGTGGTTGTAGAGCTGCCCTACTCTTTATCTGTGTCCTTGCTCCACGAAATAGTAGGTAAGAAGCACCCCTGAAGTCTGGAGGAAGAGGAGCATACAGCTTGCTTCCTGACTAGCACTCTTCTTCTTCCTGGGTTCCTCCAGCATCAGATTGCCCTGCTTTTCATAAACAGAAAGAGGACCCCTAAGTTGTTAACAGCATGTGGGGCTCCACGTACGATTATTCCAACATACATAGCATAGTACCATACCAATATGGGAAATTAGCATTTTCAGCTCATGCTGTTCCTTTCACACAAGAATCTTGGTTTGAATGCCTAGCAGTATAACCCATTTCAACAACAATAACAAAATTTTAAAAAAATCTTTCGCTAAGAAGTTACATTCCATTGCCACGGAAACACATGATAAACCTTACAAACAGGGTTCAAATAGGAAATGTTTGGGAACACAGGTCCAAAACCAACTGGACTTACATACATTGTTGCTCAATAATAATACATTATTTATATTGCTATAAGTGAGAAGTTCTGAGAATATATGAGAAGCAAGATTGTAAAAACCAGTTATTTTCTCTGATGAGCTGATATAGTTGGAATATGCCACAAGCTTTCATATATGGGGTCCCTTCACCAGGATCTTCTATCAGGTATGATAAGAAAGTGTTTCCATTAAAAAATAAGATATCACTTGACAAGGAAAGTGAATATATGTATATATTTATATATTTTAATTTTATAAGGAAGCACTGGAACATCCAAAGCTTTTGTGAAATCGGGGGGGGGGGGGGGGGGGAAGAGCTGTACCTTGAGGCTAGAAAGACCCAAGAAAATCATGGACTAAGCAGGTATTTTTTTGTAATTTGAAGTTCCACAATGTCTGCGTGTACACAGAGAGGTTGTAGCCCCATGGTAAATGTGTGATGCGCCTCTGTTAGGCTCACTAATCCAGCTCTTCTGAGGCAACTCCTGTGATTCCAAGCCTCTGAGCCACTTCAAAGAACTCCTGTTTTAAAAAGTATCAAAGATGTGCTGGGGGAAAAAAAAAAGTTTTATCCTCTGAATAGAGAACGGTACCTGTCCAGTGGTCCTAAAGAAAAGTAACTGGCAGAGTATTGTATAGAGTAGACAATATTTAGGCCAGGACAAGTACTTAGTTTAGCATTTGCAGCCCCATGACACACCAAGGCCTTTGTATTACTAGAAAAAGAAAGAGAGAGTTCCCTCTGCCAGATACAAATCAGTGCTTGCTTCTGGTGCTGAACATCCACACTGCCATTCAGAAAACAGGAACACCTCTTATCAACAACCTAGAAAGCACAAGACTCCAAAACAAGATAATCTTTACTCTCTCATACGAGTATTAACAAAACAAAAAAACAACACCTCCCCGTCCCCCATTATTTATAATTTTTCTGTGGAAGAAACATGAGATATGCATAAGCCCTTTACAAGCAGAAGAATACCGAGAATAGTTTAACAATTTTCTGCAGAGTATGTGGAATAGTCCAAATACAATAGCTGTTGTAATGGCACTCATTTGGAGCAATCTGCCCACCTCCATCATGACTTTACTGTTTTGTAGCGTATATCAATAAAACCAATGAGCCACAGCATCATGCACTTTCCTTTCTGGAAGACAAGGCACCAGCATGAGTTTTTAATATATGTGCATGTTTGTTATAAACAACACATACATTAGTGAAGATATTTCGGGATCTTGTGGTGCAGCTTTTCTGTGCTAGGGCAAAATGATTAGACTTAAAATTTCTATTTGTTGGAAAGACCGTATCACCCAATTCTCCTGTAAATATCTTTAGCTACTATTTTTTTTTAGGCTGCTACAATTATGCCATATATGATTTGATTATTAGGGTTAGCAGAACCATGGCTAATGGAATCAGTATCATGGCTACAGCAAGCTTTGTGAATTCTCCCTGCCAGTTTTCTGCATAACTACTCTTATGTCACTCAAGCGGCACAGGGGTACTCTAACAATTAATTGTAAACCAGGGGGAAACTTTTAATGGACCTCTTCTTGAGATCTTGTGTTAAAAAAAGAAAAGTTCCCATGAGTGAAGTATAAGTTAGCTTTTCCAGGGGGAAAAAAAGGAATGAATTACATTTCTCTTCTTGTCCTTTAAATGAATAGCGTAGTTTGGGTGAAATTATCGGGCAATTGCATGCCTTTTATGCAGATAATGCTATTTGATGAAAGCGGTGTTTTGATCTGCTGAGGATAATACAGATCCAGGGTTGGATTCATTGGTGAGAGTAAAGCTGTCTTCTGTGATAACTTCATCTCAGCATGAGGTCAGACGGGGAAAACTGGGATGGGGGATTAAAAAATGACACAGTCGGAGCAGTATTCAGTTCCCTGCTGTGCTCCTGGCTGCACACTATAGCTTATGTTTCTGATCTGTTATGGTATTGTCTGCTTTTCTCTCCCAGAGCAGAAAGAGATTGCTTAAAACTTTTCTTTTTTCAGCTAGAGGGATTAGTTCAGTGCAGCTTTTTTAATTAAAGAAACTGTATCTTTTTCAATGTAATTTAAGGCTGTACAAGAAGGCCATCAGCATTCATAACTTAGCACTATTACCTGTAACAAAGCCTAGCCATTCATTTTACATTCAGAACAACAAATCGCTGTTAAGAGTTTTGAGGGTTAAAAATTGATAATTGGCCCCACGATTGAAAGAACCACAGTTAACCATTATCTCCTAAAAGTTTTCTGTGGAGGAACTTCAGACAGCTTTGCTGTTAGTTTATCTGGGCTTTCTTAACTAAATCTCCATTACATCAGGAGAGTGGGTAAAAAATATTCTGATATGTGGAAATAGACCTAAGCATATTTTCTCCACAAAAAATATAAAAATACCCTCAAACATTAAAATGGCATGTATTGAAAATGTCTCTGTAATACCAGCAACTTCCTCTTTAGGTCCACATTTATTTTCACTCAACAGATTTTCTGAAAATATAACTAGAACCTTTATTAATTAGTAATAATATGCAAATAATTGACATATGTTCATGATACCTAGCAATGGTCAGTGTGTATGCGTGTCTGTAGATGTGTGTTGATGCATATATGTGTGTGTGTATGTATATCTATATTCATATATAGATTCACATATATATTCATATATAGATAGACATACATCCACACACACTCATATATATTTTTCAGCTCAGGGAGTTGAATTTACAGCTCAATTTAAACAAGGTTAATGGCTAAAAACCTTCAAATGTTTCAAATAAGGCCCATATGGTGATCACTTTACAAAGCATACAGGGACTGTGCTTAGGTTGCAACATACACATTTCCAACTAAATTCCATGCCAGATCAATTAGAAACAGTTCTCCTGAGCAGACAGGAACAAACACAGATTGTTACCACTCTACTGCCTGAACTCTTGTCTTCCAGGAATGAAAGCAGTCATCTTGAATACAACATATTTTACTACCAACAGCCCAAGAAATTTTTTAAACCAGTAGTATTTTAATAAAATCTCTGTTTAGGCACATCAGACAGAGCAGTTAACATCCAAATTATCAAAGTAAAATAGTAGACCATTGTCCCTCATTAGAGGTTTTAGTTAGAGAGGTATGTTTCCCAGACTGCATTTATTAGTGATGTCTTCTACTAGGAGGAGTACATGGCAGTGGAGAAGGAAAAAGGAAAGAAACAGACAACAGAAAAGCACATTTAGTTTCTTTTTTCCTCATTCTATGTGCTTTTCTTTTCTTCAAATAATCTTTTCTGTAGATTTCCTTTATTTGAACAGTTAATTGGTGGAATTTCTTACAGTGGTTTGTTTTTTTTATACATCTTTCAGCCAGAAAGCTATAAAGGAAAAAAAAAGTTAATTATGGGTATGAAGCTTATTTAAAACAAGGCCGCTTTCGTCTTGTAAAAATCATAAATTCTGAATAAATGTGACTTTATTATGTAAACCTCTGCATGCGCATATAAGGTCTGAATATTGACTTTTGCGTCACTATAAATATTCTGCATCGTTCCTGTTAATGGAAAATATGGCTAGTAACCCCCAGCTATAGTTTGCTGGAAAAGTGTTATACTGGCAAACACAAATCTTAAATTTTTCATGGCCTTGTGTACTAATTCACACTGATGGCAATAATGGCATTTTGTGACGACTCCTACTTATGAATACAAGGTGATTAAAATGATTATGTGCTTGATTTTAAGGCCATAAGTTTAGCTCAGGCGGTAGTTCCTACTGCAGTATTAACACCATATGAAAGGCATTTTTGTATTCCAAATTATATGCAAACTCCTTCAGGTTCTTTCCTAAGAACCCAATGAAGAGGGTCAGCAGTTGTGCGCAGCTGAAGTGCATCTTTTTCACCAGAGGTCAGCTTCCCATATAGCTTTGTTTTATGCAGTGGAACACAAACTAATGTAGTGGAAAAGCATGACCCCCATTTAAAGGTTGATTTGTATGATAATCAGTACATTTAGTGGCTTCAAAATGAATGTGTGTAAGGCGCTATCTTGCTTTAATTAAGGTAATTAAGACATATTTCCCTCTGCAGACAGCTATTTAATTTTATGGCTTTGTCAGTGATCAGATTAGAATATTTGTTTTACAATTTTACCGCAATTCGATACTCGGGGAAAGTGCCTTTCTCGATCTACTTCTGGCAGCAGAGCACGCTGGTGTAAAAACTGGCGAGATCGCGCAGCTGTTTCTGCGGAATGTTTACGTTTTAGCTCCATGCGTCCCCCGGATCTCTTGAGTTATTTCTTCGGCGCATCCCTAGCGCACCGCTTGCATCCCCAAGCCCCCCCCGCTCCCGCCTCCCCCGCCGGCGGAGCGGCGCAGTCCGGCTCCTTCTCCCCAAAGTTTCCCCGTTCCCGAGGCGGGGAGGGGTTTTCGCCCGGGATTACGGCGGAGGGTTGGTCACGGCCGGCTCGTCACCTTCTGACCCGGTCCAGGCACCTTCCCTCCCGCCGCGGTTCGCTCTCGGCGCGGGGGCTGCGAGCGGCGGGGGTTGGCTGCGCGGGGGTTGCGCGGGGGTTGCGCGGGGGCTGCGCGGGGGCTGCGCGGGCTCGGCCGCCGCCCCACCCGAGCAGCCGGGGAGGGGAGGGGAGGCAAGGCAAGGCAAGGCAAGGCAAGGCAAGGCAAGGCAGGCAGGCAGCTCCGCCGCGTTCTGGAAAGCGAGCACTCGAGCAGCTGCTAACTCGGTCCCTTCCCGGGGCTCGCACAGGAACAGGAGCCGGGGAGCCAAGCGTGCGGAGGACGAACGGGAATAGTTGCTGCCATGTTAGGATCAGCCAGCAAGATTGATGGAAGAGTGGAAAGGAGCGGTTATTTATTTTTTTAATTAGGACTGTGATTATGGAGTATCCCGATGCAGGGTAGTGGTGCTGGTGGTTGTTTCCATCGCGTAGAGGCAATCCCTACCTAGCTGCACTAAACCGCCTCTTGCCGCTTACCCAGAAGGGAGACGGGCGGTTAGAAACAATTCCTCCCTCCATGAGCTGTAGACCAAGGACCTTTGACAACGCAGAGGTTTTGAGGTCTGTGATTTTCGGACACGCGAGTACCCTAAAGAGTGTGGAGTCCTGGGAGCCGAAAGTGCTGACAAGCCCTGGCGGAGCCCCAGTTACCGCTCAAGTACGGAAGGACACATTAAGAGCAGTTTAAGAAGTTTGGAAAGAACGCGACAGGGTCTTGAATTTGTCGCATCTTTTGGTGTTACTGGCAGACGAGTGCAGGAGCCGGCACGCCTCGCAGCAGAGGACGTCCCGCTCTCTTCTTTCACCAACACCTACCGTCCCCAAAGATTTACTGATAGTCACATTTAAAAAAAAGGTCTCTCTAAGGCGATAGGGAATGCATACCCTTTTGTTCTTTCTCCACCGAAATAGGAAGCCTATTGGCAAGCCAAAAGAGTAAGGAAGGGCTGGGCTCTGCTTTTAGAGAGTTTAGTCACAGTTAACAGTTGACGTAAGGAAGATAGAACTTTCCTACAAAGCTCTAACACAAATGTGACTGCACACTTTTCGAGTTAGTTTAAACTCTGAAGGCTGAAATTTAATTAAACTTCGGTAAGCCTAGTAATGCTGCTTCAGTTATGCTCAGGTTAAGAGCACCAAAATAACTTCCTCTGAACTTCAAATGTGTATTAATAAGTAGCTGACGTTTGTTGTTTATCCGGTGGGCTTTGCACAAGGAAGGAATTATATAATCTTTCTATTTATAATAGAGGAGCATCTTAACTCACTGCATTTGGAGGTGGTAAAAAGTTCAGGTTAGTACTAGATGAATGGATTTAGCTAAGGTAATGCAAATGGCTGAAGTCGTAGTGCAAAAATATACCACTTTATATGTTTGCATTTGCAAAATATGATTTTTAATTTCGTCTTAGGGGACTGTAAACCAAAAAGAAGAAAACTGTATGTAAGGCTCTGACTCTAAAAGATTTGCTTTTAGTTTAGCAGAAATGCTATTTTGTATGCTATGCAACAACAATTATAGCACGTGGCGTAAGTTCAGGGTTAAGATTATTCCCGTGTGTCTAGCTGTATGTGTTTTGTAACAAAGAATTTTGTGCAATTCACATTTTCACACCCTGAGTGCTTTCTTACAAGGACTAAAACCTTTGTAGGGCATTTTATTTGGAAGACAAGGTCATGGCGATTCTAGTTCTACCTATATCGTCTGGGCACTTACCTGCACAGAACTCTATCTGGAGAGGTCTCTCTGACTCCTACCTTTGCAAATGAAATCCCACCACTTCGGAGTCACCCCCAAAGCCAGCGCAGATTGTTCACTTCAATCCCATTGGTTTAGTTTTGGTATCTTGAAAAGAACTTTTCCTAAACCTGTATTTAAAAGTAGTTACTTGGTAATACTGCGTCTTTCCTGGGGATGAAGACAAGTTATTTCCGTTGTAAAATACCTGTTTTGTTTTCTGTATGCTCAGTATTATGAATTACACATTGGCTGCCCACTTAAAAATGCTTGAAACATTTGTGGTTTTCTATTGCACGTGCTGCATAACGCTGCTTTGATGCTGGCGGGGTGCGTGTGTGTGCGCGCGCTGTAATTCTCAAATGCTGATCTCAGCACTGTCGAATCGGTTTAAATACCCGGGTACTTGGTCTCTCAGGTCGAGCCCAGCAAAGTACAAATGCAACGGAAAACACAGGGGTAAAACACTGGCGTGTGAGGGGAGGTAGAACTGCCGGACGGACCAGAGGTACAGCCCTAGCAGGGCTCGTCGGTAACACCTGCAGTAACGGTCCTACGGCTGGGAGGCACTCCCAGTCATTTCGGGTCAGAGCAGTACACGGGTTTTCCCTGGGAGCATTTAAGATAACACAGTCGCGCATCTTTCCTTACAGAGTCGGAGACGTGGCAGATAAATTCAAGTTCGGAAAATCAAAGTACTGCAGCGGGTAGCCTGCTGAACGTTCAAAGCTGCTCATCTGCCCAACTTGCCCGAGTGTTTCGCATCTCGTGTGCGAAACGCCTTTGAGTTTGAAAGGAAAGGATAAAGCAATGAGGAAGAGAGCGGTCCTAGACAGAGAGCTAGGTAACATCTCAGCGTGTGAAAAGTTACAGCCGCTACTTTGAGTCGGGAGGACGCTGAGGCGTCAGGGAGAAAAATAAGCAGGAGCGCCTTTGTACGCGAGGGAAAAACGGCTTTAAAAGCAGACGTTTAAGCCGTAATCAGGTCACTCGGCACCGGCCCCCGCCTCACTCCGAAAACTGCCGGGGCGCGGAGGAGAGGCCGGGCGGGGGCGGCGGGCGCCCGTGCGAGGGGTGGGCGGGCCGGGGAGCCCCGCCGGCGCCCATCGGCCTGCCCGGGCGCGGGGCTGCCGGCCGGCCCCGCCGCCGCTGCCTGCGCCGCCTGCGCCGCCGCTCCCGGGCTGCCGGCAGCGGGCGAGGCGCCTCGGCGGGCTGGCCGGCCGCGGCGCCTGCTCGGCTCGGCTCGGCGCTGCGCGGCGGGGAGCCGCGGGTTATTCCCCCAAATTCTTCCCCTCCCCTCAGTACAAATAGATAGGTCCCCGCGGAAAACAAAATACGGCGGGCGGAAGCTTTCTGCCTCCGCCGGGAGGAGGGAATGCGTAATGAAGCCGTGTAAGTTCATTAGTGTTTGCAATCAGGAGCACGCAGACACCTTCATCAGGGCAGAAAGCTGCGAAGAGCCATTCATCAGCCTGAAGTGCTGCTCGCGGATGACCCCTAAATCACCGCCGGCGTCGTGGATGCACTGATTGGGCGCAGCGTGGGAGCCGCGCCGCGGCACTCCACGCGAACCGGGGGGGGGCAGGAGGCAAAGGCGCCGCAGCCCGGCGGGTCCCGTCCCGGGGCAGCGGCGGGGCCCTCGGCCGGGTCCCCCGCGCTACGACGCAAGTAGGTGCCGGCGGCGGCGGCGGCGGCGGCGGCTCCTCCCCGCGCTCCTCCCCCGCCCGGCACGTTGCCGTGCGCGCACCTTCGCCCTCCCCTCCCGCAAGAAGAGGGGCCAAACTCCCTGCCCGCCCCGGCGGGGGAGGTGGGCGGGGAAAGTGAACTCCGCGGGGCGCGTAAGCCCCCGCGGCGGGGGGCGCGGGCAGCAACTCGTGGCCCTCCCCCCGCCCGGCCCCCGGCCCTCCCCCCGCTCCCTCCCGCCCTCCGCTCCCGCCCGCCCGGCCTGACAAAGTGCCGGCGTGCGCCGCTCTCCCCCGTGCCGCTGCCGGGGCGCGGAGGCGGCGAGGCTCGCGGCGCGCCCGCGGTAAGTGGCGCGCTCCTCTTCCCCGCGCCCGCCCGGCCGGCAGCGGGGGCCGGGGCCGCTGCCCTCCCGCCGGCCCAGGGCGGGCGGGCTGGGGGCCGGTGCGCGGAGGACGGCGGAGGGCTTCGGCGGCCCGCCTTCCTCCTGCTCTCCCCCCCCTCCCCGCGGCGACACCGCTGACGGCGGGACCGGGCGGCGGTGGGCGGGAGCGTCCGGAGCGCGGCCCCAGGTAGGGCTGCGCGGGCGCGGGGGGAGCTGGAGGCAGGGGCCGGGGGCGCGGCGTGATCTGGGCACTCCGCGGTGCGGGGCGGAAAACCGAGCGGGGGGCTCGGCTGGCTCTGTCAGCAGCGCTGCGCGGCCTCGGCGGCAGTTCGGCTGCGCCCCGCGCCGGGCAGGGGGAGCGGGGTCGCTCGCCCTGGGGACGCAGCGCGGAGCGGCGCTGCGCGGCGGCCCGGCCCCCCGCCCGCGGCGTGTGCGCGCGGCGGGCGCGCGCCCCCCCGGCCGCGCGGGGCGGCGGTAGGACTTGCCACCGCAGCAATTTCGGCGGTTTCCCAAGTCGGCTTCATCCCTCTCGGAAGATAAATGGAAGCGCCCGTACTCTGCGTCTGGTGAGCGCGGCGGCGAGGGCGGGGGTGCGAAAGCCCGGTCCCAGTAAGTTTGTGGCGGGTTTTGAACTTCGCTCGCGTTACCTCGCGTCCGTGCGCGCGGGGCTCTCCCTCCCCGCGTCTCGTCCTCTGGCAACGTGTTTGTCCAACGGCTGCGGGCGGTGACGGGCTCTGCCGGGTGGTCCGCTGCTCTGGAAGTACCACCGGGGCTCTACCTGCTCCCCTGTTCGAGGGGGGGCCGTGAGGAAAGCCGTCAGGGATAGCATCTGTAATGACTTACTGGGTAAATTGTGGTGAAAATAGCGTTACTGCGCCGCGAAAACGCACGGCGACCGAAAGGGACTGTATGTCGCCGTGGTTTGGGGAGAGAAAGGGGTGGTCTCCCTCACGAATTGACAAACGTCTCCGGGATCTGGTGGGCTTTTCCTTTGCGTGGGTGTAGGAAGCGAGTCCATTGTGCCACGGGCTTAAAAGTTTCGTGTCGTGAAGTTGCTTTAAAGCAAAGTAACGTAACGAGATAAAATGCGCAAAAAGGCGTCTTTCTGTGCTCACACCCTGTTAAAAGTTTTAATTGGAGCTGTTTCTGTAAGATGCCGAATAGTTCTAGGCTCATCTAAATTTTTAGATTTAAAATACTTTTTTATAAGAAAACCTTAGCAGTTTTATTTTGGTACTTTCTGAATACCCTGTGTCCTTTACACATTAAGCCTTCTTAGTTGGATGCTTGATTGGTTTTATTTGACAGTTACCTGCTGCATTTTATATATACTTCCTCATGCAAAGTATTTGGCATCATTCAGTTGAAGAGTTACAATAATATTCTGTGGATGCTTACATCCTAAAATTCAGTCTAGTAAAGAGCGTATTGAAGCACAAACATTGCTCGCTTATGGTCAGTTGTCTTACAGAAGAGTTAATTGTGAAACACTTAAAGATGAAAAAAGTACAGCTGCTCTTCCCTTCTAAAAGAATCCAAGTGCTATTCAGAATTATGAATGCATTCATATCTAGGAGATTGGCTTAATATTGTATGTAAGGAAAGATTTTCATAAAGTGTACTTTGATGCGAGGTAAGAATAGTTAGGAAGAATGGGCCCTATATGGGTATGAATATGTATGAAAAATACATCACTTACATTTGGGGAAAATACAATAGGTTGAGAAAAACAATATTTTACGATTCCTAGCTTTGCCATTATGAACTTGCTGGGTTATTTTCAATGGTCTGGTAAATTAGGGGAGGCAAAAAAAGCCAAATGTACGGAAGTATTAGATGCATACATCAGATTAAAAAGTGAAATGCGTTTACGTGAGTGAGCACTGAGATGAAAGATATTGTTTGGTAGAAGAAATACTTGACCATGCTAAGAAGATTCTTTTGTTTAATACTTACTGGAGGAAGAAAATCCAGAATAACATTCATAATCCAGTTAGCAAGTTAAGACTGGTACTTCAGTCAATTCTCTTTGAGCCAGGAGTAATTATTCTCTGTTCAAATGGAAAAGGGAAAAAAAGATTTAGTAGTAGAAACTAGATTTAAAGTTACAAATCAATCCACAGTAGCTGCTTTTAATAAGCAGCTACTTGATATGAGCCCCATAAAATACCAGGAAATTAAATCATAATCAACCTGAAGGTACATTTTTGTCATCTCTTACCCCCAACAATTAACAGATTATGGGCTCGGCTCAGTAAAACACCAAGTACCTTTACCTCCAGTTAAAATCAGTGAGCCTTATGCAGACTGATGCCCATGTAGATTGATGCAAAAACTCCCACTGACTTGCATCAGTTTTGGATTAGGCCCAATAAAAACTAAGAGTGCTGAGCATCTTGGAGGATCAGGTGCTGTTTGCGAAGGGGCATTGTGCTATATAGACTTAAAACACCAGAGACTTACACTAAGGCTTCAGGTCAGAAGTACTTTTAATTTTATAATGATATGGCTTTTACTGTACTGAATGCTGCATTTCTGTTGTAGAAAACTCATCTCTCTGGCAGTGTACGAGAGAAAATATAAAATTCTTAAAGAGAAATCTTATGATATTTCTTCAGAATCTTACGCAAGTATTTTGCACTTTTAAGATTTAGAGACAGATTTGAACTGTGGGACTATACATTAGAGACTGTTAATCAGATTAACATATGTATATAATATTGTCTTTTAAGAATAGCTTTACCGTATAATCTGTTCTATTAAATGAATACATGTAAACTCATTAAGTCTACTGTTTTAGCAAATGTAGTGATAATGTGACTTTAGCTCCTGCAAGTTTGTGCAGTATCAACTGCACAAAAAAATATCAGACATAATTTTAGTGTGTTACAATAAAGACTTTGGTTTGATGAAACAAATTTTTCTTCCCACGCTAACTGGTTAAATAAGTTCTTTCAGGATGCTTGCACGCGATTCTTCTTCATAGGCTGAAGAGTATCTTGTGATCTTAAAATAAGTGCTTTAACTTCGTAATAGTGTAGTAGTATTTGCACAGAGTTTTAGCTTGTGGTAAAATATATCAGAAACCCAACGTTAGGGTAGGTATCCACACTGTCAGCTGAGCAATCAAAACAAATCCCTAAACATTTAATTTTTTTTGAGGTTACAGAGGCTTTAAAGGGTAGTGTGCCACTTTAACAACCTTTTCTTAGTTCTAAAACTGATTAATTGCTGTGTCTTATAAAATCTGATTTATTTCATACTTTTTTCATACCAAGCATTACCATTATGAAGCTCTCCTTATAATTGAGATTAATGTTTCTGAGCAAAGAAGTGGTTTGGAGGGCTGCATTCATTTTGAGTGCTGTTCTAATCAATTTTAGATACAGCATTTCACAATGTATCAGTCTGCATCCAAACCTGCCTTATTATGTGGAATTAACTTGTTAGTGATTGATAGCAAGCCTGCTCCATCTCTAGAGGTGATTTGTTTCAAAACAAGTGTTACGGCTTCCAAGAGTTTTGAGTACAGGGTCAGGGGACTCAGGTGCCCTTTCTGTGGCCTGACTGAAGCTCGACAGAATAGTTAAGAAAAAAAAAATGGTGTTCTTTTATGGAAAAAAACCCCCAAAAAAGACAAACATCCGCCTGCCCCCCCCCCCCGCCCCAAACCCCCAATACTTATATTGAATGGCGTTCCTTAAACTATGGTATTGGTCTTCACATATAGTCTGGAGTGACAGGTATAATGCACAGATAATGTCTTCGTGCATCACTATGTCCTGTAACAGTGCATGTCTGCTAGATTATTTTGAAGAATAGCTTTAGTGTTGGAAATCAAAACTCACGAGGCTAGTTTCAGATGATAAGCTGTGCATCTACTGCATATTGCCTGCATAGGTAATGAAAGACGTGCTAATTCTTTTTTTCCCTTTTAAAAGTAGCAAGGATAGTGCTTGTTTCGATACCTACTGAAATATTTGCACATTGCCTCTGCGCACCTTCTGGTCTTAGCTGCACCACTGTTTCATTCTTAACTGATATATATGGTCACACGCTATTGCTGAGCGTGATGCATAAATGTTTTAGGTTCAGGAAAAACTGATTTATTGATAGTGAGAAAAAAAATAAGTAAAAAAGGCCAAACTAAAAAAAAGTGTGGGGGGGAAATAATGAGAAACCTCTGAAAATCGTAAATGCAATTCTAAGACAATTTATGTGTGTGCGTCTATTATGAGGACAGTTATTTCAATCTAAATTGTAGTTATTTATGTATTTCTTGCAAGACTTACTAATTGCATTCAGTAGGTTTTTTAAGTTTGCATATTGAACTAATTACATGAGTCTTTTAGTTTAAGTGTGCATGTAAACAATATACAGAACGTTGCAGCTGAAGCATTGCATAAAAATATTTCTGGACTTATGCAGATCAGAAGCTAATAAAAGTACAAAATGTGTAGGAATACCAGGCTGTAAGTGCTCCACACTGCTTAGCTCAGTCTTTTGCTGTGGAAGAAACATTGTCAGTACAGGTTCATTTTAATACTGTAACTGAAATAGCTGCTACTGAACTAATACAAAGGGAATAATCTGTTAAACGTATTATAAAATAGAGACTACAACACGAACTGTATCTCTGATTACCTTCTTAGATGGAGGTCTGTCCGCGTGATACATACTTGCATCCTATAGTATATTTACTTTTGTTGTAAAATAGTTTTTACGCAAAGGTCATGCTTTGTATGACACTGATAGGAAAGTAATTTAAGCCTGGAACTGTTTTGTGCGGATATACGCCGTGGGTCTTGCAAAGGAGTGGGTATGCTTTTCTAGTTTAGACTGAAATCCAGTGTGGAAGTTCAAGTCTAGCAGACCTAATTATTTTAAATTTTGCAACTTGTGTCTGTGTAACAGATTGAGGTTGTTGATACTTGATGTGTATGTTTGTGTCTGCAAAAAAGTTAATTGTAAACATTAGTGCCTAGAAATACAGAAAGCAAAACAGTAAACTAGAAATTGGAAAGTGCTGTACTAAATCCAGCACTGATTAACGTACCCTGCAAATCCACTGAAATCAGCGAATTACCTGGATTGCTCTGTACTACTGAACTGGGAGGCTGTAGTATCTCTTTGTGTTAAAATCTTTTCTCATATACTAAATGTGCATTATAGGTTATAGTAGCAACTTTTGTTTAGTTTTACAGTAGACTTTCATGAATGCAAATGCAATCTTCATGTATAAAGGAAAAACAGTTTTCAGCATGAGAAAAGATGTGTTAAATTATTTTTGTTGTCTTTCCTGTTTTTTATTTTTTTAACACACTTCTGGTAAATGTTTAAAATGAGAATCTTAACATGTGTTAGCTGTAGATTATAATTACGTAATAATAGAGTCTCGGTTTCTTTGGGTTTTGTTTGTTTTGTTTTGTTTTTTCTTCCCTGGCAAAACACTGGAACAATGGCAGAAATTTTTAGTGCAAAACAGGTTTGCCAACTTTGTTTACTCTTTCAAGTAATTTATTTTAAAAGGAAGGAGAATTTCTTTCTATAATGACAGTCTAAAAACTGTATTCTATAAATTTTTAAATTCAAAACTTAACCTTTACATCTGTATTTTTGCATCTGAGTTACAGAAGTGTAGAATTTGAGCACTTTACAAAAATCTTAAGATACTACAACTTGTAATTTTTCCTGTGACAGGATAGAAAAATGTTCAGCAAACCAACGAATACTATCGTAAAAGCTCTGTTGGTGTGGAACTTGGAACGTGTTGAAATCAGTAGTGCTGTTGGTGGTGTTTTCCCACATTCTGTTGAATTTCTAATAGTATTTTTTGACAGCAGTTAAACCAACATACAAAGGAACTGATGTGTCTTATTTCCTTATTTGACTCTTGACAATTTTTAGTGTCTTAAGAAAACTCCTGTCAATGGTAAAATTGGTGAAATACAGATTTAAAATATTTTTCTTGGCAGGAATTGTAATAGAAAGCTGCATGTTAGAATTTTTAGAGGGGAAAAAAAATGTCATCAGCGCGTGATTTACCATAATACAACAATAGTTTCCTGAATCATAGAAGTCCTTGATACACTTTGTCTGGGTCATGGAGTGGGTGACTGTGTAGTGGTTGAAGAAATCATCATTGCTAATAAGTGTTACTTTAGATTAGCAAATGAAAGACTGCATCGTCCTTCAAAGGCCTCATCCATTCTCATTATAATTCTTTGAACGTTTGTCTGACCTTTTAAAGAAATCATACCAAAACTTTATGCTTAGAGTGCCGCATAAATAAACTGACCAGCACTTGTCTCAAGAAGTTTGTAATCTAATGACAGAGGCAATAATACATCATTTAACACAAAAATATCTAATGTTACTTGTCACAGCAAATTGTTCATTTATTAAAAAATCTCTTTTCCTAATGATGTAATCCTTATGAGACTAATAAGTGCTGAGCAGCTTTATAAAAGTAAACAGTATCACAGTTGTCTAACAAAAATCTAAAGCCAGATTGTACTGCTAATATTCTTCCTCTTGTCTATGTTACCGTCTATACATTCAGAAAGCTTGGGTAGGTGGAGTAGTTTTGTTTTTATGAATGAGAGCGTGAGGGTTTGTGAAGCTAGGACGTTCCCAGCTAAAGCAAACCAGCATAGCTCTACTCACCTCAGTGAAGACATTGTCATTTACTTTGCAGATGATGAAGTATAGGGCTTATGCTCATGAAACGCTTTCAATTTAGATCTCAGTTTAACTCTTCTTTTTTTGTGAACAGTTTACATCTTTCCTGTTATAAAATACATTGCTAATTTGAATAGGCTTCGGTGCCCCTGAAAAGTGCCATGGCTCATATGTTATTTTCCATTAAAAGAAAAAAACCCTCATTCTGTTAGTGAACTTGGCAAAGCAGAAAATAATTCATGCTATTAAATCAGTTTTTCTTTGAAAGATGTTCTTTATTCGTGCTACTGAATATATAAAGTACTCAATGTCTCCCTACTCACCCTAAGAGATATTCTTGATTTCAGTGTCAAAAGGTTGAGTGGTGTTGTCCAAACCTACACAGCTGGAACCGAGGAAACACTTGATATTCCAACAAATCAGCTGGTTGAAATTTTGGCTACAAGTTTGAAGTGTTTGTGTATTGCTTTAACAGCAAAGGCAAAGTCATTGGAAGTCTTAATATTCAGACAGCAATTACTAAACTGCCATTTGTTCACCCTTGTTCCCATTTTGGAAGGCAGAAACATTTTATCTTTAAAGTAATGGTGGAACTCGAGAAATACTGGGTCTCCACAAGTGATTGTCTGAGTTTAGAGCAAACAAATAAAAGCATAGTTGGGAACTATGCCCGGAACTATGCTGGGGAATTCTAGCTTGCATTTGATAAGTCAGACTGATAGGTGTTAAGATAAGTCTTCAAGTTCAATTTTCCTTCATCTATAACTAGTTAGAAAACTAAGACTTTGGGCAACAGAGAGCCCTTTAGCATTATAGTTTCTTGGTTTTCTTTTGGGCCTGATTTAAGAGATAATTTTGTGTGTAAGGTTGTATAGAAGGTAGGAAGGATTCTTTTTCATACCTTGCTTTGCTGCTTGCAATGGTAATACACACGCACCATTTTTGATTGTCTAATCTTCAAAAGCAGTAATCTGATTTTGATAGAAATTGCTGGCAGATGAATAAAAAGCTTTCCTGGCAGCTTTTAAAAATATATTTGTGTATATGTGCATGTGCATGCATTGACCATTCAATACAGTTTGATTTAGTAAGCACTACAGTGCAAAACTGTAGGATTTTTTTTTCCCTGGTTTGTCTGACAGTTGCAGAAGTGTGTGATTTCAGCAGAGGCCAATATGTTGGGAGGTGTTGACAAACTCCTGAAACACTTAAGGTCTGAGGTCCATAGTGATATCTCAGTGACTGCTGGGAGTAGAAATGCTCATCACCTTGCAGAAAGTTTATGAGTCATTTTTGTAGTATTAGACCACGAAACAAGACGTACCTTGTAACGAAATACTCATGTTTGTGGCCTGTTTTCATCTTTCACATATTTCGTGTGGTCAGTAAGAGGTAGCAGTCTATCTAAATGTATGATAACCCAGAAATACATCTATGAATGACTGTGCACTACAGGAAACTTAAAAGTAGTAAGTGATCAGAAAAGCTGGGGTTTTATTTTCTCTCTTGAGTGAAGAATATCTTAGAGTGAAAATGGAATATCAACTCTTCCTTAGCATGAAATAGTTATAAGTACATTTAGAAATGTTTTAAGTGGCTTAAAAATGCATAGCCACTTATATTATTCTTTTGATGATTTTATGTTAATTGTGGAATGATACAGGGTTAATGATACAAAACGTTAGCACTTCTAATGATATGTTTAAGAACAGCGCAGTCATTAAATTCAGTAAACTGAATATGTGGGCCTCATAAATAAATGCTGAATTATAATACAAAACACACCATGATGAAATTAATTAGTATGTTTAATCTAGTGAATTCCAGCTAGGCTGCATACAATATGGACATGTATTTAATTTCTAAATTTAATATTAGCTGCATAAGTCAACTCTCACTTATTCAGTACAGAATTAGTAATAGAAATTTAATATCTTCTGGTGTTTTTTGTTTAAAAAAAAAAAGCTTATGTAAAAACCATAAGCTTTTTTTTTTTTAAACAAGAAACTCCGCTAGAGATTTTAAACGTTGTCATTAAAAAAGGGATGTGAGTGGTGATGTTCACCCTCTGCTCTCCCTGTAGTATGTTGTCATCAGAAGGTGGAACTCCTGAGGTCCAAAATAACAAGTTTGTTCAGTCAAAATGGCGACACTCATTCAAATTCATTCAACAATTTAGGGCAGAGTATTTTGTATTTACTTATTTGATGCAAACTTTCCTGTTGGTTGCTTTGCTGTGATCATTATTGTACCAGATTTTATATATCCAGGGAGGGTTAAAATGCCAGTAGAATCATCTTGATTTTTCATTTGAAAGCCTTATTTTTCAAAGAGAGCAGAAAATACAAGACTATTTTATTTAATTTTTTTTTTTACCTGTGAGTACTTCAGTTTTTTTCTTCTTAAATGACAAGCATTATGTTTTTTACCATGTGACTTATAGGGCATACAGATTTTCTTGAACTTGGCTTCTCAATTCTTAAGTGTGAGTTTAGGACAGAAGTAGGAAATTGGGTGGTTTTGATGTGTTTGTTGTTGAGTGTAATCCTGCAAATCTCTAAATAATATATTCAGCTGGTAGTTCCAGGGACTTCAATGAGATTGTGTAGTGAATAGGCATTGTGCCTGTGATCAGTGGCATATAAGCTTAGGCTCATTGCTTTCAGAGGATAGTCTGTTTAAGATGAGGAGAGTTTGAGAATAATCAGTATGTTTTTTCTTCTTTTTTTTCTTGATACGGGATTACATGCCCCACCCATAACCTTTGATATGGTCTACCTTTGTGTTGTGTTTTTTTAGTAAATATGTGACTAGAAATAACTTGAACCATTCAGTTTTTACGGAGAGACCATAAAGCACTGAGCGGTCTGACTGCACTCTGCTCCTCAGTCAAACCTCATCATTAAATGTATTTAAGGTAATTTCCACCCCTCCCCCCCAGTATTTCTGATAAGCAAGCACAATGACAGTTTATTTGCTGGACCACACAAAAGAGCACACTTGTCCAACAGGGGGCATGATGGGGTTATGCCTATACTACCATACCAAACACCTCGCTGTAACTTTCCCACATGCTGGGGGACAATCACCTGTATGGCTTAACTATTAAAGAGCGTCCTTATAGCGTTTTGATCTGTACCGATTCATGTTCCCCCAAACAATTCTTGGGCACAGTTCTGCGGTTAAGACTGGGGATGTGTTCTTGGGACCGTTCCCAATAAGCACTTTGCTTCCAGCTTCCTGATTTAGAGGTTAAGACTTTTTACTAGCACAGACCTGATTTAATTAGACCTGCTTTAAGCAGGGTTTTGGACAAGATGACCTCCAGAAGTCCTTTCCAACCTAAATTATTCTGTGATTCCACACCTTCTGGCTGCACTCCTTGCAATCCTTCTTGGGGATCTTGAATTTACTAGTTGGGCATCACATCAGAGTTCAGTGTTGCCAGTGCTAATTCCATTGACTGCATTTGCAAGATTAGTTTGGTTTAATGGGCTGAGAATTAAAATCATAGTATTCCTGTTTAATCAGTTTTAATGAACTGATGTTACTGTTTTATAACCTGTTGTATGGGTAAGTTTTTATCCACCCTGCCTGTATAAGATAGTTCCTGCTAACTCATCAGGAGGATTTGTGGGAGTGGACAAGCACAATGAGGACCCTCTGTGTTAGAAACTTCAAGGTATTTCTTGAAAAGAGCTATTTTACCTTTGGAAGTTAGCTCTTTTTTATACATTAATCACAAAAAAGAACTGTATTAAAAAGTCTTTTTTCAGCACTTATTTCAAACTCTAGAATCATTGTTGGATGCAATAAGTTGCCTTGCACTAGAAACTTGGTAAAATTAATTCAAATGTTAAGAAAGAAAAAACTAGCGTAATTTTAGTGTACACACCTGCTAATTATTACACAATGCAAACCTGACAGAATTTAAGTTTACTGGTTTATATGAAGTGCACAATAGCTAGCATTACTGTTTATGGGCAACGTCATGTATGGAACCCAGCTTTTTGTTGAGGTTTTTATTATGAGACTGGATTAAAGATTATATTAACTGACAACACGAGAATCTCAAATCTTTTTTTGGTAGGTTTTTTCTAAAGTTACTTTTTTTCACGTGGTTTATTACAGAATAGACAAAAGTAACAAGCTACAATGCTGGCTTTTTAATATTAATGAAATAGTGAACAAATTTTTATTATTATTACTTAACTCCCAACTTTTTGGATGTGAAGAGACTCTGCTTACATGTAGCACATAATGCCTAAACCAAAGCTACATCAGCAGGTATCACACTGATGTAAAAAACCGCTTACAATCTATACATTAGACTTTAAAGTATTTACTTAACATGGAGTTGAACAGCAATTAGGTACCTGAACTGGAAACGGTGTGGGCTCTAGTCCACTGAGCCCAAGCAGTTAACTGAAACCTAAAAGCAGGTGCCTTATGAAATTTCTGCAGTGCTTCAGTTTCATACCCACTCAATGGAGGAAAATAAATGAAACGGCCTACAAGGAATCTTGTCTGCCTGAGGTTAGGCACCCAAACGGGGTATCTTTGTGAAGGTCTTTAAGGCATGTCACGACCTTCTCTCCATTGCTTTGAAAGTTGGACACTTACTGCAGTAGTGCTGCTTTGTGAGATGCCTGAAGTGTAGGCTCAGTTTAGTGATCTAAGCTAAACAGACTGGATTTCGCACACACTGCCTCAACCCAAACTGCATCAACAGCTATGAGAGTACTGTAAAAATAGTGTGGATGTTAAGGGTTTCTTTAACTGGAACTAAAATAATTATTTTCAGTTTTGCTTTATTTTTTAACATTATAACTGAAATCACATTATAGGTATTTTCAAACCGTTGTTTCATCATCAGTTTGTAGGTGGAATATTGTCCCAAGGTCTAAGATCTTGACTTCTACATTAACATACGTGAACTGCAGATTAGAAACAAATGTTGCTGCAAATATGTAGAAGTTTTCATATATATTTTTTAAGCTTTGGCTTAGATTGATATTGTTTCAGGGGAAAAAAAATGTTTATACATTATTTCATTATAAACAAATTAACTGATAAGCACTGTAGCTACTGCCATTTAAAGTATTTTTGCTATATGCAATTCAAAGAATTTTAAATTAGAAAATGCAAAAATTGGGTTAAGTGCATTTAACTATTAAAACTCTTCTAGCTCATCGATATTTTCAAAAATGTAAGTAGACAACGGCTGTAGACTTTTTTTTTTGTCATAACGCTACAAACATACTTAGTTTAGTTTCATATCCTACAAATCAAAAGTACTAGGGATTCTGAAAGCTTGGTCTTAGTATTTCTTCCTCCTTTACTGTGCCATTCGCATGACTGTTTCACTCAGCCCTGTTATATTTCTCCCTGATGGCTGAAAACGACTGTTAGATACCAATTTCTACTTCCAGAAGATGGGTTATACGATTTTTGTGTGACAAGCGCAGGAGCTGCTTGTTCTTTCGTCTCCTCTATGGTAGTTTGTAACTGTCTTAAAAAACAGTAAGGCTTTAGCTTGATTAACATTTTAAGCTTTCGTAAGCTGCCAGTACTTCCTTTAAAAATAAAAAACTGCCATCCTGCACGCTTTACAGCCTGTCCCCTGCTCTGTTGCCCTCTCCCTTGTATAAGCTCAGCTGTTTTCTTGGTCATAAACTGAATTCAGAGCAGCAGTACAGTTGAAAAATAACCATTCAGATTTTTTTATTATTTTTTTATTTTTATTTATTTTTCACCAGGTTGGTAGTCGGCTCACTGACCCAGTTCAGCAGGCAGCCACAGCATAGTGGTATATGCAGAGCAGAGTATAAGGAGGATAGCACTGCCTTTTCAGTTTGTTTTAAAAAAGGGAGTAGCATACCACCTACGTTTTCCTGGCCTATTAAGTTAGAAACACCGAAGAAAAGGAGTTCGTAGAAATGGGTTTGCAACTTATGTTTTTTCTCTCTGTGAATTGCTTTGTTTCATGCTCAGCATCACAGCAGAAAACTTTTGGGACTAGGCTGACTAAGAGAAACCAGAAATAAAAGAGAGGAAATTGAAATACAAGACTGTCCCGTCCCCCCCCAATAACTGTATGTGTGCATTCATACAGTAGGGCCACATGGTTTTGGTTTTTTTAGTATATACTGTTTTATAGAAGGAAAAGCAATGATACTGAGATTCCCTTGCTCTGTAATCGAATTGGAGTCATTCTCTGGGAGTTTAACCAGCAGCAGAAGGGATGTTGCAGCAATCAGCACTTGCTTACAGAGGACATGAGGGCTGATTTCTCCAGACCATGCATTTCTGTATTGCAGTTTTTTTAAAAAAAACAGGTGTTGTCAGTATAGCATCAATGCTCGTGTTGGTGGTTTGTACTTCTCAGAAGTTTTCAAGGAAAGAGTAACCTGGAATTGATTGTTTTGTCTGAGAAACAAACCTGAAAGAGAACCGTATTCCATAATGCAGCTTTCCCCACAGTCTCTGCTGATCATTTAGAGCTGGGCTGCAGGGTTGCAAAGTGAGGAGATGCAGCTATTTATGTAGCTTTTCCCTCTGCCCACCTATTTCTCCTTCCAGACATGGATAAGAGGATCATGGGGGTTTTTGCTCTTTAACCCTACCCTTTAGTACCAGCTGATGTGACAGCAGGTAATTCTACATCCTGTGACGGACTTATGGTTATGCCTTGTGCAGCCTTGCTGTTCTGAGGCGGCACAGTTCAGTTCCAGTTTTTTCCTGGGGAAGGTCATCATCACTTAGCTGTAGGTTATGATGCTGATGCTTTTATTTTTTCCTGTTGAAGTTGTTCTGCTTCCCATGAAGAACTTAAAGATTCATTGAATCAGAAGAAGGCAAAGGAGGGGGAATGTGTCATTGCACCCTGATACTTAGGGCATGCATCTGAGAAGGGGAAAATTTACAGCTTCCTTTAATCTGCTGGAAGTGTCCTTTTCCTTCCTTCCTGCCACTGCTCTGGTGCTGACACAAGTACTGGTACGCCTTTGGGCTGAGCCAGAATTTCTGTCTGAAAGATTATTGGGGTTTTTTTTCCCCTGAAGTTAATTTTCCTTTTTTTGAGTTAGTCTTTGCTAGCTCAATTTGTGAACCGTCTCTTGGTGCCACAGTGCAGTCACTAGTGCTGCCACGCAAGAGGAAGGAATCAGTAGCCGAAGCTGGGAATAAGAAATTGCTAAGAAGGCTGGGAGTGCACTTTTTAAAGGGATTATATGGGATTAACGTGAGCATGTAACTACAACAAGCTTATATATTAAAAAGCTGGGACAGGCAAAACGTGGGCACTTTCTGCCTGTAAGGGATGTTACCCACTTCCTAGCTCAAGTCTGAGTTTAAGTGTGCATGTCCCTTTTTGGAACTTTCGTCTTTGTCTCTGGAGGAACAGTTGCCAGTTTGAGCTTTGGGTCAGATTGTGGTCCTGGATCGTATGGGGCTGGTTTTGTGCATGCAAAGGGAAGAAATATAAAATGAAAATAATGTGGTGAAGTAAACGGTTCCAAAATGAAATATAGTAGATTAAAAAAAATATATATATCCTTATTTCTTATGTTGGCAGTGGCACAGTGTTTCTGATGTAATTGAGCAGATTATTCTTGTATGCACGGGTATCCTGGGCTCGCTCTCTAAACACGTGTGTGCTTGTCTCCCCCCAGTAAGAGCAGAATGACGGCTGTCGTTAACAGGTTGAAACACAACTGTCACTACAAACCCTTTTCAGTAGTTCACGAATAAAAGTTACCAGTGGAGTTTATTAGGTGTGACAAAACTTATGAAGTTTACCCTTATTTTACAGACCTGAACACTGAGGCAATGAAAGATGGTTTGCTTGTAGGACCACAAGAACTTAGAGTAGAGCCCTCATATAACCTGGCTCCTAATTAGGCTGTATGGAAGATGGTTCATATTCTTTATTAGGCTTATTTTTGGCTTGCCTGTAATTTTGATTCAGTGCGTTAATTTGTCTTAGAGTTTTCTGGAAACAGTCACAGATACTTCCATATAGAATGAAGATAATGTGTCAAGCTGTGGTTTTGAGTTGCTCATCCTCAAATATGGCCACACTTCAAAGTGGAAGACATTTTCATTCAAGTCCTTTGATTTGAAAATCACCCACCACTGTTGCTTCCTAATTCCAGTATGATTAAATTTTCTTGCAAACCTTTGCTGCCTATATTTGAAGACACAGAGTGCTGACTAACCATGTTGTTAATGTTTTTAGGTGACAGTCTCAGCAGCTCACACATTTTAATACTATGAGTTTCTTGCTACTGCCATCAGTGAATGTTTTTAAGTGCATGTGGTAGCACAGACACGGCCTTAAATTAAGAAGCCTCAAAATTTTCCCATGAGTGTGCACAGTGCACCTTCTGAATGTAGATTTGTTGCTTTTTTCTTAGTTGCATCTTACCCTATAAAGCTATGAGCCAAAGACGAAAAAGTCATAGAGGTGAAATGTTTTGTATCTAGTCACTGACTGAGAACATCCTTTAATTTGGGTAATAGAAGTCTGTTGTTTTGGTGTTATGAAACTGTTATTGGGTAGTTGACTTCACAGATTTGTATAGATGACAGTTGAGTATAAAATTAAAATTTATCTCCCCCCATTCCCTTAAAAGTATAAAAATGCATTAACAACTATATGAATTTATTTCTATATGACTTAAGAATTTGCTAGGACTAAGAAATAATTAACTTTTAATTTAAACATTAAATGTTTAAGGAATTTCTTACGTTCCCTGTCTGGATCACAAGCTTACTTTTATATTTATAGTTGCAACTTAAGAGAATTTTGATGTTGTCTCATAGAGGAGGTAGTTATCCAGGAAAGGAAACATTAGAAAGGTAAAGATACTCACAATATTTGAAGCCTGAGCATGCTTCTCTGTGAGGGAGCATTGAAAGAAAAGATAATGATGTAGAGCAGCGTGTGCCACCCATGAACCAGTCTGAGTTACCTATTCAAAAGAAGAATAAAACTGTGTTGTCTAATAAAACAATGATAGTTTTGGCATTTTTCTCCTTTTTGTCTTGCGAACCAAGGCTGAGCAGGTGGTGTTCTAGTCTATGTTCATATTGTGGAGTCCTAATGGGTTTTTACCCTCTCTTACCAGTTTACTCACTGGAGTAGTTAATGTTAACCTGGTTTCAAACAGTGGCTGAGCTGTGCTGGGGTGAAAGAGGCTGGATGAAGGTGGCTGAGCTCCCAGCTGAGTGGTACTCCCCTGGAGCCGGGGGAAGATTGCGTGCAGCGCTCAGCCTCTTCAGGTCTGTAATCTGCATCTGTCACCCCCTGACCACCCCCCTGCCTCTCTGTGTGAAAAGGCTATGGATGGAGGATGCAGCTCACCAGAAGGGATTATTGTTCCACAGGGGAAAAACATCTTTTGAGAATTCTTGATTGGGTGATGCATTCATTGTATGTTTAGTAAGTTCTCGGACAACAACTGAGATGAAAAAGGCATACTCATTTAGTGCTTAAAACATTTAGTCTCCAAAAGTCTCCTGTGCTTCGTGAGATTAAGGACAGCTTACTTTAACAGAGAGGATGTTTCATCTGTCACCTTTCCTCTGATTTCAGTTATGCAATGTCCTTGGAGCAACTTGGAAAAGTAAGATTATTGAAGTAAGATTTTTAAGCTGTCTTTAGAAAGAGAATCATTTGCCCATGGTGAACTGGGAGTCATGAACTGCAGCTTTGCATATTGCTTTGGTCAGTGGGTCATTGTTCAGAAGGCACTGGAATGAATGCATTGTCCTCGAGAAAAGAGTCAGAAAATTGTATTTCAGTTCTAAGAAATGTCCTTTCTCTTTCTTCTACTGTCAGCTGATCATTAATGATTTGTGGTACATGTTGGAGATGGTTGGTTTTGATTTGTCCATAAGGACAGTTAGATTATTTTGTGGCTCTTTCAGCTTAAGTTTTGTAGGCTACTCTGCCTCAATGTCAGTTTCGTTTACATCCTTATTCTTTTCTCAATTTTTTTAGTGTCATTTTTTTTTACTGCTTTCCGTATGCACTTCTTATTTTGAAGTGATGTACAGAACATCTGTCTGACTGTAGAGTTCTTAGCATTTAGCATTGCTGAAATGTTTAATGTAATACTTGTTTCTGAAAAACACGTGGTACCTAGTGATCCTGTTGAGCTATTGTAGTTGTTATTTCTTGTTTTAGACTTTGAAGTGCCTAGAGGGGCTTTGCGCTCTGCACAATGAACTCCTGGAGCTGGAGTTTCTTACTGCTATTGCACAAGGAGTGGGTGTGTTCAGGATGGAGGTAAAAGCTTGCTCAGTTGGCATGGGGTTAACAAATGCAGTGAGCTGCAGGAGAAGTCGTGCAGTTCTGGTACTGATGCCAAGCAATTATATTAGATGGTTTTTCAGACTTCGCCAGATCTGAGGACCAAATGATTGTACTTGCTGACATCCATGTGAATCCTAGTGATGTTGCTCAGTACCCAGGATTTTAGTGAAACAGAAGGATTTCATCCTGAGGTGAAGAACTGAGTTGTTTGGCTAGTTGATTGTTTCAGTAACTCAAAAATCTGAACGTGAGAGTATCTGCCAGCTGAAATTGATACTGCGCATGTATGTAAGTATTGGACTGTCAGTGTAGGATACTGTGTCCTTCTTAAGCAATAAGGACATTTTAGTTAAGCTGTCTAGTATGAAGGTAGACATATGCCTGTGAGGTCTGTGTCAGGGTAACAAGCATGCTTGAAGTAATATGTCTTCAAAAGCTGACCTAGTCTGAACAGCGATGGTAGAGTGACCTTGCAAGAGTGCATCTGCTCTAACTTTGATACAGGGGTCATTTTATATGCTGTTTTCTTTGTAAATCAGGTTGCCTGTGCCTTCTGCAGAGTCTACGTTTTTCTGTTTCAAAATACTTTGTGTAAACATCATTTTTTACCTTGGATTGCAGAAATATATGAGATATAGAGTTATATTGGATTTGAAAAGGAAAAAAGTTAGTCTTTGCAAATCACCAGCTTATTCTTTTTAGAGTATTATGTCACTAAGAAAATATTTGTACTTATATAACTGCTTGCATGCTATATGAATAAGCATATAAACATTTACAAAGAAAACTAGTAATTTTACAGATACCTGTTGCACTACTGTGCTATCCTGTTTCTTCCTCCAAACTTACTGTGTATTACAGTTGGAGTGTGATATGTCATATGTGCAAAAACCCCCAAATTTCAAATAAGTTAAGGCAGATGAAATTTTTTTTGATCATAGTGATTATACTTTATATAGCATTTTGCCACAGGACAACTTTCTCCCAATGGCAGGGCACTCAACAGCTTGCATCTCTGGGAAAGTGGTGGCGAAATTGATGGAACAGTCTGTTCCTGCCAATGTTCATTTCGATGCCCCAGATTATGGCTTTCAGTGTCTCTGCTGCCAGAGAATACCCTAAATTAATGGGACGAAAGGAACAGCCTGGATCATCATGTGTTAAAGTGAGGAAATGAAATCTTAAACCTCATCTAGATTTGGAATTAGGTGAGTTGGCAATGCTTGTGGAGCTCAAAAGGGGGAAAATGTGAGTCTCTTACTCTTCCCTATCATGCAACCCTCTGAAAGGGGTTGGAAGTGTTCAGTGGAGGGTCGAAGCAGACAAACAGGAGAGCTTTTCTTGCAATAGCCAAAACTGAATTGAAAAGTACAGGGAAAAAGGGAAGACATGAAAGTCTAATAAAAAAAAGATGTTGAATTTAAAATGTACCTCAGGAAATATTTAAGAGGAAAAAATGCTGTGCCATCTGCAAGGAGAAAATATCTCTGGTATTACTAAGACCAGTGAGCTCTCCATGTGATCTGCTGAAATGCTGAACTCTCTAGGGCAGCCCTAATTCATCATCTAATTTTTGCAAGAGTTCACAAAATTCCCAATAAGGTACCAGGAATCATGTTGGTCATATGCAGGTTTTTTTCCGCTTCCCAGTTTTCCACAGCGGTGGGACTTAACCTCTGCTCCCATTCAAGCTGGAGAGAATGCTCCTCTTGAGGTGGACGATTTAGTATCGGATGCTTTTTATAAAGGAGATTCTTTTGAACAAATGTAGATAAGGAAATTGCAACATTACTTATAAATACCTTCTACTCACCTTAATGTGAAAACGCCATGAAATAGTAGGGTCAGGAATATGTATAGAACAGGGCTTTGAGACTTGTACGTGTGGTCAGTGTACATAAAGTATATACGTGTAGAGTGCATGTATAAAAGCCACAGATTTATTGATTTCTGTAATCCATGTAGGATAATTTTATAAAGATGCTGTCTTTCATTGCATTCACAGTCAAAGCTGGAGCTGTCGTTACTCCCTCAGCCCCACTGAGATCACAAGTAAGTAGGCAGCTGTCTGTTGCAGCAAAGTGGAATGGTCACCTTCCTTCCTGGCTGTATCAGACTGCTTGGTTTTTTCCTAATGATGATAAGCTGTTGCTCCATTCATCAGTCTTCTAACCAGAAGACTGAAGTAGACAGCTTTGCAGCTGATTCCTGGCCTGTGACTTTTCTGACTTAGGTGAAGATATCAGGAGCTACAACTCCTATCAGCATGGTTCTTGATTTCAGTAACGTACCTGGGGCATTCAGTCATATAAAGGACCCTTTCCCAAGGAAGACTATTCATAAGTACGCACTTTGATTTACTCATGATACATTGTTTGTATAAATTATGTTTTTGTATAAGCACACACAGAAAATGGAACATAAAAGATCTTTTTATTTTTTCTGAAGTCTGTATTGTAGAACTGCATGATGTCATTATTTTAAGATTGCATAAAAGCCTCTAAAAATAGATTTTTCTATAGCCAGGAAGTAAGTTTAATATGTCCCTCAAAACCATGTGATATTTAAAATACCAGTATGTCTTAAATTCCAGCCCCCCCCCCAGCATTTCTCCAGAGGAAAGCTGAATACAGCATCTTTGACCTTTTTGTTTATCAATGAACTAATAAGACATCTCTATTGTAGTAATAGTCTCTGATGTACCTTACACTATGCCTTGCTAATAGAGCAGGTTTGTTCCATTGGGGGTTAAGAATATTTAATCCTTTAACGCTGACATATACAACACATAGCCATGTCAGCTACAGCTGTTTCCAAACATCAGTAACAAAATTATAGATGGTTTTGAAGCTTCTGTGGTGGAAATGAATACATTTGAGGATTCAACTTGCTGACAGCGTTTATGTAATTTAATCTTGCCATCTGGAAGAAAGTAAACATTTTTTAGGAAATTAAAGTTAAGGTAGCAAGCCCCTTGTGGTTTCTGGCTGCTGCAAATAAGTTGAACCAAGTTGATGAAAATCTTCAATAGGGAGGGGATCATGGTTATATTTAAAAGATTGTTATACAAGTGCATTGATGCATAAAATTGTTTCAGAATATCTGCTTTATTAACTTCCCTGCTTATTCAATAGTTAGATGCCTTTCTTCTGCTCAGACAAAACCAGCGTGTTTTTCAGTGAAATGTGATAAAACATAGGAAGCATATGCATGCAGAATGTGTAGGTGTAACTGAAGCAGTTACGTGATTGCTTTTCTTCTCATATTTTTCTGTTCTTTTTTCCTATTCCTCCGTGTTTTTTTTCATTCTGTATGGTGTTTTGCTTCTCAAATATCTACTCTTTTTTTCTTTATTCATCTGCTTTATTATTCCCTGAGCTCGTTACTTCTTTATATGTTTTTAGCGTGGTTTTCTAAAGAAAGAGTTTACAGGATCCTACCATGTGCACATCAGTCCCACTGTAATAATTTTGAACCTGTTAGCCAATTTCAGACAGACAAGAGAGTCAGGAAAAGATTCCAAAGGCACTGAGTTCCCAGAATGTTGAAGTCCAAGTGGCTTGGTAGAGGGGAGACACCTTAACAGTGCCCTACAGCATAAGCTACGTGGAGAAAGAAGAAAAGACTAGAAATTTATAGCATACCAGGGTTAATTAACTATGTTGCTCATAAAATTGCTTGAATGCTAGCCCCTTCCCCTTGCTATTCCATTCTGTAGTTTTCTGTTTGTGCCATCTGATGAGAAGTTTTACATGATGGGGGGGAGGCAAGATACTTTTCATAATTATCATGGCCTAAGAAATTTATATACATAAAAGATGTTTCTGGTAGGAAGCTGATTTTAGAGGTTCATGGTTTGAAGGGATGGTAAGTGTCAGCCATTTTACACATGGAGATTGTATGATCGATAGGAGTGAATGGGACAGAATTGAAGCAGAGCACATAAAAGTTTAGTTTGCCTTTAGGTTTTGAGCCTTTAAGATTGTCTTTATCTTTGTGAAGGGTATTTACTGTTTTGTTTTTTTTTAATTCTTCAATGAAATCTTAAATTCTCACATAAGTTGTTACGTTAAGAAAATCTCTAAATTATGCAGCATTTGTTAAGAAACCTAGGATTTTGTGACAAGATCAACAACCACACAAGCAAATGGTATGGTAGTGGTGCCCTTGGTCCGTAAGGGGAGGAGGGCAGGAAAAAATTTAGCAGAGGTATGAACTCAGCAGAAATAGCTTGGTAATAGTAAAATGAGAACAACACTTTTCAGTATTCTGTAAAGGATCTGTAAAACCGGGAGAAAGCAATAGACTGTTCCTGCTTAACTTCAGTGTCTGGTGATTTCAGCTGGTTCTTTCAACCTCTATTTTCTCTGCTGTTTGAGATCGTATTCACCCTTCCTTCTTGATGTCTAAATCCTCTTGCTTTGCTTTCTTCTGCTGGAAGCATTGATTCGTTTACTTAGGCATGTACAAGCGTGTTAGTGTTCTGCTAAAATTAAAAATATTGCTGCCATGCAGGAGCTGGTCAAGTAGTGGGGTTTTAAACTAAAATACCTAACTTCATATTCAGTGGAAGCTGCCTGTCAGCATCTTGACAGGTCTGAATAGGCTTTTAAAAAAATCTAGCTCTAAGCCTTGATAATTGAACTTAAGCTCCTAAGTTGCTTATGTACTTCTGAAATTTAAACCTGATCCTTATTGTAAAACTGCAATGAAGATCTGCATGAAAATGAAATAGGATGTTAATGGAGAATTTCTCATTTAGGTTTGCTTCTTAGCAGTATAAGCAACAATTTTAGGAATGTTGATCTGATTTTTATCGTCTTGCATATGAATGACTTTATAAAGCTAGCTAGTTGGTGTCCAAATCATGCCACGTTCCAACTTTGTCAGTGTGACCTAGACATTTTGCTTGAAATAAATACAGACTGGAGAGTTCATAAACATTTATAGCTGTGCCCTGTGTTAAATAAGAACTATGCTTTATTTTCATGCAGTAAAATTTAATTAGTTGTAAGTCAGGTTTTGCTTTAGTTGTAATTAGTTTAGCATATAATTATTGTGTCTAATAGAAATCTGAAATCTGCAAGCATTTTGATCTTATTCCAAGTTAAAAAAAAAACCCAAAACAACCCTTTTAGATGTATTCAATCAGTAGCTGTAATAGAATCTTATTAGTCAACCATATTACAGACTGTGTAAATCTTTGACTGAAGCAGTGTTTTCACTGATGCTTGTTACGTGTTGCATTAAGGAGATATATAAAAATGTTTTATATTGGACTTGGTTTTTTAGATGATTAGGAATAAATCAATGATTTGGGTTTTCTTGGCAAACTCAATATTTGCTGTTTGATTGTTAGCTTTTTTCTTTTTTATTTCAAAATTAATTTTAAAGCTCTAGCTTTCATAAAATATAACTGGGAACGGTGTGTGTGGAAATAGTAATCCTTCAATTTTAATGAATGGATATATAGTAAATCTCATAATTTACACACAAATATTATTGCCTATTGAAAGGTATTATAAGGGTTCGTGGGTATTTTTTTGAACAATGTCTTGTGTCTTCTGTCTTTCGGTTGTGGCTGGCTGGCATTTCTAAAGAAGTTACTCTGCCAAGGAATCTTCTGTCAGCTCTGCCTATGGATTTCCTTATGGGAACAGTGTTACAGCAAGAGATAAATGCAGAGTCTGGCATGTTATTAGCTGCAGTGGAGTAATGGAGAGCAGAGCTTCTGTTCTCACTTCCAGTTCAACCCAGCTTATTTTTTGCAGGTATCATAACTAGCAGTGGTTTAAAAATATTACTTCCCAGTAATGTTGTTCTAATTTAAATTTCATTTATATTATTAATACTAAGATTCTTACATGTTTGCTTCATAAAAGGGCTCATCTTGTTCTCTGTTGATCATTTCATCATCCTATAGGTCAGGAAATTATAACTGATCAGAGCATAGAGAATGGCACTTTTTAAGGTGTTGAATAAATGAGCAGTAAACAGCCTCGTACTTGATGGATATTTGTCTTTTGGAAGCTCTGTGATCTGATTGGGAGGGATAAATGACTTCACAACTAGGAAAGAGATATTCGGATATTGACATTTAAAAAATAATATGTACTTCAGACTAGGAAGGAATTGCCTCATTTTAGGGAATGGGATTTTCAGTTCCTTCTCTGCTTTTGCAATTACATGCCCTACAACACTCAAAAAAATTTAGATATTTCTGTTAAATTTAGCAGGCACATCATGTGAGTTAACTTGTCATTCACCTTTCTAGACTTTCTTTTTTAGAAGAATGAGTAGGGTACAGTTCTTAATTCTGTTTCAGGTTTTTTTTTCAGAGCAATCCTATTGATGTTATCTGGCATATTTTTAAATTATCTTATAAGAACAGTATACTTAGTATGTATTACTACATGTATAATTGTGTATGCAGGTATTATAGGTAATTATAGAACTCAATACGTATAAGTATGTGAATATATGCATAATATGGAATTAAAAGCTTAAAATCTAGAACACAGTTGTCTAGAAACTCGAAAATGTTTTATTTGCACATGCCCACTTGTTAAATAACATTATACTGAGGCCTCAGTGAAAGGCTGTTGAAAGCCCTAATAAAATTACTGTGAACTTAGTGTTAATCTCTGGAATAGCAGTAGGGAAAATAGAACTTTTCTTGGTGGTTTGGCGCCCCCCCCCAATGAAACTAACCAATAAAATATTTTAATTATCAAAACAAAAGGGAAGATAATCTTGCTTATAATAGAGTAGTATATTTGTGTTTTATTTTTTGCATCTAGGCTACTTTAAACCTTTGTTTAAAAAGGCACTCTTTTTGGCATCATAGGGTTGAAGTTCTTTTGCAACCTAAATGTATTAATAAAAACAAATATATTCCCATTATCGCTCAAGATGCTGTAGTTAGAAGATGGATGTCGAAATGGCACAAAATACCCAGCTGCTTTACAACAAAGACTAGTATTAGTATAAATAAATACTTGGAAATGTTTTGTCTTTAAATTAAAAGGAATCTTAAAAAAAAAAGTGTGATTCAGTTCAGTGTGACACATGAAGTATGAATTCCATTTTGAAATAAATAAAAGGAAGGGTTTTATTTTTGTTCCTTTAACTGTGTTTTACCCAAATGTATGAATATTGTATTTGGTACTAAACAGTTTCAGAAGATCAAAGTTGCCAATCATTGGAGCCTATGTGCATTTTCTAGGCCACAGCCACTGAGCTGAGTGAGGGAAGCAGAGAGATGTGAAAATCTAGAATAATAGAAAACATTCGCATCTCATAAACCTGAATTTCAACGGGTTGCTTGGAATTAGAGAAGGGCAAATATGAGGGGAAGTATCTCCTCCCCAACTCAGAAACAATCTCAGAGGGTCTTGCAGCTGATTAGGGCACTTTCTGCAGATTATTATTCACTGCAGATCTCCCCCAAAATAATAATATGAGATTTTCCTCGTGATAAATAGAGACAGAAACTCTACTTTGGACTCAGTATGATCCTTATATTTTATGTAGTTACACAGGTAAAGCATCCTATACAGTCAAGAAATTATTAAATATCCATCTCAAGGAATCAGGATCTAACTACCTTAGTTTTTATTTGTGTTGGGGTAGCAGTGAGCAGCACCGTAGGAAATAAAAGCAGTGTTTTGCTGGGTGTAGTGTGGTAGAGCTCAAGAGCAAAACAACAGGAAAAATGTTTCATTTCTTAAACAGGTTTTCTAGAGCAAAGATCTGGTGGTTCTGTTTTCTCTCACCCCATCCTTTGAGGCAACACATGATTCTGGCCCTACTGTCTAATTAGTTACTAATCAAGAAGTCTTCAGGTTGATTTATGCGAGTTCCCTGTTGGATAAGCAAGCTAGAAATTTCCTACTTGGTAACTTGTTTAGGTGTATGGGTTTGGTTTGTGACATTACTTGCATTTTTGTTGTGTCTTTCAGGGTATAATAAGTTCGAAAACATTTCAAGGTCTGAAAACTCGCATGGAATTAAGAGATTACAGGAGTATGTTAGGTTTTGGGGACTCAGGCTAGAGAAGTAGGCGATCTTCTGGAGAACAAAGGACAGAAAAGCCGAAAGAGCAGGTGGAGTGACTAGCTAAAGGAAGATGGATTGGGCACCAGGTGGCACCCTTTTCCCGTAACAAGCTACTAGTTGGTGGATGGCAAATTCGTCAGGTAGTGCTGATAGGCTTCCAAAAGTTTCGTTTTATTGACATCAACATCCTCTCCTCACAGTAGTTTCTCACTTGTCCTTTCTTTGTTTTTGCAGTTGTTGGCTTTGGGTCAGCTGTGTGGGAGGCAGCAGGTGCTGTGATTGTTGCAGAGCTGCTCGGGTGCTGGTTGGGTTGTTGGTCAGCAGCTAACACGTATGTCCACTGGCCGCTTCCCCAGAGCTGTGAGAGGGGAGAACCAAACAGGCAACCAAATGTCTGCGTCAGATGAAGAATACGTAGGAGGTGTAAGAGGCTAAGTGAGAAGACAACAGCAAAATGACTGGGAGGATGGAGGAGTCAGGAATTTATCAAAAAGGGATAAATAACTGAAAATCGATTCTATGGAAGGGAAGTAACATAGAGAAGCATATAGGTAAGGAGACTATATAATAAGTTTGATGATCATGGAAAGAAGAAATAGCAAATGTTCTGTCTGCTCCTACTTAATTCATGAGTTTTAAGAAAGACACCTAAAAAAAAAAAACATTACAAAGAGAACAAATAGCCATAAGAGAAGAAAGAATCCAAGAGAAAATCAGTTTAATCTCCTTTTTTTAAGGCAGTTTGCAGAGAACCTACTTTAGGCTCTGGTGTGGGAAGACAGAAGGGACAGTTGAAACAGAGTATTGGATACCTGATTATACTGATGTTTTAGCATCTGTCCAGTCTAGCTTAAACCCATGGTTGTTCATGATTATATAGCAGTAGCTTTTCCAGTTGATAGCCGAGTTTGTCCTCTTCAGATTTGCATCTCCATGATTCAAATGGCACAGCTGCTTTTGACTCTTTTCCAGAGAGGCTTAACCATGCCAAGGTAGAGACGGTAAATATTGAATCTGCCAAGGCAAAATGCATTCTGAACTTATAGTTAAAAACATCTCTTGTTCCCAGGTAGTAGTACTTCTTGCTGAATCCTGAAGTATATAGAATGTGTTACTTCGGAAAGCATTTTGTGTCCTTAAGATAGAAAAGGATATTTCAGCATCTGATAACTAAAAAGAAACTTTTCCAAGGCTGCTGACCCAGATGCTTTAAGACAGGCTTGAATTCAGTTAAATTTCATTTTGGGCTGCTTTTACCGACCTTCCCTCCCCCTCTCCCCTTGCATATTCCCTCGGTGGTCTTTCAAAGGCCAGGTGTCTGGGATTGTCTCCAGCCTACTCTGAAAGCACCCCAGGCCTTGGATTAATACGCAAGAGCTGCCTTTTATTTAAGTCCATCCATTTACATAATGCCTGCTCAGTCAAACCCACTTGCAATGTACAGCCAAGTAGAACCAAAACCTTAGCAGGTCAGTAGCGCATGGTCCTGTTTTTTTACTGAATTTAACTTAAAATGTTGCAGCTTTTCACAATGAAAACTGAAAATATTGCAAAGGCGTTTTGGATTTCTGATTCACAGAGGGATTTTTAGAGATCTTTGCTGATCTTTGTGCAAAAGAACTGAAGAAAGAACAGCATGTAAAAATGTGCTCCTACTTAAAGGGTGTGAGTATAGATCTAATATCAGGGTGAAAATTTCATTGTGTAGACACGGCATGACAGTACATTGTTAGTATTAAAAATACTTTCTGTAATACATAGAACAGATTGACCTGGACTGTATCAATGTCGTCATTATACCAACTTCTCACTCCGAAAGCATTGTTTCTGCTAAATGAAACACTTTAATAAAAGAGTCTTATTTTCTAAATGCAGTTCTGAATTACCCATACCTCAAATCCCACAGATTTCTTGTTATCTTTTGTTGCAAGTGTCTCAAATTACAGGTTGGGTTTTGTTTTGTTTTGTTTTCTTGTTTTGGCTTTTTCTCATAACCCCGATTTGTCATCTTTTATACCTTGGCATTGCTTTTATTAGAGTCCTCCTCAATATTGTTGAAGGTGGGTCAAAGGGACCCGGTTCACTTAGGAGTGCAAGGAGCAACTGCAGAAAATAGTGAGCCCTGCTTAGAGTGTGTGTTCAAAATGTTCATGCTGCTGAATTTGGAAACAGAAGGTATTATTAGTGATTGTTTTGATTAGAGGTGATATTCAAGTTCTCCTCGCTGGTTTGTACTTGAGCAAATAAACGAAATACAGACTTTTATGAAAATAAAAGTGATCAGGTAGAAGAGCTAAATTTTAGAATACCTGTTACTTACTGATAGGCTTTCTTGTCACAAGTTGCTTTGAGTGATACAACTTAGTATGAGTGTATTAGAAGGGCATTATTTTTGCAGTATTTCTCTCTGCTACTTACTTTTTTTTTTTTTTGACATGAAAACACAGTGTTTGGATCATCAGTTGATTCCAGGACTGTTGGTACTTATATAATATGGCACTGCTTGATTTCCCTGATGAGCAAATAGTTGTTTCCTGTACTTTGTTCTGTATGTAATTCACATCTTTATGGGTATATCTCTTTAGACTGGAGTACTGTATTAATAAAGTGTTGATACGAGATTATTCTTGCTCTTAGTGTACCATGCTGTTGTTTATAGTCCTTCAATGACTTCAAAATGATAGTGATTGCATTTTACTACCATTTCTAAATTATCTTGATGAATGTTATCTGACTTGAAATTTTTAATTTTATGGATATTTCAATAATAAACATGCCAAAATCTCAATTTTCTGTTGTTCTCTTTTGACCCTGAATTATCTTTGTCACCTTTAAAGTTTTTTTATTTCCCCAACTATCAGAAACTTTTGCTATGTTTTCTTTAGAATGTCAAGATTTTGGTTGTGCCCTGCACATACAAATAAAGCAAAGATTCGTTAGGAATAGTATAAGAACACACCATTTACTCTACAAATTAGTTACTTATACTTTATTGTGGAATTTTGAAATACATAAGCAGTGAAGTTATACTAAAAGCTCTTCAAAAGAAGAGAGCATATAAATGATTACATCTAACAGCTGATCAGGTCTACTGTGGGGAAGAGAGTTGTATGAAATTGGTGTCAGATTGAGTCTTGGTCCTCTATTACAGTAAGTGGTTAGGCTAAGAAGTAAAAACTATGAATCTTAACATAGATTATGAAAAGATATATAAGTAGGGAATAAGTGTTTATAAATACAGAAGTGTGAAGGTTGTAAAAATATTAAAAGCTATACTTAAAAGGTTGGGTAACGGTGTCAAGGAAATAATAGAAATAAAAATAAGAAATTGTGGCTAGGAATAAAAATTGTGTATATTGTGAAATAGAAATATTTATTAGGTGGAAGTTTCATAATCTGCTGGTGGAATTGTTGTTCTGACAGGACATCACATTGCTCACTGATTTACCTGGTTCTCTGTGGTGTAGAGTGGAAAACAGAGGATATTGGGATCCCTGATGGTGTTCTCTATATTTTTTTCCTTTGTTTACCACACCATGGTTTATCTGAAAGATAAATACTAAAGAAATAACTGTGGTCTTTGCTTGATTTTAATGTTACTGAAAGGGAGAACCTTTCTAGAAGGAACTACCTCCTGTGTACAGTGTTGTCCTGTCAACACCGAAAATGTCTGCATGACAAAATAAACCTTTGGGATCTTAATATTTTCACTGCACTAGCAAACTGGGGGCAAGCAGTGATCCATTTAAGAGCAAGTACTGAACTTATCATGGAGTTCAAGATTTGATGGTGATGCCCCCTCTTGTGTCCAAGGCGGGAGGGATGCTTTGCCTTTCAAAGCATGCCTCTTGGCCCATACTCCAATGTCTGTTGGTACCACAATACTTCTGAGTAGTCAGGGGCCCAGCATGTCCAAATAATTCCCCTTGGCCAATGGCTCCTGAAAGGAGCTGTCTAGAGCCATTGGCATGGACTGTGGTGGAAGATTTCCAGTGTGTGATGGTGATGGCTTTACACGAGCTTTGGCCAGCATCTCCAGCACAAATGGTCCGTGGAGCTTTCCATTAACTTTTGTAAATACTGAGGTGCCCATTTCACTACCACCTGCCAATCACAAGGTCACCATCTGTTGTGAGAATTAGTATATGGCCTGTTGTGTTTTACGTAATACAGAGGTGCTTTACTCCTCCTATGATTTCTGCTACCTTTTTCTTCCCTGCCTACACTGGTTGAAGGCTTATTTGACACATCTTAGTATGCAAAACTTCTCTGCAAAAAGCCCAAATACAGGTAGCTGACAGTGTGTCAACAGAGGTGAGTACTGAGAACATGGTCAGTGCCATTTCAGAAAGCTTAGAGAATAACTCATTTAAAAAAAAGGTCAAAAGTTTTAGTACTCTTGGAAATTTGGTTGTGTGACCATATTTTGTTATTGATGAAACAAATCACAATCCTGGTTTCAAAACGAGATTTAAAGAGGTGTGCTTGTTTTTTCAGTGTATTTCACTAATGCATATTTTAATTAAAAATAAGAATTTCTGAGTTTAACTAGTTGGAAATAATTGCTACAGAATGGGTAAGGAAAGGTTGAGTTTGTGAAGATAGCCTGAGGGAATGGGCTCAGACAGAAGTTTGGTCATTATAACTGTATTGATCAGAGAGGAGAAGATAAACCATTGTGACTAAAGGTAAAAACAGGATTAAAAGGAGGAGGGAAATGCTAGTAATAAATTGGTCGTAGATGTCTGGGGAGAGGGGGAGGATTTTGTTGCTAATCTGGGACAGATTCCTCGATACCCTTAGCCTGATTTTGGGGAGAGAAGTGCTGCTAAATTACTCAATGAAAACTCTTCAATCAAAACCTCAAGAGAAAGACAGTTGTGACTTAAAAAAACAAATAAATGTGTTTGAGTAAGTGTTTTGTGGCTTGAGATTAGCTGAAAGAATCATATTTATTAGAAATCAGATTTGCTTTCTAAATATTCAGGATTTGACAGAAATATCTTAAGGTTCAGACACTAATTACTTTTGTTTATTGTTGCTTAATTATCTGGCATTTAAAGTTTGAAAGATGACCTCACAGTTTGATTTTTGGATTTTTATAAATTATGCAATATAAATAATGGAAGAATGGGGTATAAAAGTATTCTGTTTTCTGGGTTTTGGTGTTTAGGTTTGTTTGTTGGTTGGTTGGTTTGTTTGTTGGGTTTTTTTAGAGGTTAGAGAGCATTATTATTGGGAATTGTGAAACAATTTAAAGTGTTAGTATGGTAAGGCGGGATCCTTGATTTAACCACATCAAAGGATGCAAATACATTATAAGCAGAAAGCTTATATACAAAGCTGACAACAGCTAGTTGTGACCACAGTATAAAAATGATCTATTTTAAATGGCTGAAATACACACAAATGAAGTATGCAACTTCAAACATTTTAAGCAGTTGTGTTTCAGCCTGCAAAACAAATGAAATTTCCATAGTAAGTTTTCTTGTTAAAAGGTAGGTTTTGTGATAAGAGTATTGGATTTAAATTAATAATATGCAAAAGGCATCTGTATTGACTTATCTGTCAAAAATTGTCTTTTAATTAAATTTATTATAGCATGTTGCAGTTTTGGTAGTATAAAAATCGCTTAGCAGACTGTGTAACAATACTAGATTCTTCCATTGTGCTACACAAAAACCTGCAATAATGAGGGGGTTTTTTTAATATGTATTAATAAGGCATATAAACTTCCTCCCTCTACCCCTTCTTTTTTTGATCTTTGAGTCATGCTGTCAGTTTTGACATTTTCTTAAGCTTGCATATGGAGGAGATTTGTTATGTGTTTTGGATAAGCCAGGAAGGTTTAATGGTCTGTCCTGGAGATACAGACTGGCACTTTTTCAGTTCCAAAGTATCAAGAACAGACTCAACAATGCGACAGTGGAAGAAAATTGAGCTTGGATTATCCTGACAATAGGTATTTTGAGATGAAGAAAACATATGGAACTTGCTAACGGAGAAATCCTATAAATAGCTGAGCTCAAGAAGGCTTGGGTTGTTACTGTTTTTCTTGGCTGGTGTTGATGCTGTGTAGCAGTTACTGAGGAATGGGTGAAGCTGGAAATCACGGCTTCCAGTTAGAAACTTGAGTTCAATCTGGTTCTTCAAGGAGAAATATAAGAAACCTTCCATTAGAGATATATCTGATACTTCAAGGCATAATGTGTGAAGCTGACCTTGGGAAAAAAAAAAATCACACTGACAATAGCCTGCAAATTTTAAGTATCAGTGAAACATTGATATAGTATTGCAAGAGAGTGGAGAACTGCCTTCAAGAGGTAGACTTCAAAAAATAAAAATTGGGCAGCTTTTGAACAAGTGCTAGTTGTTCAACTTTCTGTGGAAACAGTTGGGTTTATTTTCCATGACTTGCTTTGCATGGGCTAAGATTAGGAGTAGTATTGATTTTTCTTAGAATTAGAAACTGAATCTAATACATGACTCACATGGCAAAAAAAAGGCTGGGTTTTTATCTCTGCTGCACAAGTCTGGGTCTTATTCTACAGTAAGTTAAAATCTTTTTGCAGTTGTAGTGAAAGTACACATTGGATATAAGACATTTACAGTTGAAAAGATTTTAACAATTTGTAGTAGGAATGTACTTGATATCCCCTGCTTTAGCCTTTGGTCCTTTAGAATCTCACCTGTGCCATGACAACAGAGCTGAGATATTAAACAAAGGTTATGCAGGAGCAGGTGTAAAGAAGCAAGAAGTGACCAGATAAAGTATTAAATGAATGAAAAATAATGTGTGCTCCTTGGTTTGGAATAGGGAGTATTAAGCAATACAGGTATAATGATTAGCTGTTTACCTTTGCTAGACAATTTTTTTTTTTTTAAAGACCTTTTAAAAGAGACTAAAATCCTTTGTGGTAGGTTTAGTATTTGGTTGTGTTTTTTGGGGGGAGGGGTGGGGTGTATTTTTGTGCATGTGCTGGTATATTTTTCTGGCCCAAAGAGGCACCTTTTATGATATTCCTTCAAGGTTGTTTTGGAGCAAACTGCCTTATTTTCATTATCTGTACAATTCCTTACTTTATACAAAACATACTACCATATTTCATAGTATTTTGTCTTCTACAAAAAACCCTCTGACACCATCTCAGGATTTTCTGTCAAAAACGCTTAATTTTGCTGGATTTAGCACTGCTATACGTTAGACACAGTTGCTATGATTTTTTTTCTATGAACAGAGTTTTGCAATGCTGATGGTTACATGTAACTAAGCTGGGCTTGCAGCTTAGGCTATGGAATATCTGGCCTTAGGAGGTTTTTAGCAGTTTCCATTTCTGAGACACTTTTGTTCACTATGTTTTGGTTTGGGGTTTTTTTGGTTGTTTTTTTTTTTTTTTTTTCCTCTCATATTGGAAAGCTGTATATCTGAATTGGCTGGCATCTCGACTGCACTCCTACACCTAAGAGGAGTCAGTCATGCAATAAAGCAGACTGCTGTGTGGACTTCCTTTGTTGTCAAGATAATATCCTTGATATGTATTCTGTAAAAGCTGGTTGGTTTTTTTGTTTGTTTGGTTGTTTTTTTTTCTCATGAAAATGAATACGAAAAGATGTAAAATGTAACCAGAGTACATGCTACAATGATTTGTTTTATTCACTGACGTCTCTTTAGCTAATTGCATGAGCCATGTAGCATGTTCATATATATATATATAGTAATTTTCAGCTGTTAATTGGAGGTTAATAAGGTTTAAATTGATGGTACAGCAGAATAAACAGTACAGTCTTTACAAACACTTGAGTGTTTGACCAGGAAGTGCTTTACATCCATACAGTGATCCATTGTGGAGACCTTATCGTGAACCTGACCAAAGGTACTGAGTCACGCAGGTTCTTCTGACTTTCAGAACATAAGGTCAGAGTTTGAGTGAAGTACTCGGATAGCAAAAGTACTTCCATTTTTACTGAGACAACGAAGGCCTCTTAGCCAATGCTGGGTAGTTAATATCTTCTGAGTGGTCTCCCAAAGACAAAGTGCTTGTCTGTTACAATTCCATTATTGCTCTTCCACGTGGTCCGACAACCCTGTACCCTTCAAATGGAGGAGAGCACTGAATTATATCACATTCTGATATATCTTTCCTGAACAAGTAAGTGAAAAAAATGATGATGTGGAAGATCTTAAAGCAAAATCCTTCCCTTTCAGGAAATTTCTTGCTTCTGTTTACTGAATTGATCTGTGAGTGAAACATGCACCTTTATAACTGTGTGTACAATTTACAGTGTAAGATCAAATTGTTCAGGAGAAAATACTATTTGCCTGTGGCAAATGCTCAAAAATATTCTATCATCTGGCTTATTTTAAAAAAAAAAAAAAGGCAATGCTTTCAATATGTGCTGCTGCAAGAAAACAGGAGGGTTCATTATGAGTTAAGAATCTATCTGAGCTGTAAGCCCTAGGATAATTAGAATAATCAGTCTCTAGCCTAAAATGTTGCTACTATGTAGTTTGTTAATGTGAGATAGGAAACAAAGTTAACATTTCTTTGCTAAATAGATGATATAAAAATAAAATGTGTTATTTAATTAGAATAGGGATACTATAGAAATATTCTGGGGATGAAATTTCAAATGTACAGGTATCAGAGGGAGTAAGGGGAGTGAAACAACTGTTCAAAAGTATTCTAACATTCTTTAAAAGAAAAAAATGGCAAAAAAATCTAGAATAGAATAATGATTATGTTAATAAACATTATTTCCAATTTGAAATTGTTTTCATGATGATAGAAACATACCCTAATACATACTGGGCAGCTTGTTTATTCTGTACTTTCATTAAACTAGTAACAGATGTTAGCCCTTTCAGGTAGATATGGGTGATATATTTATATAATTATTTGATATTTTGAAAAGTAGAGTGCGCTATTTCAAGATACTGTATTTCTTGCATCTGTTACATTCTTGGTTTTGAGGTACACAGAAAGCAATATTAAATTTCAGCTTGCAAGCGCTGTTTACTAGCTATTTGGGTAAAGTTAAGCATGTTTCCCCTGAAATCAGTATTAAAATTACAAATCAGAGTTAATTAGTATTTAAATATATTAAATGTTATCTGTAGAACACAGTAAAGGTGTTGTAATTATGGACTGTGATTATTTTCATGCCTGCCACTGAATTTATAAGAATAAGCTTTCACCCTGGTTTTCCCATTTATGAAATAGGAATAGTCCCAGTCCTGGTCAAGTGCTCTGATGCTTGTGGAAGATAAATCTGCTCTGTGTGTGTGTGTGTGTTCTGTGTTGTAAGTAGCATTATCACTACAATATCGAGAGTTTGTTCAGGAGAATATATTAGCAAGCGTGGTTTTCTGTCATTTTCATTACATGCTTATTATTCTGCTTCTTTGTATACAAATTTAAGGCTAAAATGGGGCTTGCATCTCAGCATAATATCTGATCAGTGGAATGTCCTCCGCTGAATAATAGTGTGAAGCATATAGCACAATTCCATAAATTGGAAAGGAATTAGTAGCCTGCTATTTTGAACATAACTTACGTATTTTTAACACCTCCGTCTTTGCATTCAGAAATTTGTTATCTTTCATTTGCTTCTTATTGATGCTTTATTTTAGCAAGCGGAAATACAAATAACTTTCCAATTTGATCCCAGTCAGTATTAACCTTCTAAACCAATACACTTTGAACAATTTCCAAAAAGCGTGTGTGTGTGTTAGATAAGTACTCTGAATTTTCTTCTTTTCATGCATTGTGAGAAGAGGTATATTGGTGGGAAAAGAAATATTCACTGACATGCCTAAGAGATGAACGATAAGTATTTGTAGGGAAAAATGAGAAAATTCAGAAAAATATGAAAATCCTCTTGAAGTTTCTTTTTCCCTGCATATGACCAAGAGAATTACAGATGATAGTGGAAGAGATTAAAAGATGTTAATATGGGATGGAAAAACTATAGCCATGCTTAAACAATTATTTTTCCCTGTAAAGTAGAAGTTTTTGACTTAATTAAAAAAAAACAAAAACCACAAACCAAATCACCCCTCCCCCCCAAAAAAACCAACCCAAAACCAAAAAAAACCCCGCACCCAAGCAAATAGCTGTATAGAGCTGTGTGATAAAGAACTGAAGTTGTAAGACAGCTAAAGATGTGAGTAGATCAACTATGTGGTTTTATCTTTCAGTCTTTGTCACAGTACTCCATACAGTAGGACTTATGGATAAGACCCCAGATTTGGGTGCTTATTGGTAGAGGAAGAATAAACAGTGATAAGCTGCAAATCAGCAAAGATAATCACTAAAAAAAGTTATTTTCAGGGTGCTGACAGAAATACTTTAGCTGAAGGGTTCTTGGGATGCGGGGATCACCCTGGGAACTGTTAGAAGCAATTCTTTTGGCTCATTTAGTAATTATTTTTTGATTTAAAAAGCAGTAAAATAAGGATAATCCTGTTGATTCCTAAAAATGCTGTGAAGGCTGTAAAATGGCAACATAAATAGGAAAAGCTAACACCTTTGTTAGCTGAAATAACTTTAAATGTAATTATTTTTTTCTAAATGTTCTAGTATGTAGTATTTTGTGTCAAGAGGTTGAAATGGATTCCTTAGGACAGCTACCAGTGTATTGTCAGTTGGCTGTTTTATCTCTGTGGAAGAAAAAGAATTAAAGAAAATCTGGCATTTGTATCTGTGGTGTCTACAGCACAGAAACTACCTGAATATTCTAAAGGCAGTGATAAGATGATTTTTTTTTCTGCTAGTTTGTCTTAATTTGATTATTTCCTTTTAATATGTGTAATTGACAAAAATAGAATATGCCATTTTGCTCAAGAAAATGCGCTAAAATTTTAGTTACGCTTTTATGAAGCATGGTACTTCTCTTATGTAAAATATGTCAACAATTCAGATGATGATTACGCTAATTAATGTTATGTGGGCTGCATGGTATTTAACAAACAGAATAGCTTTCTTTGTTAATGCATCATTAGCAAAAAATTTCTTTCTTTACATTCCTCATAACTGAGAGCGCCTATGCAAGCCACATGTTTGTCGTCTTGAATTGTAGGCTTGCTTTTTCGGTCTTGCTAAATTGCAAATACTATTGATTACCTGTACCGGTACCATGTGTAGTATGATGAACGGCTTAGGCACCAGTGTTCAAAGAGATCTCGAATAGGCCAAACTATATTAATGTCTTAATAGGAGTATGTTCTTATAGATTTTGGTGTAGCAGATGAAGTATCCCACACAGGTACTTGCACTAAGTATTTAATCTAAAGGACTGTCAGGTATGCTTCTGAAGGTGTCTGTGGGTGAATATGCAGTACTTCTTGTCTATCCGAACAACATAAACATGGAAAAATCAACTGCAAATTTAGAATGGGAGAAAGTAATGTCTTGCCTGCTGTGATGTTCATGAATCAAGAGATAGTTTATGTTAATGATTCATGTACTAGAGATGAGTGTTATAAGCCTAGTCTTTTGTTTTGAAAGGTAAATAGAAGTTGCTGGAATACTGAGTTGTTTCCTTCATCATGAACAGGCCTGGACTGACAGGTTTAATTTTGTGGAAAGAAAAATTTAGCATGTTAGTGTTAAATTCAAGGTATTGTCTGTTAGCCACATGATCCTTCTGCTCTGCCTTTGTAGTCTAGATTAACAGTGGAGATATGTACATCGAAAATCTACTTTGGAATAAAAATTTGCAGCAGAACTAAGTGCTACATACAGATTCATAAGGGGGGGGAAGGGAATTTACATGGGGTACCTAAAATACTGAAATATTCTCTGGGGTGGTATTTAATGATACCCTAAAATTTATAGTTAGAGCAATCAAGCTGTTTTTATACTAGCTTGGAACTTTCCTGTAAAATGTGGCAGGATAAAATTCAAGTTATGTGTTCGTAAGGCTGTATCCAGTAAGGAATTAAACATAAGAGGGGGGAAAAATAAAATTGCCAAGTATCTAGATTACTCTAACAACTATAAACTATGGAATAATACGCTGTAAATTTCACAAAAGAAATTGAATATGTTGCCATAAGGCTTTCCCTGAAGTATGTTCCTACAAATAGAGTACAGATGTCTTACAAAGATGAGTTAAAGAAGGGCTCTTCTTTCTTATGAAGAGCATGTAAAAGCTTCCAAAAAACTGGTAGCCTTCCCTCCTATTAAGAATTAGTTTGTCAACCAACCCCTTGTCTTTTTTCTCTGTTTTTTTTTTTTTCTGGGGGAGGGGGTATTGAAATTAAATCAGAAATAGTTATTATATCAACAAGACGAGAGCATATACCAGGTGTCCTGGGGGCTGTTTCCTCTCTGGGTGTTAATCTCAAATTCTAAAATCTCTGATTTTTGCCATGTACCGATGACTTACTAATTTTCTATAGATCTTGAAGGGTGCCATGCTCTTCAGGCTGCTTGCTATGGCAGGAATACAGTGAGCCTGAATGCAGAGGTTGTATTACTGGAAAAAGAATTGCTGTTATAAATTATTCTGTGATTGTATCTGAATAGGTATTTAAGTTGGCAGGGACCTCCAGAAGTTGCCTCGTTCAGCTCCTTGCTCAGCTCAAAGCAGGCCTGGTTAGATCGGGTTGCTTACTGCCGCATCCAGCGGAGTCTTGAAGACCTGCAGGATGGACGCCCCATCGCCTCTCTGAGCAACCTGTGCTGGTGCTTGCCCATCCTTACGGTAAAAACTTACTGGCTTCAGATGAACTAGCAAGTAGGAGCTGACTTCTTCATCTTTCTGTTCCTGCCCCCTTTCCCTCTTCTCTCTGAACCTGAGCATAAACCAAAGAAGCTGCATTTGTACTGCAGCTCTTGCTAGACTGCTTGCTTCTCCTCAGGGAGAACAGTTCTTACGCTTATGTACTTTAAAAAGATATGTAGTCTAGTTGTAGTTTGATATGTTAGTGAGAAAGAACGCACTTTTTCTCATAGTTGATTCTGCTTCAATAATTGGCTTTCCATTTTCCATAGGAGACTATTGCAAGGTGAAAGAAAGTCTATGAGCCATTGGCAACAATCAGGCAACTATTTCTTAAACTTTAGAGGTAAGCTGTCGTTAAGTGTCGTCTTTGGTATCGTATTGGAAGGGAAGTGAGAGGAAACTGGAAAACTAAGAATGGTGTTTAAGATGACATTTCCATGCATAAAAATAGTTTGCCCTTTTCTGTGGATGCCTATAACCAAATAATATTAGTGCTCGTCCTTTGCTGATGTTACATACATCTTAGCCTTTATTGAAATGCAGAACTTCCTACTTCCACTACCTCTAGTTGGCAAACAGACGTTTTAAATAGGTATGTGTCTTCCCTGTCTCACTGCCAGTAAAAAAAAATTTAGCTATTTGTTCAGTTACTTAACCACAATGAGAATGGATTTTAAAGGAGTGTTTAGCTGGGGGTATAGTTTTTGGCTGAGGCAAGGTGAATCATACTTTTTTGCCAGGAAAGTATTTCCTGTAAGTTTCTTACAGCAAAAAAACTTTATTGACTGAAGATTTGTTTTACATGCTTCCAAAATACTGCAGTGCCCAGCCCTTATGCCCCAGGTTTAAAAGCTGGGAACTTGTCAGTTCTGTAAGGGTTGTAGTAACTTTCAGTTTATGTGTGGGGGGTTACCAGCAGAATGAAATACTTAATTTCTAACATCTAAAATACTTAATTTCTACAATAACACAAATATAAGGAATATGCTGGAGTATAAATTGGAGTAAGATTTCTTTTCAGAGAAAGAACTGCATAATATGTTTCTGCACTGTGGTATGCCACAATTTACTAGGCTAATGATACATCAAAAGGTTAATCGGGTGTCCTCTTTTTCCGAGGCAGCTATTCCTAGGAATAGTTGTTTCTAAGCTTTTCATCCCAATTTCTGTCAACCACATTTCCACAATGAACAGCCCAAAGGAGCATAAACAGCAGCTTCTGTTGTGGAGTGTGCTTCCTTTTTACTTTAAAGCAATGATTAACCCTTTTTAAAACTTCCTTTTGATGTGACCAGACAAAGAGAGACTCCTGTAGCCCTTTGGGATTTGCCTGCAGTGAACCTTCTTCAAAAATCGTGACCTTGGCTGTCCAAGTGACAAGGCTCTCAAGTTGTTAAAGTAGATTTAAATGAGGAGAAGGCAGAACGTCAAATATGCATATTTCTTGCTGTAGATGTAGTGTAGCGGCTAGCAATGCTTCACACTACTTAAAGCACATGCGAGTGTATTAACCACACAGGTTGTTGCTAACAGGATAGAAAACAAAACTAATACCATGCAACAGTACAGTGGAACAAACTATACCAACATCCTCGTACCTGAGAGTGCAAACATTTAATGCATAAAGATGAACATAGGTTATGTTTACTTTTGTCTGAGGGTAGTAATATCGACAAAGTCTTTCTCTGTCAGTAACAAGGGCGTTCTTTGTAATGCAGATATATGTATACCTTTTTCTTTATGGTCATAGCAACTTCTTGTCATATAAACCAAAAAGTCCCAAGTGAGGCTTTCCCATCACGGTAGAACGAGAACTCAATAACTTGTTATTCAAAACCCTATGATAGAATACATTTCTGTCTTCAGAAATTGGGTTCTTTACACATTTCCCTGGGAAAAAATGCACTCCAGTGATTGTTTCAATGTATGCACTGGGTTATAAAGGGAGTTTCAGAGATACTGTACTTATCAGCTGCACATGAACAGTTTGTGGTTTGGAGAGGGAACCTGGGATTGAGAAATCCAACCTTCTGTATCCAATTTTACCCAGTGGAATATGGCATTAAACAACCCTGTTGCGTGTTTAAAATTTGATTTTGTCCGTTGGAACACTAGACCATATGGTTTATCTGGAAAAGCTTATGGATAGTTTGTTCATCATTGTTTCCTCATTTTCTACTTTATAAATCGGATAATGTGAGGAAATATATTGCAATAATCAAAGGTAAACTTTAAAGTTCAGAATGGTGTAAAACTACACCTTATGTCTTAATTATTTTTTTGGAATGCAGAAGTTGTGCCTTTTTGATTTAGCTTGTACCTTTGAATTAAAGTCAGATTGAACTGAGGACTAAAAATCAGATGACTGCGAAATATTCAATTAGGAAAGGGTATGGATGTTCTGTTTCACAAGAACTACTTGAAGAATTAAACATCCTCAGGAAGGAAATTATTACTACTTCTAATGTGTGAATTGGACTTAGGCTATATATTCTTATATCAGCCAGCCTTCAGTTTTAAAGAATGTGCTGGTGGCTTTTTTTTTTTGCTTTCCACTGTGGCCTGCATTTATTTACTTGTTTCCTTTTATACATTTGTTTTTATATATTAGTTTACAAATGGAAGATTTTCTTAAGATATGTATTTAGGATGTAGTATAGCTAACCTGTAAAAGTGCATAAGCTATGCAAATATATATGCTGTCTATGTGAGACAGACTGGAAAGCTCTGTATCACTAGTTATTTACAGAGCTCTTAGCATTGCTGCTTATTGCAATTTGTTTAGATCCATGTTTTGAACATGTTGTAGTCTTTTTTGTTTCTGAGACTTAAAAGTTTAAGAGGAACAGCCTCACAGAGAAATGTCCTTTCATGATAAGTTTGCAAAGTAAAAATGAATGAGCAGAGAGAGTATGCCAGGGCTATAATAATGTTTGTAACATTCATTAAACTGTTTGTTAAGTAATGTATTCAGACTGACTAGTGTTTCCCAGCTTGTATATCACCCATTATGTGTTCTAGTAAATTAAAGCTAGGAAACCTTTGTTGGACTTATATACTCAAACGGACATCTAATTCCCCCAGACAATAGGTACAAGCCTGCAAGCCTTTCTAATTCTTTCCAGTCTTTACATTTATTGATTCTTTTGTAAACGTGTTTCATCCAATCTATTACAAACAGCACTGGTTAGAAGTGTGAAGTTTACCACGTTTTACCTAAGGCGTGCTAAAAACAATAGCTATCTGGCATACAGTCGTGCATCCCAGACTTACTTTTAATCAGAAGAAAATTTGGATTTGTAACTGCTCAACTGGTTTGATATCCTGCTTTGGTTAGAAGGACTGACATATTAATTCTTTGATCTGATTGGTTTGGATATGAATTTAGTTCAGCTATCACTTGTATTCTAAGCTCTAAATGTTTTATTACTTAAGTTGGCTTATGTAAGTAGTTTATTTTGATTCAAGACTTCATTTTGTCTGGTCTTGAGTAATGTTTTGCATATACAGATGTAAGTTTCTTACTGCAAAGTATGGATGTAATCTTTTTTTTTTCTTTCAAGATGTCAGGTTTTTTTGCATCTCTCACTATTGAAAAGTTACCAAATAGTTCACCTCTGAATGGAAAGAACAGTAAATTTTAATGAAATGAACATAATACATTTTTATTATTTTGTGCATATCTTATATTGTAAAACATATGCAGTAAATAATTGATAGTAAACAAACATATCTTATTTTTCCCACTATATTTATAATCAGTTTCAAAGCTTTGAAGTTCAGTAAATAATTTATGATAGTTGTTAGTGCAAGGAAATCAAACCATACTCCTGATCCTGCTTGCTTTTTGTCCTTGTTGTTCTCAAAACCGATGGGATTCATTAAGCAGCCTGAAAATTAAATCAGATATTTTTTTAAAAATTCTTTGAAATACATAATGAAGATTTTCTGTGTTTTGAAAATTTTTGAGGTTTTATTTACTGATTTTGAATTGCATGAGACAATGACGGAAGTAAATATCTTTAATACAAAATGGAACATGTTTTCAGCCTGCTTTTGTTCTTGGAACTTCAATCAGGGTGTTTCTTAGCCTGGTTAAATATCTTGCTGAGACCTGCTGTATTTGCTGAGAATGAAAAAAAGATGCCAAAGTACAAGAATTAAGAAATACATGGGTTTGGCCTTTAATGAAATGTTCCGTAGAATACATGTTCTAATTTTGTTTTCTCTTGTTTACATGGAAAAGCCAGAGACCTTGGACAGATTTTTAAGCATTAAAAGAGATTTATCCGCCCCCCCCCCCCCCCCCCCCCCCCCCCCCCCCCCAGGTCATTCAGGCTCTTCAGGATGTTTTTTATTTATGTGTTCTTATCAAAGTTCTTAAATACTCCAACAATACCTTGTCAGTTTTCACCTATATTCTGACTTTCTAAAACTTAAAGCAGAAAAAAAAATGTGACTTCAGGCAGAGATGTAAAAATTCTGTGTAGTTCTGTAACTTCAGGTACAGGTTTGTAAGATCTCTACTCCAACCCTCAAAACAGCGAGATCAGGACAGAGCAAAGTGGTTTGAATCCACCCTCGTTTTGGCTGCAAAAAGCAATGCAGCATAAAACCTCACATGTAGTTTTCCCAAGCTGGCTGGGGAACTATGGTAAAAGTTTCATGTTCCTGAGAATTTCTCCATTACTTTTTTCTTTTTTAAAAAAACTGTGTACATATAAATCCAGACACATGATAGTACTTAGGCTCAAGGCGACAGGACTGCCTAGGAATCTTTGGCCTTTCTAACTTCTTAGTGTGTGGCTACAACCTACAGCCCTTTTCTTACTGTGTAGTTTTGCATATGTGAACCCCTAGGTGTTTGCTTTGTTTCTGACCAGGTGGGATGGGGAGCAGGGGATATAAATAGGTACTGTTTTGTACAGCTGTAATTACAATGAGGCATCACAGTGAAGGTTATCTTCAGTGCAGGACTGGATATATTAGGAACTAACAGGAGGAGGAGCTGATTCCGTGGTAGAGGATCGTCTGGGTCTGAGGTGTAGGCTATTTTGTGAGGCTTTCTACGTAAAGGTGATTTGCAGGTATCATGAGCTAGATGTTGTGAAAGTTACCAAGAATAGCAAGGACAGCTGTCTTGTTCTTGCCTTCCAGGGGGTTGTTGCCTCTCAAGATTTCCTGTATGCCACTGTTGTTTCCCTTGAAATCAGTATGGGTCCTGCCTTCTGTTGGCAAGACCACATTAAGCTAGTATCTTCATTGGCTCACTAATTTTTCTGGTGTGGCAGGTGACAGAAGAGGAATGTTTTGGGAAGTTTCTGATTTTGACAAATATGGTGATAATTTCACTTGGCAAAGGCACGTTACCACTTTCTCCCTGCTGAGTAGTAATAACTTTCTCCAAAAAATGAATTTATTTGAACATTTCAGGAAAAAAAAAAAAGCCACCATCTTTTATAGTTGAACGTGTTAGCCTAAATATAGATGTTATCATCGACTGCTCAGTGTTGTTGGACAGTGGCAAATTGTTTCCTTTAGGGATCTGTAAATGATGTGATGAGCAAGTATTCAATCTTCACTTGGTAGCTCTAGCTGCTTCTTAAAAAGTACTTTGGTTTGGTTTTGTTCTAAAAGCTCTTCTTTTCCTTTCTTCCCCATGGCCTCTGCCAGGCTCGTTTTGTCTATTTTTAACTACTACATTGTAAAAACAGTGATGGCAGTTGATAAAGCTAATGGCATTTGCAGGTGAACACCCATATTCTTTTGGAAGCTTTAAAATCGTTAAAAGGATATCAGCAAAAACATTGCAAGAAATGCATGACTACAATGTGACCTCGTGCATGTTAATTTTTCAGTGCAAGAACAACCTGTATACTCGCCTAAAGCATTGCTGGCTTTCATAGATCAACTTGAAAGATTGGGGCTTGCTCTTTGTAAGGAACATGGAAAGTATTTGTTAGCTACAGCTCCCTATTTGCAACAATACATCACCTTCCTATCTTTCTTTGGTCGTAGAGAGAATCTGCTGACAGCAGGACTATATGATAGAACAGGCCACATCCCCCATTGACTTTTTACTTTCAGTGTCACCTTGGGGCATCATGTCTAGTTTCCAAGTAATGATAAATTCTTAATGGTTTTTAGTACTTCTCTTTTTTGTTGTCTTGTGCAGCCTACTGGTTCTTCAGAGGCTAAGTTCATGTGTTTTCACAAAGTGGACACAAAAATGCTAAAGGAGAAGAAGAAGAAAAATCTCAAGTAATTTTCAAGCTGCCTTTTTTGTAGTCAGATGCTTTGTACACAATTCTTAAAAGCATTCATTTGTATTAAGCTGTAATCTGTTTTTGAAAACATCTGGATTTCTTGGCAGGGAAGATGGAGCAGAAAAGGTGGAAAAAAGGCTGACTTCCAAGAAAGATAAAATTAACTTCAACTAAAGGAAGCAGGTTAACAATTACCTGTACGTTGCCAAAGTTCAGGCTAGAATATTGTTCACATGCAAACCTCAGTTATCTGCAGAAGAAAAGATCTTAGATAACTGTCAGTACAGAAAGATCATAGTAATCTTTGTGGCCACTAGTAACTTCATAAAAGGTAAGGTATTCTTGAATGCAATGCTTGGTTCTTGGTATTGAAATCTTTGGAGTTAAATTAATGAACTGGGTAGCCATCAGTGAATGCCTTCGTGAACTAAATGTTCCTTTTTAGGTGACTAGAAGCACCAATTACTCAAACTATCAAAACCAGTGTGCTTTAATTAAAATAATTTTTTAGTGCAAATCTGCTTGAAGAAACAAGTAATTCGTGGTAAAAGAGATGAAAATTGGAACCTGACAAATGTGTATTTGTACGTAACTTTCCTACAACTGTCGAACACTGTCTTTAATGTGTATTAGTTGCTAAATCAAGTCAGATGTCTGAGGTGAGAGCTGAGAGCAAATATTCATAGTGGAAGCTGATAACAGCCTTAATTAAGCTGCTGCTATCTTTCCATGATAAATTTAGAACTTTTCCATAAGTCATCTGACTTAATGCTCCATTTGCATCCAGGAGTGTTTGATTTAGATCAGTTTCTTTGTTAAGAGGTCTGCAGATGTCTCTTTGATAGCCCTAGCTGTCTCTTACTGAAGAAGAGCCCAGGAGCTTTGTTTCTGCTGTGTTGCAATGTAGAGAAGGAGGTGTACGTTGACCTAAAGCTGACCTCTCGGCATTTAGCTTTTCCAGGGCTGACATGCCCTGAGAAATACTTTTTTTTCTTTAAGGACTAATGCTTTCTTGTTCCAATTGTTGAACCCCGAATTCCTTAATCTCTTTTAGTTACTGTGGAAGGTAGAAGATGAGATACGCAAATAGGTGGATAATAATTGTCCTCATTAACACTTAGCAATGACATCTGTTCTCGCTGTTCCATGCAACTGATGTCTGTTATCTTCAGAAGGAAGGACATCCACCTTCTGGGGTCACCAAGCTTTTATTTGGGGCCAACTTCTGTATTGAAATAAACATTTCAGTGTATTTGAAATTATATTGAGGAAGACACTCAAGGTGGGTACTCTCAGAGCTTAAAAAGAGCATAGTTTTTTGGTTATTATCCAGGATATCATAATCTGCCAGTGTTACAAAAACAAGCCCAAAATCTTGATCTTCTAGGCTAAGTTGCAATAGTCAAAGGTAGGAAAAAAATGATAGGTGCTGATCAGCTGAGGTTTTCTCATGACTGTGGCAGGGTTTTTCCTGGGATCTGTCTCTGCTCCCAGACAGTTGCATACAGGTGGTGATTTGACAGTCATTCTGCCCATCTGTCTCATTCCCCTCTAATGCAGGTTTCACTGTAGTTAGCCATTTTGTCTTCATATTCCATTGCTGCACAGTATCTCTACCTCTATTCTAAAAATTAGGAAAAGCTGAAGAAAACTGCTGGCACTTGCTTCATTCTAAGAAGTTTTATCTTGAAAACTTTGGCTAAAAGGATAATTTCAAGCATATTTTTAGAAGCTTTGGTGGGCACAGTCCAAGACTGTAGTGTTAACTGCAACTAAACTAAAAGGCTTTGAGATAGCGACTCATTTGGTAGATTTTTTTGAATAGTAAGTTAGTCTTATGTCATCAGATTATTTGGATGGGTTTATTTTCTCTGAGTATTTTGCTTTCAGGCATTGTACATACTGTAAATGCGTTACTAAATCATCAGTGACTAAACTGTCCAACAGGGACACTTTTTTCTTTTTTAATTCTTTTCAGGAGAGAATAATTGTAATTGAAAGGTAATTCTTGTATTAGAATTTTTTGATCAAAATATAAAACGCAACATATTTTTTTCCTGTCTAGAAAGTCTGTTATTGTTTTTGCACTAGACATTTTAATAGTATTCTGTGTAGTTTACTTAGAAAAATTAGAGGGAGTGTCCAGTACTACTCCCTCACCAATAGTAAATAAGCAGTATTCAGAAAGTGTAATTCTTATATTCATTGAAATTCGAGATAAACTGGATTATTTAGTTGATGTAAATTACAAAAGTCATCTGCGTGTTTGGCTTAAAGTACAGTATTCATGTATTTTATACCAAAAGAAACACAAAACAAAGAGTTGCATTTCGCTGGAATCTGAGAACTGGTGGGAAAGGAAAAGGAGCTCTGAGTGAGAGATGTGGAGGCTCTGATGTATATGGCCACTTAAAACAGGCAAAAGAAATCAAGCTTATTCCGCCATATTTCTGCTGGCTGTGCTTGTATGTGCTAACATTTTTTCCTGGCTCTTGTCTGCTTTTTCCTTTTTTTTTCCCCTTCCCCCCCCCCCCCCCCCCCCCTTAACTTTGTATGCCTCTGGATGAATTTTTAGGATATCTTTATAGGACCTTGGAAAAAAATTCAAGTTTGATATCCCCTCCCCGTGTGTGTCTGCATGTGCATGTTTGTTGCACTGTGATGCAGCTGATGCAGTGTTTCATAACTTCTGAAGTGTTAGGATTTCTTGGTATTGTACCTTGGGGGGGAGGAAGCAGAAACCAGTAAGAAATACTAGCCAATACTCATAACTGTGAAGTGCTTAAAGTTAGAACAGTGATTCAGATTGCTCCTTGGGCAGTTGCTGCTTGCAAGAAACTGATGGGTGAATAAAATATTGTTAGTTTTCTTATCTATCGATCATCCAGGCAGCCAGGTGAGTGGAATTTGTACCTGGAATAATAAATTTTTGCAGTGACATCTCTGGGTGGTGTGTGTAGTAAATTAGCTAGTAATGTATATCACAGAAGTAGATGAAAAATACTTTTGGAAAAAGAAAGTTTACCCTTCCCTGGTCTATAATTAATCTGTTACAAAGTCTGTTTGAATCTGATTAGTTGCATTTTCAGGAGATTGAAACAGACCAAAGATGTAGAAGTTTCTCCATGCAGGTTGTTATTTTACTGAGGTAGTATAGGAACATTTCTGGAGAAATAAATATTCTGTTTGAATAGTTCTGCATACCAGCAGGTATAGGATCATCAAACAGGAAGATGCAGATCCAGAACGCACATAGTGGTTATGTTACGTGAAGAGATTCTCTGGTTTGGGATTAGAAAGGTGGTAGATGTAGGTAACTCCTGCAGACGAGTGAATATCAAAGTGTCGTGGTTTCAGCCCAGCCGGTAACAAAGGACCACGCGGCCGCTCGCTCACTCCTCCCGCCCCCCTCCGGTGGGATGGGGGGAAGACGGAGGAGAGGATAAAAAAACCAAACCTGGAACCTCGAGGGTTGAGATAAAGGCAGTTTACTGGAACAACACAAAGAAATTGCAACAACAACAACGGTACTAATGAAAAAGTATACAAAAAAGAGTGATGCACAGTGCAACTGCTCACCACCCGGGACCCGACGCTCTGCCACTTCCCCCACCGAAAAGAAGAGCCCACCCCCCGGCCCGCTCCCCCTTTATATACTGAGCATGATGTCACATGGTATGGAATAGCTCCTTGGCCAGTTCAGGTCAGCTGCCCCGGCTATGCCCCCCACCTCCCAGGTTCCTGTAAAAATTAACTCTATCCCAGCTGAACCCAGGACATTATCCACCCCTTATTCTATACCATCTACATCATGCCCAGATCTTACATTTTCCAATCGACCACTACCACTTCCTTGTCTTATATATATAAGTATATGGACTTGCGTCCGTCCCCGTCGTCCCCCCGCACACACACACACACGCGAATGGTATTCCTTTAGCGTATGGGCTATTCCTCTAATGTGTCCATTGATTTTATTTAGTCCATGACTTTGGGGCTCCATCTGTTGTAACAGTTCTTCAGGATAAGAGAGATGGTGTGAGATGGTGGGTTGTTGTATGCTGCCTCTGGAACTTGTGGCTAGTACATTTGGTGCAACTCACGCCCTTGTTCTGCAGGTCGAGGATGTTGATCTTGAGGAAATTGCTGGGTGTCAGTTCAAGTTCTGTCGCTGTTGTACTTGGCTTAGTTTTAAAGTCCATCCCGCAGTCATTTGGGTAATTCTTACAGTAATACCCTTGATATGGCATATAGACACTATAGATACAATGACATGCATTGGCAGGGTATTTAGCAGTTAGGTATCATACAGCCCAATTCACTGGCTATTCTCTCCCAAAATCAAATCTCCCTGAGGTACACATCGAACTTCCCCATCCTTCTGCATCACCCACCAGGTGTACCCAGGTCTCTGAGCAAAAACAACCCCTTGAATGGGTTTGCCTCTGCTTGAGGGAGGACTAACCCAGACTGTCTTTCCTAACATACTCCTCATGCGCACTACAGGGACTTTATCGCCTTCTACAGTATGTGGAAGTCTTGGTTGGGCGGGGCCAGCCCGATTGGCGGATCCTCTAGTATTAACTAACCAGGTGGCTTTTGTTAAATGTGTATCCCAATGTTTGAAAGTCCCACCCCCCATCGCTCTCAATGTAGTTTTCAGCAGTCCGTTGTATCGTTCGATTTTTCCGGAGGCTGGTGCGTGATAAGGGATGTGATATACCCACTCAATGCCGTGTTCTTTGGCCCAGGTGTCTACGAGGTTGTTTCGGAAGTGAGTCCCGTTGTCTGACTCGATTCTTTCTGGGGTGCCGTGTTGCCATAAAATTTTCTCTTCAAGGCCCAGAATAGTGTTCTGGGCAGTGGCATGGGACACAGGGTATGTTTCCAGCCATCCAGTGGTTGCTTCCACCATTGTAAGCACATGGCACTTGCCTTGGCGTGTTCGTGGGAGTGTGATATAGTCAATCTGCCAGGCCTCCCACTGTTTATATTTCAGCCATCGCCCCCCATGCGACAGGGGTTTTTGCCGCTTGGCTTGCTTAATTGCGGCACATGTTTCACATTCGTGGATGACCTGTGCGATAGTGTCCATGGTCAAGTCCACCCCTCGATCTCGAGCCCATCTATATGTTGCATCTCTCCCCTGATGGCCTGAGGTATCGTGGGCCCACCGAGCCATAAATAGCTCACCCCTACGTTGCCAGTCCAGGTCCACCTGAGACACTTCAATCTTGGCGGCCTGATCTGCCTGCTGATTGTTTTGATGTTCTTCAGTGGCCCGACTCTTGGGTACATGAGCATCTACATGACGTACTTTTACCACTAGCTTCTCTATCCGAACAGCGATATCTTGCCACAGTGCGGCAGCCCAAATGGGTTTACCTCTGCGTTGCCAGTTGCCCTTCTTCCATTGCTGTAGCCACCCCCATAGGGCATTTGCCACCATCCATGAGTCAGTATAGAGATAGAGCACTGGCCACTTTTCTCTTTCAGCAATATCTAATGCTAGCTGGATGGCTTTCACCTCCGCAAACTGACTCGATTCACCTTCTCCTTCAGCAGTTTCTGCAACTAGTCGTGTAGGACTCCATACAGCAGCCTTCCACCTCCGATGTTTTCCCACGATGCGACAGGACCCATCAGTGAACAGGGCATATTGCCTCTCATTTTCTGGCAGTTTATTATACAGCGGGGCCTCTTCAGCCCGTGTCACCTCCTCCTCTGGCAACATTCCAAAGTCTTTGTCTTCTGGCCAGTCCGTGATCACTTCTAAAATTCCTGGGCGACTGGGGTTTCCTATGCGAGCTCGTTGTGTGATCAGTGCAATCCACTTACTCCACGTGGCATCAGTCGCGTGATGTGTAGAGGAAACTTTCCCTTTGAACATCCAGCCCAGCACTGGCAGTCGGGGTGCTAAGAAGAGCTGTGTTTCAGTACCAACCACTTCTGAAGCGGCTCGAACTCCTTCATATGCTGCCAATATCTCTTTTTCAGTTGGAGTATAGCGAGCCTCGGATCCTCGATATCCCCGACTCCAAAACCCCAGGGGTCGGCCTCGGGTCTCTCCAGGTGCTTTCTGCCAAAGGCTCCAGGTAGGGCCATTCTCCCCAGCTGCAGTGTAGAGCACATTTTTAACATCTGGTCCTGTCCGGACTGGCCCAAGAGCTACTGCATGAACAATCTCCCGCTTAATTTGTTCAAAGGCTTGTCGTTGCTCAGGCCCCCATTTAAAATCGTTCTTCTTCCGGGTAACTTGGTAGAGAGGACTTACAATTTGACTGTAATTTGGAATATGCATTCTCCAAAAGCCCACAACACCTAAGAAAGCCTGTGTTTCCTTTTTATTAGTCGGTGAGGACATAGCTGCTATTTTGTTGATCACGTCCGCAGGGATCTGACGACGCCCGTCTTGCCATTTTACTCCTAAGAACTGGATTTCCTGCGCAGGTCCCTTGACCTTACTTTCTTTTATGGCAAAGCCAGCCTTCAAAAGGATTTGGATTATTTTCTTCCCTTTCTCAAAAACTTCTTCTGCCGTGCTGCCCCATATGATGATGTCATCAATATATTGCAGGTGCTCTGGAGCTTCACCTTTTTCTAGTGCAGTCTGGATCAGTCCATGGCAAATAGTGGGGCTGTGTTTCCACCCCTGGGGCAGTCGATTCCAGGTGTACTGGACACCCCTCCAAGTGAAAGCAAACTGTGGCCTGCACTCCGCTGCCAAAGGAATGGAGAAAAATGCATTAGCAATGTCAATTGTGGCATACCACTTAGCTGTCTTTGATTCCAGTTCATATTGAAGCTCTAACATATCTGGCACAGCAGCGCTCAGCGGTGGCGTGACTTCATTCAGCCCACGATAATCTACTGTTAGTCTCCAATCCCCATTAGATTTCCGCACGGGCCATATGGGACTATTAAAGGGTGAGTGAGTCTTGCTGATCACTCCTTGGCTCTCCAACTGGCAAATCAGCTTATGGATGGGGATCAGGGAGTCTCGGTTGGTGCGATATTGCCGCCGGTGCACCGTCGTGGTAGCAATTGGCACCTGTTGTTCTTCAACCTTCAGCAACCCCACAACCGAAGGGTCCTGGGAGAGACCAGGCAGGGTAGACAGCTGTTCAATCTCCTCCGTCTCCAATGCAGCTATACCAAAGGCCCAACGGTACCCTTTTGGGTCCTTGAAATACCCCCTTCTGAGATAATCTATACCAAGGATGCACGGGGCCTCTGGGCCAGTTGCAATGGGGTGTTTATGCCACTCATTCCCGGTTAGACTCATTTCGGCTTCCAATACGGTTAGCTCTTGGGATCCCCCTGTCACACCAGAGATACAGATGGGTTCTGCCCCTTTATAACTTGATGGCATTAGGGTACATTGTGCACCAGTGTCTACTAGAGCCTTATATTCCTGTGGGTCTGACGTGCCAGGCCATCGAATCCACACTGTCCAGTAGACTCGGTTGTCCCTCTCCTCCACCTGGCTGGAGGCAGGGCCCCTCTAATCCTGGTTAGAATATCTGTTACCCACTTTTTGCACATGTGAATCAGAAGTCCCTTCAAGAGGATCAGAAATGAGATCGGCCCATCTACTGCGCCCGGGGGACTGCTCACGGGAAACTGGAGCAGCAGTTTTCCAAGAAGAATCTTCTTTTCTGGTTGCTTTTTCTCGCAACTCCCGTACCCGTGAATCCAAGACTGAGGTAGGTTTTCCATCCCACTTCCTCATGTCCTCTCCATGGTCACGCAGGTAAAACCACAGGTTAGCCCGTCGTGTGTACTTTCTCTCTCCTCTCTCTTGGGCAGAGGAACGCTTACTCCCAATAACTGCAATGCGGGCCTGTACAGGTGAGGAGGAGGACATATCTACTTTGAATTGCTGGAACTCTCGGGACAATTCCTCTACAGCTGAGACACAGGCCCGTAGGGAGGAAGAGAGACTTCCTTCATATTGCCGGAGTTGGACAGCCAATTCATCCACCGTTTGTCCATAGCCTTCTTTCCAGGACATTACTGCCAATGAGTTGGCATAGGTTGGTGGTGCACTTCGTAGAAACTTCCGCCACATCGGTTGTGTGCATTGGACTTCATCTGGATCTGTGGGTGACTGCGCATTTTCTGGATCATTATAAATCACCTCCAGCACGGCTAATTCCCTCAGGTACTGGATACCTCTCTCCATGGTGGTCCACTTGCCTTGGTGACATGTAACTTCATCCCTGAAAGGGTATCTTTCCTTTACACCTAACAGAAGTCGCCTCCAGAGGCTGAGGACTTGTGTTTTTCTCCCAATCGCCTTGTCGATACCCCCTTCTCTAGACAGAGATCCCAACTGCTTGGCTTCCTTACCCTCTAATTCCACACTACTAGCCCCATTATCCCAGCATCGGAGCAGCCAGGTAACAATGTGCTCACCTGGGTGGCGGCTAAAATCTTTTCGCATGTCACGCAACTCACTCAGGGATAGAGATCGGGTAATTATTTCAGGTTCTGCCTCTTCCTCCTGTTCTCGCGATGACCCTGGTTCATCTTCATCTCTCACTGAGCGAACTGATTTCTTTGTGTGTTTCTTTTTCTGTACAGGGGCGACTGATACTGGCACAGGTTGGTTCTCTGGTTTAGTGGCAGTATCTGTCACCGGGGTAGGGGCAGCCATGCTACCTGTTGTCGTGGTAGGGGCGGCCACGGTGCATGTTGTCGGGGTTGGGGCAGCCACGGTGCATGTTGTCTTGTTTTCCATCTTTTCCCCCTTTTCCCCCTGGGGGTGCTGCATAGTATCAAGCAGGGTTTGGTAGATACCGGCCAGGGCCCAGCACAGTGTAGTGAGTTGTGTGTCTCTGGGATAGCCACAGCATTTTCCTTTCAAAAATTCTATCACTTCATGAGGGTTCTGCAGTTGTTCGGGAGTGAACTTCCAAGTCACTGGAGGTGAGAAGTTCTCTAGATACCTGCCCACATCCTCCCACACGCCGTGCCACCCATGAATATCCAGCTTTGGGACAGATCTCTGGGTGGTACTCTTAAAGAGCCTCTTTGTAGCCCTAGACAAGACCTGAAACATAGTCAGGAGGCATAGCACTAACAGCACACAGGCTTGCGCATCCCAAGGATATTCAAAATTCTCGAAAACTGTTGTAATTAGTTGGAAAGAGAAAAGGGAGGGGAACGGATGGGGGGAAGTATCCTCCCCTGACTTCCCCATGGGTTGGGTGTAATTACCAATAAAATCCGACAGAAGGTGCCCAAAGTCTGGAAATGATATCACTGCCTCATACAGATAACAGCTTAACCTCATGACCAGTGATGTAATCATTTCACAAGTCGACATTGCCCAGTACAGCAAAATGATAATCCCAATCACTCTCCCAGAGATGAGATACGCAACTACAGGCAATACATAAAGCATATAAGAACTTACAAAACGCCACCATGTAAACAGCTGAATCAACATTGTGACTAACATCTATTTATCTAGTATAAGAAATGCGTATGACAAATTTGTTTCAACACGCTCTGGCCAGATCTGTCGTTATCTCAACCCTTCGTGCCCCACGTTGGGCGCCAAAAAGGACTGTCGTGGTTTCAGCCCAGCCGGTAACAAAGGACCACGCGGCCGCTCGCTCACTCCTCCCGCCCCCCTCCGGTGGGATGGGGGGAAGACGGAGGAGAGGAAAAAAAACCAAACCTGGAACCTCGAGGGTTGAGATAAAGGCAGTTTACTGGAACAACACAAAGAAATTGCAACAACAACAACGGTACTAATGAAAAAGTATACAAAAAAGAGTGATGCACAGTGCAACTGCTCACCACCCGGGACCCGACGCTCTGCCACTTCCCCCACCGAAAAGAAGAGCCCACCCCCCGGCCCGCTCCCCCTTTATATACTGAGCATGATGTCACATGGTATGGAATAGCTCCTTGGCCAGTTCAGGTCAGCTGCCCCGGCTATGCCCCCCACCTCCCAGGTTCCTGTAAAAATTAACTCTATCCCAGCTGAACCCAGGACACAAAGCTTTACTTTGTTGCTTCGCTCCCCTCAGGTTACGTACTGCCCTCTTTACTCCAGTATTTGGCAAATACTTCACTGAGGTAGCTGTGTTTCCAAAGAGCTGCTGAGAACAGAAGGAGATGGCAGCTCGGTCATTTATCCATCCTGCATGGTTTACTTCTGTATTTCTCTGGAAACTGAAGTTAATTGATGTTAAGCTGTAACTTCCTACCTCCTGCTCTTTTTTTTTTTTTTTTTTTTGGAGGAGGAGCAGGAGAAAATAGAAACCATGTTTGGTTTTTTGTTTTCTTGTTTTGTTTTGTTTTTCTCCTTGTCATGAATATTTCAGAGCTGTAATGAGTGGTCTTTGAGAACTGGTGGAAGATGAGATACCAAAAGACTAAAAATCATAGACAAGTAAGAAACAGAAAAAACTAGAAACACACATGTCAAGATGATGGTAAGAGTATGCCTAAAATACAAATTAGATTTGAAGGTTTGGGTGGGTATTTTGGAGGGGGAGGGAGGTAGATGACACCAGTCCAACCTAACTTCCTCCCATGATGGATCCTTTTGATCACTGCGGATTTTTAAAGAATTTTGATGACTTCTCCTATGAAATAACAATAAACAACAACCTTCCCCTGCAGCAAAAACTGCTCCAGGTGGATTTGGCACTGCTTGAAGAACTCCGCTGACAAAGTAACTATCAGCAGTTCATTACCTACACAGAAAGTTATATCCAGTTAGGCTTTGTATGGTGACCTGTCCTGGTTTCAGCTGGGATGTAGTTAGCTGTCTTCCTAGTAGCTGGTACAGTGCTATGTTTTGAGTTCAGTATGTGAAGAATGTTGATAACACTGATGTTTTCAGTTGTTGCTCAGTAGTGTTTAGACTACAGTCAAGGATTTTTCAGCTTCTCATGCCCAGCCAGGGCACCTGACCCAAACTGGCCAACGGTGTATTCCATACCATGGGACGTCCCATCTAGTTTAGGAACTGGGAAGTGGGGGGGCAGGGAATCGCCGCTCGGGGACTAGCTGGGTGTCTGTCGGCAGGTGGTAAGCAATTGCCCTGCGCATCATTTGTACATTTCAATCCTTTTATTACTACTGTTGTCATTTTATTAGTGTTATCATTATCATTATTAGTCTCTTCTTTTCTGTTCTATTAAATCGTTCTTATCTCAACCCAGGAGTTTTACTTCTTTTCCTGATTTTTCTCCCCCATCCCACTGGATGGGGGGGGGAGTGAGTGAGCGGCTGCGTGGTGCTTAGTTGCTGGCTGGGGTTAAACCACGACATGACCTCCAACACTACTGAATTGTTTTCATGAGATGGTGGAAGAGACTGTAAGCTTTTTTTGAACTTTGCCATCAGTGCTTTAGTATAAAGTTAGAATCAAATAATCTTAACAAAATGAATTGACATTCAGTCTCATAAAAGAGAAGATTTTGCTGTTCAGAAAACACTCTTTATTTGGAGTAGTGGACCATTATGTGTGGACATATTTAATTGAATGTATTTAAATTACTGCTGTGGGCTGGAGGAATAAGCTAAATAAATAGAAGATGGTGAGCAGGTACCAACCACTACTACCATTTCAGTAAAGGAAAATAGGTTAGGTTAGAGTAGATCCCATTGTCTCATTGCTGAGGGGGGGTTAAAAGATGCAAGGAACTCCAAGTTCATGTCACAAGATCTGTAAGCTACTCAGTACTGCTAAGACTTCAGCTAGAGTTGTGTGTCCTCTTTGGGTATAGTCCTTCAAGAAATAGTGTGGTCACACGAGCTATGTGGATAGACCTAATTGACAGGGACTGTTAAGCATGGAGAAGATGGTGGGGAGAGAGGCCACTAAAATAGTAATCAAATACTAGTAAGGTCACTGCAAAATATTTCAGGCACTGGGGATCAGGCTTATTTACTTCATTAGTGTCACTTCTGCCTCAGTCTTGCATCAACTCTGTTAAAGGTAACACTGTCTTTCCTGCTGAGAAGGTCAGACCTGGAACAAGGTGAGTAGTGGATATGTCGAGCCGATGCCAAAGTAGATGTGAATTGCTGTCCTGGAGAGCCTAGGATCCACCGCCCTTGGGTTCCTGCCCTCACACCTCAGTTTGCACACTGGTTCTTCCCCCCATACAAGTTTGTGGAAAAGGTAGCGTGAGTGAGAGCAGGCAAAAGCAGTTTTGATCCCCTGGTTTAAATATAGTCTCTGTGATCTTCCGGGTATCTGTGTTTTTAACTAGCACGCCACCTTAAATTTGTGCTTCATGCTGTTCGGAGTGCTTAAATGGTGGTGGTGTTACAGCAGAGGGCAAGCTAACAATTAGCTGAGCTGTTACTCAAAAGTCTGCATAGCTCTCAAATTCCTGGTTAGAGAGTTTAATGAGGGGCAAAGAAAACAAAGCGGCTCATTTTGTGAATGGTGGCTGCATACTTCATTGTGAATGTTACGAGCAGGGTGAATTTCACCAATGGTTTATGTGAATGCTACTACATTTTGAGTAATTTTTTGTTTCATCGTCTTCCTTCAAACCCAAATCCTGGGCTGGAAGAGAGGAAGGGCACAATCCTTGATTGACTGCCCCTAACACAGTAAATGGGAGAGGAGGAGACTGGTCCCATAGCATTACAACTTCTGTGTGCTTCCTGGAAATTCCACTTCTTTCTCCTCTTGGATCTGATATGCAAAGAACTGTGAAGGCAAGAACAATATTGCCCATAAACTGCCTGACGTTAATTCCAATTCTGTGTAGCACATGTAAGTGAAAATCTTGGAAATATGTTTGCTAAATCATGTGGTAAATGGTCTTGTTGATGACTGCAGAGTTGCTCTGGGGATGAAGTTGTTAAGCAGTTATTACAGGAATCCAACAGGGCAAATTAAGAGAAACCTCTGTGTGTGCTTGTTATTTTAGGACTTTTATGCTTGTCTTCTGAGAGACGTCATGTAGGACCTCATGACCTAAAAAGACTTGATGTCTTTCAGTCAGAGGCTAACTTCTGAAATCTCAGTTACTGACCTATCAACAATGAAAATAATCACCTCCAAGGGAGGGTTTAGTGTTATTATTCTTTAATGCAAAATAGCTGAATATTCCTGTTAATAATACATATAAAGTAGCTTTTTAGCATTCTGCTTAGTTGTATGTGGTATTTTCACTTATAACTGAGTCTTTTTATACTTGTAAATTAGGGGGGATATTTTATGTTTCATTGTAAGTAACTGCTGAGGGGGTTTCTTATTTGTTTGTAATGCTATTGCAATCGTTTCCTTAATCTGTGAGTGTTCAGATGCAGTGGGTGGAACTTCAACCTGTACATGAGTGTTCCTTGGAAATACTATTCCAAATACACAAAACCACTGTGCATGGAAGAATTTGCCATTATAATAAATTCTGTCATAGAAGAATCAACACATGGTATTATTTGCTGGTTTTAACTGTTTCATTTCAAGACTTAAATGTGCAGTCCATTTAAAACAAGTATTGCTTTGTTTATACTGCTTGCTAGACACCTCTGCAGGTGTATGTCTTTAAAGATTTGTCAATTTTTAATGCTAGTATACTAATGTATACTTTTACATAAAGTTCAAATTTCAATGTGTATGGAACAGGTGAATAATTTTTCTCGCTATTTTTTTTTTCTAACTTCACTTAACTTTCTCTGACTGATATTAGCTATCTGAAAAAGTGCCATCTTCTTCCAGTGCCATTTTTGCCAGGTTCATAAGCATTTTCAGTAAACTTTGCAAGCAACTTTACTGTGACAGATCTTGAGTTCCAGCTGAATCAGTTAAGGCTTTTGATGGCATGATTATTTTGCCAGTCATTGTTATTATAACAGTGGAATTCCCCTTTGAGGAAAAAAGGGGTCATTCATCTTTTGTAAGATTCATACATGAGCTTTATCACTGTAGTGATAAAATTCATTGCTTGCTTGGTAACCACAAAGGACTCCTACCACAGCAGAACGTAACCATGCTTAGATACGTTGTCATGTGCACAGTTAAGTTAGTTTTACAATAAGCACACGACAATGCAAGTATAGCATACTAATATAGAGGGAATGTGTGTTTTGTTTTAATTTATGGAATGCTGGAAAGTTTGAACAAAATCTTAAAAATACCCGAAACAACTTTCTGTCCTTCCTGTTTTAACTCGGATTCCTTTGGTAAGGTTTGTAAACTTGTTTTTTTTTTACTTACTATATGCATTTATGCCTAATATTCTAGGACGCTGTGTTGTCTTTAAATAGTATTTTTCCACCATCCTTACCAGCTTGTTTATAAGGCTCTGTATCTGTAGCTTGCATAGCCAGGGCTTAGATGGCTTCTCTGTAAACTATATTCTAACCATGTATATTCACTAGTATTCACCTTTCTTTTAATTTTCATCTCTGCATCTTGTTTGTAGTATTAATGAAAGTATCCAAAATTAGTTTTATCTATGGTTACAGAACGATTTATTCATATAGAAGCTGATATCAATATTACCTCGAAGAAATTCATACTGTTTCATATTGCTCTTGTGACACTGTAAAACTATCTGCATTAAATTGACTTAATAAGATGATAGAGAGTATTATTTCCAGTTTGGAAAAAAAAAATATCATAGGCCTTTTAGCTTGTGTAATATTACAGCATGCAGTATAGGGTCTCACAGACTGCATTGTCATTGAAGAACGATTTTCATTCAGTAGTATTTTGAAAAATTTCTAAAATTCTGAATTAATGTCTTGGGCTGTGAACTGTGGTAGCTTTGCTGTGATACATTTGCTTCTGTTACTACTGTGGGCTGTTATCTTCAAGCAGAGGGAAGAGGCGTAGAGATCAGGCAGTAGTACTGCTTTAAACTGCAGTTGCTAACCTGACCAGGTTTGTCTGCTCTACAAACCACAACGTCCTTACGGCTTGTAAATCACGCTGACTGTAAACCTTGACAGTACAGATAGAAGAAAAAAAATAACTGAAATCTAAAAAAGCTGGACATGCCAGTTTTTTTTCCATGGTGCCAAGCACTTTCAGTTTGTATTTGAGGAAGAAGGTGCATAGCATTTTAGAGGTGGCATGCAGCAACATGCAAGGATGCCTCGTAACAGCAGTACAGAACCCTTTGCACTACCGATGAATCCTGAAAGGAATTTCGGGCTTCTGTGTGCAAAGGCAGCGATAGAAAGGGTAGGTGAATGGGGTGGAGCAGAAACAACTCACTTTGTTGTGTATGAGGACATAAAAAGTACTTTTCTAAGGAAGATTGTTACTGAATCCATTGTTGTTGATATTTCACATTGAACTTCTGTTAGGCTAATCTTTTTTTAAAAATAAAGGCAGTTGAACACATGCATCGAATGTGCATTGAATGCTAAAACAAGTACAAGTCATTGGTTGCACTTCTTAATGAAGAAAGTGTTGGTGTTCGGAAGTGTAACAGACATTCTTTTTAATGGAATTAAGTAAATTTGCACATAATCCCTAGCACATTAATCTCTCTAGGTGATACCTATGTACTTAACATATTCCAAGAGCTACAGGTACATAAAGAGGAACAATACAATTAATTTTGTATGCGTTCCTCTTTAATGTTTTGTTGTCTGAGCATTTCTCTCTTTGATAGAAGCCAATTTGGCTGGAACCTGATGGCCTTATAAGTGGACCTTCTACTAAGGTTTTTAAAGAATTCCTGAGATCCTAATAAGTACTTGAAAAAAGGAGAGAGCTTTTAGTCCTGCGGACTACGGCTGCTGAGTATTTCAGAATATCATGTACCAGATCACTGCTGCATTGCATCAATAAAATACCATATGATGATGTAGTATTTTAAAGAATGATTTCAATATCTTGAACGTGCTAAAATATCACATGCAGATCTACTCAGTCTAATTGGGATTTCACAGTTGTACTGTTGTAAAGAAGAGTTTCTGTGAAAACTGAGGTGTGGTGGGGAGGGGGAATCAGACTATATTACAATATAAACTAGATGAGAATTAACTTTTCCTAAAATGCGTAACAAACTTCATCACCTGGTAGCACAGTGGGTTTTATGGTGCTTCTGTAATTCAGATAATCTGATTTGGAGATGAATTAAATTCCTGGGCAACACTGAATATCTTACATTCTTAAGTTGTGTAAAGACTATTTGAAATAATGGGATCGACATTAACCTTTTAAGTTTCCTTTTTAAAATTTATTTGAAAATATTTAAAAAATAAGCCTTAGTAGAATTATTAGATGTTTTGGGAAAAATTCTACTCTTGTGTCTTAGACTATAGGTAATCATTCGGTTTGGCTGTGTGTAATAGGTGAAATAAATTTATATTTTATTTTTTCCTGACATCCAATTACCGGTTTTAACCAAGGGGTTAAAAAACTTCCATTTCAACTTGGAAAGAGCAGCTGCCTTGAAATTCAGCCCAAAATTTTGCGTTTAGGCAGTGAATAAATAGTTACAGAAAAACTTAAAATCAGGAAGGCACAGTATAACCAATGATTTTGTATTTCAGGAAGGGGATGCCGATATAGGTGTGTGGAATACTTCTAAGACTATCGAAAATAGAAAGAAACATTAGGCTTTTGTTTTTTTTAACTATAACTCATACTTGTGAGGTTGGTGTTCTGTTGCTGTTTAAGCAAAAGTAAGGTAGGGGTGCACAGTTCTTTTGTATTGTTGCTGGTGCTTATATAAAACCATGACAGGCTGGTTCAGAAAGCTGCTCAGAGCAAATATTAACCTTAAGCTCCTCTTATTTCCCCCAGTATTGTGACTACTTTCTGAAACAGTGCACCTTGCAATCATTAAAATGTCAGAGCAAAGGAGGGACTCTGTGGACAGGGCAACAGGGGAGGACAGCAGAAGTAGTGACTTGGATTGATTTAAATTGGTACAAAATTTCATTAACTTCATTAGGCTCTAGTGTGCTTGGGTGAAAGGATGCTGTGATGAAAAGGTAATCTGATGTCTTCTGCGTATTGATTCTGTTTGATACCGGGCTGTGGAAGACGTACGAATGTTAGGCTGAAAACACCAAGGGGAATAAAACCCACAGGTGGTGGTGCGCAAAACTTTCACCTGGCATAGGCCTAATAATGATGTTAATATTTGACTTTATTTTTGAAGGGAACATTCTTGGAAAAGGAATAGCTACTACTGGTTAGACAAACTGATTTTTCACATCTGAACTCAGAAATAGTTAATCATGTCTTAGGCAGTTTTGAAGACATTTGTGAGTCTGATCTACAGGTCATCATACAAAAAGAACTGAAAGCTGTAATGGGAGCAGTATTTCCCCAAGCATTTGGGGAACACCCTGGGGAAAGCAGGAATCTGTGCAATCTAGTTTCAAGGGAGCCGATAAATTCCCTGATGGAAAGAAAAAGCTATGTTAAGAGGAGTTTGGATATGCAGAATAATTTTGGCTTGAGTGGTTTTTTCTCACTGGTGAGGAAACTGACACAGGGAAATGAGTGCGCCTTTACAGTGTTTCGTGTGCGTGCGCATGTGTTTGTTTTAAGATTAGCTGAAGTTAAAAACCAAGTTTTGGAATCACTGTGTGCTTTGGTGCTGTCATTTTCACTCATTTTCCTCGAGGGTATGACCTGATAATCTAGAATGCCTTCAAGTTTTAGAGCCCTGTGAAGGGTTGCACAGTGAACAGGATTTCATGAGGTCAGTCTCTTACTAGGAAGCTTAATCATTTCCACTGTACTGCCTAATCTGTGGGAAGGATGAGGACATTTGCCAGTGAGGCCAAGGAGAGGGACTGTGCCAAAGCCTCTTCAAACAGAGCTTTAAGCTCCTGGGACCTGCAGTCCTTTTTTACTAACTCTGTCAAAATAGTACATCTCCATTAGTTTACTTGAAGACACTCCAACTGATTTTTTTACCAGAAATCACCTTTTTCAGGGTACTATACCAATATAAATTTTTTTGTCTGGGAAACTTGTTATTCAGATCCTGAATGTGTATTTTGCAGTTCTAACAGCTCTCATTAATATCTCATTAAGGGGTTCTCCAGTGTATGGTAAGGTAAATCGGGGAATCATTTCAGTTGTTAGGCTATTCTTCGGGTCATCTAGTCCAGCCTCTTGCTCAAAGCAGAGCTACCTTCAAAGTGGAGTCAGGTGGCTCAGGGTCTTGTTAAGTGAAGCTCAGAAAATCCCCAAGGATGGAGATTTCACAACCTCTTTTGGCAGGCAGTTCCAGTGCTTAACCATTCTCATTATTGAAGCGGCAGGAAGGATTTTGCAGTGTATTTTGCAGATTTTGGATCCTGATTGTGATTTGGGTGTCCCATTTTTTACTTCTGGGTAAGGTGCAGATTAATTTAACGTACCAAACCTGTTTGTTTTGATCTACAGCTTTTAACTGAAGCCTGCTAAGAATACCCAGGTAATAGACCTTCATTGCTTTTAAATCAGTGTTAGGATTTTAGTTGTTGGTGTCTGTTTTGATAGTTTTGAGCTGCTATGGACTGTTTTGTAACTCCTGAAACATTTAGTTCTTTTATCTTGTGTAACATTGTTTACATACATTTATTTTCTGTTTCTCAAATGTGTAACGTGAGTCCTCATTCTGTGCTAATGCTGAGATGAGGAGCTTGCACCTATCTGTGTTTTTTGCACCTACCTCTGTATAGAGTACCATTATTTTCAGCTGGCTTCAGAGAAAATAGTGTTGTGGTATGTGCATCAAGTGGCATAGCTTGAGAATGGTAATATTCCCAAGAGAATAAAGGATCTAAAAGTAGCAGGTAACCTAGTTAAAACATGAAATTACTGTTATGTATGTTCTTGGAGGGCAAATAAAAGGGGGAAGGTGTAGGGTTTTTCTCGTGTAATTCTGTAGCTAATCAAAGGCTTCTAAAAATTAAATAGGTGGTTGGAGATAAAGGTGACCATAAGGTTTTATCGCTTTTCATGTCTGTGGAAGTTATTTTTTTCTGTACAGTGTGAACACTACTATCTTCTGAAGAAAGGGACTCAACTGCAGTGTTAATGAAGTGCAAGGAACTGAAGCTATCATTGTTGTAAATTATATTTTCAGGAATGAGAAGTTAGTTTACCTGATACCTCATAGCAAGCGTCTTCGAAAGTCTAAGGTGCTTTGTGAATTATGATGGAAAACATTGAGAAAGGAGGTGTTTATGTAGTCTGTCTTGTATATCTTTTCCGAAATATATCATTGGGTACATATTTGCAGAACATGTTTTAAAGCAAGACCAATGTGTTTGGTACAGATGTGGCATTTGCGTTCCCTGAGTTAAGGGAAGTCACTGCTGGTGAATATGCCGATCATTCCAAATGCTTGCCAGCAAAACCCATCCATGTACTATGTTCTGGAAGTTTTGACCACTTGACTGAGAAACTGTTATAAAATAATATTTCAAGAAATACTCTAACATATAGAAATTTCATACTACATATAAAACTAAGCTGTCATCTTTACTATGACTCGTTTTATAGCTTTTGAGAGTTTGTGGTGTATTTTTCTAAGACTTTTTTTTTTTAAGATTCTTTTAATACCTGCTCATACTAGAACCAGAAATTCTTCAAGTCTTCTCTATAATATAAACCCAGAAGTTGGAATGTGTTCTGATTTAGTGGAATATTACAGCACTTCTGTTCACCTAAGGTTAACTTGGTAGGTCACTGGATCATTACTGCAAGGGACAAAGCAAATAACAGCTGTGCACCTGGTATGCTTACGTCAGTCTCTGATCCTGTTAAAAGCCACTTGAAATCAAAGTACCTGAAGTGAATTGCCAAGCATGGATCCAGCCGTGGAAAATGGGAGCACAGCCCCTATTCTGAGTTTCAGTAAGAATCTCTTGTCAAGAGACAAGGGTTAAGACCCTATTTGTATGTGTGGAATTAGGTAGGAGTTAGGCATTTGGACTTTTGAGAATCCCTGGAGACACCCTTCTGATATCTGAAGGGCCCTAAGTATTTGTAATAATCCAGCTGCTAGTCTCCTATTGATTTTTATTTTTTTGTCATGTAAGTAAGTATGTATCTGTTCTTTGAGACTAAATATTGTACAAGAAATAATAAAAATGTTAATACATTTTAAAGATTGCTACAGAACTTGTTGCACTGACTTGTGTCCTAGTGGATCTGTTGTCTAATTCCACTGTTATGTTCCCCAGTGACCTTGGCTGACATACTTGACCTTAATGCTTCAGCATTTCTAGTTAGCATGTTTATTTGCCCATAGACCCTTGTGGAAAGGAGCTCTACTGCACTGCTTATTGCACAGAGATGAAGATGATAGTCCTTGCCTTAGGGATACATACTGTTAAAGATAAATCTGGCATGTGAAGGCCTCCAACCAGCTATGTGAGTACAGGCTGAGAAAGGTGGAGTATGTATTACCAAAAAAAGTTGATGATTTTAACATCTAGCTGTATGAAAAGTTTTCCTTTAGTTAGTCATAGTAAGTACACTGTTATCTAAACTTTACTAAATAAATCATTGAATCTGAAATGCTGAATACCAAACATTTTTTCCTGATAACATAGTATTATTTGTATCTTAAAAGATATGTATTAGAAATACAAGCAAATACTCAATTTATGTACAATTTTGGTCTCATAATCAGCTGTTTCCTGAAAATATGAATAGGTGTGCTGATCTTACATCCAAGTATCTTCTTTTTCATATTCATCTTCCTTATTTACTCATCTAAAACCAGGAAAGATACTTTATTGTTGTGTTGCATAGCCATTTGTTATGGGTTGTTAAAATGCTGCGTAGTCATTTGTCATAGAGTTAAAATCTTGTATGGCCATTTGTTATGGAGAGTTAAAATGTTGACTGCAATAGTAAGAAATTGAACTCTACTTGGATTAACAACTCCCCCCCCCCCCGATATCTCAAGTGAGAGAGCTGTCATTTAAAAGTAGTGGGCTGCTCTAACAATATCTGACTGTCATGAACTCATAGCCATAATAGAATTGCAAAGATATAATGGATAACATCAGAAATTTGGGTGGGGAATTAATAGCTATAATTTACTTTCTGGTTATGTTGCCTTTTCTTTCTTAGAAAACAGTACTTTGATATTTATTGCAGATACATGTTGCCAAGTGGAATTAAGTTATGGTTTTTCTTCTTGTGCATAAGAAGTCGTAAATTTATTGGAGATCACTGGGCAGTGTGGGAGGGAGGAAGTGGATTTTTAGCTACCTTTTACTCCATCTCAACCCCACCTCCCTGGCACCTGCTTTTCAGCCGTGGCGTTGGTGACTTGCTCTCCCGTTTGTTGCTGTGGCTTCTCCCCAGCTCCAGCCCTGCATAGCACCTAGGCTCTGCACGCTACGTCCCACTTCCCACCTTCAGTCGGGTACCTCCATTTCCTCATCTTCAAAGCATGCTCTGGTTTAACAGTGCAATAAATCAGTTCCTGGAGTATCCAGTACCCCAGTACCAGATGAAAATGCCCATACAGTGCAAATTCTGACTCAGTATTAATTCACTCTTCTGGTTTGTTTTGTCCCCGTTTTTTTTTCTTGATTCACTTTCTGTAAGCAGTTTTTCTGTTGGATCACATGTCACCTATCCATACCATTCTGGCTTGGTGCAGAACTGGGTGTTGTCTTGCTTAAACTTGCATAAACTCCACGTAATTCTCTTTGGCTAGTTTGGCAGATGCAGTAGTCTTATTTCGAGGCCCAATCCTCCATGTCAAATTAGTACCGTTAGGTGATGGAGCAGTGCTCCTCTCGGCTGCCACCATTGTGGAGAAGATTGGTAGATTAGATTTAGGAGATAGATGTGTTTGAGAGATCTGGTTGAGTTTGCTCCTTATTTCGGGAGTTTGAATGACTTTTCTTCCTTAAAGAGCTCCTGAAGTGGACTGGCAGCACCATGTGCCAGACTGAGTGGCTATTGCCAAATCCTGATTGCTGAAGGGATTCAGATGTTTGCCCCAAAAAGCAATGAGGTGGCATGGGGGTTGCTGTTTCCAGTAGCATGGACTTCATACTTGTGTTTTTCGAGCATAATGTCTCTCCTATCCCTTTGGCTGTGTTTTTACACTAGTAATTGCTTTGGGTCCCTGGCCCATGCCTTTAAGATATACTGATAGTGCTCTTGGAATACGTTAAAATTTTACTGACCAGGACATGAAAGAAATTTGAGGTTTCTGACAGGTTATAACCAAGTTGGTCCTGAAACGTCTGAGCTGAAGAAAGAAAACATACTTCTGTAGCTTGAGAGACATATTCATTCAGAGTTTCAAAGTCTGTCTATGCACAGTGGATCTGTTACATCTTAAATGAAGTTGCCATTTCAATTTACAGTGACACCTGGTAGGCCACCAAAACCCCACGTGTTCCCATGGTATGCCATTCAATTTTGTTCTGTCACTGTGGGAACAGATTCTAGCCCTCAAGTCAGCAGAGTGTCACCTACGTGAACAAACGGCAGTCACGTGCAGCCAAAATAATGTCTTGTATGTCACTTACCAACACCAAAGGTAACAGTGTATTTACCTGGGGACTCTACTTAAGCAGTCTTTCCTGCCATAAATTAATTTTTTTTCTGCCATAAATTAAAAATACGTAATAAGGAATAGGTGTCTGAGCGCTAGACAACTGGACCACCTGTTGCTCTTGGTCTGATGGTATAATAACTCTGGCAAGTTCTGTGAGCTGGTGAAAATAGTGAACATCATTTTAGATGACCTTCACTTTTCAGATTACTGAGAAATTACTAGCAATAAGATCGGTACCATTGTTTAAAAATATTTTAGTAATACATATCACTGAAAGATGTTACCAGTTTCCCTGCACAGAGTTGCTCATTAATGTGTTTGCTTTCTAATGGGTAGTTTTGGTTGTAAATCTATTAAAAAAAAAAAAAAAAAAAAAAAAGTTGCTGCTCTGACTTAAGCATTTTAGAATAAATCTGTTTCTACTGTACCTTCAAAAGATGTAATTTGAGAAATCTGTAACTTTTCTAGGGCTCTTTCTCATACCACTATGTTTAAATATAAGTATCAAAACTAAATAGAATATGGTGCAAAAAAAAAATAACGTCAGAACTGAGAATTCTCTTCTTTCTTGGCAGTGTCTCAGTCTGTCTGACCAAGAGCAGTGACTGTCTCATAGCCCCTGTTGTTGAACTGTTTAGGTCCTTGACAGCTGGATCATTTAGTGACCCTTCCCTTCATGTGATTTCTTCTGGGATCAAACAGAGTACTGCCATGCTGAGCATTTTCCAAATGTAGGAGGACTGAACAGGAGATGAGACTTATCTTAGACTCACTACTAGATTGATGGTAAGCAGCGCAGAAGGTTCAAGCCCCATGCTAGCATGAAATCATCTGACAGATAGAAATACTTGCTTATGAATTGAAAGAGTAGGTAATAATAGTGGTTTTTATGATTACATTACATGATATTTTATGATTACACAGGCTAATAGCTAGCAGATGGCAGAGTATACATTTTACTTGTTTACCAAGATGATGGATGGCAGTGATTGAAAAGCATTTTTTTCCTTGTTACATTACTCTGAAAGCTTGTAGTGGACAGGCAATTTACAATATGAGTCAACAATAATTTGTATCTACTCTAGATTTTTGGGGGCATCAGTTATTCTGTTTCTTATTTTATTGGAGTTTTTTCTTCTTTCAATGATATTTTCTTCTTGGAGGGAGGGGGAAGAAATCTACTTGGAAAACCAGGCCTTTAAAAGGGTGCGTGTGTGCCTGACAGCCTACATATACAAATAATATCTATTTGTATGAAGAATAAAAGGTGGGAGGTTTTTTCACTGTTCTATTTCAATGTTTATCATATTACTTAGGCATTTTGACGAAAAGAGATATGCTCTGTCTTTTGTTTAGATACCTCAGCACAAATCTACATTGTTATATTGCATGCTACCAAGATACTTAAAGCTATCCAGTCACAATAATAATTGCAGTGTTTTTCATCCCTTTTATTTAATTGGTATTGACTTACTCAAATTATCTATGTGTATGTTTTATATGTATCTGATGTTCAAGTATTGTTTTGTTTGGTTTGTTTTTTTTCTTGGATACTATGGCTTGAGAATACTGCATAAACATGAATCAGGTTGTTCCATGAGTAGTAGACCTAAAAAGTGCATTTTTTCTAGGTTCATTCCTTATGTACTTTAGTCTCCAGTGTCAGATGCCTAGCACCTTACCATGTCCCTAAAGTCTGCCATTCCTTTCAGCCTTTTTAAATGGTTTTTGGCTGAGTTAGGAGTGACATGCTTGTGTTTTCAAGAAATAATACCTGAATTCTGATTAGCTAGTAGATTGCTGTCTCTCCAAGGAAAAAGGGACAAAGTTATGATCGCTTTTCCCTCAAGAGTCACTGTGTTGGGCCTTTTCTGTAAGGTCTCTAACTTCTGTGAAATTCATATCTGAGACATCTAGCATTTTGCCAAATTTGATAGAACTTGGACAACATGGTTCAAATGTTATGATATTGTGTCTAGTCTTCTCATAATAACATTAGTTTCCTGGAAAAATCAGGCTAAAACAATCAGATGGCACCAGGGTGTCTTTTCTCCTTAAAGAACCCCATAAGATCATGGATTCCCCCCCCCCCCAGTAAAAAAGGAAGGGAAATCATTGCAATAATTGTTGTGACTGGACAGCATAAAACATAACCTGAGATATTTTTTCCAGATAAGATGACTTTTGCCTTTCAGCCAGATGTATATGTCTGATTTCTAATAGAAATGTTGAGTCTGTTTAAAACTGTCCCTTAAATTCCCTTTATGAATTTACATACATGATAAGACCTGAATGTACATTAGTATTAGGAAGTTTAGTTTGATATCAATCATAGATGGATCCACTGAGTCCCTGTAATTCTACCCACTTACAACTCCTGTCTCTCAAAAGGTTTTCATCACTGCAAACTGCCAGTGGCCTTTCAGCAGGGAGAAAGCCTGTGATATTGTCTCACCTTTTGCAATGTGAAAAGAAAAAAAGTGTAGTCAGACAGTTGCTGGCAGCTTTAGTGAGCTTGTTTTCCATAGACCCTGTTCCCAAGGGAACAGTCCCCAGTTTTTCCTGGTCAGTAATTGATTTATTTTTTTGTTTTCTCCACCTTCTGCTTTTTACCACTGTGTTCAGATTTTGGGTGGCAAAAATCAACAATTACTGTCTTGTTCAGCTTCCCTGCCTTTGACTAAATCTTTACTTAGTATTCCCTGTAAGACCCAAGCTTTAGACCAGTATGATAATACCACATTTTCCAGCTTGTATGTGTAAAGATAAATGGCATTGGTAGTGATGCCTAGCTTTGGTTGTAAAGAGGAGAATGAGAAATAAGCAATAGAAATCTAGCTACCAAGAGCCAAAATTCTCCAAAACCCTGTAAGTTTTATATGGAAACCTGAATTCTGTACCTGAATTGTCACTCGCAAATGCTTGAGGTTGGCAGTACAGGAAAAGAGCAGGAGTAGACAAGAGAAGAAAGAGCAATGCTCGTCTGGCCTCCTTAAATTTCATGGTGCCCTTGCTAGGAGAAGATGAGCACTTCAGCAAAAATGACTGTTGCATCAGAAATAGTTTTCAGGTCTGGTTGGGTGTGTAACTCACTGCGTAGTGCTTGCTGGATTCAGATTGTGGAGCCAGGTTATGAGGTCAAGATCATAGTTTTAGGAACACTGTAGGTGTCCCTGCCTGTGGCTGCTGTATTGCAGCCTCTGCCTGCCTGCACGAGAGTTAAAGTGGCTGCGTACAGATACAGGCAGGGGAATGGACCCAAATTAAAACTGTCCTGGTGAAAATGAGTATTTAACTCGGGTGAGCTCTGGTAACAGGGAAATCATGAACTTTGGGACGGGACAAGGGGCAGGGCTGCACAGACCTGGGTAGAAGCGGTGGAACACAGAGTTACTGCTTTCAGGACTACTGTGGTCTTACACTTGCATAAGGTTTCATGAAAACTAATCTTAATCCTATTCTAGAAATACATATGCAGATTTCTGGATTGGAAGATGACAGTGATTGATGTGGATGTGCTGTTAGTGTGCAAATCCCAGAGTTTTGTCAGGATTATAGATGATAAACTAGACAGTAGGTCTTAGTTAAAGAATATATAAAGTGTACAATTGACTTCAGTTGTCTTTGCCCAGATTTTTATTAGCTTTTTTTTCAACATTCATTCTTAATTATGCATGTAGTCTGAGGACTGCTAGATCTCCTTTGTAAAATTATGTAGCAAAATTTTAAATAGAGGCCTTTTCAGAGTATGTACTTGTAATACGTATCTTACTGCTGCAAAGCTACATAGTACTGATTTTTAAAACTATTCAAAGTCAGTCCTTTGTTAAAGCTGCTTTTTTGTATGTGACTCTTTTGTGTTTTAATAGTTCTCTTGTGGAGAGGAAAAAGGACTTTGCATTTTATGCATGTATCTAAATTATGCCTTCATGGTTTCGTTAAGATATGTTTAGTTCTATTTTTATCCTGTTTACATGCCTCATAGAAGTCACTTTGAAACCCTTCTAACAATGTAATACTTCCATTTGCAAATGGGAGATTTATTCACATTGGGTAACAAAAATTGCTCCTCAGAAATGTCTCAAAGAATGTATCGCAGCATTTTTACCAGTTAACTTTGTATGTAAGATGGTATGAATATTGATCAAATTTCAAAATTGAACCTCTGTATTTTGGGAACGTAGTGAAAGTTAACCACAGATTGTCATAACTAATTTGCTATGTATTCAGTCAGTGAAGTGTGAAGGAATTTAAGAAGTCTATGGAAACTTTTTATTTCATATTTCAGAACTGTTAACTGTTGTTTTCCCGGAACCATCTCTTTCCAGGTACATCTTTCTTCAGCTTTATGGGCCAAGGGAAGTTCTTGGGGACTGTGGAAGGAAGTGCTGTTGTCTGTCCAAAGCAAAAGCTACCGTGCATGCTTACTCCCAGTTTTGCAAGCATTTGTTGAAGTACCTGCATGCTGCTAATTTGTATGCTACTAATGTGTGCGTCTCCGAGGAAGGTGGTTCAAGTGTATCTCAATATTAGAACAAACGGATTCAGGTTTTCTGACAAGAACCAACTACCATTCATGTTTTAGCAATAGATTTTAGCTCTGTATGGGAAACAAAATGGGTTTCATAGTAATGATTTTTGTCTCTCAACCCTTTACTAATGGGTATAAGTAAAATTTGTTATGGTGTTTGGGGATTTTTGTTTTTACTTTGGTTTCTAGAGGAGACAACCTATTTTATTATTGTCTTTGTGTCAATGAGTATACTTTAGTTTCTAACCAAAACCAAACCTGAAGGCATATATAATGGTGTACTGGTCTCAGTATTTTCATACAACACCACATCAGACTTTTCTAGCTGATCCAGGATGATAGCTCTTCAAATTTGCAAATCATATTCATGAGGACAGCCACAGCAATGAAGGCGGGGCGGGGGGGGAAGAATTGCCCTTTTTTTTTCCTAAAGCAAAAGCCTGTTGTTTCTCTTTAGCAATTAAAAAAAAAAAAATATTTACTGCCCAGTATATGACAATGTCTAAGCGCCCAATTCAAGTTAAAAGAAATAATTTACAAATAGTTCTGTTTTCTGACTTTTTTGATAGAAGTTATCCATTGTATTCTGTTCCTTAGTAGAAAAGCCCTGAATTCAATACCAGTGCTAATAAAAAGCTATGAGACTGTATGTATGAAGGGGTGGGGGAAAACAAAAAAAATACAAGAGGGAAAGTAGTTCATATCTCCAGGACATATACTTCTAGTTACAAGAAGACTTTGTTCTTTTGTATGTTGTGCCTTTTTAGTCACTTTTAAAAATTAGTTCTGGTTTTTGCAATGGATTTTAGTGAAATTTGCATATTGCATGCAGAAGAGAGAGTATACAAAGTATATGTGTTTGTATGTATATTAATTTATTACAGCAAATCACTTTAAAGTATTAGATTTGTACAAATAAGACCCAGCCCTGTACTTAAAAAAAACCAAAAAACAAATCGGAGAGTAGAAGTTTTTCCACTGCTGTAGATCTACAAGAGTGTCTAGAAAGAATGAAGGGGGGGAAAAAGAATGATTGTTTTTTTCCCTCAGTCTGTGTTGTCATGGTGTCCAGTCCCCCCTCCCCTTGCTAAATGACACTGATTGATTTGTTTATATGTTAGGAAGTTATGCTTGATGTTGCTCATGTTCTAGATGCTAGTGTTTGTGAGACAGGAGAAGACATTTTGCTCAAGGTCACAAAAGGCAAATTCTGTTTCAGGAGTCCGACTCCAAAATTTATTCTGTCTGCTTAGTTCTCTCCTTGCCCTGTGAAAAGCTTTTTTGAAAAATCAAGTACTATGCATTTGTGCTATCAGTTTTCTATGAGAAAAAAAAATATATTAAAAAAAATAGGATATTGATCTGGATGACTATCCTAATATGTAAAACATTCACTGATAAATCTTGTGTATTTCCAGTCTGTTCCTTACAGGCAAGATCACACTTCTTCAATTTACTTAAAAATAAATAATAATTTTAACACCCCCCACCCCCCAAATGAGTGACTGTATTAGTTTAGATCAGTTACGCTGTCTTGGGGAAGCTAGAGGGAGAATTGGAAATGCATCCACTGTATCTCTTGTGTAAATTAGGTTTTTGATCGTTTTGATAGGAGATAATTGCTTAAACATGACAGTTAATTTGTGTTTTGTGTTCCAGTGTAGAAGCTTCAGAGAAAGTGTGTTACAGTGTGTACAGCTGACTTTACTTTAAATTTTCTTCACTTTATACCAGATGCATTTTTATTTCAGCCTGAAGTACAGTACAGTACATATTTTTGTAGTATGCTAATACAGCAATCTGTGCAAGGAATAGGATCTTGGTTTTAATCTTATTTTAGAAGTTACTGGCAATGACCATGTCTTTGCTATAAAATGTTACAAAATTGGGGAAAAGTAGTATTTAATGCCTGACCTTCAATATATAGGGTCAGAATATCTTAGCTGAAATCAGTGTTCCCAAGCAATGAAAAATACAATAAAATCTATTTTCTATCAATAGTCTATAGACAGACTCGGCTAAAAGACTTACTTTTAACACCTTTTTATCTCTTTATTGGATGTATTCATTTGGTGTAGTATATGGATTAGAAACAAATATATTTTTACTTCATAATAAAACCCATAGTAATCTATCCTCAGATAATAAACAGGCATTAGCTTTCAATGAAATAGTAAATGAGTGAATAATAGTATTTACAGTTCTGGCTATAAAAGAAGAAATCCAGGTCTTCACTGTTAGTCTGTCTGCATCAGTTCTCAGGTTTTGGTGTTTGACATAAATTGAAATGAAATAATTGAATTGCAACATAATGCTCTGTTGTTACACCTCAGTCTTAAATTGTGCTTGTGCTCAGAGTGGTTTGAATAAACTCAAAATCTCCCTGGAATTGATGCTGCATAATTAATGAGAAGGTAACAAAATCGCTGTATATTTGATCACGCTTACTTTGGTGTTGCAGAAGAAATGAAACAGAAAGGAAAGTATCTGAAGGGAGCAAAACAAGCAAGAAGCTTCTGTGGTATGGCTTTGTTGTAGCCCTTGGCTGGGGCTCTGTGTCCCTGCCTTGGCATGTCCTGCTAGACGAGGAATGCGAGGGCTCTGGGGAACTGCTATGTATATGTTGAGGGTCAGCAGTTCACTAAATGGCCTGCCTCACTGGTCTGCTATTAGACAGCACCATATTTAGATGTAAGAATGAATTTTAAAATAGTGCCTTGACCATCTTTCAGCACTTTCTTGCAAGAGCGCAGTGTTTGTTAATTTATATTTGAAAAGATGGTTTTAAGACTCGGTGTCCGTTATCGTTATTCATAACAACAGAAATCTCGGAGATATCAATGTGGTCACTTTACAGAAACACCGGTGGCCAGACACTAACTTACAAGGAACACTTTCACCACTTCATCATTATGAGAAGCGTAGCCTTAATGATTCTTAAGACCAGAAGTCATTGCATACAGTAGAACAAGTCTAAGGAGAAGCGTTAGGCTTGAGAAAGCATGGACAATTTATGCCCCTTGTTTAATGTTCGTCAGTTTGGATTTTGAATTTATACCATAGTCCGTAATGCAGCCAGTGACTGTGGTGGGGCAGGCTGCTCTGCATAACCTGTCTTGGGTTCCTGGTAGTTCCTCGTGTTGGGGGGGAGCCTGGTGGCTCTTCCTTCTTTCCCCTGCCTGCAGCGAGCATGGTGTCAGCTGGGACACACCGACCAGGAGCAGAGCACTTCGGCATTTGGAGAACAAGCATAACTTACCCTTACTGTGCTTCTCTTAGAACTGCTCTACTTGTGAACGAAAGTCTTAGTAATGGGTATAATGATATTTTATAATGTCATAAAAAGCAAGTTTAATCTTAATTTATTTGACTGCTGCTATGGTAGAGATCCTGAAGCACCTCCTCTTCCTGAATAAATTTATTCTCCTGTAGTTGTGGGTTTTGGTTACTGGCCTGAAAGCTCTGTGCAAATGTCAGAGTGGTGCTGTATATTAAAATATGTCATTATTCCTCTTGGTACCATAGCATGATATATCTGAAGTAAAAGATTTTTAAAGGCACACATACATCTTCCTGAGAGGCAGATTTTTGCAAATCTGTCTCCATTTATTCTCATTAGTATTAAATCAGTACAATTGGTAACAAATGTCAGACTGTAATGTTTCTGGTGAAGCAAACCATCTGCCTGTTCCGCAATATGAACATCTATGCTTACAATCAGTATACTTCAACAACTGTGCCTGAAATGCCAGGTAGTAATGTCTGTTGTTTGAGGCCTCTGAGCACATTATGTATAGTGGAACAGTAATTAGTTCTGTGCTTTCTGGCAAATGTAGTTATTAAAGGAGATTTCTTTCCATGGATTGCTTGCCTCCTTTGAAAATGCCATCTTCCTCTTAGCCTCTGTTTTATTTGCCTGTGATTGGTTGTTTGTTTCTTACCAATGTATTTATTTTTCAAACTAGTTAGCCTCTCTTTGAATAACTGAAATTTGTGAAGGCTGCCAGTCTACCAACTGAAATAATGTGATACTTGAACAGAATCATGTTGCTATCAACTTACCAGTTTGTTTTGGCAGAAAGTTTTTGATTAATAACAAACACTAAACAAACTAAAGGAATACAAGTATCTGTGAAATCCCTCAACTAGAGCTTTCAGGACTGCAGCATAACTTGCTTTTCTTCTGCGGGGAGCAATGGAAAGTGAAAGATGAGTTGCACTTCAGATGACACAGTTTAGTCATCCTTCCCATATGATGCATGTGCTTTTACTGGGATGGATGCAAGTTAATGGGCTTCAGTCTCCTCAGTTTTCCTTAAATCTGACTTCTTCACATCAGCAGTTGAAATCCACGTATTTGTAGCCAGACACTATCAGTTCTCAGTTCACATTGCCACTCTATGTGCTGCATGTTGTGAGAGTAGAGCGAAGCCACCATGTTCGGGAGAGCTGGGCTGAGCATGTTCCTGCTCACCTCCTGTCCTGCAGCATGGATGGCACGCTGCAGCCACAGGACCTGATGTGGGGGAAGCAGGGAAGGGTTTAGCACTGGCTCGTTTTACAGAAGTGCTGTTATGTGGGTCAGTTGCCTAAAAAACAGACTATGCCCATCTGGACAGGTCATTTAATTTGTAGTAAGCCTTCATGAAAATCACTGGCAGAGTTGAAGAGAAGATGGGAGAGAGATGTCTGTGCTGTCCCTAGTTTTCCTCAAGCCCTTTTCATGGAAGAGGAGACTCTTCAATGTCTTTGTGGCTGTGGAACCTGTTGAGACTGTGGTACAGAATAGGGGGGTTGGATTGGGGTTTTTTGAGACCAATATTAGTATGCCTAAAAGGAAACTGGAGAATTGTGTTATATTAATAGCAAAGCAGCATACATTATGCAGATGTTTTCATCACCAAGAAGCACTGTAAATAAAATCAGTGAAGAGATGCTAGCTGTATTCTTTATTCTGTCTTACAGTAACCTTTTCAATTTGAATATGAAAGCATTGTTAACACTATGCACTTATAATGGATAGAGAAGGTTTGCTGAGTTATTGCTAGCAATACATAAACTGATCCATGTATTTACTAAATTCCTTACAAGTTGTGATCTTTCTCCATTGTGATTTGAGAATGAAAGCTAAGATAATTGAGCTATTCTTTTGATTTCTCAAGATCAGATGATTTGAAATAGTATTTGACAGAAAGAAACTTTTGTTTTGTTGCAGCGTTCGTTTTTGTTGTTGTTGTGCTGCTGGTTTTGAAATACTGGCAAAACTACTTGTCCCACTTGTGGCATATCACACTATCTATGTTTTTAACAAACTTTCCCCTCTTTGCTGGTTTATTCAGTGTTTTCAGAGCAATATGTTACATTCCCAGCTTTCATTTTTGGCTTGGAAACCTACACTGTTTAAAACTTGAAAATAAGCAATGTTCATTCATACATTCGTTTATCTACTTATACTGCAAGGTTTCTTGGAGTATTATGTCTGAGTAGCTACGTGTGTAACTTGTAGGTATGTAGTTGAACATTTATTTATCTATCGAATGGTAGGTTTCTCCAGACGTACTTAGAATGTGTTTGTCTTTACCAGCTGAAGCAGGGTTAGAAAACCGTCCTGTAAAATATAAATATCTGTATTTCTGTAAAGTACGTGTATTTCTGATTTCTCCACTGAGTCTTGGTCTGACAATGCAGCAGAGATGTCTTGTGTAGTGAACATTAACAATTTTTGGATGCTTCAAATCATCAAGAATTTTAAGCAGAGGAGTTTTATTAGTGAGAAAAATGAATTGAACAAAAATTTTGCTTGAGATTTACTCCAGTTCTTGATGCCATGATGCTAAGCAGAAGGTCTGGTAACTCATATACAGAGTTACAATCCTACAATAAAATCAAGGTCTGCAACTTTTGCCAAGGTTCTTAGTGAGTAAATATTCAGCAGAATCTGTCATTTGATGTTGAAGAATGTAAAAGGCAGCAGACATGCAAAATTGCAGCAGGTTTTTAAAGCTGTAGAGCTGCTTCAATAGAAATAAAGTGGTTTAAATCACAACAATGTATCATATGCATATACTTATAGAACCCTTAAATGTAATCATATTAGGGTGTTATGTTTTTGTGTGCTCCAGAAATGATGTGCAAGTGATGCATCATTGTGATTTAAAACATTTTAATCTTCATTTATTCTTTTATCTTCCTCATTTTCTTTCTTATTCCCATTTTCCTGATCTTGGTAATAAAAAGGCAGCTTCTGATAGTCCATTTTCTTATTTGTTTGGAAGGCAAAGTTTTGACAAAAAGATGCAGGAGTTTTCAGACTTACAGGCCTGTGTGTTAAGATGGCTTCTGCTTAATTCATGTAAAAACTGCGAGACAGGAGAGGACTCTCAATTTCACCTCCTGCCCATGTGAAGGACAAAACAAACATACATATGCCATAAATAGATGTAGCATGAGTTCTCTGAAGCTTAGAACCTAGATCTGTTCTGCAGGCTGTGGAGTTAAGCATCCTCCAATGTTCAACCAATATCTAGATAGTAAAAAAATAAAGAAATGCTACAAAAATTTGCTGTTAGTTAAGACTTCTTTCTTAACAAAATGCATAGTATTGTCTTACTGTTTTAAGTAGGTTTGACCAGTTTGGTAATATCATTCTATTTTGTCATTAACTCTTTTATACTATTATATCATATACCAATATGTACTTATTAACCTTTTATATCAAGTGTTTCCTGTGATGACAGTTGGGTTTCTTCAAGTAATAAGCATATTCTGTTAAATCTTTAGTTTGAGAGAAGCAAGGGGATAATCTAGAAACTGTTCAGGCTTTGAGAGAAGAAAGTTTGGCATAGACTAGGTTGCTAGTTAGTCAGGTGCTTTCAGAGTCTTCAATTTTGGTTTATTCGTGAAATGTACAGCACCAATTATAGCTGATATGTGCTGACAAGTGATATTTTCACTTTACAGTTCTGTCTAGTTAAATAATTTAAATAAATGGGTAAAGGTGCCCAATACCTGGAGTGAGCTTGCCTACCTGCTGCTTTGCTTTGTGAGAGTCGGCTTAGATTGTTCACTTAATAAAAGTTTTAAATGTCATATCTATAAAAGGCCTGATATAAAATCCTCCAGCTAAGAAACATTTTTATCATGAATTGTTTGGTAGTGAAAAGAGAAGATACTCAGTGTTAAACCTTACTCATAGTCTTTTCCAAAATATTTGTTAAGAAATTGGATTTGAAATTGACCTAACTCTAGATAATGATGACTGCCCTGAGGAACTCTGTGCAATCTCTGTGTGCAGGTATTATTTCTTTCATTTTCTTCTCCTTACATAACCACTACATTTTTACAAATCTCTCATCCAGCTGCCTGCCCTATCCTTTTATTGTGGACATTTTCCTACACGTACCTTAAAAAATAAAAGAAGGTGTGTATTTGTTCACTTTTTAAGTGACAAGACCCTTGCTCTCTCGAGTCCCTCTCACAAGGGTCACTTCTTGGCCATCTGCTCTTTCCTATATACCATGTCTAAACTATAGTGCTAACTGACAGTTATGTGCTCATGATTCTCAGCTGTACATATTTCTTGACACCTTTAATGACTCTTCTCTGTTCTCTTTGCCTCTTTGTGTTGACTTTCCCGCTAAATACTTCACATGAATGTGTTTCTCTTGGGGACAAATCAACTGTTCTGCTTGTATAGTTGCTATTTAGACTTTCTGTGATTAACCTCAGTATCACATTTGATCCTGAACTTCTCAACTGATACCTCTTCCTACACTTGCAAATCTCATTTGCTATATATAACATTGACATTTTTTTAGTACCTTGTGGTCTGAACTTCTTCTCTTGACAGTTTCATTTCTCTCTATTCTTTCTTTGTCTCTGTATTTGCTGCGTGTGAAAGAAGCATTCATTCTTTTTCTGAGTGTTCTGTAACTCGGCTGGCTTCCAGTTAATTTCAGGGATCAATACGAAACCATTTTCTCTTATTCAAAATCTAAATATGCAGTCTCATATATTTTGCTTTCAGTGTTTTCCTTTCATTTTAGCACAGATCTTCATTACACGAGTCGAGCGAATTTTAATAGGAGCTCTTGTGTCATGCGTACTGCTTCAAGGTAATTTTTAGTCTGTTTTCTTCCAGCTACTATCATGTTACTTGGGTGTATAATTTTCTTAAAACTTAATTTTAAAGTTTTTTGGGGTTGTTTTCTTTTCATTTGTTAGATTTCGAAGTGCAAGTACACTTACTGTGATTCATACATGATATTGCATATGGTCCTTCAGTTTTTGGAGAATAACAAAAAACAAATGCCCTCTACTGTGATGGCTATTTTGGGTATTCCTGCATTACGAAGTCCAATGCTGAGGTTCTTGGCTTGTTGACTGGTTTAGGCAGTCTTTTAGATAGAAAACTGGCCGTTCTAGAGGTCTAGTGGTTAAGAATAAAGTACATATTACTTACTGCTTCTACATTTCTCTGTATAAAGCTTCAAGATGCTTGGATCCACTTTGGGCAGGATGCAAATGTCCTTTATCATCCTGTTCCATATAAGCACTTCGGAAGCTGTAGAGGTTGTGCTGGAACAGCCTTGTTAGACTTGCACATGTGCTGCTCACTGGACAGCCTGGGAAGACTGCTCTGATGGTTGGTGTGGTGACTACTTGCAATTAAGGCTGTAGCTGATTTTCTTTTGACTTTAAATCGATGTTTACTCCACCTGTTTTCACCTGTGAAGTTTCTTTGTTCAGAATGATCTCTGAGTTACTGTTGCAGATATCTTCCAGACCCAAGACAAAAAGTGAACATTTTGTAATCTGCTTTGATTTGTTCCAGTATCAAAGGAAGCTATTTGAAATCCAGTCTACAGACTCCTCATAACTCCTTTGTGTACTGATTCATACTGATTCATGTCCCTTTCAGTGTCTTCTCTAATTTAAAATTCATTCCCAGCTTGCATTTGCATTCAAAGAGTCAGTCTGCCTGACCAAGAGGTTCTCCATTCGTATGTATTTCCATGGGACTGGTGGGAGCTAGAAGCTGGTGCTTCTTGTGAAAACAAGATGTTGCATCTATGCAGTGCAGCGGAAGCTGGAAGCTTTCACCACAGGCACCAGGCAGTCGTACAAGCAAGGTGCAAGAGACAAGGGAACAACTCCCAAGCTGTGGTGTTGCGTGATACCCACAGAGCTGAACAGCAACAACAGCTCTAGCTCTGAACCTGAATCTTGCCTATATTGACAGCCTATCAGCTCTCACATCTGTAGTGCTGATGCAATGCTCCAGACATGCAGTAGTTCCTACTGTCAGATTCCAGCCAAAGGAAGTGTGGGGGTTTTCTCTAAATGTCAGGTGTTAAAGCATTTTCGAGATTTTTGGATGTGGGCAAATTGTTCATTAGCATGTTGTTGCTGGCTACAGCTTCAGAACTTGAAAAGAGGTGATCAGTTATGCAAAGGTCACAGCATGTTTGGAGGCTTGTGTTTGTTTCAGTCAAAATGTTTTAACTTCAAATGTGAACTAAGGAAAATCAGCTCCTACCAAACTGGTGTTTACACGTCATGACGAATTCAGTTAGACTTCACTGACTGACCAGAGAGTAGCTTTGAAAGGTACTATGTTTTGAAGTTAATTCTATCCAAACCTTTACAATGTTAGCACATTTTCAAATACAAGAGACAAATTTTCCCCAGAAGCCTTTGAGAGACCTTTAGGTCTCCTACTTTGAAAGTTTAAAATCTCCTTTTATGTTGAAACATTTTTCCACTTTAATGTTTTGTCTGCTATACACTGTATTTTAACATTTTAGGAGAATGCAGAGGTCTGTAGGTTTTTTTTTTTCCAGATGTCATTTAGTATCTCCTTACTGGCCACAATGCAAGCAGGTAATTAGTATAAATTATTGTTGGGATTAGTCTTCCAACTTGCAGAATGAATGCTCTCCTTTTAAACAGAAGAGTATTTTAAGCGTCTTTTACAGAGATTCTGCAAGGCTCTGACAAGAATTTCTTTATCATTTAGATATAAAGGCATGAGTAATAAGACATCCTTAGAGTTGTTTTAGAATAGCAGTTGGGGATCAAAAATTTGTGGCATATGAGTATGAAATTGTGATACCTCTGTCAGCATAGGCATATAGTTAATATTTTCATTAAGTTTACTTATAATAGTGAGTTCTAGTAGAAATAAAATTTTAAGTTTAATTTCTAGCTAAGATCAGATTAGTTTCTTACTGTGATCTGGAATATTGGTTTCTGTATGTTGACACTACACTTTGGGGTAAGGGGAGAAAAACTTCATTTTATTCTGTTTTTACTATTTGTCTAGAATGGGATGTTACACATGTAAATACTGGTCTAAAGGAAGTGGATAGTGATTAGCTGAATGCCTCCCTTATTCTTTTGTGGAAATTGATTTCTGTTGCTCAGTGACAGCCTTTTTTTTTTTTTTTTTTTTTTCTTTTCTCTGAACTAGGTTATTTTTTTTCCCCTACTGCTGAGTTTCTGGTTTGCCCTTCTGGAAGCACAGTATATTGCTTCTAGAACTTGTCTTATTTTTCTCACTGACATTTATCAACAATACTCACTAAAATGCCATGAATCTACTCTTAAAGTTACTTGTTTAATTTTATAAACTGGATAATAGTATGCACTACAGTTCTAAAATGCATTCAGGGTGTCAATCTGAGTCATTCTTTTATGGCTTTAAAATATGAGCAGTAAGGTAGAACTACTACTTTTTTTTAAAGTTTTCTAAGCACTGTAGCTTATTTGAACATCTCAGAAATTTCCTTCTATACATGGTTGCATCATATATTTTTTTGAAGTGTTCTTTGGCTTGTTTGTTTTAAGTTCTGGGTTACACTAAGGAATTTATGAACAATTTAGTTCTGATTTGATATTCACTATTTCAAAACAGGTTGTGTGGACTTGTGAGAAGGGGATTGCTGTTGCATACTTTTATTCTAGTAACTGTGTCTTTGAAATATGTCCGGTGTGGACAGTTATTGTATCAGGTATGAAACTCATGGGTATGTAACTGGGGTGGCAATTCACAAACCCATCAGCTACCAGTGTGAAAGGCATTTTGGCAGGCACTAAATTTGTTGAATACAGGTATGCGTTTTTGATATTGGAGGCAGCCGTAAGATGCACTATGTTGTTCAAAACTACATATGGTGCAGGCTAGTTTACAGTGTTTGGGGCTTAGTCATTGAAACCCAGGGAAAGCTTTAGGGAAAGCTGGGAAATGCCAGGCAAAGCGTCATCTCCAGGATGTCGATGATAGCAGCAGGGATGATTCAGTGTGTCTAGTCTGTATTGTAGTTGGAGCTTTTATGTTCAAACAACACTGGACGCTGGAGCTTTATGATGCTTCTGCTGTCATATGCCTGTATCTGCTGGCCTGCTTGCAGAGCAATCTGCTGCTTGTAGTGAATGAGAGCATGAGCAGGGACTAGGCACAACACTTATCTCCCATGAGGTATGATATTAAGTGTTTGGGTGTAGAGTTGATGTTTCTAGTTTACTGTCAGTTCTAGAGCCCTTTCAAAAGTACAATTTGGGAGAAAATTCAGTTTCAGACTTGATGCGTCCCAGTCAATTCAGGATTTAAGGATGCACAGAGCCATTTTCACGTATATCTGTGTCAGCCCTGTTTGATGAGGGACAACAGACGTGCTTTGGCCATTAGCAGCAGGGGGCTTTTCCATGGGAAACTAGAAACTTCCAGTATTCTGATCTGTTTCTGCTGGAAGGCAAGCAGGTACACACATAAGGGCATAAGGAAAGTGCTTGCTTCTTTACTGTCAGTGTGCCTGTGTGATTGTATACGCACAGGCACTCACTGATATTTTTTAATCTATTCATTTCTGATGGGAACAATTAGTCGTCTGCTAAGTAAAAGTGATAATGTTTCTCATCTCCAGAAAGGGACTTTTCTTTGCTGTCAATATCCTTTGTCCATTGTTACTATCCTGCACAAGGATGGTCTGGTTGAGAACAGTGAGTCAGTGACACAGCTGCAGATGTGGGGGAGGAAGACTTGTCTGTCTTTTTTTTTTTCACTCCCTTTTCTGTCTCCCTCCCTTTGACCTCTCTCCTGTCTATCACTTGCTTCCGTTTCTCATCATGAAATGATGATCAAGAGCAGTGTCTGTCAGTATTTCAGGAAACAAACAAGTGCAAAGCCTACATGCAGGGCAGAGACAGGTTTACACAGGTACTGTCTAGCCATAACCTGCAGACATGAAGAAGTAAACCCAAGAGAGTTCTTTCCTCTCCTCATTTGTCATTCTTCCTCTTTTCCCAAGATAGTTGCTCTGACAGTCAAGGTAGCACATCATACCCATCAGGGTAACCCTCCCTTACTGTGGGACTCGTATGCAGTGCTGGATGCTCAGCTGCCCTGGCTGCTTGTGTTGCTCTTACCCAGTGCCTGGTCTGTGCCGGGGAACACATTATCCCTCCTCCTGGTTTGTAGGTGGCAGGGCTGCAAGTACCAAGCTTTGGTACTTGCCGTCACTTTGACATCAATAGTGTAAGCAGTCTTCTCAGCTCTAGAGTAGCCGCTGTTGTCCTTCACTTTCCGCTACATAGATGAGAGATTTCCTACAGCTAGCAGCTGTGTGTGTTGCATGTGTTTCCATCTGCTGGAAGATGCTGTTGTAAACAGTATCCTGTGGAAGTGTCCAGCAGCTGCGCTCTGAACAATGCTCAGGGTTTGGCAGGTGTTACTTGGAGTGCTCTTGGCTAAAGACACTTCAATGTTTTTCACATGCACAAAGTTGAAAGTGCTAAATGGCTGTGATGTACTGGTGGAGGCTGAAGGGCTGGCATCCACACCTGGACGTCTGGGATCTGCAGGTAAGTGAGAGGGGTAAAGCCTTCTCCAGCCTGGGCACGACGGTACTACAAGAGGATGCCAGTAATCTTACTGTTCTTGATGCCTTCTTGTGACCAGGGTCAATGACTATAAAACACAGTGTTGATATACAGAAGATTATTTTTTTTTAATCTAGTATTTTCCTGGAAAGCATAGAAGTTTAATAAAGGGAAAGAAACTTGGATGATAATTTTTTTTCATAGTTATGTTATTAGTCATTGCAAAGCAGGTTTTGCTTTTCTTTTGGCTTCCTTGTCACCATACTTGTTGTAAGTCTTCATGCAAGAGACTCACACAGACTCTTCAGCAAGCTTCATACATAATACAAATGTAGCAAATATTTCTAGTGATGTAAACTTATTAATAAGAACAACAGAATATTTTTATTAAACTAATGGAGGAATCTGTAAGCTTGGGAAATCATACATGCAGTGTCTGTCACCTAGCCCGTCTATGAATCCTTTGCCTATAAGGCTACTGTAAGTACTTTGCTAGATTGTTCATACAAAATAGGCATCACTGAAGAAGTGTTACTTCAGTTGTGTATTCTTCTGAATATTCATAAAGTGAAGACACTAGAACTGACATTTTTCACACTGGTAAACTTCTACTTGGCTCCCCAAATCTGAGAATTATTCTTTTTGAAGGGACAGAATACATATGTATTTCTCTCAAACTGTAGTCTTCTGTTTGTTCGTTTCCATCGCATTTCAGCTTGAAACATATTTGGGCAGGGATAATGAGATAGACCAGGACTCTGTCCTTATCTTGTACTGAATTTCTCTTTTAAGCTTATAGATTAGTTTTAAAAGCTCTCTCCAAAGTTCAAGGTGCACTTTGCAGAGTATTGTTAAATAGATTAAATGCAAATGCAAATAGATTTTGTTGAATTGTGTGTTTGATTTTTTTTTTTATATGTGTAATTTCTCTATTAGTAGTAAAAGTAAAAATAATACAATATTGGAAAAAATATTTGCAGCTAGGGTAGATGGGGAGATAGAAGGCATCTGAGCAGAAAGTTAATCTTGCTGCAAACAGACAGTTCTCAACACGGTGTTTTCTACTTTAGAAGTAGGAATTAATACAGTGAATTCATCAAAATATCTTAATTAGAGCTATGGTTATGATTGTCTCTTTAAAGCTAAACATTGATAAGAATCCAGCACCTTAGAAATTGAATTTTTTTTATTCTTACACCATTCTCAAAATTAAGATTGATTTGATCTGCCAGCATGTGACCTTTACAAATCACAACACTACTTTATCACTTGATCCTTTTTCTGAAGAAAAGCTACTTAGATCACACAGGTACCATCTATTATTATCTTGGAATCAATACATTCCTTGTAAAATTCTCTACTTTTTTGAAGTTGCTGTAAATAAAACTGTATAATATGGAAGTGATTTCTTTAGGACAATTGTTGTGAACATAAGATGTGATAAATATACAGTATTTGAAACAAAACACAATTAGATTTGAAGAGTTAGATATTATGAAGAAGTTATAAGCAGTAGATTTTATTTCGAAAGTATGGAGATGGAAATATTTTTTCAGTGGATATGATAGTTATTTTTATTCTGTATGTCTCAAATTATGAGCAGTACACAATTGTAAACCAGCAACATTGTGTGTTAGATAAATATGCTTTTCAAGCTAAACAGAATACTTTCTGCATGTGAAAAATCTTCACTTACCTATAAGTTTTCAATTTTTTTTCAGTTATTTCCGGAGTCTTCATTGCTTTTTTCTGACTTTATCCAGAAGAATGAGTTTTTTGTAACTGCTATTAATAGTGTTAATATAGTATTTAAACATGTTCTTTCTTTTATATACACTGAGTCAGGTCTATATTTGGTCTTTTTCTAATATATGTTATGGCATTAAAAAAAAAAAAAATCACAGATAACCTGCTGTTTGTTCATGTGTTTTCCTCATAAGGGTGACCTCAAGATACCAGCATCAACAAATGTTGGTGGATCGCCATGCTGAATTGTGCAGCAGTAGCTGGTGTAAATGCTGAATCTTAATGAAAGAGTAGTTGTAACTAATTTATTGGTTTTCACTGAGTTCTTCCATAAAAAATTAATTTTAAAAATACATGTTTTTCATATTTATGCCTGTTTAAAAATATAAATTATGTTTTCCCTTTGCTGAAATGCCATTTTCCACCAGAAGGGAATAGTTTCTACTGGAGAGATTTTTTTTTTTTTTTTCCTTCCGCTTTTTTCCTATTTAATGGTGGGGGCATGAGAATTAACAAATTCCCTGCAGTGTGCTTTGAGCTCTTAAGAAAATGCCATATTAAAACCAGCACTCTCAGTCTGCGAAACAAACTCCCCCTGGACCACAAGGTCCAAGCATGCTCTATGGTGTCTTAAGTGCTTCATATCCTTTTATTTCCTATCAGGTGCTTCATGACACTCATTGTCTTACATAAACTAGTATGCAGGCGCACTGGGGTGTAAGAGCAGAGCCAGACTAACTCCCCACCACCAAAAGAGGCCATTCTCTGAGATGTGCCATTTCTTTCACTCCTCATACCAGCTCTGGTGTTCAGCACGGTGAGATGCTTCAGCTCACTGACCCGGTACAAACCTATTTCTTCGAGCTGAGGAGCTTCCACATGGCGGGGCAGGAGAGTTTTCTGTAGATTTCCTTGAGAAATAAAACACTGTTACAGTAAAATAAAATTTAAAAAAGCTTCACAAGAGAGAAAAAAGGTGTAATCTACTTGCAGTAAGGTTAAAATTATGAAATTTCCCATTTTTCAACTGTTTTTTCCGACCACCTTCTTGCTACTTGCATATCTTACAACTCTCCATAGGAGACAACCTTATTGTAAATGAACGTGTGAACTTCTGTAATTCCTCTTCTGGAAACCAGCGGGGTTTTTTTCCTCACATACCACCTTTGTGGACTCATGAAAAACAAAACCAGCAAAATCAGTTGGCTGATTTTCTAGCTCATCCTGATGTACGACTACTAGGTAAAGCAGTGCAAATATACGGGTTGGGTAGAAGGGGAGTGGATACCGCTTTTGGCAGTGGTCTCTTGGTAGCTTGAATTAAGAAATGGTGCAGCACTGTGCTGCTGGGATATTCTAAAATAAGGTGTAAGAATAACCATACTGGTCAGGCCAAGCATTCAGCTAGTTTAATATCCTGTTTCCTTCTGTGCACATATGTGAAAAGGTATGAAGAAGTCCGTATTTCTTGAGTTGTAAGAGACAATGAATAGTCATACCTTCAGTCTCAGTTAATTTTGTTGCCTTGCTAGTCATCTCTCATTAGGTTTTAGCACAACTCCCTGTGGGACCTTTCTCCACAGAGAAGACATTTATTCGTACCCTATTTTACTATCATCTGCCTGTTGGTTTGTCTCTGGGAGTATTTTCCCTGTTACATCATAGCAACTTACATTTTTGGAGCCTATCTTGCAAGGAACCTTATCAAATATCACCTTTATCATGTTCATTTTACTTCTGTAAAAAAATTTCTTCTAGAAATCTGAAAGATCTAAAAGAACTTTTGCAGACATTTGTGTATTCTCCACTACATCAGTGGAGTATTACATATATCTTGTATGTGTGCATATAGATAGGCAAACCATGCCTTTAACATTTAATGACAACTACAGTTCTTTAAATATCTGAATTTGATCATTGCGATTCAATAAGCTACCAAGCTACTTTGGAGTCTAAGACCTGCACCTCTTGCCCCTGATGCCATTGTCTGACAGATGTCTCCAGGACATTGTTCTCAAATCTCATCAAATTGTTGAGTCGGGGGGGGGCAAGAAAAAAAGAAAATCCTTCCACAGGATGAATTCAGACTTTCCCATTAGTTGGTGTCTCTGTTTGTGCTTTTATTATATTTGCATTCTCATGACTTCTTAATATTCTGAAATAGTTTACAGTTTGGATGGGTTAGAGGACAACATCTATAGAACTAGGGATGAAAAAAATCCTATGTTTGTGATTTTTTTTTTATTATTTTATTTTTTTCTTTTTTAAGCAAGGAGTATCAGTCTTGATGTGTGTAGGGAGAAAGTAGATTTTTCTAAGGTAATATTATCATCTTAGAAGATCTTCTAACATAAGCATTGTAAAATACTTGCTGTTTCACTGATCACAACATTTCGAATGAAGGAAAAAAAAGGTTTACATCCTTTCAGTTACCCAGAATACTCAGCACCATGTAGCTGGTCTTATCTTCAACTCAATTTTCAACAAGCTGGTAGAAAACCTTAAAAGTCACATTTTATCCCCAATATGACACACAGTAGCTACCCATGGTGTTATTCTTTTCAGGTTATCATTGAAATGGGATCATTCAGTTTGGAGATCACTAATGAGAAGGCACACATTCTTGTAAACTGAGCAAGCTTTGTATGGGAAGTAGTGAGGGATACTGAATTCAGCAGCTCTGTAAAACCCTTATATAAAAGATACCTTCTTAACGAGTCCATTGGGTTCTGTGTCTGTAACGTGCCTAAAATCCTTCTCCTCTTTGCCCGAGTTAAATTCAGTGGTTAGCAGTGAAACCTGAAGAGTACATGGAGTGGGGAAGAGCTGTAGGAAGAGAGGATGCTCGCAGCCCCTTTGCTGTAAGCATGGTTTTGGCGGTTTTGGGTTGTAGCAAAACCTGACTTGCTATGGAGGATGGGAGGGAAACCCTCTGTTTCCAGCAACTGCTGCTGGCTCCTGCTGGGAGAAAAATCAGTGAAGAAGGCGGAATCTTTATCGATTTATACAAGACTGGGAGAGACAGGCTTATTTTGTCACATAAAGGTAAATTTTTATATATTTAAATAGTTTACGTTTCCCAAGAGGGTGCTTCAAGCCATAGTTTACATGTTGTATCTTTTACTGTAGACTGTGATTTGTGATTGTTTTCTCTGTTTGAAACATGGGTTTCAAAGCATTACGCACCGGTGGAGCTTCACTGACAAGTATTTTTTACGCTAAATAAGCTTGCTATTATGTGTTCTTTATGTAGTTGTTTGTAATACAACTTCCAAAAAAGGGAAAATTTGTCATAAGTCTTAATCTGTGTTGTCTATTAGGTTTGCTTTGTTGTCATGAAAAAGTGTATTTGGAGAACTTGAGAGGCACCATGTGAACCCGAACAGCTAGATATGAAAATTTGTATTAAGTGCTTTGGACGTTTTCATACATTTCTGTTCAAGAATTTTTTTGTACAGAATGCACAGCTGCATGTGGATTGTAAACTATTATGGGATGCAATTAAATAGCCATGAAAGTAACAGCTATGGTAATTATAGATAGTTTCCATGCAGCATGTTACAAACAATGTTGTTTTTCATACTCGTCACGAATTCTGAGATTCTGACTAATCACTCTAAGGTGAGTTGTCAAAGCTTATTTAAAATTGGAATACTGGAATGTAAATCATCCAGCAAGCAAGACAAATTTGTCACAGTGATAGGTGAATTCATACACATAAGTGTGTGACCTTCAAAATTGTATGTGTAATTTTGTTCCAGATATTAGACTCCTTGCTGTAGTAAGATTAAGCATATATGTAAGTATTAGCAGGTTTAGCAGCTAGCAGCATGTGGCTGTGTACGCATTCCAAAAATCCATTTGTTACCATTTTTTTATTTAATGCCTGTTTTCCTCTGAGCCTTGGACTATAGTGCCCTCTTCTTCCCTCCTCCCCCCTCCAATAAAAATTAATGAACAAGATTTTTTACTGCTACCAGTAAGCTTTAATGATCTTGTAAAAAGAGACAAGGAATTAATTTGTTGAAATTCTTCCATTTTTCAGGACACAATTATAATTGCAAATATATTAGGGAGAGATAACAGGAATCTGATAAATAACAAAAACAAATTTTTTTTAAGATTTCATGTTGACAATGCATTTGCTGAACTTACAAACTTTAAAACAATTAATGATGCAAATCTTTGGTGTAGGTGTTTTCAATCATTCATCAGTGTTTTCCAATTATTTAAAAACTTAGGAATGAACCTTAAACTGAGATGCTTTACTTGGTTTGATTTGTTACTGACAGTTGTGCATATTTCCTATATGTTTCTTTCAAAACTGCAACAATTGAGATGTGAAAAACTAAAAACTGTATAAAAATTGGTAATGTCTTACATAAATAGTTCTGTTACATGTGCTTGCTGTGTTTTAACAACAAATTAGAAATATTTAATTGATTTTTTTTTTCTTAGTATAATTTGCACTGGTGCTTGCTTGTATGAGGGATATAACACAATAAATTAATTGTACACAGCAGTCATTATACCAATTGATATTTCTTCTCTACAGCTGAAGATAAGTTTTTAGCTCTTTGTTTTTGTTTCCCCTTCCTTCTTCAATATGTTATGTCATGAAGATTACCGGTGGTAAGCAAGTCCAGCAAAACAACTCATGTTTGTGAGCACTGGTTATTGGTGTTCACCACAGCAGCCCAGAAGGACAGGGCTCTGAGCTGGACAGTAACACCTGCTGGGAGAAATTTTTTTAAATTCATTGGATTGAATGAAATGCCTCTTCTGCTCTGCTCCTTGGTTTCCTTCCACACCACACCGGTAGAAGTGGGAGAATCCCAAGCTTTGACTCTCTTTCCAACAAGGAAAATCACCAAAAATTGTACAGAGCACGGTGTTATTGGTTGTTACTGGCTTGAGACAAAACATTGGGATAAAGGAGTTAATTACTTCAGTTTCTTAGTTAAAAGTCTTGGTCTAAATGAGAGCTACTGTGCCTGTTGATCTGTTGAAGGTAGTCTACATTGAGCTTACCTTGTTCTTTTTTGTCTCTTGTTTATAAAAGCTAAATAGCTGCAGTAAATTGCTGAACTTACAGCATTAATTTCTAGATATGCCTCCTGTATGCTGGCTGGCCTACTCTGTCACAGCCTTTGGGGAGGTATTTTGTCCTGAAGAGGCAGGCTGGCTTCTAAGACTTCAGTGTTCATTTAGGACGAGAGGAAACGGCCTCAAGTTGTGCCAGGGGAGGTTTAGAATGGACATTAGGAAAAATTTCTTCACAGAAGGGGTTGTCAAGCACTGGAACAGGCTTCCCAGGGACATGGTGGAGTCACCATCCCTGGAGGTATTTAAAAGACATGTAGACATGGTGCTTAGGGACGTGGTTTAGTGGTGGACTTGGCAGTGTTAGGTTTACGGTTGGACTCCATGATCTTAAAGGTCTTTTCTAACCTAAACGATTCTATGATTCTATAGGTTGTGTGGCTAAGGAGAGCCTGCAGCTGCCTTTCATGGACTGCAGCTCGTATTATTCCCATCTGTAAGTGCAGTAGATGCTATGTTAATTGCTAGGAGAGTAGACTAACAGTCGCTTATCTGAAGTGTTCCCAGTGTTCCCCTCTGTGTCAAATATACAGGCAGCACTCTTGCCAGAGGTTTAAAAAAAAAAAAATTCCCTTTCTTAAGCTTGTAAAAATTGCTCTATCATTTAGAATATATAGAGTATATGTAAATTCTACCACAAAAACAGTTGCTTGAATTGCTCCCTTTACCAGACACCTAAGAATATCTTGTTACCCTAGAGTTGTGCAAAGAAGCCTACACGTTTATTAGAATCTTTTAGTACCTGCCATAGTCTAGACCTACACATGGTATCAATGTAATTTTTTTAGAGACACAGAGGTGGTCATACAAAGTGATCAAGAACTTGAAATGCATTTTGACTCTCTGGATTACTCGATTTTACACAGGATGTTTGTAGTGGGAGATTGCAGATGTGCAGCATTTGAGAGGTGGGAAGTTCATAACCACTTTTGACTCTTGGTGCAGCGTGCTTCTGACAGTCTGTACAGTATTGAGATGTTCAGGGAGCTTTTAAATTAGAAACAGAGTGTTGTCCTGTTCTCAGAATGATGAATATCTATTTGTGGTATTTTCTGTCCAGAAAATATTAAACCAAAATTTATAGCAGATGAGTAAGTGCACACTGTTGGGTTTTCATTTTTGGGTTGGGTTTTTTTGTTGTTTTGTTTTGTTTTTTCCATATTGAGGAGGTATGTGGTAAGGTGGTTCTGAGCGAAGGATGCTTGGGAGAAAGGTTACCCTCCTCAGGATAGAGTGCTCTTCTTTCTGCTGAAGTCTGAGAGAGGAGTTCATTGATCTCAATAATGAAGGCATTGAAAAGTCCTTCAGCAAAACCAGGGAGACCAAATTTGACATTTTGTGATGTATCTAAAATTATTTGGCGAGAAGGAAGGAAATGGGGAAAAGATGTTGGGTAACAAACCACAACCTGCTAGACCTTGTTTAAACACTAGGGATTAGGGAGGGGTGTGGGTTTTTTTCCCTGTAGAGGGGGGGTTTGGGGTTTGTTTTTTTTATGGTTTTTATTTTTTATTTGAGAGGGGAAGCATTGTAATCTTTCATTCTCCCTTAGGTGGTCATCTTCCTTGACCATCAAGTTGATTTCAGCCAGAGGAAGAAAAGAATGAAATAGATGGGTAAAAATAGTTAGATGCTATGCTCTGCTGTATTAACTGGCAGATTTTTTTACTGTCGAAGAATACTTTAGCTTTCTTCATTGTTGGGCACAAACTCGTCGTTCAGTGCAGTAGCCTTCAACTGGGTACATGTTAGAGTTCAATAAAATGTCAAGTTATAAAAGTTCTAACCAGTCATCTTTATTTGGAAAATGAAGCATTTGTTATAATACAGATCCTTTGCATGTGTATTTAAAATAAGCTTTCTTGTTTAAAAAAAAAAAAAAGTAATTCAAGTAAACAGTAATTAATCCCTTAAATACTATATTGCATAACTCTGTCATGCTCTGACAAATGCCATTTTAAAATAAAACTGCATGTTGTGTGTGTATATATTGACAGCCTTCCAGTGTACTTGTTAATCACAAGATTAAAGAGGAAGTGGCAGTGAATTTACAGTCTTTTTTAAAAGGCCTGAAGGGGAGTATTCTCAAATGTTAGTCTTTGGAAAACAGGTGATTATACTGCTCATATTTATTTTTAATAAATGTTTTTCAAGTACCACTGTTTCGGAGCATCAGTACCAGATTGCCTGGTTACAATACGTATGCTGACATCTGTCTATTTTATAATTAAACATAGGCCTACTGTACATCAAGTATCTGAAATAGCTACAGCAAACATGAGTGCTGGTACTGTGTGTATAGCCACTGAAACTTGTCATTCCTTTGTGCTCCTGTTATTTTTGTACTCAAGCTAAACAGACTAACTGCTGCTAAGAAGCTGTCAGGGGATGCATGTCAAACACTAGGTGTATCATGCGATCGGACCAGTGCTGGGATGGAAAAGTCAGTGGTTGGAAGTGGGGAAAAAAGTGACCTTTTTTCTCTCAACATTTTCTTTACACTGAAAGGAACAGATGAGTTTCTGAATTATTCACAGTACTGAAAGCTTATAATTGTTAGCAACAGTGGCAGCAGCAGAGTGTAGACACAGGGGTTGGGTTTTTTTGTTAAAATGCCTGATTCTGAAGCTCATCAAAGGATTCATTTCACAAAACTGTCTCTGGGAATTTGGGTATTTAAGGTCTGTGGGAGTGAGGGCAGTTTCTTCCAAAGGATCAAGAAAGAGAATATTTTCTTCTTACATTTGTAAGAATCTCTGTTGCAATACAGGTTAATATTATCACAGGTCTTATGCAGTAATGGAACAAAGCAGCTCTGTGAAAAGGGCTTGTTGTTTCAGGAAGTAATCTCTGTGAGTCAATTACAGTGTTAGTAATAAAGCATATCTTTTAACCACAGTACAATTACTAGATACATAAATTACCTATCTATCTAAACAAATAAACCAATTCCCATCGTAGTAAAATGTACTTCAAACAAAGATAGGCAGCAAGATTATTTTGGTTATAACTATGTGATGGAAGGTAGGGCTTTTCTTGATGTCATGTAGAGTTTTGCATACTTAAAATACAGACTGTTTATAGTTTCCTTGAAGTAGTTAGCTTTTAATGATACAATGTTTAAAATTCTTTCATTTCAGTAGGTCAAATTTAATACTATATTCTCTAAAGTTTCTTCTCCTTTTTTTTTATTCTTAAAGCTATTGATGCTTGTTATGAATTTGGAAGTGAGCACTTGGATGCAGTGTGTAATAATTATGTGATGATTTAGCATGCATGTCATTAGCATCTGACTGATGAGTGTTTGTCATAGGACACTATTGCCCAAATGAGAGCTTGTGTGGCAGCATCCATTACTATCATTACTCTCTACTACATGTTACTAAAGACAAAGGTTTTGCATGTGGAGAGAGTAAGGAAAAAGAAATGGAAAGTGGCAGGAGAGCTAATCATCTACAGCTCTCAGGAACCCACGTTTTTTTTAAATCATCCAGAGCTTTTACAGTTCTCTATTTGCTTTTGAAACTATTCCTTGTGGATGGGAAGATGTGCTTTATTGATACACTCTGAATCTTCTTAAGATAAAAGGACATATGCCATAGATAAAGAACTAAGAATTTCCTAGTAGTCCAGTTAACGTTTTAACAGTCTAATAGCCCATAGTAATGTAGAAAAGCCTCTTTAATAATACATTTAAAATTGTTAAACAAAACTTCCAAGTGCCTGCCCTTTTTTTGGTGTTACGCTCACCCTTCCAGTGTTCCTCTGGGTTGTGAGGGTGGAAACAAAATGGCGGCCGTGTGTGGGTGTTTCCATGAAGTCACCAGCGTTCCCTGCCCTCCACTGCAGGGAGCGTGGTGTTCGTGCTGGGGCTGGCTTCCTCCTTGACCTTGGTCCACTTGGGGCTGGTTTTATGTTTTATTGTAGCCTGCTTTATTCTTATCAATTCCCAGCTCAGGTTTTGAAAGTCGCCCGAAAGCCTCCCCCGGCCTCAGCTGACATGAAAGGCTTCTCTCTCTGTTACCCAGTGACTACTGTGGGGCATCAGACTTTCCCCCTGCTCTTTTCAGGGACAGGCTGGGCAATAATTGCTCAACCACCTGGCAACTGTTAAAACCAGCTGGGGTCAAGACAACCCCAGAGAGCTCCTGAGACCCTGCACTGCTAGGTCGGTGCCAAGCCTCTGGCCTTTCACTAGCATTGGCAAGAATCGTATTTATTGGGCTACTTTGCATATAGAAATACAGTTAGATTAAAGCCTTCTGAAATCATGAGCATCTGGCTCATATTTCCTGTCTGACGGAACAGTGTTGGTCAACACTACCAAATGCACTCAAACCAGACTGACTGAAGTAAGAGCTGCAGGTCAGAAAGTTCTTATTTAAACCTGGCTAAAAAGATCTTTTTTTTAAATGATGAAACAAAGTAGGTACAAGCAATATGCTAATGATGTGCTGCCTGTTTTCTCCAAACCCTATCAAACTCCTCCTTGTTGCTCTTCTGGCTTCATGACTCTCCTGTGTGCCACACAAAGGCCCAGCTTCAGCAGGAGACGTGTGGGATGATCCCATGTGCATTCGGGCCTCTTCAGCTGAGAAGCACTGGAGCACAGGTTTGCTCCTCTGGCATGAGTGTTTGAATGAGGGTGTCTGCAAAGGGGAGAGAAGTGAACACTATTACAGTTGCTATTGCCCTTCATCTTGCTTTTTTAAAACATAAGAAAAGCTGTTCTGTTTGATTTTATTTTATTTTTTTTAATAAGTTTTAAACTGAATTTCTTGTAGGCATCTGCCAAATCTTGTTGGCTTCCTCTTCAGTCAATAAGGAGACATAGACTTCCTCAAAAGACTCCCAAGTCTTTTTTTTCTGTTGTTGCGTGAAAACCCAGACTCTAGAATTTTATCACCGGGATTCTGGCAAACGGTACTTTGCAAATCTGAATTACATCTCATTTGATGAAGCCAACCTGCTTCATGATTTTATGGATAAGGCATTCAGAGACTGACAGATTGCTTTGTAAGAAAACTGTATTGTGTCCTATCACAAGTGTGGTGCACACTGAACTGGTATGCTTAAGCTTTCAGGACTGACATCCTGGTGAGGTAAGATACTACTTCATTAGTTCCTTATATTGTAGCTGTTACTGAATCACTGTGACACAATCTCTAACAATTCTACTGGACAGTCAGTGCCCTTTAAATTAGTCACGTACCAGCCAGTAGTGTTTTGTTGTTGTGAACAGTAACTAAATGCTTAAATAGGAGGTGGAAGATGCAGCTTCACAGCAATGTTTTTGACTTGCTCATAGGCAGAACTTCTCTGTGAGGCAGTAGCTCTTGCTAAATCTGGCACCTGTGCCAAAAGCTACTATTTCCTCCTTCAGGTACACAGGAATGTAGCCCTGTGGGGATAATAGGTAAGACAATACAGAGCAATACATAGTTAGCAATATTTCACTATTATTAGTGATGCTGGTTTTGTTTCCATAACAAATTTCATTTTAATTGAGTAAATACATAAAAGGAATTTGGAGGTAATTAGTTTTATGTTTTTCTAGCTTTGAAGTCCAAAACCAGCATAGAATTTATCTCCGCAATGGCGTTTTGCACATTTGACTAATTGCTTTGTCACCTAAATTTAAAGATTTCCACCCATGTTTATTTGGATGGGGGAGACTCCCCTGGGTTTTTTCAGGGGAGGGGGAAGAGAGGCTTTTTAAAAACTGAACTTACATAGTTATAAGAACATTCCTGCCTTGCCCCTTCCTCCAGTACTCCCTGGTTATCTTGGTTTGGTCACTTTTACCATAAAGACCTCATTATTGTGAAGAGGCAAATTATCAGTATTAAAGTGTTTTGGAATACACAATTGCTGAAGGGGTAAGGGAGTCAGATTGGTGATGTAAATTTCCCAAGCTGGCTTGACTTAGATTAGCTACGTAGTGTTTTTTGTTACTTCAGATTCAAAAGAAGATGATTTCTAATAATACTTTCCCCACAGCATGTCCTTCATAGGTGCTTTTTATATATATATGCATATATATATAAAACATTTGGTTTTTATATGGATATGTATTTATATGCACATGTACACATTTCACTATCTTTGTAATGTTCAATTAAGCTTTTTAAGCATTAGGGAAGTAATATCTGCACATCAATTAAGATCTGATGGTTATGTGCCTAGTCAGGCCACAGAGCTATAAAATGTCTCCTCACCTTTCCAATCTCTCTTTTACCTGCTTTGCTCTAGTCTCCATCACTGTATTTCAAACTGTGTGCATGTCTGTCTTTCTCTGTTACAGTTGTGCTTGGTGATTGTAGGTTTGCTTGGGGTTTTTTGTTTTGTTTGCACTATTTGCTGTCTGTGTGTGAGAATTCTTTGATTACATATACTTAAATTCAGTTATATGGAGATCCTAACTGATGTAAAGGAATATTAAGATTTCCTTTATCTCTCCTCTTCCCCCATGTGGAAGATAAGCTCCCTAAGTACTGGCATATATCCTATGTTAAATCTTTTTCTTTCTGACACCTGCTTCTTGGAAACCCCAATTAACTTGCACACACACAAATAGTATCACTAATCTTGCCCAGCAGTTCCATGCAGCACAGCAAGGCAGTCTGTATGAATTGGAGGTGTGGAGTAGCCCATTCATTGTTCTCAGCTGAATGAGATGTCCTCCCCCACCCACCCGTGCCCCCCCCCCCCGAAAATGAGTATGTCCAGAGATGATAGCCAAGTGGTGTGAACCCCTTCATTCACCCTGCTGGGTGTGCTCATCCTTTCACCTGGATGCGTTAAGTGCCTATGATATTCATCAGACTGGCTCCAGTCTCAGGGCTTATCTACATCATTGGTTTTAAAAGTGCACTCTTCTGTCAGCATCGCTGCATCTGCACAATAAATTTTGCTAGCTTAAGCTATGACTTCTAGTAAATTCAGTTATGCTGGCAAAACTCTTCAGTCCTCTCTCAGTACTGTGCATTTTTAAGCATGTTCCTCAGCTGTGCAAGTAGAGACAAGATTTTGATCCCACCAAGTTCATGTACAGGTGCTGGGCATTTTCTCCCTTTTCTGATGCCTGTGTTTCTTCAGTCCTGGCCCACCCCTCAGGAGCAGGAGAGAAAGAATTTTCCTAAAAGTTTAAATGCTTCTGAACATAGCTAATGCAGTTGAAGGAACTTCTCGGACTTCCTACTATGCTATAGGGTCCTTCACTTTAGGATGGACTTGAGCCTCTCTACTCCACTGCGTAGATCAAGAAACCCCCCAGATCCTGTCTTCTCATGCATCTCATGCCCTCTTATTGTTCCCACAAAAAATCTCAAGTATCAAGACAATTCAGGAAAAAGTTAATGCTTGGAAGAGCTTATACTGGAATGACATTTGTGTCCTTAACTACAGAGTAAGAAAATCACAAATAGTTTCATATTAGGTATAAAGCAATGCAAATAATGAATTAGTAATACTTCCACTCTGTTTTGTATTAAAATGGAATTGGAAATACTTGAAACAGGATGGAAATTAACTACCTGCTTATCCACCCAGGTAGTCCATATGAACTTTTCTGAGGCATCTTGACTGTCACTGTGGGAAAGATTCTCTTCCTTGTTCTGCTTGTGTTTCCCGTGTCCTGTAAATGGGCGGAAGCCTGTAGTGTTCCTGACTTTCAGTCTTGCACCTGTGCTTGCTAAACTTGGTAAAAAATACAATTACATGTGGTTTAGTTCTGGTGTAACTGAACTGCAGAGCTTCTCTGCAAACTCAGATCAAAAAGGATTTCATTGATAATTGTTAAATATTTTCATTATTCAGTTACAATTAATTGTCCGTGTGTTTTGAGTCCAACTTTCCATTTATTTTATTAAGAGACTTTTTTAAACAATAGAAATGGCCCATCCTTTAAAGGTTATCTTTGGATCTGTTGAAGTGAACTGTTACTTTAGTTAGAAGGATTTTTAATCAATGAGCGTATTAAGAAAATCTGAGTATTATCTTAAGTGGCAATTTCAAGGATTTAAGGAAGCAACTTCCCTCCCCTCCAAAAGCATAATGTGAAGCTGCTCAACACTTACTGTAGAAGCTTGTGCTGCTTTTGCAAAATTGGGATCTTCTGGCAATGAAGCATTTTTCACAAGTTGAGACTGGCTTCTCTCAGAGATGTGAGCTCAGTGGACCAGGTGCTGTCATTGGGCTCTGCCAGCAGCAGCTCTGCTGCATCCCTATTGTAGAAATTTGGCAGCATGTGGAAGCACAGCTGGGTGTCTTACCTACAGGTAACACACACCAGTGGAAGAGGAGGTCAGCAGGAGGTCAGCAGGAGGTAGTTCTTTGTCCTACTTCCCCAGCTTCCTGAAGGAGGCTTTGCATTACCAAAGGTTAATTGTTTGTTCTTTACATACTGTTACCAGAGAGGATCTTCATTGGTGGTTGGGTAGGGCCATGCCAGAGTAGGCTGTGTGGATGCTTTCAGAGAGAAACATGGTCCTTTGAACAAAATTGCTAACTACTGTGGGAAATCCTGTGTCTCACATAGTTAGCCAAAGAAATTATTTTAAAATGCATTATTCTTTTGTTTGCCTTAATCAAAGTCTTAGTTCTGTTGAAATTAGAGGCAGAACCTGGGATGTAAGAGTGGAATGGGGTGATTACAGGACAAAAAGGTTTTGTCTGACCTTTAAGATAAGGCTAAAAATCTGATGCTATGAAAGGGTTGGTTTGAAAGAGGGTTAGAACAGGGATTACAGAAAGGAAGTGATCCAGCAGGGCAAACAACCTCCAGCCTTTACTGTCTGCTGATGTTGGATAGTGCTGAAGAAGAGACAATTAGAGGTTGTGACAAGAGGACACAGCTTGTGCAGAGAGGGAAGCAGGAACCTGGGGAGTATAGAGGAAGACATGACAGCTGATACAGTCTGAATAGATGGGATAGTTAAATACAGTAGTAGGGGTTGCTAATGTAAACTTAATCAAGTTAAACAGTGCTTTACTACATGTTATGTAGGCATTAGTTAATAAATTTTCACATTGCTGTGTTAGGAGTAGTAAACGAATGTTGTGACAGTATAAGTATACAGTATTCCTTGTGTTTCTGTGGGGATTTTTCATCATGTTTGGGACTTCTTGTTTGTGTCTGTGTGTTTTTGATTTGTTGCTGTTTTGAGAAAGGAAGTCGGGGGAGCAAGGGAATAAATTTGAACAAAACAGAGTTCTTGAGCATAAAAAAAATTGGCAGCATGCCTTCCACCTTAGTAGTCACTCTCTATTGAGGTGAGTCATGAAATAATTCTCCACATTTCCAGGCTGCAACAGTATCCTAATTATAATGTGACTGGGACTCAAAAATCTGGTTACCCGTCAGATCATTGTGAAATTGTGAAAAGAAAAATCTTGTGAATGTCTCCTGTTTATGTGGAATTTCAGCTTTCACTATGAGAAGCTGTACATGGAAACCAAGGCTGATGGTGCATGTGCATCCCATGTCATGCAGCCACAGCAATAGCTTTAGCACCTACCCTTCGCTATTCTTTCTTCCCTCTCCTGTGTGTCCTCAATGACATCCTCATTGCAGTTTCCTCAGGTCCTCCTTTCATTTCCAGACACCTTCACAATGATATTTTCAGCTCAGCCTTGTGACTGTATGCCCAGCTCTTGCACGTCACATGTAATATACTTCATTTCCCTTATAGTGACTTGAGAGATGTATTATTTTTGAAACCTCACTACTGTCAAATTGTTTGAAATTAACTCTGAGTTGTTGAAGGGGGAGTTGAATGATCGACAGCCTGTTTAGATGGTGAAGCTGACATGCTGATAGCTTTGTTCTCCAAACAGAAATGCAGAAACCATTGTGCTGTGCTCTCTGCTTGGGGACTCAGGGACTGTTGCACCTTTGCTGATGCTCATGGCTTGTTACATGTTGTTCCTGTGTCAGGTTCTCCATCCCACATGTTTTAGTTTTAAAAATCCCTAGATTTCTGTGGCTTTGTTCCAGAACAAAAGTGGACTATGCAGAAGAGCTCTGAACAGGTGCAAAAGTAAACTTGGGAGATACCATTCAAGAAGGAATTATACTCGCATAAATCAGGAGACCATTGAGATAGGTTGAGTAAGAACATGGAGGAAGGGGAATTGCGTAAGACATGGGGAGGGAAGGAGATGATGGCATAAAGAATGGATTTTAAGTTTAAAGGAGTGGAGGAAAGTATTTAGGCCTTTATAGTTGCTGCTGAATAATGAATTACCCAGTGCTGACTCTCTCAGAGTTTATTACTTTGCTCTGAAGTAAATGAAGTACAAAGTTTCTCCCTTCTGAAGTTTTCTTTGTTCTCTTCCTGTGCTCATTTTTTCCTCTTTAAACTCTTCTGTCTTTCTAGGCTTGCTGTGCCACTTCTCCTCCCCAGTGTTGCCATACTGAGCGCTAATGATTCTGTCTCCCTCCGCTTTCTGTCCTGAGCTCATCTTGGTGTTCATTTTTTCTTTATACCGCAGCATTTCTGCTCTGTTAACTTCCTTTGCCTCTCCATCTTTTCATTACATATTCTCACCCTCATTCTTTCTACAGGAGCACACCACATTATTTCACTCTTTTGGTCTTCGTGTTCTCTTTCTCACTTAGCGCTCTCAGCCCTTCAAGATAAAACACATCTTATTCAAATCCCCCAAATTAGAGGCAGACACTTGCTCTCAAGATCAGAGATCATGACAGTTCCTGCAAACCATTCCTCCCAAGGAGAAACAGAACTTGTCAGTGTAACCCTGTACTGAGTTCCTCTGAAGAGGCTGTTCATGTTCACAAAGTAGTTTAGCCAGTGTCTTAGCCCTCCTTCTTTGCAAGTTATGTTTTTTCTGCAGGGCCTGCTTGGCAACTTAATAGCCAGCACAGCCCCAGGCTGTATGCATGCATAGCCAACTTATGGCTATTTTCAGTTTTCTCTTCTGGAGGTTTGCAGCCTTGCTGTGTGGAGGGCTTCCAGCAAGCAGAAATAGCTGTAGCTCCATCTCAAATGCTGCTGTATGGTCTTTGTACCCTCACAGGAAAATGTCATCCAGAGAAGTACTCCCTCCGCTCCCATCATCACAGGGTGCATCATCTCTTTCTGCCCATATGAAGGAAGGCATGAGATGTTTTCCCTGGTTGGTTTTTTCTTTGTGGTTTTTTTTTTCTTCTTGCCCCCAGTTTCAATTTTAAGTAATGGCAGCGAAATTGTTGCACAAACATCAACCCCTGTGACTAACCAGGACCCCACAGAACTCTTTATCTTGCTAATTTTCCTGACTTTTGCTGCAAGAAACTTTTATAATGAACATGGAGTACGTTTATTTGTTGTTTATTCTGACTCTAATGAAGTCGAGATTTTTAGATAGACTATGTAAAGTACCCTTTTATTAACATTACATCCTGTGGTGATGGTAGATATGAGTGTTCTGTTCCCCTGACGGATGCAGAAAAATGCTTGAAGAATACACAATATTTTTTACTGGTCTTCCTTTTTCTTCGTTCTTCTCCCCCCCCCCTTTCTTTTTCATTTGTAATTTAATTCTAAAACATAGGGCTAGTTAGTGACTTAAGGAGGCTTTTTTTAAATTTTAGTTTGTGAACTGTCTGTCTGACAGGCCATCTGTTTCCCACTCCCTCTTAAGAATGCTGACTTCAGATGCATCCTCTCTAGTTTCTGTGCTGGAAGACAGACTTTTAATATTAAGAAGTGAGTTTCTAGATATGATGACCTGAAATGTCCATGTATTAAGAGTCATCAGTTTGACTAATGGCACACCGTGGCTACAGATCATCCTAAGCACCTCTTCAAAGTGTCATTTTTCCAGCTCAGTTGATTTCTGACATATCTCACTTTATCAGCCGTTGAAGTGGAAATTTCATCACTCTTTTATGCCTTTTGAGGTTTTTCTTAGTATTTGTTTGTAATAGGTTTTATGGGTGATTAGTTGTGTGAATTGTGAGTATTTTTTGTGGACAGGAGATTTTCTTAATTTCTGCATATTGCAGTTAGGCTTTTTAATCTACTTGTTATGTCTGTCAGCTGAATTTGCTTTGTTCTTTTGCTATGAAGAGGCAGGCAAGTACTATACCTAGTGCAAATTGTAACTGATATAATATTTACATTAGTAAACAATTACAGATTAAAAGGGAATTATGATTAAATTAAAATAATGACACTTGCAGTAATGTATCTATTCAGCAGCACTACTTCGATGTTAGTTTCAGCAACTGTTGTCAATGCTGAGAATAGGCACCGTCTTGACTGGCAGCCCATAAAATCCTTGTTTGGCATTCCTTATAACAGTATTTTGTACTCTGTTACTGTTCTTCTGTAACAATGAAATCTACAAGTTTTATCCTCTCACTTTCAAAACCTTTTCTATCCAGCACTGTATATATTAAAATAATGACTCTTGTTATTCTCAGAACTAGTTCCATTCTTGCTTTGTATGTTTTGAGATGTCTAAAATGGATATACACATTGAAAGGGAATATAATACACACTACAGTAGATCTATAAATCGACCCAAGCAGTGATATAATCTTTTTCTATACAATTATCTCTTCAGTTTGGTAACAAACATCTTTTATTTCTTACCTTTTTACTACTTTGTCCCTATGTAGCTTTTTAGATAAAAAAGGGCATAAAATATTGAGGTATATTTAGACTTCTTAATCAGTTACCTTGTTGTTCACCAGGTTTTGTGCTGGAAGAAGGTTCTCCAAGTGAGAGATGGGCAGGGAGCACTGTGTACGTTAGGCAGTATTGCCATCCTGTTGCCAAACTGTAATAACCCTTTGGGGAACTGGGAGTTGAAGCTGATGAATTAAATGCAATAATTTTCTATAACAGTTTTTAAAAGGCCTGCAAGCATGCTGAACTTGTAGCTGGGTGTTTTAGATAACACTCTGTAGCATGACCCTAAAGCCTCATTTACATCTTGGCAATTAAAATATATACTACATTTTATGTCTGTTGTACTTCTCCTATATTGCAGTGTAAGGCTTTAGTGTTGAGGCTTCTTTATTGTAAAAAAGGTAAGTAACTGTTTTTTTTTCCTTTTCACTACAGTGACTTTATTTCACCTTGTAGTAGGTGACTAAGAGGAACTGCTGAAAGGCTGTCCTGGGGATGGTGAGCAATTGTATTGGGCATCACTTGTCTGGTTTTGGGTTTTATTTCTCTCTCTTTTTGTTATATTCCTTTTCATTACAATTATTATTATTGTATTTTAATATTATTTTTGTTATTACTATATTATATTTTATTGTAGTTATTAAACTGTTGTTATCTCAACCCATGAGGTTTACTTTTTTTCTGATTCACCTCCTCATACCACTGGGGAGATGTGAGCAAATGGCCGCCTGGTACTTAGTTCCTGGCTGGGGTTAAAACACGACAGCTCTCTACAACACTTAGAGTAAAAGAAAGAATTTTGATAATTCACTTGTTTTAATCATTATTTGTATGTACCTTATCTGACTTGGTAATTAAATATTGTACTAATGATGTCAGAGCTCTTCAAAGTAGCCTGGCACATAAGCGAATGAGCTCCCTGGTCCCGTGACCTGGTCATGTGTGAGAAATACTTCTCTGGTTCTGCTGCTTCCCTTATAAATTAAGTTAAAAGAAATATGTAAGTATTAGTTTAAAAATGGGCATCTCCTCTTTACGGTTTTGAACTGTTTTTAAACTTCGGTGTGACACTGAGAAAGTGCAGTCTGACTGAGGCTGCAGACAGCTAAGCTATGTACACAAATGGGATGGGCATGACTATATAAGAGCTGACATGTCAGTCTGGTGATTAGTGTACGCTCTCCTGTTTAATCCAGATATGAGCCTGTAACATTCGACAGATCACTGAAGAGGTCACAGGAGATCCCAATGCTCAGTGACACAGATGAGCATCCTCAGTTTTTATATTTAGAAAAGCAGTAGACAGAAACTTGAAGTAGTGTCATGCACCAGTGAAATCTTTTTCTATTTTCTTCAGTATATGCAGGCTGTTTCACATTAGTGTTGTAATATAACATGTATCAGTATTTAGCATGGCTGTTTTGATGTTCTTTTGTGAGTGGGCAAGTTAGTAGTTCAATAGCTTTGTAAATATTGCTCTGTGAAAATTCTTTCATTTAATTGGAGCGAAGGTATTCGATGGACCATAAATATTAACATATGGGCAAAAATTACTTGCAGATGAAGGCAAGTGTTTTTGTAACATGTCACAAAATAAATTTAATTTTATTTGGTTTAAAATTTTAATCTGATTTGTCAAAAAAACTGTTCATGCGTCAAATTAGTTGCTGTGTTCCCTTGAGTATTGTACTCATTAACACTATTTCGCCTAAGCTTCTTCTAAGGCATAGTAAAAGAAAGCTAGTCAGTGCATTCGGGTAACTCCCCCTGGGATGCAGCTTTTATGTTATAGGAAACAGAGGAGAAGAAAAAATGAAATATCTTCAAATTTGTGCAACAGTGGTTCATTTAAATCTGAAGATTTGAGTGGGAAAACTTGTTAATATTTTAACTACAGTGATCTTTATACAAAAGGAGCTACTACAGTGATCTTTGTAAGAAAGGAGCTGAGCGGATGCAGTAATGACAGTTCGGGGTTTTTTTCTTAAAATGTTTTTCTCAGTAATTGAAAATACTTCTCCAAAGTTAAGGGTTTGTTTGTATGGGTTTTTTAAAAAGGTGTGGGGGAATTCTTGATGGGACAAGTCAGTCCTGCACAGTCTTGAGACTGTAAAACATCCCACTGCAGTAGTAAGACTTGTGGTTCTGATCTTGTAAAGCCATCTGCAAGTCTTCCTTTGTTTGACTTGTCATTGCTGGCTTACTACTTAAACATTAACACTGATATCTATTTCTGCATTCTGCAAATATGTTTGTGTTCTCTCTTTCTGTTTGTGTTCTGATCGTGGTAGAGAACATTTATTTGTAGACAGATCTTTAAGATAGCTTTTATTCTGTCTCCTTTCAGATATGTGTATTAATTCACTTATGAAATAATTTCAGAGGCATGAGCCTGAGGATGTTAAGTGTTTCCTAAAACTTGCTGAGAGATACTATTAATTTTTAAAGTTAAAGGTTACTGAAGGTAGACAGGTGTATTGTATAATGCCAGATTCAAAAAGATCAGGTTCTTAAATCTTACAGGAATTTTCTTTTTTTCCCCAAAAATGCCCACAAAAAAATCCACTAGTCTTCATTATTGTGGCAGTGTAATCACTGTTAAAGTGTCTCCATAATGTGGTGCTATTAAACAGCTTGTATTTTTTTTAACCTTTTCATTGTTAGCGTGGAGAGGCAATAGATAACCCAGAAAAATGCCTTTTGAAGTTTTATTGAATTCATCGACTTCTGTGGGAAGCAGATCAGTACTTCCTCATGCTACAGCACAGATTAAATCTTTGAGGATTTTAGGTTGGTATAGTAACAAAGTATTGTGCAAAGAAGAGTTTGGGGTTTTTTGGGGTGTTTTTTTTGTTTGTTTTTTTCTTTTTTATACATTATAAAAGAGCTTGGAAACTTGGAAAAAAAATCAAAATTATTCCATCTTTGATGTGTATGTCAGTTTTCCCATGGTACAGTTTAGAGATATTAGGAATTAGTGGCCCTTTAAAGTCATGAAACACTTAGATGAAAGGGGAGATATGCTTCCACATGAAGTCTTTACACTGTAAAAGAATACCTGTGTGTATCAGCTAACAATGATTTTTAAAATCATGATTGAGTGTAGTGTTAATAAAACACAAAGTTTATAAAATGTCTAGAATATTGTTTTTACATGGAAAGAGCTTGCATTCATTAGTTAAATATTTTGAAGTCTGAGCATTTCATATAAATTTAAAAGATATGCTACATGGGCATGCAAACATCTAAATAGTCATAAATTTAATAAACTATTCTGTTATAAAACTTAGAGGTTTTTGATCATGTACAAATAATTCAATTGCTTCTTAATCAATTAGCATTTGAAAAGATAATAAATGTAGAAGAGAGTTTGCTTAAATGGAAGGTTTTGTAGCTTTGTCTTTTAGTATAAATTGAGATTCACACAGGTCAAGGTGTGCAAAAGCTTTTCGGAGAATTTCAAAACAGAATGACAGAAGACCAGCTGCCATTCGCAAACTTGAATTATGATTCTGTAGTAAATTAAATACTCTCTAAAAATCTTTTCAGGACTGACAACTAATTAGTTTGAGATTAAATGTTTAAAATGAAATAGATGACGAGTTCTAAAACAATCTTGGGTTTGCTGAACAGAGTGCAAATGGAGTTGGCTGTTGCTTTGTGATATATGCTGTAAACTGTCATTTTAATTCTGCATCACAGAGGACTTGACTGATAGTACTTCATAAAATAATCAGTTGTGGTATTTCAGTACTTTAAATTGAGGGGAGCACCCAGGAGAAAGTTCTCCTTGAGACAAAGGAGAGAACCCTAATATATAAAGTGTTAAACAAGAAATACCAAGGCCTCAGTTAACAGGTGCAGTTGCAAAGTATTAAAATCATCCAAACTGTTCCTTATTTGGATGTTTTGGCAGCTGCTAAAGATACAAATTATATTCCTTCTTCTATTTTAGCACTTTTCTTTAAAGAACAAAAGCAAATTTTCCAAACTATTTCTTACTCTGTCAGAAATGTAGATATTTTGGTTAAGTTTGCGGGACCCAAGAGATAAAACTGAGAAGACTTGTTTTGAAAACTAAGTGGAATGAACAGTAAAGAAAAATAAATAGTAGTAGAACTAAGATTCTTACTGTAATATTCCTTAAAAATTTGAGGGAAGGGAAAACTATTTCTGACTGTTATTTACATATCAAATAGTTACTTGCTTTCTAGCACAAGTTGTATAGAATATACTGCCTTGGAGAAGTCTTCCTGCATATCATCTATAATGTTTTTGTAGCTTGCTGTGAAATTATGTGTATGTGTTCTCGATGAGAACAATTTTCTTAGAATAGAAATGACAATAAAAAGTTGTAGAAGTCTGTATATAAAAAGAGATATTAAAACCAGAAGTTTCTGACAAGCAGAAGGAAGTCAGACTTGCCATTAAAGCATACATCCCTCTCAGAAAAAGAGAAAACAACTTACCTACGGATAGACTTTAGTTGAGTAACGTTCTTAAAGCTGAAAAGCTATGTTTTTTCCTCCCAGTTCCCAGTCTGCTTTTGATCTTCTAATCTGTTGTATAACAATGAGAAGTATTGTGTTGTCACTCACAAGAATTTCTTTGCTAATTTTTTTGATCAGAGTAGCTCGTGCATGAAACTCTGCGAAGTCTTGCAAATGTTAGAGAAGTGCATCTCACCCATCGTTGATCAAATCTTCCTTTCTCTTCCAGACAGTTAGGAAGCAATCACAGCAATTAGAGAACATTGTAACACATAAGCGGTTGTCTTTCTAATTTTGTTACAGGTGAATGTAAGCTGAATGTAGAGAAGACTTCCAAATAAGCTGGACTGATGTACACAGAGAAGGAATGAAGTATGGATGTGAAGGAACGTAGGCCTTATTGCTCCCTGACAAAGAGCAGACGGGACAAGGAACGGCGCTACACAAATTCTTCCGCAGAAAATGAGGAGTGCAGAGTGCCTACGCAGAAGTCTTACAGCTCCAGTGAAACCTTGAAAGCTTTTGATCATGACTCCTCTAGGCTGCTGTATGGAAACCGGGTAAAAGACTTGGTCCACAGAGAAGCAGATGAGTACACCAGACAAGGTAGGCAAGATGTTTTAATTCAGGGCGTATAATTCATTAATACCAAGTAACAAGGCATTCTTGCTGCAGGAAGAGTATGTTGTTATAGCAGTTTCATCAGTTTTAGTAATACTCTACACACATAATACACTTCACTTGTATCTCCCTAGATGTTTTACAAAGATGGGAAAGCATGGTGTACCATCTTTGAAATAAATAATATATGATGCACGGGAAAGTTAAGTAAATGGCCCATGTTGGGCAATGGGTCAGTGACAATATTGCAGACTCAAGTGTGAAGTATTCAGGCCTTACAGTCTAAAAACTAGGCCCCCAGCATAAATTCAACTCATTAACAGATTGCCCAAAAGTTTGCCACTCTAATATACTGTCGTGGTTTAACCCCAGCCAGCAAGTAAGCACCATGCAGCTGCTCGCTCACTTCCCCCCCACCCAGTGGGATGGGGGAGAAAATCGGGAAAAGAAGTAAAACCCGTGGGTTGAGATAAGAACGGTTTAATAGAACAGAAAAGAAGAAACTAATAATGATAATGATAACACTAATAAAATGACAACAGCAATAATGAAAGGATTGGAATGTACAAATGATGTGCAGTGCAATTCCTCACCACCTGCCGATTGACACCCAGCTAGTCCCCCAGTGGCGATTCTCCCTGCCCCCACTCCCCCCCGTTTATATACTAGATGTGATGTGACATGGTATGGAATACCCCTTTGGCCAGTTTGGGTCAGCTGCCCTGGCTGTGTCCTCTCCCAACTTCTTGTGCCCTTCCAGTTTTCTTGCTGGCTGGGCATGAGAAGCTGAAAAATCCTTGACTTTAGACTACACACTACTTAGCAAAATCTGAAAACATCAGTGTGTTATCAACAGTCTTCTCATACTGAACTCAAAACACAGCACTGTACCAGCTACTAGGAATACAATTAACTCTATACCCGCTGAAACCAGGACATATACCTAAAATGTAAATAGATTCAAAATGAATAAAAACAAACACACCTGTTCCAAGAAGGCCAAGCTCTACAAACAGATTTGGGGAAACATAGTATGTATGGATGAGCATACGAATAATGCATTAGCTCAGGGTCTTTATCTTTTAGCTCACAAGGACAGTAACAGAACACTGTACAGTGAGTAAAGTAAATTAGTTCACAGTTAATGCATTTGGGTTTGTTGGGGGATTTTTTTAGTGGATATCTATATCTGACTAGTGCTAACAGATTGTTAGAGCTCACTGTTGAATTTCTGAGTCCAGTAATGGAGAGACATGAAAGCTCCAAATATCCATGTTGATGCTCAAAACCTGACTGAATGTGGTCCTGGGCAACTTGCTGTAGCTGACTGTTCTTGAGCAGAGGGTTTAGACTAGATGATCTTGAGAGGTCTCTTGGGACCTCAGTGATTCTGGGAGATTGTACTTGGCTTCAGTTAGGGTTAAGCACTTATGCGTCACTTTTGGATTCAAAACTGTAGTCTCTGGAATTGGCATTTCTACATCTCCACAGCTAAATTACTTAAAATAAGGAAGAAAAAAAAAAGTTATGAAATGTGTGGAGTACTGCAGCCCAGCTATCTAAAAGGATAAAGCTAGGCCAAGAGCTATGTGAACCTATGCCTCAGTCTTCTGTATAAAGCTATCTTCTCTTTTATGAGGAAACAAGAATAGATTTAGGGGTAGAAAAAGAAACTTCCTCCTTGTGAGAAGTCTTTAGTTTTAATTTTAGAAATGTTTAAAAATATTTTCCCCATTGGTGGTTTTTCTTTGTTCCAAGTAGAATAACTTTACATTAGAATTAGAGCTGGGCAGATGGTGTTGACTTTTTTGCCTACAAATGTTTGCAAGGGAAATAAAATATTTCTCTTAGGCTTGTGTAACTGAGGCTTGCTGCTACTGTGGTCTGTCTGCTTTCTGCTGTGTATTTTTGGTTTCTGTGATGTGTTGAAACTTCAGGTCATCACTACTTTCTAGTTTTGAAGTTGTCAGTCACCTTGATGTCATTACTTTAATGAGGTAAAATCAAGAGGAAGTTTTCTAAGACCTGCACTGTAGACACTTTCTTAGTACTAGTGACAAATTATACCAAATAGGCACCATTTATTTAGTGAATTCATAAACTATTACCCCAAATAGAGTACTGTTCTTTTTAAGCAGCAATAAAAAAATGGAAGAAGTTAAGTGGTCTGGCATGTCACATATGATGGTGCACTGGGGCTTGGGGTTTTTTCCTCTTCATTTTCTTCAGAAAAGCACATAATATTTAGCTAATGCTTATTGCCCAATAAGCAATAAATTACACATCTATAGGCCTAAAATGGCAGTCTGGGATGTGTAGTGTCGTCTTCAGCTTTCAGTGGTCTCAGCACTGTCATCTGTGCCCATTTGATTTTCCTCATTGTCCTTTCAATTCTTTTTGTATGGCTTATTGGCTTCCTCTAATGTGTGCTGTTTTAGCACCTTTGGGGACTACCAGCAGGTTTGATAGGGTCAGGTTATAAAGGGCTTGTTTTGCAGTCTTAGATAGTGTGTTCCTTTGATTCATCTTTGACTGAGAGAATTTACTGCTTCTGGCATTGGAAGCATTTTGTGGAAAACGTGTTCAAGGTCATTCCAAAGGTTTTTAAATAATATATAAAATACGCTTCCCTGTATTTATTTTTTTTCCCCTCCATCTAGAAATAGAGTGCAGATATGTGGTTTTGTTGACAGTCTAATTACATTCTAACCTGCTAAATCAACAGGAAATAAATCTATAAGCAAAAAAGCTTCAATAAATACCTTTAATTGGAAATTAATTTTTAAAATTAATCATGACCAGTGTTTCACTTTTTTTGCCAAGACTGTGTAAAATAACAATATCAAATTTCCAGTGTCTGCTGGAAAGCTGCTGGAGCAGTTACCTGAGTTTCTCAAGTCTCTGAAATGTGGCACAATTTTAAAATGTCAGTGCGTTTTTTTTATGGCTGATATTTTGTGGTAAAGCCCTTCAAAGCTTTCTGCTAATGAATCGGAACTTTTCTACCTCTTCTTCCTGAGTTGTCTCAGTATGCGTCTTTGTGCTTCCTGCTTCCCAAAATCCCATGCGAGGAATTCAGAAAGGGATACTGCCATAGGAGATAGGTGTGCCCTGTTCAGTGGTAGCTTTATCCCAGGAGATCTTTGCTGGTGGAGAAGAGGTTCTCTGATTTGTCAGTTCCAGTCACAGAATCTTTTTCCTCATCTGTTGAATTTCTGTTGCTTAAGGTTAATTGCATAAATGGAAATAAGAGCCTAAAATGCATATATTTGTCATTGTAATTCTAAAACCAGCACTTAAAACATTTAGTAAATTATTTGAACATGAAATTATTATGTAACTGGGATTATTTTGTTAATTTTGAAACCCAGTTGACAAGACTGGAAGAGCAGGTATGCTTGTTTAGGAAATTGTAACTTCATCTAGGCAACATGCTTTCCATTAACATCAACAAGGATACGACCTATTGTAGTCTCCTTCCGTTCTTCTCAAGCCCCTTCATCTGGTGCAAAACTGGTTTTGTTTTTAAACTCTTTAGATGAGGATTATTTGGCCTACCATTTTTAGAACTTCTAATATAGTTATTCATTTTCACTTTGTTGTTAATCCCCACATAAGATTAAAAAAAAATTGGTAAGCCTGTGAATAATTAAACTCAGCAGCCAGCCATGTAAGTGAAGACCATGAGCTTTTTTCTTTAAAAGTATTTTTAAGCTATATACTCAATTTTATATTGCATTTTTGAGAAGATACCTAATCTCATCCTTGACAGTGGATGAAGCACCATGAAAGACTATTTACTTTCCAAGGTGTTACAATAAAATTGTTTGCTATTTATGTGTAAGGGAGGAAGACAACACCTATGTTCTTATGCTTTGAGGTATCTAACTATAATGAGCAGCCTGATTTAAAAGTACAACTTCTCTAATTGAATTCAGCAACCTAAATGCTTGTATTTTGGAATAGGCCTAAGTATCTTGCTGAATTCAGGATTAAAGCTGACTCTATAAAGCTGAATTTCTCTTGTACAGAGAGAAATCCATGTGTTTACAAAATTAAACTGCTCTGTGAAGCAATACAAAGTACATAGAAGTCTGCTGTGCAGAAATATCTGAAAGTGTGATGTGACCATGGAGTGGGAAGGAAGGATTGTAGAAATATAGAAACTAAGTAGTAGTTTTTAAATTACATTTGGAAAAAATAATTGGAAGTAATAATATAACCATATTAAAATAATTTGAAGGAGATCATGAACCAACCTAGTCTCAGAAGAACTGAAAAACTTTTTATTTTAGTTAGTAAGAAAAATACAGGCAGGCAAAAACTGTACTTTATTTACCATCAAATACATGTTAAAGGGAAGAGAGAAATGCGAAATACCTTTTAAGTAGTCATTGTTCCATTTCAAAGAATTTTGTTGTTGCAGGACAGTATAGTGATTCTATAGAGTGATCCATGTATCACGTCAGTGAGTTTTTGCACAGGAGCAGGAGGCTGACCCACGAGCACAGGTGGCAAGATGCACTGCAGATTTGTGCGTGTTCATGTTTTCATACAAAATAATCATGGCACTGTTTGTGAACTGTGTGAATGGAAAAGCTGAGCTGCAGGACACCTTTTGCTAATAAAAGACCAGATGAGGTAGTACAGGCTTTGTTACATTTTTTTCTTTTTGAAAGCTTGAGTCAACTATGGTTTAGCCTGCAGGTAAAGTTATTTCGCCCTTCTAGCTGGCAGTGAGAATGAGTTCACTGTGTTTGTCAATCAGAACAATTCATTGTCAGCCAAGCCTCAACAACAATTTATTTTCATGCTACCCCTTTCAGTTTTGCAGGAGAAAGTACTTGTATGCGTGGTTTTGTACCTTTACTCTTCTGGAATACTTAAATCCCTAAATTAGATTAAGTACCCTAATAACTCCATGGAGCTGCAAAAAAGAGGGGCTGAACTCACCAAACAAGCAAAGAAAAAGAATTTCTTTCTTTCATAGTATGCTGGATCACGGATACCAGCTTGCTGAAAAGCAAAGCCGTGTATAGTATGTTACAGTGTGTGGATGTATCATAGCTATTGTTCAGCTGCCGCTCCCATGACAATTAGATTTAGGTGCTAGAAAAATCTCACCATTCAGTGGGAGGGACCTGAAACAGTGATGTGTATGCTTTGACAATTTTATTTTATTATTTAAGATAGTAAATACTGTCAGGGATATATTTTTAAGACTTCACAGACGTGAAACATTAGTTGCAACTTCTATCCTAACATAGTATGACTCCAAAGTCTATTGCTTTTAAATACCAGCTGCTCAAAATGAGTTATTTGGATAGCAAAATGTTTAATCTTTTTAGTCACCATGAATGTCAGCTGTAGGATTAAAGGATTTAAATGGTCATGTTTTTAAACCTAAAGCTTGAGTACTTTAAACTTACCTGTCTGAAGCAATGGAAGGATAGATATATATAAGACCATTTTTGACCTTTCACTACCTATGCCTTACAGATGACCTGATTTTGACTATTGAGTAGGCAAGTGATTCTCAATAGAACTGAATCGGCCTGCTTTGCAGATTATTTACAAGAAGGTATGAAATAATAAGTGACTTTGTGATCTCATGATGAGCAAATTAATCACCATTCAGTGACATGGCAAGCGCTGTCTCTCTAAATCTGAGGCAGATACTAGAATTAGTGTTTTATGTTCCTGGCTGCAGTGCAAGATGTGTCCTGATTGTCATCGTGGCAGATGCTTTTTTGTTATGCTAAAACACGGCCACCTGCAGTATCTGCCCAATTTGAGTGGGTAACTCCTGTAAGCAGCGTACAGTGCCAGTATCTTCTGAATAATTTTGTGGCCTTGAGCTAAGCACATAACCTTCTGCCAAAGGTGCTTTTTTTTTTTTCCCTCTGTAATACAGGAATAATAACACTTACCCACCTCACAGGCGTGTTGGGAAGATTAATTAGTTTATGTTTGCAAAATGCTTTGAAGATGAAAAGCGCTGCAAGTGCTAAGTAATATTATCATCTTTCATTGCTATACTACTTACTTCTTAAAGCAACAATAAGAAGTTAATTGGTTTTCAGGTTCCAGGTGATAAGGATCTGTTGACTTTTAAAGTTATTCTATTAGCTACAGAGTGGTACTAAGAAAAATATTTCACTTTTATTTGATTAGGAGTATATTTAGCTCATGTTCAGTGATATGCGCACTTGCTCTAGGGTATTCATCTAGTTGAAATTGGCCCCTTGTGGGTCATGGTCTGTAGATGAGCTACAGATCTGGAGACAAAGGGCAATTGTGATTCTCCAGGGAAGAATCATCCTTGGTTATTGGCAGTAGACTGCTTGATCAGGCATTTCTACACAGCCTTGGTCCACAGAGTAAAAACCTTGTCTTGGACTAGTCCCGTTGCAAAATAAGAGAATTAAGTTCTTGATCATAACAATTAAGGATTTATAAGGTGAGCAAGGGGCCTTCACAAGGACTTTCAGCCTCATGGAAAGGAAGATACTGCAGAGGGTCTGTAATTGCTCTTACATCTTTCTGTAGCTCATATACTGAGATGTATGTGCTGTTCCTGTTCATAATAAAAACTAAACTGAGGACTGGGGAGATAAATGGATCATATGCATGGTTATGAAAGATGACTTCAGCATGTTAACATCTATAGAGAGAATAAAGCTAGTAAAGTGTGTGGTTAGAGATGGGGAGAGGAGAGGAATGAACGAGGCTGAAGAGTCCCCTCTGTCCTATCTGTTGATTTAGTGCTTAGGGCTGAGAGTCAGGGCTATAGGCCAAGCTGTGAGTGATTGCTTATTCCATCACTGGCAAATAAATGCAGAAGGCAAAGCAGAGACGTAAAATAGGAATAATTCCTCAGAAAGTTCCTTGATACTTTCTGACATTAGTTTGTAAGATGTCACAACTTGCTGGCTTGAGAGCCAGTACTCAGCGTTACTGAGCTTATTAAAGCTGAAAGAGGAAATGGCAGGGCCAAGGGAACACATTTGCCTCAAGTTTTGTGTTTCTACTTTTTTGCTTTGCAGTGCCATAAACATGTCTGAGTTGTAAATCCTTTCTTGTCTTCAGCATAATGGACATTTTGCTAGAAAATCTAAATTAAGACAATGCTACGCTACATTTATTATGGGGGTTTACAGAATGGAAACCCATTTGGGGGGGTGTGACAGGAAGTGTGAGTGAAAGGGGGATTAAAAGAGGTTTTCATTTCTGCAGAAATCCTTGGGTCTGTATTCTCTGTTGTTTCTTGTACTTACTTACAGAGATGGTCTGAGCGCCTCATGCCTCATTCTGTGCATGCATTGCAGAGCTGATTCCCATGCATGTGGGATACTTGTTTATGAAATCCTACAAATAGAAATATATGAGCTACTCAGAATAGGTGTGTTGGGTTTTTTCTTATACCAGTTCAGAGCCTGTTGAACTAATCAAGTTTTCTACCATGCTGTGAGACACATCCCTCTGTGGGTCTATCCGTTCACTTGTGGTGGCAGACATGCCTTTCCCTCGTGGAAAGGCAGAAGTAACGATGGAGTTTTCTCTCCTCCCCATATGGAGGAATAGCAGTGAGCCTGAGCTCTATTTTGTGTGCTTCTCTTCATGCTGCCTCCTTCCTCCTCACCTTCTTTCCCTATTTCAAGCTGTATGTCATGTCATTAGCATCATACTGACCTTAATGTGGCAGTTCATACCTGTCAGATCTGTGGTTGTAGGCTCTTTGCAGACTGGATATCCATCATCTCTACATTGCTTACCCTTGGGTCCTATTTTCTTCACATCTATCAAATTTAGGCTTTATTTGTATTTTGTAATAAATGGATGCTGAGATGTTGATGATTTGGTCCCAGGATCCAAAGATTAAGATAGAGGCCTAAAATGCCTATACTGTCATTCTGGTCATGATCAAGACTTTGTGTTCCTTGCTACTCATGAAGTTGTATTTCTTTTTTAAATCCACAGAATCCTTTTTTTTCTTTTTTTTTTTCTTTTTTTTTTCCTTGCAGCCTATGATCTGGACAGCTTCTCTTAATTTAGTTTGTATGTTATGTAATCATAGTCATAAACCCAGACTTTTATATAAAATCCCCAAATTTGGAACCATAATGTTTGAATTATTAAATCATTTACTGGAACATGATTGCTGATGCTGTAGCTTGAAGCTTTGAATTGTGCAATTGTGAAATTATCTTCAGCTGACTTTAATCTTACGCTGGTAACTTCAGAAGGGCTTGATGAACAGTCTATTATCCTTATACTGGATTAAGAAGTGCTTCTTATGTTCTAGTCTGTGGATTAGTACTGAGGATCCCCTGCCACCCTCAAGCCTAACAGGGAATAAAATTACAAGTCTCCAATACTGCAAAGAAGAGTCTGCATGTTTGAACGATAATTTGGAAAACCAGTGGCAGGAAGATGCTGTGTTTCATTCGCATTGATTCTGCTCTGTTTCTTAAAATAAAAACTTTCCCAGGCTAGCATTTCAGTCAATGTCTCCTTGTGATTCTATAATTTAATGCTAGTAAAAATACATGGCTGGTTTAACTATCAGGTTTGAAATACTTGTATTTCCCACAAAGAAAATAAGTGTGGGGTTTTGGTTTTTGGTAGTTTTTTTTTAATAGAATTGGCTCAGGTTTTGAGTCTTACATAAAGCTCTTCTAGCAAGAGTGGCAGAGTAAGTGCAGCTCAGAGAACTCACAGTATCTGCTGCTAACTCTTTTAGAAGTCACTGAGACCATGACTTAGCTCCCCATATGGTTTTGAAAGCCCATAAGGAATGGGAGATCTGTGTGGTTAATGTTTGCTTGGAATAACAAGCACTTCAAAATTACATGCACATTTGCTAAGATTTAATATAATTTAATGCTGTTTGTTATTATGTAGTTTACTGGATATATTGGAGAAGCAACTGTCTCTCATATGAATGGTATGGCTCCACTCTAAATCAGATAATGACAAGAAAAGGAGGTTAAGATGGAAAAGTGCATAGAGCGGAAAGGTCAAGAAAGAGAGATTAAGAGGTGACAAGGAAGAAGGTTGTGATGAGTGAAGAGAAGAACATAGGAATTAAAAACAGGAGGAAAATGTGATACAGTGGGTTAGGATGGTTTCAATTTCACAGATAATTTTCACAAAAACAAAAGAGAAAATCAGGCTGAAGTAATAACAAAATACTACGCTAAATCAGAAAAAATGTTAACACAGGCAAAGCTCGTTACTTGTCAGTCTTCACTGCGATTTCTTGCATCCTAGTGAAGAGAACTCTGCAAGTACACCATTGAAAACTCCTTTTTAGTGAATATATTGTGAAGTTTGTGTGACAGAATGGATGGTATCACATCTATTAGTCATTCTCTTGTGTAATTGTATTCTACCCAGCTAACATTCTGACTTCTGGAGACAGCATTTGTACACTTCTTATCAGAGTTTTATGGAGCATCCACGGCATCTATTTGCTATTTTCTTTTTTAAAAAAATCTTTGTCCTTTCATTTCCAGCAAATTTGTTACCCTACTGTACATTTAATTTCACTTCTGTCCTTCCTCTCAAGACCTTTCCTTACAAAGGACCATCTTTGTAAGTGTGCCGCATTGTATTTGCCCCAGTAAATAGAAAAAAATATTTTATTTACAAAGAAGTTACATATTTTTCCTTAAGAAACCAGCTAGAATTGACACTTGAAAGTAGATGTTGTTTAAGATCCCATAGGATTGCGTGGAATTCTTGCTAAACCAGTGCAGCTCTACTTTGATCATCTGGAAAGATGACATCTACCCCATGTTCTCAGTGGTCCTGTAGTGATTAGCTAGTGCTCTGAGAACAGAAGGGACAGTTTTGCTGCCTATTGTTATATACAAAGAAGCTCCTCTTTCCATCTTTGACTAGCACATAATTGAAGTCTGTTTTTCAGGACTAACTGGAGTGAACAGGCCAGCCAATTTGCTGTTAACAGAGCTATTCTTTCGTAGTTGTCGTGTACAAGTTAGGAAGGCAAGGTACTGTTGAATCAGGTCAATAGTCTTGAGCTCTTGGTTGTACAGAAGTGATGAAGCATTTCAAAGATGTGGTGCAGCTATGTGCTGGCTTCCATTCTGTGGAAAGTGTTCAGAGGTATTGAGAATGATCTCCAGGTAAGGAGCTTCAAATAGGAAAAACATGCCACTATATAGTGTCTAAACATGGATACAAAAGGAAGTAAGTACTTTTCCCATGTAGCAGAAAACCGCATGGTCCTTGCAGTAACACTTTGACATCAGTGCTGCTTATACAATAAGCTTATATGATAAGCATTGTATTATGAGGTAAGGTTTGTATGCAGTAGTCTGCAGACAGAAAATGAAAACCTGAGAAAAATATTTTTCCTCATTTGCTTTCTAAATAAATGAGACTTCTTTTAATTAAAAAAAAAAAAATATCAGGATTAAGTAGGGAATTGAGGAAATGTAAGGGAGAAGATTGGTTCTCCTAAGGACCATGATCATAGTTTTGCATCTGTATAGCTTTAGTTGCTTCACAATTTTTCTAAGTTTAGTATAAGCGTTTTCACCGTGCGTTATCATAGAGTGATTATAGGGAAAATGCGCTTGATTTTTGAATGGCACGAAGGTGTTACAGGCACATAGAAGGCAGCAAAGAAGAAAAGATTAGAAAGGAACTGACAAGTAATGAAGAATTCAGAGACAGCAGACATGGCATGAAACTTCCTCAGAAACATAAGCAAGAGACAAACTAAACAGAATTTTGAGTATGGGCTTGGATGGGTTTGGAACCTCTGCCTCTTTGGTACTATGTCTATCCTGTTATGACAAAACCAAAGTCAGCACACTCAAACTATAATTCCTCTGGTTCAAAAGGTAGGGGTGTGGGTGTATTTTTATGCTAACTAGGCAGATGCTTTGCAGGCTTTTCAGATTTTTTTTTTTCTTTCCCTCTTTTCCAAAATAGTCTATTGTTGCTGAAACCTGACTTGTCGACTTATCAGTGGTTAATGAATTACTAAGGACAGTGCTGATGTATGGAGATGCTGACAAATTCTCTGTTGGATATTTTTTTGTTCATATCTTCTGTTTGTTTCTTTCCCCTTTTCATGGTTTTTAAGAGAATCTCTCTGTGTATATATTTAGAGCAAGGACTGACAACTGAAGAACCATGGGGGCTTTTCTTTTGATTAGTAGTCCTCTTCAAAAACCCATTTCCACAGATAACATTTCCAACTTGAAGCTTCAATTATTATGAATGTCTGAATAACCTCCCCAATTTAGGCCAGGGAAACAAATGTGGCACAAATGCAGCAGGTTTTCATTTAAACCCAGCTGTTAACTTTTGACTTTCTAAAATAATACATAATTTCTGCATGTTTCAAACTTGCTTATATGCAGTATCTGATTAAACAAAAAAAAGTTATTTACATTTCTAGACAATATAATCTGTGTGATTCTGGCAGAGAAATATATATGTACACACACTCTTTAAAAAAATTACATATATTAAGACATATATTAAAATTATGTTGGTATACTTTTTTGTATTTATTTAACTAACGTAGTTAAGGAGGTACACCAATCGTATGTGGATCATTGGTTACACAGAAAGCGGTTGCAACATAACAGGTGGATGTGTATGGTTGCTGTTGGCAAATGCTGCATTTTTAACAGTGATTGCTGCCCTAGCTCCTGAAGGTTATTTTAGAGTTATTACATTAATTTTGTTCTTGTCTGCACAAATGGAGGATGTCAGCAGTCCTTACACTACCCATAAATTGATATTCCTAGCCAAGAGAAATGCAGTATCTAATGCTAGAGTGGTAGTAAACAGCATTATTTTCTGTTTTTAAAACCAAACTTCATGATACATCATCCCAAATCATCCAAAACCCCCAAAGGTGTCTCCAGAACAAGTGTCCTTGAAACATTGTGTCTAATTTTTTTCTATTTTATACTTCATACTTTTTTTAAAGGAAAAGAAAAAAACCCCACAAGGCATTATGCCTATCTGTTCATTCTGTATCTACATTTTCTTCTTAGGAATTAGTTCATTACACTCTCGAAGTTGTTTTTAAGTCTTTATGAACTGTTGAGGCACTTATTGTCAGGGGGAGAAATTGCCAATGTACGTATAGTGTAAGAAACAGATGATTAAATCCCTCACATTGAATTCATTCTGGAAAGGTTAATTAGAAACTCTAAGAACACAAGGATGAGAACATCCTCTCTTCATACTCTTTTTTCCACTGAGCTCCTACAACCTCCTTTTCAATTTTTATTTTTATTTTGTAGTATTGTTCATTATCAGGTAAAAGTCCCCTGCCTGTTCTGCTGCCCACTAGGTCTGCATCCCAGCCATGCTCAGCTTCCCCTGGATCCTGGAAGACTTCCTGTTTTCATTGTTCAGGAGTCTTAAGATGTAAAATTTTTGTATCACATATGTATGATTTCCTTTGGGATACAAATTCCTACAGAAATACATAGTTTTCCATGTCAACTTTTTGGTTTGGGTTTTGTGGGTTTTGGTTTGGTTGGGGTGTTTTGGTTTTTTTTTTTTGTGGTTTGTTTTTTTTGTTTTGGTTTTGGTTTTTTTTTTCATTTGTGTAGGCAACTTACATGGAGTACAATCCTCTTAGTAAAGCTCTTAGGAAAGCTTTAATTCAGAAGATTATTTAGCCTGATGTTTCTAAAGCTGTTACAACATTTCTGGGCTATGCTGTAAAACTTCTCAGTGTGGTGAAAACTCTAATATATTGAATGTGATGGGAAAGCAATACACAAACCTGCCCCCCTTTTCTGTTTTGGCGCTGTGATGTGCCATTTTGGTTTTCTTACCATTCATAAGAGGGGAAAAAGGAAGAAAATATTTTACATGGAGGTAGGCTGTTATAAACTTAGAGTAAAAAAACAAAAAAACATTAATAGATGGTAGGTGGTATGCTGTGCCTGTGACCAAGTCTTCTAGAAAGTGATCATGGAGGATGTTATTATGTAATGCCTGAAGTAGCTTCTCTTAAAAATAATAGTTTGCTTAAGAGGAGGGGGGAAAAAAAAAAGGGAGGGGGCGGAAATAGTTTCTTCAAATTGATGTGTCTGCACAGATGTCTCCCTGAGGGATTCTCTGAGTGCAAAGAGGTCCTTTTAGCAGTGGGGGGAGCACAGGGCTGTGTGGTGCAGGCTGGCTGAGGCGCTGCAGGTTGCGATGCTTGTCTGCTGCAGCTAGTCTAATTGTGGCTCAAAAGGCATCGTCTGTGCCTGTCCACAACCTTCCTCATCTCCAGATCTCAGCACCGTGAGGTTATGGGGACCACAGGCATAACACCTTGTAGCATTGAAGTCAACAGCAGTTTTGTTACTGACTCAAGTAACCTTGTCTTCGGTCAAAAATACCTTTTTCCTTTCTATTTTGCTTCCCAAACCCCTGTTCTTAGAACCAATAAGATGCTGCATGTGCAACTGTGTATACACCTTAGCTGCTTCATGTGTGTGTAGGTACACCTGTATACATACACATGTGCACGTGGGCTTCTCCTATACTTGGTTCTGACTTTAGGCAACTGTTTGAAAATGCAGATTCATGTAATAAGGTACCAAACACATAAAAACAGTGTTCTAGACTGTCACCTTTAACATATATTTACCAAAATGCAAAATAATAAGTATTTTAGACACTTCACTACTTTCAGCTCTGACTCTTTTACCACTGGGCAGTTTGTTTGGCCTGTTTGCTTCTCTGATTATTTTCAACTCTCATAAAACCTGAGAATTCACATGTCATTTTTTAAAGCAGTTATGCCAAGATACTATCAGTGTGCATGGTAATCCCCTGTTCTTATACCCTTCACACTGTTCAGACATAGTCATAGATGTGCTTAGTCCTTTTGTATTTACCTCCCCAGCTGTATTTTCACTCAAATATTTATTCACAGCTGCATAATAAATACAGTTTGATTTGTACCTAATTGTAGTAACTGATTTTCATTATTTATGAAAGTCATTGTCAGAATTCATTTATGGTTCTGACTGCGAAGAAACTTATAATGACAACTTCATATGACCGCAGCAATAAAATAATTAACTGGCTCACTTAAAACAAGTTTATGGCCAGGGCATTAACTCTTAATTTTTCAGGAATTATTTACACTTCTTTTTTCACACTACTGCAATTCTATTAGTTTCTGATTGATAGGATTCTGTTCTTGTTGTATTACAAGCTTTAGTTATCTTACTAACTTATTTTTATGTTAAATGACTAATTTTGGAGAAATTAGGATGCCTTTCAGATTCAAAAATCAAATGCATGTTCTAATTTGTTCCCAGAGAAATGAAATAACTGTGGGCTAGGGTGGAAAAGCATTATGGGTATAGGCATGCAAATGAGCTTGCCAAGTGTCTATGTATCATAAAATGTCTTAAATCTATGGACATAAAAGTGGGATGAAGACACAGCCATTAAAAAGGCAGTCATTTTTGAGTGTCGCATAATTTAGACACTTTAAGTTATTGAAGTGTCACGAGTTTATTGCACCTAATTTATTAATACAATCATTTGGGATTCACTTATGTCTCTTGCTCTGCTCCAAAACAGAGGCTGAAAGTCTGTTTAAAATGCACAGACTCTGCTTCAGCAGTAAAAGCCTAAAATATTTCTCAAAGTACGGAGACACGAAAAATAACAACTTTACTGTAGTCCTTGCAGGTAACTGGTGGCCGTGTTCCTATTTGTTTATATTTGTGTATTAAAGTAGGGCAGAGAGATCCAATAAAGACCAAGTGAGTTTGGTTCCCATTTAGTTTTTCCATTGCTATGTTAGGTGACATCTGTATGGGGAAAATAGCCTGTTGCTTTGGCCTCTAACAAAGACCAAAAAAAAAAAAAAAAAAAAAAAAGGTAATACTAACAAATACCTTGTTACTGCTTTCATGCTTTAAAAAAGGGGGGGGGAAGAGGAAAAAAAAAAAGAAAAAAAAGTTTGTCATTTATTTTTAATCCTTTCATGTGCTGAATTGGCTTTTCTTAGTTTGCAGATTCTGTTATGTTTCTTTCCTACCCAGGAGCAGTTTTGATGTGTTTAAGCAGTTGACAAAACAGTGCTAAGGTGTAGTATGAACGAGAAGGGGCACCACAGAGAGCTGGAGACAAAAGAATCCACTTGATTGTAATACATGCAGAGTTTTGACAAAATACCTTGTGTGATACCTGAGACAGTTATACACATGAAGAGTTTTTACTTTTAGGTTCTTTAAAAAAAATTCTCACCTTTTGTTATCTTTTTTTCCCCTAATCAGGACAGAATTTTACCCTAAGGCAGTTAGGAGTTTGTGAACCAGCAACTCGTCGAGGACTGGCGTTTTGTGCGGAAATGGGGCTCCCCCACAGAGGTTACTCTATCAGTGCAGGGTCAGATGCTGATACTGAAAATGAAGGAGTGATGTCTCCAGAGCATGCCATGAGACTTTGGGGCAGGGGGGTCAAATCAGGGCGCAGTTCCTGTCTGTCGAGCCGTTCCAACTCAGCCCTCACTCTGACTGATACCGAACATGAAAACAAGTCCGACAGTGAAAATGGTAAGTTCTTATGCATATGCCCATATATAAATCAATGTTTTATTTGCTGTTTTGGTTGACACTTGATAATTTTAAATCATTAGAGGAATGGTCTTGAATTATTTACACACACATACACCCCCTTACCAGAAGAGTCAATATTCAGTATCAGTCTAACTAATGCAAGCTCTAATGCAAGCTTTGGGTGTGAGGTTTTAGCTGTAATTTTGGAAGAGTTTAATCATAAAAAAGATTAGTTCTGTTTTATCTCAGGCCATGTCACCTGTTACCCTTTGCGGGACAGCTAAGTAAGTAGTGATAAAGTTGATCCCCAAGGCCAGCTTGCAATCAAGGATTTCATTGTAAACTCTTCTTTAAGACATCTTGGGGAAGTTGCAGAATCTTTGAATGGATGAATGAACGCAAAGAATAGCTTATTAACGGGGCTCATGTGATTGGAAAACAAATTTGATTGTGCTTTAAACTTCCTAGTTGATGAAAGGAATTGGAATTGTGAAGAAGAGGGACGTGTGGCCTTTGATGTGCCTGGGGGACTGGATTACTGTGCAATTAAAATCTGCAAAAAAAAAAAAAAATCTAAACAGCAGCTTTGTAGGATGTGGGGTATGACCATTGTATATTAAGGCTTAGTGTTTAAATGAAAAGAGGTTAATACAATTGACTGATTTAAAGCTTTTCAGAATTTTTTTACCTCCACTTGAAGTTATGAACAGAACCTAATGTGGTGTTAAATGCTAAATGCACAAATCTTAGAAAACATTTTGTCTTTGACTTCTTTTTTATTTGCAGAAGATTTACTAGAATTAAAATGACTGTTCTATTAACTTCATGACTTTCTATATGACAAATTCAAAAGAGGAATAAAGAAAAATGAGTAAAAATGAAAATTAGTGATGGCTATTGCCTGCATGTCTACATGTCATTTTATTAATTTATTAAACCTGTCTGCTCAACTGTACAAAAGTCAGAGGAATTTTATTTCTGTCCTCTGGCAATAGTTGTAACACATTGTGGGAAACAGCAATATAGGTGTGTACGTATGGTAATCCTTTTAAAAAAAGAAAAGCACTTTTACTTTAAACTACAAGCAGTAGTGTTTAGTCCTGCCTATTTATTATTTTAACTTCAGTTTGAGAAGACAAAACGAAAGATATATTTTGGCGTTACTCATACTTGTTGTCTTTCCTCTGGTGGCTGGTTCTAACTGAAGATGCCTGTGCAAGAGGGCTGTCTCTGATGTGATTCTCATTTTTGTGTTGGACTTAATGCCATGTGGTACCTGAGGAGAGAGCGCTCAGTGTTTGCAGGTGGCTTGTCTCATGCTTGGAAAACTTGTTTTCAGTTGGAGGCAAATTTTGAAAGAGGAGGACAGGAGTACTTCCCTACCTCCTTTTGGCAGTGGAGTTTCTGTTAGATGACTCTTGATATTTCAGCTGGAAAGCAATCTAGAATAAATTGTTGAGCAGCCCTGTGATTTTCCTTTTGAAAGGTCTATGCTGAAACAAATTCTCTTGAGTTTTGTGTAAAACCCTAGGTTAATGATCTTGAAAATACATTTTTATATATACATGTACGCACACACACAATTCCCTTAGAGAGTCATATCTTTACCAAAGAGGTGACTGCTTCAGAAATACAATAGGTTTGGTGTACTTTTTTAATAATCTTTATATTTAGCAATTTTTAAAAAAGCAAAATGGCTGATTATAATATACCAAAACTTCCTCCATGAGCTTAAAGTTAGAGTTTTATTTTATTTTTTCATGTGTGAGAAGGCTGTGACTATGTTAGAAAAGACATTATTCTGCACTGGTTAAAATTATGCAAGGAACGTCTGATGTTTGGTACAACTTCAAAGAAGAGTTTAGTCACTAAAAAGGATTACAGTTGATTTATTTATTGATAGGGAGGCCAGCAGTCCAACTTAAGAAGGTACTGGGACTGCTGTGAGGCTAATGAAATTTTGATGGCTTGAGAGTCCCCTAGGGTTATGAAACATACATAACTCAGACCATGTCATGGGTCGCCATTTCAGTGGAGATGTTACAGAAGTGGTGAAAAGCTTAATCTTCTTTGGTTTTTTTCTCTGAATTTTTGTTTCTGCTGAACATGGAAGATTTGGCTGAGAAACTATTTTATACACGTAGTTGGAACTCACTATGTTAAATCCTCACAGTAGAATAGAAATTATAATTTAAAGCCAGGGAAGCTGTATTGTCCTGGCAGGCACAGGTGCTCTAATCAAAGGACCAAACTGCAGGTGCGAGTTTTGTTAATTTATGGCCTGAAGTTAATAGCTGTGCCAGTATACTGTTAAAATCTGACAAATCTGATAAGGCTTTGAAAGCAAAGTTAAGAGTTACGAGTCCTCTGTACTGTGTCCCCCTTTGCTGTGTGTGAAAGCTTCCTAACTGAATTTTGATGGAACTGTTTTAGGGGTAAATGCATTTCTATGCAGCACGTTTACCTCTAAGGTAGATAAGGAGCAACAGGCTATGATGGACAAAGCACAACACCTGATAGTACTTTCCTCACCTAAAGGCCTCAGTTCTTGAGTGATCCCACTGTTCACCCAGTAAAACTATTCACTGTTTAAATAGTCCATTACCATAAGCAGACCTTATTGCAGCTAATGGGACTATTCACGATGAGAACTGTGACTTATCCTACAGGTTTATGAACTCAGGATTAACCATTTGTTTAATGTACCTGGGGTTTTCTTTCTCGCCAATTATGCAAGAAAAGAAGCTTGGCATCAAAACATGATTTCCTTTCCTTCCTTGAAACAGTTGTGTGTATTTGTTCTTCTGAAATAGTTGTGGATTGCATATCCCTCAGGAAGGCAAAACTCAAGGTTCTGTTGCATAAATACAATGAATAAGTGGAAATAGTTTGTTAAAGATACTAACTTTTATTTGTCAAGGTCTCAACTTTATGTTTCTAAGATGCTACAAAAGCAACCTAAGTTTGTGAATAATATTGGCAGGATTAGAAGTTCCTTTAAACAAATAACATTGCACATGATTAAGTAGAAAAATTTTAAATATACTAATAACATACCATGAATGCCAGCAGATTTTTTTTTTTTTTAAGAAAACATCAGAACTGTGTATCAAACATAGGGTTTATAGATGTATTCTCACATAAAAGTTTTAGATTACTGCTCAGTAAATTGTTCTGAAGAGAAATATTTTTCTTTGAGCTCACTCAAGTTCCATATATGACTCTTGGCATCATATTCTGAGAGATTCGTCATGTCAGCCTCCCTGAAGGAGGACCTGCATCTGTTAACCTGGGCAGCTTACCAGTGTCACGTACAGTGTGATGTATCAATTGGAGCACACTGAGCGTGCATGTGCTTCTTCAGGCTTTCTTTTCCATTCCTATTGCAAGTTATTTCATAAATGCTGCATCAAGAAATTTATGTTAGTGATTGTTCTAGGAGCTGTAGCTTTGAAATATAAGCAGTCCATCTTTTACATGCTTGCCAGTAACTTCATGTTGTTAAGCTGTTCTAAGATTACTAAAGCTTGTCTTTTAAACTTGATAAATACTTCAGCAGAGTATGAACTAGAAGTTCTAGTTAGGCTTCAAATGGCCTGTTTGCTTAAAGAGTCAATATATTTTTAAGGTATCTTAGAATCCACTTATTTAAACTGTTTTAAAATCCATTAAACTGCAATCTCTCATTTATGAGACATCAGAAAGCTAATAAGGAAAACATTAAAGTTAATTGAGCAAGTTATTCCTAAAGTCCAGCTCCTTATGGAGTTATTTATTTATTGTGAAGTTATATAACCAGTTTTGTAGGCACTTTTTGTGCCAGCCTGACATCAGGCTGTGGCAATGATTGTGACTGGAAAGTCACTCGTTTAAGACTTTAAGCAAGTCTGCATCACCTTCTGTCCCTTTAGAAGCAGTACTGACAGTGCTTCTGGGAGTTGGGCACTGCGGATAGATGCGTGCCACATAGTTGACTCTGCCCACAGCCACAAAGACTAGCTGGGCATACAGAAAATAGTTCTGATGGCACTAGATTGTGGGGGTTTATTTTCTTATTTAGTGAAGGTTTTGCACTGATGGGGGTTTGTTAGAAAACTAGAGGAGATGAGTATGTAGCAAAATAAAAAGAAAAAAGGGAGAGAGGAGTATGAGATTGTGGCCTCAGGCAGTCGTTCTGAATTGGTTAGATAAATGATTTGAAACTTGAACCCATTTTTCACAGATACAGAAAAGTAGATATTGCAGGTAGAATGTTCATTGCTGAGGATTTCCGTAAAGAGAAAATATCAGTTTATCAGCTGCGTGGGCACCTGCTTGTTTCCTCTGCAACTTCAGACAGTTTCTGAAGATAGCATTCTTGTGAACCTAATATTCTCTTGTCCTTCCAGAATGGTGAATTTACTGACATTCAGATCTCTGAAAACCAAGAAATACATTGGTAAGATACTTGTCAAGACATTTTAAATCTGTTCTCTCTAACCCAGTACATCTATAACATACTTGAATTCTGCATTCTTAAATAATGCACATCATTCAGAAAGTAGTGTTACACATTTTCACCTGTTTAACATCCTTCTTTATGCTAAGGCAAAACTTGACTTAGATGAGCCCTCCTGAATATGAGCTGCTTGGTACCTACTAGCCAAACGCTGAGCCTACTGATCAAACCCAGCCACATAGCTGAAGAATTAATAGTTGTCTTACTGCCATACCACCATTTACGGCTTCTTCACTCTTTCCCACAGTATTCCATCTAGCAATTATCTACCCCTCATTAAGCATGCCAATATCCCTTAAGTCCTGCTTTGCTGCTAAGAAATTTTATGACCAGGAAATCAGTCTGTTTTATTGTTGACAGAAGTCAGCTCTGAAATAATGTTTAATATCTAAAGAGGCATACAAACTTTGTTTGGTTACAGACACATGGAACAGAAATCCATACACAAAAGTAGTTTTCTGCAATATTATCAAAAGTTTTCTGTAGTTATGCCAATTTTCAGATTCTGTTATATTGTGATTGTAGTTCTGTGGATATATTTCAATAAATCTTCTTAGTGTTCACTGTTAATGCAATTGAAAATCATGTTGATAATTTCTTTGGCTTGTGGTAGCCGAAGAGGGAACAGCTGGGCTGACCTTTTTCCAGTAACTGTTTGGGATCTCCTGGATGTCAGAGGTTTGAGTGTCACTGAACTTGCTGTTGAGGAAAGGCATGAGATTCCAAAGGGCCATCTTGATGCTTTCATGATGGGAGTCTGGTACAGAACATCAGGCCAGAGGATGAGGCTCTTTGGAAACACTTAAACAAATCGTCTGATGAACAGGAACTGTAGGATTAACAACAGCTGACAGCAATAAAATTAGAATTGAGGCCTGCAAGGAAAAAGAAATCTGAGAAGAAAATTTCAGAGAATTTACTCTTGGCTGTTAAGTTTATAAATCCTTCTAATGTTAAGGAGTGGTGAAAGAGGTGTTTAAAGACCAACTGTCATAGCTCAGGATTTTTCCAGAGATCTGAATTTCAAGAAAGAACCATGCAGAAAATGGAAGGAAGGTCTAATTTCTGAGGAGGAGCTTACAAAAATACAATTGGGGAGGTCCAGGCATACAAATAAAATTGAAACATAATCAGTAAAAAAGTGAAGAGTTGTACAGAAACATGAGTGCTAAGAAAAGGGAAAAGAGGGAGTTGATTTATAACTTAACAGTGAAGGAAAACTGGTAATATGCTGCTGATATGTTTTCTTCTGGTTGTTTTTGTTTCAGCATTTGCCACCTGAGTAACTGATCACAGAGCTAACATCATTGATACTATTAAATAAAGGATTAGAGGTTACTTAGGTAAATAAAATTTGTCCTACATGTATAGAGTGTCTGCAGCCTCTGGGCTTTTTATGACTCATGTCTGAGAAATCATTGATGACGGATATGGTTCTGGAAGGCAAAACCAAACAGGACAACTTCAGAAGGGGCAAAGAGAAGGAAGAGGAACCTGCCTAATCAGTTAGACATGAAGCATCCTAGAAAAAAAACGTAAAAACTTTATGCTTTATAACAATAAGCATGTGTTTGTACTAAATGACTTTTGTCAAGCTATAATGATTTTCTTCTGTGATAGTGTAAGCCACTCCTTCATAAGGAAAAAGGAGCAGATGCTAACAGTAATAGGTATTTTGATATTAGTGAGGCTTTTGACACTGCCTCACTCCTGACATACTCATAGAGACACAGGGTCTAGGTTCATTATTGCAAGATAAATGTGTAACTTACTGGAAAAATCTGTAAAGAATTATTATCCGTGTTTCATGAACTGGCAAGTTGAATCAAGTAGTGCTCCACATACTGTGTCAAGATTTTCTTAATGACTTGGATAATGCAAATAGAATGTTGTAACCTGAAAAGAATCACATGTACTTTGTAGGACAGGGTGACAGCTGGAGAAGTAATTCCACATGAAAAAATGCAGTTCAGTAAATACAAGTGGAAGGACCTACATTTAAGTGAGAATAATCAAATTTCCCAAATGTGGGAAAGACAAGTGGCTGAATCACAATAATTCAGCTTGGAAGGGACCTTTTGAGGTCATGTGGCTCAACCATCTGCTTAGAGCTGGACTAACAGGCCTTGTTCAGTTGAGTTTTGAAAATTTACAAGAAGAGAGATTCCACATCGTCTCTAGGCAACTATTCCAGTGCTTAACCAACTTCATTGTGAATTTTTTGTCCCCTTTATATCTAATCAGTTTCCCTTGCTGCAACTGTGACCCACTGCCTTGGGTAGTAGAAGATCAAAGTCAGATTTCCACCTTTTGCCTTTTGCAGGCTCACTCAGCTTCTCCTCAAGTTGTATGCTGCAGCATTACAATTATCGTTGTCAGTCTCCGCTGAATTCATTCCAGTTTGTCAATGTTGTATGAGTACTGGCAAACCCCAAACTGAATATTGTACTCTAGATGTGGTCTTCAAATGCTGAATAAAAGGGACTAATCATTTCCCAGTGTATGCTGGCTCCATTCTTCTGAATGCAACCCAGTATGTGGTTAGGACTTATTATTGAAAGGGCACACTGCTGAACTTGTTGTCCATGTTGACTCCCCAAGTCCTTTACTATAAAGCTGTTTTCCAGTGGCCTCCCAGCTAGTGCTGTTAGATGAGGTTATTCTGCCTTTGGATTTCATGAGGATTTTTTCAGGCAATTCATACAGCCTGTTGAGGTACCTCAGAAAGGCAACCCTGCCCTGCAGTGTGTTGATCACTTTCTCCAGCTTGGTGTCATCCACAGACTTTCTGAGGGCACATTCCATCCTATTAATTCTCAATATGTTAAATGTAGTACAGACATAAAACAGCATCAGCCCAATATTAGCCCCTGAGCACTGCCATTAATACTGGCCAACAGTTGGTCTTTGCACTACAAAACACTTCTTTCAGCCTCTTCATACAACCAGTTTTCCACAAACTGCACTTTGTAGCTCACCCATCCGGTCCATCTCTCTCCAGCTTGGCTACCAGGAGACTGTGGGAGACCATGCTGAAAGCCTTGCTAAAGGCCAGGAAAACAACATCCGTTGCTCTCCCTTTGTCTGCTGAGATAATTACCTGTTCATAGAAAGCAATCAGGTTGTTTGGGTGTGATTTGCCTTTGGTAAATACATGTTAGCTGTTCTTGTTCACTTTCTTTTCCTGGAGGCCTGTCCGGGCATATGAAGTATGTACAAATCCAGCAGTATTTGTTCCATAATCTTTCCTGGGAGACTGGGGTCAGGCTGACTGCCTTTACTTCCCCATATACTTCTTGCCCTTTTTAATGATAACATGACCTTTATCTTCTAAAAAGTCATCAGGAACCTTCCTCCATTGCCATGACCTTTCAAGGAATCAGAGGGTGGCCTTTCAATGACATTGGTCAGCTCTGCCGGCACCTGTGGGTGCCTCCCTCCTGCCTGGTCCCCTGGACTTGTGTATGCCCGGTGAAGTGGTGAACTTTTCATAGATTGTTTTTTTTCCCCCTCCTCATTTTAAGTTTCATATAAAAATATTGCTGTTCAGTCCCCCTAAACAAAATGTGTTCTTGTGGATGTGCTTGTGCAAGGAATTCTTTAAAGAAAACAGCTTTTTTTCATTTAAGTTGTGTTTTAATTGTGAGGTTGCCATACAGCTTGTGTAAGTGGTGCCTAACAACTAGCTCTTCCTCTGCAGTGGTAGGGCTTCTCAACTGTGGTTGAGCTTTGGCTTCCCTATCTCCCGTCCTGCACGTCCAGGAAATGTTTCTGTATTCCTCCTGGGTAGCCGTCAAGCTGAAGGTCATAGTGGTTATTTGTCAACAGTGTCTTCTGTGGTATGTGAGGGTTTCTTCCACAACCTTACAATGTGTCTTTTTATGCAGTGCTGCTGAAACAATCCTACTACTGCACTCAGTAGTGCCAAGACAGAAATACTGTGTCTCTGTGACTGTTTTTGAGACTACATTTTGAGGAGAATGTCAGCCGACTGGAAGCCTAGAGAAAGGTTAACGAGAATGATCAGAAGTTTTAAACACACAGCACTAGAAGAGATGGGGAGAATTCAGACTGTTGTGCCTAGCGTGGTCTGCTTAGATAATTGCTGCTGTTATAAAGGCCATGTATGGCAAATAGGACCAGAAGTAAACAATGCAAACAGCAAAAAGTAGAAGTTAGCTCAGACAACGGTGTTCCAAGGATAACTCAGTGAAGGAGATTGCTGGGGACCATGCAAATATTTCAACATCTAACATATTTTCCAAAACAATTCTAAAATATTGGTGTAGTTCCTGTTGGTCCTGATTTGTGGGAGAGGATGGGCAAAAGACATTTATCACTTCCTTTCTGGTTTTGTTTTCTGTGAGTCAATTGTGTTATTCAACCCCAAAATTAATGAGCACTAAGCGTGTTGGGAAAATGAAGGCTATAAAAATGTTGCTCTGCAATTTATTATAATATCAATATTTATATCTTGTTTTTTCTTCTAATTGGAAGTGGTGAACTTTTCATAGATTGTTTTTTTTCCCCCTCCTCATTTTAAGTTTCATATAAAAATATTGCTGTTCAGTCCCCCTAAACAAAATGTGTTCTTGTGGATGTGCTTGTGCAAGGAATTCTTTAAAGAAAACAGCTTTTTTTCATTTAAGTTGTGTTTTAATTGTGAGGTTGCCATGAAAGTAAGGCATGCTTTGCACATCTATAAACTGATGATCTCTGCAGTTTTGATTTGGAATGTGGTTTTGATGTCCTTGAAAAATCACAGTGGTAGCAGTAAATTGTTTTAATTAATGAATTAGAGAACTACAGATTTGCTGAATCAGGTTTATTGACATAATTATCACTGGACTAAAAAGGAGAAAAAAAATCTTAGAGCTTTGAGATTATTTGGTTTGTGTCATTTGAAAGAAAGTTTCTCAGCCACCACTTTCTTCATTTGCTGTACAGTTATGTGGGTATGGGGGGATGTACATAATACAAACACATATATGCATACATTTATATATTCATTAGAACAAAATTAATGGTAGAGGTATAGTCTAAATAATACCAGTTCTATATAAAGAGTAGGCTTATTCATATTCATTGTTTTAAAGGTGTTTTTTAAGCTTCATCTAAGTTTGATTTGAAATAAGATTTTAACTGAATTTACTTGTGTAATTAAATATGTCATATTGAGAAATAATCTAATAACCATTTCAACTTTAAAGTAAATATAGGCTGTGCTATGGTCAGAGTATCAGTAATAATTATAGGTGACAGCCTTTGTATGCTGGTCAAATAACAGCTGGAGAAAATTTGTCAAGTTTGGTTGTTTGTTTTTTTTTTTTTTTACAAAAAGCTGCAAAGGCTTTTGGAATAGACAGTTCTTTAAAACTAACTCTTATTAAACCCATGTAAAGACTTGTTTTGATGTTCTCTGGATAAAAAGTTCTGTTTCTTTGATCAGATGAGAATTCAGTGTGAAATGAAGTTTCAAGTCAAATTTGAAAATTAATTCCTTTTACGATTACTAAAACAATATGTGGATTGAACTGATTGAGCTTTTTTTTGGTCTAAATAATGTGCTGCCTGATCTGTTGGCAAAATATAAGTGTTTTTTTTCCTTGGTTTAAGGTGGGAAGAAGATGAGGTCTCAAATCTCAGAAAGAGAAATGCTTGTTAAAAAGCTGTGGTTTTTATTTTTATTCCATCCCCCTTCATTCAGTATACCATTTTCTTCCTGAATTATATAGGTTTTCTGTTTAGATATCTATTGTTTTCACTTGTATGTTGTAGACAAGGAGAAGTGTGGTTTTGGCACACTGAAACCAAGAAGAATAATTATGTTTTTTTCACTCCACGTTAGAAAGCTTTCAGTGGAGGGGCCTTTGACACCTGCTGTGATCATTGTGGGTTGGTCTGGGCTTCTATAGAGTACATGGGATTTGCAAAATACTTACCAGTATCTTACTTTGATTTTTATTTGTTTATTTTATTTTAGCAATTGTGCACCCACAGCATCAAGTTAAGAAAGATGAGGGGGAACTATGTAAACTAATTATGAATTAAATTGTGAATATGCAAATGGTCAATAGGCATACCTTTTGTATCTCCTATAAGAGCGTCCGTAACAGTTTTCTTGGAGTTTGAAGGTTCTGTGCAGCTGCCATGCCAGATCTGCTGCTGGCGAATCTCTCCTTGGGGTACTGTGCTGACTAGGTATGCCTGAGACAAAATGTGAGCATTTCTACCTTTGGTGCAGTATTCACAGCAGAAAAAGAAGCAACTGACCTGGGAGGCCCTAGTTCTGGGTTGTCAGGCCACAACAGAGTGAAGACTGATAACGGGCTGATTTCTCTGGTTGGCTACATCATGATTGCTTTTTGTCCTTTGTGGTGAAATAGATGCATAAATGTGTGTATATGGCTATGTATGTATATATATATGGCTATCCTTACAAGACCTTTTCTTAAACAGTTTTATTTTCACAGCTTATACACATAGTTTTCTTACAGATTAAACATACAGGATTGAAGACTGGTTTCTTCTTCTTCAGATGACCCAGAAACTTTAAAACATTTCCATAGCAAATCCATGTGCAGTGATGAGCATAGGCAAAGGAAAGTTATTCTGGTGCTACACGCTCTGCCACTGCACTACTGTATCCTGAGAAAAAAATTGATTCCCTCCCTGCCCTCAATCACTGGGTTTTTATAAACATAATACTTCTATAAACTGCTTTATGGTTACTGTTGTGGTTTAACCCCAGCCAGCAACTAAGCACCATGCAGCCGCTCACTCACTCTCCCCCCACCCAGTGGGATGGGGGAGAAAATCAGGAAGACAAGTAAAACTCGTGGGTTGAGATAAGAACAGTTTTATAGAACAGAAAAGAAGAAACTAATAATGATAATACTAATAAAATGACAGCAGTAATGATAAAAGGATTGGAATGTACAAATGATGCGCAGTGCAATTGCTCACCACCTGCCGATCAACACCCAGTTAGTCCCCAAGCGGCGATTCCCCCACCCCCCGCTGCCCCCAGTTTATATACTGGGCATGATGTCCCATGATGTGGAATACCCCTTTGGCCACTTTGGGTCAGCTGCCCTGGCTGTGTCCCCTCCCAACTTCTTGTGCCCCTCCAGCCTTCTCCCTGGCTGGGCATGAGAAGCTGAAAAATCCTTGACTTTAGACTAAACATTACTTAGCAACAACTGAAAACATCAGTGTGTTATCAACATTCTTCTCATACTGAACCCAAAACATAGCACTGTACCAGCTACTAGGAGGACAATTAATTCTATCCCAGCTGAAACCAGGATAGTTACAAATAAAATGTCTTGTATAATTGCTGATGCCTAACGCTATGGAGTCTCAGTCTGCACCTGTGGCACACAGTCTAAAGTATTTGGGTTGCTTTGTCTCTGTACAAAACTTGAATTTCTTTTTGTAGTGGGTTTCGCTGAACCAAACTGTATTGGTCACTTCTGCAGTTTGTAGAAAAACAGCAGAAATGAGAAGCCTTAAGATCCTTTTTGGCAAAAGTTAGTTCTTGGAGAAGGTTTCAGAGTTGTCTTTTCTGCCTGCTGTTGAAGACGGATATTGAATGTATCAAGGTAGTTTATAATCTTTGAAGTTCTTTTGAATATTCAAAGTTTCCAGGCTATCTAGGTCAAAATTACTCCGAAAGGAATGGCCTCTATCATCACTATTTGGTTAAATGGATACTATCCAGTCTCCTTTCACGTAGAGTTAACCAGAATTGTTCAAGCTGTTAAGTTCTTCATTGCGTGATTGCTGTATGTTCTATAAGGATATTTATTTAAAATTGCTTAAAAGCTGCACTCAGTGGGGAATTCTGCTGCTCATTCCCTTAACTACTTTAGCTGCAGAGAACATATGACGTCTTTTTCATTAACTGTCTTTGCTGCTTGTTTGCTTTCAGTGGAGTTCTAGGAGATTGTTATATTGTTTTGTAAACTCGATATTGCTGGGTCCTGGCTGCTTATGGCAATTGAGATGAGATTAGATGCTTTTGTTAACAGGCCCCAGACTTTAAATTTATAGGGACTAGGCACCATCTGCTCTCAATTAAAGGTCCTGAGCCCTGAAATTAATTCCTTCCATTGGTCCATTAGACTCAATCTTTTGACCTGAAGTCATGATAAGGTTATATTAGCCTCTCGAGCTTTGGAAAAGCGAGGAGTTCACGCAGGGACAGTACTGGATATTCCTTTTAGTCCCTGTATCTGTGTAGTTAGAAGGCAGAAAGCAATGATTATTTTCCATTTTACAGGTAGAGTGAGGTTTTTTAAAGGCACCTTGGAGATTTAGAGCTCACCTCCTCATGAGTTGTAATAGGACATGTACTCCTAAATCATATAAGTGCTATTGAAAATCTTTCCCAGAGAAATCAAATTAATATAGAGAATGTTGACTAAATTTACAGAAAGACTTGATATAGAAGTGGGTTGGGTGTAGAAGTCCATTGTTTCCAGACTCACATTTGCTTGTTAGATTAGCTGTGTTTTGCTTCCACTGTCTTTCATTGATTCTGTTTGCAGCTGCAAAATGGTGGGCGATCTTACTAGAAATCTTGGCCCTAGAATTGTTCTGCTAGTGCTTTTGCTGAATTTATATCTGTTCTGTGGTGTGTAGATGGTGCAGAGAAGAAATGGATGGATGTACAAATCGGTACACATTTTTGTGGTTGTAACTCCCTGCTCCCCACCACCCAGTTGAGGTTTGCTCTGTCAAAATATAGCAGGGAGGTGGAGTGGGGAGAACCTGTAGCCACAAGCTTTTTAGTTCCAAAAGAAAAGCTCTAAGATGCCAAATAACTACACTGCTTGTTCAAATTTAACATCAATTCCTCATACACATGAAAATGTATTTTAAAGATTTCAGGATCTGATAGTTCCTCAGCAGGCTTTGGTTTAATTTACAGAGTGCGAGTAATTTTCTGGAAGACAGTTTGTAAGAGTATTGTTTTTGAGACAAAAATCTCTTCAATGTCTAAGAGTATTCCTGTCTTACCACAAAATGCAATTTATTAGAATGTTTTGGAATCTGCTGGCCATTAGACTATGAGTAGAAATAAGCAAGGAGAGAGTTCATACGCCTGTTTTTATTCCTATCTAACAATCCTCATGACATAAAAAAATGTAGCAGTGTTTGACTTCATACAGGGAGCAAACAAAGTCAAAGTGACTGCCTTCTCAGTGTGGAAGGAATGACTTGTGACTGCTCCACTGAAGTGTTGCTTGTTGGTAACCTGTCAGCCAGAAGTTAAACTCAGGAATTCAGTTTTTTGCTACTCTTTCTCAGTATTTTTCTTAAGTTCACCTAACTCTCTGTCCAACTTATAAATTTCTTATTCACAGGATAGTGAGGATACTTACCGGCTCCCAGTGCTGCAGAGGTTTATACCTTAAAGGCTGACAGCAGTGCCATTTCCTTCTGCCATCTTGATGCTGCCAAGGCAGTTTTACATAGTTGTGTCATTCCTCTGTTGTTTTTTTAGGTTGCCAGAAGATGGCCATACCTGCCAACTGAGCCCTGTAACTACGGGCTGAAAAAGGCTGAAATACTTCATGTCCATGGGAAAAACCACTCTTCTTGCTACTCTAGCGGTTTCAATTCTTATTTCCAGCAAGGACAAGTCTCAAGCAGACAAGAATCTGTTGTCTTTAAAAAGTGGGTTTCACTACAATCTGGGTATAGCCATGTAACAGCTTTTTAATGGGTTCATAAACAGTTACGTAAAAATATTTCTTTTGTCTGCTGTCTGCAATTGGGAGCTCATAAAGTTTAGTAACTTGCAAGATACCTATCTTTCAACATTACCTAAACTAGAATAATGTTGGAGATCCCATGATACTAGGTGTTACTTGTCAAGAGTGGCTTAGATGGCTCTGTGACATGTGTATACATTTTGAAATTCAGTTTTAGTTGTTAACAAGTGCCCAGCTACATTTCTGAAAGATAAGTTAGAGTTCTTACCTTTTTTTTCAAATGTAACATATCATATGGAACTATTAAGTGAACTTGCCCAGAAAATGCTGAAGTGTCCTCTTTGCATACATTAATAACATTCTCCTTATCCAGAGAGTCATCTTTGCACTTCTGGGACTTAGGGAACACATTTAAACAACTATAACAATATTGAAAATATGGTAGGAGAGTCCGTGTACTTTTAGTTAGCAATTTGCTTTAAAAAAAACCCACAAATTCATTTCTTTCTTGTTTTCTTACATTTTCTTTGTTCTTTGCAGTATCAAATATATTGATTTTTATGAAAAAGTTAATCAGCTTACCTTTGTTCAGAGTGGATTTTTGTTCCTCTGATCAGCTCTACACAATTGAATTTTTCATCCTCTTTTCTGAGGTATTTCAATGTTATGAAAAAAGCATTAAAGAGAATTCTGATAAATTATTCCTTTAAAAAAGAATCTACTCCAATGCACTTTTGTTGAGGCTGGAGAGTTAATTAAACTCAAAGATTTCTGTTTTGTTTTCAATGAGAAAGATATCTGTGCTTTGTAAATACAAGAGACAGTGTCTCTTGGGGAGCTCGGTTACATGGTTGCCTGCTGATTCTGGTTACCTCAGAATTCATAATATGAATCTTAACTAACCATTTAGGTGACATGGTACTATATCTCAAAATCCGGTTTTCCTTGTGATTTAAAACATTTTAAAGTAGAGTTTGAATAGACTACACTAAAAGACATTGAAAAAATATTTTATGGTCATATCCAAAAAAGAAATGTTTTCTGAATTTTTTTTTTAATCATACTCTGTGGTTCTGCTTTTATGGAGCAATGGTTCTCCTCCCCAGAACCTATAAAAAAGCCAGTGTAATATATTTTTTATGCAAAATGTGTAATCATCCTGTTTTGCCTTAAGAAACAAAGAAACAAAAATTATTTAAAAAAAAAAAAACAACAAAAAACCAAACAAACCGACCCCAACAAAACAAACCAAAACCCAACAAAAATAACCAACCCAAAGGAACCCACAAGCTTTTCTTCCATTGTGGTCTTACTTTATTTTTTCTTGTTAAATCAAGCCTGACCTAATCTTTTATGTGTTGTTTTTGTGTCTGTATTACCTCAGGCTGTGCTCTCATCAGACTTCACAAGCTAAGTGGACTTGAGTTTGGGATAGTCTGTGGAAATAATCAAAGAAAATGTACCATACTCCTGGATGTGATGATAATGGTTCATTATGTCCATTAAATTTAGTACTGAATCAGTATTCTGATGTGAGTTCAGGTTAGACTCAGTGTCCTGATCACTTGTAATTACTAAAGTGCAACTGTTAGCTCGGCTAAACTCCAATCCCAGCGACTTTTGTTCTGCTTATCAATTTCTTCTGAACTTTACATGTGGGAAGCCTTCAAAGTATTTGCTTTGAAGTCAGAGATTCTGCAATGAAATCCTGAGTTGGTCACTAATTTGCTGTCTCTGCATTTGCACATTACTTCATCTTTCTGATTTTGTTTTCCTACTTAGAAATGGGCATCGTAATGTTTATTTTCTCTCAAACTTCCTTACTCTGCCTTTTGTACCTTCTTGAACTAAATAATTTGAAAAGGTTGGGTATCTTTATATATATATATATATATATGTATGCATGTCTGTACATATATATAAAAATACATTTGCACTAACTTTAAAAAAGGCATAACTTTTATAAATTCAGAAGGCTTCTGAATCCTGCAAATAATCTCACTAAATTTTATCCAATTAAAAAAGTAAGTGAATGCAAAAACCTAGATAATCTCTGGTAATTTCAGATGAGATTGCAGTAAAACTACTGCACAAATTATAAGCAGCTTTAAGATGCTTGCTTTTGCATATTCTGAATAAATGCAAGCAGTATCATATGTTCTTAATGTGTATGTCAAATTGCTATTACTGGAAATGTGTTCTTTATCTACTTGTACAAGAGTAAAAAAGCAGAGATGATGTTACTGCCCTTTCTTTGGTTACATGCCACCTCCCATTATAGCAGAGTATAGCTGAGCTAGTGTTCTTGTCCAGGCTTTGGCTAAATTGCTACGAACTTCCTGAATTGATTCTTTTGATTTTTTTATTATATCAGTACTCTTAGATCAAGTACTGACATTTTTCACACTCCTCTATAGTACCATTTTTATGTTTTCGCTTGTCTTCTGTTCAGGGCTTTTCAACCTGAGGCTTCAAATTCTATCCATTCAGTAGCAGATTTTCTTTTTTAGAAAATGGGCACAGGTGTCTCTGTCTCCTGTTTTGGAGAGCTGCACACACTGCCATGCTCAGTATGCTTGATGTTTTCCTGTAGATGCACAAAGCATGAAAGAGAGGAGGTGAAATCAGCTTTCTGGAAGTATCTGTACTGATCTTACCAGATCTAAATGAAGCAATGGCCTTTCCTCCACTCTTCTCCCATCCCACCAAAACTGCGGGAATGGTTTGTCATCAGGTAGATGAGCCAGACACCATTCTTGCACAAAATGAATATGCCACAGTTATAGGCAATAGCTGATTCTTGGAAGTGGAGGCAGATGCTTGCACTTTTGGCATCATAGGTGGATATGAGGAAGGAGCATCCTCAATCATGGAGAGGCATTGGATGGAGGTTTACTCCTTTCCTGCAGTGTTTGAAGGAAAAGAAGACACCTCCAAATTCCAGCAGTGGCAGAAAGTCCAACATGGCTTGCATCTTACCAGCCACCTAGGGCTGGGACAGCTGAAGCAGCAGCTGGCACTGGAGCACCTGCCATTACATGTACCGGTCGTGTGCATATCACTACTGCTCATTTGTGTTTGCTCTTTCTCCCAGATTAGTTTGTCTGTGGTAGAGTAAGGAAATTTCTGCCCTAAGTTTGGTAGTTGATATTGCAGAGAGCAAAGCCAGGGTTGGCAGCGCAGGTAGCAGCCCTGTGTGGTCAGAGCATTGCCTTTTTCTGCTCCGCTCTCTGACTGCTCTGACACCATGCTAAACGTGATGTCTGCCATGCTGTATTTTCTATGCAGTACCTTCACGGTCCCTTCTCGGAGTCTACTGTAACTAGAAGTGGCCTTGTTTTCTTTGTTTAGGAGCTGTAGATAATGACACAGCAGAATTCAAGAGAACATGCTTGTGTTCATAGTATTTCCTCATTCTGACATGTAGGATGGCTTCAGCCTGTCAGGTGTCTACGTTTGAGGAGATTCAAGAAATCCATAGGTTTCTTGTTAGCCCTTCTCATTTTGGTGCTCCCATTCCTCAAACTCTTCTGGTGCACAGCTTTTTAACTTGCAAGTCATTTGGCCACCTTCTGAGCCTGCAAAGAAGTATTCCATTTGCAATTTCACTGCATGGCCTGTGACATACAAATAAAAAGATTTTTCAGACAGCCAAACATTGCAATATATCTATCAGTTGTGGAAGCATGCTTGAGGAGGGATCAAATCCATATGCAGATTGACTGACATCGTCAGAAGTCATGTAAAGCCTGCAGCATCGACTAGGATATCATGAAAGCTGTAATATATCAGCTCACACTATTCTAGATTATAGAGCTGGTTGGAGCCATCACCTATCAGGTGATTAAAAAAAAAAAAAGTGTAGTCTTATGAAGGCAGTATGTGGATAGCTGGAGATCTTAAATCACACGTGTGTGCATATGTAATGCTCCTTTCAAGACTTCACTCATAGCATCTACAGATTTGCCTGGAGTTTGTGTACTGCCCTTCCAGGTACCATCTGAACAGACTGATTTTACGGATCGGACTGATTTTACGGATCGGACTGATTTTATGGAGCAAGATCTGGCTTGATGGCTGGATCCTATGAACACGTGGAGATTCTTTGTTCTTTTCCCTGTTGTGACTATTCGCATCCAATGCACCAGGCAGACTGAGTAACTTGCAGATACAAGGGATGTGATGTTGGGATGAACTCAAATTACAGTCTTTCTTCCTGGTTTTGAAATTTGTCACACTGTCCCACACAGCGTTGTTCTGCATCTCATTTTTGTGCCTGACTTTAGAGAGCAGGTCCTGAAAGACAACACGCTTGAAAGCTAGAATGATGTGACATTGATTCATCTCATCTCCGCCAGGAAGCAGTCTGTCTCACAAGGAGATCTTATCGCATAAACTCTCTATTTCCGTGGGTTCTTCAGTGATCTGGCATTTTCAAAGTAGTGAAATGATGACTTAGGAGTGGCTGCTGAAGGGGTTTCTGTGGGCAATGTGAGGGAGGGACCTACCTATGAAAGATGCATTTGCCACAGAAGAGAATACCAAATTCATTATTTCTACTTCATTGTGTATTGGGTTTATTGCCAGACACCTTTACTTTTTAATCATCCTAAACTAATTTCTGTGGGTTTGTTTTTTCTGATTGCCAGAGGAGAGTCCAAGCTTAGCTGGGACAAGACTGCAGGGTTATTGTTCCAGCCAATTTCAGATACCAGAGCTATCATCAGTTACCTCCTGTGCAATCTTGTGTCCTACACAGGGCATAGTCTTGCAGAACCAAGGTCTCATTTGATACAGTCATTGGGACTGGTCTTGAATGTCAGCAGCTTGAGCACCACTAAGAGTTTACTGTACCTTATGGATTCAGGCAATCCCTTTACAAAGCAGAAAGCATGAGGACTTCTTCCTTAAAGTGGAAGGATTTTACAAGCAAGGTTCAGAATATTTGGATCCAAAGAGAATTTCAGTAACATAGAGTCTAGTCAGGTGGGACTGAGTTTCACAGTGGGACTGAGTTTCACATCTTTGCAGTATTTGGTAATGAAACTCCTACTAGAATTCCTTAGGAATCTCTCTCAAACAAAATTAGAGACAGCTAACCTGTGGAATATTTGCATGTGTTCAGTATTTTTTCTTGGGTTTTGCATTTTTCAAGTAACACATAAGATTAAGTTAAACATGAAGACAATGGACTTTTTTACTCCACTTCAGAATCAGTAAAGTATCACAGGTCTTACTGCTTTCACTTGCAAAACACAATTAAAATTAGTAAGCGTATAGCTAGATTTTAAATACATCAGTTTAAAGCCTTTGTGCTGAAGAACTTGCAACTAGAAGTCTTTAAAGTAGGCAATAGTCTATAAAAAGGCTAAACAAACTGCTGACTAAATTCATTCAGAAACTAAATTATTCAACAGTATCCAATACGCATTGTCATAGCATGAATTTATATCTAGCTGCTGTTCTCAGGAGCATTTTGTGCCAATTGCTGTAACTTGAATAGTAAGAACTAGATTATTCAATCTTATTTCAAACTGATCTGCAATATCTGCAGAAATTGGAAATGCATACCTCCAAGTCGCTGGCTTTTCTTAAATTGAAAGAAAGTATTCACATATGTAAATGTGAGTATGTGCAGCAAAATATGCAAGGCTGTAGCCTGTATGACTTTAACAATGTTTCCATGATAGCGTACTTCATAGAAACACAGATGTGAATCTTAAGATATGGAGAATACCTAAAGGGTATTTAAAAATTGGTATCTACACCTTGTTTTATTCAAAGAACTGTAATAGAAATTATCTTGTCTTTCGGAACAATATTCACATATTAAGCTATCGTATTTAAGGCATTTTAGTTGAAAAGCTTTATAGAAAGGATTTCAATGGGTCCATAGATATATTAAAAACTTAATATTGAAGAATACATCAAGGAGTAAAAAAGTTACTAAAGCACTCCCCTGTGCTGCGATTAATTTGTATATTATCAAGGTCTTTATTATGAATGCAGTTCCTAATGTAGGCCTGTAATAAACAGAGTGTAATTGAATTTTCAATGTTTTGCCACCAGGGAGTAATTTTCTTACAAGACCTCTGCTCCATCTTCTGGCTAATTGTCAGCAGTTACTCAGTATTACTGCATTAATGTCACCAAACATTGAAAACAGAAGCTACCTGCTTCTATTACATGTAAGGATGTGTAATTCCAACCCTTGCCTATTTACTGATTTTGAGTTGTGCGCCATTATCACTTGCACAGCCTGAAGTTTTTTGAAAGTACAGCCTTGGAGTCAAAACACACTTATAAATTTGGCTTGGTGTAAGGTTTCAATCGATTCGAGTATTCCACATAGTAGAACAGAAACATCCACAGCATTAGGATTTTCAGACACACTAGCGAGAAGAGCATTTTATGTAACCCATGAGTGACTGAAGATTTTGTTTTGTTTCTTAGCAAATGGAGTCATAAATTTGGGAATATCCATTGCCTTTCACTTCCATTACATGTTGTGTTACACGGCAAATGTAACAAGAACAGAACTATAGACTGCTGTGTGTGCAGAGGAAAGCTGATCTGTCTGCCGGCTAAACAACCAATGGCCGAGGTTTTGTGAAGATCTTGATTCCACTCCTGGTCAATATTTTCATGAAGGTTTTGAATGTTTGGAGTAGTTTTATTAACTTTTGCTAGCAGTGCCAGGCTAGGAGAAGCCACGAACACTTTGCTGGAAGGGATTAGCATTACAATTTTTATACGTTGGACTTGTGAGCAAAAATCTGTAGTAAATAAGCTGCAATTCAATAAGAGAAAGTACAGGTGCAGTTCTGAAGTAGCAATAATTAATTCACACCTTCAGGATGGGAGAACCACCTGCTTGCCAGAAGTTCTGTAGGAAAGGAGCTAAGTACTGCAAGGGACTGCTCATAGAGTGTGAATCAACCATGTAATCATTTTGTGAAGGGAAAGTAAAAAAAAAAAAAATCTGTGGGGATGTGAGCATGAGTGTCATATGAAATAGTTATAAAGTAATTCCTTTAGCATCTCTCAGCACTCATAAGGCCTCACCTATAGTACTGTCCACTGGAAAAAAAAACAGAATTAGCTGAAATCTGAAGCGGAGAGTATGTCCTCAAGAAGCAATGGCCGACCTGGACTTTTTCTGAAGAAGGGAAAATGATGGAAAGACCTCATACGTTTCCAGGTATGTACAAGACTGATGGTAAGGAGCAGGGAACAACTTTGTGGGTCATTCTGTCAGCAGGTCAAGGAATAACATGCTAATTGTTGCAAGAGAGATTTTGTTGAGGCATTAGGGTGGCTAAGCACTGGTTGAGATGTCTTGGGAAGGCTGTGAAATCTGTTTCCCACAGGTTTTAAGAACAGGTTAGTGTTCTGTTAAGAATGGATAATCCTCCTCGCTATCTTGTTCTTCCTGTGAATCTGTGGTCCCTGCAGATTGCTATAAACAACATATAAGAAAAGTTGCATTTTGAAAGCTGACAAAAATAAAATGTCTAGCATCATCCACCTACCTCAGTTGCTTAGCTGATCTTAAATAGTATTTAATAACAATGCATATCTGTTATTTTTAACACTTTTGCAAGCTGGACTGTTGAGAATTGTTTTGATTATTTATTTATTTATTTTCTCAAACACCTGCCAGTTTGAAAATTTGCCAGGTTTCTTGACACCCAAGTGCTGTATTTCAAATTCCAGCCCAGACTTCTATATTAGCATGAGAAAAAATAACCCCAGACCAGCAAATGTTTTACAGGATTCTGCTGGCAAATATGAAAATACTGTTAAGTGTATTTGCAAGCCAACAAATTAACTTCAGTCTACAGTTATCTAAATCAGTAACTTTCCTTCCCACTTTCTTCCCTGGAGGGGGAAACACAAAGTATGAAGACAGATAATGTGCTAGAGCAGTAATTGCTACCTGTACTGTAGTTGTGCTCTCTTCTCCCCAGCATACTTTCTTTCCAGTGCTTTTTCATCCCAGCCGCCATGCAGAAAATCCCATACTGGGGCAGGGGCAGTGAGATGAGTGCTGAGAAACCAGGGTGCAAACAGAGCAGGAGGAGAGAATTAAAAATGCTGCTGGGTGGTTTGGAGCATTGGCAGAATGGGAGCTGATGCTTGTGCTCATAGATGTGGAAGAGCTCAGCAGGGATGGGGTGGACTCAAAACTGAGGCAAGAGAAGTTTTATGTCTGTACAGTCTTTGAACAAAGGAAGAAACTTGGGCATGCTTTTAAGATGAGGAAGTTGACAATTCTCTTTTTAATGAATAATGTGAATAATAACTTTGCATTCAATTTATTGGCGGTATTATATGATGCTACAGTTGTTAGTCATGTATAAAAAATTAACTTACATAAGACATGAACTCAGACTCAGTAGCTGGATAGTAGCTATAATATCCTTTAAAATCTGTTCTATGTAATTTTGAAGGTCAGAATTAAGGTGCAGAGGCCACAATCTATCTCCTTGTCATCCATTAAGAATACTTGCACTTTGCTACTCAATATAGTCAATATAATTCTCTGTAAAACATGTGCCTGAAATTCTATGTACTACATGCTAATTGTACCTGAGCTCTTCCTCCAGCATAAAGAATCTGCATGCTTTTGATTCTTCCATGTTACTATGCAAAGGATATTTGCCCTGAAAAGGCATTATAATAACTCCATAGCATTCACATGCCTCCTGGAAACCTTACAAGAAGTTCAAAGTGAGGAAATGCCTTCATTTCCCCCTGGTCTCTTTTGGCATGAGCACTAGGACTCTGCTTTTATCAGACCTGTCAGGTCTCACGATTTCAGTGGGAGGCTGATTCCTGCAGTAAGGTTTCTCTGCCATTGCTCATGTATTCCCTGTACAGGAAGATAGTGCTGGAACATCTTATGGCACTGTAATGCTTTGGCTGATGCATTTGGTGCGTAGGATCCTATAGCAGAGTCTTAGAGCAAGCGAAAAAGCCCTTGAAATTATATGATCCCCCTACTTTGGCCTTGCGTTGCCATTCCTCTCCCCTTGTATGTTCTTGTAATCTGGCTTGTGTAAGTCCTGGCATGTGTTTCATGAGTTACATCTTTTAGATTGTTTAACTTTATCAATTCCCTTCCCAAATTTGCATTGTGACAAATACAGCTTTTCTGTTTCATACCTTTTATCTGTGAGTTTAGAAGCACTTCATACTTCTTTTTTTTTTTTTTAAATGTCACAATTCACAACATCTCTACAAAGTGGATGATGGGATGGCCCTTCTTCAGATGCATAGCAGAAATGTAAAGACTGGTTTACTAATTGGGGCTTAACCCAGATTTCTTTCTTGAGGATGTTAGTCAAGGCATTTGTTATAGGGAAAGCAAATACATAAATAGTTAGGAGTATTGTATTTTTTGGCTAAGGAGTTAAGAATTGCTTGTCAAGCAGTACATGGAGAGGTGGAAGGCACATGTGAAAATAAATGTGAAGATTTTAGTATCTGGTTCTCGATGAAATGTATTGGCTTTGTGAGGAATGGGAAACAATTTATTTCAGCTAAGATTATCCACTTATCACCAATAAAAATAATAAAAAAAAAAATCAGTGAAAATCATTGCAAGTTTTTGAGGTATATTCCTACAACTCCTCAGCAGCAGGATGGTTTTGGCAGCCAGTAGGCGGACAGTAATTGGGCTGAAAATTGGATGGTGAGGTCATTCACAATGACAACACATAGAGTGAGAATTACTGCTTTGGTTGTGAGTGTACAGTATGGTTTTTGCAGCAGATGTAAATTAGAAGAAAAGTTCGCGAGTGGCCAGAGGCTTAAAGCAGCTCTCATTTTGCCAACCTGGTTCACTTCCATGGAACAGGGGAGATGTAATGTTAGATCTGCTGGGAGCTCCTGGAAATTCTCAAACTATAACTATATCCTTGAAATGAATTTGCATAGCTCCTGTTGAAATAACAAGGACATGCAAATATCAGTTTGAGATTTAGATGTGTGCTATGTTTTTTGCTTTTCAGCTGGATAATGAGTCTCTTTTGGCCCATAGGGTGAGAATAGTAAGATATATAACACAGAGAAGACAAGATCAAACTAGGAGTGAGGTGAAGGTAGGGGAATTAGCAGAGCTTCTTAGGGCCCATGCTATATAATTTAGGTCTAGTGTGCATAAGGGACATGGCATAACCCCAGTTAAGACCTCAAAATGTAAAGTTTGGCAGTTAAGTGGATACTTTTTTTTTTAATGTCACTTAAAGCTGCTACAAATTTAGCACACAATATGCACTTTGTATCCAGCTTCTGAAACAGAAAGTGTCTTTCAAAAATTGTCAGTAAAATGTGTAAAATTCACTTCTATAACAAATAATCTTGCCTACTGAAAGGATAAACTGTTCTTTACTTGGCATTTTGAGGCTGGAAAAGGTATATTGAGAAAATGCAGGTATTATGTCGTCTTGATGTATGTTTTGATATATATGGTTATAAACAAACATACAAATAGATCTTGTACATTTCCTGGTTCCCTTAAGAAGTAGTGTTATTAAGGTGCTAGTGAAACTGCCTTGAAAATAAAAGCAGCACTGAGTGTTTTCTCCCCCCCCTTTATTCTTTCTCTTGAGGAATATGTTAGCGTAAGAGTAGTCTGCGTTGTCTTTGTTTTTAAGCTTTAAGATGTTGTCAGTAAAGATGATGTGTGTTCAGTACCACTTGTGGTTTTTTACATTGCTTTTTCCCACTCGTTCTAAATACCATGCCTTATTCTCTCGCAGCATCTCTGTGTTATTGCTGCTTTCCTAGCTCCCTGAGATCTTGTCTATATTAGCAGAGTCCCTCTCATAGGTGTTTCTATTTAATCTACTTAACTAATGCTTTCGAAATACATTGAAGCAGATGGGTGAATTCTGTTTGACTTAAAGTATCAGTATAGGTGGGATTCATCTTCCTGCAGGTTTCTGTTGTTTCTGTGTTCTTCAGCAGATCTTGTTTGAAGCCAATCACTTCCTCACCCTTTTTTTTTTTTTTTTTTTTTTAAATCTTTTGTATGAGTATTCAATGAACTGGGATCTTCATATGGTCCATCCCTACCAAAAAACAAACTAATGATTTTTTGGTCATTAGATTTAAGTCAGCTGTTTTTTTCTTACTGTTGCTACATTGTTTTGTATTACCTCAAAGAAATCAGCGATTTTTAAGATTTCACATCTAGGAGTATATTACAAGCATAAGTTCTGTGTGTGCCAATGTCAATCTTATTTGCCAAAGTTAGCACAGGAAGAATTTGTATGAACGGAGTCTACGTCTGTATCCCCTTTATGATCAATGGAGAGGAACTCTAGGATGTGGTTCAAGTACTTTGGGGCATAAGTAGATGCCCAGGTTATGTCAGGTGATTTGCTCCTAAGTGTGGGTGTCTTTGTAGAGGAAGCATTAAGAAGTGTTATCCCTGAGTTTAGTTGCGTGTCTGGACTACCAGGATCTTAAGTCAGTTTAAAAGAAATAGGCCTTTCCTCCTCTACCCCCTTAGTGCAAACTCTCCTCTTTTTCTTATATGGGCAAAAAGTTCCTCCAGAGTTTGCTTGGGAAAACATGATTTTCAAAAATTACACTAGAGGAGTTGAATAAACCTGTTGTTAACAAGGCACAGCAAACCAAAACAAAGTGACCGCAATCCTCCTCCCCATAGCAGTGACTGTTGACAACAAAACTGGAGGAAAGAAAGGGTTCATGTGGTACTGATACTGAAGAGAACGTGGCTATTTTAGGGCAAAAATGTTATTAAAGTGTAATTGTTCCAAAGACTGAAAATAGCAAAGAATGAAGAAGGAAAATCATAGAGTCCGATATAACTCTTCTTGTATTTGGTTACTTCCTAAATGCTCCTTGTTTTTTTAGGAAGGAGTGTGTGTGTTTGCCTTTTTTTCCTACTTCAGCCGACATATTATAGGGACCACAGATGTGCACAGCACATAATATGGGAATAGTACAGGTGCTCTGTGCCGTAGTCTAATGTGTGTGGTTTTTTACCCCTCAAAGAATAGTTTAGATCATGGTATCACATACCATTTTAAAGCTCAGAAATTAGTTTGGTGAATTCTTCAGCATTCAGGGATGTAGAGTTAGAACATGTTTATGTGGCTTTGCAATGAATTTGGTGTACTGATAGTATTTTTTGTATTCCTTACAAAATTTGTACCATCTAGCTTTAAAACTAGAAATATTAATTAGTATCAATTAAGCTATTTTGATTCATAAGTTTATTCCAAACCCACCTGCAGAAATTATTATTCTACTTTTCCTGCAAAGGTTAGCTTTGCAGACAGACAGTGAAATTCCATAAAACTTTTCTTAAGTCTGAAAAAATGCATAGAAAATTTAAACTACTATTTGGTATCAAATGGCCACAAGTTCATGTTGTGTTCACACATACTGTAATTGAGGCAGGGATTGCTTCAAAGAAAGTCATTAGTATGAAGTCTCAAAACTTGTAGTGGTCCACTATCTTCCATATACTATATGTAATATTGGCAGCCCTCTTTCAAATAGAATTAAGTGCAATTTTACGAGTGATGGAATGGAATTGTAGTAGTGTTCATTAAAAACTGGAAGACTAATAAACATATTAGAGCTTTAACCTCTGCATACAAAGTTATTAGAGCAATATTTCTAATAGGATTTAGTTTCTACTGCTTACAAAATGTAAAATACTAAACATTGTTAAAAATGTTATTGCAGTCATTTCCTTATAGCAGGAGAATTTGGGGCTTGACATAGATTTTTCTCCTGCATGAGCACATGTGCTGGTGCTGCTGCTGGCATCGTCAGGATGTGACATACTTCTTTTTCTTCTGGTTGTAATTGCTAAGCAATTGAAATTTGAAAGCCCGTGTATCATGTCCAAGCTGAGAAAGAACAGGTTGGGGGAATGCTAAACTTAATTTGGTTTTGTGGGGGTTTTGTGGCTGTGGTATGGCCAATGACTTCTCAGCTCTTCAGCTCTGAGAAAGATTTCTCTCTGAAATGCCAATATTATAAACAAAATTTTTTTATGATTTTATTTTTGGCAAATAACATTAGGCATGCAATAGGCAAGAGTCAGGTCTGTTGCAAATACAATGTTAAGATTTGATTGTCACTTGTTCTACTTTAAAGTATGTTTCTAGCTTGTTTGCATTTTTTTGCCACTCCTTCCCATGTGATTTCACAAACATATACTTCTTTCCGTATCATACACATAGTTTTCACTCTGGCCTATTACTAATAAAGAAATTTTCTTTATCAAGATCATAAAAAGAATCATGTTTGTTTATCATGTTCCTCATGATAGTAGCCATCAAACCCAGGCTATTGCTCTTTTAATAAAATAAGAGAATGTGTTTGGTTATTCTACTGATAAAGAGTTAAGAAAATGCTTCCACAGGCAATGCAAGTTTGATGGGGTTTTTTTGTGGTTTTTTCTTTTTTTTTTTTTTTTTTTCCCAAACAAGCCAAATGAGTTTCTGGGCTTTTGATTGTCACTGAAAAACCAATTGCTGCAATAACTTTAAATTAATACTTCAGCAACTAATACCTGGTGTGCTGAATTGTGAAAATATAAAATGGAAAGAAAACCCAAATACATATATATGTATATGGTAGGTTAGTAGAAAGAGTACCAACGTAATGCATGTATGCCATTAGGAACAAATCACAAACGTCAAGGTATTTTTGCAGATACAGGGAGCTGTAGTTTAATTATTGCAAGGTGACTGCTTAAAGGTCATTTCCCAAAGCATAAGTCAGATTCTTTGGGGATGTATCCTTTAGCTTCATCTAATGTTTCATTGACTGTATAAGCATTAAACTCGGCGAGAATGACAGGCTGTAGTAAGTGGATCCCAGGTGGGCCTTGGGATCTGCAGAGCCAGCTGTTCCCCAGCTCCGATAACTCTTTCAGATTTGCAGATCCCTTTGCATCTGACATGGCATGCCAAGCCTTTGTGCTGCCCAGTGCTGATGTTTTAAAGCAGAACAGCTTAATAATTTATTAACTGCTACATTTCCTTTGGGCTTTATCTGTGTGATGCTGTTGAGTCACTGAGAAGTGTAAATACATAGAAGTTAACAGAAGCACGGTCTTTAAGAAAGCCAAAGCTCGCTCTTTCTTCTTCTCTCTTTTTTTTTTTTTTTTTTTTTGACCAAGGACTCCTCTGAGAATTTATTGTTGGTTTACCTTGTTACAAAAGAAAAAAAAAGTTCTGCTTTGGAAATCAGGGCTGAAACATGTTTTGAGCTTGTTAGCATCATGCCCTCTTCAAAATAATGATAATTAACAGTATAATGACAATGTATTTTCCTGTTTATACATATTTTTAGCTACTGATATCTTTTCAACCTGCTACCAGTATCAGCCTTTTCTCATCTCTATCTCAGCATGCAGTGTGTACATGTATCAGCTCTTCCCTTCAAATTCAGGAAACATATTCTTGTCCATCACCTGTGCCTTTGTAATATGTTAGTATAGGCTTCTGCCAAGCTGTTAAATCTCCCTAAGGCCACCTGGTCCACAACTCTAGAAAAAGATGATGAAGAAACAGTGGTACTTCTTCAGCATTTCCTGGCTAAGAGAAATCCCATTCTGTCTTCTGGTTCCCTGAATAAATACAATAAAACAATGGCTAAAAATGGATCATTTTCACACTTCTTTCTTTAATCTCTAGTGTCCATTCCTGGAAAATCAAAGCATAATGCAGTCCTGCCCATGCATACAAATTTATCATATCCATTTAAATATCAGCCCATATTTTCTGTTACATATTTATGAGTAAGAGTTATGATACAGAATTACAGAACTTCAATGCCACTATTTTCAATAGTATTACTCTCATAAGCTGGAGTAGTACACTAGTGAATTAGGACCTCTGCAATATTTATTGCTCAGATACAAAAACAGTATAGTGCTGTATTTAAAAAAAACTAATAATTTTGTCATAAAGACCCCCCAAAGTAGAGGTCATGAATGGTTTTTGTGGTAGAATAATACAATGGAGAGAAGACAGACTTCCTCTGTTTCCTTTGTTTTATTTAAGACATAAGAGCTTACAGAAGTTACTGTGTGTTTAAAATATTAATTGCCACTAATACTAAAAATTAATATCAATATGAATAGCAAGCTATTAAGAAGAGAGGTTTTAAGTGAAAAAACTTTTCTATTGACTTCAAATAAAAATTTTGCTATTTGGATACTCCTTCAATTTAGCAATAAAATACTAATTTGGACAGAGGCATCAGAGACTGCCTTTAAATACAGTTTCATTTCATTCTTTATCCATTTGTAAAAACAAACAAACAAAACAAAACAAACAAAAAAAAAACCAAAACAAAAAAAAACAAAACCAAACAAACAGATTGTCAGCTAGAAACTTTCATAATGTTTGGTGCCTCCTCTCTTTTTTTCTGTCAGGACTCCACTTAAACTCCATGGAGGGACCAATAGGTCTTGGGAAGCAAGGGGACAATCCTCCTGCAGAAGAAACAAAAGAAATGGGCTTTTTAGGTTTGTGGAAGTCAGTCAAAGAATATCTGAATACCTGCAAATATGTCATAAATAGTGTGGTAGGATAAAATAATAGAAGTTAATCCTGATATGACTGAGTTTTCCAACTTCCAGCTAGGCTGTTCACTCTCTGTCTGCATCCCGTAAGTTTGGGGACGATGCCGTGCAGATTTTCACATGCTATGTTACTGCTTTTATTTCTGTGAAATGACCAATGCTTCATTAATAAAGAGCTGAGATAATGATTATATGGCATTTGCAGACTTCATGCTGGTTTGAGCATCAGGATACGATAACATGAATTATTTTTCATCTGTTCAGCAGCATTTAGTCTCTGTGGAGGCTGAGAGCAATGTTGAAAGGTTTTCATATCAGAAAAAGACTAGACCAAATCTGATAGGTATCAACATCCAACAGAACTGGTTCCTAATGTAAAGAACGATACATTATTTTCTTTAGATAAAATAAGTGAACAAGTCTTGCAGTTGAGAGGCATTCAAGATTTCCCTGAATAGGCTTAGGTTTTCCAGTGGAGGTTTGAAGTGTAGCTCTAATATGATTAGAGGCTCTGTGGAAATGACCATTTCTGACTCAACTGCCTGGAGCTTATATGTGTTTACAGTTCTGTTTTGTAATGAAAGTGCTGATTTATGTATCCTTTGGTCTTGCAAAGTTAACATAGCTTTGGATTAGTGAATTGTGTCCTGGTCTGTCCTAATCTTGCTTGTATATTAACAAAATTAGGTAACTTTACATCTCCAAACTCCTCCCTTCATTGCTTTCCCAAATGTGTTCACAATGGTGTTTCACTGGTGCAGCTGAGATGGAATTCACCAGAGAGAACAGATCTGGTTTAGATCCAGGAGGAGTTTATAGTATTGGCAGCTATAAAGAGACTTTATTCTTTGTAAAGGCAACAAATCCAGCATAGAAGTTATTGAAGCACAATTAATAAAGAGTTTTGCAATGCACCTTCAAAACAAAATAATTTCTTTTTTTTTTTTTTTAAACTCAGATTGTATCTCTGTGGGTTCCCACAGTTTCCAAAATGACAATTGGCTTTACAAACTCCCAAATGAACATAGAAAACTGTAAGAGATCGTTACTCATAAACATATTTGTTCTTTGTGCTCAAAACTGAACAACCTCCTTTTTCTTTGTGAATGAAGTTTACAAGCCAGCTTTTTTTTTTAATAGACTTCTAACACTGTTGGAGAAAACATTACTTCAGACAAGACTCCACCTACAAGCATGTGTCTCACTACTACACATCCACAAAGCCAAATATAAACGTGGTAACACAGTTGAAGAGCTTGTTCCTTTGTGAACATGAAGTAATTTTTAACTTGAGGCAAGTTGTTTTTTTTCAGCCTTATGAAGAAAGCAGCACTTACTCATTTTCTCTTATTTGAATGGGCCATATTAAAACGGAAAAATGTGGATGTACAATAGAGACTGAACTGTAAGAGGAACTGCTGGCTTATCAGGGATTAGCTTCTCAGGGTAGTTGTTGGGCAACAAAAAGGATGGAAACAGTGAATGATTAGTCTCAAATGTAGACACATTTTTAAAAGGGGGGGGAAGTACTTTTTTTTTTGCTGTAGTTACTGTTTACTGTTTGCTTCAATAGCTTTGCTACTTTAGAAGTACTGTCTTATTATCTTAGTTGGAAGAACTGACTTCCTCACTTGTCTTTGTAAGGGTTGTAAATCAATCTCACCTTATTCAGCAGAAGACTTTCATTAATTTAGTAGATTTCGGATCATGTTCCTATCTTGATGTTGCTTAGCTGAGCTCCTTAAAGATGTGATACTATGGAGAAAATTTTATAGAAATAGATGATATATTTCTTTAAGAAACTAATTTTTTCCCCAGTTTGTTATTTCACCTACAGACAATTAGTATCAATAATGAAGCACTTCTTCATTCATTTAAAAAAATAATCCGCTACTATAAGCATTGACTAATATGTTATGCCTGGGTATGTGTACATATACTACTCTCATTGACTCTTGCAGGAGTGATCAATATACGCTGAACAATATAATTTGGTCCCTTCTTATTTATGTTGCAGCATCACAATACTATAAACCAAATAAGTTGTTCTTGTTTTGTCATTTTTAATAACATTCTGTTTTGATTTAGGTGTGCTTAATTCTGTTCATTTCTGATCCATTGATCTGTAGCCGGGCAGAAATGAAATTTACTCGTGAAAAAGAAATAAAATTTTCATCTTAATCAGTCAAGTGCAGCCACCTCTGGGCCGCTCGGCTTACCTACTCTACTGCCACATCAGTTTCAGATAAAAAAAATTAATTAGTTCAATGCGCAAGAATTATTATGAGAGGGGAAAATACAGCTGTAAAATCACAGATTTAGAAGCCCTGTTTAAGATTTGTTTACTGTTTTGTTTTGTTTTGTTTTTAAATTATTTCATTTAATCTACTGAGACAGGGTGGATGGAGTACCTGTGGTAATGTCCAATACCAGGCCTTTTGTGACCAGTTTTATGTTAAGAGGTCTCAGAATGTTTCCTTGATGAGACTGTTTGGAATTTGTGTCTTATACTGCCTAATAAATACTACTGACACCTTATTAATAAATAGCAATAGTCTTAGTTAAGAAAAGTATTGTTCCTAAGTAGGGATGCTAATTTCCAAGGCACAGTTAGGTACCATGAAATAAATAGACAGAAAATGGTACTTGAAGTCAAGCATGGCTGTATGTTTTCTCTCTGATTTTTGAGATTTACTCTTAGCAGGTAAATAGGTAATATTAATTGTGGATTATTTTCTGTGTGTCTCCCACCACAGTGCGTCATGGAATATTTGCTAGTGTGTGAGTTTAGCTAGGACTACCACATCAACCCTAGAAGATACCTTGAAAAATTATTTGGTTGTGACAGAAAGCATAAGCAGAAGATTTGCGTCTACTTAGTTGGTGGCCTCTGAGGTCTTAATGGCCTTCAGCCCCATCAGTCTTGGTATCACTACGTGCTTATTATATTGATGTTTTTTTCTCTTGCAAGGAAGCAGCAATACTTTTATTTCGAAAATAAATTGCAAAATAATCTCTTAGCAAGTCTTAAAATTGCATCAGTCTGATTTATTTGGGCTGATCTGATTTTCAGAGTATTTTATTTGTGTTTTGTTGATTAGTAAAAGCTTTATTTCTAGTCACCTTGTCACTGTTGTTTAGAAATGCATTTGTGAAAATTGAATTGATTTTTCATTAAGGAGCCTTTATTTTCAGCTACAGATAAGCCAAATTGACCCAGAATATTCTTAAAGCATACGCAGGTGATTGTCTGAATTCCTATGCCGCCTTCTCAGGTACTTTGCTAATGTGGCATTGATCAATCTACAGATCCCGAACTGCAGAGAAGTGATAGGAGTATTGGCCACAGGATGCACTATGGGCCAGAAAGATAAATTGTTTGGGTTGTCTTTTTGCAAGTTTAAGGTCACAATTCATTCATCTTGTTACTTTGCTGTATCCCTTTAGTGGCTTCAATTGCAGGATTAAATATTGAATGGTGGCAGATCATTCAATATATGGCTCTTCTGCTTTGGCATTAGGAGGCTTTTCATGCTTAAAATGGAATGATGTGCACACAGAATGCCAAAGGTAGTCGTGCCAACGATCTATTCTGTAAGATTAATCCCACAACAACATTATCAGGCAATTCTTAACACATCGATTTATTCCTGATATGACACTTCTGAAACAAATGAATAAATGCTTGGCATATACTCAGCATCCTAGGAGGGAGAATGTGGAATTGAACCCACTACAGGAAAGATCCATATTTAAAATTAACCCATTAAAAGCTTAGTGAGAAAAATTTTAAACTTTTAGACTGAAATTCATGGCCCCTCATGCAAAGCTGGTCTGTAAGAAACAAGAACGGGGTAAGAGGGAGGATTCTACCCTAGAGACCGGATCATAGTCTGCAGATTTCACCACATACCTTGTTTACAGTAATGGTTGTGCCGCTATACTTTTCAAGTAGAGAAATGCTTCATGTTTCAGTGCCTCTGGCTTCCCTCAGAAAGGCTCCTCTCTGCACCGCTGCAGGGCTCTGCACTCCAAAGCCTTCAGCAAGGTGCAAGATCCCTTGCAGACCTTTGCCTCACTGCTCTTCTCTTACAGTTAGCGAGCAAGCGCAGGCTTTGCAAAGATTTTGGTTTTCTGCAAGAAAGGAGCAAGAGAATTTTGCCTTTAATGATTGTCACCTGTACAAACTGTGCAAACGCCTTCTGTGTTTTCAAAGAATATTGTATATAGAATGTGAAAAGCAGCACGGCTGTTGACGTAGGTAGGTGAATTTGCAGGTTTTGTAACTAGCATTATGATTGTAGTACAAACCAGCTAAAGAAAGGAAATTAGTTGCTATTGATTCTTAGCTTTATTGCTGGTTTATAGAAGGTTTCTAAATTGGCATTGTATTTTGTATGTTATGGAGGTTTTTGTTAAATCTATCTGCAAGCTAAGAGAGAGCTTCTGGATTTCAAAAGCACATGATTACCTTCAGCAAGTGAGAAGTAGCTCCAGAGGTGAAAATGTAGTTTTGCTTTTTAATTGTATCTAATGATTAAATATGTGTTACATATGAGTTGGGACAAAAGTGAGATCCAGTCTCAGTTCCGCATCTGACTTGTGGATACTCTGTCACTGGGTGGAATTAAAAGCCTTTGGTTAGGTGCCTACACTTCCTAATGGCGTATTAATTACACTGCCTGTACAGATGTCTTACACTGATATTCATAAAAGGCTGAGCAATTTTGAGGCATCACTCATGTAGCCAAGCAAGTGCCAAAGAAGAAGGTGCTGCAGAAGTAATACCCAGGAAGGAACTTGCACCCTGGCCTGTAAGGTGACACCTGAACATTCGAATTCATAATAAAGGAATTTCTCCTTTGCGTTTGAGCGCTCCAAGCACATCTACACTTTGCTGCAAAATTAGAAGGATATGTCCCCTATGATGTGGTCTTTTGGCATCCCCCAAAACTGACCACAGATGATTAGGTTACTTATATGTACATATGTATATCTAATACATGTATGTGTTAAACCCCTCTCTTTCAAAAATGATTTGAACCTAGGTATCTGATCTCACAAGGAACATTTGAGACCACTGGAGTCAGTAGTTCTGGCAGTCATCCAGGATATGGAGAGTCTGGTAGACGTCCCTCATCTGACTAAAATTTGCTTATGCAAGGAAGAACAGTTTTAATAGAGAAGGCTGACAGAGACCTGCCCACAGATGTCCCATGTCATAGTCTCTCAGAGCACATTTCTAGAAAGTCAGACATCTGTTTTCAAGCACTTTCTTCAGGTGGATTTGATTCTGAATCACTCTTGTGCCATATAAAAGGCGTAAGAAGGATCCTGTCATTACCTTGTTTGTGATTCTGTGAGTGTGTCTGTAAGTGAAGCACACCCCTGGTGCACTTTTCAAAACAGAAGTTACTGACTTGTTAAAGAGATGAGCTTAGTGAACTAGCTGACTAGAGATACTAGGACAAATTTGTTGCTAAGGTTTATTCTCAGCCATTAATTTGGGTTGTGGTCTTAAGTATGAAAAACATATGCTAGGCCTCATTCTTAAATTAGTGCTTTTTACCATGTTGCACGTATATAAATATTAAGATGCATTAATTATGGCTCCCTGCCTGCCAGAATCTCCTCTGGATATGGTTACTACTTATCTACAGCTACTGTTCATGTGCTAATGTCTGTAAATATTCAGGCTAGCTAACAAAACTGTTGCTTTCTTTGCAGTTTCTTCATGTAAGTGATTCTTCAAACTGACCATCTTTATACATTTGAACTCTAAATAGTCACTGAATCAAATGAGTTGAATTGAGAGTTGAAGCTTATTGATACTCAACATTTTTTCCTAATGCCAGTAAAATGTTTTTGTTGCATGCAACATCTTTTACAGTTTGCTTTAAACTGCTAATGTGGTTGTTTATTTCTAATGCCAGTATAATGAAAGCTTACTTGGCAATATTTTTTACTGGAAAATAGTGTGTATGAAATGATCTGTGGCTGGTCATGTGTGTTTGAAAAAAATAACTTTTATGTGGATGTGAGTAGTTGTCTTAGTTGTGAAAAATTGGCATCCTGTTTCCTCTGAATTTGGTGACAAGTGAAGCGGTCATATTCAAAGATTTGTTACTAGAATCCCAAATAGTCTTAAGCATAGAATTAAAATATATATATATATATATATATTATTCGGACATTTTTTTCTTTAGCCAAGATCCTTGCTTGTACCAAAGGAATATTTTAATTCATTTGGCTGTTGCTGACATCATAATACCATCAAAGTCAACATGAAATAGAAGCAAAAGATCTTTTGGGGGGATCAAGAGTCTGTTCCAGTATTTGTGCTGTAGATTCATTTTTTTATACTGTCCACCTATCATCATGCAAGATTCCTTTTGATCTCATGGAGAATTACACATAAGAATCAACTGCAGAATATGTAGTAATTCAGATGCAAAATAAAAATTTCTCCTTGGTGTTTGAAGTAATTTTTTTGGAATATCTTCTGATACAATTAGATCCTGCATGAGGACATTCTTAGATAGCTACACATACTCCCTAAGTACATACTTCCCTGTAATATAATTGCAGATAAATTGCTACATAGGTGTCATGGTGTAGACACCACAAATTATCATGAAATTTTTTTTTTTTTTTTTTTTTGGTGAAAATGTTTCTCCTGGGCTTGAAGATGAAATAGCAACAATGAGAAGAACAGCATGTTACATTCTTAAATCTATGGGATGATAAAATCACCAATTACATGAAAAGTTGCCTGGAATGGTCTTCCTTATTTAAAAAAAAACTACTTTAACTTTAATGTTGATTTTTCTGGTTACAAAGTGATTTAATCTGCTCATTTCCTTTGTCTAGTTTTTTTTTTAGCACTGTAAAATTAATGAGCCCATTATCATATACTCACTAGCCTTATTTTTCATTGTTTCATTTTTGTCTGTTAGATTGGCATAAAATTCAAGAGGTGAAAAGCATTGCTGGCCTGGAGATTTGACTTCTGATTTTATTTATTTTTATATATATATATATAAAGTGAACCAACACTCTGTTGATAAGCAATGTGTGTGACCCATGACGGGCAGCTTGCTGTTCTGGTGGAACAAAATATTACAGCTAGACCATGCAGGCTTCTGCTCCACTGGACTTGGAATAGATTAGTAAAGTACTTTCCCAGCTTGAAGGGTTTTAGTTTGGGTTGGTTTTTTTTTCCCATGATGGATTATGGATAAACTCATGTAAGTTTATGGCAAGATTCCTCTGAGACCCCTAGCTTTTTATGAATGGAAAGGTCGTTTATAAATATGTTCAACATCACTGTGTTTTATTATTTTTCCCATAGGACAAGATTGCTGTGTTTTCTGTAAAAGACTACAATCAGATTTTACAGCCACACAGATTTAATGTTGTACATATTACTTGGGTTTAGATAACAGAAGACTCTGTAGTGAAAAATGTTTGATTTCAGCTCATGGAGGTCTCTTATTCATACATTACAATCTTCAAACCAGAACACAGACTTTACCAAGGCCAGAAGTCTTCAATTCTAAGTTATTGATGCAGGGCCAATCTTTGCCTAGCATGTGGTTTTCTATAATGCTAAAAACTTCTGAACAGCTTTCTCTGACATGTCTGATACTTCTTTGTTGGAGTGGCTTTGAAGCCCACTATTTGTGGACCTCTGTTTGAACCATGGGGTCATATTGATACTTGGTTTGGTCACTCAATTATACTTTATATTTGTATTTGCTGATCTTAGTTCCTGCATCTTACTCCTTTGGGCATAACACATCTTTCAGTCACTATAACATCTAGTTTGTTATCATCTATTTAAAAGCATTAATATTAACTAGAAAAATCTTTACCCAGGGAAAGTCCAGGACTTGAATGTGTGCAGCCATAAGTTGCATTCATTAATGCAACACAAAATGTCAATTAGTAAATCTGAGAGTTAAAGCAATAAAAATAGCTCTGTGATCTGATAGAGAGATTCAATGTCAGGCACTGAAATTCTTCAAGCATTTCCTCCCTGGCTTAAGCTCTAAAGGCAACTTGGATTTTATTAGTAAGGCTTGGTAGCAAAGTACGTCCCTGTATTTGTGTTACCACTACATCCAGAACCCCCAAGCTCAGTTTTGCACCAGGAGAAGAGACACCATCTCCGACTGCAAAGCTGTCTATCAGCATTTAAAGTATAACCAAAGTTTAGAAGCAGTTTCCCAAGATCTTGGAAAAGCATGGAGGTAGGAAGAGTTCCTCATCACAGAGTATTTTGCATATGGGAGAGGAAATAATTTTTCCATATTCCAAGGCAGACAGTCAGTGAGAACACCAACTATACCCGAGAGAGCTTCTAAAAGGTTTGTGTGGAACGCGTTCTCTAGCATGCAGATGTATCCATGATTAGTGCCATGTTTTAAATTTCTTAGATAAAAGAGAATGGGTAGATTGCTTACAAAGTCCAAGGTGCAGGACTGTACTCGCACCTCAGGGCAATATTAAACTCAGAATAGGAGGGAGAACGTGAAGTGTCTCACTCGCACACATTGATGTGGGAATACCTGGCAGTTCAGACTCATAAGATTTCCTCTTTAGAGGTTTAGGAAAGATGGTTTCTCTTAAACTAAAAGATGTGTTTGTCAGTGATGCATGGCTGTGTTAAGTACCAACTTCTCTGTAAAGCATTCAATGGCCCGTGAAGCTTTAGATTTGCAGATTCAGCTCAGTGTGTAGTGCTGGACATGGATGTTAGATAGCTCTATCATATTACTATTTCAGTGGTGCACAGGTAGGACTGTTAATGTACTTTACCAGAAGCATCTAATTGGTGTTTTGCCTGTTTATAAATTGCACCATACTGGTGGTTTTAGCCTGCACAATACCATATTTTCAGATACTGTTTAACACAATCTAAAGGCCAAAGAGAAGTAAGTCTGCTGTTTCACAGTGGGGTCTGTTATTTTACAGGGTAGTACAGTGGTTCCTTGTTCATTTGTAAGTGTTCTAAGGCAAGGCGATTTATTGCCTTGAAGGGAGAGCATTATGGGCCTGTAGTATGTTTAATAGCTTCAGAAACATCAAATTTTTGTGTATGAAATCTAGTAGCTCTTTTCTCTGAGAGGCATCTCAAATTTTTCTGTTGAACTTCTGTAAATACCAGAGGGTAGACCAGTGTCATGATTTAACCCCAGCCAGCAACTAAGCACCACTCAGTCCCTCACTCGCTTCCCTCCCCACCCAGTGGGACTGGGGAGAGAATCGGGGGGCGGGGAATAGTGAAACTTGTGGGTTGAGATAAGAACAGTTTAATAGAACAGTAAGCAAGAAACTAATAATGATAGTAATAACAATACTAAAATGACAATACTAATAATAAAAGGATTGGAATATACAAAACAAGGGATGCACAAAGCAATTGCTCACCACCCACTGACTAATGCCCAGTTAGTTCCCAAGCAGCAATCCCCCCAGTTTCTATACTAGGCATGACGTCTCATGGTATGGAATACCCCTTTGGCCACTTCGGGTCAGCTGCCCTGGCTGTGTCCCCTCCCAACTTCTTGAGCCCCTCCAGCCTTCTTGCTGGCTGGGCATGAGAAGCTGAAAAATCCTTGACTTAGTCTAAACACTACTTAGCAACAAGTGAAAACATCAGTGTGTTATCAACATTCTTCTCATGCTGAACCCAAAACATAACACTATACCAGCTACTAGGAAAAAAATTAACTCTGTCCCAGCCGAAACCAGGACAACCAGGTTCTTGCAAGTACTCGTGAAACATTATTTTGATAAGACATTCTGAAGCTAAATGATTTTGAGGCATTGCTTGTGGGAAGTATTGGCAATGAGAATATGAGATCAACAGGCAACTCTCAGCTGGCAAAGAAAGCAGTCCTATTCAAGAACGTGTCAAAAGTGACAATATTTGATAGGGACAAAACTAACTGTTTTCCTTCCTCCTATGCATTTTCCATAGTTTGTTGCCGTCTAGCAATAGCCTAGAAACAGTTCACGTTTCCCTTCAAATGCCTGAACTCCACCTTGCACACACAGACACAGGCCCATACTGTTTTTCCTAGTAAGTATCTTGAGTAGACAGGATATAAACCAGCCTTTTTTGGAGAGTCCAGAGAATAACTGTCCATATTCCCCTGAAAAGAACGTGATGTGCCTCCTAAATAAGGACTGCTGGCATTCATGAGTAGGTACCTAATAAAATATGCGTATACATGCATGTATTGTGTGTCTGTTTTAAGATATCTCTGATTGCTCTAGCTTGTAGTTCCTGTCTGCTGTCTTGTTAAAACCCTCAATTGTCAATATAGGCAAGTATACAGTGGGTTGTTACATTGCAAATACAGAAGTTTGTTGCTTTCTGTAGTATTTGTTCATGTGTGGTACATAGAGCTGAATATGGGGGCAAATGGGAAATGACATTGCGTGTCATAGCTTAGTTTGCACATTAGTTACTGTGAGATCCCTGCCCCTCCTTTCCTCTGTCTTCCCCTTCCTTCATACTAGTGAAGTTTAAGTCTGTCGTCTGGGGAGTTTGCTGGGAAAGTGAAGTTTTCCGTGGTGAAACTTCACATATGAAGTTAAAATGTTAATGAAGCTTCAGGCATGTAGTCACCAGGCAAGCTTTGTCCAATGCTGGTTTATCACCTTCTGTGTGTTCATCAATGTGCTGTAATAAGACAATGTTAAGCACGGTTCCTCCTTAACACTCCCTCACACTAGGTAAGGTCTGTTTTAGCTCTGTTTTTACAATTCTCTTTTCTGAAAGTCAAGTTGTAATAAAACCAGCTGAGGTTTTCTCCTGTAGTTCAGCTGCTCCTACAGCCTCAGGACTGCTGAGTCCACTCAACAGTCTGTGGTTTTCAATTACAGGCCACAGATGCCTTTTAAGGGACCTGGCAAAGGTAACCAAGAAAATTGAGCTTGGCAAGATTAAATTTGCTGTATAGGGATCTTCATCTTCACAAGAAAATTCTTAAGGCTCTGTGAAGAAAAAAAAAAAAAATTAATAAAAAAGGCTGAAAGCTACACATACCTCCTCTGAAAATGACTTTTATATCATGATAGTTCAAAAAAACCACCTGGCTTCTAGCCAACAGAATACGCTAACCTTTGGCAGGTAGAAGAAAAGAATCTTTGGTAGGTTATTAGAGTTATATTTATTACATAGTTACATAGTTTATAGGTTTCTTCATTCTATATGAATTTATGTCAGGCTGTATGGATATTCACTAGACATTAGTTTGTTCTAAAATGAGTAGCACATGTTTGTGTGTCTGATGGCTTAAGATGAGATATCGTGTATCTGAAACATGTTTTGTCTCCCTTCCTCTTTCCCAGTTACGGACGTCTCATTGATAAAATTATGAATATAAGAACCATTGTTTTATCTCAAAACATTTGTACAACTATTGTGTATGTAGTATCATGTTTATGGAGTGTATCCTTTGGATGGTTCTAAAGTAGTGACATGAACAGACTTTACAGATAAAGAAAACTAGAAGTGAAAGTAGTGGCATTTGGGTAGTGGAAGTGCTTATATTCACTGAGAAAGACACTATGCAAAGGTGTTTATATAGTGGTATTAATCAGAATGGATTTCTTATCTCTGTAAGGGCCCATATATATACTTAACACCAGTAGAGTTACTCATATTTGTAAGCATATTGAAACACAATCTTTACTGTAGTAATACTGTATACTAATTTTTTGTGATATTTGCTAATCTATATTTTCTATATGGTGAAGGACCAGAAATCAGATTTGGGCTGTAAAGAACTGCTGCCTTCCCCTTTAGCATGAGGGAGAAAGCACGCCAGTTACCAACTGAGCAAAATATTAATAGTGGCATACAGTTTGCATTAATTCAACGTTTGTGATGTTTAGTGGTGGCAGCTAAGATTCAACTCTGGATGGCAGTGGAAGTAAGCATCCAATCTGCCGAGATGGTACTGACCTGTATCAGGAGATGGGTTACCTGGAATTAATTTCCATTAGTTGTTTTCCCAGTTTTACAGCCATTCCCCATGTGAATTATTCTTACAAAATGCAAGTATATATTTTTGACAGCAAGGCTGCAGGAAGTGTAGCTTGCAGCATATAGCAGATGGAGTTTTAGTATTTTGCCCTAAGTCTAGAAAATTATAATATATTCCCAGAAATGAGTAAGTGTAGCCAGAATGCCATTCTCCCACCTACAGAAAGCTCTTCAGTTGTTTTTTCCAACAGCTGGCAGCCTGTGGGCCTGAATTGCTATGGCCTCATCCCTTCCTTTGTCATTTGGGCGTGATCTGCCTTGCTTGGAAAGTATCCTCATTCGGTAACACCCAGTGTTTGTACCTGCTTACTCTCTGGGTCCCACCAGTGTTAGTCACCAAAGATTCTGGCCCACCATGCTGCTGATGATACCATTTATATTTATGGCTGAATTTAACTGAGGAAATTACAAATTGAACTTAGATACCCTCAGACACTCCTACTTATAACTCCTAAAATATCTGAACAGAAACGGTCATTGCTAGACTACGTAAAGCACCAAGAGAGACATCTGAGATGTTCTGAAGCATGATCCAAACGCAACTTATAGTTCAAAATCACGTTAAAAATGTTTTTCCCAAGCTACGTGAACAAAATCTTTATTGAGCAAAATCTGGTTTGATATAAAAGAACCCATAAGTCATCTTTTAAGATCTCCTGTTCACTGTCAGGAACAGTAGATGCTTATACAGTATATAAAATAGTATCTTCATTCCCCCCTCCAGTTAGTTTTCAGCTATTTTTTCTAACTAATTGGCTTTTCATACATTCATTTTATTATACTTGAAGTTTAATATTTAAACTGCTTAACATGCTAATCGATTAGTAGAGGGCCAGACCCTGCTACACATTTTTATCATGTAATTTTATAGACCTATCTGCACCTAGTTAATCTTTTTCCCTTGTGAACCCAATGAAATTGCCTATATCTGAAGTACTTGCCGTTCCTTAAAGGCACAGATTTCCACTGGAGATCTATACTTTCATTATGGTTGATGATTCTGGCAATTTTGTTTTTATGTGGTATAGTCCTCTAGTCTGTCAGAGCTCCAGACGTGAACTAGGGCATAAGGTAAAGATTTTTTGTTGCTTTTCTAGAAATTAAGGTATCCAAAATCCGATTCTTGTGTATTTGTCAACTGTGACATAGCTGCTGATTTGTTAAGTTACCCCTTAATGAGCCTCAGGAGTCTTGGACACTGTGTAGTGCTGGGTAAGAAACCCTGTATCATCTAGTCCACAGTGAGCCCAGTCTGCCAGAAAAGTTAGGGTCCTGAGGTGGGTACAAGTCTGAGCGTCATCAGGTACTAAGGTAGTGTCATTCCCTCATTAGCACCAGGAGGTCAGAGGTTGTTTTAGATGAATATAAGCACTGTGTGATATCTGGTGATCCTTGCTCAGAGAAGCTTCTTCCTACTGGCAGCACTGAGATCCTTATTCAAAGAAGGAGTGGGGGCATATATCAGGTTGGACCAAGAAATGATGTTTGAGGTGGAATGGTTTTCCACGGTGCTCTAAGGGAGGTTGTGGGCATGAAGGGCACGTTGTGTCAATGCAGGGGATATGCTGCAGAATGGCTGCAGTATGTTTGGATGTGGGTGGATGGCAGTGTGGGGACTTGCAGGAAGCTTTGGGGGTGTCATGGGCTTGGGAAGCAAGTGGTCAGGCTACTGCAACATGGGGGAAGGATATGAGGGTCATACATGGAGCAGGAACAATACGTACAGTTGAGCGGTGAAAGTGTGGGGTTGTTTTTTTCCCCCTTTAAAATCTTACATGCCTTTGAAAAATGAGGGTACCTTAGGCTTGGGCCAAACTGCCTGACTCATTACACTTATGCTAAGGCCTAGCGAGCCTTCCTGAGTTCGTAAATCAGCCTGGAGAGGGGAAAAGAAATGCACCACCACGCATGGTATTCCTTTTTTCTTTTCTAATGCAATTTTCTGACTTCTAGGAATAGCAGAAAAAAAGTCTTTTGTGTGTTGTTTGGTTGGTTTATTTTGTTTGTGTTTTTGAAGGGTGTGAAGAAGAAGTCAGGAAAAAATGTATTTTAATATTTTGATTTTAAATTAATTTAGTGATTTAATCAGCCAAACTTACTTTTGAAACTGGGAAGGATTGCTGTTTCACAACTTAAAACATTATTCCTTTCCAAGTATTACCAGGCTGTTAATTCCAGGCATACACTTAGCAAATTGCAGAAAACCTGAGTTAATTGCAAACCCCATTTTCCTTTACAAGAGCTCATCATAATTTTCAGGCAGCAAGTCAATGTGGAAGCATTTATGTAACTTCCTCCCTACTAAGCCCATTATATCTGTCTTTGGTCATGGGTTTGCTCTCTTAATATGTCATAGACAGAGCAAGCAGGTTACTAATCAAAAGGTTAAAGGGGACTTGCTGAAATGGAACTACGTAAGCCAGACTTCATGTGAAAGACAAAGAAAAGCAGGGAAGAGACAAAGAAGAGAGAACAGCAACAGCTTTTTCTACGATCTACACAGTGAGGGTGAGGTTAGCCTGCATGTTCCCGTCTTATTTTGGTGCAGTTTGCCCTGTTTCAGCATACCTGAAACATACCTATTCCAGCACAGGTTATTTTGTTAGGTCTTATATCTAAGATCAAAAATTTCCTTAAGTCTGATTTGTGTCTTTGTCACTATAATATTTGTAATAGGTAAATAAAATAAAGGTAGCAGTGTTTCAGAGAAACTGGTGAAAAGACGGGGCTTATTTACTCTAGGCAATGAAGAGCAAAAATGTCCCAGTTTGTACTGACCCCAGCTGATAGATCTGCATGTTAAAAAGCAACACACTGCAGTCTTGCCACTTCGGGTGCAGAAGTCTGTCTGTATTAGCCAGGAGCTTCACCCAGACTAATAGATCTTGTCAAGAGGTACGGCATAGTGCTAACACGCTTTGATGTTTTGCAGCTCAGAGGTACTTGTATATTTGCCAGGTCAGGTCTTTCAGCATCTGTATGTAGACATCTATCCTTAGATGTACAATTTGAAAAATGTTTTTGTAATAAAAGGAAGGCAGGCGTGTCCCTATTTTAGAGAATCAGTAGCAAATACTTGAAAGTAAGTTAAGCGTGTTTGTTTTTAAACCTACTCTGGTTTCTGAAAACAAAGAGTAATCAAGAAATTCAAGAATCGAGATGTGAGTTGCAGATTCTTTCTATCTTTTCATTAGCATATTTATTTGCATATTGGTTGTATGGTAATTATTGTTAACGTCCCACTGATTTTACCAAGAAATGAGATTTCTTTTCCATATAGAAATTTAATAAAAGCTAAAACATACAGATACCAAGATAGAATGAAAAGCACCCTTACCCTTTTTATCAAGTGATACAACATTTTGATATTAGCAGCCACGTAGCTAGTGTATATAATATTTTTCCAGTCATTAAAATCATTACTAGTGAATAATGTGTGGTGAAAAGGCATTGTAAAACAATCTGAAGCCTTTCAACTCATTTCTTTCATGTCCTTTCATTCAATTTAAACCTGTTTGATATTGTCCCACTGTTCAGCACCTACTGGTGGCAACCTGTAAATCAACATTTCATCCAGAAGCGTGAAAGACCTCATTAAATCTATTTTTGTGTGAGTTAACAGACCTCCAAATTAACCTTTCTTTAAAAAGAAAATAAAATAAGATAGTAAAGGTCAGCCTTTTTGTACAATGAAGTTTGCTGGCCACACAGATTTTCAAGCCTGATGGCACATTTGACTGGATGGTTGTCTCATCATTTTGGCAGTGATCCGCTTGATGCTAGCAAGAAATGCTAGGACTCTAACTGTCTGAAATGTGTTAACATGTAGATTTTTTTTTTTTAAACAGGAAGTGAGAAGTGGAAGAGAAAATGTCTTTACATTCATTTTTTTCCAACAGCAGTATATTCTTTATGTGAAACGACTTTTGCTAATCATTTGGGGGGAGAAGTGCTCATCTCTCCATTCATTTGCCAGCCCTTTGAATGGCAGTACAATTTTGCATTTTATGTTTGATTTATTCTGTTAGAATTCTCTTTATTTCACTAATAGGTAAATAGAAGTAAATACATTTTGACACAATAGTTGCAGAAAGACTACGTAAGAAAGCCATGTCTGTCTTGAACGTGGACTGTTAACAGTTTAAGGCAATTAATTAGACCTCTGAAGGCAAAAACTAAGCCCATATATCCTGGTAGTCATAATGATATTCAGGTATGTCTGAAGATGTAGGGAAAATTTATTTTAAGCACATTACTTTTTCAGTATATAGAATCTATATACTTCCAACAGAAATCACAAATACAATTCAACCTACATTATAGAAAAAATACTAATGACAAACACTTCCAAAATTTGCAATTGGGAATGTCTATAAATAAAAACACTTCAGTAACATCAAATAAAGGCAGAAGAAAAAGGTAAGAAAGCATTAAGAAGAAAAATGAAGATGCTAAGAGCACAAATAGCATTTTAGTAGCAACATCTATACTTTTGAGTTTGAGTGTGTCTTACAGAGAACTAAAATATAATTATAAAATATGTCAAGTAATGGACAGTGCAGAGTGCAAATATTTGTGGCAAGGTGCAAGACAATTTATTTATTACATTGCTTAAAATTACTGCTACACTGAACCAGATTCATTTTTTCTTGTTTTTATTTCAGTTTACATAATTTAAATAACAAATAATATGCTTCCATTGAAAGAGTGTATTGTATGGTCAAGGTGGGTTCTTCCCCCTTTCATCACTACGTAATAGAACATGTTAGCGTTAGTTAAAGTACTTGGGGGTTGGTTCTGAAATCAAGTTCAACATTGAGCAGGTTCAAGCATCTGTGACATAAAATCACACCAGAGGACAGTGTGACTCATTAAGAACCCACCTATAATATCTAAGTGGAAAAAAATTGTATTATCATGGGAACTTCAATGGAGAGATTATGTTCTGTATGTCTTATGCTGTCAGTACTAAAATGACTCTGACATTTAAAAAATCATAGATAAGTAAAATATTGGTGCAATAAATTCTTTATAAAACATCATATCGATGGCTAAAAAGACAAAAAAACATAGTTAATGTTGGCCTAGGTGAGTGAACAGATTAATTTATGACTTTGTTAAATAGAGGAACATGAAACCCAGGAAATAGTCTCTGTGTGAAAAACTGTAATGTAAAATCTCTCTTGGTAAATTAAAAACCCATTTTACAAACTCAAAAAAATATTCAAATCCAAAACCTGAAATTACTCTTTCAAGTTTGTGCTGAAAACTGCCCTAGATAGGAAACAAAAAGCCCTGTTAAATAAATCAGTTTGAGAGGAAGTGTATTGAAAAACAACTGGAGGAGAGCATAATTTGATGATAATGAGTATGTATCAGCTAAGAAATTCAGAAAACTGAAGGGGCAGGAGGACAAATTAGGGAGAAATAAATGGCCAGTAAGTTTGGTGCTGCGGGTTGTTTTTTTTTTCTTTCCTTTAATAGGGCAGATGTTGGGCTTTTTGCTGTGGCCATTAAGATGAAAAGGAATTAAAGGAATCCTAACAATGTTAACCGAATCTAGGCAAAAATAGAAGAATTCCCCAGAGTAAGGCAGAAAATGCTGAAGTATTCAATAAATACTTATTTTCTGTACTTGGATGGAGGAAGAGGAGGCAAAGAGGACTATTAGATCATATGATAAAATATTTACTTTTTCTATGGAAATACTAAATTTTAGCTATTAATACTGGGTGTTTTCAAGCGCTATGGCCAGATAACTTCATTCAAGAGTGCAAAAATATGTGGTGAAACAACAGGTGTACATAAAGCAGATGAGTTAAGACTGCAAATGCTGATGCCAATTTATAGTAAAGTTCCATTAAGAAAATTAAAAAAGCTGGCTGAAGAGCTCTTGCAGTTGTTAATGTTAACTTCTATGAAGTTGTCTAACACTGGAAAACTTTTAAAGAAAGTAAGACAGTGGTGTTCCCTATGCTTTATAAATACTGACCATGTATAATTTTACAAGGCTGACTGTTTTTCTGCCAAAATAACTGACTGAATGATGCAGGAATCATTCATGTGAATTTTAACATTACCATTTAACATTCAGTGGCATTTTAGCATCAAGACTAATTAACCACTGAAGTCATCTCTGTGATTTTATGGAAGATTTTCAATTGCCAGAAGTTTTAATCATGATCTTTTCTCCAAAAATCAAGTTAAACCAGGAATGTAACTAATGGTAGTTCTGTGGCCAGTGTTCTGCATGTTTGCAGTGGTATCTTCAAGTCTGACTTCATTTGTAGCGTGCAAGATGTGCAAGACCATAAACCTTGCCACGTTTATGCTATGTTACACTTGCATTCTTTATTTTAAAATCTTTATGAAGGACAATACAAGGAATCTTTTTATATAATAATTTGTCTGACAACTCTGGTGGCCTTTTATGATGGGGTTACGGCGTTGGTGGATAAGGGAAGAGCAACTGATGTCATCTACCTGGACTTGTGCAAAGCATTTGACACTGTCCTGCACGACATCCTTGTCTCTAAATTAGAGACATGGATTTGACGGATGGACCACTTGGTGGATAAGGAATTGGCTGGATGGTCCCACTCAAAGAGTTGCGGTCAATGGCTCGGTGTCCAAGTGGAGAGCAGTGACGAGTGGCGTTCCTCAGGGGTCAGTATTGGGACTGGCACCATTTATCACCTTTGTCGGTGGCATGGACAGTGGGATTGAGTGCACCCTCAGCAAGTTTGCTGACGACACCAAGCTGTGTGGTGTGGTCGACATGCTGGACGGAAGGGATGCCATCCAGAGGGACCTTGACAGGCTTCAGAGGTGGGCCCGTGCGAACCTCATGAAGTTCAACAAGGCCAAGTGCAAGGTCCTGCACATGGGTCAGGGCAATCCCAGGCACAGATACAGGCTGGGCAATGAGTGGATTGAGAGTAGCCCTGAGGAGAAGGACTTGGGGGTGTTGGCTGATGAGAAACTCAGCACGACCCTGCAATGTGTGCTTGCACCCCAGAAAGCCAACCGTATCGTGGGCTGCATCAAAAGAAGCATAACCAGCAGGCTGAGGGAGGTGATTGTGCCCCTCTACTCCGCTGTCAAGTAGACCCCACCTGGAGTACTGTGTTCAGCTCTAGGGCCCCCAACAGAAGAAGGACATGGACCTGTTGGAGCAAGGCCAGAGGAGGGCCATGAAGATGATCAGAGGACTGGAGCACCTCTTTATGCAGACAGGCTGAGAGAGTTAGGGTTGTTCAACCTGGAGAAGAGAAGGCTCCAGGGAGACCTTATAGTGGTCTTCCAATGCATAAAGGGGGCCTACAAGAAAGCTGGAGAGGGACTTTTACAAACGCATGTAGTGATAGGACAAGGGGTAATGGCTTTAAACTGGAAGAGGGTAGATTTAGATTAGATGTGAGAAAGACGTTCTTCACTGTGAGGGTGGTGAGGCACTGGAACAGGTTGCCCAGAGAAGTTGTGGATGCCCCATCCCTGGAAGTGTTCAAGGCCAGGTTGGATGGGGCTTTGAGCAACCTGGTCTAGTGGAAGGTGTCCCTGCCCATGGCAGGGGGGTTGGAACTAGGTGATCTTTAAGGTCCCTTCCAACCCAAACCATTCTACGATAATGTCTATTTTATTCCCAGCAGCTTTCTGTAGGCTGTTCTTTTAGAAGCATAGTTAGAATAAGTGATATAAAGCCTTTTGAGATGGTAAGGAATGTGATACTTCAGACCATCTGCAAAATGGTGGCCTTACGGTAGAAATGAAATGAATAAAAGAAGGACTAGGTACTCACTGTATTAATCTTTTTTTCTCTATGATCTTTTTTCTTTTACCCATAATAGAGCTCTAACCTTTAAATGTTCTCAGAGTTGAACAATTTTTCATGATCCAGCTGTCTCAGGATTGTTTTAGTTCAGTTTAATATTTCTTTTGATTCACTGTTGGGGTTGGTTTTTGAGCTATTTATGGGATTGAATGCCTGTGCCAGACAGGGGTTAATAAATCATGATTTGAATAATTATAAAATAATACCAGTTGAATAAATCAATATTACCTCATTAGAAAAAAACTCTTAAGGCCACTGTTTTTTTTCCAGCAATTAGCTGTTTGATGTTACTTTTCCATACCCCTTTTCCCAATAAAATATAAACATACCAAATCTCTGCTTCCAAAGATTTAAAAAAAAAAAAGCTGAATTGAAGCATATTGGTGTTCTCTTGATCTGTTGATGTAACAATTTTTCCCCTATGTTGTTATAATGGAAAATACAGTTTAAGGATGAGACTTCATATGATAGGTAAGCCAATCCAATATCCATGTGTATCAGAAGGGGATGATCCCATCCTGCTTGACTCCAGCCAGATGCTATGGCCATTTCTTTTGCAGACATAGCACTTAATCACACAGACACAGAACATGTCAGTTTGCTGGATGATCCAGGGGTGATGGTCAATGCTAGAGTATACTATGCTGGTACTGCCTTGATCCTGAGTCTTGCTATGTGGTGGCTGTTATTTCTTTGTATTAGGGCAGGCATTCATCCAATTTCTTAATGATCTAGTTGAGGCCATTGAGCCAGCAGAGTATTATTCCCTGCTTCTCTCCCCAGCCCTTCTACCCCCAATTTCTGTGGATAATTTCCTGAAGATTTAGTAGCTTGAACTTGCTCCCTGCAGAGTCAGATGAACAGCACAGTTGACAGAACACAGGAGGCAGGGTTTGCAGAAGATGGACATAACTGCAGCAGCAGTAAATATTTTAATGTCATCTGTAATGGAGCTGTATCCTAACCCTGAAAAAAATTACCTTACATCACCAGCCAGCTGAAGCAACTCACCCTGCAGCTGCACAGGCTGATCTAACAAAAGGGGGAGCAGGGAGGCAGGCAGGAATCCATGGCTTCAAGGGGTGGGAAGTGGGACCTCCCATTTGGTAGCCTTAGACTGGCATAGCTGTAATATGAAATTGCTTAAGATTTACTGAAGAATCTGGAAGTGTCTGATTCAGTTTTACGTCATCTAATTTGTGCTTGCGTGTACTTTCTCATCACTCGTTGCAATTTGTATGTACATTAAAAAATTATTTGTGAGGCAGAGAAAGGAAGAAGTTCATTCAAAACCAAAATTTAAAAGTGCAAATAGGACTTTCAAAAAATAATTAACCTGTCAAAATACTTACTTCAAAACTAAATGTTAATTTATTTTGGATCCTGATAGCGTCCCCAAGACCCCTGTACTCCCTCTTGTAGTACACATAGCTTGTGCTGTTATACCTTCTTATTCAACCTCCCTTTCCTAAGAAGGCAGAAGGTGTAACAGGAATTCACTGTCTGTTCACTTATTTGTTCCACCTGTATTTTCCCAGGCTTCAGGCACTGGGTCTCAACATTAGAGAAAAGAGGTAGATCTAACTGTTTTGATCTGGTGCTTGGATCAGGTAGCTAAGGGCCATTAAACAGGATGGAGCAGGGCAGTTATGTCTGACATAAGTTATGTCTGCTCCAGAGTGTTACTTGCCTCTTTCCTTTACTGAGTCTCTCTTGTGTCTGTTTAACCATTGTTCAGATATTTCAGAATGACACCTTTGTTTCCACAAGCTTTCTTAGCATTGCTGATGTCCACGTAGGCTCCCAGCTGAGTCGGCTTACTGTCAAACTATCCAGATGTCCCCACATGTGTGAACAATGCATGGGACTTCACAAGTTTTGTTCATTGAAATGCACAGGAGTTGATCTGCTTTGAGTAAATCTGATGGTGTCAGGACAGATCTGAGGAAAAGTAGCTCATTCTGTTAGCTTGTTTATTCTGGGTGCGGTTATAATTTTCAAGCCATAGAATGAGTGACTGACTTCAGCCTAGTCTAGCTCACTAACCTCCTCTGGTATGACATAGCTTTCTGAGCAGGTTATCCAGAAGAGAATCATTTATTAGGGAGGGTGAAGAACATAGACTCGTTGGAAGCTATGTTTTTAACTTCCTATTTAGGAACCTTTTAATACTTAGCTTTTAATACTTAAGTTTGTAGCTTTCCAGATTACCACCTCCTTGTCCTTAGGCAGATACTGGAACACCCATTTTAGAGATGAGGTAACTGTATGTTAGTCATCCCATATACGTTGATGAATTATGAGTCAATGCTGCATCATCTGAAAGCAGCCATGGGATTTGTGAGATTGATAAAAGTTCCTTTGTTTCCTTCATTGTTCATTACAAGTTTGACTAAGGAGGGAGTACGTGTTGGTAATTGTACTTTCAGGTATCTGGAATTGCAGGCCCAGGTTTAGAAATTAATGGTCAATATTATGTTAAAATAAGAATGTTACTTTATAATTGAGAACAAATAGTGTATCAAATTAAAAATAAAATTGTCCTGTAACCTCTGTTCAATTTTACTGGTGGGTTTGTGGAGTTTGCTGGGATGTGCACCGAACCCTGTACTTAAAAGATAATAACCACTTACTCTCCAAAGTCTTACTAAAGAAATAATGTTAAAAATTATTTCTTCTCTGCTAGTTTTGTCAAGCCACAATAACTACCTGTACTTCACCTGAAAGCATCCTTGCCTTCTCCCTCAAGTTTTGACACTAAGACAGGTTTTGTAGTTGGAAAACTGAATGTTTAGCTCTGTGTTCTTGAGAATTAAATGCTTCCATTTATCTTGGGTCTGAAATTTAAAATTAATAAATACAAAATCAGTAACTTCAAAATCAGTAATATAAAACATGATTCAGCTAGTGATGAGTTTTTGTCTCCAGACTATAATAAGTAACAAATCCATGAATAAACATAGTGCTACAAATAAAACCTTTCCTCTTACGATTTCAAAATTAAATATTATTCCTTTATACATTTCATTTTCTGCAAAAGTGTTAAAGTGACGTGTAGTCATTACTTACATAACTGTTAATATCTTTGGTGTAAGGACTTCACGCTGGTAAGATCCTGCCAGTTGGTCCAGGCACTATACGAAGGCTTGGGGTGAGCTTGGATCCTCCTTATCTTGTCATCGAGCATTTAGGAGGGAATAGAGAAATCCGAGCTCACCCTCTGAGCTCGGCAGCCAACTGCTTTAGCATGTCCAGCATAACTGTATCGTCTTGCTATTTTCTCTGGACCCTATATTCACCTACCTCTGCCTGGGGCCTGAGCCACTATACCTACAGAAGTGTTTCTGCCCTTGCCGTGAGGTTATACAGCCCTGTCACGCACATCTTTTCATGTGGGAGGACTTTTCTGCTGGTACTGAATTGCTATAAGTAGATTTCCCATAGCAGGAGAGAAAAGAAAAATACGATGTAATTTGGTGAGGAAAGGAATTCCAGCAGTCTCTTGAAGCAAGCAGAGTTCCTTTGGTACTTGGTTATGTGTGGGTACTGTTGGACTTTGGAAATAAATATAGATTTCTGTATATATATACTTAAATGTCTATTTGTAGCTAAATGGGACTTAAAGACAGTAGTAGTGTTTGCAGTTATACACATTTGGCTATGAGCTTTCTCAGTACCATGATGTAAGAATTCCTCTCAAATGCTGTGCACCTGTATGTGCTTGTAAACCAGTAGAGCCAAGTTAATTTATGCTGTGTTTTACTTAGCTATTCATATCAGTTATTCATATTTTGTCATTAGTTCTCTACATATGTCACTCTATATGCTCTTTTTCCCCCTGCTTCCTATATTATTCACAGTAAACATAGGTTTACCCATCAAGAAGTGCAGTTAGCCTTATATATATAATTATATATAGAGAGAGAAATAAAATTAACATTCAGATTATTACAGTCAAAATGCTTCATTGAAGTTACCACTTTTCATTGGCAACTTAGCAAAGCATAAGAAAAGCGGTATAGGTGAATCTAGGACATTCTATAAATTTATCTGCATATAGGCTACTGGTTCACAACTAGATTTATTCTGCTTTATTTTGCAGCTCAAATTGCAGCACAAATACAGTAGGACTGTTAATGCACTATATCTTTTAAAAAAACAAAACTTCCAAATCAGTTTTCATTTCTAGGATCACTTGAGCGCCACAAGAATGTGTGTAAAAGAAAGTAAATAAAGAATATTGACAGCAGTATGACTGAACTCTTTTCTCCTTTTTTTTTCTTTTGCATGTGTGGGATGATACTTTGTTTGGCAAGATACTTTAAGAACAAACGGCAATTTGGGGATGAGAAATGGTGATTCAGCTAGGAGGCCTTTCCTCCTGTAGTTACAAAACACAGCAAACTAAACTGAGACTGTGGAATTGCATAAAGTTGGGGTTGGAAGGGATTCCTGAAGCTCATCAGGTCTGACCTTCTGTTGAAAGGAGGGCCTTAGACTTAGATGATCCAGGGCTATGTCTCAGAGATTGAAAAGATTTTCACCAAGGGAGATCCCACCTCTTAGCTGGGCAACTTATTCCAATTTTTAATCATTCTTACAGTGAAGTTTTTTTAATATCCAGACAGAATATCCTCTGAAGCAGCTTGGACCCATTGCCTCTTGTCCTGTCACCACGCACCCTTGTGAAGAGCCTACCTCCATCTTCTCTATAACCACTTTTTAGGCAGTGGGAGACTGTGCTTAGCTCCCTCTGAGCCTTCTTTTCCTTAGGCTGCATGAATCCCTTCTTCCAACCTTTCTTCTTGTGGCAAGTTCTCAATATTTAAATCATCCTGGTGGCTCTCCACCAGACTCTCTCCAGCTTGAGCTGGAAGGACCAAATTTTTTATGTTTTTCTACAGTCATCACCTTGAAAGTACTTTAAGCAGGCAATGTATATGACTGCAAAACCCATCAGTTTAGTGCTACTCTGTGTCACAGGGAGAGATGTTCCTTTTTTTTAAACATAGAAAAAGAGAAAAACTACTCATTTGCCCTCTTATGTTTTCCACAATGCAAACTGCACCAACTAGTGCTGAACAGTGAGCGGTGGCTTTGAATAATCAACTACATAATTGAACATATTTTGAAGCATGCACACAGCATCAGTAGGGTTGTGTACTGGAGTTGAACTGCAATCCCAGAAGTAATATAAAAGATTTTTTCAAGGAAATCCAACAAACAAAATTGTGCTATCATCTTAAGATAATGGCTGACGGCATTTGTATTACTTATGTATCCTAACTCTGATGTTCCCTGACTCACATTAACCTCTTTCACAAGGCTCACAAATCTTCAGAGGATTTCCTATATCTATGTAATTTACTCTCTGTCAAACATGTAAAACAAATCTCAGTAATACTTTGTTAGGGGAGAACAGGAACTTGGAAAGGAAATCTCTATCATGGCTGTCCCTACAGTTTGACTGTCCAGATCAGACAGATGTGAAAATCCTTGTTTCAGCACCTATAACCATGGTTAGACTGTTTCCTGGTTAAATACATTAGCTCAGAGAGTCTGTTATGGTTTTGTCATGTGGTTGGTTTGTTTGTGGGTTGGGGTTTTTTTGGGCGGGGGGGGGGGGGGGAGAATTATTCTGTCACAAGATTATTAATAGAGACTTTTAAAGTTACATTAAATAAGCCAGGGTAGGATTAAGCATGTAAAAATTTGATATTTTTGTCTATACAGCTACTGGTGTTTAGTTTTAGTTCCCTTTTTAAAATAAAATCAGCAGCAATCCCGGGCAGCAAAATATTTGGGAAAGTTTTAACTCTCTTAAGTACTTTGGTAATTGTTGCTCTTACTTCTTTCTTGTTACGGTGCCAGGCTCCACTTTGTGAATTGTAGCTTATCCTACTTCATTTCTAGTTCTAGATCTCCCCTATATCTTCTCCACCTTTCCTGGTTTGTAACACAGATCTTTGCTTCTGAGTACTTAATTTTTAACTTTCCATGTACGTATATGAAGTTAGAAATATTTCTGTATGATGACTAATGGTGCATGTAGACATATTTTATCTATGCTGATGTCCTTCTTGCTTATGAGCTTATTTTTGTCCTTTTTGCTATACAAGAACATGTCTATCTCTGCCTTACAATGTAATAATTTTAAACATATGTTCATCCATAGTTTTGAATCTCACTCTGTTGGCATTACAGAGTAGAATTTGACAGTTGGGTAAGTCCTATGTAAAAGCATATTTTGCTAGGAACTACTTCTTGCAAATTAAAACAGAAAATATATAAAGTCCCATTTAAACCAAAAAACTGAAAGAGAAAAACTCTTCGGCACCAAATTTCCTAAACTTCCTATCCAATACATAATCAAAACCTAGGAAAAGTCATTCGGGATTACACCCATAGCTTCATTCCAGACTGCTGATCTTCTTTCCATTTTCTCTATATTAGGAGAAAATCTGTGTACCCATGTGTTTAGATTAAAGACTAGTTTTGGTAATGGAGTAAAATGTAGCATCTTTCACCAGTACGAGGAGATAGGTTTAAATGCCTCCTTCACGGAGTATGACCTGTGTAAAATCCAGTGTTTCATTGCACTCCTACTTACACCACTTAGTTACAGTATCATCAGACCAATTATAGCAACATCCAGGCTTATCAGAAGTCTGGGCAGAACAAAGTCCAGAGCTATTCACTTACCCTAGAAGTCGCAGTAGCTCAAATGTGAGAGTTCTGAAAACAACCACATTGCTGCTGTTGTTACTGTAGCTGGGCTGTGGACAAATGTAATTTTAGTCTCTGATACTGTCAATCTGGCATCTTTCACAAGTAGTGATTTTATTATACAAAAATTTAATATCTCTGCTGTATCCTACAGGGTGCAGGGTGGTTATGTAGAAAATTATGCATTTAAAAAAAAAACCAAGTTGTTAGAAAATAATTAGGGCAAAGACTCCTAAAAAGTTGTTAACTCTGGGAGGACAGACTTCTGAAAGCCAGTGCACAGTGCCAAACTCTTGTATTGAAAAGTTTTGGCTGAAATACTGGGACATATAGATAATATGGTCCCAGAAAACTTGCCAGGGAAACTGCAGTCAGAAATGTAGGAAACTGTCCAAGATTAGGCCTCAAACATGCTGCATTCATTACCAGCAGCTGTGCATATAAGAAGTGTTTCTTTATACCACACAACCAAAACCACTGTGGCCTGTCACTGTCATTTTTATAGCAATTTGTGACTTTTTAAGAAACAGGAAAACATTTAGCTAAAACAGAAGTTGAAATGACTGACAGAAGATAATTTAAGGGAATTTTAATGGCTACTGAGTGTATACTGTAGAACTATGCTGAAGTGCACATATATTTCAGATTTTACTTTATGTAATAAAACTAAGAAAAAAATTATGTTGATAATAGTTGCATGTTTACTGTAGATCACAGATGCATACCTTAAAAGATTCTTTAAAAAGCCAGAAAGGGGGAAGTGATACAACAGTAGTAATAGTAGTTTGAGCATTAGGACTTTAAGTTATTGACATTTTCTTTTAAGATAAATTCAAATATGCCTCCATTAGGGGGAGTTACACATTCATCACTAAGTGCTTCAGATTTTCAGATGCTGTTTGGTATGATAGATTTTCTCTTGGACGTTTTTGTTGAGTTTTAAAATACTCTGTTACTACTAGTACTGCCTTCTTCCTCTGTAATGGGACACATTTTTAGCTTGTTTGATCAGCATGCAAAAATTTGCAGCAAAGAAGGTCCAACTTTATCAATTTCTGAATACTTCAGGGGAAAAAAAAACCATTATAATAGTAAAAATATCTTTATTAAGTGGAGGATTTTCCAGAATGAAATACTGATGGTAAGATTTAGAAAACCTGGAGCCAAATTCTCCCTCTCGAGCAGTTTTTCCTTTGCCCATCTTTTTTTTTCTTCCATCTGTGAAACTGCTTCTGCCTCAGGGTAGTTCAGAAAATCTATCAGTGTCTGGTTTGTTTACTTTGGTGCAGGAGAGTTTTAAATAGCAATGTGACCCTTGTGTGGATGTTAGCATGAGTGTTATCAAAAAGGCAAAGAATACTGATGGAATTCAGCTCATAAATTCTTGTGCCAGGCTTTAGAGTATAATAGTTTTAGATGAGGTATTGAAATCATGTAGTTACATGCCTAAGCACTCTTCATCTAGCTAAGCTCCTGTGCAATGCAGATAGTGACAGATCCATTTCCTTTATATAGAGAACTGAGAACCATAAGCAGTTGAATTCTCTGTGGAAAGTCCACTGCACGTGTTCCCTACAATCACAGTAGGAGCCACTGTGCCCTTTTATAGCCCTTGCAGTACTTTTCTCAGTGTCTGTGGTCCAGCTGCAGAAAGCACTGGCTCCAGGGAAACTTCAGAAGAACTTCTGGGAGGCCACAGGAGTAGACAAAAGGATTTCAGACACCTACAATCTAGGATTCTGGTATACCACGTTTGAGGGCTTGTCTCAAAATGAATACCAGTATCAGCACTCTGCTCTTCAGGATGTCACTCTACTGGAGACTTTCTATCTCCCCCCTGCAAATTTATCAGAAAGGTAGGTGGACAAGATGAGAAAGGACAATTCAGGGTGGGGAGGAGAGAAGGGGAGAGGGAGGGATGAACTGATGGCAGTAGTTCCTGAAGTGCATCTTTCAACAGTCACTGTCTGCCTAGATAGATGACTGAGTTGTGTATGCGTAGATCATACCCATTGTAGAAAAAAGTATTTGGGTCTCTGGGTGGTGGACAGAGAGATGTGAGAATAACTTGTTTACCAAAAGTGGATTGAGATATTAAATGTGGAATAGAGATCCTTCTTGTAATAAAATTAGTATTTTTGCGTATATTTTCCATGCAATTTTAAAAACAAGCTGGTTTCCATACTTTTCTACTATTTTGACCCCGCTTCAACCAAGTACTGAGCAAATGCAGTGAGATGAGTATTTTAACTCTAATGAAGCACAAGCATTCCCAGCAAATGGGAAGGAGGGAACAGTAATCCCAAAGTATGGGAACTTCCAGATTCCTGAGAAGGGGCTGACAATGCTTCTTGCAAGTGGCAAGAATAGATGGCAGGAGGAAGCTAAGGCAAGTTGTATGCGTGTGGGGAAATACTTCAGGAAACACTGCTATAGAAAGCAGAGTGAACTCTTTGAGACACTGGTAATGCTATATCTGCCTTTTTACCAATGTTAAGGACAGCTTCTATAAATGTGATTATCTTCAAGACATTTGCAATAAAAGCTGGATTTTTATTGAATGCTTTTCTTATCTTTGAATCCTTCTCCAGCAGGCTCGCCTCTGACCATCTCAGATTTTTGGCCTCAGAACTGATGCAGTCACTGGCATTTTCAATCCTAATTGTGGCTCCACTCTTCCATGTAGGTTTTCATTTAGGCTTTCACTTTGCATGCTTTGCTCTTAAAGTATAAGCACATAGTGGGTGGGAAGAAGGCTGGAGGGGGGCGGGGGGTTGCAGACCCTTTCCTGCGACTGGCGCTGATTCATCAGCAGTATAAAAACTCCTGTGTCATGCCATTGGCTTTTGTGTGCCCTCAGTATATACATACTATATTTAGTGTCTTTATTTTCCTTGAGAAATACTTTTTATGCCGAATATTCTACCACTTGCTCACATTTTAAGGGCTCTTGTACAAGAGAATTCAGCTGGCCTTTGAGTTCCTTTTCTTGGCAGATAACACCAGAGTTTGCAAATCTGGCAGTGCTTGTGGGAAGGTCTTTAGTGAAATGCATTGTTAGTGAAATCATTTAGATGATGGAATTAGGAAATGATAGTGATAAAGTTGGCTGCTGTGAAAATAGCAACTGAATGACAGAGCCGAACTCTGTGAGTTCTGAAGCTGTTTAACAGACATGGATCCATGGCAGTCTGACATCTATGCAGTGGCATGCCAAGCAGATAAATGGAGCATGGGGAAGTGGTAGCAGGAAGAAAGACTTCAAGGACTATTACATGTGATAACTTCTATGTAATATTCTGTGTTCTGGACACTTGTGCGATGGTTAGCCTTGCTTGAAGTAAGTCGAGCCCAAGTGGTGATTCTAAGACCTGCAGTACAGACTAATGGCTCTGTGTGTGAGCACAAGGTGAACAGGCTTACTAAAATGTAGTGAGCACATATAAAAATCCTGAAGTATGGATAAAATGAAGAAATATTTTCTTCTCCTTCCTCCCTGTTAAGTAAATGGTAACTTTAAATTCTTTATAGTGTCTACGCCCTGTTTCTGAATATGCCACGTCTGCTGGTATCGACTAAAATTATTTCACTAGCAGTTCCGCATGTTGGCAAATATTAAGTATGTTGGGTTGAATGTGGAAAATGATCACCTGCTCTCTAGGAGAATTAATATCCAATAAATCACTTCAAGGTGTGCCATAAATGCAATTCTAGATGCACTACAGCACTTAGCCTTGTGCCTAACAACCCACCTATCACCAGGCATTCATCATCTGCCTGAACATGTACCACGGGAAAGTTTGTTCATGTAGGCAGTTCTGAGTGTACCTAAACTGTATATAAACCCTATTCTTATGGTTTATGAAAACCTCTTCCTTTTTTTTCTTTTCCTGGAAAAGGTGATAAGGTGTCTACTTAACAGCAGCCTGCAATGCTTTTTTTTTTTTATATAAACCCAAGTTAATATTTTGGAAAGCATTTATTTTATTTTAAACATATGATTTTTATAACCATTTTGTATATAGACTACTTGCAGGGATATGGCTCACACCGGGTGTCAGGAGTAGTGTGAAATAATTTTTATGCCACCTTTCCAAGGCAATAAATGTCATACAAGCATATACAAGTGCAGATATAGTACTTCTAGATGAACATTCTCAAACTGTATGTTAGAAATCTGTTTGACAGACTTACCCAAAGGATGACACTTTTTTCTGATCTTGGCAAAGCAGCAACTGTGTAAAAAGAAAATTTGCTCTGGTGGTTGGTTTTTTTTCCCCAAGGAGTTACGATGTAAAGGGAGGGAGGAGAAGGTGTAATTAGGAGGAAAGAAATGGTTTCTTTCTACTGAGAAAAAAAAGAAATTTCAGACCAAAATGATACAGTGAGTTTTCAGTCATCTACCCTACAATAAAAAGACAAAATAGAAGATGAAGGACAGCAGCAGCTGAACCCACAGTCCCGGCCACATAGTTTCTGTCATGATCAGTACAATGCTTATTCCAAGAAATATGTGAAATATTTTTTTGTGGGAATCACACGGATATTGATTTTGTGTGTGTGTGTGCGCCTCTGTTTTTAAAATATCTTTTTAAAGATGTCATTTCGGAGAAGTACCTTGAAATTTATTTTTTTTTCAAAGATTATCAGAATACAAGTTAAACTTTTCTAGAGGTATGAAATTCCAGCTTCATTATTAAGAAGAACAGAGTGCTTTTTCCTAGAGCTTGTTCTCTTATACTGATAGGATTGCTCTGCTGGTGGTCTTTACCAATTCTAAGAGATTCACAATAGGGTAGTTTTTTACGAAAGCCAATTCCCTTTGTCAGACCTCTATACAAAACTTTTACTCTAAATGGATTGTTTCAAACAGCCTACAAATACGTTGTTTGTTATGAGATATCCTGTATCTCATGAGTTTACATACCAAATTGACCTCTTTTTCTTTCCAGTTACTTTTTTATGTCCCTTTCATTTGCAGTAAATATCTCCCTCTTTTTCTTTCTCACAAAAGTGTAAATTTTTAATTAAAAAAAAATAAAAATCCAGTAATCCACAGGGATTTAGCACTGTGGACCCAAGTATTAAATGTAAATCAAAACTTAGCCAGTTGGGAGCTGCTTATTATGAAGATTAGACATTCAGTCTCCAGTTTGGAGCATTCGCTGTGCAAGCAACTGCTTCTTTGCCTTCTTTTCCAGATGAAAGCCAGTGAGTAGCAGCTGCTGATAGAGGTTAATGAAAAAATGGGAAAGTGATATGAAAAATTAGGCAGGAAGGTGCCACAACTGTGCATGTTTCAGGATCTTCGATAGTTTTCTCTTTGGATTCCTAAAGTGTGATGATGCACTGAAGTGAGTCTCGCAAGATACAAACAGGATTCAAATTCATAGAGTTCAGTTTAAGGAGAGATATAGACTCAGATTATAGTTGGATCTTTCTTTTTTCAGTGAAGGGTTTAAACTTTTTCCTAAAATACTATTGCCTTTTCCTCTAATATTAGGTAAAATTACCTGAAAACATCAGAGCATTATTTTTTATTGCTTCATCTCACTACTGTTATTCATATAGTAGTTCTTCTGAAACAAATAGGATTAACCTTTGGGGGATGGGGGGGAAAGAAGGAAGGGAGGAACTTTTCTTTCAAAGGACTCATTGATACATCATACAGATGTATGATGATACAGAACTTTCATGAAAATGTCTTCCTCATCATCACTTAGCTGTACTATAAGATAAGGAAAGCATATATGCTTTGTGTTTCCAAGAACTGTGTTAATCATTCAAAGCATACGTGCCTTTTTTCTCTGCTGGCTGACTGGTACTGTCTGCATTTGAACACAGGAATATTTCAGTGAAAAAGTAACAAAAACGATAAAAGTACTATGTAAAGCATCATGATCATTATTTATGTCTTCAATAATTCAGATTTTGGAGACCAAGATACTCAATTTGTATAGTAACTGTAAATTTGTATTTATTTTATTTATGACAGAAATTAGTGTAGAGTAGGATGATTCTAAGCAGGGCACTGTACTGTTAAATAGCAAAACTCTAGGTACTGTTATACAAAAATATTCTGCACTTCTTACCTTGCCTGATACTGCATTGAGATGGCTGGGAAATCTGTCAAAGTGCAGAGAAACGTTATTTACTTCAATATATTAATCTACAGCACTCAAAAATCACAGTACAAACATATACTGGGTGGTTTTGTGTTGCTTCTTAGGAAAAAAACCACCACATATTATGCACTTACATTCAAGAAAAGTGTCATAATTCAGTCATTTTTTGAAAGGATTATATTTTTGCTATAACTTTTGCCCTACCCCAGTTTCATCTACTTGCCTACAATTTCCACTTGTATTTTTAGTGAAACGCTGATCTGAAACTGCAAAATTCTCAATACACTCTTGAAAGGGGTTATAAAAAATAGTTAGGCTTTATCTATGTGAATTAAAAGGGGAAAAAAAAGTTATTGTTTTCAAATTTGAACACTGAACCTCTGAGCTCATCATGGTCTTAGTCTGTTCTCATTTAAATCAGTATCATTACTGCATCAAAAATGGCTCATCTTCATCTTTACTTGTAAGAAAAATCTAGTCAATGTAGTATTTAAATGCTTAAGAACTACAAGATGTTCTACATGTAAATATATTTGGGCACATGTGCTTTCTCATGGGAACACATTATACTACTAATCCTGTTGATATTGGATAGTATTCTTAAGACTTTTATTTCTAGACAAGAATTTGCTTTTTTTTTAATACACTTCCAGCAGGAACTGGAAAGCTAAATTATAAATATTTTACTTGATTAAGTCTCTCTTGTAAAACAGACATGAGAATGTATGTTGCTCTTATACATGATACCTTATCTGACAAAAATCTTTCTCTTAGGCAGTGTTTAAATCTCACAGCTTAATACCCTGCTTTTTTGTAGGGTCGTAAGAAAAACAGGTTCCAAAGTGATGTACTAATGCTGTGCAATTTCGGCTTCTAGGTAGATACTTCATTCATGTTTGTTTCTAATGCACATGCAGACAACAGTATTTCTTTAAAGTACACCTAGCATTTCAATACAAGTAGCTGTAACACTAATTAACTATTTATGATAGGATGTCTTAACAGGGCACTTAGGCTACTACTATTCAAATAGGTGAATTAGTAGTTGGCTAAAAAGGTGTTTGTTGCCTTTTAATAAAAGTCACTGGTCATCATTAATGTTGATAAATAGCTGGAATTATTATCTCGATGATGAGAAGAAGAAAGGTTCAGCCATTAGGATAGACCATGGAAAGACTATCCGAGTCATCATGTTTTCCCTCTCCCATGGTACTACTTTTGTGGTATTGACAACTCATCTTTGTGTCTCCATTTGCCATGTTAAAAATGGGCATAATAAAAGTTTTCTACTTTGGCATGATGGCGCTCAGAGGAGATAATAGTAAGGACTGAATCGTTACATCCTGCAAGGAGCACAGCTACTTGTACCTGGGATACTCTAGTCTAATGACTACCCAGAGTCACCTCCCGTGTAACCTCTTAAGTCCTTTCCACCTGTCCAGCTTGAAGTGATGGAATTACCAATGTGTTGGTGCTCCGTGATAATACTTATCTTTAACAGAGAGTGAGTATGGCTGTTTGTTACAATCTTTAAATTCCTGAAAACCTGACACAAATTCAAATGCAAATATAAAAAACTAATCCTTGTGACTAAGCTGCAATAGCCCCCCCTCCTCAACCAGATCCAAACCAGCCAGTTTGAAAGCTGAAACAAAGCCCTGCCTCCAGAAACTAACCACATTCACAATTCTCTCATTTTCATACACTCTGGAAAAATATGAACTATGCAACATGCTATGAAGGCCATAAAATTTGAGCTCTTCTGGATCAGGGGAGAGGAATCAGTTCCAAAAGCTTTGAGTTCCCACAAAGAACATCCTGTTAGCAGTTCCTCGCCCTTTTATACCAGCAAGGCCCCAGCTCAGTTGTTTTTACTGATCTAAATTGTGGCAATATGAGAGAGAGAGAGAGAGAAATTCTTTCACATATGTCAAGGCCAGCTGTGCGGTACCTTTCAGTCCTTTAAAAAAAAGGTGAGTTTTCAGGTGACCCTGCTGGTGACCTGAAAAGACCACCGTGACTTGGGTTCAGCAGGGGACGAGTCTCTGTTGCCCGTGAAATGCAGCTTCCAGTAAGGAGAGTAAAAGCAGCTACTGTAGTGATAAATGTACCTGCAGATAGCTGCATGGATTAACACAGCTCTAATTTATTCCACATTAAGAAAAAGGACTATAATGAGTTATTAATAAAGAAAGACTAAAAATGGGTTCAAATTCAATGGTTAATGCTCTGCATAATTTACTGTAATAATCCTTCTGACCAAATAATTAAAAAAAAAAAAAAAGAAAGGAAAAAAATGCTTCTGTCTTTTCCTATGAATGAAATAGATGCTAGTCTTCCCCCCCACCTACCCCCAAGGTTTTGTTTGATCTTTCTACTGTTTGGGCATGAGCAATGTCAGCATAAAGTGGAGTATCGGTGCTGGGGTTTGCTTCACCCCTGTTTATCTACTCCATATAAATATTTTCCTAAGCAAACATCTATGTTTCAGATGTCTTTAGTGTTGCATCTAATAGGTTGCATAAATCATTTGTGCTGGCATTAATGGGACAGTGGAATCGCAGCACAGGGGGCATCAAAGCAAAGGAAAATTCCATCACAGCTGGCTGAAAGCGGAGAGAAGAGGATCCACTGTGGTGACATCCAGGTCTGTTCCTGAATGGGGAGATCAGGGACAGCTGGGCAAAGGAGTGTCAGCGCTGGTGTAATTAACAGAGGCAGAATCATACTTTTTTGATAGGCTGCAATCCTCAGATAGTGAATGTACAGTGGTGCGTATTTGTAGAAAAATAGTACAGAACATGTAAGAGGGTAGTGATAAGGCAGCTTTCTTTTGGAAGGAGGGATTGTCTAAATACCTCTTGCTTTCCATAGCATCTGGCTCTTGGAGGACCCAGTATCCTGCTTCCTGCACAAGTCCATGGCAGTCTTCTGTAGAGGGGGTGCAATTACAGGTGCTGTCTGAGGGCAGTAATTCTCAAAAGTGCTCTAGAGTTCTGCATGAGCTGACTCCAAGCATCCAGTTCCCATTCCTCTTTCTTTCAAGATCTGTAAGGATATACGCCTGAATTAATTACCAACTTAGTAGATTTTTCAGTGGCAGAAAGTTCTTGTACATAGGTACTCCATTCAAGCAGTTTGGAAAATAGCATTTGCATGATCTAATACCCCATTTATTACAACTAGACCTCTTGGAAGAGATGCAGAGAATATGAGTGTTGCTGTGGAACTGCTCAAGACTTGCTTCTTTAACTGGCTATATTAGTTCATGATTTCATCTCGTACCTCTCTTCTTGGCCAGTCTTGCAGCTATCGCTGATGTCTGTCCAGCATTTGAACTGCAAAAAGCTTCCAATTTTCAGCAAAACACCCCCCACTCCGAAGCCTGAGCAAAGTCAATGGTGACTGTATTACAGTTTCTCCTTTGTGCTAAGTCAAAGCATGCGTATTCTGTTGCATATCTAACTCAAAGAGCTTCAGTTCAGGATGTAGTATGAGTGCTATTACTCTGGGATTTTTTTCAGTATTTTTGCCCATTGCCAGCCAAGACTGCCCTCATCAGGACCTGGCTACTTGGCTCATTATTTTCCCCCATTTCACAGAATTCTACTATTTCAGTCTGTGTAGTCTTTGTTTCTCTAGGAAATTGCAAATGAGCACTAATTGTGTGAGCTTTTTGAATATTATTAAATTTCTTATGAATAATACATCTAAAATATGTGCTTTTATTGCAGCCTTCTACATAACAGTGTTGAAATATAGTCTGGAATGGTATTGTCTTCCCTGGAAGTATTGTGTAGTCATTAATATCTTGATCGGATATTTGACAAAATCTGGCTTCTGGGTAGCTGCTGCCGTAACTTGGCCTGTGTTGGCAGTGGATCTTGTAAACAAGGTGAGGAGAGTTAAGGTTAGTCGATATTAGCAAAGATCCAAGGTGAAAAAAAGCATGATATGAGATTACTACGTATCACTGTACTTTCTAAGCCAACTCAGAAGAGGGTTCTTTGTGTAGCGATGTTAAGAACGAAGTTGGAGATACCATTCCCACAAACATTTTAAAGGAGTTCCATGTTCCAGCAGAGGGTAATTAAAAAAAAAAAAAATTGGTAATAATTTTTAAAAGTCCAGTTCTTTTTCTAAAGACAGAGGCACTAACTTAAGTTTGATTACCAGCTGCAAATGGGATTTTCTATTTTGAATGAGTACATTTCTATCTGCGTATTTGGTAGGCATCTAGTTGTTCTGGCTCTCTACAGTATTTCAGAAATTAACGGCGAGTAATATGAATGCTGTATTTTCTATCTATTATTTGATAGCTTTATGTGACAGCTGTGATGCCTAACACAATGCACCTGATTCTGCATCCGGTCAGATCAGGCTACAACTCCAGAGGCTTCACTGGGAGCGGACTCGATTATGAATAGTCCAGTGGGGCGTTTTGAAGTAAGCCGAGCTTAGTGCATTCACGCCCAGACAGACGTGAAGAAGCCGCCTCTCCTACGGCGGTAGATGAAGGGGGAGGTGTTCCTCTTCCAATTAAAGCCCGGGCGGTGCGTGGTGAGCGGGCCGCTCTACCACCTGTGCGCCCACACCTGCGCTGCGGTCCGGGCCCCGGTTCGAAGAGGGCAAACGCGGCGCCGGTGCCGGGGGACGGACGCGAGGCGCGCGTGTCCCAGCGCCCGAATCCGCCGCCTGCTGAAAACGCCGGCTTCACCTCGGCTCCGTAGAGACTTCGGTGGCAGTTTGTGCGGGAAGGAGCGCTGCAGGCAAAGTTCATTTTCTGTCGGGGAAAACCTCTGCCTTGCCGTAAATCCCTGCCAGCCGCACCGCCCCGAAGCGGCCGCGTCCCCCCGCCCGCCCGCCCGCCGCGTAACGCGCCGTAGCCGGGCCGTACAACCGAAGAGAGCTGCAGGAGCGCCTCTGCCCTCCGCCCTCCCCGGCGAGGATCCTTCTGCCTTCCCCCGGAGATCCCGACCTCCAGCCGTAAGCGCTCGCGGCCGTTCCGCGGCCGACCCACCGCCGCGGCCCCGAAAGGGTTACGCGGTGCCAGGCCCGGCCCCCGCTCCTCGCCGGGGAGTAAACACCGCCGCCTCAGCCTATCGCGGCGGCCGGCTGCGCGGGGCCGGGGGCGAGCGGGGCTCCGCCGCAGACGGGGCCGGGCGGCGGAGCGGAGCGAGCGCGGCGCGGAGCGGAGCGGAAGGCAACGCCGAGGTGCGGGGCGGGGCGGCGGCTGCGCGGGGCGGGGGCGGGCGCGAAGAGGCAGCGCTGCCCGCCCGGCCCCCCCCGCCGCCGCGGCGGCGGCGGCGCGGGTCGGGGGCCGGGGGCGGCGCTGGCTCATTCCGCAGCTCGGGCAGCCCCTGCGAGGAGGCGGCGGGGAGCCGGGGAGCGCGAGTCCCGCGTTTGTAGCGTTGCTAAGCCGAGAGGTAACCGCTTTTCTCCTGTTTCTTGCCTTGCCGCTAAAAGAGCGGGACCCGGTGCCTGGCCGGGATGCGGTAGGATAGATTTGCGAAACGGGAGGTGTAAGGAATGAGAAGTTTTTGCATCCTTTGCCTTTGAGGTGTTGCATCTCGCTGCGGAGTGTAAGCCTTTGAGCTCCCTCGCCTAACTCTGTTATGCTTGTGTAATGGGAAAAGTATAAAGTACTTCTAATTATTATGCTTCCTAGGGGCTACGATACCTGCTCTGCTGGGGGAGGGGGGGGAGAGATTGTGCTAGTTCAAAAGTCTAGAAAGGAAAAGGTAACTTTACAACAGTGCAAATTATGCAAATAAAAGTATGGGAAAAAAAATACCAGCCTAGGTTCATTTCTAAAGGATTGGAAAAGCCTTCATTTAAAGCTTAGTGTAATCTTTGACATTTACGTGGGCACCTGGAAAAGAAAAAAAAAAACAAACCCTAAAGCAAAGCTGTGGTATGGAAGTATAGTGCTGCTGTGAGCAGCCACATTTCTGTCTGCTGCTCGTTTAAAGTGCTAGCTCCTTTTTTTGTATGTCTAATAAATGATAGGTATGGAATATACAGCTGTGTCACAAAGTGATTCTGTATTCTCAAAGCTTAATATAATCAAATTCATTGCCTAAAGATGGTGTAGTTGAAGATTTGATCCTTTTTCACTGAAGTGGAAATACTTTCAGTAATTGAAAGCAGATTCACGTCTGGAGTTGTACAAGCCAAGGTTTTCATATTTAAAATAAACCTTTTGTTCCCCAGCTTTAAATATTTCAGCAAGCCATCCGGAGACCTCTGTTTGTTAATTGCTAGAGTAGACTTTAAGGAAGGATTGGGGGTGGGGGGGGAACAAAAAAAAACTGAGAAAGGGATGTCAGCAATTAAATTTACTTAAAATTATAATGTCTGTGTTCTAGTGCATGAACATAGCGTTGCAGCTTTTGTGTCCACTATGTTTTAGTTTTCCTGTTAATTCACGTGAATCTGAACTGCCCATCTGTCTGTAGAGTGTTTTGTTTTGTTTTAAACCATCTTAGCTTATGTTCACTTGCTTAGCCTATATGCCTTTTTTTAACTGTTGATTAAACAAAAAATCTGAACTTTGACGATTTGGGGGAATACTGATCTGCTCCAGTAAACAAACCTGACACTCTGCGGTGGTAGCTCCCCTTTGTTAACTTTGTGCCCATTTTCTGGCCGTTACTGCGGAAAGCTCTCAGAAACCTTGCCTTCCGATATTTCAGCGATGGGGAGAGAAACTTCGGATGTGAACTACCAAACCCTCAGACAAAGACCGAGCTGCTCTCGATCTGTTTGTTACCAGCTTTGAAGGTAGAGAACAATGGAGGGAGAGGAAGGGAAGCACCTTCTCTCCTAAGCTCTCTGATCTGCAGAGTAAATTCACTAAAAATGTGTGGAAAAGTTACTGAAGATGGCAAGAGTCCCCTCTCCATTAGGAAGCGTATTAATTGCTTAATAGACATAAGGATCTGATTGCCTGATGTTAAATACAGGCTATCATTAAGATAAGAATTTGTACATTTGCATAATGGTACTAAATAGGCCAGGTTTATTTCCCTGAACTTCTTGGTGGTGTGCACATAGCCAATGTAGGTCACTTCTTCCCTCTTTTCTTTTGAAAGGTAAATCTTTTAATATATCCTCAGTAAGTTCAGGTGGAAGTATTTGAGTAAAACCTGGGAAGGGGAAAGTGTTCAAACCAGATCAGAAAAACTTAGCTTACCTTTTTTTCTTTTTTTCATCCATCAGATTGGGGCTCAAAACTGTCAAGCAGCTCAGTAACTACAAACGAGATGTTACAAGATTTTTTGATTAATTGCTCTGCGACTCTATGTGGAGAATGGCCTTATATATGTCACAGTATAGGGGTTTTTTTTTTTCTTTCAAGGAGTTGTAAAAAGGCTATGTTACAATTTAGCAAGAAAGCTACAACAGCAGAACCTTTACAAAAACATTTAGTGTTTAGATGGCTTTGGCTTACTTGTCATTTTTACTTTCTAACCTTTTTGCAATAGAATTGAGAACATGTGAAGTAATACATTCCATGCAGTATGGGATACTTTTTTTTTTTCTTTTGAAAAAAGCAGCTGATATGGTAGCGCTCTAAAAAATTGATAACTGATGCTATTAAAAAAAAAAAAAAGTAAAATGTCATGTCAGGTATGTGTTCATTTTAAAGGCCCACAACAAGAATGCTGCTAAGCACCCATCAGTATATGCTGCATACCAACCCAACTTAAAGAATTTGTCTTGAGCTGTATTCTTGCACTTCTTATGTCTTCTATGAAGATTTAAAATGACTTGTCAAGTTACTGAAATTATCTGATAAGCAATTATGAGATTAGACCTTACAACTTTTCTTTCTGTAACTTGTTTTGCATCCCAATTCACTTGTTGAACTAAACAAGGAAAAATGAAAGGTCATAATATGTATGTTTTGTACAGTGTAGGCATTTGAGCAGTGATAGCAGAAAATAATACTGGACCGTATTGTTTTCCAAATGAGAAAAGATGTTAGCTTTCGTATCTTTTCTGCATGTCTACAAAGATCTTATTGGTGTTTTTTTCATTCTGAATATGGCTATAGGATTCACTCTGTGTGGATTTGAAAGACTTTCTCAAGAAGTAGTTACAGATTAGTGCATTTCAGAATAGTGAGAGGGCTTCTGTATGTTCAGTGATGTATAGAGAGATGATGCTGTGAGCTGGCGAACTCACTAACAGTTTGAAGATGTATACATCTTTTAGGTTTGAACACTTGGAAGATTTTTATATGGAATAAGGAATCAGGATCAAATAAAGTAACTGTACTAATAAAATGCTTCTGTCATTTTCCAACTTAAGTTAAGCTTTCTAAATGATAGGGATAAATGGAAAAAATGGCACTTGTGTTCCTTTAGAAAGCTTCACCCATGTTAAACTCTGAACAGAGTAAGTAGGTGGCTGAAATATTCTGAATGAATGGAAAATAATCATTCACCTTCTTTGCCCAAGATTGAAAGAATCCAAAGTGCAATTATACAGGAAAACTTCAGAACTCACTGGGGGTAACAATAAGGTACATAGTCTTCTTTTGGGACTGGCTAGGGCAACCATTTATCCAAACTTGAACTGGAAATAATTGTTTCATGTAGACTGCTATGAAATAGATGGTTTATGAAGCAAGTCCTTTAAATGTAAGAAAGTGGTAGCCTTCTCATATCTGGAGACAGTATATCATTCTAGTGGGAGCTACATGGGAAACAAAACAGAGGGTTACAATTTTGAGACCTAGCTCAGAGTGAAAGGCTTGTTTATGACTTGTTATATACAGCAGAAAGGATTTTGCATAGCAATAGTGTATGAGTCATTGCAAACTTGAGGTATTTCATGTGGTAATCGGTGATGGTAGAAGCACTGATTTTTCTGCTGGGTAGTAGAAGGTATCTTTACAGGTTTAAATTCTGGTGTATTCAGAATTCAACAGTTGAGTCTGGATTAAGAAGTGTAACAGCAAAAGACTTAGCCAAATACCTGAATGCTTTGAAATTTGGACAAACTATGTGAACAACTCAAAGTAATAGTGGCCTGACAAAACGGCAAAGGTAGATAACTGTTGTCATTTCTGAAGGTCTGTGTTTGGTAGAACTCTGATTAAATAAGTGTAACAGGTTTTCTGCATACTGTATTTTCTGTGACAAAGGAACAACAATTTTTGCAGTAGCAGTAAGCTCATATGTCTAGTATCACATCAACAGTGAGTTATGTGTTTTTATCTTTCTGATACAACTTGTTGTTCTGCTTCTTTTTGGCTCTTGTAGAGGATTCAGACCTATACAACAATATCTCTAACATGCTTAAAAGAAAAATATTTAGAAGAAAAAAAGATTAATCTAAAATAACATCTCTTGCATGCAAGTACAAAATGAACACCCAACTGCTTTGCCTGGTTTTTTATTCTTTTTATCCTATTTCAGTTGTTATTAGTCCAAGTGCTATTGACATGGTTTTTTGGAGGTTTTTTTTTTCTTGGTATGAAGAAGAATTAGTGTCCTGGAGAATGCCTTGGGATGCAAGAGTATATATGAATAAAAATTAAAGAAGAAAGTAACTGCTGTTATAGAATGGTATTATTTGGTCATTTTTCATCATTGTATAAATCATGAGAAAGCATTACCTTGAGCTTCCAAACTGTCATAACTGCCAAACTAATTTTTGAATTACTTTAATTTGCATCTGTATATAGTTGCTGACCATACAGAAAGGAAAAAAATGAACGGAAATACTTTTATTAGAGCAGCTCTTCATTTAATCATGTAGACCTGCTTTTTCGTAAAACATTATTGTACCCATGTATGAAATATAGCCAGTTCCAAATCTGCAGAAATTTCAGAGTTGTTAATTTTTGCAGAACATTTTTCCTCTTTAGTGAGAAACTGCGTTAAAGACTAGACCGTTGTTCAGGGAGTTGTAGAAAGTAGCCTGGAAAGCCTTTTATGTTCTTTCTTTTAAATAAAACAGAATTGCCTTATGTAACAAAGTTAACTTTGTTAACCTTTTATAATTATTTAACCATTATTTCATTTTACCCCCTGCTTAAACATTGTACATTAATGCAATAGACACCTGGCTGTGCTCTTAAAAGTTTATTTGTCTTTCAATTCCTGTGATAGTAGGGGGCAGTATATCTCCTTAATTATCTTTGTTCAGGGAAATGTTGAAAGGCCAGGGTAGTTAAACAAGGCCATTTGGATTTGCAATAAGGTCGAAGTCAGATGCAAGGAAAGTGGTTAAATGCATTATCATCTTATTGAGCACATCATCAGTAAAGTGACCTTGATGGAGGTGGAAAAAGCCATTTGGCTATTTTATGACAGCTACCTCTCTGCTGGCTTTATCCCTGCCAGAGAGTACTTCAAATAGCTTTATCACAGTCTCCTCTTGTTGCTTTGAAATCTGATTTTTCTTAATTACAGATAACGAGTTAGAGGCTGAACATTGAAATGAACTTTTCTAATAATGGCAAATTTTAGTACTTAAGAGTTTATCCTTTGGCTTGGGAGATACAGAAATATCTCTAAAGAACAGTTTAAAATGTAGTAGAACAAAAGCTTACAGGAGTAGAAAACAATGATTATGATTAAGAGATCCTTAAAGGCAGGTATATAATAGTCAACATTAAGGTCACCTTAATATTCAATTTAGAGATATTTCTGTGAGGACAGGCAGGCCCATTTCCAGCCTTAGCAGCAGGAACACTTATTTGTTTTAACATGTGTGTATTTACATTTTTATAAAGATGCTCAAACCATGGAAGGCCTGTGGCTAAGCTGGAAACAAATAGTTTAGAAAATGTATAACTAATGCTTCAATTCCTATGTCACTTATGTTTTGTAATGGCAGTCAATACTGGTGCCTTAAAAGCTTACAAAAGTAAAATTTCAGCTATTGCACGTTAATTTAAGTATTTAATCAAAGTAGTCTCAACTGTCTATCTTCCCCTCCCCCCTTTTAAACTGTCTTTTCTCATTCAAAAGTGGTTTCTTTGGTGTAAAACTACACTGATTTGGAACAAACAGCGTCATTTAAAATTTCTAGCTTTGAAAAGACCTCAGTGCTAGCTGTACTTTTTATAGTGCTCTCTGTACAGGCATTGGCATAATTATTAAGGGAATTTTAAAACAAATGTACAAAATAACAAGGGAAGACGATAACAGGAAAACTGGATCCAAATTTGAGCACCTTAAGATATAGGTTAATTGGCTGAAACTCACAGCAGAGCATTAAAAATGATTAGAGGCTAGAGGGAATGATTTATAAGAAAAGATGAAAAGAAGGAAAAAAAATATAGCATAGTCACATGACAGATCTGCATTGATGGGGGAACCATCTGCAAGATTTTTAAAGACCATGTGGACTGAGGTGGTATATCTAGATGCAATAAAATGAAATTATAGACCAGAAAAGTATCAGCTGCATATCAAAACACATTTTGTAATGGTAACATCCTGGAGGTTATGGAAAATATCTCAGCACAATTGATAGAAGTCCCATTTTTTGAAAGAACAAATATTACTTGTTTTATGGCGGAGTGTGAAGTGTGGCTTTTATACCTTTTGTTCCTAAGTTTTGATTAAATGTTCCCATTTTGAAGGTAGATGTATTTAACTTCTACTTTGCAACTGATGATCTCTTACTCTTCAACATGTAGGTAATCTCCCAAGAAGAGCATGGGGTTCTTCTTCCCATCATCATTTCTGTCTTTGGAGCTGGAAAGCATCTGATAGTTGTGTCTCCTCACAACCTTTATAGCAGTAAGAAAGTGCATTTACCCCTGGGTACATGGGGTAAAGTACTCTTCTGAGACCTTTTACTTCATTCTGTTAGGATTTTAGTCGCCAGCTGCTAGCAATGTTTTGGTGTGGTCCTTAGCCCTGAGTTGTAGAGTTAGCATGTGTACTCGGCATGAAGCATCATTCAGATGGAGAGAGAATCTCCCTTTTCACTCATGCGAAGTTCCCCTTGTTCCTCACAGACTTGCCCTATTGATCTACTTGCCTATGTGATGGAGGTGCCCTTCACCTTTGTGGTATAAAGAGTTTTCTTACATTTTCTTTCTGATTAATTATTCTTGCTTCCTCCTCAGCACTTTCCTGGTACTTATCAATCGTGTTCTGCCATAAAGCAGGAGGATTATCTGTATGTGTTTCCATGTGCCCATCCAGAAGACAAGCCTTTTGAAGGCAGATACGTAGTCAGATATTGAAAATGTAATTCTGCCTTCTCTCTCTCTTGAACTCACTTGCACCAGATGTGTCCAGGAAGGTCACCACACAGATATGCCTGTACTTTCTGTTGTAATGATACTGAATCTTAAGACATCACCCATCAACCAAGAGACAAGTAGTGAGCTGATGGATCGTGTACTGAAGAGGATCTCACTGTTCCTTGACAAGTGTGCCAAAAGCACTGTCAATATTTGAGTCTTTTTTCATAGTCTAGAAGTACCTCAAAGAATTTTTCTTTTCCTTCCCTGTGTTCCTTTTCTTTTGCTCCTCAGTTGATGATTTTGGCTTATGGAGCCGGGCACGTATTTCATAGCCAGGAGAGTTTCTTTTTAACAGCTGTCCTTTCTCCAAAACATACAGTAAGGTTCATGACATTAAATAGGCATCTTCAGAGCATTTCAAATAGTCTTATTCTGCAAACCCCGCTACTCCTCATTTGTGTGAGATCCCAGTATTTACCACTCTCTTTTTCCCTTGAGGTCAAGGAATCTCAAACAGGCTTTTCAGACATTCGGTTCCTCTCTGGATGTAAACCGTTCTCCCCAGATGATTTTTTCTATCAGTGGAATTTGGATAGTATTTCCAGTTATTCTTCAGCAGCTCTGCCAGCTTTTCACAGAAGAGACGTGTGTATTATTTATCAGTTCTCTTTTTCATTCCTGCCCTCCAGCTTTTACATTACCCCCTCATCCTAGTCCTTTCTACCTAATCCTAATTTACTGCTGATCAGAGCCATGGCAGCAGAACCAGTTACATGAGGTGAAAAAAAGAATAAAAATAAAAACCTACATCAGACAAAGTTATGTTTTTGCCTTTGAGGTAATTGGTTTTGCTTGCAGTGATCTCGGTGAAACCGGCTAGAGCTGAGCATTCTTCATCTCGCTTGTATATTGCCTGCCTTTGTTTCCTGTAGCACGACTGTACCCCATAAAATAACGGGTAACAAACTGGTCTGAGTGTTTGGTTTCTCTCTGCAGCACAGAGCAGGGCTTGACCTAGAATCTGTCCTTTGATTTTTAATTATTATTATTATTTTCCTGTCTTTTTGCATGCAGTTTTGTACGTGGGTGGAGTTCCCCTGTGTGCTCTTGTGCCAAATGTGGTCAGTATTAAACTCATATGTGATAAAACTACATGGGGGTCTTTACTAACAAATATGAAAATGTACTGTGGGTCCTATTTTAGCAGACTGTGAATTACTATAGTTCCATGGAAGTAGGTTTACTGGGTATAGTCTGTATAGAAATTTTAACCTTTATTAACGTAATTTGTAGACTGAGCTGTGTTAGTCTGAAACAGCATATGCATGCCAGTGTGTAGGTTTGCATTTTGGCCAAGGGAAGGAGTCCTCTACACTCATCTGGCTGGTGTTCCACTTGTGTTCATGGCTAGAACACAGCAACTGTTTAATGTTACACCTGATTGCTGCCAGAAACTGTTAAAAAGTCTCCTAAAATTCAGTAGGTAAAAGGCTGTGGATGTTGATAAATCCAGAAGCCTGGCAAAGCCGTAATGTTTCAGAAGCACTGGAAAGTATCAGTTCTGTCTGCCTGCTGAGAACTGCTTGCAGCTGTAGGGTGGTGTGCTGCTGGCTAGCAGCTATAGCCACAAGGCGTTCCCTCCTTTCTCAGGTTTCCCAAATTCTGCGATGTGGTGGAAGAGGGCAGTGAAAAGGGAGACAAGAGACCAGCCAGGTGCCTTTCTTTTTCACTGTAGAAAGTAAAATTAGATTGTAGAGGAAGAGAGACGGATGCATAGTCTTTGTCTACACTAACAAAGGGAACAAGCCAAGGTCCATTTTCTGACTGTCATGGCACAAGCATCACTGGTGTGCACATGCCCCTCACCAACAGCCTGGGCACCTAACACATGGGACCTGTTGGGAGCAGTCCCTGGTCCATACCCTCCCCTGAATTGGGTGGGTGTTATCTGGGAGAGCACTGGTTGTCAGAGCCCAAAATTAAGGCAGGAAAAACACTATCAATAACAAGGTATTGATGATTGTATGCCAGTGCTTGCACTCAAGCTTGCACTAAACTGCTCCTGTTGAGTTAGTACAGATGTAAGCATTTGGCCTCAGGCTCATGGTAGGGATAAGAGGGAAAGAGTAAAACAAATGCCGTTGCGGGGACACACCTGTCTGCTCTAAAGAAATTTGTGTTTGACAGAAACCATTAACACTTTCCAGCATAACAGTGCAAACTGAAGAACAAATTCACCCGGCATGTCTGTCTCAGAATATTTTTCACACACCATCCCAGTTAGATCTGGGCTTCTTTGTTCTTTTCCTCTCCCTGGTGATTTGTGTATAGGGCTGTTGGGCTGAAACCCTTTTCAGTGTGGTCCTGGCAGACCTGGAACAGATGTCCTTCTTTTCTTAAAAAGTAGCCATTATCTCCACTTTACTAACTCTTGATTCCACAGATTTCACTTCCAGCTCTAGGGACATCCAAATTATGCTTTTTTTTCCAGGTTTCTTTGTCATATAGCTCTTAATTTAGGATAATGAGGGGGTTTTTTATTGTTTAAAAAAAAAAACCAAACGAAAACCACACAAGAATATGAAATGTCAGTTCCCATTCAGCACTCAGCCTAGTTGAGTGGCTGCATGTGTAACTACCTTGCGTGTACCAGTTCTTGCCAGATTTGTTGCTCCTTTATCAATGAAATCAGCCTGAAAAAAGTTCAGCTCTGCCTCATTTTCATATACAGTTCCACATTTTTTGAGACACTTAAAGATATTGTAGCTCATATTAGTTGTCACACTTCATTTCTTAAGTGAGATGATTAAGCAGCAAGGAGTGTTTTGATGTGTTTTCTGCTGGGTGTAGATGTATGTAATATATTTTTTTAGTTCATAGAAACGAGTTTTTCCCTTAAACACACACCATCCTAAAAGTCATAAACCTCTGTACCATGATATTCCTATTGCTGCCATCGCATTTTAAGTTGGTTGAAAAATTTATAACTACTCCTTTTTGCCTACCCATCTGAAGAGCCTAAAGAAATGCACTCAACTCTGTTCTAAGTCAATTACAACTCACACTAAATAAATTGATTCAATATCTCTCTGTGGCAGAGGAATGACCTAGCTAGCTTTTGTTTTGGATGGAACTACATCTCCTTTTATAAAGCCACCATTGCTGTTTAAAGAAAATTATTAACACACAAGCATGGAAGCAAAATTTTTGTAAAATAGTGGACTCTGCCAGCTGAGCTATTAATCAGTCGTTTACGGCTCTCCTTTTCATTCAAATGCTGCGCGTAATTCTGCAGACAGACCTTCTACCTTTGTCACTGATAACTCTGGTTAGCTCTTCTCTGCCTCAGTAGGATTAAAATAGACCAGAAAGAGAAAATACTTGTTTACTTTTCACAGCCAAACAGGTAATAGGCAAGTCACTGTCACTGTGGCCAGCCTTTAAGATGTGTCATGCTTTGAGGTGACACAGGCTATTTTCTGTGAGGCAGATGGGTATGTGCTTGTGCAGTTGATGTGCCTTCTGTCCAGACAGGCTGGCATTTTCAAAAGAAGCTCCCGTGGTAAAAGTATCACTGAATTTGTGGAAGGAGAGTTAGCTTATGGGTCAGATCAATTAGGAAAATGTACCAATAGCAATAATAATATACACTTTTCTCTGAAATACCTGAGTTTTGCAAGTATCCATAATGCACTTATTAAAGCAGATTTTATGAAGTTGCTGTGCTCTTCCACATGGCGAACTTGCTTCATTCCTCTATATGTAGTGTAAGTTGATGAGCTGATGCAGGGAACATGATAACCCTGTCAAAGACGAACCAAAGCTTCATCTATAATAAAATGCATAGAAAATTTTAGAATGTAATATTGATGGTATATACAGTGTTTGTAGAATCAGTGTAATTACATATGGGTGGTATAAGCAAACTGGTTTCAAATCAACATGTATAAAATTTATGTATGTTTTAACTGCATATACTTGTTTTTCTGATATTTTATTCTTGTAATTTCCTGAGTCGTGCAAAACAGAAGACCATGAAAGATACTACTGCTAGTTTCCAATAACTTCAGATAGCCATACTTCAAATCTCCACTCTTGTGAGCTATTGTGTGTCTATTAACAGAAAACCTGAAAGTAATTTAGATGCAGTCTCATAAGATAGGAGTCATTACGTCATTCAGGCTACACCTAGTGTTTCGGTGAGCTTAATGAACTCACTTTCAGAGACAAAAAGTGATGGATGTTATTAGAACATATTATATACGTGTTTGAACTTTGAGGGTATGTTAGAGTTATTTGAGGAATGTGTAGTTAGGCTTTGTCATAATGCTTGTGTATTAAGAGACAGCTTAAGTTCCCTGTGCAACCCGAACTCAACAAAGAAACCTGTTGGAGGTCACAGATGCGATCTGAAGTCTGAATGTGTGGAGTTTCTCGCTCCTATTGCAAAATTTGGATCAATGCCCCCCAGAAGTATTCCAAGATAGTGTGAGCTAGTTAGTTGAGAGCATTCATCTCTATTGTACTCGGATGTCTATGCAAAGACACACCAGTGTCCCCAGTTCCACGCCGGCTCAGAGCTACCTAAGAAGGCACAGGGCCAGCATAGCTCTGGTGCAGTTCAGGTTGGAAACCACTAATCCAGACTGTTAGACTGACACATTAAATATTAAAATAAAATATTATAAATTGAAATATTATTAGCATTTATTAAAATAGTTTAGACTCTTAAAATTAACAAGCTGGAAGGAATCTGAAGCTTTTTACCCTGCTCCCCCCCGCCTTTTCAGAGGCAATTTGTATGCAAGCTGACTAGTATACCAAATTTCAGCCAGATGTGAATTAGAACTGCTAAGTTACAAATGCTTGAGAAACAGAGTGCATAGTGGAAATGACAGCTCCAGCACAGGGATGCCAGGAGCTGCTGTAATAACTTAATATTTAAAATGCAATAAAATCAGAAATAAGCACGTTTAGATTTTCATTTTTCAGAAGGAGATTATGACTAAGACGCATTGCTTCTGTAGACAAATTTCCTGCAATTTTTACAGCTACAGCACTAGCAGGTCTTCACATGCCTGCAAGAGTAAATAGTTTTTAAAGAAGTAATGTATTTGAAACTAGCAATCAGCTTTTTGCCTTTTTTTATATCTTTGTTACAAACATCTGTAAACTTTGAAGTGCTGTCTGCTGGAGTAGAGTTCCCTGAAAGAGACATATTGTTTGTGTTTAATGTGTCTGATACCTTGCTTGGTCCTTCTCAGGTCTCTTAAAATTCTAAGGTAACAAAATGTTCATTTATTTTATGGGTTATGCTGATGTTAATTGCAGGTACCATTCAGATGGTTGTCATTTGAGGATTATCCTTTTCATTCTATGAAAGCCTTGAGAAAGGGGGAAAAGCCATTTACTGAGAGAGTTGTTACTGTTGTTCTGAGGCCTCTTCTGTCTTTCATACTTCATAATTGATCGCAAGCACTGATGCATTTATTTTTTTTCTGTCATGAAACACTCTTGAAGGAAGGATTTAGAAGGCAGTTTTGCAAGAAGCAGGATAATGGGAATATTTTAAACTTCATTCACATAAAGGAAAAGGATGTTTCGAGTTATTTTCTTTGTAACATGTGAATAATAAAATACTACCAACACTATTAGGCAGCAGACTACAAGCTAATCTTATTGGATAGCAACAGGTTACAAGCGTGGCTACGTTTCAAATCACAAATAGGTATAATACTTATGACAATAAATGTAGTAAAAGCAGTAGTCCTTGCCACCCCTTAGAGAATATTGAACAGTTTAACCCCAAGAGACTTAGAAATCCAAATATAATGGGATATGCCTGATCCTGGTAAGGCACATTCCTCCTGTATTTCCAAGCAAAATTTAAATATAATCTGAGTAGTGGTTTTCACGCTTGTCTGTGACTGATGTTAAAACTTGCATCTTACATGTTCACATGTTAAAACTCATATCTGTAGCTAATAAAATAAATAATCTTTGATAATATGAGTGGAAAATGGATAATAACATTCTGTTCATTAGTAATGAACAGAATTTAAATGTGTGGGTCTCCAAGGACGAGAAAAATGTTCTCCTTTCATAATTTCTAAAAGGCGTTTTCTGTAATGCCAAAATTCCTGCATGAATAGGTGTAAAAAACTTGACTAGTCAGAAAGTCAGACTAAGTCAGCTGAAATATTTTGAGTAGACAATATTCTTCTTCATGCTGTAGAGCTGTGAGAGGAACTGCAGACACTGGATTCCTGAATATAGCATAAAATAATCTTAAAATTGTTGAAGAATCTGTGGTTTACTTGCCTGTGTAAATTGAGATCAATACTGTAAAATGATGCATTTGGTAGTATGTGGAGTAACAGCATTTTGATTACAAACTTAAAGTTTGTAAATACCAAAAATATGTTAAAACTGTGGCACTTTTTTTAACTGTAAAAGATCCTAACTGGCTATTGCAGATAGATTTCCAGAATGAAACAGTGGATTGCTTCTTTTGAGAGGTTGCAAGTTTAGAATTATTGCATAAAACATGTTAAGGATATAAGGAAAAAATCCGTAAGCTGTTTGCTGTCACTTCTGGTAGACCATAGCTCTTACAGGAGCACACATTATGAGCTTACTTTTCCCAAAATGTTTGTCAGCAGAGGTGTATCAGCAAGGCCTACTGCCTCTTCACAGTGGTAGAATCATCTATTATTTCAGTGAAAGAATTTTTGCTTCCATAGTTTTAACTGAGTTCTGCTTCTGCTGCTGATTATATAATTGTATCTATGGTAGAACATTTACTGGCATAAATGTATTTATTTTGAGGTGTCATTACCTTTTTTCCCCATTTCTATTAGGAAAACTAGTCTACCATCACATGCGTGCTCATCTGTTTCTTGCCGGTTTTATAACAATCTCCAAGTGGTAAATATTTTGCCAACTATTTCACATTATTATTTTCTCTGGGAACTTTGTGGGGGTATTTTAAACCAAGAAAAAAACCTAATCCACTACACAAAGAAAATACTGACAGTGACCACACACACAAACCTTGTCAATTAAACCAAAGAAGTATTATGCTATCTTCCTTAAATGTAGTGAGTTTGCTACAGGGGTCATCACTCCTCACACTCTTCCCCTGCTCCAGTGTGGGGTCCCTCCCACAGGTGACAGTTCTTCATGAACTTCTCCAACGTGGGTCCTTCCCACGGGCTGCAGTTCTTCAGGCACAGACTGCTCCAGTGTGGGCTCCTCTCCATGGGACCACAGGTCCTGCCAGGAGCCTGCTCCAGCGCGGGGTTCCCATGGGGTCACAGCCTCCTTCAGGCACCCGCCTGCTCCGGCGTGGGGTCCTCCCCGGGCTGCAGGTGGATATCTGCTCCACCGTGGACCCCCATGGGCTGCAGGGGGACAGCCTGCCTCACCATGGTCTTCACCACGGGCTGCAGGGGAATCTCTGCTCTGGCACCTGGAGCATCTCCTCCCCCTCCTTCTTCAATGACCTTGGTGTCTGCAGGGCTGTTTCCTTCACATGTTCTCACTCCTCTCTCTGGCTGAAGTTTTTTGTGCAGTTAGTGTGTGGGGGGTCCCCTTCTTAAATATGTGATCCCAGAGGCACTACCACTGTCACTGATGGGCTCGGCCTTGGCCAGCGGCGGGTCCATCTTGGAGCCGACTGGCATTGGCTCTGTCAGGCATGGGGGAAGCTTTGAGCAGCTTCTCACAGAAGCCCTCCCTGTAGCCCCCCCACTACCAAAACCATGCCAGGCAAACCCAGAATAGGAAAAAACCCCTTCTGATCTAAATCCTGATTTAACTCTGATTCAGCTGCCTGCCTGGGATAGGGTGGAGGGTTGTAGAACATGGAGGAGGAGGATGAAAGTTGGAAGTTTATGTTGCTGTGCTGTAATAAGGGTGAAGTATCTGGATTTACAAGTTTATCTAATAGTGATCTATGGACACTGTGCTACTACTTTGCGGAGTACATGCTGTTTCTCAGGGTGGCTAGCATAGCTGGGAGAGGCATTGATGACAGGCTCTTGTTTTAGATGTACTTGGTGTAGGCACTACTTGTCTCTGTTATGAAAACATTTTCTGGCAGGATTTGTCTGTTTGATTTCTTTAAATCATGTTTTTTTAAAAAAGGAAAAACCCAAGTAGCTGGAACAAGGTACTGTTTTGGAATTAGTATAATTATTTGTAGCACAGTGAGCTGGCCTGTATTTATTTCAGAAATATGCTTAAAATATGTTTAAAATGAGAGGAAAATAGCAATACATCTTCAAGTTAAAACCTCTTCGATGCATGCAGTTTACATTTAATATCTTAATGTGCTATGCATTCATTAATTTAATACAAAAACACCATCTGTATAAAAAAGATCAAATAAAATAACTGCTGTTTTTTCCTCATATTGAACTAAGTAGTTGCCAGATAGCATACAGCAGGAAGAGCAAACACCTTCCCCCTCTTTCTCCCAGCTCTGGCATCTGGGGTAGTTTTCTTTTATACTCTCTCCTTACTGGTGTGGTACTGGACAGGGTGATTCTTCACTAAGGGGCAGCTGGTTGTGTATTTCTGAGCTGTGCTTAACTCCCTGATTGCATTTTGTGAACTCAGTTATCCATTCTTACTGGTGTGGGGGGACAACCCCACTAGAGGAGAGATGCGGCCCAGTGTACTTCATGCTGGAAGCTCACTTGAAATGGTCTGAAGGCTGTGTACTTTTTTCCCCACATGTCTTGTTCTGAAGTCTTCCTAATTTTCCTATCCCTTCTCCTCTATGTCTGCTCTGATTTTTTACTTCCTTACCATTTTCCCTGTGGGCTTTTTTGGTTACTTGGTCGGTTGGTGAGTTGTGTTGTTTTGTTTCTCACCCCAGACTTGGGCTCCTTTTTGGTGCCTCTTTACTGTCTCACTGGAGCCAGCAGTGCTTTTGTCTTAGGCTCATCTGTGACTGGACCGGACCACTTGGTCCTGTTTCAGACCAGTGGCTTGACAACTAGACCTATTTATGAAGCAATACATGCTCGTTTAAAGGGGAGAGCAGGAGAAAGGCTTGGGGCACCTCTGGAGTTTCAGGGAGATATGAACAGCAATGTTTCCCTTCCTCCAGCTTTCCTCTCCATCCCTACTTTCTTCCCCAGTTGATAATCACATTTTTGTTAGTTTTGTTCGGTCTCAGTGAAAACTTGAGATTATGGGACAGGCTCCATTCATTTCCAGGAAACAAAAAAAAAAACCCTCAAACTGCCTTCCAGTTCAGTGCCCTGCTAGAAAACATACTGACTTACGGGACTACAGATTTCCATATAGATCCTGTCTTGGGTGAAGTAAGTCTCATCAGACAGAGAAAAAGCTGTGCGTAGGCTGTCCTGTGAGAGTTGTATATACTGGCTTCAGCAAGAGCAGGACTGGTTGCAGGATTAACTTGAAAGAAATTCTTAGCTGCTTAATCCACAGCAGCTGCTGATGTGGTGTTTGGTGCATCTCCTTTTACTGTTACTGCTCTTCTGCTCAGTCCTGGCCTTTCCTAATCCAAAGTCAGTATTGGTGTGGACGGCAAGGTTGGAGAATACTGATTTAGGAAATGAAAGGTAGCTTACTTGCTATCTTGAGGAACCAGGACCTTGGCACTTTGCACTGGAACCTATATGTTTATGCTTTGTGCTTTCAAGTTGCTGTGGGAGGAAGGATCAAATCCTGTTCAAATTTCACATAATTATTAACTAACTTATTCTAAGATTAAATTTGCATTCTTAAAGGAAGCTATGAGCCTTGAAACATTTCAATTAGTAATACTTTTTGGCTTCAAAATGCTTTTGGATTACTTGTGAGCACCTCTAAAGAGATAACTGTGGAGGTTGTGGCTAATCATGAGAACTGCATATTAGGATTGTAATTGGCTAGCTTTGCCTTCCTCAAAAAATAAAAAACCAAACCCAGGCTTCTTGCACAAAGTCTGTATCTGTGAAGTAGGTAAGATGGATCCTAAAAGGAAGGTATTTATTAAGAGCTAATCATAAATGATTGGGTTATATCTGAGCAATTAGAGTTTCAGTATCCCAACTCTAGAACTACTTTATTATTACTTCCCTTTTTGCTTCAAAACCTGACCAGGAGCATAGAATGACTGGCATAGAATACTGGGGTTTGTTTGCAAGTAAAGGTGGGCGGCGTGCTAGAAAATAAGGATATCCAACTGAACTTTGCTTGCTTGCTTCCGAAATAACTGCAGTGATGCATAGATCTGAACAAAAACCTCATGCTTCCAGTATCTTTGAGGGATGCTGTTTTAAGGTGACTTTTTTCTAGTTTGTAGCTTGCCATTTACTCATAACTGCTTCTCAAGCTTGTCACCTACAGTTTCAGAGTAGCTAACACTGCTGCTTTTAGCTGCTCTGCAGACCTGCAGGCTACCCAAGGCTTTACATTTATCAAGCATTACCCTATTACTCTGTCCTGCTAGTTGATAACATTAGGTAGGAATTACGGTTCCTGCTTATGTCAATAACTTTTTGGCAAAGGCCCCACCTACACTGGCAGCGTAAGAAATGCAGACCATAGGGTCTGTTACCTAGAACAGGCAAGTCACTAACCCAAATTTGCAGGGGCTCAGTTTTTGCAAGTGGAACAAGATTTGTACAAGGCTCGAATCCTTTCTATTATATAGGAACTCCCCGTATGAGTGTAATAGACAAGATTTTCAAAGAAGTCAGTGCTCAGGGACAGGAGAGAATAAGAAAGGAAAGTTGTTCCCCCCATTGCCATCCTAAATCTTGGGGTAGAGTCACGCTTGAAGGTTTGAGCCAATCTTGAGCTGACAGTTCACTGCTGCCAAAAACATAACTCAGAAGAAAACAGGTAGGGGGAAAAAAAGACATAGTTTTCTGTTGGGTTAGCAAGTCAAATCAGCTCCAGATGCAGATAGATGGGTAGTAAAGGCGGGGCGGGGAGGAGCGGAATGGCTGACTGGAGCAGGGGGAGGTAGAGCGGGCTGTCCCCTTCTCAGTGGCAGACCACGAGAATAGCTCAGACTTAAATTGTGACTTCAGCCTTTGTTTGCAGTGCCGATGTCTAATACCTGTGATCTTTTAAAAACCTGCATCCTATTTTTCATCTTTTTTAGCATTCAGCTGAAGGCATTTGTGGTGACAGAATGCCTTGAGTTACTGCAGTGTGATACCTGATTTTGTGCCCCACCTCAATCTCTTGTTCTTTAAGGTTTTTTGCTTGCACTTGGAATGTCTGTAGGGCATGGTTGTGTTAGTTAAACATGTACATTGATGGTTGCAGTACCAGTGAAAGTGAAGGTTTCAGTGCTGACTTACAGTGTATTTGCTATTTATTTACTTTTCGGGTTACCCACTGGGATATGAGAGTGAACATGTCCTGCTCTTATTTGAGCCTCAGTATGCTTACTGTGCACATTTGTGCAATTGCTGTGAAGAAAAAATCACTACAATAGACTCATAAACCTGAGCAGCTGTAGTAGCTTTCTCTGCAGAAAAATAAAAGGAGTCTATCCCAGTAGCCCTATGAGTTTGCACTCTGTGGCTTGCTGCTACTGTGTAGTGGCAGCACAGGAGCACGGCCCTGCCTGAAAACATGCTGCAGAATGATCTGGGCTGCAGTCAGTCCTCTCCCCCAAACCCTGCTGCTCAATCTCATCCCCCTCCTGCTTTTGGAAACCATTTACTCCTTAAAAATGCCTCTTAAACAGCTGCACAAGGTGCATGCAGGCAAGCACTTTTAAATAACATGGCTCCTTTAATAGCTAGTCTTTAGAGCCGAGTGAGATGAGCTAAGCTTCTTGATTTTCACAGAGCTGAGTGTTTGCCCAGTTCCTCTGTAGCATACACCCCTAAGGAAAAATGACAGTCTGCAATCACTTTGGCATAGCTAGATGCCATGTAAGTGTCATACAGTATCCACAGTTAGTTACTCACAGGTTGTAAGGAGGCTGCTTTTTGTGCAGATAACTGTACTGCTATTTGCTTATTGTTCCTTGAAAAGAATAATTGTATTGCTTGGCTTCAGGTACTGCTTGTATACTTCTATTATTTGCTACTCATAATTGTGCATGTTTGTAGTAACAGGTAGTTTCCTATTTCTATGAGAGTTAATGAAGAAGTATTTTGAAAGAATGAGAAATGAAAGGCCTAAACCTTTATTCTGGCAAAAAAAATATGCTTTGCTTTCAATGTACAAGTCTCTTTGCCACTGGCCTCTCAACCTTCCTGCTACAGTGTTTTTAAAATCTCTTGGACAAAACCAGGCAGTGATGGGCAAAACTGGACAGTGAACCAACGAAGAATTTTTTTTTTAATAAACAAAACCGTTTATGTTCAGTCATCCCTGCTCTTTACTAGCACTTCTTTTTGTGCAAGTCTGCAAGGGAGATGGAGAGAGGGCAAAATTCAGGGAAGAGATACCATCTAATCCTGTAGCCTGCCAGGGAGGAAAGGCTGGGCAGAAGGAATGTGTGTGCTCCTGATGCGTTCATTTATGGTACTGTAGCTTTACTATTTGTCAACCGAATGGATATTTAAAAGAGAAGATGAATAGTGGAGAACATCAGCTCAAACCTACGGCGGCTGTTTGAAATAAGGCTTATCTGATAACAGTGTCTCTGTAAGGTCCTTCTGCATTTTAGTTGTTTTACTGCAGGCTCTTGCTAATTGATTTAAAACTCATCTTGAGAGGTCAGGTTTGTTCCTTGGTTTTGTAAGAGTGAGAGCTGTTAGACGTGACATGAGGCTGTACAGCCTTTTCAGGCAACAAATCCCTGCTAAAAGACCTCCTGTTATCAGTGTTACAGGAATATGCTCTTTGTGTGCACCTGTAGACCAGTGGGTAGGGACAGCACACTGCCTCCTGGCACTGAGCCTGTACTGATGAATGAGTGCATGAATGTCTCCATCCTGAAGTTCAGTTTGTTTCAAAACAGATGATGCCCTAAGAAGCATATCTCTTCAGATATCGTTTAGCTTGAACTATTTAATTAATTTTACTGACAGTAAAGGAGAGAGTGTGTGATATGGCAGCAAACGAACTAGGTGTTTTTAGAGAACATATTAATATTATTGAGCAAAACATTGAAATGTCTGATGTGGATCCCTCTTCTGCAAAGCACGAAGATAACAGTGTATCTTTGGTGCAATATTTGTATTTCATTGCATTTGCTAAGAATCAGATAAAGTGTAAAGTTAAGAATATGCTGAACTGTTTTGCAGAATTACATGGGAGATAAACACCAGCTTTAGTGCACCAAGAGGTACCTCTGTATTGATAAAGCCGAGATTACTATCAGCAGATAAAATTTCATATTTTCCACAATACTTTTCATTTCCCAGTTTTAATACAAAATGCTTTCAAAAATTGAACTTTTAATTTCATTTGATTCAGCTGAGGGGAGGAAACATTACAAGACAGAAAAAAGTTAAGAGGTTGGGGTTTTTTAAAATCTCTTTTTAACATTTTACTTTTTGTTTACCTTGTTTGTACTTGACTATTGGTTTGTAGTGAATCATCCGCTCTGTTTCTCACTAGATCACAGACTGATATTAACTCTTGCTTTTAATTCAGTGTGGGATGAACAAGGCAACTCCATGTGTAAAAGTTAATTCTTAGAAAAGCAGGAGATATTTGTAAAGAGAGTAGATAATCCAGATAAATTGCAGGTTCGGAGTAGCTACTGCCTTGTACTTAATCTTTGCTGAGAGTAGATTAGGAAACCAAGTTAAATCAAACAAGCATGCTTTTGTTTCTGCGGCTTCATTTCAGGCTAACACCCAGCATGAAAGTGCTGGTTGCCATTTCATGGGGTGCAGGTTGCCTGATCCACGAATTCTTACCAGACCTCTTCACTGATGTATGGGGAGTTTTTGTCAGTCAGTATTTCAGAAATGCTCCCAAATCCCCTACTGGAAGCATTTCGTAAGCACCGATGCCTGTATAAATTTCTACATGAGAATTTTATTACGCTTTTTTTGTAACCAAACCTAACATAATCAGAGGAAAAATCTTACAAATTCTCTGTGATAGTGTCTGACTGTGCTGTAGGTGGTTTCACTGCCGGTTCTCAGCCGCTTTGCAGAAACGGACATTGCTCTCCATTTTGAGGGGGATGCACTATCTTCTTAAAATGGCAGTTGTAGAAGGGATCACTGTACGTTGTGTCAGCCCAGATTTTTTTTTTTTTTTAAACTGGATCAGAAGCTTTCATAGGCTGAGAGTGACATAGGCTATATTGTACAGAATGTGGAAGTCCTCATCTGGATAAACATTTCTTCAAGGCCTTTCCCCGTCAGCAAAATCGCCTTATATTTTTCTGCCAGAGGTTGGGATCCCACAGGCAGTGTCCATAGCCACCTCAAGTCTGAAAGGCCCCAAAAGGCTTTGAATATTCCCTGTGCCTGACCTGTTGTCAGTAAGACATTTTTGTGTGAACCATGTACAGCGCTAGTACCTTGATGGGCCTATTTTTTTTTGTTGTATGCCAAGTACTGCCGTACAGTTACTGCTGCTGTAAAGGGCAAATTCACTCAAATGGCAGTGAAAAGTGCAGATGTTGGGCCCCACAGATGCTCATCAGTGCAGGTTTGTGAAGTCTGTTTTGATAAGTAACCTTCATTATTTCACATACTCTGAAATTATTTTGTGTTTTAACCATGATAACGTTCATCTGGTTGAATTTGGTACTTTATGAAGTTAAATCTTTAAAATGCTCTGTCATGACATAAATCCACAGAGGGGGAAAAATGCATGTTGGTGGGTATCATCCTGCAGTGTTCAGTGAAGGCCTTTTTGTCATTGTTGTACAGGAGTAAAATGATATATATTAGCACCCAGACAAAGTAAACTGAGTAATTTGGGGAACTCTAGTCTTGTTGCTTTTAACTGCCCTACTTGTGGCATGTTTAATAGTCAAAAAAATTTGTACTGCTTCATGGAGGGTTTATAGGTGCAGTGGCAGAAGGATATGACTGAAAGATGGGCTTATTTTTGGAAACCTAATTATAATGGCATCATTTTACTTTTCCGTTATTGTTGCCCAAGGTTTGTCATGTTTCTAGTGTTGCTATTAATGTCGTCTTAAATGTCAAATTCAAAACTGCTGATGGTGATCATCTCATATCATATTGCTAAATATATACACGCTGTTGAGAATGTCTGATGTAAATGTTATGCCAGACCCTCTACATATGCATATTAGAAGTCTTCTTATGCTAAATAGCTGCTATCAAATACATACTTAACTATTTTCCTCAGTGGTATACGAAACAAATAGAGACTTTTTTTTTCAGGACACCTCATACAATTGTATTTTAAATGATCTGTGATAGGGAAGATCTTGCTTCTGAATAATTGTGACACTAAATGCTGCTAAGTAAGAAATGCCAAATATATCTTCACTGATGAACTGAAAGCTAATGTCATTTCCTTCTAAATGTTGCTCTGTGAGATCTGGGTGCATGTGACTACCACCTAGCAACTAGCAGTCAAATGAAGAAAAACAAAAAATGCCTCAGGGACATTCTTAGTAAAACTTTCTAGTATGTAAAAAAAAAAAAAAAAAAAAAAAAAAAAACCCAGACCTTGTAATCTGGTAAATTTGATACAGTTTGAATTATTAATGATAAATAGCTCTTTATTTTGTTTTTATTGAGCCCTTTGGAAATGAGAAGTCACTTTAAGACATAGGTTCTTATAGTCCTTAAATTAGTTGGTTGGTTAATTGTATGTGAATGACTACCATGTGCAGCTTAAGTTATGGTGTTCAGTTTACTACTTCTTGGAAGCAGGGTGTGCAAAGTTTTCCTCTGATAAATATTGAATTTCATGCATTTAAGCTATTTGAAGTGTACAATGTTTGTAATTTGGATTGAAACATCAATTATGTGCTGTTGGAGCTGTTCTTTAAACTCTCTTCTTTGTAAGAAATCACCTGTAGCTTCACTGTGTAAATAAGATTGCAAACATAGCTGAAAAATGAGTTAGTATCTTGTTGCTACTAAAAGTGGTTGCAAATGACTGTGGAGGTTACATGCCAAGGGAATAAGATTTTGCCTTTACAGTGGTTTTGTGATGTTTCCAGTGGCCTTTAATACCTGCCATTATGCTTTTTTTTTTCATGCTTCAAAAGCAAGGTCTTGAAATTTTAGAGTTATAAATATATTCACCCACATCTGCAAAAAAAGATGTGTCTGACTTCTGGCACATGAATACATAATTGTGGGATTTCAAAGTGCTTGTATCTTGTTAGAACAGCAAACCTTTGGATATCAAATATGCAATTTCGAAGAAATGAGGGATGCCATTTGTTTTTATTAAGCTGGGATTTGAATGTTTGGAGAAAGCATTGGGGGAGGCATTTCTTTTGAAATTGAAGTAATATTCCTCATTTGTGATGTTAAAAATATTATTTTTGGCATTCTTTATAAATAAGCATAGGAATCTGTGCCTAAAAGAAATATGCTTATTTTCCATGTCTACTTATAACTTGGGTTTTTATTATTATTTTCATTTTCATGAGGGTTTCTGTGTAACAGCAAAACCAGAATTGAATATACTCCTCTCTAAATCTGCCATCATTGCTTTGTGATGGGAAGGCCAATGTATTGATTGCAGAATACTGATGCATTGCAAACTCTTCATTCTATTATCAAGTCATAAAGAAAATCAGTCAGTGATGTTTTTCAGGCAAGGACCTGCAGAATAAAGCTAAAATTAACTATTTTATCTGACCACAAACAAAGAAAAAGACAAGGCTAATAAAGCTTGGAATTCAGCCATCACCTCTCTTTTCACTTATTCAATGAAGACCTTTCCATCTTTTGTGTAGCTTTCCACTCTTGTCCTTTTGGTTATTCACATATTCCAAATACCAAACCTTGTATAAGTATGCTTTTATATGCTGAGAAGTTTGCACTTTTATGGAAGATTAAGGTTTTGGTTGGTCAACTTAAATTTACAAAAGCCAAATACTTGTATGATTTTGAATGTAATGTACAATAAATTTAGATGGCGCAACAGAAGTTTATGGTTTTAGACTTATATCCTGACTGATCCTCTTCACCCTGACAAATTCTAATTCTCTTGTTTATTTTTCAGTGTCCAACCTTGAGACATTTTGTACTATTTCTCTAATTATAGTTATGAAGTGGCATTTGGGGAAACCTTAGGGAATATCGGGAAATCATTTTCATAAAGGTTGCTCTTCAGTAGAGGATTTGTAAAGAAGTAGTTCTTTTTTGGTGCACTGTGTTTGATTACAAGGAAATTGTATCCTGCATTTAGAAAGGTAAAGCCAACGCTTCTTCATGCAGTAGTAGTGGTCTTCTGCTATAAAATTAAATTAAGAATTCAGTAAAATGTATTCTAACTCAGGCCTACAGTTTTAGTGCATTTTGTGTTGATGGCAAATATAATTATTCTTAAGTGTGTTTGGGATTAAGGATGGCTTTATGAATTCAGCATTATAATTGTTTAGTTGATACTCATTTCGATGCCTTGTGTTTCAGCAAAAGCATGAGGATGTTTTGTTATGAGGAAGTCTTGCAAGAAGTCACTGTGCTGGAGGAGGACAAGCTAGTATGGAGAAACGGGCAAATACAAAGAGGTGCAATCAGCAGAAAAAGAAAGAAAATTATCTGAAGTGATATATAGCCAGTAATAATAGAAATAAGGGGGGAAATTACAATACATGTTAGAAAAATACATAGATTGGAGAATAAAACAAATGTAGTATTTCTCTGCAGAAAGTTACCTAAGTCCTCGAATTTTTTTACGAGTGGACTGCACACAGCACTGAGAAATAACACATATAGAAGCAAGGAGAGGAGAGGGATAATTTAGTAAGTCTTTTCTGTCTCTAACTTAACAGCTGTAGCCTGCAAGTGAGATTCAGTTGAACGTGAAAACTGCACCACAGATTTAAGTGCAATATATGTGCTTCACCATGTCCTGAACTGTGAATTGGGAGCAGCTGGGCACATGATGGCCCTCTTTTGCATTAGGTAGATGAAATTAGGACATTCAGTAACTTCCTGACATTAATTTAATACAAAAATTTTAGTAATGAGTGGGGAGGAGTTAACCTAATGGTAAAGACAACAGTGCATGCATGAAACTTAGGAGAACCCGTGCACTAGAGCATATGGTGGATCACAGTTATAAGTATAAGCATTATTTTGCCTTTTAATTTTTTTGAAGTCGTATGGTGCCTTGTCAAGCCTGCATTTTGTGGTGTGAAATATAGTCAATAGCAGCTACCATGTACAGCAGGTAGGATGCCAAAAGGGCCCTCTCTGTGCAGCTTGGATGGATCTGCAGGCATGAGTGTCTGAAAATCCAGTCTTCCATCTTTCTGAGCTTTCCCTCCCGTGTCAAGATTACACCTATGACAGCCCCACAGAGGTATTTGTTGCTGCTCTTGATATTGTTAATATTAAATATTAAATTTAAGTATAAAATATTAATATTTCAGTAGTTGCACAAGTCTCCACACATCTTTAGAGCCTCTTTGTACTAAGCTTTTTTCAACAATATAGAGGCACAGCCCTGTCCTGCAGAGCTTGTAATATAAAACAAAGGATATATAAAAAATGGGCAAGGATGACTCAATCACATATCTGTATTATATATGTTGATTTTAATTTAGGAGTAAAACACCAAATGTCCCTGTTTTCTCTTCAACCTCGCTGTTGGTTTGCTGATTTGGAAGGAGAAACTGCAAAATAGATTTGGATTTGGGTTTGCTTGCCTTTCCTTAATACTTTTTCACATTTCTGTAATTCATAAAAGCTTGTAGCTTCTTGTCTTAATTTAAAAAAAAATAATTTCGGATGCAATATTCAAAAAGATTGAAGAGAATAAAATTTATAGGTCACATTCCGGTCTGCTCCTGTCTTCTATTTTACCATCTAGAGAGTGTCCCAATGATAGAATAACACCTTTTACAGCTAAGTTTTACTGTCTTTAGTCAAATTGATGATAGTACAACTTGATTCCAGATCTGGGATCCAGATTTATTGTCATTGTTTGAAAACAGATGCTGATTTAAATTACTGCATTTAACAACTAGAAATAAAATGCCATTGTCTGGTGGACAAGTGTTAATTTGGATGACTTAAGGGCATAGAGTAAACTGCTCCAAGGGGAGCCTCTGCTGCGCCATTTGTGGCTGTGCTGCACAGGAGAGGCAGCGGGGGAAAGGCACAAGTAGGAGGACGTTGCAAAAGGATGGTCCTACAGACTGGCTTGCTTTGGTGAGCTGGGGCTTTGGAGAGCCCTATCCAGGAGGATGCTCTGTCCATCAGGGTAGATGGACAGAAGATGGGCTATGGTTGCTTGCAGTTGCAGCGATCAGGAAGAAAAGTTGTTGTTTAAGTAAGATTACCTGAGGCCAGCCAGTTTTTTCTGACTTCTTTATAGCATCGGCTGAGCAGAAGCAGGTCTGGGAAGACAAATTCTTTAATTTGTAATGACTTGTGAAGATGATTATTACAGTCCCTAATACACAAGGCCCAGCAGTGGGCTTTGATGACCAAGGATCTCCCTCACAGAAGAACTGCATGGTTCATTCATACAAAATACACATGCAACAGAAATACATACACCAATTGCAGTAAGAATATCATAGACTGGTAGGATGTGGGCCCCCCTGTTATAAAGTAAAGTGAATCAATCTGCTCCATAAAATTAACAAGAATACAACTTGTTTCGTGTTTTTATGACAGTATCAAAAGTTCCTGACCAGTCTTACTGGCCTGCTGACAGGCATGTCTGTTTTGTATAGCACTCCAGCCTCTTTGCTTTTGGTCAGAAAGGGACCTAATCCATCCATACTTCTGGCTTTTCTGTGTGCTCTGTTTAGTGTTCTGTTCATTTTCTCCCACTAACCTTAATGTGTCATATCAGTGCTGTAAAAGGTCATAATTTCTTGAAGTGTTTCTGTGAAGCCTAAATGTGAAAAAGTGGTATTTTAAATACTGTGTCTTACTGTAGCTACTGACTGTGTATTTTCTACATATTAGTATTTCTATTGTTGTCTCCGTTTTTGAACTGTTGGAGGTTTCTCTAATGATCTAACCTTTTTTTTAAGATTAAAACAGTCATCTTGTCCTATATATAGCAACTACATAGCGGCATCTCTTTTTACATGATGTGTATGTCAGCATTTCGTATTCTGTGTTCATGAATAAAGTGTCTTACTTCATGAAAACACTAGCTAGTGTTTAAGCGCTTTGTTTATTTGGGACTTCTAAGCATTACACATTTTCTGATCTGTTTGCTTATGATTACTTGAGACCATGGTGGTTTTATGATGTCTTGCATTGACTTACATACATATATTATTGCAAAGCTTATACTTTTGTGGTCTCTTTTTTTACTGCCACAGTCCTTCAAATAAATCAATAGGAATAAAGTTTAAATAGGACTGCTATGTTTTGAAATTGATGTCTTCTCAAAGCAAAAACAGGGGCATGTCCACTCTGTCCAGAGAAGTGGTGTGCTAGCCACACTAGCTTAGCATGGTGTCACTCTTCTTCCATGCTTCTTTACTTCAGTTTCCGTGACTGATCATCATCATTTTATAATCATTTTTAAGAATGTGCACAGTCCAACTACTCTGGCACTTTTTATTACTCCTATTACTACCGTGTTGTTATACAATTCCATGGTGTCCTCTATGTGTTTCCAGCTTGTTCTTCTCATCTCTGCACAAACTAGCGTTCCTGAACTCTACAAAGTACAGCAGAGCTCACTGGAAGCCCATCACTCTGTCATAGCTGTTGAGACACAAGGTGTTGATTCCCCCAAACATTATTTATGTCTTGTGTTGCTGCCCCTTGTGCTTTCTTTGTGGCGGAGTCTTCCTCCACCCCCTTTCACACTCCTGGCAATACGTGAACTTTGAGTTCGTGTATTTGTTAAATAGCTTGAACAGGGAGCTATAAAACAATTCAAGTGAACTTTGTGCTCTTGACATTCGCTCAGTCACTGGTGCCCTAAGGGGTATCATCTTGGAGCTTTTGTTTCCCTTTTCAGAGTTAATCAGAGACATAAAGACTATTTTGTCTTGAGACCTACAACCACTGGAAAGCAACAAAGGATCAGCACAAATCACTGAACTTCTTATGGCATATAAGACTTGGTCATCTCATTAAGTATTTATGTATTCTCTCTTTTTTTTCCCTGCAGCTGTCATATTTCTCAGAGGGGACGCAGTACCTTATCACCACATCCACTTGTCTTTATGCCTCTTTGTGAAGCTGCAGGGGGAAGCTCAATCTTTTTTTAGCAAGTCAGACATAGTAGAACTGCTTTTAGTTTAAGCATTTTGCAGTCTTGCATGAAATATTCTGGGTGTGAGCTTTTTAGATTCTGTTTGTCTAAGTATGAGCTGGGTTTCATAATTCATTATTTTTTGCAGTATCTGAATTCTGGGGGGTTTGTTTCTGGGGTTTTGGTTTTGGGGTTTTTTTGTTTGACTTTTTGTTTGGTTGGGTTTGGTGTTTTTGTTGGGGTTTTTTTGTTGTTGTTGGCCTTCTAGTCTGCATCACTAATACGGTTTAAACCTTAACATAACGAGGCATTTCCCCTTTGTGGTCTTATTTCTTTTCTGAATAAAGGATTTCAATCATGGGAGATTAATAACTGGTTTTGTACAGTTTTGTGCATTTACTACTTGCAGGTTCATGTACTCTTCACATTGTTCTTGGTGTTGAGCATCACTGCAGCCTAGATTGTGTTGGCAGTGAGTGCGTTGCTCTTCTGCCATCTGGGTCACCATGTATTCAAAAAGTACTAAGCCTCAGTATATCCCAAAGAGTACTTTCTGACCCAAATGGAGAAGTGAAAGTACAGATCTTGGAACTTGCTGCAAAAAGGAGCTAAATTTGTCTTCTGGCAACATCTATATGTACTGAAGATTTTTTTTTTTTTTTTTAAAAACTTGTCCCCACAGGGTGAAATGTTAATATTATGTTTTCTGTATTCTTTAGCTTTTGAGGGTCAGTGCAAAGCTGTGCTCTGTGTTTCCTGTGTTACCGTGTATTGGATCTTCTGGCTTTTCCTTTTCCTAGGTTGTTACATAAATATGTATTTGTGGTCTTTTCTAGCCTTGTTTTAGAAAGCTTATAAGATGTGTTAGAGGACATGTATGCAGGGCTCAGTATAGAACCACAGCTTCTTACAATGCAGACTCAAAATTAGTGGCGTTTTCTTTCTTATGCTTCTGTATCTTTGATTTGGTCAGGAGGATTGCTGGCTGCTCACTCCTGTATGTTGATGTGAATGTTTGTTTTTCAGTAACACTCTGTCCTAGGACTGGAATTCGTTCTTTGCTACAGGTCTTTCCCAGCATTCTGGCTTTTTATCTTATATGTTTGAAATACTGTACTTCAATTTCTGATGTTCTACTCAGTATTGCTATTGAACCTTTCTGCTAAGCTACAAGCAAAAATTTTGATCATATTTTTATCTAACATCTTTGTACTTCAAACCACTGTCATGATGTAGTGCAACTATTAAGTAATTTGCTACACTTCTAACTTGTAACATTGCTACTAGAATTTACTTTTCATTGTGTTTTCTCAAGTTTGGCCAAAATCTAACTATTTCTGTACTCAAAAAAAGACATTTTCATGTGTATGATGCTGATCCTTTGACCTTTTTTTTTTTTTTTTTTTTACTTTCTATTTGAATGAATTTATTTTATTCTGATGACTGATACTCTGCTTTGTGTGGAAAATTCAGTGAGTAGCTTGTCTGAGAAATTCACACTAAAATGCAAGTAGATGAGACGATTTCTCTGAGTAAGCCAAAATATGTTACATAGAGGAAACTCCTTGTCAGAGAAACCTGCAGAGAAAGTTGTGTATCTGAAATTGTGAAAGACAGTTTCAGTTGTCAGCTATTTTGAAGAAAAAGTTGAGGCCAGAAAATAAAGAAAACAAGCATCAGCAGTTGTTATCAGAAATGTTTGTGTGTGACTTTTTCGTCCCCTCTCATGGGTCGTGAATGTTGACAGTGGCCTTAATACAGAAGTTTTATAGGAGTTTTATCAGAACCTTTACTGATGCTGAAAATTTATTTCCGGAGTTGTTGTCTAGATCCATTGTAGTGCTTGAGTCATTAAATTCTCTAATCTGGCAGTACGTGGGTGAAATTAAATTAACAGGACTTCAAAATGCACTTTAACTTAGGGCTAGGAGTGAATTAGGTCCTGTGTTCTGGGCATAGCAGACTTGAATGGCTCCTTTGAAGGAATCCTACCCTCGAGGGCTGAGCAACTTCATGCTCATTAAAAGTAAGAATCATAACTTGACCTTTGGCAATAGATTCTGTACGCGTTTGTGCTTTAGACGTGGCAAATAAATGCAGTGCTTTAGATGCTGGTGCAATTCGTAGAGAGTAATGAAAGAAAAACTTGTCTCCTTCTGTGTAAAGGCATTTTCACTCCCACTCTCGCTACTAGTATGCATTCAACTGCACTGGCGTAGAAAAGAGTGGCATCACCATGGTCAGCGAGACCTTAGGGACTGTTGTTATGTTGTTATTTTAACTAGTGCGACTGAAACATGCTCTGAACAAGGTGAGAGGACAGTAGTCTGGAAACCTCTCATAGCTGCACCTTTCTCAGCAGCGGAATCGCTAGTGGGAAATGTGACCGACATCACTTGGTGTGTTGGCAGCCTTTACAGTCCTGGATGGCTGCAGGCAGCTCTAATTATTTGTTAAAGGCTGCTGATAGCACAGCAGGTAGTGTCCCATAACGGTGCCGCTCAACTTCACAATTTGCTTCCTGCTCGAAGGTGAGAGAAGGGCTGTTGAATAAGAGCTGTAGGATTATCGGAGGTATCGAGAGGAGCTGCTGCCTAGAGAGGATGACAGTTTGTTTTGTAAAGTCGTTTTTGTTTGAAAGCTCATTCGAGCAACCATTTCTGTATTAGCTTCACGAGATATTTGAAGCTGTATCTGCTTCTCGGGTGGAAAATGGCTATAAAGTAATCTCAAGATATTTGCCAAACCTTTGTGGCTTTTTCCCCTTCTCTCTTTGTCCTCTTTTCATCTTCCAAATTGCATTTTCTGGGAATTAAATAATAATGGGCCTGTTTTGTCAAAACTCCTTAGCTGCTGCAGTATTAAGCCCAAAGAGAGTGTGGGAGTTTTCTAGCAATACATTGAATTTCTGGTTTGATAATTCTTGGGAACAGAAGTATGATTTCAGTTGCTCAAATCCCAGCTGCCATATTTTCAGGTAATTACTGGGGAAAAAAATTATCTTACTGTATGGGAAATGGTGACTGAATGTACCCTAATTTTCAAGTACAAGTAAGTTTAGAGAATGCCTCATATAATATGGATATCTGTTGCTCTTATACAATGGTTAGATAAGTTATATAACAGTCTTTGAGGCACTATTTCATCTCCCTCATCAATTTGTGATAAAGTTTGGAAGCTTTTATTCTGTTTGAATATATAGTTGCATTTTCACAGTTACATCTTTACTTTATTTCCTTCCCCTTTGTTTCTGCTTTTTTTTTTCCTCTTTTCTATTCTGTTATATGTATACAGTCATTATAGAAACAGATTTTATGGTATTTTGTAGTGTCTCTACACCATGTTGTGTATAATACCGTAAACACAGTAACAAAAAGTCAGGTGGTATTTTTAGGGAAGTGTTGCATTACAAATTACTGCAGACATTAAATAGTAACGTTGTCATGTATCTCTGATCTTGACAGATACTTGGTCATAATTGTAGCCTGTCTAAAGATTTTTTTATCTCATACTTAAGAAAAAAAACCATGAAATTATCACATAATAGTCAGGGCATGTAAAATTGTTTTGTATGTTTTAACACTGTTAATAATTTTTAACACAGACTTCGGTGCTTATCAGTTTATAAAAATTTTCTAATTCTGATGAGGATTAACTATATAATAATTTTTACATTCTTGCAAAAATGGAAGAATAAAAAAGATATTAATTCTGATTTGGGGAGTGGGGCAGGATTCAGATTTAGGTTACTTTCCTGGTTCTTTTGCAGGTGACTTCTGACTTTAGGTATACTGCTTAGCCTTCCGTCCTCCCAAAGGCTTAGGTAAGCAGCCCCAAACCATAGTTCTCTCCTGTCACTGGCAGTGCCCTCCGTAGTTGGTGGCAGAGACATGCTCTGCCTTATCGTCACTTTCAGGTCCTACAGATTTTGCATTTAGCAGTGTCTTAAGCGCCATAGCTTCTATTAGGAGGAAAAGGATTTCTTTTAATAAGTCGTGTTTCCTCTCCTGGTGCTGATTCGAATGAACAGGGAATTGTGCTGAGCTCTGTCGCTGGCGAGGGAGGGCTGCGGTCAGACAAGCCCCGCTGGCAGCAGCTGCGTGGCGTAAGGGGTTTCTGCTGCCAGCTGCTTGTCCTGGCCTTCCCACCGCGTGTGCCAGCTAACTGCCCAGGTAGCTGCTCCCTAACCTGGCCTGTCCAGATAGTCCCCATTCCCTCACGCGTTTCCGATAACAAAGCCTTTTTAGCCTGTCATTTTGACATCAGGGGTAGGAAACGAGTGCGTGGTTGTGATGCTGAGGGGTGATGTTCCCCTCCCCCCAGTGGAGAGCAGCTGGGAGCAATAACCTCTTCACCCCACTCAGATGCATCCAGGGCAACGCATCTGACGATGGCCTTAGGCAGTCAGAGCTTTCTTACAACTCAAGAGCCTCAAGGGATTTTGGCCAGTCTCATTTGTGGGTAGCGAATGGCCTGGAGATGCAATATATTCAGTAAGAGTAAGATAAGATAATGCTAAGATATTCAGTAGCAGAATTCAAGAAGCTCTTGCAGTTCTGGTGAAAACTTGGATCTCTGCAAGTTCTCAGGCACTTAAGGTAGGGGGTTTTTGGGGGTACCATTCCTGCACTGAGGCACGGAAATTCCCATTGTAAGCATATACAAGTTTTTATAGCTCTCGCCTAAGTCCCAGTCCTACCAGGTGTATAGGCAGATGATTTAACTGTGTACCTGAGGTATATACTTCTAAGCAGACTATGCCATGGCTCATTTTCCCTTTCTTCATTACAATTTGAAGTATGTTGCATGCTCATCAGGCAACAGAAATAATCTGCATAAATATTCTGACTAGAACTAAAGGAAAAACAGCTTTAATGTTTCAGGAGGAATATTCCCATTCCAGATCAGGACAAAATAAAGTCCTCAAAATTTTCACGACTGGTAATACAAAAAACCCCAGTTTCACTCTGATTCACTGGAAACATTTCCCAAAGATAATTTTGAAATGCTTTGTTTAGATTTAAACTATATAAAATAACTTCTAATGATGGTTAGATTACGTTTGGAATCAATATATTTTAAATGGGCAAATAGGAATATTTCTGAGAGATTTCAAACTGATCACAGAGGAAATGCTTTGGAGTGCACAGCTTTGTCGTGTCTCCAGAAAGCTTTACAAGTGAAGCGTCTCCTCCAAAATTAAGGAGCCTTTAAGTATAGCGTTCAGGACTTTTAAATCCCTTTTGCAAAGAGGGGTTTGGTGCAGAAACCAAGATAGGAGTATTACAATGCCACAGACAATTTTCAAGTATAATGGCATTTCAAAATACATGCTGCCCACAGCTACAGATTTACAAAATACTGTTTCAGAATATGTGATGTTGGGTTGATTGGCACAGAAATGGATGCATACTCTGAGGAAGAAAAAAAAACACAAACCAAAACAAAAACCCAAGATGTTTAATGTTGTTGCATGATTGAAACTTGATAATTGGGTTTCCTCCCTCCCTCCCTCCCTCCACTTTGCTCCCCCATTTCTTTTTACTCTGATGTCTTAAGTGCTCTAAATGCAGTGGCATAAAATTATAGTAAATGGAGCTAAAGTAAAATGTCTGTTCTTAAAGCATGTGACATAGTTTTAGCATCACTTCTCACATCTTTCCTTTGGACTTTATTGAAGCAAAAAGCAATCCCTTCTTACCTGGCTGTCGCAGATTACCTTTAACAAGATGGTATTACGCGAGAAGTGTACACTTGCACGTTACCTTCAGAAACCACACCTAAATGCTGAGGTGGAGAAGAGGATTCTGATCCATTCATTTGATATACTTGTCAGCTAGAGTGTCTCCCTTTGTAATACTTAAATCTGTGCTTAGAGAAGTCACAGCAGAATGAGTTCCAAAGGCTGAAGCAAAATTTCTGTTGGTGTTTGCATCCATGTAGAGAATCATTTTGATATTTTGTGGGGGAATTATAAATTGGAGGATAACATTGCATAATTTCCTTCTGTGTATCAAAACATGCATGTTTAAAAACAAAAGCATTTCCCATACTTTCAGATAAAACACATCGGACTATTTATTTAAATTCTGTTTTACTGAAGGAAGAAGAAAAGAGTGGGGAAAAGATGAAAAGGTATTTCTTTCTACCAAAGCTACTCTCCCTTCTGAAGAGAGGGTACTAGGGCAATTTCATATTCAAGCTTTTAGCGGTGCCCATCAGCATGTATTATGACCTACTGAGGCTGCAGTAACAGTCACCTTATTTTATCCAATATTGGTATTGTCTGACAAGGTTATGGTATGGCTGCAGGCCGCTGGCTTGTGGTGGCTTTGGGGAGCGGTCCTAGCATAGTGGCATCAGCCTGAATTGCTGTGCACCTGAGCTGCTGAGTGGAGCTGCAGGAACCGGTGTCAGACTGAGTTGAGGCTGAAACTGGTCCAGACTGACTGACTTCCCCCCCCTCCCCCCCCCCCCTTGCACAATATTGTTCAGTATTGAAAATAATGATGTTACAGGTAGATAAATGTAAACTATGTTATTTTTTCTAAAATTATAGGCTGCATGCTTTGTTTTAATACCTGGCTTTTTTGTCAACTGTGTTAAAGAGGAAGTTGTTTTTCAGTTTAACAAGACACATCTCTGCCTTTTCCACTCAAGGTTGTAGGCAGAGCTTATTGAACTGGGGTAGCTTAGCTAACCTGAACCTTTGTTTTCAGTTTTGGTAACTGCCATAAAGATCTTCAAATCTGTGTTGTTAGAAGCTAGTGTGGTAACTATGTTGCATTAAAAAGAAAAAAAAAAGGGGGGTGGGGGGAGCAGGCCTATTTGGACCTGCATCTGTGTCTCTTTAATTTAACCAACCCCCTGTCTATATGGCTTATTGCTTCTGGGATTTTAATGACAATGAAATGGTTCTGTCTAACAGTATTTTTCTCATGCGTGTAAGTTTTTTCTAAATTTAAAAAAAAATATTTTTCAGACTACAGGCTGTACTTATTTGTCAGAGAAAAGTAAAGAAAGCAATGAGCTTCGCAGCAAAGCCACAGCTGTCAGAATGAAGGGTTACAGACCAAGGCTACTGATTTAAATCTGGAATAATTACCACTGCTTTCAAAATACAAAATCCTTAAAATCCACTATACCTTTTCACAAGAGCAGTGATTGAGAGTTTTCCCTAGTGCTGCACATGGTTTGCGACTCCTTGCAAATCCAGATCTTTGGCACATGGCTTGAAGGAAGTATGTGGAAAGTTCATAATGCCTACCTATAAAACAGACACGGGTGGTGGGCTTGGGGAGGGGGAGACAGGAGGGGTTTTCTTTTGTGTTGCAATTTCTTTTTTCTATTTTTTTAAATGCATTGACAAAGAGGAAGGAAAAAGAATGTAAGCAGCACATCTGCAAATGGCTACAGCCTTGTGTAACCCACTGAATTAAATGGTGTTCCCTACAGGCACACAGATCTGCCCACATGGAAGAAAATGTGGGATCGAGCCACAGTTAGAAGACTTAGAATATTAGTTATATTAATGAAAATCAACACTGAAACAAACCAAGTTAAAATTATGCTGTTTGTGATTTTTTTTCCTTTTACATTTTTGTTCACTGTATTTTTTCATTTTCTTTGTGCTTAACACCCACATCCCCCAGGTCTCCTTTTTCCTTTTTTTAAGTTAGAAAAAGCTGTTATCTGGTCTTGTGAACAAAGCTACACTTACCTGGTTAGAAGAAGATAATCTGTGTGAGCTCAAACGGGATCTCTGAGCATGTAAGCTAAGGTGAAGCAGGTAGGCTTACGTATGAAAACAGAAATCAAACTCATGATTTCTGAGAGCAGTATAGTTTTACTCTGATTATCCAATATTTTTACCCTGATTATTGTGTTAAGAAATTTTGTTAACAGTTGAGCTGCTGACTGGAATATGGGATGTGTTTATATGTAAGATGGGACCTCAAGTCTGTCTGCAGAACAGAGGAAGAATTATTTTGCTTGTGACTGAGGCAGTACTGCTTTTGAGGCTTTTTCTTTCCAGTCTTTTTCCTAGTTTCGTGCCTGACTTATAGTTTGAAAGTTATTCTTTTTTTTTTCAGTTGGACTTTTTTTAAGAATAATTTGTTAAACCTTTGAAGAACTTATGTTGGCTTCTGTTGAATGGACTGTAAATGTCTAAAACACAAAGTATTTTCAGACTATACTCTGCCTAAAATGGTCAATCCAAAAATCCAAACTAACGAGGCCTTGAAAGTAAACTGTCGTTTTCTGGCTTGCTGGACTAAGGGAGATGAATGAGCAAAAGCAGGCATGCTCGCTTTGTAGCCTGATGAAGAAAAAGAAAGTAATCTTTTTTTTTTTTTTTTTTTTTTTCTTTTCCTTTCTCCCCCCCCCCCCCCCCCCCCCAAGCTTTGCTTTCTTGTCTGGTCATATGATAAACCAGGATTGCTGAAAGGCTTGTGCTTCCTTTGCTTTCTCAAGTGGATAGATATCTGGCAAATAAGCGTGTGGTTTAAAAAAACCAATGCTCCATTGATATTAATGCAGCCAAAAAAATCAATGCCTAATCTTGTCAAATATACCAACTTCCAGAAGCATAATTAAAATTCAGAAATAGTAACAAGCATACCGCTTAAGTATTATACTGTTTAAGTTTGTTTTCTGTTAGTATTTTTAATGGATATCCGTATCTCCTTTAGCATTTTCCCCGTTTGACAGTATGATCTAGTGTAGGAATGTGCAGAGCCAGACTCAGATGATTTTTTTTTTTTTCTGAACATAGTTCCAATATAATAGTTGGTAGCCTATAAAATGTCTTTTCTGCCCAACACATCCCAGACATGTATTTTTCAAATAGGAGGTTTGCGTTTCAAATTTGTATTTTAATTTAAAAGTAGTAAGATGGAATATCTTGAAGAGAGCAGGAATGGCTTTTTTTATCCATATCTGATTGTGAAGGGGAGGAAGAAAAGCTTATTATCTAATCAGATGTATTTTTAGCAGGCTTCCATAATTGGCATGAGACCCTCAATCTAAGTACTTGTTTTAGAATGGAGATGAGCTGATGCTTTCATGTTCACTGGTTTGCTGGAACACAATTTCAGTTCACACAGAGCTTTATGATACCCTCTCATTTAGGGGCTAGTGTCTAAACAAGGTCCAAGTCTCTAATATTATTAGTTCTTATAAGAAATTACTTGCTTATTTAATGCAATAATTGGAGTAAACTAAATAATTCCATTACTCTGGTTTGATTTTTTTTAATTAATTTTATTAATTTGTCTGTTTTATTGTAGGATTGTTACCTTAATTTAGCTAGTTTCATTTATAAGTCTTGGAACACATATGTTTTTGTGCTGCTTCTTCAGATACTGCTACTGTGAGTAGATCCAAATATGTGTTTGTTTAATCCACAAAGAATTTTGTGTAGAGGTACCCGAGCTACTGCCCAAATCAAAAGTAATGCATCCATGTGAGCTCACTACAGTGCCTAAGATAATCAGAAGCAAGGCTTAATAGCCTGTGCTCAGTACTGCAGTGAGGTAGTTAAACTGATCCCAGGATGCAAGCTACTGTTTTGCACATTTGGCATTTTGTCGAATTGTAGAAATATACTGGCTCCTTCAGATAGCTTTTTTTTTCTGTTTGTGCTGCAGTCCTCTGTACTGTAGAAATGATCAGAGAGAGTTCAGACAACTGTACCCTGTTGAGAACATTGGTCTCCATTTTAATATTTAATTCAAGTACATGTAAATAACTGTGCAAAGCTTTCTTTACAGTTGTGGTCTGAAATAACTTTTTTTCATTCAGAATCTCAGCTGTGCTCTGTGCCAAAATACACTTAAACTTATTTATTTTTCTAAAGGATTAATCTTGTAAACCCAGGAAAGTGTCGCCTGTGGTGGCAGGGTGAAATAAGCAAAGCCCATAGCTGGGTGTGTTCATTGTGCGTTCCTAATAAGAAGGTCCGTATTCACTGTCAGACTTAATTAATGTGGTTTGAGAGGTGTCTTGCAGGTTAGTTTTGAATCAGTGTTCATCTGTCAGCTACTACAATTGTCTCCTGCTTACTTGAGCTACGATACTGCTCAACCTTTTAATCAAAAGTAACCAGAAGCGTACAGTGGGTGACAGTCACTCAGGAAACCCTCCCAAGCTTTAAGTCTTCTCCACTGCTTCGGTAGAAAGTGAAACATCTTCTGCATGCTCCCTTTGGTCTCTGAGACTTTGGAGAAAGAGGCTATTGGACTCTAAATACATCAATGAATAAAACCTAAGCACTAGGAGTTACTAGCACATAGGGCTTTTTAATTTTGTGTTGGTTGGGGTTTTTTTTGTTAAAGAAAATGTCACCAGATTTCACTGCAGTTCTTTACATGGAGTAGCACCTTTTTTCTCACTGAGCTGCCCTTGTACTTTGAGCCACTGTTTCCATGTAGGTACACGGTTGGTAACTGGACAATTGTGTCTCCAACTTCAGCAAAGACTGTTAGGAGCGTGTCTCCAGGCTGAATATTGCTGAATGTCCTCTACAAGGCTTGTATCTCAGCTTCCCAACTCTGCCCAGTGGGAGGTTGGCCAAAATATCTATTCTGAACCAGAAGATGTTTGCTACCTTTTCCAATAGCTAAGAATTCTTAAATGGCAAATCATCCTCTCTAAGATTTGATATGTAGTCATCTTGGGGGGGGGGGGGGGGCGGTATTTAGGTTTTCAATTAGAGAAAAATAGTTGTGATACAGATCTTAGGGCAAAAATACTTTCAGCCAGATTTGTGTGCTTTGATCTAAAGTAATGCACCAAAAGTAATAAAAGATTAAATGGCCACAAGCTTCAATGTCAGATTTAGTAGTCATTAAGATCTTTCAGGTATTCTGTAATCGTTAATTCAGTTCTTGGCTCATTAAAAATATATATTTGTTTAATTTGCAATTGCATTGGGACTTCAGAATTATTTTGTTAGTTGCAAAAATTCTTTGTCCTCTGTGTCGTAGCTGCCATTAAGCATTTCCAAATACAATGTTTTTTACAAAGCACAGGCAGTCTTGTAGTTCACAAATAAGAAGTGCATCTAAAAGACCTGCATCAAAAGCACTGTATGTGCTACATGTTCCCATGTGCCTGAGAGCAGACTCCCATTTTCCTTCACTCCCACAAATCCTGGTGTGACACAGTGATATGTCATTTTTCTCTTTTTCTGAAGATTTTGCAAGTGACCTTTGTGTGGAAATACGAGGGTGAACTTACTGAGGAGTGATGTAACTGTTCATATTACTCTAGCTTTGATTAATGTCTTTGCAAAGTATCTTTAGCAGGAGTTCCTGTGGGTTTTTCTTTTGTTGTATTCTCTAACTGTTGAAGAGTAAATAAGTTAACTTACTATTCATTGTAATCAGCTGGGTGTTTTATTTAGGTAATCATTTGATCAGTACAGTAACATAGGTATTTTAGAAGATGTTGTGTTTATTAGGAGACAATCTCTACAGTAAAGAGATGATCAAACAATACATTTTTTGGTGTTGGCAAACTAAAATTTTTGGTGCTGAAAAAAATGAGATGATATACAAAAGAACTTCAAGTACAGGCATTTCTTAATACATTGTTGTTGAGAAAACTAGAGTATCTCTTGAGTGCTCTGAGCTGAAATATGAGACCTGAATTCAGAGCTAAAAATGACCATATGTGGAAGAACGTAGATGAGTATCTTAGGCTTTCAAAGCTTAAATAACTAATCCAATTTTAGTTCTGTGATTTAATAGATTTTTATAATGTAATGAACTGAACATTAGCTTGTACCCACAAAAAAAAAAAAATCCCTTTTCTTCAGTATTTTAAGTAAATTTTAATGAGGAAGAACTAGTGAAGGTAAAGCAGAGTCTCCTAGATTCTAACACTTTGTGATTAAAAGCACGTTCTCAGACAGTTAATGCACAGTAAGTAGAGCATGCCCATACATTTGGTATTTAAAAAAAAAAAAAAAAAAAAGTTGTTTTCATGTAGTGATGCGGCCACAGTGTCTTGGAGATGGAAATAGTCATACATCTGCAAATAAAAAAAATGTAGAGTGGAACAACAGTTCTGTGGCATAAGTTTAACTCTTAAAAATTCAAAATTATGTGTTTGATTTGAGTGTGTCTTTTGTAATTTCTGTAAACTTTAGGAAGCTCATTTTTAGAGTGCCATTATTTCAAATTCTTTAATTGTTTTCAGTGCATTCTTCAAAGAAGCATATACATGGTATGATCCATGTATATACATATATGAGTATTCTCACTGATTTATGTGGTTACATACATAAAATATTCATACCTTAATAGAAACTAAAACCAGTCTTTATTGAGTTAAGTTGCGAATGTGGACACCAGGCTGCAGAAATGATTGATGGTTTTCTTACCACATGTAATAGCCTAACAGGATTTCACAAAACCTTTGTTCACACACTTTAAAATTACCAGAACGTTTCCTTAAAGTAAAGAGCAGATAGTATACTCTTAAGCTGCTGCTTCAATATTTCAGAGAGATTTTTCTGAGACGTTGCTTAAAAAATAGGTCTGGAATTTTAAGGGGCATTTTTGTGTAAATAAACACTGTAGATTGCAGTTGCATATAGACTGAAATATGTTGTTGTATTCATTTTGTTGAATGGAGTTCAGTCATTGCATCGTGACTTGGTTGTGGATTTTTTTAACACTTTCCAACATAGAAATTGGAAGTAAGGTTAATTATAAAATATGATTCTATTATATTTTTTTGTTTCTGCCTGGAAATTACCTGCAAGTATATTGAGAAACAGTCACAGTCAGATTTCACCATTTATTAAAAACCTCCTAAGCCTGAAGTGCTGCCGTTTCCTCTTCAGGCCCCTGCCCCTTACACCCTTATTACAAAGTTGCCACCAATTGCTTCCTTGCCCTCTAGTTTGCTGGAGTGAACTTCACACCTCAGTGATGATGTTAAACCTCCCCTATGATGTGCCTGCTATATATGTGTTTCAGTGTGGGTCGGGAGTATGGCTAGCAGATCTCCTAGCTTACCATACTTCGATTTGTCTCATGGAGCGGTGTCGGAGCACACGCTCTGATGCCGGCTGGGCAGCGCTAAGCTGGAAAACGTGCTCCAGAAGTGCTCTTCCCGTCCTCGGCTGCGCACGTGCTCCTGCCCACGGGACTACGCTGGAACTAGCCCGAAGCGAAACCCTTAAAATACGAATCACGTGGCTATCGGGTTCTCGGCAGCAGCTGCTCCACACAGCAGATCCGCTCCTGTTGGCTTTACAGTGTGTAACGTAGCCGCAGTGCGTGAGCCTTGTGTGCCTGGTGGGAGACCTGCTTGCCTAGCGTTGCAGGGTCCTCCTCTGATTCCATCAGTGCTGGTGACAACACAGTTGTGATCCTGGGAACAAGCATTTGAGAGGGGCACTCTAGGATGGGTACCAGGAATTCATGTCATTCATCAGAGAGGAGTATTCATGTTGTATGCTGTAATGACTGTAATTAAGGACTGTAGTACTACTTTGTTGTGGGTAGCACCCGCCTCATATTTTTTTTACCTCTCCTTTTTCTCAGGCTTGCTTATCCTCAGGAGTGAAATTACTTATGGCCAACGTACTCATTCCTGTATCCCCCCAGTAATTTACTACAACTTCTCTATTCCTTGTTACCCTTTGATTGGCCTCTCCATGTAGTCATGTAGCACGTAACACAAGATGGATTGTATGGCATTCTCTGCTGGGGAAAATCAACACATAGAGCAGGCTTACTGCCAGGATGCTCATAATTAAACTGTTGCTATGGACAGGATTACATCAGTGTTTCTATCAATCATTTACTGCAGTTTTGTGGCTATCGGTACTTGGATATTTTTTTTAGGTTTTAGCTTTTATCTTCCTTCTACTTACCTTAGTTTTCAGTTGAAGTGTTGCAGCACATAAAGAGAGATGTATAACTAAAAATAATTATTGGAAGACATAGGGAAAGAAAGACAACCCAATTCTGTCATTCTGACTGTGAAGCCAATATCTTTGTGAGGTGTTTGCATTTATTCGGCTAATAGAAGTGGCCAGATGCAGTCATTCCCATTCAGCACTCATTTTTGTGACTAAAGAGACCGCTGCAAAACTACCATGATGTGGTAAGAGTCTGTGCGGCCAGAGCGTTACCAGTTTGCATTAAAATGTTGCAAATGCAGTAGAACAGCAGGTGTAATAGAAAAACAGCAGCAGAACAGTTAAACCTTTAATTATTTTTTGTCCCCCATCCCTTCTGATTCACATGCAGTAAGTTGTGAGATGGACTAACAACAGTATAGTGTGAAGTACACTGATGTATTGGAACAGAGCTTGCTTGCCTGAATACGATGGCTGTCCTTCACCTGCTACCATATCATTGTTACTCTTATCCCCTATTACAATGATCTTCAGCAAGTAATTCCTTTTGGTAGTGCTTATAATGTTTCATATTATAGCTAACTAGTGTGCAGTGGATTTAATGTAGAGAGGTCCAGGATTACAGCACAAATAAGTTAGTCTGAGGGGTAACAAATGATATCAAGTGCAGCTGAGATCACTGTAACGAGATAAACAGTGTGGTGTCACAAAATTGTCTCCCAGTTGACAAAACAATCCATATTTTATAGATTGCCATAAAAATTGAAGGATGGAGTCAATTATAGCCAATTATGATGCTACATTTACTGGAGGAGTTTTCATATCCTTCAGGGAGGAATAAGGAAATGTTCAAGTCAGAAAAGGCTTTTGCATTTGCTTCCTTGTTTTATCTGAACGCAGGGGTTTTTTTCCTATTTCTTCAGGTGAGAACTGCATATGAAAGCTGGGACCAAATTATCTTTAGGAAAAAGATTTTTTTTTTCTTTTATGTTCTTTCATGTTTCTTCATGTTGAGCATAAAATTATGGTAGATAATATGGCAAATAGAACAAGAAAGTCAAACATCAGCACCCCTCAGTTACCTTTGGGTTTACTGCAATAGAATTGTAAATGCAGCCTGGTGATGGCAAAACCTGCTTAGACAATGCATGCTGACATCTTGAATTTGACTTGCTCCTTTTCCAAAAAGGAGCCTTCATGTCACTAAAGAGATACCTAGTAGATACTGCATATTTCTGAATTTAGTGTATTCAAGTGAAAATAAAGGAATGAGAGCATGGAACAGTTTGCTGTGACCCACAGTTGCTTTTCGGTGAATAGATGTAAAATGGGATACAAAAGCAGTGTATTGAAGATGAGCAGATGGATACCCATATTAAGGTATCTGGTCATAGTCTCGGTGGCTTAGAGGCAAGCATTCGTTTAATGACATAGTACTCTGTCATTTAGATTATCTCCCTCCTCCCATTTTGATTCTCAGGTAGCGTACTGGGGAGCTGTGCTCATGCTGTAGGACTGACTGTGAGTAGTTTCCCTCCCCTAGCAAAGTATGCTGTTGGTAATTAATTAAAGATTCAGATATATAGATAAAGGTGTATTCAGAGACAAAAGCCAACAGTAAACAAGTTGTTTGAGTAATGTTTCGAAGTGTTATCCTCCTGTGTTCAGGATTTCAATTCACCAGCCAGCTTCAGAGGGTGACCTAGTACATGTACCAGTGACAAAAGCTACTTGTAACAATTCAGATCATGCTTTCTGCTTTATGAAATGGGATTGTAAAAATCCTCTCAAAAATGACATCTGAAATAGCATTAAAACACAATTGCCCTTTGATAAGGTTTTAACGCACTCATATGAAAAGTGACACTGCTTTGAGTGGCTCTGTGTCAGCATTATGCGATGTGTTGCACATAAGTGACATTAATCCATTAAGGGTGTGGGGGTCACTTATTTTTCTCGTGAGGTCATTAAATACCTTTATTGATTTCTGTTCAATCAGTTGCATTCTGCTGGAATACAGCGATCTCTAGATGCTAATAGTGCTGTTTCTAATAATGTTCATAGACCATAGTTTTAAAGACAGATATTACATTCAAAATTATCATGCCTAAGTGAAACACAAAGAAGCTTAGGGAAGCGATAATATTATGCTATTTGCAAAATACCTAAATCTCCGTTAGTGCGAAAGATGATTTTGTGACACAGATGTTCTAAAAATCAATAATTACCCATCTTCAGTACATTTGTTGCTTTTTCTAATTGTACAAAATTAATTTTTGTACTTGGACTACTTCTGTTACATGATGATAAAGCATCTTTTAAAAATCGAATGCAAGCCTGGAAACCCTGTCATAGTAAATATAAAATTTGTAGTACTAGTATTTATGCTGAAGACTGTTTAAACTTTGGATCGTAACAAATGCTGTACATTGAACTGGTGGGTACTTACTATATTACTAGATTATTTTTTCATTTCAAGCAGTGTTGTATATATGAAATGCTAGTGGATCAAATGCCAATAAGAGTACCTTTCTTCATGATGAACAGATCTCCTAGGAGGAAGTACGTAAGACTGAATTAAACATAACAGGTGCATTTTGGCTCTGTATGAACGGATGCACACTAGACGGAAAAAAAAAAGGGGGAAAAAAGGCATGTTCTGCCCTCCCTACTTTGATGCCATCCTAATGACTTTATCTTGACAGTTAGCCTGAGCTTGTCTCCTTACCTAAAAGATAACTTCAATTCTATTTTCTATTTTTCCTACTTAAAAGGAAATGAAGCTTCAGATGAGTTTAAAATCTGACGGAAGAGTTGTGATAGTCCGGATCAGTTGCAATAATCTGATATTGTAGTTGTTGTTCTTTACCTCACCTCTTCTAGCTTTTTTCCCTTTGGACGCAAATCATTCATCAGAGTAAATTCCCAGTTTTGCCCTGGACATAGCAAAAGCAGACTGGTACATTTATCTCTGCAGCTAAAACATGAAGTTTTCACTTCCAGGCAGCGAATCACATCCTGCTGAGGAATTACTGTTTGTATTGTGGGTTTCTTCGCTAGGACCCTTAAGGGACTCTGACAGGTCTTGTCAAATAACGTTGGTCATCCTTGTCTCAGACACCAAATGATCCCAAGTAGTGGCAAGTTTATTGCATTGTCTCTGGAGAAGCTGTTGTTCACTCAGCATTTTCTTCATAGGCTGCCTGCCTGATTTTGTTGAAGGAAACCTGAGCAAGGCTGTGTTATTAATGAATTATGACAGGCCTTTTGCCTATCAGGCAGAGAGGTTCCTGCTCTCTCCTTTTAAGAGAAAAACTTAATGGAAGATGCTCAGCTGGGCAAGCTCTCTGATGATACTCCTTAAGTGCTCATCCCAGGCTGATGTGAATACGCAGAGAGCCGTGAAGCTGCAAGTGGCAGCGTTTAATACCGTCTCCCTCATAATGCCTGAATAATTTTCCGGAGAGCGATCGCCACTGCTGTGAACGTGGTTATTTGTTTATTTTTCACCTTGATCTTGGCAGATTGCTGATCTAGCTAATCTCCTGTGCGCGTGGGGCCAGCGGCGGGGGGGACCCAACGATGTTTCCCTGCTCACAGCGCTAGCTCTCTCCTGAACACGACAAGATCGGCAGCCGGAGCTTGAGGCAGGCTCCCAAAGCCTGGCAGAGTTACGTGGGCTGGCTCCCAGGTCTGCTCTGCAAGGGGAGCTGAGCGATGCTGGCGGAGGATGGGAAGGAGGTGACGAGGGAGCCGCCTTATGTTTTTCTTAATGGATGTTTGTGAGCAGGAAGGAGATGGCATGGGCTGTCGGGGTGAGTTATGGAGCACGTTTTGCAGTCTCCCTCCGGTTGGGTGGCTCATTATGTTAAACAGTGCAGCTTTTAAAGTGCCGTAGCTCTCCTTTTATGTGCCTTGGCCTTCATTTGCTGAAATGCTTTGAGTTCACGGCACTCAAGTAATTTTGGAAACGGGATGTAATTACAAGGGTTTCTTATGCTTACCAACAGCTTTTTTGAACCAGTGTAATTATCATTACTTGCGGATACTGTAAATTGAATATCCCCTCCCTAATTACATTAAACTCAAGGGTTGGCTGCTTAAACAGCCAAATAAGAAAAGTTCATCCTTTACTATAAATAGAAAAATTGTTCTTTTAGTTCTGCTGACCTTTAAAGTGAAGTGCTTTACGCAATGTCGTCAGGTGTACGTTATAAAGATAGCTTGTAATTAGATCTGTAATGAAGAGCTCAGTTAGAATGGCTTTCTGAAAAACTTCATTTATTCAGCGTTTTCTAACTGCGTGACAGAATTAAAGTTTCAGGGTGCATCAGGACTTCTAAAGGGGCTGGCTGCTGTTTCGCACTTCACCTGCTCTGCACCAGTGATTTGTAGCTGCCCAGTGCTACTGCCAGTGCTCAAAGGCAGCTGCTGTAGCTGCAGCAACTTAGCCTGGCCTGTTGAAAACAGCACAGGGTCAAGGGAACGATTTATCCAGTGGGCCAAGAGTTTCTGTGATTAATTAATATTTCTTCTCTCACTTCAGGAGACAGATAATGACTTAATTTGTAGTGAACTGCAGAATAAAGAGAGGGAAGAATCAGCTCACCTGATTTTTGTTTGGTTTTCTCCAGTCAACGAAAGTAACTGTATTTGTGCTGAAATGCAAGTCGTCTTGTCCGATAGAAGGACGCAGAGCTTTCGTTAGTGAGTTGATGTGCCTGCCTTGTGTCTGTAACAGCATCACCAATTCTGTGCATTGCTTTAAGAACACTGAAGGCATTTCTCTGAGAAGTTTGATTGACTTCCACTTACTTGCGGTGACTGAAATTTTTAGTGCATTGCTACCAGCTAATATTTACTTTGCTTTCTTCATTCTACTTTAATTAAAATCATGCCGTTTATTCCCTGTAGAAGCTTTTTTGTTAGTCAGGACTACTTATTTTCCCAGAGCACTTCCTGCTGAGTGTCCTTCATGACCTGTCATAAAAACGTGCTTGGACAGGACAAATTGCAAAGTGTGTCTTCAAAAAAGACAGACACTTCAATTACAGTTCAATGGTAGAGAATTACAGCTATAGGAAGAGAATAGGAAAAAAAAAACTTATTACATAATGGAATATTATAACATTGGAAATGAAATAACTCCTAAGTGATTTTTAATGACACGTAAGGCTAGAACAATGGCAAAAAATAATTTGCAACTTGGTCTATTTTAGAACATGTGTTATTAGTCCATCCACACTCTCCTGTAGGAACTCTGACCTAACAGTTTAAACTAATGAAATACACTGCATAGTTTTGTTTCTTGTTGGAAAACACTTATGTTCATATTTGATACATTTATGAGTTTAAAGAATAATTATTCATCACAATTCTGGTTTTTCTTCCAAAATACTTCCTACCTTTCTGTATTTATTGTACGATAGGCAAAGCTACTTTATAGATTGTTTATAGATTGTGGTAGTAGTGTATTTCTCTTGCACACATGCATGTGCATATATGAAGTGAATAGACAGTATTTTATGCAAGGAAGTAAGTAGAGAGTACACTACGTGTAGCCACTATTGATAGACAAATTCTGTGTCTGATATTTAACAATCCAAATGAAAACCAGAACAGTCTCATGGCCCATGCAATTAGACAAAGATATGAGTAGTATCAGTCCGTTAGGAGACAGGCAAATCCTTTCTCATAAAAGCAAGAAGGAGATGTTTTAGTAGAGTTGTGTAGAGATTAGCTAGAAATATGAAGGCCTAGACTTAATTTAGTTGTTCCCTGTTAGAGAACCTCAGCGGGTAAAAATACTGGTGTGTTGTTCAAGCACCGAAGAGTCTGATTACAGTGGCACCTTGAGCAGGCTAGCCAATAGGAAAGAAAACAAGGAAAAGAGAGCAGTGAGAAAGGCAAGACTTTGATATTTTTAGATTCATTTGTTTCTACTCACCCTTTTGCGGGCACTTGTGTTTACCCTTAAGACTTAAAATCTTCAGTCGCTTCAAAATGGCACAGCAAAGCTAGCTGGCTGGCTGGCTGTATACTGCTAGAGTGAAGGCAAATCTTCAAACTTGTCTTTTCCCAGCTGTTTCAAATACTAGTAAAGCTTGTGCATTTAGCATTTAGCAATAGCTATTGATACACAGTAATGCTTTTTAATAGAGCTCATTGATGGTATGTAATTTGTCAACCTCTTTTTTGAATGGTTTATCAGCAAGTATCTAGAAGGTGCTGTCTCCTTGAATTTTGGATAGTCTCAGGGAAAACTGTTATGAAACTGAGATGCAGACAGTGTTAAAACTGCTGTCTCTGTCCCCCTAATTATATGTCACTCTTCTGCATTAAGCTTCTTTCTGGTTTGCTCCTACCTTTGTAAAAGTAAACACAAAATACTCAGTGATGAAGCATGTCCCCTAAACTCCTCCCTACTGGAAGCAGAGACAGTGTATGAACTGGGTGGCATTACAAAGTGGCATAATTGTGTTCTGGTTTTGTTTCCTGTTCAGTTCCTAACAATACCTAATATTTGGGCTGCTTTCTTTTGGCAGCTGAGTGCTGAGCTGACATTTTGATGGCACTATTTATTGTAACCCCAAGGTCTCGCTCCTGAGCGGTGATGTTCAGCTCAGAGCCCATCACTGCACATGTGAAGTTAAGGTTATGTTTTCCTATGTGCATCACTCTACACTTATCCACACTGAATTTAATTTACCATTTCATTGTCTAGTCACTCAATTTCATAAGGTCCTGTGATTCTTCACTGACTGCCCTCAGCCTTACTGCCCTGCCTAAGTTTGTATCATCTGCAAACTTGGTTGCTTCAGTGCTCAGCTACCTTTCCAGGTCAATTACAGGTATGGAAAGAGGAGCAGGTCTCAGTGCAGATCCCTGTGGGACTCCACTGGTAGGCTTCCTCCACTATGCAGGCCTCACCATTTACCACTAATTTCTGGTTATGTCTTTTAATCAGTTATGTTTCTGTGCAGAGACCTCTATTTTGCCATGGGAGCTTAGTTTCTTTAAAAGCTTTGGTGAAATACATGTTAAAAGCGTTTTGGAAATCCATGTAGACTGCGTTGACTGGATCACTGGTTTCACATGGGTGTTTGAGCTATTCAAAGAATTGGGTTAATTTTGTAAGACAGGACTTCGTTTTATGAAAACTGAAATTTGACTCTTCTCAGACATGTGCCTACTTAGTCTATTTGTTATTATAGTTTCTGTTAACTTAACTAGCATATAGACATCAGGCTTGCAGATTGCCATTCCCTGGAGCTTTTCTGGAACCTGTTAGAAGCTGGCAGCACATTAGCCACATTGGAGACCTCAAGTAGCAAGGCACTGGGGAGAGAGATGACACATCATCATTAGTAATTCAGCTATTCTACCTTTGAATTTTCACTCTCGGATGAATGCTGTCTGGTGCCAGCCATTTATTACTTCATACAGAGAAAGGACTCGGGTGTTTTTGTTATACACTTCTGTAACACCCAGCACAACAGAGTTCCTTGTACCCACCAACATAATAATAGTCATAAATTAAAATCAGATCAGGTGTTAAAAACTGGATTGAAAAAATGTGACTCTTGCTTCTATCATTATCTGCAAGTTTTAGTAATACACTATTCTGTTCTGGTTTGTTTGATTTTGTATATTTTCATTTCCTTTATTGGTGTTTGAGAGAGTAATGCAAACAGCTGAAGAAAGGGCAAGATTTCATTTACAGAGAATGAGACTTTAAAAATCCTGAAAATACATAGAGTGGTTATTTCAGTTATTTAAATCTGGGATGTTATTTGAAACCATGGTACTCTAGAAAAAGTCAGATGGAAGCAGTATTTTTAATTAGAGGTTCCTTTTAATAAAAACGTATATGGCCTCCATCAGTAATTATCAGTCTTAAATTACATCAGTCAAATTTTAGCTCGTGGATAACAAATGTGCACCAGTGCCATGCCTGGTTTCTGAGTGAAGCTTTTGTGGTGCTTCAGTTTGGGGGAATATTCCTTTGGCATTCCTCATTACACATCTCTTGTGCAAAGCTGAGCAAAGTTACAAGTTGTGTTTTAAAAAAAAAAAAAAAAAAACTGAAGGAGAAGTTTGGGGTCACAATCTGCCATTTCTTTAGACAAAGCTGTGTTGATGTTTGTATTGTATATTCAGATTTTATGGATTCAGAACTGGTTTTTAGTCACACTGGGCTTAAATTTTGAATCCTTCAGGTTTTTGAGCTTTTTTATCTCCCTGATGTGGGGTTCCCACCCCCCAAAGCAAAAGGACGTTGAGTGATATGCTTGACAGCAGGTCCTTTTGCTGCTTGGAAGAAAAAAGCAATAAGGCTCCTCAGGTGTCTACAAAAACATAGCCACAATTTTACTGCAAAGCTCAGCTGAAGAAAGCTCCCTCCCACTCAGGGTGGAGGCAGAGCAAAAGATTGTCTGTTCTTGTGTTTTTATCTTAAGGAAATGGGCTTTGTGGCCCTTTATAGGGTCCCACGTGACGTAAAAACTGGCAGCTCTGATCCTCCAACTTCACTTTGCTCTGTATTTCACGTCCTGTCAGCCCTCAGTGGGAGAAATGACTGATTCTCTTTTTCTTCTGCCATGGGCGTTCAGGGGCATAAGGTATGATTCATCACAGACATGCCACTCAGTCTGATACTCCATCATGCTCGTATTGAAGGCATGAGAAAAGAATACAGTTGTAACTGGGATTACAACATTTTTCCAGTTATGCTTAAGGACTTTGCTAATTATAGGAAGAAACAATTTCTGTATTGGTAAGTTTTCAGTTTGTCAAGATGAAGGTAGAAAAGGTGAAGAGAGAGAAAAACAGGGCAAAAATGACCAAGTAATGACATAAAATGAATTACAAATAAAACATGAAACTAACATGAAATGCATTTAACTTAAATGGTTTGGCAGGCAAAGATTAAATGGAAATTTACCTACAGTGCTGAGCACTGCTTATATAGGGGGGTTGGTAGTGATTTCATTCCTGGTCTTTTGGTTTTTTTCAGTTATTGCAGACACACCAGGAAACTGAAGTACCCTCATAATTCTTCACCAACATAAGGAAATACAGTGTAAAAGAATTGCCAAGTTCTATTCCAACCCCACTTTTTTAATGATAAATACATGCACTTTACGGGAAGGCTTCCCCACATCCCTCCCCACTGTATTCGTAATTTGTAGAGGAATCTTCTGGGTTTTGCCTTCAGAAAGATCTCGCTGGCAAAAAATATCTTGGGAGTGGCAGAAATAGGGTAAGGAACAAGTTGGATATCAGTGCTCCAATTTGCTTGGACGTTGGCAAGATCCAGCTGTCAGATTTGGTATTGAGGAAAAAAAATCCCTCACAGGTCTGAATGGCAGAAAACTTTGAGGCCTTTTGTCTTAGGTTGTACTTTCAATGAGGATCACCTGCTAGGATTATAGAGACGTATTACACCCATGTTAAATCCAGTTCATTACAGGGACCTTGAGCATTGGTCTCCTGAGGACTAACATCTATATAATAGTAATTTGGAAACTGTAGGAGAGAAACTGTTTAATAATTTGTTTCAAACATAAAATAGACATGGAAGAAGACACAGAAACTACTTTTTTAAACAAAAACAAAAAAAAAAAAGGCAAAGTGGGAGTTTAGGTAAGGATGATAAGAGGCATTATGTAGAAGATGGTCTGCTCCTTGGAAGGTTTCTGAAGATATGCAAGGGATAGGCATGAGCTGTGGGCTTGTGCATACCAGCAAGTCATGACAGCTGAGTTGGATGTCCACATTGCCATCTTAGTACATAGCATCTCCCATATAAGACTGTGTACATCCACACATGTACTTTTTCACACCTGCCTGGAGTGTCTCTAAGACAACAAGGTTGAACTTCAGATTTGGTATCAGGCGTGGTATTTTCTGGCCACAAATTGACCATTTGTGCTTCCTTTTTGTCGTGGTTTAACCCCAGTCAGCAACTAAGCATGATGCAATGTGTGTAACAATAATAATGGAATGTTGTGGGTGGAAGTGCTGTTGGAGTTGCTGTAGGAAATTAAGAGACCTCAAGATAAACAATGAAGCTTGGTCTATTTCTAGACCTCCTTTCGAGAGAGCAGCTACAGAATGCATAGGTAAACTGGGACTGACCATAAAATTATTTCAGTGGGTGACTTTAAATACAGGTATTTTGTGTAGAGAATTCATTATGAGTGTTCTTTCAGCTCCTTTCTGCAGTTCAGGGATGCACAGCTTATAGCCTGCACGCTAGATTTGCAGCCCAGTCATTAATTCAGTCAGTCATCTGCTGCTTTTGAAGGGCTGGCTGAAACTTTTTGGTGTTGGGCCTTCTTTTCTCAAGCTCCCACTTCTTCAACGCACAACGGGCCAGCCTAGCTTGCAGCCAGCACGCTTTCTGCTCCAGAAAGGCCTTTACTGAGGAGGGTAACCAAGGCCAAGCTGTGTGAATTGCTCTTCAGTCGTGGTCTGCTCTCAGATTCCCCCCGTTGTGGTTTCAGCCCAGCTGGTAACAAAGGACCACGCAGCCGCTTGCTCACATCTGGCGGGATGGCGAGGAGAATCAGAAAGGAGAAAAGAAAAAAAAAAAAAACCAACCAAACACGGAACCTCGTGGGTAGAGATAAGGACTATTTACTGGAACAATACAAAAAATACAACAACAACAATGGTACCGATAAAAGAATATACAAAATGAGTGATGCACAGTGCAATTGCTCCCCACCTGGAACCCAACGCTCCGCCACTTCCCCCACTGAAAGCCCCGAGGGTCCCCCTCAGCCCGCTCCCCATTTATACACTGAGTGTGATGTCACATGGTATGGAATAGCTCCTTGGCTAGTTCAGGTCAGCTGTCCTGGCTGTGCCCCTTCCCAGGTTCCTGTGAAAATTAACTTTATCCCACCTGAACCCAGGACACCCCCTTTCCTGGCAGCAAGGGAGCAGGCAGGGACTCAGTTGGGCACAAACCCAGGGGTGATGCGCGTGCAGAATAGTCACTGTGTGCGTGTTTAGTAAATCCAGCTTTTCTGGAAAGTGTTATGCCTCCCGCTCTGGCTGTGCACTTCCAGTCCAGTTGATTCTCCCAGGGTCAGCCCCATTTGGCTGGTTCTTCCCAGCCCGCAGACGGTGCTGCTCCCGCCGTGGTGTGGAGCTGAACCCCTCTGTGGTACACGACACGGCTGGATGGATTTGTTGCCGAACGCACTGTCATTTCACCGGCAACACTGAGAATAATTTCCAGACTTCACTGGTGTAGGCACTGCCTCCTTAAAACGTAGACTGGGAGAACAACTAGCAGATTCCTCCTTTTTGTGTGTTTATTTTAGGTCTTAATAGACTTAAGTATTTCAGGACTCTGTAGTAAAATAAATGCCTGAGGGAGCTTAAAGTGTTCACACATAACTAGGGCTGGCAGGAGAACAAGAATTCAGTGTCATGAAAAATTTAGCAGGCTTGGCATTCATCTTGATGAGGAACTAAACACAGTTCTTCAGAGATTTCAATTAAAAAAAAAGGCAAGGGAGAACAAGTTGCTCTGCTATTAGCTGAGGGCTCATTAGCTGGGACACTCACCTGGAAGGTGGGAGACCCAGACTTAATCCTCTGGCTTGAATTAAGCAAAACATTCAAGCGTCTTTTCTCTGGTTAGGCGCTGTCTCTGCATGTTTGTTTCTCTTACGTTGACCAAAAGTTTGGTTAGCCATCTGAGATGCCTCAGCAGGTGGTTGCAAAAGTAGTTCTAAGTCCCTTCTCGTGTTGAAGAGTCTGCAGTTCCTTCTGGTAAGTGGTTGGGGGATCCCGCATAAAGTGCCCAACTGTATCCACTTAGCCTATTTTTTTTAAACATGTCTGAGTTGGCTTTCATCAAAAGAAACAATGGCATTAGCAGTACTACTTGTGTATTTATGTTATTCCATGTACATGTCACAAAATGCTGTAAATAATTTTTAACTATATTTTGGTATGCCAGTGGTTTATATTAAATGGCATAGTTGTTTTAACTAGTGCTACTACATTCAACACTCCCACATACTCTTGTCTTGATAATTTTTTAGTGGAAATTCCCTTCCTTTTCTATGATACATTAGTTAATTTGTAGCAGAAGCAGCATATGAAACTCTTTAATTGTGGTGTGAGGGAAAATAAAAGAGGTGTCCGTTAATATGAAGGGTGTATGGAAATAAAAGGGCAAGGAGAGGTAATATGGAAGGAGGTAGAGGTTTCTTTGGCTGTAAAAGAGAAGACTGGGATGTCAGGAAGCCTTGTCTCTAGGAGGTCATAGATGCCATGATGTAGGTGGCACTGCCTTGACTTTATATATGTTGTGCAATTCTCAGAGGTACATTGCCTGCTGGCTTTGCAGTGTTCAATTCATAACCTTTGCAGGGGATAGGAGGCATGCAAGATAAAAATAGTGTATTTTGCAAAGCAAAAAGAAGAGGGAACATGCGTTTCTGCCCCCAGACTGGGATCCTGTTAGGAGATGCCTGAAGCAAGAAGATAATTTGGTGCACTCTGTCCAGCAACTTTAGATTCAACTAGCATGGGAGCCCCTCCTTCAAAGCCTGGTTTTTAGAAAACTAGAGGGTTTGTTTGGGGTTTTTTTTAATGGATAACATCAATGAAGACTAATCTGAGCTTGGGGTGGGAGGGGAAGAGCTGGATGTGTTTTAATCCAATAGATTCCATGAAAACAGACTGTAACCATAAAAACGTCAAATAAAGCAGCTGTATACTATTGTTTATAAAGAATTGTTTTCTGCTTTTTCTGCTAATCAGGCATTTTCATAAATGTATTTTCCTTCCAAATGGATATGTTGTTGTTCCCATGGAGCAGCTGCGGTAACATATTGTACTTGCATGTTAGGATTTTTTCTTTCAATTGGAATGATGCATGAGTCATTTATGCCTAAAACATAGTAAAACTTATTATACCATCATTCATACCACATCTTCTGAAATAAACAGATCCAAAAAGACACTTGCAGTGAAAGTTGGATTCCTGAGAGTTTGCATGGGCTGATGAATGTTATGGGCTGATGCATCATTTTTGTTCAAAAAAAATTTGTGTATACTTCTTAATATCTCTGCCTGCTCACCTCAGCACACATAATCTTAACAGCAGTGTGACAGAGGGGTTTGTATTAAACTGCATTGATTAACATCCTCCTCTATTTGACAGGATCTGACTTTGAAGTATCCTCTGATTTCTTTTCTACTTGTGGATGTAAAAATTCTGACCAAGAATTGACTTTGTAGGTTGTACTGCTTCAGAAAAACACATAATGAATGGTAACCACTTCAGAAAACATGTAATGAATAATTATTTGGACTACTAGGATACCTCAAAGATAAGTAACAAATAGAAACAACACAAAGAAAAGAAAACATCTCAGATGACTGAGCAAGAGAGCTAAGACTATTCCTTTGTCTTTATCTCTTCATGTAGATACCGTGGCATTTCGAGTGTAGGAGGCTAAATCAAGTAGCATGTAGTAACAGCAACTGCATCAGAAAACTGCATGCATGTTAGGCATAAACATGCCAAAGTACAAAAGGAGTAAAATATGGATAAACCCAGTTTCAATTCTCTGTTTCTATTTTTCTTTGTGCTTATAAATTGCATTTTATATGGTCTTATCCTTTCAGAATGAATATGTTAGCTTGTAAGTGGTCCGGCGTAATCTTTTCCTTACATGGTATTGCATTATCAAGCATCATATAAAATTAGTTACTTTGTGCTGTTATGAATGTGGACAAAGTCAAGCCATTAGTTGGCTTTTTCAGGGGCTGCTTCATAATTGGTTACATTACTTCTTTTTATAAAAGGAGTATTGTGTGAATACAAACGTAATCTTGGCCAAGAACCTGTTAAAAAGTGTCTTTTTCAGAGGGGAAAAAAAGCAGTTGAATAAGAAATTTGTTCGTATCTGTTCTTATCAGTAAGTGCTTTGTTAGGTGTTTTGGTAATAGAGATTTATGAAGTTTGATGTGAGGGAGTGGATAATCTTGGAAAGCATGTGCAATGAAGTATATAGGGAATTTTAGTTTTACAGGGCAGGGCTTCCAGACTGATGCCTTTAAATGCTTTGTGTGTAGTAATTGGCTTTTATCTGGCAGCTTTTACAGGTACTGAGAGGTGCATCTTGAAAGTATAATGCTTCAACATTAATAATTTTTTCAGGAACTCTGAGGCTTGTGCAGCTTCTGCTGGCTATCCTACTGTTTAGATGAAGAGCAGTTGTTTCAGAGTTTGCAAAGCACTCAGATGAGAATTGCCTTTCATCTCTTTTCAGAGAGATGGATAACCTCTGTCTGTTGGCAGATTTGGATGGCCCAGTTGGCATTTCCCTTGTCCTTGGACAAAGGCCCAAGGATTCTGGAAACAGCTTGGTAAAGAGCGTTTGTTACTCTTGGCTCCAGTCAGGCGTAAACAAGTATTTTCTCTGTTTTGGAATTTTCCTTATATGTATTTTGGCCCAGTCTTTTGGGCCTTTTCTATTTTCATTGAGATAAAACCTCTTAGAAGTAATTGGTGTGGTATGGTTTACTTTGTTTTTTACTATTCTGAAGTGGTCAACTTGGCAAAGAAATAAAGATTACGTTATTACTGCTGGATTTTATAGCTAACATTTCATGAAACTTTATTAGAACCCCCTTTTGTTCATTAGCTCATAACTTTATGAAAAGCACTTTTGGACTGAAATTTTCCATGTTTAGTCTGAGGCCAAAGGGATTTTTTTACCTGCATTCAGCATTTTCTGACCTACCTAAGCTAATGTGAGCGGTTTGTATATTTTTTTAAGAAATGTTAAGTCTGCATTCTGAACTTGAATGGATAACTAACTGTATTTGAAATTTATGGGGTTTAGTTGTACATACGGTTAGAGCACAATGCAGTCCTGCCAAGTATAAACACAGATAAAATATTATAAAATTAAAGGTATCAAGTAGGATGTTTATATAACTGGTCAAAATATATTTTGGATCACAATAATTTCTTATGGTGGAAGAGAGTGACTAGAAATGTGCAACTCTGTAGTGCTTTGCAAATACTGCTTAAATTTTCTCACCAGTTAAAACATTATTGTTTATATATTCAGGAAAAAATAAGGGACGTTGATGTGGGGGTTTTGTTTAATGCTGAATTTCCAGAGACGCCTAAATAAGGAGTCCAGCTTTCTCTGAGTTCTCAGTACCCAACAGTTTTTATTGTTCTCAGTTTTCTAAATCATCCCTCAACGAGACTAGGCTTTGTCAAAAATCTGGCCCTAAAATGCCACCTCGGGCCCATTTCAACACTGCTGCCTTAGCGGCTTTGGTAGTGAGCTGACTTCAGTGATCATGCAGTGGGTTTTCATTTAAGCTTTCCAGCTTCCTGCCTGTGGTGGTCTATTTGTTTCTAAGGTAGAAATATTTTCTCCGCATGGGCAAAGCTGATAAGTTCTGTTCCAGCAGAGAAATAAATTACATACTAGATGTAATGAGACATCAATGTCCAGTAAATGTCCTGTTGCTTGCGAGAGTGGTATGGCGTGAGACAACAGTTGATAATTTTCTGGTAATTCTCTAATTCCTCCACTCCCCAAAATTCCTTTGTTAAAGAGTTACATTTAATATAACAGAAAAAAAGCCCCAACAAGGAACGAAAATTGAAAGTGCAGCAGGAAGGGAAGGTGTTTTGAAAATGGAGCGATGAAGAACTAACAAAAATACCTACTCAGTTGTGTTACCTTCAGGTGTATGAACCCTATGAAGTTCAAGACTTTCTCACTGGTTAAACAAGTTTGATGTTTTGTTAGCAGGACTGCTTTCTCCTTTCTTGTTGCTAAACTTAGGCTTTTGTAAGTATCACTGGAAAATTTTATTGGTTTATTTTATTGGGAAAATGTAGGGTGTAGCAGGGCACGATGTTTTATTTCATATGGAAGGCTCTGGCGGTAGCGCTGCTCATTCTGGTGGCTGCCTGACAGCGTGCTGGTCCTTGCAGGGCCATGCTGGGAGGCGCACGGAGCTCAGGTGGAGGCATGTGCCAGTCCCTGGGGCAGCTTTCCGTCATGAGCTGGTGAAGATGGCAACAGTCATTGCATCCATCCTCATCTTCCTCCTCCTTTGCTATGCTACAGCCCTGATCTTTTGAAATAACAAATACTCAGAAAAGTGCAGCTAATGGATATAAATAACCACACTAAAAGAGTGACTAGTTTGACTATTGAGAACTAAGATACAGTTTTTATAGATGAGGTTTATAGAACACTTTTTCAGCAGTTTGTTGCTCTTTGTTAGGTTCTATCAAAATCTCTTTAAATTGCCATGTTCCCTTCTAAGGAAACAAGTCATATTCTGTGGTATGCAAGCATAGGCTATCCAATGTCATTAAGAGCTTCTCTGGATGCTTTGCTTCAAAGATGTGGTTCCCTTTATAACAGACTGCAAGGCAGTGGCCGCACCGATAGCAAAAGTAGGCAAAACTGGCATCCCTACCATTGCTTTGACTGCTTTTCTCATGTAGGGCCCGGTAGAATTAAGAAAACCAATTTTAGTTAGTTAGTATTTATTCTGATTCCTCTTTAGACGACTACTTACTGGGGTGGGAGGAGTGAGGGTGGGAAATTACCTGATTCCGAAAACTGAATGATTTGTGAGTCATTCTCAGAGGATTTATTTTCTCTTTAACAAGCCTCTCCCCCACTCTCTTCCAAAAAAAAAAAAAAAACAAACCAAGTTCTCTTGTGCTCTTCAAGATGCATTTCCTGTCCTATTCCAAAAAGACTTTTTCCGCCCCCCCTAATTTAGCCCAAAGCAACATTGAAAATACAAAGTATGTAGGCTACCACAGAGTCACGCTGGAAGAATGATAAACCAGATGTGACATGGCTCAATCCATTTCACCTCTAATAATAAAAAGTCATGGATAGGAAGAATAAAGAAGCATTTCTTCAAAGGTTACTTTTTTAGGCAATTACTCTTTATGAATTGCCATCTGAAAGAATATCAGCATCCAGAAAAAATATACAGTCTTTTACAAAGGCCAGTATTGAGAGTGGAAACTTGGTAAACTCTTAAGCCTCATCACTGAGTGAATATAAGACACACAGAGACTGAGAGTGGCTATGCTCCTTACACCAATTATAGTATATGCCACCAGCTGCTTTTTTGATGCTTAGTTCCATTTCTGGAAAACAAAACAAAAAAACCACCACTGGTGGGTTTTTTCCTGGTTTTTGCTTGTGTCTAGTGAGTTTGTAGTTTGGGGGTTTTCAATGTGAAAATCCTGGCAGGTTTTTGAGAAGGGCTGGGCTCTGTCTACAGCTCTGTGTGATGCTTAGTTGTTTGTTTTGCACATGAATTGGTGAATAGGGAGTAGCGAGAAGGACTGGCTGCACACCTCCTCCACTCAAGAGACCTCTCCTGCCCCCTCCCACCCCTGTGTAGTGGTCAATGAAGCAGTAAGCCCAGGCAGATGGGCACAGCGGTGCAGGGCTGTGACTGAGGCAGAAGTCATTAGCCACAAACGGGTGCCTTTTTTCGTTGCATCGGTATGCAGCTGTGCATATGTGCCTGCGTGTAGAGAGACCGTGCACCTCTGCAACTTGGCCGGATTTGAGCAGGCACCAGCTCGGTGGCTGTGGTAGGAAGGGGCCAGGTCTGTGGCCGAGCCATGCAGGGTCCAGATGGGGACCCCAGGACCTGCCCTGCCTGTGCAGTCCCAGCGCCATGATGTTCCAGCTGCCATGTGCCTGCTGCCAGGGCTTGCGAGTTGGTGGCAAGTGGTAGTGGCTTGGCCAAAACTGTGAGCGTGCAACTGGTACAGCTGAATCTGTGGCTGAGCTGGATGAGGCTCTCATCACAAGGCAGAGGAGCTTGAATCCCAGCAGATGCTCTAAATGGAGAGGTGACATTTTCATGTGAGAACTTCTACGTCTCAAGTGGAGATACGAGTTAATCGAAACATTTTGCAATCTGGTGTTGATTTCATCTGCTTGCTTCTGTCCAAAAAAACCCCGCTTTCCCCCCGAAAAAAGGAATTAGGCATCTTTTTCTAAAAATACGGAGACCTGTCACTCTAAAATTATTTTCTGAGTGGAATGAGGATTTTCACTCTTCTGGAAATAGCTCTCTGTTCACCTACCAACATTTTGCATGCCCACTTTTAATTAATATTGGGGGAAATAAAGTGGAAGGTTCAGTTGAGTTGAGCAGAATAGCTCCTAAAAATAAAACCTGGATGCTAGAGATGCTTGAGTTTTTAGTTCAGCTCATGAACTTTCTGCCTAGCTGAGTGGACCTTTGCTCTGCACCTGGCTCTTTTGTTATGAGGTAATTCCTTTCGAAAATAATAATAATAAAAAATAAAAAAAAGTAGTGAGAGCAATGCACTTCAGTTAGGATAATCTGTCAGTTAAGGCTCAGATTCTGCAATTTCTTTACAGACAAAACTCCCATTTGAAGCAAAGATGAGCACTGCCTGAACTCAGGATTGAAGAAGGAGCCATTGTGATCATGCAGTCTGACCCCTGTAAGAACAGGGCACTCCTTTTCATTTAGCAATCTGCTGAGCAGCAGCTGTTAAATTCCTGAAGCCACCAAAATGCCTCAAAACACAAAGTGTTTGCTTCAGAAATGAGTGTCAGTTCTAATGCATAACCATTTTTCTTAAGATATCCTTCTCTTTTTCAGAAGACAATTACAAGAGTTGTATTACAGACTGTGGTTATTATACTACACTTCCAAGAAGGAAAAAAAAAAAAAAAAAAAGACACACACAAAAAACCAAACCAACAAATTACAGTATTTCAGGCCAGCATTTCTCTTGCTTTCTAATGGATTACTTTTGTTTTCAAATCAATGTCCTTTGATTATAGTCTTGTAAATTTCCAGCTTTCACAGTCTACAGAAGCAGTTGCAACTTTGTGAGTTAAAATACATGTCAAGATAATGCACCTGTTTTGTTTAGAAGTAATAATGTTTCAAGGAAATCTAGGAAAGGTAGTTGTCATTTGTATTTAAGATTTGCATCTGAGATGTAATCACAGTTCACAGGCACTCAGAGGGATTTGAAACTTGGAAAATACACTTCCCAATTCGGGGGTAAAAGGGTCATTATCCGTTATGTGTACAAACAAAGCAAAACAAAACCAATTAAATGGAAAACCCCCAGTAGATTGCAAGCATCGTTCTTATGCATTTGAAAGCATTTATTTTTAAAAGAATGCTTGGCATGTAGTTCTTCGCACTGGAGTGTTTTTCGCTGTGATGGATTTATACAGTCTTATTTATGTATGTGTATATGTGCATGTGTATATATTTGAAAGACCGTCTATGCATGTATTTCCTTGGGGAGATCTTCACAGTAGCTACAATGGTCGACTCTGGTATAAGTAGATAAAAAGAACTGTGTTGGTTATAAATAATTGTTCTTTGTGTGCTATGCCACAACACTTTTCACTAGATCTATTTGCATGTAGAGTTTTAATTAAGAGATAACTGTCACTGCAGGTTGGCTGCAGAAGGCTGCAGTATCCAGCAGAGAGATAAATGCCAATGCCAAGTCATACAGGTTGGAGAGCATACAGGGAGTCCATAATAAAAAATGAGTTTACAATTAAAACTCACTTATTACTAACTTACTGTGTTACATGCAGAGATGAAGAGGTCCAAAATCCAGTTACTCAGGGCTATACATACGAGGTGACGGGGGTTGGGTTTTTAGGGGGTCTTTTTGGGTCAATCTATGTGTCATACATTGGAAGCTGAAACTTAGGGATGCAATCAGTAAACTTGTTAGGAGGGTATAGGTGCCCTATTTAACAAGAGTGTGTTACAGCTTTCAGCACGCTGGGAAGTCCTAGAACAGATTGCAAAGATTCATCTCAGCTTGATTCAGAAGGGCTATAAGTGTCCTTCTGCCTCTTTGAAAGGGTTTTGGTTTCTAATTAATTTAGCCAGAAGACACGTTATTTCTGACCTTCACAAACCACTGCCTGTCTCATCCCTGTTTTAAAAGATCCCATTAACAGTTTTATTTAAAAAAAAAAAAAAAAAAAGGCAACCTGTCTTTTCCTGTTGTGAGGAGCAAAGTACAAAATGGACATGTATAGCTACTGTTAGTGAGCCATTATATGTATAACATTTTTCCACAGTATGTGGTATGTTTGGGGGTTTATATGACGTAATAGTGCCGTTTAAAATAACATGATTCATTTTGTGAAGTCACCAGCAAAAAAACCATTAATTTAAGTAAAGAAAGGAGATACCTACCTTGTAATTTGTAATTTAATAGCATTTTCTTACTGACATTGAAGTCAGTAAGTACTCTTTAACGCTAACTTCAAAATAAGACTCTCCCCCTCTGCTTTGAGATGCAGATAGAGGAATTTTCTTCTTCAGTCTTAGTGACAAAGGCTACCAAGACTGTGAAAGGAAAAATGCACTGTTCTGTCCTAGTTAAACAGTCTAAACAGAGATGTCTACTCTTGTATTGCCTTAAGCAGCTATCAGAAGTTGTATGTAAGAGTTAGGTATAGGATTTATGCATCCTGATTGAGATGAAAATAATGGCCGTTCAAATTTTTATAGTGAAATTACTTTTGTAAAGTATGTAACTCGCAATACATCTTATGTAAAATGAATTGATAATGCTGGGTTTTGAGAACTAATCTAGATATGTGAACAAAAGTTCAGCATTAAAGAAATTCATGAAGCAACAAAGACTTCCCTGAACTAAAACATGATCTTAAGACTGTGTAGATTTATAATTACAGAAGAAAATAAACAATGTTTTTCCTTTCTTGTTGGTATCATATTGCCACCAAAATGTCTCTGTTCAAAGAGTTTGAATCTGTTGGGAAGTTTTCATAAGTGCATGTATTTTAGGGCTCTGCAGAAACTTTCTGGGTCATCTATTCCAGCCTGCCCACCCTGCAACAGCAGGAGATCATTACTAGTGCTTCTCTTCCATCCTACTTTTCTCCTAAATGCCATGTTCCAAAAAGTGTCCGATACTATTTTCTCTAAAATACATCTAGTGAAGATGGAGTATGTAATTCATCTACGCACCCATTGGTGTTGAACCAAAGTGATTCTCTAGTATGTGATGACAGATAAAAGACGAAAGCTGAGCAGTTGCTGGATTTGTTCTTCAGAATACGATATAAATAAGCTTAAGTGCTGCTGATGGCTTTTCTTTTTTTCTTTTTTTCTTTTTTCTTTTTTCTTTCTTTTTTTTTTTTTTTTTTTTTTTATTAAGGGAAAGGGTGTAGGCAACCTGTACACGACTGCAAGCTGTGGATTGTGGCCAGGCAGAAGTGTCCCTGAGGCTCCGGGGTTGCAGGCACAGCTCTTCCCTGCACTGGCCCCGGCCCTTCCCGTGCCCTTGCTTCTCTGCTCTCAGTCCCATGGTGTTAGGCAGCAGCGATTGCCAGAGGCTCAGCCTTAGACTTACTTAATATACTCTAATGTAGAAAGTTCCACACATCCCTATGCCTCCTATTACTACCAGTCCATTGATGACAGTCTTCCCCATTGTTTATTTGCTATCTTTTTATGGGTTGCACTTATTATACTTGTCCCTTTCAGCTTTTCCATATGTGACCTCAGGTCTGCTTCCAATTTTTATTTTATATGGTCTTTTAGATCAGTGCTGATCTTTGCACAGAACAGTACAATTTTTTTAACATAATTGCCTTGTATGTAGGTATTTAAGGTATCCATTATTAGCTCAGGTGTATTTCTTTGTTAATGTTGTTCTTGCAACCAATTTTCTTTTGGTTTTACTTTCTTTGGGGACTCATATTATTTCCTTAGCAAATTTATTTACATCTTTACATATTGCTATACTGAGTCCGTTCCTGCTGGAGTTTGCCTATATTTGCTGCAAATCTTTTTTGCATTTTCATGTGAGATAATTTTTTTGGACATACATAAAGATAATTGAAAGTTATGTATTTTTGATTATGAAAATGCCTACAGATAAAGTGTTTTTATCCTCATAACTAACCTAAAAGATAAGATTTAAGTACCCTTAAGCCCAGTATACTTTCTCATGAAAGATACCTTACTATCTTATATCAAAGTCACATCGTAAAAACAAGAATGTTTGCTTTTTTAAAGTATGAGCAAGAAAGTCAAAACAGAAGAACAGATGTTTATGCTAAGTCTATACCAAAAGAAGCAAAATGGGGGGGGGGGGGGGGGGGGAGGATCAATATTTGTGTTTTTGTGGTTTTCCTTAGTATGAAATATGCTTTGCATCATTATGTGCCTCCAAGTTGTATGCAAAAAGTGTTATAATCAATATAATTGGCTTTTGTCATACTTAATGATTTTTGCAATTTATAAATGTGTTTGTTAAGACTTCAATAAGAGATATTACCAAATATTTTTAAATGTCTTTCATGCCATGTAAAAAAAATTGGAGAGGAATGTGCACATCATTTATGATCCCTCTTTTTAAGTATATTTTTCTTAACATGTAGCTTATTCTATAAATGGCAGTAGAGATAGCTATCCGTCTTTTCACTTTGGAATCAAAGAGGAACTCACTGCAGAAATCTGCCGGTGCTGGATGAAGTTGTACAGAAATACGCATCCCAGCTGGTTGGCCTAGGGTTCTTGTGAAGAATTGGCTCATACTATAACCAGCTCGCTCTTCTCTGCAGACCATGTAACTTTGTGACAAGAAGGACCTGCCTGCCAGGATTAGGTTTATTTATAAAAATCAAATCACCAAAGTTGCATAATTTCCTGGTGGTGTTACAGCCCTAACCACCTGACTTTTTGCAGTAGCAGAGATCTATCCCCACTGTAGTAGTGGGAGCTTTGCTAATAGCCCCACACTTCCACCCCATGCCTGACACACAGTGTTTTCTGAACTGAGAAATTCAGTGAGGTGGAGCACCCAAGTGATGCTCTTTCCGGATGGCTACTCATCAGTGCAGTGCAGTTTCAACTAGCCACATAGCACTAAGACAATTAATAAATTTGGATAAATGAGGGAATTTACAAAATAATTAAGGGACCTTGGCCATGACACTTTTTCAGGCAACAGAATATTTTGTATGATTACAGTTTGCGTAATCAAGGCTCTGTTGTGTGTGAAATTTAATGAGTGTAAATTGAGAAGGAGAGAGGAAGCATGTTGTGCGTAAGCTCTGTAGGTATTACTGAGATGCTGATTTGCTTCAGACAGTATACATCTGGAACATATTACTATAGCTCTCCTCTCTAGTCAGAGAAGTCCAAACCAAGTAAAGGAGATTTGTTCTAAGCTAAAAAAAAATAAAAATTGTAAAGCTAATCTGTATTTGGAAAAAAACCACTATTATTTATAACTATTATTTGGATTACTCAAAAAATGAAATATAATGGCTATCTAAATTGGTTTGGGTACATTATAAATAATGCATTAAATACTCCATCAAGAAATAACCACGAATCCAGGTTACCGAAGCAAGTAATGTAAAAAATCAAGGTGCAGCAAAAAAATCAGGTGACACTTTATTTTGAACTTGAAAATGTGCCCACACTCTCCTTCCAAATTCACAAGTTGAGCCCTGTAAAATGTCATTCCGCCATCCTTGTTATTTCCCTGGCTATAAACCTTAGGTTTCACACAGGAGTTACTTGAGTAACAGTAAGTGCTCACTTACCTTCCAGAACCAAACCTTAAGTCCTAAATTGATAATAATATATATTGTGCTGTCCACTACAAGAAGAGGTAAATGACATGTGAAAGAACTAAGCAAACGGTTTGTGATGAGGCTGTCACAGGTTTCTTTGCAGGGAAACGAGTTGGATAGGACTTAGCAACATGTTTTAGAGATCTTTAAGGTACTGTGTGATGGGATAAACTGAATATGAAAGCAAAAAAAAAAATTAAAAATCAGCATGATTCTAGCAGTGTACAAGGGAGATGGAGGGAAGGTAATTCAAGCTATTGGTGCCAATATGATTTATTGTATGAAACTCAAATATAACATTGAGAGGTGCTGCACCTCTCCAGCATAACTGTACTACTGAGTACCACAAAAACAAGTCATTATATGATGGAAAAAAACCCCTCTTTAATTTAAATGTAGATTTATAGTTATGAATGGTATCCATGCAGGTTAATCTAATTTTTTTAACATAAAGTATGGAATAAAGCTACTTCATTTTCTGGTATAATTCCCTACCTACAGGCAACATAATACTTTATTGAAAAGTAGTCCAGCAGTCTTACTCTCTCAGAGTTAGATCTGTGCTGACAAAATACTGTAAAGAACCAATATATTCATTGGGTAAAATAGGTAACTCTTCCTCTGCTGCTTACTGGGTTTAATTATTGTTTTATTGAAGAACTAAATGCATTGTTATGATATACTAAAGCTTTATTTAAATCTGTCTTCCTCCATGGTGCCTTTATGATACTTTCAAGATGTAGAAATGGGATGTAGTCATTGCGTATACATGTTTTAAAACAACTTGTGCAGATGGACTCAAGTTTGACAGGTGAAACATTTTAGTAGAATAACTAATATGGTAGAAGTTTTTAGGGCTGTGACTTTCCCTGCATGCGTGAGCTGTTCCTGTTTCTTTGCTTATCTGTATTATTTTGTTCCATAAGGAGATTTTAGACAGGAGTGTCCCACTAAAAGAAGCAGCCTTGTATTTCAGTACTTTTGTTCTGCTTAAAGGCTTGAAAAACACTGTATTTTTCAAATGGTTTTACAACAAATATTTCATTTCAGTTGGCACCTGTTTCTCCATCGTTCTGTGTTGCAGAGACATTGGAATTCCAGGTAGTGATAGACACTGTCCATTGAAATAGCAAGTTGTGGCATTATGTTATGTTTTCTAAAGTGCTAAAACCAGTTTATTACAGGGAATTGTCATACTTTCTTTGTCCATCTTTTTTTATTGTTGGAAGTAGACTATTCACCTTTCAGTGATGCAAAAAATAAATGGTTTGTTGTTCATGTGATATCTTGACCCATATTTTAAATTTTTTTTATTTTTTTTCATAGGTCCTCCCATGCCATCCTCCTCATCTAGTCCATCAGTTACTGAACATTTACACTCCCCTCCTCCATCACCCAATCTCCATGACAACCAGAGGTGGTTATTAAGTAATAATGCCAGCCAGCCAGTTCAGGACTCTGATACAGATGAGGACTATACTGCCAGCTCATATCTAGTACAGACCGGTACTATTTCAGTGTCTGTCCCAGGTCATGGTAAGAAGAGGACACTTTGTCCATAGTTTGAATACCTTTTTATTTTCCATCCTCTTACAAAATTGCCTAATAAAAATTAAATATATCAAAATGACTTTGTATTTTAAACTGATTCTCCCTTAAGTGTTGCAAATGATGTTTCTACTTTACTGTAGGATAAGCAAGAGTAGAAAGTAACTTAATATATAAAAGCTCATTTAAGTTATTTTATAATGCAATACTTACATGAAGCAATAGCCATTCATGATTTATTATGTAATGTAATTTGGAGCAATCGACTAGCCTTTAGTTGTACTTTTTAAAGGGTAGGCTGAAGCTGGTTAAACTGTCATGATGTTTAGCTTCAGAATAATGTAAAAGTTATCTTTTACTACCTCATCAAGTTCAGCAGGTTCCAGCCATTCCTTTAGTTTCCCTCAGGCAGGAGAACAGGGTTTGTACGTTTCTGATAGGGCACTCTAGATTGAGGAAAGATATCTAGAGGAAGAGAGCTGTGCAGTGAAAGGATAGCTGCAGGGTTCCATTTTTGTTGTATGATGAAACAGATTTCTTGGGGTAGGTAGACTGGAATAATAATTTGTTAATTCACAGCCTTTCCCGAGTAGATCAGCAAAGCTTGGAACAAGCCTCTTAATTTTATAAGAAACATTTCTTTCAATTGTGAAGAACTCTCCTACAGATGAACCACTAGAGGGGGTTTGGAGAAATATTTTCTTACAGATTGCACATCAGTTGGTTGGACAGAATTATTCTGCAGTGCAAAAACATTAGCTTTGAGCTTCTCTTCCTAGTTTTGAGTGCAACTTTGGTGTTCTGTCTAACAGGCCAATCTGCTAAGAGCAGTTGTGTGTGTGAATTTGAGAGCTTTTTTTTTTTTTTTTTGGCCATGTTAGGAGCTTGGATTAAGATCTTTAAAATTAACCATGATAACTTTATTTTTGCATGTTCAACTTACTCAATACTTAATCTGTAAAGAACTCCAAAAAATATGGTAATACATTGTCATAATCAGGGTGTGTTATGAAGATGTCTCCTTTCCTTTATGTCTAGGGATATGAAATCTGTTAGAAAATGTATGCTTATCCAAAAGGTAGTCTAGTTTAGTTCAGTTAGTCAATACATTTAGATTACTGTATCCACCAGCCCTTCCTCTACAAATGAAAAATGCAAAAGCAAGAGAAAGCTGCTAAAAATATTGAATAGTTGAGATGAACCCCTCACACCTCCTAGCCTCTTAGGAAGCTAGTAAGTGTTTATCATTCCTCTAGATTTTAGCATTTTGCTGCTTTTGAAATTTTCAACAGTTACTTGCCAGTCTGAGTTTGCCAACCTTGAGGAATGTTCCTTAACCCCTTTCACCCCAGACTATGCAAAATAATTTCAGCTGGTCTCATGGCAAGTCAAGTCTTGGCCTTTTAGCAGGGCAAATAAGGGTGTTTTTGATAACAAGCAGGACAGAAGTTAGCACTGTGGTGTACGTTGAGAGAGTTGTTCTTGGTAAGACTTTAGCTAAGCAGAAGAGAAACCCGATATACTCTGTAAGTATGTGTTCATTCTCCCCTCCCCTCCCTCTTTCCACTGTGCTCCCCTGTCTCCTCTATCTGCAGATGTCTGAGATTCGCCCCTTCAGTGTATTTGTGCAGTAGAAGTGCTTGCAGTTTCTGCTTCCTGCTGTCAAAGGATTAAATCAATTATATATATATACACACACACACTCATAATCCAGTAGTGCTGGCAGTCATATAATACATTTAATGATCTTTTTCTCTCCACAAGATTAGACTTGTTTTTAGAAGTGCTTCAACTTGCTAACTACAGATACTATATTTGCGATTGCCATAATTTAAGTTAGGGTTTGTTTGTTTCTCTGCTGGACGAGGAGAAGACCATTGGTGTTCTGGTAGTAAGCTTCCGTCCCTGCAGTCAGCTGCAGGATCAGGGTTTGCATTACTTGAAGAAAGGATGCTTTCATCCAGCACGTACAGGAATATTGCTTGGAATATCTAGTTGACTTGCTTATGGTTGGTTTCTCATATCTTATCCTGTTGGCCTATTGATGGGGAAAAAAATGTGTTCTTTGTAAAACAGGCAAGTGCAGAATTTAATAATTGAGCTAATAATTTCTAAGTTAGCTACAACTTTTTTTCTACTCAATGATTTGCATTGTTGTGTAGCCTCTTTACCAGTACATGGATTTCCCCAAATCTACCCTAGAAAGTAAATATTGTTTAATTGTGGCGTTTGGTACAGACTTATTTGAGTATTGTATTTTCTTTAGCTAAAATGGTAAGTAATACAGCATGTGTAGCACTTTCACAGAAGGAAGGGGGGTTTTTGCCAGTTGTCTTTTTTTTTTTTTTTTTTTTTTTTTTTGCATCTGGATGAATTAAGCTTTCCTTGCTATCTAATGTTAATGAGTATGAAATAACTCTAGTGCCATATTCTGGATAACTTTGTCCAATGTTTATATTGGCAGGGGTGGGGATCACTTTTGAAGCATTTAAGATATAAAAGGTACTGACCAAAAACAATTGTATTATTGAACAGTTTTCAGTTATGTTGACTTTATGTGAATAGCAAGATAAATTACCCTCTCTTTAGTCTATGCAAAGGTCTGTTTGTTTTCCTTTAGGCTGAGTTCATTTGATCAATGTAGTTTATTTGATCAACTCCCTCAAAATTTAAAGGATCTGGTTAGGTATTTAGAATTATATTAATCTAAGACTTTGCGTTTGATTAGTTTGTTTTGTTAACCAATGGGAATTAGCTTTCATTTGAGGAATTAGCTAAAAGAGAAGCGAGAAGTTCTAAAATCAGTTATCAAAAGCTTACCACCTGAGAAGAAAAGGTCTTCGTGGAGGTATTGCTGGTAGCTTTAAAAATTCAGATCAAGTGAGGACTGTTATGGACAGTTTGCTAGGAATCATTTCATTTCTCTAAAAGCAGTGTGTTGTAAAATTCAGGAGAAGATAAATTTTAGGACCATCAGTCATAACAGTGTTCCTTTACATAGCACCTCCAATTTATTCTACTTGTTCCTCTCCTCCACGGTGCAGCTCAGTATACTGACTCTGCTCCAGCAGTCAGTCTATTTGTCTACTGATTTCAGAACAATTTACTAGTTTTATTGTTTTTAGAAAGAACAACAAACTGGTTTATAAGAAACAGGGGCATCCGAATATGTCTGCAGGGAAGAGGAATGGTTGTTTAAGCAGAGGGAGAGTGGAGTAGGAGCTGGGAGGAGAGGATTCTTGAACGTGACTGAGGTGGAGAGGGTTTCTTTATGTAATAAAAGTCTGCTTATGAACAATAGAAGTCATGTAAAGTCTGTATTTCAGTATCTTGATAAGCTTCTTAACCTTTTTCCACCAAAAATTATAGATTAGTCAGAATTTGGAGGGGAATTTACTGAAATTAGTAGTAGCTTATCTTTCAACACAGATGTATTAAAATGAGAAATACAATGCTACATTCTTAGGTTAAGCAGAGACTATGAAGAAAAGATATAGTTAAATGTTAATGCTTACTGCTGACAATGGAGATGGAGAGTCTGAATTAGAAATTCAGATTTGAGGATTTTTACCCCCTAAATTGGTAATATTATGGCCGAACCATCAAATGCAAAATAGAGAAAGATGTATTTCACAGCAGCATTTGTACTGTGTATTTGAACATTTAAGTTGTACAAGGTTCTCATGTTTCTTAATAACAGGTTGTGATGATAGTTCCTCTGATGGGAAGATCTGAACAAAATTTCAGTATAATATAAAAAGTTTTTCAGTTGTCCTTGTGCATCACCTGGCAGATCCTTGAACAATAAACAAGTTTTTGCTCCAGCCACATGGGAGTTGCAGATTGATGGGCTTTTCAGTTCAAAATGGCTAAGCTTTCCTGCAAGGAGACAAAATTTGGAAATCTAGAGCACAACTCTGAATGTCAATTTGTAAAAGAGAAAAAATAATCTAATAAGGCTGGTTGAATGATAACATACAAGAACTCTTCATATTCAGAGTTCTCATTTTAGGACATCTCACTCTACAGACACCAAATGTTCTGTGGCATAATTCTTCTATAAACATAATCTGAGGACTTAAGTTCATGGTGACTCATTAGAATTTGATGGGGGAGGTTAGACAAAAGTATCTGTCACACAAGAATGATTACTGTTTTATCACACCACAATGTCAAGAAGCCAAAGTCAGAACCTTCTGCTTTTGTACAAGCACCCAAGAGAATACAGGCCAAATGCTCAAGCCTGGCAGCAGTAATGACTAGATGCAACACGTGCAAAGCATAGGTGTGAATTTTGTTAAGGGTTTGTTTGGGGTTTTTTTACACTTCAGATTTTTCCCTCCAACTGTCATGTTTTATTTTTCTGCATAGATATCTCAATTAATGTATAACCACCGTAACTAAGCAACCTGCCATTTCCTCTTCTCCTTACTTCTGCCTTTTCCTTCCCACCAGAAGCAACTGAAATTGAAGTGTGAATAGAAGTACACGCAGGGATTTGTCTTAAATGTTAGTGGAAGAGGCAAGTGACTTGAAGGCATCTTTTCCTCCTTTGTGGCTCTTGCTCTTGCTCCTGTGAGGGTAGGAAGAGGACAACGTCATTTCGTCCTTCATACCCCACTGGCTAGTGAGAAGGTTGGAAATAACCTGTGAATATTGAAAAGACCCACAGCAAATTAAGTCAGTCCTAGCCAACATCTTGGAAGTACCTCATGTAACTTTTTGGCAGTCCTGCTTCAGTGCCTACAGAATACTTCCCAGCCCCTATTCCATCCCTGCTTTGCCATAGTTATTCCACAAGGGAAAGTGCATGTGCTACTGAACTAGAACTTAGCAGCCAGGCTGTCTGTCACCTGCCATGTAATCAACAGCAGTTTAGTTCTGATTATTGGTGAACAAAATGAGGTGGGGGGGAGTGCTAGGGGAGAAGGAAACACAAACGTGATGGTGTGAGATCAAATGCTTAAAAGCTGTTTGGGCTTTTTTTTTTTTGGTGAAGTGTAAATTTGCTTTTTATCTCCATCATTCTGAGAACTGGCAGTCCATCTGAATTCCTTGGAAACTCTGTGGGTATCCGCATGCCTTATTTTCATTGTCACCTTACACATTGTCTAATGAGATTTTTTTTTTTATCTCTTATCTCATAATTCATGACAAATTAAGTTTTGTCATTGTTGTGTCAGTACATACAATTGGTCTTCAGGTCTGACATTGGTCCTAAGACATGTCGCTTGAGAAATGAATTCAGACCTGTTTGGTTTGAAATACTCTGTGATAATAAATTAAAAATAATAGATCAAACTAGGAGGAGTGCTGTTGAAGAATGTCATGGGGATGTGCTATAATCTTGGTTTTATTTAACATCATCATTAGTTATATGGATGAAGGAGTAAAAATGGCACTAATAAAATTTCCTAATGATACTAAATAGTGAGAGTTCTGAGTGCCAACTGGGGACAAAATGTTAATAGAAAAAGACAAGGGAAGATCATTACTTGTATGGCCAGAAACTAATAAAGTGCAATTAGAACTGAAAAATGTAAGCTGGTCTGATGCAGAATATTCGGGAAAAATCTGAGGAGAAACGGTGATGGAGAATTTTAATCAGACATAAATCTGCAATATGGTCTGACTAACAAGTACAGTTTGAGATGGTTATACAAATCTATCAGCAAAGAGGGAATCATAGACATAGCATCAAAGGAATATAAGTTCTGAATTTGGGCCTCTTGCTTTTTCAAAGTTCCTGTCAGATTCTCTTATTACCTCTAGAATTATTGCTATATATTCTACTGTTAAGATACATTTGTATGAAAACAATTAGGAAGTTAGAGATATTAATATACAGGAATAGGTAAGAGAATAAAACTTTGACTCAGTACATAGCCTAAGCACTAATTAAAAGGTGACAAAGGGAAGCCAATAACCCAAGGTGGAATGGAGCATGTTGTATACCATGTAGAGATATAATTAAAAGCAATAGGATGAAATAAGGAAAAGAAAGATGAGGCACATTATCAGGAAAAACTATCTAACAGTGAACTGTATTAAGATATCTAAGTCTATCCCAAGGGAAGTGACAGAACCTCTGTCACTTTGTAATGTAAAATTAAAATAAATAAAAACGTCAGTCATACTGCTGATAACAAACCTACATTCACTTAGAAGAAGGTGGACTGAGGTAACCTCCTGGAGCTTTTGTAGTAATACCTGTGTGCATTTCAAATCAGCTGTACGTGAGTTTGTAGTTTATAACAGAGATTATCATACTAAACTACAGTGTGTTTCGTTAGCAGCATGCACGTTGCAATGCATTGTCTGTTTAAATGTAACAGAAAACAGCAGTTTGTCCTGTAGCCCAGACTTCACTCTGAAATTGTCCATACCTTCCACAATAAATCATTTGCAAAACAGCTGCTTTCCCTTCCCACTTGCTGGACCATTTTATATCCTGCAAAATTACAAAATAAGGTTGTCTGTTCTCAATGGAAACTGCCAATGTCTTCTGGGCATGTGCATACTTACGTAAATATTTCATAGGCAAAAATATTTGATAGCCATAAATTCAGAATGCCCGTGATGCTGAATAGAGGTCTTTGACAAGCTTTCTGTAAATACGGAATAAGTTCTTGCTATAAAAATACATGCTAACTTTTTTCTGAGGCCGGAGAGTTACATTTCAACCACTGTGTAGCAGTGCTTGCAGGCTTCCTCAGTAGCTACAGAAGCATTTAATCTCTTACAGACAAAAATCAGACAATGCAGGAAGGCCAATATCCTTTAGGTACAAATCAACAAATGTATCTGTTCCACATGCTTGGGGCAAATATTGTTGCTTTAAAAACTTAAAAATTGTCTTGATTACTAGCCAATTTATTTTTGATCCCTTTCTGATATTTGATTTCAATTTCATGAATCTGTCTTTTTATCCTCTTTCTTTGGTTTTTAAGCCAAACTTCTGTCAACATTGTTCCCTTAATGTACAAAAATGTACATTTGTTCAGTTTAATTAAGCATTCAGTCTGTTTGCCAAGAGCAAATTACAGTTACCCAATCTCACCCTTACCCCTCCAAAATCAAATTTTGCAAAGTGGTGGGCAATTAGTTCTCATATCTGATTGTTTAAAGTCATGTTTTTTCTTAAAGACTTTTGTAGTTTTCGATCTCTGTTACTTAATGGAAGAGCCAAGACCAATTATTTGTCCTCAGATTGTAGCCTTCAAAGAACAGTCTCTCCCACACCTCCTGTATCATTAGCTGCAAAATATCTTTCCAAAGATGATTTCGGCCTCTTCACAAATCAGAGGATTCAGAGCGACAAATTATCCGTCTTATACTCGAACGCATGCCAGATGGGACAACCTGCCAACTGTGTATCGTACTGTGGATATGATCTGATATAGAGACATTTCCTCCCCTCCTTCCTTCCCCACCAAAATTCATATTATAAAAAAATCATGCAAGTTAAGAAAATCTGTGAGGATAAATTGATTCTGAAATACAGTGAAATATAAAAGCAGAATGTAGTTTTATTGAAGGAAGAAAGCTGCATCCAAATGTCAGGTTGCTTAAACTGAACAAAGATATACCTGGCAGTATAGATGAACATGGGAGTCAAAAATGCATCCATTCCCTGCTTCCCAGTGCTTGCACACACATTGTTTCCTTTGACTAGCTTGATTATAGAACAGACATTCCTAATTGCAAGATAAGGAGCTTGAATTTAAATTCTGTCGCAGTTTGTTAACGGAAGAATCCTGAAGTCACAATCAGGAATGAGGATGTGCTGCTCTTGTGGAGAAAAGTAGGCTCTAACAAATTTATGCTAGAAGTTAATTTGTAATACAGAAGGTAAAAAGAGAAGGAAATTATACAGTTTATTTTCACATAGAGAGTTTATTGTCATTATAAACTACAAAGCTGAGGACTTTACCTAGTTAATTCCTACTTAGGCTGACTTCCAGAGGTACAAACGGTGTGCAAGCGCACAGCAAATAACTTGTGTGAGGTCAGGATCAGGCACAAGTGTCTCACATCATCACATTAAACTCTGTTATTTATGATTTTTCATTTTTTTTTACTTCAGGGAAAGGTCTAATGTTTTTAACTCTGTACCACAATACAAAATCTTTTTTTAAAAGCCTTATTTAGGAAGAGAGGATTGAAGATCTTACACATGCTTCCATTTGTTCATCCCTCCGTGACAACAGACTGAACTTACACTTTTACAACCACTTCTTATCAGCTATAATGCTCACCGAGCCTTGATAGCTTTGAGGATGCAAAAGTTCTTCCAGAAACATAGAATGAATTGAAGGTTGTGAGGTTTTGATAAAATCTCGATTTTTTTTTTTTTTTTTTTAATAATTTTAAAGTATTTTTTTATCTTCTGGTTTCTTAGTCTTTAGGCTGCTCTCATTGGGGGTTGTTTTTCTAAAAAAAAAAAAAAAAGGAAAAAAAAAAGTTTTTTTCCCAGCTGTGAAAGCGTGGTCAGTAATTTAATTTTTTGTTTGTTTTAACTGAATCAAAATCAGTTATGTAGTCATGCTCATTGTAAGGAGCTGTTGCTTTGGAAAGCACCAAATGTCTAGCAGCTTGGTACAAAATATATAAATTTAGTAAGGATAACATGCACTATCCTGTCCTATTGATTGTGAAAAAGTTTCTTCCTTCAGCTGGGACTGAGTCTTTAGTTACCGTTGAAGAAAAAGAGCTGTGCAAATACATAAAATACCTAATTTATTCCTTAGTTCTGCTGAATGCTGATGATTGCTAGGGCCTGATTCAGTGCTTCTGAGGAAAGCCAGGTTGCTGTTGGATTAAATGGAAATTGCCAGTGGGGGTTAAAACAGGAGTCAATTCACTGTAACACTACTGCAACACATTTTATTCTACAGTGTTGAAAAAGTCCCTGTAGCAAAAAAACAGAGCATTTGACAAAAATAAAAAATCTGGTTTGTCTCCTCATTGGCTTTTGGCTTCCACTTGAATTTTGTTCTGGCTGGCTGTAAGTTGGAGGACGATGTTTTAGTGCTTTAAACATGCTGCTCACTGGAAATAAACAGGACTCTCTCAAATTCTGCTGGCAGATGCTTGTCACAGTCTTCCATAGGAGAAATACTGAGGATTTTGCGCTTGAGTCGCTAAGCAAAAAATAAATAGATGTGCATTGGATGATTGTGAAAACAGAGCTTATCTCAAAGTTGCTTTGAAAAGTAAAAGGCTAAACATTTGGCACCTTTAATTTAACATCCTGTATCTTTTTAAATATTATCAATTCTTTCAAAAGCTTAAGGACTATGCCTAAAGCATAATTTCTCTGCTACCTCATACACAAAAGGCTTCTCCATTTAGTATCTTTCTGTGTCTGATGTAGCAGTGACATGAATTTCTTTGTCACTAACCCATTAGGAGTACACAGGAGTAGTAACTCTCCTTTTTAAGGATGCAGACATCTGACTAGAAGGCACATCAGCCTTCCTCTCATGCAGGGCCAAGGATTCCTATTGTCAGATGCAGTGGGCATGAAAGCAGCAATTTTACAGCACAAAAACTCCAATAACATTTACTGCGGTTGGCTGAGATTGCAATGCACACAGGCACTGCTCAGTCTTGGTTGCTTAAGCACCAGCTTCCCTTGGCTTTTTGCCAGCCTGCGTGCTCCAAAGAGACAAGTCCTTTAAGGCGAAAGAGTTTTCCTTGTAACTTGCTGTGGGGTAAACAGACCGTTCAGGCATAGTTCATTGCATTACATACTTGACTATGCATCCTGGAATGTAGCAAAGTAATTGGTAGAATTATTTTAATCGTTAGAACTCATAGGTATGAGATACGTTCCGTGAGCCAGGAGGAAAAAAAATATATGTAAGGATGTTTCTGTCTGCTAAGTTGCTGATCATTTATTACAAAGGACTAAAAATATTCTCTCCATGGGAATACGTTATGTTTACACTAGTATCCCTGCTACGGTTACAGAAAACTGAATTAATATGCCTCTTTATTGCTATTCTTCTCTTGAAGATAAATCCCGTAACAGTTAGCAGCAAGTTACAGTGTCAAAGAACAGTTCTGTGTATGTAGGATACTTTGTTGTCATAAAAAGGTCCCCTCAATTTGGAAATACCGTAAGTGCAGGGTACTTGCAAATTAAAAGTCAATCAGTTACTGTAAATTCTGCCACCAGTCCAACTCATCTTTGCGTTGATACATAATCTGTTTTGCAGTAATCAGCAGTAGACTTATCCCATCATTGCCATAACCTGGAGACTCCACATGAAATACTCTCTTAAATATGATTTTATGTGCATTTCTTAAAGCTTTAGTTTAACACTGCAGCACCTATTCAAACAACATATAATACTTTATTTGTACAAAAACATGTTATGATAGCTGAATATACAGAAGGCTGGCTTGGCTATCACTGAGTACAAAATATCAGCTGCTGCTGTTTGAATCTTTTAGTTCATTCAGAAAACTTCAAAGAAGGGTAAAGCTTTCCCTTGATTTTGTTGCTAGGAGTTGGTGTAAGGGAGTTTGTTGTTCTGTTCATTCTTAAATGCAAAGACCACAAGGGGTTTTTGTTGCATGCTCCCTTCTTTCTTGTCAGTCATGTCCTCCAGTGTGTTCAGGAAAGGTTTAAAATACTGTCTGTGGTATTTCTTGAGTCTCTGGATTACTTCTGGTAGCCTGTCCTCTGTTGAGTGGTGAAAAGGCGAGTATAGGGGTGACCTTGCACCCCTCTCTCTGTGTACACCAGCATTGAAAATGCTTCAGAAAACAAGTGAAGCACTTCTAATGAATTGCGCTTTTGATTCTTTGAATCTGCACAGCAACTCCATCAGGTTTTTACAGCTGGACTCTTGCTGTAATTGCTACTGGGATGAGATGCACAACATGGGGTTTTGGAGCTAAGTGCTTACATTGTTTTACTGGCCAGAAAGTATATAGCATAGTGGGAGCAACAGACTTCATGAAATTCACACTTGTATATCTACATGTTCTTCACCCATTTCCAACATGCTGCTGATTTGCCAGCAGGCACTCTAGATGGGGATGATAAAAATGGAAAAGCTGTAAGATAACAGTTTCTTAAAGCAGCGGTATATTAGTAAAGAAGTTGCTTGTCATTATGAATGTGTGAGAAGTGTCCGAAGATGTTTTTCATTAATTAACCTAAAAGTAATTTTTACTGGTACTGAAAAATTAGAAAGCAGGACTTCACCATTTTAATCTTCTTGACATCAGAATATAAAATAATGCTCAGATAAAAGGTATCTACCAATAGAAACAATAATTGGTCCCTTATAAGCTTCAATTTACAAGTCCTTTAGATCTTACGTGTCTTCAGGTATGCATCATTTTTGGCATATTTACCTGCCTAATTCAAAGATAATACTTCTTTCTCAAGTCTTTATAATGCATTTTTCAAGAGATACAGTATAAAGTTGTTACTTATGCCCTGTAATGTATAGCTCTCAAAATTCACTGCAGTGTTTTTCTTCAGTTGCCCTTCCCAACCTATTTCCTCAAGGCCTTTAATCAGTGGTTTGTAATATGGAACATTTTTCTGTTTGTTTACAGTTTTATGTGAATAATTCAAAATAATTGGCATCAGAATGCTCCACAGCATCACATATAGATCTCTTCCTCGCTCAAGTTGGATTATTTCTTATTTTAATCCAGACTCCTGTTTAAAAGTCTTTGTTGTCTTCCCTAATTGTAGTGAATTCTGGCTACTGTGTGCCTAAGCCAGTAAACCCAAAGGCAGAGAGGGAGGATGGGTTAGATATCTTTTAAAACTCCTTTCTAGCTTCCAAAAAAGCCTCTAGAATAAACTGCTTTGCAAGCCTTCTGGAACAACAGGCCCTGAGGGACATTCCTGGGCAGGGCAGAGCAGAGGAATCAGCCAGTATACTTGATTGTTTTGAGCCTGAAAGGGAAATCTGCGCTGCCCCCCCCCCCCCCCCCCCCCCCCCCGCACAGTTATTTATACTGTTAGCTAGACATTAAGATGGCTAGTGTTGTAGAGAAAGACCAGCAGAATAACAGCCGAGTAAAACAGTACAGCCTGCCCAGGTTTATCCAGTTGCTTTATCATTAGTAATATTCAGATCAAAATTTCTGTAAAATAAATTTATCTGGAAGTTCTTTTGACTCAATCTTGAACCTTGGATGCAGCTTTACTTCATTACCGCGTAATTTTTTATGATCACGGCCACAACAGGCCAGATTTGTTTTTCCCCTTTGTGTGTGGAAAATTCCTCAAGAGAGTTAAAATGCAAGCTAATAAAGAATAAAATGCTTCAACTTAAGCGTTTTAACCACACATCTCTCAAAAGTACCCTGTAGTACTAGTTCTGTGTTAGGGAAGTTGGGGAAGCTTCTATATCCTTCATGCATGCTTTAGCAATGTTGATGTTCTTTTATGGTGTTCTGCCCCAGATTTAATCTGTTCTGTCATATCTTAAAGGAGCAGACAGTGACTGAATTTTGCACCTGGAATTTTAAGCTAGCTGGTATTTATGTATGTATTTTGGAGTGATGGATAGGATGCTGCTTCCACTAAAAGTTCAAGAAATTTGAAGGCAGAAAGAAAACCAAAAGAATGATTAAAAGATTTGTAGCTTTTTTTTTGGTATATGCTTAGTAGTATAGAATTTTTCTCGTGACATTGATCCAGAAATAATAAAATGTGAATACTAAATACTCTGTAATCAATGCACTAACCTTTCGTCTTAGTGATGATGGTTAGTGACTCTCAGTTTGCATGAGTGCAAATAAAGGCTTAAATCCTGGCAGAATTAAGTCGTAGTTACTGTATGCTTATGTTTCTGGTTCCTGTTAACTGTACTCCCATGATTACAACAGAACTTAAATCATATTTAAAGAAATGTGAAAAGTATACTCCTGTGGTTACAAAGACTTGAACAATTCAGTAGCATCTGCAGAAGGCCTTTGGGAAAAGCTCTTAAGAGTTATGAAGTATGGGTACCTCAGGATTCAGTGCTCTTTCGCTGCCTCATCAGTGCTGCTCTAGTTCTGTTTGGTTCCCTGGGAGATGTGGAGTAGCAAGGGAAAAAAATAGTAGCAGGTCCAGAATTTCCACCACTCAAAAACATGCTTTCTGCTGATGTAAGTATCACACAGCTGCTTTGCCATGATTTCTGTCTCCAAGAGCAAATCTCTGCTGCTTTGTAGGTTAATAATCCTAAAATGCTGTGCTATTTCCATTACACTGTCTGAATCTCTGGAGGGAAAGAAGTTGCCCCTTGCCATATCTGTCTGTTAATAGTGACTATGAGATATGAGCAAAGCCAAGTGGTGATGCATCAAAGCCTCTAACTTTGAATCCACAGAAGGTACTAGAAAATTAGAGCCCTTTTTCTTGGTGTACTAATTTTTTACTATAGTATGAATGATGGTTTCCATTGCTACATTACTGCTGTGGAGTGTCAGCAGGTATCATAAGCGCAGTTCCCCCATGTGGAAAAGTAAATGAATGATAAATGGAGACTGCTCATCCACCACCCAGTATCAGTTTCTGGTGTTGTCAAATGTTGAGATTTCTTAGGGAGAGGCAGGCATGAATCCCCTATTCCATTAGGAGCGTATGCAACTGATTAGGGGACAGTTTTTTCTGACACCACCCCTCATCTTGAAGAAGCAGCAGGGAGATGTTCTTCCTGGCTCCTTCTGAGCCTAACTGCTGGTAGCCACCTTGAGGCAAAGCAGGGAAGAGGTAAGCGTGTATGAGAAAGCAGAGATGGTGCTGGCCCCTGTCTGCCCTTACCCTCATCCCTGATAACTCATCTTTTTAATGCTCCTTAAGCAGTCAAAAGTGCTGAGGACTGCCATATAGTCAAATGTACAATGCAACAGATGCAAACAGGCACAAGCCTTTTGCACCCTGAAGTGATCTGCATGCATGGACATGATTTTTTTTTTGCCTTTTCCTTCCTGTTCTTTGGAGAGGTTTGTTTTGGTTTTTTTCTCTTGTTCCCTCTTAGTTTTAATCCTTCTCATCCTTTAAGTGTGCTCTTTTAATTTCCTCCTTTCCCTCTTTTTGCCCCTTCTCCTTTGAAGGCTTCTTTTTCTTATTGATTAAGTCATTTAACCTTTATTAGACCATACCATGCCACTCCATCCCACTTCCTACTTTCTTTTTTATCCTTTTTTCTGTTTTCTAATGGACTCTCTTCATATAATTCTCTCCTTGTTCAGGCTTCCTACCTCCCCTTCCTCATTCCTTTTGTTGTTCTCTCCATGGGACAGGTATATCTCATGAAAAGGTGCTTTGTTCAGAATGTATCTGCCTTGGGGCAGCTATTTAATGAAAAAATCAGCTTTCCATCCCATGCTCCTATCCCTCTGAAGCCCTATGCAATAAATGCCAATTACAGTTTTACATAATTAAAATAACCATGTCGTATTTCTTTTTTAATATTAGTGCCTTCACTTTAAAGGAATGGAATGCTATGCAGCATGTATGTTTTTCGAAACAAAAAATAAAAATTATGCTTCTAATCCATATTACAGCCCTCATTATCCAGAATTTCTTTAACCCTTATTTTCTGTTCTGAAAATATTCCGGCCATCTGTAGAAGGGTCAGCAAAAACACAAACATGAATGCTTATAAGAAGTCTAGTTCCTTTATAATTGGGGATGAAAACTAACATCCTGCCTGCTTCTGATCCCTCTTATGCTCTTGCGGCAGGAAAGCTGTTAGAAGGGATGAAAACTGATCAAAAAAACCCTGCAGACTTTTCTCTTGATGGCTGCTGTGGTTATTGGGGGAATTTGCAGTTGCAGAGAGGACAATGAGAGATAAAGATACCAAAAAGTATCAGTCTCAGGTGGTTTTAACAGCGCAGGATAATCTTAACCTTTTGCGTGCTGGGCTACTTGTCCTGCCGCAGGGAACTGAGATATTCCTGGATACCTTAATATCCTTCTAAGAGGATTAAAAGCAGAAATGAAGGAGATGTTGGTACCAGTAATGGCACTAATTTACCCAAATGTGACCACTTTTGCCATAGAGAGTAGCTGATTTCAGACTCCTCAGTGAGATATTCCCACTTAACCTGAAATGCCACAGTCTTTAACGTGTGAGTTTGATATCAAGCGGCTCTTACGCTCACTGTGCGGAAGTTAACATCTGGATTTGTGCTTTTCCCCAACCATTTTCTCCATCTCTTTTATTTCCACATTATACAGTTTCGTATTGCTGCTTGTAATGCACAGTATTGTGCAAATGGCTAGATTTTAAGTAGCTGAAGCTAAGAATTGGTATAGAAATGAATATGTTTTAGAAATAGGGATCTTACTCCCCCCTCCCCCCGTATTCTGTTAATGTTATTAGCTGATATTTTAAAAGTCAGATTTTTAACAGAGAAAAGTCAAATTTGGAATTGCAGATTTCTCTGAAGACATTAGTGGTATAAATGAATTATTGAAAGCAGTTTTCGAAACTGTGTTCTCTGTAGTGTTTCATGCTCAGGTAGTCCCATTAGAGAAAGTATTTTTGTTCAACAGGTGACAGGCAGTCAGCAAGTAGGACTTCAACAGCATCACTGTAGGTAAAAGACTGGGTTTTGCATAAGTGTGAAGGATCATAATATTAGAGTGGCATCAGGATATGATTGCAATGGCAGTGACACGTTTGTGCCTACATGTGAGATGAATGATTAACTGATGGACAAAAGATAAAAAGAGTTTAGACGTGCTGGGAAAAACAGTCATCATTTTATCTAGTGCATGGAAGCTTGTACAAACTGTGTGTAGATGCGCACCGCTGCCTTGGTGACTCCCACATTGCATCCAAGTGAGATCACACCTGAGAGTCCTTCTGGAGTGGAGGAGCTACGTATCTCCTCAGAGAAAGCTCAGTAGTTAATTTTGCCCAGCAATTAATTCAACAGTTATGCTCCCAGCACCCTAACTAGTCATCTAGCAGCATCTGAGTGGGCCTGACATGCCTTCCCATCTGCTCCGGGGCGCACAGTGCCCTCAGCTGCGTACCCTCCAAACTTGAGTATGGCAGCCCTGCAAAGCAGCCCTCTGGTTGTGCTGGTGGCTTCCAAAGTGCTTGAGTGGTCAGAGGGAATTAGCTGGCATCGTAATGCAGAGCAGATGAGTGTCTGTGGCATGGATAACCGATCCCAGGATCTCTTCCAATGCTTTAGTAGTGTTGTTGGGACCAGTCTACTTTAAAGGAAAGGAAAGAAAATACGGGCAGTATAGTTCTGAGACACCCTGGAACGTGGTCAGAAAAAAACCAGAATTGCTGTTCGAAGCAAATTGCAAAAATAGGATAGCTGCTGCTTTTATGTCCTAGGACAGAATTTCCTCTTGGGTGCCTTCATCCTTCCCTTGTCAGTCCTTTTTTTTTTTTTTTTTTAAACATCCTTCACCATTTTCTTCAGTGTTTTTTAATTCTTTTGTATACTAGTAGAAACATTTTTGACATGTCTGAGTGGTTGTCTCTACACATTTGCCATTGTGCTTTGTTTTTTCCTTTCCCAGATGTTTGCATTTTTAAGAGATTTCATTGCCTAGAGGCTATTGTTTCTCAAAAAAAAAAAAAAAAAAGAGGTGGGGAATATTTAAGTTGCTTTTCTTAAAGCACAAGAAAAATAACTTTTTTTTTCATCTCCTATCATATTTTAGAAACTCACAAGAATTTTGCTTGTGATTACATTATGAGTTTATCAGTCTAGGAACTTCTCAATCATATTTCTCAACCATATGTTCAGTATGTCATTATTACATGTATGGTGCAATAAGATATTGTGTAGCAGAACAATGTGAGTTACCCAGGGTATTAAGATATGCAATCAATCACATAAAGAAATGAAAATAAAGAAAAAAACCTAGTGGGTTTCACATTTAGTATTATAATCCTTCAAATGTGTATACCGCCTTAATTTTTTTAATTACAGATACTTTCTTTTGTTGTTCTCTTACTGAGTATGTAGGAAGGAGACACATTGACTCTGTAGAAGAAACTACCTTGTAAAAGAAACACCTTACAAGGAAGTAATTTCTATTCATTAATACAGCACTGTGAACTGATTAATGAGACCAATATAATTTTGTATTTCAGAAGTAATAGCTTGAGTTATTTTTTTTCAAATTGTTCATATTTTATTGGCTGTTTATTTTCTATTACATTAGTTTTCAGATTTATGGAAAGTACTTGTAATTATCATATCCTTCATTTGATGCAATGAATGTATTTTACTGGACAGCCTTACGCATTCAGTATTACATTTTCGTTTTGCAGCTGAAGACCAATTTCCTAATTACGCTTATGCACATAGTTGGCTACTGAAATTTTGGTTTTGTTCTTAGTGTTTTGAGGACTTCTTCCAAGCTGCTGTGAATTTTGCACTCACGTGTTAGGCATGTGCAAGGCAGGGCTCCGTCTATGATTTTACAAGTTCCAAGTCTAAAACAAGCTCTCATTAGCTACTCTTGTATTTCTGAAGATTGCAGCTTATCATTGCACCTTGTATCTGCAATTGAATTTTAAATAATAACTTTTAGGTCAGTACCTAGTAGTTGTTAGTACAGAAGCAACACATTTGTGGAACCTTTTCCAAACTGTTAATTGAAATTTCCGTAGTACCTCTGTTCTGTTAAGAGCAGGAGAATAATACTTTTCTGCATCGGGCTTTTGTGCTTACATGCCATGGAGGTAGGAGCTGTATACAAATTTAACTTTGTCATTTATAGCCAGCACTTCGTTTTTTTGTCTGAACCCAGTGATTTTAAAACACCATTGCAGGAGTCATTTTCCTCTTGCAAGTAATAAACATGCCACATCCTTTAAAGACAAAGTGTGAGACACAGCTGTAATTGCTCAGTTTTGGTGCCAAGAATAATTGGTTTGAAGACAGCTTAGCACCCTTATCCCTAGGGAGATGTAAATTATCACAGGCAACACCAGACACAGTAACAGTGCGTTCACATGGCATGTGCAGGACAAACGGGGATCAGGCCCAGCCAGCATGGGTTCATGAAAGGCAGGTCCTGCTTGACCAACCTGATCTCCTTCTATGACCAGGTGACCCACCTAGTGGATGAGGGAAAGGCTGTGGATGTTGTCTACCTGGACTTCAGCAAGGCCTTTGACACTGTTTTTCATGGCATACTCCTTGAGAAGCTGGCGGCTCATGGCTTGAACAAGCGTACTCTTCACTGGGTGAAAAACTGGCTGGATGGACGAGCCCAAAGGGTTGTGGTGAATGGAGTTAAATCCAGTTGGTGACGGGTCACAAGTGGTGTTCCCCAGGGCTCAGTACTGGGGCAAGTTCTGTGTAATATCTTTATCAATGATCCGGACGAGGGATCGAGTGCACCCTCAGCAAGTTTGTGGATGACACCAAGTTGGGAGGCAGGGTTGATCTGCTCAAGGGTAGGAAGGCTCTACAGAGGGATCTGGACAGGCTGGATCGATGGGCCGAGGCCAATTGTATGAGGTTCAAAACAAGGCCAAGTGCCGGGTCCTGCACTTCGGTCACAGCGACCCCATGCAGTGCTACAGGCCTGGGGAAGAGTGGCTGGAAAGCTGCCCAGTGGAAAAAGACCTGGGTGTGCTGGTTGACAGCCGGCTGAATATGAGCCAGCAGTGTGCTCAGGTAGCCAGAAAGGGCAATAGCATTGTGGCTTGTATCAGAAATAGTGTGGCCAGCAGGAGCAGGGAGGTGATTGTTCCCCTGTACTCGGCATTGGTGAGGCCGCTCCTCGAGTCCTGTGTTCAGTTTTGGGCCCCTCACTGCAGGAAAGACATTGAGGTGCTGGAGTGTGTCCAGAGAAGGGCAACCGAGCTGGTGAAGGGTTGAGAGCACAAGTCTTATGAGGAGCGGCTGAGGCAACTGGGGTTGTTTGGTCTGGAGAAAAGGAGGCTGAGGGGAGACCTTATCGCTCTCTACAACTACCTGAAAGGGGGTTGTAGTGAGGTGGGTGCTGGTCTCTTCTGTCAGGTGGCTGGAGATAGGACAATAGGAAATGGCCTCAAGTTGCACCAGGGAAGGTTTAGATTGGATATTAGGAAAAATTTCGTCGCCAAAAGGGTTGTCAAGCATTGGAACAGGCTGCCCAGGGAAGTAGTTGAGTCACCATCCCTGGAGGTATTCAAAAAGCGCATAGTCAAGGCACTTCAGGACATGGTGTTAGTGGGCATGGTTGATGGTTGGCGTCCATGATCTTGAAGGTCTTTTCCAACATAAGTGATTCTATGATTCTATAATTCTATGATTCTTTCTTGAGGTTTGCTTTTCAAATAAGTTTTTATTTGCTCCAGTAATGATTTTTGTGTGCATGTTTCCCTGTCCCTGCCAAAAAAGATAAGTAAATAGAGTAGAAGAATGGCAGATATGGTTAAGCTTAGTCCATAATGAAATGGCCTTAAGCAACTAATTGATAGACACTGAGGATACTTTCTGTAAGTGGGGAGAAATCCATCTGCATAGAAACTAGTTTGCCATTCCTTCTTGTTCTGTGTGTACAAATCAAAAGAAGACTCAAAATGCATCTCTCTGTTCACTGAAAGTTGTTTCTCATCTAGAAGACATACATACCAACTGGGGTTGACTTTTATGGCATGTGTACCAGTAACCAGAATTCCTCTGGTTTTATCAGGAAGAGGAAACTCTTAAAAAGCTTATTGAGAGTACTGGTCTTAGCAAAAGCCCTGGCCATTAAACACCTGAGCACTAACTACGGGGAGTAAATCTGGCATCTTTGCCTATGTTCAGCAAAGATCTGTACCAAGTACAAATGCAACTTGGACTACCTGGAGAGTTTATCATGTAGGGGGGGGTCACGCATCACATTGTACACAAACCTGATGAATTGACCAGCTAGGACTATGAAAACTGATATGAGATTAGCTGTACGTGTAATTTACAGAAAACCACACTGGCATGAGCAGCGGCACATAAGTCATCAAATTTCTTTCTTGGGCTTTGCTAGAGAAGAGCTAGCATCATCTCTCACTTCAGTATATGAGTCACTTATTTTGATGGCCCAAGCAAACGATTTTCGTCTGTATTCTCATAGCATGAGGAATATTCAGTAGTGCCCCCACGGCCTATATTTGGGTGAGGATTGAATATAAACAGTCATAAAGCAGGAATCATGCCTCTGGCAGATGTGATGTTATTCTGCAACTTCATGTTTTGGAGACATGATAAACAATAGTCAACTGGCATTTACTTAAAGAAGCTACAAGGGTCCTACTGGAAAGAAACAATGAAGATCTATGTCAGGTCTCTGAGCTTGAATGAAGTATGGGGCCCAGGGGCATTCCAAGTGCCTTCCTTTTATATACTTTCCTACCAGTCTGACTGATCCCCCTGGTTATTGTCAGAGCTAGTCAAAACTGGGATGTGCCCATCCATGTAGTTGTCTGTTGGCCAAGGGTAGACTTTTTTGCATGCCAGCAACCACAGCCAGCTGGGTTCCAGAACAAGTATATCCGTCATCTTTCATGGGATGAGGACTTAAATTTCGCATGTCTAGACTGCCAGCATATTGACGTCTGGCTGGTAGCTGGGTAGGTATTTTGAAGAATAATTTTTCCTTGCCTTTATGAGAAGTCCTCTACAGTTGGAAAAGGTTTTGAATATAAATCACTGAATGTGAAAATTCTTCAGATTTTCCAGTTGTCTTTAAAGAAGAGCATATAATACATGTAACGTGCCATGAAGAAGTCCATACTTACAAAATTCATTAGGTCTTCACCCAAACTTTACGGAGAGCTATAAAATATTTTGGAATCTAGGCTTGAAGTTTGTGCTATTGTGGAAGAATATTGCAATGCAAGCATCTTATTTTGTAACTGTTGCAGCAAACTCTAAAATAGTTCTTAGCCTCTGGTAAGTATCTCACTGGTATTTAGAAACTTGAAAAATCTTTTTGAAGCTATCTACAAAGTCAGGTTCCTACATCTAAAGGTTCTAAAAAATTAAAAGAGCAATTTGATTCAATGATTATTATTAAATGGTAGCAACTAAAAGAGGAAAACTTGGAACCAAAACGTACCTATTAAAAAATAAATATTTACACGTACAGGGCTTTACACTGTTTTTATTGCAAGTTTAGGCTACGCAATTAATCAGTGCTTCTGTTATCTTGATAATCTGTCTGCTTGCTGTTGTAAATAACTTACACTTGCTGGTGGAGTTGCTGACAGCTATGTAGACTTTCAGCTTTTAGAAATGATACTAATTGTCCATGTTTGTGGCTTCTAAAAGCATTTGCTTCTGAGGTAATTTTCGCAGCTAATGTACCTCAAAGTCTTCACTGTTTGTATTTATTTTCTTGAGATGTGTATTTCCAAAGTGTGAATCTCTCTAATAGATTTAATTCACCTGAGACTATAAAAGGACCCAGTAGCTTTTGCTGAAAATGTTACCTTGTTTGTGACATTTGTTTATCTTTGTGGAAGAGAGAATGTTCTCCTATAACGCCTCATGTAACCTGTGAAACCTTGCACCTTAGGGAAGGATGCACGCATGAAATTTTCACACTTACACCTGCACAGAGCCAGGGAAATTGGACTGCAGGGAGTTCTTGAAGGGAGTGGGTGGGATGGGTTGCACGCACTTCCCCACCCACAGGCTCTCTCTGTGGAAAAGTGGTGGAAACTTGACCCATATCAGAAAAAATCTGGTATTCTGAATATCCCTTCCCATTCCCCACTTTGGCAGCGATGTGGGGTCACCACGCAGCAGAACACAAAATGTACCCTTCCTCCTCCTCTCTGCAAACATGTTGGTCTTTGTGCTCTTCATCGTAAATTCAGTCTGAGAACAGAGGACCTTTACTCACCTCTGCCATATCTGTTCAAGTTTCACCCGCAGAACATCTTTCATTTCAAGAGCAGCGGAGAGCTGTTGGACATGTAATTGATTCCTGCAGCCCCCTGTGCCTTGGCAGGTATCGTTAACCAGCTTCAGCAGCGAGACTGGTGGACTTACAAAGGTTCTGGCTTGCTTGTGATCATGCCATAAGCCACTGGCTGTGCCAGGAAGGAAAAAAAGAGATTTCCTGACTTACTCTGCTGCAGTCTTAACATGAGACAGTTCTCCCTCCTGAAATGTTTGGGTTTAGCCCCTGGTAGTAGTTATAAAAGCATGTTAAATATCAGACTTCTCAGCCTGAGACCATCCGTTTCCCTTGCAATCACGTACACCACCCCCGACCCCCCTTCCCGGGGTTGCATGTCACCAGCTTTGGGGTTACAGCAGAAGACAAAAAGAAAGGCATTTTCCCATATGATGGTTTAACCAGAAGATGGACTAGGGAAACATATTCAGGTGGAGGGGGTGTGATTATGTTAGAAATAGAGGGGTGTTTCCCCGCGAGTAGAAGGCAGCAGGCTTCCAGGGACTCCAGTTATTCAGATCTCCTCTGGCTCTATGTCTGTGTAAGATCTTGTCCCCCTTGACTGGGGCATAGCTTGCTTTATAAATCAGCAGTGTTACGTGGTGAGCAAGCTGTCTTTGTAAGTGCTCTCCGAGCATACCAAGAAGTACTTTTGCCAAATTTGTTACTGGTGAAATGACAGCTGTTGGGTATAAAGGGAGTCTACACACTTTCTGCACATTAAATCATTTGAAACTCACATTCTGTTTATGTAGAAATTAGATTACTACTAGGAGGTTTCAGATAAGTTGTTTTTTTTTAAGAACTAAATAATATGCAGAATTTGTAATTCTGCCAGAAGGACATAGAATTGTAATGAATCATTTTATTTAGCCTTTGCTTACGCCAGAAGAAGCAGCAACATTTCTTTTGCTGCCGCAATTGCCTCGAAGGCAGGAGCATCATGGAATTCAACTTGCATTTGCTAACAGTATATGGGAGATTTCATCACTTTTCACTTCACCATGGTAGTGATTCACTTTGTGCTTATTTGTGTATTTTTGCTATTGTTTCAAAAACATTTATTTTAGCTCTGCTCTTTTTGGGTCTTTGTGTGTATACTATCTAGTTGGCTGCTTAAATCAAAGGGTGTAGTTGTGAGCTGTGATTTCTCTACCTTTTATCTGTTCTGTCAGTGTCTGTCTTAGAACTACAGCAGTGTTGTTAAAAGGAAGACCTTACTATGACATGAATCAGCCATGTTTTTTCAGGGAGCTTGGTTCAGGTGAGAAGCTGTAAAGTTTAGCTAGGAACTGATGTGAAAGTTCACCTGCTGGAAACAGCTTTGGAGCAGCAACACAACAAGGACATAAGGAAAATATGTACAAGAAAAGACAAAGCCTACAGTCATTTATGAAAATATATATGTAATTTAAATGTAAAAAAGACTGATTTTCACAATTTGCTGTGGTTTATACATTTAAAAAAATATTTCTGGAATTTCCTCCCTAACTTTTTGTTTATTATTGAGCATAATTTTTTATTATCATTAATTATAGTACAGTCTGTTTAAGCCGCTCAGCATACTGCTGTCCTTCACAGCATTTGCAGAATAAATAGTGAACACATACAAATGTCTAATTAAATCACTCTCCATGTCCACTGATAACCTCTGAAAGTATCATAGATTTACTTCAAATGCTATGCTAGATATGGGAGAGTTTTGTTTATAAGTTACATGAACTGAGACAGTCAGACGGACAGGTAGTTTTTGTTTCAACTCTTAGCCATTCAAAGTTCATGTTGATTTGAGGGTTAATGACTCTATCTTCCCTCTGAAAAGGGAAGCAGTTGTACTGGAAACCTAGACAATTTTAAGAAATCTTTTGCAATGGATTTGTTCTTTTGATTGATACCTAACTAGACTTGATTGTCATTAGAATAGAATATCTTACTAAAATCAAGAGGTTGGGGTTTTTTTAAAGATAAGGAGGAAGAGAAAAACTGTAATTCACATGGAAGCCTAAAAAGCTTATTTAAAGTCATTAGAGAACAATAGTTCCTCAGTTTGCTCTTGTGGAAGCCTCCCCCTCTTCTGTCTTTCTCTTCCCTGATGCAGTTAGGAGAAAAAAGTATTTAAAAGCTATTTTGGAAGCTTAGTTCCCTATTCTTTTCCTGTCTTTCATGATCTGCATATTCCTTATACTTTATAACAGATGGATCAATTAATTGATCTGGAGACAAAAATTAATCTGGTGACCTACTGCTTTATTTCTCTCTTGTTCTAAGGCCCAAGCTGCAGTCTATAAAAATTTTTACCTTTAGCTCTAGAAGCCAGGATTAAACTCCTTTTAAAAAAGTCAAGGCTGTAGAGTAAGCATTTTATTTCTGTGTTTTCCATAAAAGTTTGGTTATTATGATTTTTTAATAAAATTGTATATACTTTCTCATTTTTCTTAGAATTTTTCTCTTAGCCATTCACTTTTGCATCACCTTTGTGTATTATTCATTCAACCTCTTTTCTGTGCAATTCCACCATTTTTCCCCCCTATGGTTTTCTTTTCATCTCACTGCCCCTGTTCCTTTTTCATTTCCTCCAAAGGAAAACATGAATCCCTCTTATCTGAGTTCTTTCAAATCTGATGAAACAAACTCACCTATTTGTGCTTAGAAGTTTTATATTGTGTTTTCCCATTCCTAGCTTATCTTTCACAGATTTTATTAGTATGGCCTTGTGTTCCCAGACAAGGCTGAACATGCAAAAATTGGTCAAGAATTTCATCACTTATAATGAACTAATTTGTGAGCATTTCAAACTACTTTTGGATTTGTAAATTTACAAAATGTTCAAGAGGCACCATTAACCTTAACAAGTCCATGACAAAAATCCAGTTGACTTAATTAGTGAAGAATTTTTCCCCTGGCTGTTGGAATTGAGGAAACCTAGTGGTTTGCTCCTTCTTCATGAATGTCAGCCATGTGTCCGTAACAGTCAGGTTTAGTAAGTAGCAGAAGAGCCTTTAGATGCTATTTTATTTATTGGGAAGAAAGGCAGTTTTTTGCAGCACTGGTTGTGTCAGCTGTAAGCATTATGTCATCATGACTTGTGACTGTATTTTTTCATGTTAAAGGTTTTGAAAGTTTTGGTGTTTTTTAACCTGTACAGTAGTAACTGTGCTTCTAAAGTAAATAGCTGTGGCAAATTGTTTTTCTTGGAAGTGTTAAGAAATAAAATCAGAAGACAAAGAAAAACATACAGTTGTAGCTCACTTGGGATTAATGATTTTGGATACGAACCAAAATTATGTAACACATGAAAATGCTAGGAAATTTATTAAGAAGTCATACATCAAACTTAGCAATCCATACGCACTCCAGTTAAACATGTGGTATGAAATGAGTACATATATTAACACAAGTCATTTTGCCTGAATCAGGATTATAGAACTTACTCAGCTTACAGCTGAAGCATGGCATTTTTTTTAATATAACATTTATTTATAAATCACAATTTTTGCAGTCAAAATTAAGTGGTTTTCTGTATATGGTATGAACATAAGGTGCTGGATGAGCAAAGCAGGAAATGGGATATTCCACATCATTTTACCTGTTTTTTACGGGCAGGTTTTGGCTGTGTACTCAAAGATTTTTTTAGATTAATTCCAGTGCCCTGTCTGCGTTTTGGAAAGCTGAATTTTTCTTCCCCCTACAAAGTCTTTCAGCCAGACTTCTCCAATTTTTGTTTCATGTTTTGTTTTCTTTCAATGGCAACCCGAATTCTCTGGTTAAAAAGCTAGCTTTCAATTTGTGAACTCAAAACGTATTTTTCTACTGATTCCCGTGAGCTAGGAGCAAAGAAGTTTATCTGAAGCTAGCAATAATTGCATAAATTTCTCACTTCTGACTCTAACAAGGAAGAAGGATGATCTGATTTATGAAGACACGGAAAAGTCTACTCTGAATAGAAACAAGTGTGACTTCAATTGAAGCCTATGGGCTTGGTGATCCCCAGCCCCAGGGAATATTGCTCTGGGAGACTGCTATCCCCCAGGGAAAAAAACTGAGCCCACAGTCCTGCAAAACATCTGAATCCCACTGCAGGGAAGCCAGGCCAGGAGCACACCACTAAAGGTTGCGTTATTATATTTTGAATCTCTGCATAATGTAAGCTGAATGTCTTTTCTTTGTCTCAAGTGAGCAAGATTTTGTCTTTTCTCACCATGTGATAGCATCTTTTCCCAGTTTGATCTCCAGGCAAATTGTTGGAAATAAGTCAGTGACATGTTCCCATTGGAGGGGTTTTTTTTGGTTTCACAGACCTCAGGTCCTAAAAAGAAAATAGAAATAATGTCTATTAGTATCCCTGCTAACTACTGCATGAGTTAGCCTGGGGTGGAAGGAGATGGTGTTTGCATAATACGACAGCAGGATTGTAAGTACACTGTTGCTTCTAATTTATTCTGTGTGCATAGTTGCCATCATGTGTTTTATGTTATCTTTTTTATTTCTTTTTCTTGTAAAGCAACATCATAAGTATGTTACCCCAGCAGGTTAAATTTCAATTTACTTTAGCAGTGTTTCTGTACTTTTCTTTTTTCATCTTTCTTCTTAAAATCCCTCTGGAGATAAAGAGGCCACTATTAGAAAGGTTGTTTGCTGAACTAGTTCCACTATAGCTTTTTTCACTGAAGCTGAAATATTTATCTCTGTTTCAGCTTTCATAAGGTGATTAAGCCATCCTCAACTCAGTCGAAAACCTGCAAAGTTTCAGTTTACTCTGTTACTTAAAACGTCTGACTTGCGGATGACAGCGTCACCATCAGTTTTCCTTGATCCAGGTGAATTTGTTCTCCCAACCTGAGCTCTTTCACCCCATATGCTTTTGTAACTACCTTCCATTAGCCGGTCTCTTATATGGTACCATGGACAAGAAGGCACATATCGCTATATGGTATTTAAATTAAACAGATTTTCCCTGCTGTAATATTGACCATGTGTTACATATGTATTGAAGGGGTTAATGGAGGGGTTGCGGGCTGGAGGTGGGTATGGTGGAATGCTTTGAGAATCGATTCCAGCTAATGGAAAAAATGTTTTAAAAGTGAGCTGGTTTGGTTCCCACAGTGAACAACAGAGAGTGGAAACAATACTTAATAAGCCCTTCAGAAGTAAATCCTCCGATTTTTCCTTTCACCACCATCTACATAAGAAATGCCCGCTTTCTTCTCAATGGGCAGTATTTCTTCCTGCAGTGTATTTACCTTACTCTGTTAGGTATCAAGAGAAAGCTCATTATGTCTTTGGACAAAAAAAAAATTGAAAAATGTCTTCTGTTCATATGTCCTCTAAGACTTAAGTTTTATTGACTTTGCACATTTTTGTTTAAACAGCAGGTTGACCAAAAACAACCAACCCTAAGATTCCTTCTCAACTGCCCCATCTGGTTTCCAGTAAATTGAAGAAGTTTTAACTATATGCATCTTGTTTTACAAAGATAGGTGCTGCAAATGAAAATCTCAGTTGTACTTGGGTTATGGGGGAATGTTGCCTCTTCTGATTTTTCTATGTGTCACTTCCATTTTAAAAATTAAGGCACTTAGAAGATTTGGCAAACTTAACCTGTTACTTGTGCAAATAATACATGATTACAGTTTGTTGTTGTTGTTTGGGTTTTTTTTTACTATATAGTTCTCACACAGAGTCGAGGGGCTTACAGTAAAATTTTTGCATTGCTAATTAAGATGATTATATACAGATTTAAATTAAGGAAGAGTTTTTGTTTTATTGTTAAATCTCACTGAAAAATCCAAACTTTATTTTGCATTTGAGAATTGGCATGATTTTAAATGCAGGGCATATTTGTTGTGAACCATGAACGGTCTTTATGAAACCTGAAGAAGATTTGTGAAAACAGCCTGTAATAAAAATCACACATGCTTCATAAAACACTACTTGATAGATATCACTTGCACCATTAAGGACTAAACGACAAAGGATGTAATTTCAGTTCTGGCATGCAATATTAATCGAAAGCCTTTAAAGCATCTTGCTGATGGGAACTATGACAACATGACATTGAAGAATTACGAACTAGAGACATCTATCTTAATCAGATTTTCAAAGTAAATGCCATAAAATAGAAAGTTATTTTATCAATCTTCACAGGGTCACATATCATATAGGGTATATAGCTTTTTAGCTTGTTTATTCCAAAAAAAAAAAAACCAGGGACAAAAAACTCTGCCTTTCAAGTAAGTTTTAAAGTTCAGTTTCATATACTTTACAAAGTTTTTGTGAAAAGCTTGTTAGTAACTGATGGTTTCTGTTTGCTGCAGTAAGATTTCTAAAACATTATGGAGAACTGAATTATAAAGCAGAGCTGAGCATGCACAGGTATTACCAGTATGGAGTGGTTGAGGGGAAATACTTTGCTGAATGGATGTGAAATGGAAAGACAAAGTTACAGGTGTACCTTTAACCTGAAGTAACACTCCTGTAGACAGCACATCTGAAAGACACAAATGAAAGATATTGGTAAAAATATTTTTTCTTCAGTTCTTAAATACTGCATTTTTCATGCATGATTCATTTCTTTGTTTTCCAGCATATATTTAACTGGTAAAGAACAGCTTCCTTTTACAGTATAGGAAATTATCAACATGTACTTTGTGGTTTAAAATACCAACATTATGTGTTAGGGACTATCCTACTGCCCTCCAGGGAGCTCCAGCTACTTCTCTACTCCTGTCATCTGGCAGATCTTAGACATACACTGACGATGTGTGCACCATGAGATCATTTTGAGTTTCTCCACAATCAAATAAGTCTGTCTTCCCTTTCACGGCAGAACTCTTTATTTCTCTTTAAAATAATGTTGAGATTTAAAGAAAAATATGTAGTGTGAATAACAAAATTCAGGTTTTCTTTATAATTTCTTCCAAACTTGGGATGCATAAGCAAAGCAATGCAATCTTTCAGAGCATATCCTGCAGTTAAATTCACTGGTAGTTTCTCACTCCTGGGTAGCTTGACAGGTTGTCAGACCTTACAGGCAGTGTAGTGATGGGGAGACAAACATTGGCGCACTTTGATCAAGCTACTTGTATGACTTTTTCCCATTTTATATTATAATAGTATACACACACACATACACAAGATGCATGTCTTGATCAAAGTGTCCTTGTCACTTCTCCACATTCTTGTCAGCACGTAACTAGCACAGAAGCACAAAGTGCTTCAAGAGGAAGTCAGCAGCAGTGGCTGCGGGTTAATTCTGTTCCCATCTGTATGTCCATTAATTGTAAAGCAAGCAGAAAAGGACAGTGCCGGCTGACAATAAATCAAAGTGGGAGGGCTCTCCTGTGGTGGTAGGCACTGTGTCACCTCATTCCTGGGGTTGAGTGTGTGGTTTGGATCCTTAAAGCAGTTGGCAGGGCAGAGGCAATTTGGACATGGATAAGATTAAACAAATACTTCGGATTAACTACAAAATGAGCACATACAGCAAGTTATCTTGGATTGCCACTATAGCTTGTAGTAAATGATCAGAAAGGAAACTTTGACTCTTGTACACCTTGGCAGAAAAAGTACACTGAAGCAGTGGTTCATTCAAAAGACAGATCTGCCTAGTTACAAATGAACACTTAAATACACAATTTTTCTCTAAACCCATAACCTTCTTTTTGTTTTCATTAATTAAATACAGCTTCTCATGAAAGGTGTTCTCAGACCAGACACTTCTGGAGTGAATGGTTTTACTTGCCTGCAGAATCACTGAAGTCCCGGCCATAGCAGTACACGTAGCCTATTACCCCTCATAAGCAGGGACCTAAAAAAAAAAGCTCCTTTGGGAGCTCTAGGAATAATTAAGCCAATAATACCTACTTTCTTCAATTTGCAGGGATTTCCAAGGTAAATCCCACTTCTGCTTACAGTACTTTTGGAGATACATCCGTTAATTAGGTAAAATTTCAAGTCCATCTAAGTGTTTTATTGAGGAAATCAAACCAGTTCTTATGGAAGTTACTTTTGACTGCTAGCAATCAAGGGCTAGCAGAGGAGGGACCAGTGACCTGGAAACGAAAGGTTATCTTGTTACCAGTTTACTAAAACATTCAGTCTACTCCAGCTGCTTACTTCTGGTATGTATTGTGGATATTTCCATTACCATGGCAGAGACACTTCTGAAGTGAGAGGGGAAAAAAGGAGCAACCTCACTAGAAGGAGTTAAGACTCTCACAGACATAGATACTGAATTACATTATATTCACATTTGAAATGTTTATATCACAATGGAAGTCTTCACTTTTGTGTTTGTCATGGAAACTCAAAGTTAACGTTAATTATACACTATTAAAAAGCCAAATCCTTATCAAATGGAAATCACCTCTTTTTCCTAGATGAGTAGCTAGCTGGCAGGTCTCAGTTTTCTGTCTGTTACAGAAAGGCTATCACACAAAATGTGCAACAAATTACTTTTTTTCATGGATACTTGGTCTGCTTTTCTCCTTCTGTATTAACCCCTTTCCCCCAAATGGCAGTAGTTATTGTAAATATCTCTCTCTCCTTACTTTTTACTGTCACATGTGCATTGTCCTGTATCTTTCTTACGCTGTTCAAATTCTGTAACAATTAAATGATAATATTAATTAAATGTAAATTACATTTCGAAAAAGAAAAGAGAAAAAGGGTTTGTGAAAGGCTACAGAGTGCATATAATTTACCTCTACAATTGAAATGGCTGCTTTGCTTCACTGTGGTTCCCTAGGGTAAATAACAATTTAAATGTGTTTTGAAAAATTCATGTAACTGTAGTAAGACAGCTTTCTACCCGATTTCTTGTGACTTTTCCAAGTTCTGTACATATGTTCGCATGCATAATTATCTGATGCTGACTTATGCAGCAAATGCCTCAAAAATGTGGGGCTTTTTTTGCTCTACCTGAACAACTTGAATGCACAGGCTGGTTGCTGGGCCAATTTACGTTTGCTTCTTGCTGCAGAAATCTCCTCTTTAAGATGAATGGGATTGCTCTACAGTCATTAATGTCTAGACCGAACAAGAAAGTTTTAATTAAAACTTCCCATTTTTAGACATAAGCCTACCTGTACCCATACGTGCTTATTTTTGGTGTAAACCAGACATTCGCATTTTGATTAAATCAATTAGGATAGCATTTAAAATCCAATATAAAGCAAAGCAACTGTAGCTTTCTGCAATAGCTTTTAAGTGTTTCAACACAATTATACTTTTATCAGATTTGAATGCTCTTTCTTCTTCCTGATAGTCTGTAAGAAGGAAGGTTCTAGTAAGTGGTTTGTTGTGAGGGTCCTGGCCAAGTCCCAGGACTGCTGATCTTTTCACTAACCAAGGTAAGAACTGTTTCCTTCTACGATTCCCATTTTCCAACAAGGTGATTGATAGAGAGGAAGGAGGAGTTAAAGGTCTCGATACTAGCCGTTGTGGCACATGCAGGAGTATTTTCACCAGGAGTAGTCTCCAGTGTTGCAGAGATCATGAAGTATGTGTCCATGTCACAAAACTCACACTGTCTTTATCAATTCCTTAATTATGAAAAGTAAAAAAACCAGTACTTTTCTGGCTGTGATGCTGATTTCCTAGGAGACCTGTGTGAATCCCTTAACATATATGCCTCAGTTTCCCTGCATGTGCAATGAGAATCTTTTCATACTATCACAGGGATGTCACGAGGCTTAGTTACTATGCAAGACTGATAGCTTTGTGTGAAAGTCACAGTAATACTGAAAGCTGTTCTTCAGCTATTAACTCCTTTAAAGAGGAGTGAAAAAAGGGAATCTGGCTCCAGCTTAAGAACAGCATTCAAAACACGACTGTTGTGATGATTGTATCTTCCTCGCAAATCAGTGGTGCAAGATTGAAGTTTCTGTTAGAAATTGCATGGCAGTTGCAAGAACTGTGGATTCAAGAAATCTGGCAGGTTGAAGAAGACATCGAAAGAGCAGTCCTCAGTGATCTCTCATTCAGAACGACAATATAAGACTGAGGAAATTTAGAGGAATATAGATTTTAGCTCTATTGATTTATGGAAAATCTAATCTTGTTAGGCTCAATTCTACCTGTAGCTCTTGCACAATTAGAAGAGGAATAAATCATTCTAGATTTTTCAGGCATTTGTGATTCTGTGGGCGCTGTAGATTCTCTGCCAAGTGAAGCCACCCTCAGACACTAGAAAATGTCACTCGGGAGCATCCTAAGGAGAGAGACAGTGGGTTTCCAGGATGTGTGGTCTTTGCAAAGTTGTACTTGCTGTGCTCTTCTAGCTCCCTTCTAGCTTGCGCCTCACGGTTACAAGCTCATCCCGCAACTCTTAATTTATTTTATATGTTACTCTCTAGTTTCGGTGTCAGTAATATTTATACATTATATAGCAGAAGGGCTTTGTAGGTTCATAGTAAATTTCTGGGGGAATAATCTAAATCCCAAACAGTGGCCTGAGTAGCTGGCCTATGGGCTGAGGAATACAGTTTCACTCCTCCAGCATGTTACCGGTGTACCTACTAGATCTATGCATTTATTTGGGGAGTGCATAAATATCCTTTACAGAGCCTTTACTATGCCTCTTCTTCCTGGTAGAGTGCGTGGGAAGGTTTGATGTCTACCTGAAAAAACCCTGCAGGCCTGGCATAGTCCCCTTATGCAGACCCTCCTTTGTGCAAGAGAAAAACATTGTTTTATCCTCTGCTTTGTCTTCAGCAGAGGATGGTGCAAGATCTTCAGTACTAAAAATGATAGATTAAAAGATTGATTTTCAGCTGAGATTTTAAATGAGAAGAGAAATTAATGAAGAAGAGGGATGTCAGAATAACGTCTCAGCTGGTAGGAGCTGCAGAGGAGGATGGTGTTGCACTGATCACGGCAACACTGTTCAACAAGGCTAGGCAGGTAGGAGAGTCAAAAAAGGGAATAACAAAGACAAAAAGTCAGGTCCTTAAGACAATTTTGATTAATTTATCTGATTAAAAATAAATTAATGAAAATTATGTAATTTGTAAATTTTTTCTGTTGTTTAATCATTTATACATATATATTTACACATGTATATGTATAACTATTTACACAGACACGTGTGTGCATATATATTTATATGTACACATACACCTATATATTGTAAAATACAGGGCCACGGTTAAGTCTGCACCAGCCGATAAATAGCTTGTAATCTAAATCAGATAAAATTTTAAGTAGGCATGGGAAAAAAGTCTTTGCTAGCGTTAGTCTGTTAACTTTCCTTTATCTGGCTTGTTGAAATGTGGCTTGAAGCCCTTGATAGTGATTGTAATCATATGCAATGACACCCTTTCTGTCAGTGTTGGTAAAGACAAAGCTGAGCAGTTGTATCCTTCCTGGATACATTGTATTAGAGATTTGATGTTGAAAACCTTATTGCAATGTAAATGGTGTCATTATTTTAATGACAGATTCAGCATTGCTGTAGTTTGTGACAACAGTTGTACTGACCACAAAAGATAACTGGAAAGGAGAATGGGGTTCTCGGAAAGGAAATTATTCTGAAGGCTGGATTTTCTGTTTAAGCTTAGCACGTCTATTCCTTAAGATTCTCAAATTTTCTTATGTTCATGACATGAGAAATTACTCACTGCTAAGTTATTTTTATAGTAGTCACCTGTAAGTTATTAAAAACATCTGTTTCAACAGAAATACTTTTCCTGTGTTCTCTGTACTGAGGTATTATTATTGGGTTTGCAACAATTTGTAGTTATAACCAGTTCCAAACAGAGAATTGCTTATGAAGATCAAACAACTAATTTAAAAACAACGTGAAAGCATTTACACTGTGAGCAAAGTGCAGGTCCTGTATCTTCTGCTCTGCCTAAGACTTGTATTTATATTAATAAGTATGTTCTACTACATTAGTTTAGGAAATAGATTGCAATTTGAGTTATATTTTTAAGTGTCATCGCTAAATCATGATAAATGAAGTATTTTGAGGTTTTTTAAATTTTGTGTTCATTGTGTTGTATGGCAAGGTTTGTCTTCTATTTATGACTTATTTACTACTGATTATACAGAACAGATTGTTAAAACCTAGCATTGATGGAGGTATTTGATTGTGGGGTTTGCTGGTTTGAGGTTTTGGTTTTAAGCTTTATGGCTGTTGTATGCTTTGGTTAAGTCAAAAAATATTTCCTTTTGTTTTGATGGCCGACTCTCTGATCACCTGTGACTTACTCTAAACTGTAGTTATATTGCATAGTGTGAAATTGGAAAATCTGTTCTGTGTGTGTTCTAATGGATGTGATGGTCATTAAGTATATGAGTCTTCTGACGTTGTAATCAGATGTGATTCAGTCTGTTAAATATCCATGAAGCAACATCTGCTTCACAGAGTGACCTTCTGCTAAAGAATACTTAGCATCTATTAGCAGATCATAGTGCAGATCTGCCTTATTTGAAATGCACTAAACTAGAGTAGTCTACTGCTGTTTAGCAACTAGCTTGTAATAATTTATTGCAGTTAAATAAAGCTTAAAAAACTCCATTAAATAATTATAGGGATTATATGCATTTCGAAAACCTTTGTGTTCTGCTGAAATTACCCATTTAATTTCAGGGTTGGTTTGTTAAAAAAAGCTGAAATCTAAAGGCACATTAGGGGATCTGTCAGATGCTATTTTCTGTAGGTGTTAATAAAACCAGATTAAAAAAAAAAAACTGAAACAAATTAAAACCAAAAGCAATTTTACCATCTGTTGTATATTAATTAGAACTTTGTGTATCAAGGGTAAACTTGCTCTTAGAGAATGTCACTGAATGTCTGCTAATAGAATAGTATGCAAATATATTAGATGATAGGATTATGTTGAATTTCTCATTCTGTTTTGGTTGTAGCAAATGCTAAGATGGTGTATAACGAACTTTAATTTTCTTTCTTCTTAGAGCAACCTCCAAATAACCAAGGCCAGTCGACCCTGCAGCCTTTGCCACCTTCTCACAAGCAACATTCAGCACAGCATCACCCATCCATCACCTCACTTAACAGAAACTCACTGACAAATAGGAGGAATCAGAGTCCGGCCCCGCCGGCTGCTTTGCCCGCCGAGCTGCAAACCACACCTGAGTCAGTCCAGCTGCAGGACAGCTGGGTCCTTGGCAGTAATGCGCCACTGGAAAGCAGGTAATTACTTAGGCACTACTACAGACTGTGGCACTTCTAAAGAAAACATTTAGCTTGATGAAAGATGACCAGAAGCTAATACTTCCCCTCATTCAGGAAACAAACCCGAAAACTTTTCAGTACTAAAAAAATCTATTCTATCTCTAAAATACACAATGACACTCTTTTCCCTTGCAATGCCTATTGCAAAGTAATTGGACTCAGAGAGTATATTAATTTTTCCAGACAAGCATTTTCCTTCCTGTTCATAATCTGTGACTTTTGACTGTTGGAAGGAATTTCTTGCCTTGCGTGCCAGATATGTTGTGTGTCACATACATACTGCCATACAGATAGAATGTCGAGGAACTTTCAGTAATACTTTTTAAGTCTTGTACATGGTCTCTTTAAAGAAATACCCATGTGAGGCTATATTAAAGTTGCCTAGGATTTGGTGAGACGAAGGAACTCAGTTCTGGTATAATGATAAATTTGTCCTCATTCTTTTTTGTCTTCTAGAATTGATAACTGGCTCTAGGAAAGAAGCACCTAATATAAAGGGTGACGCTAGCTTCTTGAGATGCAGAATGATGTATAATGCAGAATGATCTATAAAAAAATTATATAGGACTTACTGGCATAGATCTGAATTTACCTACAGTGATTAATTAATACTCATGTTACACTCACTCAGCACTAATTTTTTATTAAGGGAAGCCATAATACTCCAATTTAGTCATCAAACTGAGCATTTATAACTATATTGAAGCTGACACTAATTCTTGAAAATGTTTATGAAATCCCTTCGGTTCATTCTTTGAATCCTTTTAAATTATGTTTTGTAACGAAGTAAAGATAGTCCAGCTGATTTTGACTAACGTAAAACATACATGACCTTAAGATTCTCTATTAGGTAGTTTTGTCCCCATAGATGTTTCAGGCAACTCTTCTGCTGGGCTGTTGGGAATGGCTATTCTTTTCCTTAGTTTTCTTGGACCCTCCTGTATTGCTTATTTGACGTAGACGCTATGGAACAGGATTCCACTGAAGGGATTTCATCATCATACTGAGACAAATTAGTACATTAAGAAAGATTTTTCTTACAGAACAAGTAAGTTTGTAGTGGGAATAAGATGTTTGATGTTTTCCAGATGCTGGTTAATCTTCAGTAGATGGGTAAGGTCTTTGATGGTTGCTACTATTGCCATATATGGTTTTATTGTGTTTATAAAGAAAAAGACATAGGAGTTGAATGAGAATACCATTTCCAACCTGGAGTAAATATTTTTTGCCAAGTAGAGTCTTTTCATCTTTTAAATGTTCCTGATGAAAAGCTAAGGGTATTCGAGTGTTCAAGTTTTGAACACTTGTGAATGAGCTGAAATGTGAAAATTTCACATAAAAACTGACAGAGAGCCCTACTGTAGTTTCTGTAATAGACTCACTTGGTTGGAACTCTGGAGGTGAAGAACCTATCTTATTTGTCATTGATTTTTCCCTTTTTGGTTAAGGTTCCCTACTGAGTGTGATTCTTAAGCTCAGTTTCAACTATATTAACAATGTCATGATAGGTCTCTTCCTTCGTCCTTTTCTCAGCCTATTTATTTCCTTACTGGCATTATTTTAGCTTGTGCTCATAGTCAGCTTCCCCCCCGCCTTTTTTTAAAATCTGACTTACGTGACGGCCATTTAGAGGTACAGAATGTGAATGTCAGCATATATACATAGCTATCTTTCTATCTCTATAGGCTCATATTGGTGATGGGTGGCATAAAAATGACATACAACTTGCTGTCATATATAGCTGGATAGTGAATAGGCTGTTTTTGTGTATGTGCATGTAGGTGAGAGAGACAGATCTGCAAAGCCTGAGGGAGATTTTAGTCCCTGTCATTTTGCAGTAGTAATGGAAGTGCCTTTGAAATACATATTTCGTAATACTGGTTTCAGTTGTATATTTAATAGAATACTCTGCAATTTGGCTCTGTGTAGAGTTAATACTTTTGTGTAAAGCACTGCTGTTACTGGTTAAATGGATGAACTGTGAGGTGATGTCCAACAGAAATTCCAATTTATGGTTTTTTAAACATAGAAAGACTCTTTGCTTAAAATTTTATGAGGGCCTAAAACTGTAACTTGGATTACATGAGTGCTTCTTTCATCTTTGATGCCATCTTTAAATGACAGTGAGGTTACTGAGCAGTGGCAGAAATTGTCTTCACTCTACTGGGGCTCCGTAAAATCTACGTTTAAAAAAAAAAAAGCAAGACAGTAAGAAAATACTTTCTGCAGATTTCCTGCAGAATGCAGAACCTTTTCATTGGACATTTAATGATCTTTACTATTTGACTCTTCCCCAACCTGCTGGGGGTTAGGTTCAGCTGTAGAAGCCATAGATCTGCTGGAAAAGCCAGCACCATAGAACACTACTAACTTTTGAAGAACTAAAAAAGCAGGACTATATTGGATAACTTTCCATTTTGTTCTTTGAATTACTGGTTGGACAGCCAAAATCATGCAAATGCAAGACTACATGTGAGGTATCTGAATATTATAAATTATGATTAAGTAATCAAATATTAGTAGGGGTTTTTATTATCATTGGTCTTTAAGTTTTTATTCACCTACTAGTTTTAGTAATGAGCACCAGGATCATTAGTTGCATTCTCATGGCTTTATGTTCTAGTAGGATCTAAACTACTTATAATTAAAAATACTTAGTAAATCAGTTCTTTAAATGCTTTCTCTGTTAAATATTTGAGTGTGCAGAATTTTTTGAATGTGCAATCAGTTAGGTATGTTAGGAGTGTGCAGAGGAAAAGTATGTTAGAATTTGTAAATTTGTTGATCAAAGTAAGCTGGTAGCATCTCTTAGTGTGTTTCTCAGGCAATATTTCATTAATTTTAGGCATTGAATGTCTGAGATAAATTTGTCAGCAAGGGGAAATTTACATAGTCCAGTCAAGGAATAAATCTCTGAGAATACTATATAACTTTATTCAGAATCTGTGCTAATGTGTCAGTGAATCAAAGAAGAGCTTTGCTTTTTCTTACTTCATTTTCTGTATAAAATACCTCGGGTTTTTTGAAAGACGGCTATATTTTGTATGATGGACTCTGAATTTTTAATAGAAACTAACCAAGAAACTAACATGTTTTTCATAGCCTATACTGATACTGCTTAGTCTTCTCTTAACCCCTAAAAAATAGAGTGGATAGGAACATTACCGTGTTCGGTTACTTATCTACTAATTTTACCCAGAAGAAAGAGGGAGGTGGTTGAAGAAATACTTGATGGCTGGAAAATACTTCAGCATTTTGAAGGATTTAATTAAAGTACTAGAATACCTCAGAAGTGGTACAGACAAAACAATTCCTAGAATGTGTTACTTCAAAAGCATTCTGCACGCTTGATCCAAACTTCGTTTTAGAATGTCAAGATTGTAGAAACTCCTGAAGTGTGATGAACGTACCCATATGTCTTTATTGGGGTGGATTGCCAATGAAGCTAGCACCTTCAGTATTGATTAAGGTGTGGAAAGGGTGTTGATAGTTTCCAGGGAAGTCTTAAATCAATTTGTGTAGAGGCTGATTGATTGTCTGCAAAAGCACAGTGTTGTTGTAGGTTAAAGTCTGCTCAAAGCAGCTATTTTACGCATTCCACCTACTAAAACAGCGCCTGGTTTAATCAAATTCAAAATTGTTCCTTGCTGTAAGTCCTTCAGGTTTTCACACATGGACTTGATTAGACATATTACTTATATTGAGAAGGCATGGTACAAAATAAAGGTAGAAACTGGGGACAGAGTTCAAGGCCTGCTCTTCCGAAGACCCCATGTATCATTGTGGGCATGCCACATTGCTGGTCTGCAAGTTGAGGAAACAGGACTCTACTTAGATTGCTGAGAGCATGAATGCATTTTTAAGGATGGGCATACCATAATTATGGGGTCAGTATATACACGTCAGACACGTTCATTAAGTCAAACAACCAGTATTGTTCAGAGACTAAAGTTGAATAAAAAAGTTCTGTTTTCTTTTGACTTTCTTATGAAGTCGGGTGCTCCCCAAGCATCTGTGTTTGAATCCTAGCACACAGGGCCCATATGCTTATAAGCTTCCCTTGGTGTCAACAGTGTCTTACTTGAGATTTTTTGCTTGGTCTCTCTGGCATCCTTCCTGCTCAAAAATCCCTTGCTGTCACTATGAATACTTGGAATCTGACCACGCTGTGTATTTTGTCCCCTGTCTCTTAGGCAAACACTGATAGTCCAGAATTCAGTAGTATTTGCACAGTATTCCTTGAGTTTATCATTCCCCTCTTCAAAGACATGCAGCCATTGAAACAAGCATGGACCCCAATGTTTTTTTCCAAAAGTAATCTTTTCCTGTTTTACATAGGACAAAAGAAATATGCAGTTCTAAACAAAATAATAGTGGCATTCCCTGAGAGAGCCAGAGTCTGTGGTCCTTCCTTTCCCTCCCCTGCTGCTGTGAACTGTCAATTTGCAGAACAGGAGATCTCCACTCACTCTGGTAGCCAGCCCTCTGCATATTTTCTGGCTGACTGGCTGTGCAAGAGAGCCAGTGAGGGACTGTCTTTTAATAGTCTCAGTTCACTTTTATTCCTTCATCTGTGGTCCAGCCTCATCAAGTAAACAACATCCCCCACTATGCACTGTTCAGTCCTTAAGCCTGTCTTGCCACAGAGAGCAGCCAGGTATTTTATTCAAGGACTTGCACATAAATAAGGGATCACCAAAGGGTAGTGACCACCTAATGGTAGCCTTGTAACACCACATCTTCATGTTACAATCCAGCATGTAGTTCAAAGGACAGCATGGAAGGCAAATAAATCGCACATTCAAAATGCAGTTGCAGTTTTGCACATCTGTGGAAAAAGAAAGTTATGAACAGAATTAGTATATTCTTTTTGTGGGATCATTCCATTCTTTAATTTGAAATTGCCACTCTAATTTAATCTTTTTGTATCTTTGTGTATAGAGAATTAGGAAATCAAGCAGTCCTTGCAAATGGTCATGACAACCTTATAGAGATGGATGTGTTTTCTCCAACATATCACGATAGCAGTTATGGGTATGTGACTCTAAGTGTTTGCATGATGCTGACTGTTGACACGGAAGACAAAATGTGATTTTAAAAAAGTTTTATTACACTAGTCAAAAACATCTGGGACAGACTTCCTCATCTTTATATCTGATTTTTTAAAAATTATACTTTAAATAATTTGTCATACTGACTCATGGTAAATACAAAATGGTAAACTTTGACTGCCAAATCTTGGTTGCTTTCACTTAAGAAAGTAAGAGTGCAGTTGAGGTTGTATTAATTCTCTATGGCCTGATTCTGCAAGCTGTTGCAAACTATTTGCATGATTACACACTTGCCAGATCTGATCCTTAGTTTGTAATATATTTACTACTTAGCAAATGTTTGGTTTAGAAATATTATGACATATTAATATAGCATAAGGAATGACCAATCAAAGAAGTTAAAAAGAATTATATATCTAATCTGTAATATTTTTTACCAGCTAGTTTGAAATTGAAACTGCTGATAAATACACAACTGGAAATAGAGACTTCTGTATAAATTAATAATTCAATTTGTTTAAATAAAATTTATATTATAGAACTGTTCCATATCTACTTAACTTTGTCATTAATGTCTGTCTTATATTTGAACTATGTTTTGGCATTCTTATGCCAAATCAGTATACTTGGTTTCTGATCCACACAAAAAAAACCCTGACATAGCAGTACCACTTCTAATGAGTTCCAGCCTGTTAATCAGCACAGTGTGCTAAATTCTAGTAAAGAATTATTAATCATAAATTTGCCTTTACTTTTTGTGTTTATACTATGGTAAAAATCAGAGCTTTATGTCCAAACTCTGTTTTGCTAATTGTAACTCTTAATGTTATAAAAGGCATAAGGTGCTATTTGATTAAATTAGGAGATCTGCATCTGCCCATTAATAACTAATTAATCTGTAAAATATATTGACACTGTACATTGATCTGCTTCATGTTCCAAAAACTCTTAAACTTTCACTTAGCCACAAATTAAAATCAACAGCAGGAGGAGAATGGTATTTTAAATTCAATTAGTTAATCATTATCAGCAAACTCAAAGATCCTGCAGATATTTACCAGAAGACCCTAATATATTTTCTTTAAAGTAAAAATGTAAGCATACTGTATTAAAAAAGAACAAAACCAAATGTTATTACTGTTCCTTGTAGACCAATTACCATTCAATACTGATTGAAATGCATAATTGCTGAAGTAGTGTTAATAGAATCATGCCTGGTTTATGCTTTATATGTTTGTAATGAGACCACCAAATGCAAGTATTTTGGCAAACGGGCTATGTTATATGAAACTCCTGTTAGTTGACACTAATTCAGGTAACAATACAATGAAATTTATCTTGTTTGTAATCCCTTCATTTTTAAAATTATGCTAGCAGGGATCATCTCCTGGTGTGAAAGTGGTCCAGAGATAATAACACATCAGTTCCAAAGCATAATAGATTTGAGACTACAACATGCTATCAGCATGCAGATTCAGTTTATCAACCTCACTAACATACTGTGTCACAGCTAGAATCATTATATATTTGTTTCTTTGTTTTCATGTCATGCGTGCATTACATTATGATATACTATTTCTTAGTTTGTATGGCTTATGGAGAGAATATCAATCTAATGAATTTGACAATTTTGGTGTTAATAATGATAATAGAAATAGACATTTTGCATAGAAATTGTAATGATTCATAGGCCTAGACCTAAGAATAGTCATTTATAGCTTTGAGAGATTTGTGCACAGTGCATTAATTATCATAAGGCAGCTGGAAATCTCACAGTATTTTAATGGTATCTATTGTTGGCTTTACTTGGTACCACTATTCTTTTTTCTAATACGTAAACATATGTTAGTGTACATGTTGACGAATCAGCTTAGTTTGAAGTAAAAAGTCTGTTTTTCTTTTACCTAACCTGATAGTTCTCTCCCCAAGTTACATAAATGTCAAAATCTGAAAAAAAGAGTAAGATTCACTATCAGCAAATGACGGTATTTATATTTCTTATAGATAAAGCTTCCTAGCGTTTTCTGTTTCCATAGAATCTCCTCATTTTCTGAAATTTTCATCCTTTTTCAGGACTGAGTTGAAAATTTCCTGTTGTAGTTAAGTAAGAATTCTTTGCAAGGAGGTTGGCTGGGGATTTTTGTCATCTGTTGGGGAACAAGTTCAGGAGGGCTGACTTTAAAAGAGGTCAGGTTGTTATAAGGACATAGTGAATTAAATTTAAGAGTGGAAGAAGCCAGGAGTGTAGAGTGGCAGGGGGGAGAAAACTGGAAATGACTGGGCACAAAAGGGGTAGGAGTGGATGTGCAAATGGGTAGATGGAGTAGTCCAGAAGGAGTAACTGAGAGTGGTTGATTAGGCAAGGTAGGACTTAGATAAAATGCTAAAGGAGTAGGATGAAAACCAAGATTATTCCTTGTCCTTTACTGCTTGTAATTACTTGTGAAATCCTTTTGAATAGCATGCACCTCATCGCCTATAGGACTGACTCAGGATGATGAGAAGCTTTGGCTGCTGGCATATGCACTACTAGTGACAGAAGCCAGAAATAATCAAACCAAAGATTTTGTATCTGTGATGGCCTGTGCTCATAAGAAGCCTTTCAACGCAATCTCTGAAGTTTCTTCAAACTTACTGAAAAAAATCGCAAGTTAAACAAAAAAACACTTCAGTAAAAAGATGTCATCAACACCATGGTTAAGCACACAAAATTTACAAAATTAAAAGCTAACCTCTTTCTACAGTTGCATGGCTGCAGTTGAGCCTGCCATCCCAGTAAGTGGAGCTCAAGTTGAACCAGAAAGGAATTTTAACAGATTCTGGAGATTCTTTCTGTCACATTCAAACAGGTGAGAAAACAATACCAAACATCATGGCAAAGCAAAGACCTGGATGACTGTATAGTTCCAGCATCTCTGATAATGTTGGTTGAACAAAGAGAAGTCCAGCTACAAAAAGGCATGTGTGGAAATGAGTACCCTTAAAGATAAAGTGTTACTCTTTTGTGGGCACAAGGTGTAATCCTCTGCCTTGTTGAATCCCTGAATGGTGGTCTCTCAAGTCTACAAATATTGGCATGTTGCATATGAAAGAGTTCACAAGTGTAGTATACAAGTTTTCACCAAGTAACAATAAGGACTGGAAAACAGGAATGAGGGTTGCATCACATGTATATGCACAGTTGCCAAGTTAGTGGTCGTGGCTGTAACTCAGAGGTTATGACAGTGCTGTCACTGTAGTGACATGAATCTGGCTGTTTGAGTGACTGCTAGTAGTGTAGTAGTGGCAGCACAGAGTTCATCACGGGTTATCACAGACTCCAAATTGCAAGAGAACCACAGCTATGGACATCAATAAGTGAGCTAAGGTTCACAGATCCATTATGATGGGAACTTCAGCCTGCTTCCAGCCTGAGGCAGAAACAGATCCTATCAGTCACTGCCAGAATAATACTTCACTTCTTTAACTTCCTTCTGGTTTTATCTCCTTTTAAAATGTCCAATAGCTCAGTCAGGTCTTTCAGCTGCAGATGAAATTTCAACCTTTGTTTCAACTTCTGGATTAATCTTTGGATAAATAATGCAACTCTGAGTCTCTCTTAAACCACATTTGCTTTTTGAAATTGTCTCCATGTGCCTTTTGAGACATTTAGAGCAATTGTTCTCTTTCGGCTTTATGAAGACAGCAAGGGTAGTAAAAGAGATTGGAGGATTTGATTTTCTCCCTGGAAATCTTAACTTGTTCAAGACAGGAACTGGCCAAGATTAGAATACATCATCTCAGAGACAACTTTCTCTCTTTCTCTCTCTATCTTGGTAGGGATATGATTCCAGAAGAGCAGAGAACAAGATAAGGAATTGTCATATAACTTCTTATGCTCACATGAGAATTTTCAGTCCTCACTGCAAAATTCGGACACTTTCCTCTACTCTCTCTTCCTTTGAAGAGAGGAAAACTGGAGTAGCATGAACACTGTCACTATCAGAAAGTGCACTAAGGGGATGTCAGGTTCACTCCAACTGCTGCCTACTTTAGAAGTACCACCGACAATATCAAGAGCCAAGTCACTTACTGTAACTTAGATGGAAGTCTGTGTAAGTACTAATCCTCTGAGAGATCCAGAAGAAGCCTGTAAGGAGAACAGAGCCACTTGTTATTTTTTCGGCAATACGTAAGTCTATTTTCACTCTCCTCTGGAAAGTAGGTAATGGGACAATCCCGCAACAAGGAGTATGAGTAAAATTGTGGCAGGTTTCGTTGCTTGCCCACCCAGCACCGTGAGCCAACCTTTGCATCAGATTCTCCTGCTCACTTCGGCGAAGTGTGGCTTGATGTTGTTTGTTTCCCTTGCTCATCTTTACAGAGTAAAGCATAGGAGAGAGGAGCACGAAAGAGCAGGCTCAGCAGAGCCATCTGATTATACTGGTTCTTTTGATCCTAGATACGCGTTTATGTATCACAGAAGTGAACTCCTTCTCCGTGGGAGAGAGCTAGCAGCCCGAATCTGAATTTGGTGGAAGAAATAATAGGATGTTTACAGGTGCCCTCTGCATGCTGTAGCCCTATATTCTTTCTTATGCCACCAAGGAGATGGTGCATTGCAGAGGAAGAGATTTTCTCTTGCACACCTGAAGAGAGGAATTTTGGGGCTTTTGTCAGTAGCCAGCCCTTCAAGTCACCACGTCCTGGTGGCTTTCACGGTAGATTGGGATATTGTCATGTCTGAATTGCTGTTTGAAGTTTCAGCTGCAGGTTGCTGTGCCTGACTTCTCCAGTCTTTCTCCAGCAGCAGCCAGCAGTGGAGTGGTAACCTGCCAGATGCGAAAGAACATACAAGCAGTAAGGAAGGCAATTGCAACCCTTGCAGCACTTTTTTTCTTTCTTGGCTTTCAGTCTTCAGTTTGTAAAGAAAGTGGGTCCTCAGTGTAAACCCACCCAAATTCAAGCAAGTGTTACCATATGTAAAGTGTTTTTCTGAAATATTTGAATAAGTTGTTAGAAGAGGCTTATCTCCAGTTCCCACAGATGTTTCCTCTGTTTTTGCATATGGATAATAGCTCTACTCTCTTTTCTTTCCCCCAAACTTTGATCATCGTTTGATCTGATTTGATTTTGGAGCTTTTTCCGGGATTATGGTAGTATTAATATCAGCTCTGAGGAAGCGGAAATTCACTTTTATCTCTTCCTAAGCAATTTTTTGATTGCAATTCCGCACAGAAAATAAACTGAGACAAATTCGCAGCATAATGTAGTTTCTGTGCTGGCTTGGGTTTATGTTAAATGCAGCCATATGGTTCTGTGGAAGTCAGTCATAAGCCTGTGCTAAGGGCAAACACCACCAGCTACAAGGTTTCATCTCAGAAGAATGTTAGCAGAAGATGAAGACAGGCATAAAGTGCTCACAGAGAAAGAAAAATCCAATTCCTTCTGGAGCCTACTGGGAAAGCTGATCTCATACATCAGTGAACCAGAGTTCATATGAGACCTAGCCAGTAATTTCTGTTATCTTTTACATCTTCCCTATAATGTCAGTCGGTAGAGATTAATCTTCTCTTTCCATCTGGTTCTTCAACTCAGTGCAAGGAATCAGATTTATTGATGTGATCTATCCATTAGTGAACCAGGCAGAGCTCTCTAATGTCAAGTGGCAGGTGAGGGTCATGGTCTCACTCAGAGAACCCAGTTCAATCCAGCATGAATAGGGTCTGTCAGCAGAGAGAGAGCACACCAGTCAGTAGATGCAGTGCAATGATTGATTGCGATCTCAGACCACCGATTTTTCCACAGTTAATGGTTTTCTTCTGATTCTGACAGTTAATGTATCTGATAGGATTTTTGTAAACAAACAAAAAGCATGATACCCATTCCCAGGAGGGAAAAACTCAGCTGGTTTGCATTAAGGAAAGTCAGGGAGAGATAAATAGAAAAACTTACATGAGAGAAGTTGGAGCAAACTAAAATAGCTGCAGCTGGATATATCCATCCTCTCCTGAAGTTACTTTCTTAAGATTAATTGATTTCTGTGTATGGAAATGACAAATAAAATGCTAAGTCTTCACACAGAGATAGGCACATGCTATTTCTGCATGTGTCAGTAATGACTATTTGAGGTAAAGAATGAGAGCTCCCAAACCTCTGAAGTCTATTCTGTTTGACTTTCCTATGTCTCTTTGAACCGTCAGAAAAATAAAAAGGTAAAGTTGCAGCTATCCTTGTGTCTTACTTGCTTACGTTGGCCTCGTGGTGCTGCAAAACTGTTGTAGAAGGTGCCATTGCACTTCTGAAAAGCAGAATTACTGATTGCTGCTGTCTCCAGATAGGTGCATTATGAATCAGGGCCATTTTTTGACAAAATCTGTTGGTTGGTTTTTTTTAGTTCAGGTGAGCAATCGTCACAGCTGTATTCATTATAAAACATAATAATTACAGGTTTTATTCCCAGAAATTCAATAATACCATTATATTAAACATCAAAACCAAGTCATTAGGGAGTACTATTGAATTCCAAGCAGAGAAGTCATGTCTCCTGAAGTATTGGTCCTGAGAGGTAAATATGTCACCAAAACATAAATTCACTAAAACTTACACTTCTCCCAAGTTACATTCACTTGAAGTGGATTCGATAGAAGTTTTTTTTGCTACTTGAGGCTTAGGAGAATATGATTGATGTGTCCCTAATTCTACATATCTAAGGTGTAGATATTACCACTTCATGCCTTGGAGTGAATCCAGGGTAACAGATAGAGGACCTTAGCAGAATGGATAAAACCATTTACCTGGGCTTGCTTACGAATGTGTTGATTGATATAATAATGTCCACAGATTCAACAGTCCTTAGAGGCAAATAGATAATATTTAATAGAGTTAGATACTGGCAGACTTGGGGTGGTTTGGGGGGAAGAAGATTAACCTATGCTCCACAATGTAAAATTGGTGTGCTCATTTCATAAAGTATTTAACCTGTGATTACAGAAGACAGAATGATATTGCCTTGGCTGGAAGAGTCAAGTAAAGTACAATGATCTTTTGAGCCGAAAGTGGTCCCCTGTGCTGGTAATTGCTAATGTGTCCAGGGGTTTTCTCAAATTGCAGTAAGAACAGATGAGTCAAATGTAACACATTAGTGGAGTTGTTACTTACATGAAAGAAATTTTTAGAGAGTCAGGGATATACTTAAATATTTGTTTGGGGGTCTTTTGGTACCTAAGGGTAAAAGAAACAAATGCAAAAAATGTTCGGGATAGTTTTTCTTTCCTCTTCCTCCTCTCCTCAAGTCACTTTCTATTCTGTCATCTTCCAAATGTCAGTTTTGTTATATTCTGCACTGAAACAACAGGTATCTGAAAATAGCTTTCCTCAGCTCCACAGTTGCCTTTGCCTGACCCATAAAGAGCCTAGATTTTGGGGGTTTTGCTTTAGGCAATGACTTTTTAATGCTTTTGTATGTTTTATCCTAAAAATAAAGTGAATCAAACAGTAATATTATAAAAATTTTGTCTTCATGTACTGCGGGGCAAACAGTACATACTCATTATACAAAAACAAGGGAACAATCAGTTGAATTTAAATTGAAATTGATAGAAGAAACTACTTTTTGACATGATGCGTATTTAGCCTACATAACAAAATGCCAGAAGACATTAGTGAGAGCATGAGTTTTGGACTATTTAGAGAATGTGAGTGAGCTGTTAGTGAATAAGTAGACTGGAAGGTGTTCATCCCCTTGCTTTGTGCTGGCACTTTCAGACAGGGTGTTGATCCTGGTGATCTGCCCTGCTGCAGTAACTCCTGTTTCTGCTCATTCAGTTACAGTTACACACAGATTTTGCACGTGTAACTATTCTCTAACAAATAAGATTATCCTCCTCCTCCACAATTTTTTAAATGACCTATCTTGCTCATTGTACTACATATGCTTGTGGGAATCCTACCCCTTACACTGTTTTTTAGACAGAGACCTCCTTCAAAAGTCCAGGTCAGAGAGAATTCCTGACACTGAATGCCTTTTGTAGTGCAGTCTTCTGAATGTTACAGCTGTTCTTCCTCAATGGTCTTACGGTAGTGGTCTGTAATGACCTGAAGAGCCACATATCATTAACACCATCATGGAACTGACCAAACAGACTGCATTTAGGACATAGTATAGGAGACAGTACTGCAATGGCACTATGACATTTGTTAGTGATCATGGTGGAATCTCTCTATTCAGAAACGTGACCAAACTAATAGATATATTCTGCTCCAGATTCTTCAGGTGCTGGTAGTATACAGCAATACAGAAGATTCAAAGATTTGGGAGGGAGGGATTTAGGTTTTTTAAGCACATATATTCTAAATACAATTTTATCCTGGATCAGTGGTATTGTAGCTCTTAAGGTGATGAGTGTTTTGGTGTTGTATATGCATAAGGCCTAGCGATATTGACCTTTATTCTGTGACAGCAGTCATCATCTAAATAATAACGTTGCACAAAATAACAATAGGTGCCTTTAAATCTCACTGGCGAGGTGATAAATATCACGCATATTCTGACTTACTTAGAGAAGTTTAATAGAATTTGGCTGGGCCTTATTCACAATTCCGTATTTAGTGCGAATTTTGTAAAAGTCCTGTGTGACTTTTAATACACTGTGACATATTTGCCACGGGATTCAGCACTCTATTGGTGTGGTTGTGCTGTATGAAATACTTTAAAACAGAACTAAAATGCTGCCAAGAAAGTTGTTGGAAATGATAAGGTAGACTCTTTCATGTGTCTTCCAAGTATATGCAAAGCATTCTATATATGATGCCCAAAACCAGAGAAATCACAGCTACAGATCACAGTGACTCTTTTGCAAGGTGAAACAATTTCAGCATAAGCTAAAAAAAAGAAGTCATGTATCTAATGTAAAAATTGTATTAGGAATGTTAAAATTATGCAATAATCCTATACAGATTGAGACCAATCTATTTAAAAGTAATGTGGAATACTCCTTTTTGCTTGGTGATAGTTTATTTGTGCAATATCTGTGCTTCTGGTGGTCTGGAGTTTAGGGCCTTCCAGACGTCTTTATGTAATATTGCATAGTATCCATTTTCTTCTAAACAGTGGTCAAAAGTTTTTGTCACAGATCCTTTTGTAAAGAAAGTTATTCTGAATCACATTTCTGTTGCTGGACAATTAATTATCTTATATCAGAAGTATTTGAGCTTACGGTCTGAGCCTTAGTGTCCTTGAATGTTTTCATAATCTATCTCCGTTTCTCTGAAGACACAATTTTCAGTTAACTTAATCTTTCTGCCCAACTCATGGGGGTTTTTTACCACTTTTTTCCCCCCTCCTGCTTTCCTATTTACTGAACTTAGTAGAGGGTCCTTCAATTTTATTTTCCACAGAGGAAGTGGCAGCACAGACAGAATCTTATTCGATATGAATCCTCCCCCCCCCCAACTTGAGAAGGAAGAAAACGGTCTGCATGTCAGCAGGTGCACACCAGCACTTGGTGCTCAGAGAGTACAGAGTTAAACTAAAAGCATGATTATTTTACTTTTATTCCTATGCTTCTGTTTTCTGAGCTGACATCTTTGCGGTTTTTTTATGCTGTATTTCTGTCTTTTCTTTTAGGGGCGGAAGCTTAAGTAAAATGCCTACCATTTGTGAAATGAGGGGACTTCCCAGCTGTCTTTGCATCCAAGGATTAGTTCATGATATCACTTTGTATTTTGCTACTGGTCTGTAGTTTAGATTTGTTAAGTACTGAATTCTTCCCTCCTAAAACGTTAAGATTAGCTGCACTTTTTAACAGAAACATATATTGAATAAGCAGACAGAAATATATATATTGAATAAATGTAGAAGTAGAAGATTATTTGCTTTAAAAAGTGAATTGAATTATTTAATAAAAACAGAGCTAGCTTGTCTTTTAAAATATTAGCATATTTGCTGGAATTTTGTCTCTGAAGCTTAATAAAATATTTAAAGTGCTGCTTACATGAAGCTCTAGCAAGTGCTTGTTAGATGATCAATTTTGAATGGAAGATACACTACTGCAGATGCTATAAGCTCCCTAAGAGATGAAACATAGTGTAATTGCCAGTAAGTCAGTGCCTGGTCAAGTAGTGCAAACAATTTAGGCTTTAGAAATTAGCTATTCAAGTTCCAAGGTTTGAAAAGACAAGGTAGATGGATATACAGATAATTAAAATAATTTGTGGATAGTTTATATTTCAAGACTATAAGAATTTCAGCATTATCTGGAAGCAGCCTGGATTTGTTGTCAGATACCATATCCTTCTGAGCGTCTCACAGGAACACTGTTTGGCATGGCTCAGTGAGGCAGACAAGATGTCCAAGTCTGATAGCGTTACGCTTTAAATACTTATCACTTGGAGTTAATGTAGCAAGAGAGTCTCTGACAACTTTATTAGTAACTCCACTCATTAGGAATAGAGAGATACAAACAAATTTTCTTAACCTGAAGGAAGATGCCAGGCTGGGTTTTCTGTCATTATTTTTCTGTTGGCATTCTCCAGCCAGCCAGTCCAACCTCTCTGGCATTGTATTCATGGGATTCGAAGCAAAGGAGGAACAGCTTAAAGTGAGGAGTCATGCTGTGTGCAGCGTAGGACTACACACTGCTGAATTCCCACAGCATTCTCCTGGAGAAGCTGGCTGCTCATGGCTTGGACAGGTGTACTCTTCGCTGGGTGAAAACTGGCTGGATGGCTGGGCCCAAAGAGTGGTGGTAAATAGAATTAAATCGAGTTGGCAGCCAGTCACAAGTGGTGTTCCCCAGGGCTCAGTATTGGGGCCACTTCTCTTTAATATCTTTATCAAGGACGATGGGATCGAGTGCACCCTCAGTAAGTTTGCAGGTGACACCAAGTTGGCAGGGAGTGTGGGATCTGCTTGAGGACAGGAAGGCTCTACAGAGGGATCTGGACAGGGTGGATCGATGGGCCGAGGCCAATTGTACGAGGTTCAACAAGGCCAAGTGCCGGGTCCTGCACTTGGGTCACAGCGACCCCATGCAGTGCTACAGGCCTGGGGAAGAGTGTCTGGAAAGCTGCCCGGTGGAAAAAGACCTGGGTGTGCTGGTTGACAGCCGGCTGAATGCGAGCCAGCAGTGTGCCCAGGTGGCCAAGAAGGCCAACGGCATCCTGGCCTGTACCAGAAATAGTGTGGCCAGCAGGAGCAGGGAGGTGGTTGTTCCCCTGTACTCGGCACTGGTGAGGCCGCTCCTCGAGTCCTGTGTTCACTTTTGGGCCCCTCACTGCAAGAAAGACACTGAGGTGCTGGAGCGTGTCCAGAGAAGGGCAACCAAGTTGGTGAGGGGCCTGGAGCACAAGTCTTATGAGGAGTGGCTGAGGGAATTGGGGTTGTTTAGTCTGGAGAAAAGGAGGCTGAGGGGAGACCTTATCGCTCTCTACAACTACCTGAAAGGAGGTTGTAGGGAGGTGGGTGTCGGTCTCTTCTCCCAAGTAACAAGTGACAGGATGAGAGGAAATGGCCTCATGTGGCAGCAGGGAAGGTTTAGATTGGATATTAGGAAAAATTTCGTCGCCAAAAGGGTTGTCAAGCATTGGAACAGGCTGCCCAGGGAAGTGGTGGAGTCACCATCCCTGGAGGTATTTAAAAGACGTGTAGACGTGGCACTTAGGGACATGGTTTAGCGGTGGACTTGGCAGCATTGTGTTAACAGTTAGACTAGATGATCTTAAAGGTCTTTTCCAACCTAAGTGAATCTGTGATTCACATATAAAAGTTACAATTTTCTTTCATTGCCTTGATGCCTGATGTGGACTGTCAGAACTATGACAGCTCACACCACGACAGATATGCGGCCATCTGAGTTTATCTATGGGATTAACTCCTCAAAGACTTTGAGAATGCGGATTACAGTCTCTAGTAGACTGTGCTGTGTGAAAGCCAATGTCTCAGCTCTCACTTTCTCGGAGGAAAAAAAAGGAAAAGATCAGAGGCTGACTGTTCTGTTGCATTATTTTGTTAAAGCTTAGAGTATGTGGAGTTCCATTCAAGTGCTCATATGTCAGGTTCCATTTTTAGTCTGTTGATCCTAATAACAAGAGCAGGAGGATGTGAAAATTTCAAGTTGGTCAGGCAGCTTCTTATTTTTAACATGGAAGCTGATGTTTGGGAGGAATATTATTATATCTACTGTATGGCTTTCCTTCAGTCCCCCAAAACAGTACACATTGCACAGAGAGGGAAGCAGCCACCTTTGTGTTTGGCATTTTCTTGAGATCTTTGTAGACATTGTTTGTGAAACATACCTGGACATAGCATTCACCATATGTAGCCAGAAGTGAAACAGCAGTAAAGGTCAAGTGGATAAGACACTTTATCAGGATTTAATGAATCTACATGCTTCTGTGAGTCTGTAAAATCAAAGTTATGGTGTTGTAAGGTGTAAAACATTTTTTACATAGAGCTAGTTATTATTATTTTGGTGTTTGCTACATAGAAAATGTCACTTCTAATGAAGTACCTTCTTAGAGAGGATTTAAACCACCAGGGCTTTGTTTTTTGAAATCATTGGTAATCCTCTGAGCTCAGAAGCCAAGAAATATTGGGATGTGCTGTTGTGCATCGGTAGATCTAGTGCGTATCCTTCTGCTGTTACTGCCAGCAAGTTTAATATTGTTCAAAATGAAGCAACCCATGTAGCATATTTCATGGGATCATGTTTGTAATGCAAATATTTTCAAGGGGAGGGCTTGTGCCAAGATGTTCTAGTTCATCTGTTAACCTCCCATAGCAAAATCACCTGCAAATAACAAACCTTGTTTATCAACTGCTGGTATTTTTCTCAGGCTGCAGTGGGGCAAATTAATTTCTAGTGTCTCTACAGCGCAGTTCCGATGAAGCTGCTATACCTGTATAGGTTGGTCCATTTACTATGCAAGGATCCAAGCATGGGTCCTGGAGGATGAAAGTCGCATCAGCTGAGAAGCAGTCCACAGGGCCACGTGGTGTAACTAGAGGGCTTTCCCCTCCACAGCTAGCTCATTTGGTGCTAGATCCTCTGACCCATACTGTATATGGTGGCATGCAGTAGGCAAACACAGTGTAGGCATGCACTTGGCTTCAGGACGACCTGGGTATCAGCAATTCATGAGTGTCTCTTACCTATTAAAAAATGCAAACATCTCTCTAGTTCTGTTTAGCTGTTCATGCACTTGGTAAGTTCAAAATTCTCCAGTGTGCTTTCTTACCATTTTTAGCTATAATGTATTCATTTTGCAAAGCCTAATTAGGTAAGGCCAAGCCTTACACTACAGAATTGCCAACCTAACAAATTGGTGGAAAAAACCCTGGTGCAAAGATCTTTGCTTGGCTGAGATTTTGTTGTTCGTAGAGTTGTGTACGTGCGTCAGTAGAAAAACTCCAGGTAGTATATGCCATGCTTAGAGGTTCTTCCAAAATAATTATGCTTGTGTGAACTAAATTAAAGGATTCTACTGTAGATAGGCTCAGGGAGTAGTATTTCTTTTAGAAATTTTAATTGAAAAAAATTAAGTTTACTGGTAACTCCCAGAGTGTGTATTAACTTTAGCTTTGCTTTTAATTTCTGTTGCTGGCTGTGGTTCTTTTTGAGCACTTACTAAATATATTTCTTTAGAGTACTTCCCGGGCTGTAACTAGCTGCTGTATCCATAATCAGATCTTGTTATGGTAAGCTTATGTGCGAGGAGGTATGAATTAGTGAACTGAGTATTTAGGACACAAACAAAATCTCTTAACTGTCTAATTTTGGCAAAGTTGGCCAAAAGTTTGTATCTGAGAGATTGCTGTTTTCTTTGTACTTAACCCAGGAAAGCTGTGATAAGTAGTGTGGGCTATAGTCAGATTGCTCATGATTGACTTTTTAATGGAGTTCCCTGTAGTCTGTAGCGGAAGCCAACAAAAATAAACAGCAGCAGAAAGCCTGCCCCTACTTGTCAGATAAACTCTGAGAGACTTCCTCCCTGCCATACCATATTTTGGGTAGTTCTGTTTCCCGTCTGGATACCAGCGTATTACTAATGTTTGGGGGCTTTCGGTCTTTTCTTAAACGGAAAGTGTGGTTTTTTATGTGCAAGTGTCGTGACAAGTATTGCTTCAGTGTCCCTTTGTAGCTTGGATGTTGTTAGCTATTTGAAAAATAGGCAACATTAAACAAAAGAGGTATGACTGCCTGTGCTCCAGCTTTATTTACTTTTATACTTTACCGTACACTCTTTCTTCCACAGGCATTTCCTATTCAAAACAGGAACAGGGACCACACCGCTGTTCAGTACTGCAACGCCAGGGTACACAATGGCATCCGGCTCTGTTTATTCACCTCCTACTCGGCCACTACCTAGGAACACTCTATCCAGAAGTGCTTTTAAATTCAAGAAATCTTCGAAGTACTGTAGCTGGAAATGTACTGCGCTCTGTGCTGTAGGGGTCTCAGTGCTGCTGGCAATACTGCTGTCCTACTTTATAGGTGAGTCCTGTTTTTTATAATTGTCACCATGAACAAGCATGTCTGATGGATTGTATATGGACTGTGACATACTAACCTTCAACTAGCAAAGTTTTTGGTAACAGTAAAACCACAACAATGATTTAATGAAAAGTCCAATTGTTTAGAGGAAGTACAAAATTTGAATATTTTGCAAGCATTCTGCAACATGATAGTGGGTGAATTAACTTCAGAGAAGTATTTGAACTGCAATTAAGCTATGTGCTGTTTAGTTCTTATAAAAGTATGTGTAAAGTATGTGTAAAAATACAGGCTGTAAAAATTCCATTATGTGAATGTAACTTGCAGCATATCCATGGAACTCTTTTCCTCTCATTTTGCATGAAATATAACTAATACAGCATTTAGGAATGCTAACTGTCAGTTATTTCAACATTACAAACACATATGTTTGTGTATAGAGCTAGAGCAAAAGTCTAATGCAGACTCTTGATTGCAAGATAGGGAAAATAATTGTCCAAAAGGACAACATGCAGAGAAGATGGAGACTTCTTCCTCTCTTGTGGATTGTTTATTTTTAACTACTCTCTTTTTTCTCTGTTTGTTAAATTCCATTTCCCAATTTTTATTTTTGAGGATTTCCTTTATTTCTTCATATCTTTAATTACCTAATTTCATAAATGTTTGATATAAATATTATATAATTTGAGTTTTAGGCAGTTAATGGGGGCAGTGCTTGTCTGTGAGAAAAATGTCATTGACTTTAATAAGGGAACAGAACAGGCTCTTGTGCTTGTAACTTCTTCTGTGGCTTTGCCCAGGTTACGGATTTTTTCACCTCTGAGTCCATTAATGGTCTTCAAAGACTTTCTTTTAACTGATTTGTTAATTAGAAGTTTAAGTCACCACAGTTATGGAAATGTAAGTGTAAGGGTCTGTTCTTTGGTATTGGTTGCACTCAGATTCGACGTCTTAAAAAGTGAAGGAAAGAAAATAGAGAAGAGTCAATCTCTCCTTCCTTCCCTCTTTCTAAAATCAGTGTAAAGTAATAACAAAGCCTAGAAGGCCTTACGATCCTTAAACCTTCATTGCCTTTGTTGAAACAGGCTTACTATGTTACAATCCAAGGCACAGCGTAAGCTGTATAAAGCCTTTGAAATAGTTCTTACTGGGCTGAAGCTCCTGTGAACAATGTAAGAAATTGGGTTGCTGAGTAGCTGGAGAAATTTCCTCTCTGTCCTGGCAAAGCAGAGCCCCTTGCGCACCCTTTACACCTCAGCTGCCAGCCCCAAAGAACAAAAGGCATGTATGCAAAAGTAGGGCTTGCCACTGCTGTCCAGCCCCTTTCAGTCGTTGGATTTGTGGTTATTTTGTGTGAATGTGCACAGGAGTATGAAGGTGTGGCTTAGAGTTAAGCTTTGACACTACATGTTTTTTAAAGTGGGAATGAAATAATCCCATTTACAAAACACATTAATTGCGCTCAGTCTCCATAATACTGCCTCATAAGTCATCAGAAGCAAACATCTGCTACTAAATAAATACATAAATATGAAAGAAGGAATTCACTATGAAGGGTCACTGTCAAGAACTGGGAAAAGCAGCCATGCAGATAGTAAAATATTGAAGACCTGATTCTGAGCTGAGCTCTACACTTTGCTAGCTCCAAAGAGCCAGATTACTTATGAATCTGAGGGGCACAGGAAGATAGCTCTACCGGATTATTTCTCCCGCAGGCACATTAAGAAATATAAGCATGTCTAATGCGCCTCTATTCCTGTATTCGGGGAAAAAGAGACGAGCTTTCTAGTGACTGAGAGCTTTCAACTCCACACATCATTTATTGACATACCCTGTAAAAAAAAAAAAAAAAAAAAAGGCAAATACAGCTGTACAACATTTCATGGGCACACGCCAGCTCACATCCTTGCTGAAATAAACAATGCACAAGGGCCTTCCTCTGCCCATAGTCAATAGGGAGCTCTTTGCCTTCTGGTGATATTACACATATTTCAGCTAACTCAGCAATCTAAATGTAAAATCCAGCACTCAAGGATGCTCTCTAGAGAACTTTGGGTCCATAAAACCATGAATGGATTACACTCATTCATATATGTGGTTTTCCCATCTCTACAGATGTAACATCAGAAATACTTTCCATTTAATAGGCCATCCAAGTATAAATCGGTAGAAATCATTAATGTAAGATGGAAATGGTCATTCATCTTGGTTAACCATTTCATAACATAGGTGTGAAAGGGAAATGACTGAGTAGGAAATTGGTCATAACATAAAAAAATGGGAAGGACTGCGGTACTGTGTGACCTCTAGCATCCCATGACATGTCTCTAACACAATGGTCTGGCTTGTCTGCTCAGGTTTACAGCAGTTGAGGTGGCGTGTCACATCTGTAAAGCTGTTTTGAGACATTTTGAACTTCACAGAGGGACATTGCTACAAGCGTGAAAATGCTACAGCCCTTGCTGCAAAATATGCCGGTACACTTTGATAAGGAACATAGTGTGGCTGATTTCCACTGTGTGAGTGTGGCAGCTGCAGACTGAAGAACTAATAGGACTGCTTGCCTGGTGAACGGTGTTGTATCCAGGCCCTTCTCAGAAAGGCAGAGATAGGAACGTGTCATGCCCAGGCTTATTTTAGTTGCAGTGGATATGGGGTAGAGAAAGTGACTTCAGATCCTGCTGTCTCTGTTCAGGCAACATAAGGCAGAAGACACAGTTTGCTAGACTTCATGTCTGCCTTTGCAGAACTGCTTAGTCAATTACTGCTCTGTCAATTAGCCCAGCCAGAGGAAGGAGCTGCATCGAGAGTCTGGTCTGTCTTGCACTTCTTACATCACTCTGACAGGAGAAACTCCTACGTTTACGAAGTCTACAAAGAGGAGGTGAGAGCAGAAAATGTCAGCATGGGTAGAGACCAGAGCAAACGCTGCATTGTAAGGCCACTTAATGCAGTCTTGGGGGGTCACAAGGAATTGAAAGTGTTATTACAGTCTAAAGGAAAGAGAGTCTCACTTCCAGCCTCCCCGCATAGTTTTGCCTTTCTAGCCCTCGTGGTCTGTCAACCATTTTGCAATGTACAAAATGTTTAAGCTTACCATTCCTGTCAATGAGACCTGTTAATTTTTACAGAAGATAGAAGTGAGTTGTGGAAAATGTTGGTCCATTGTTTAGTCTTCATCTACTGTTAAATGGTTGAGAAACAAGGAGTTAAGCAACAGAAACATGCAAACACTGAACCAAAAGATAATGCAGCAACATATAGAGGAGTGGAATTAAAAAATAGCTCTAGTTGAGAGTAGAGGATTCAAAGAAGAGCTCCCTGAAATAATGGGTTAAAAAGATGGGGAATAAAGACTATAAGCTGTCTCATTTGGCGATCAAGATTACACTGGAATTTCTTCAAGCTGCTCATTTGCTTAACTGCTGTCCATAATAAGGTTTGCAACCAAGGAAGAAAATGACCAATTTTTTTCCAACATGAACATTTTAGAATCTTTCTCCCTGTTTGGAATACTAGGAAGAGCAGTATTAAATTTAAGCCATGAAAGAGTAAGAAATATGAAGTTGCCTTAGTTTGACCTCTTTCTATATACACGTTAATAGTTTTACCCAAACTTTGTACAGGGACTCTGTGTGAGAGCCAGAAATAGACTCCAGCTTTGCAATGTGCAAGGCAAAACAGAACTTCATCCTTCATCTCCCCATGGCTTACTGCCTCATTCAGCATCTATCATTTGCAGTGAATGAATGAAGGGGAAGTTTTGTAGAGCAACTCCTAGGTCCAACCTGATGAGTGGGCATCAACTCAAAGTTCCATATGTAACTTCCATCCTTCAGTTCTACCTTTTGGGGGTTCTTCTCTGTCCACTGTTGGTTTTATTAAGGGGAGGAGTTTGTTGTTCTTGGGTGTGTTTTTTTTCCTAACAGAAAAATCCACTGTGCAATTACAGAGAACTACATCAGCCAGGAGGAGTTGTTTCCAATGGGTTGTTGCATACCACAGACTCTGCCAAGTGGTATTAAAAGACTGATTGGTACTGTACTAATTATTTCTTCTTTGGTGTGGATTCAACAACTGGATGAAATTAATGAGAATCTGGGGACATCAGGGCCCCTCTTCCTTCCCCAGGAATTGCTCTGGCAATTGATTCGCCATTGCCAATGGTACTATCTTGGCATTGTCTAAGTCAATACAAGAAGTTAGTGCCATTTTCACTGTGCATGGAACCAAAGAGGTGGGCAGTTTTCGGTGTTGGAATTACACAATACCAGATTCAGTCAACTAAGCTTGAAGACACTGAAAGATTGCATGCATCTGTCATGAATGTTGTCTTATGTCTACTAAATAGGTTTCTATGAACATAAAACATTCTTTGAATACATGGCGAGAGCTGACCTATTTAGTCAGGCCTCTGCTGTCCCGGCTTCTTCACAACAATCTGTCATACTTCCAAGTCTGTTGAGCATTTTACCCTCTGTGTACCTTGGGAGTGATCATTTTGTTAGCCTTAGCTCTGCAGCCAGTGGTCAGGACAAGAATATACAGCAGCCAGCTATTCTTTGTGATAAAGCAAATATTTAAATATCAGTGATAAGAGAAGGACATCTCTTCTGCAGGCAAAAGAAAGGGGGAGAAAGGAATTGTATTTAATTAAAAAGGCCACAGACTATTTTTATCATTACTGCTTGCTGTGAACAGTTAAGCAAATCCATTTTGGACAGAAAAGAAAGCTAATATTTAGACTTAACAACTCAAACATCTTCTGGGAAAACATGTATTTTAGTTTATATTTCATTCTGTGAGAAACAGTAGAAAAACTGCTGTTCTTCTATGACACAGAGATGACCATACAGTCATAATGTAAATTGCAAATGAAATGTGAATGGAAAAGAGATACCAGACTTGAAAGCCATGTTTGATAATTACAGATAACTCATATTTTCCACATTTGTATAAAAATAGATACCTTGTGCTTATTCTGTGGTTATTATATTGTGCATTCATGTCCATCTAAAAATGTTACTGTTTTATCATCATCTCAAGATATTTAAAGTAAGCTGAAAATTTATATGCTAATGGATTTCTAATAGTGGACAACTATCTTCAGAGTTATCTCAGAAACTTAGTGAGAATAGTAACAGAGCAACTTAAGAGGCTTAAGGTATAAAGAGAAGAAGGAGGTGTCCAGGAAAAACGGCAAATTAAGTTCATCATTAGAGGATACTGACACAGAAGGATGCAGGGTGTGAAAATTACAGCTGAGGGTCAATTAACTATCCTGCAGGCGAGTTTTATGTAGTCCTTAAAAATTGGAAAATTGTCTGTTTCTGCAGACTGAGGTTAACTTTCCATGTCTCCAGCACTGTTTCCAAGTTTGTTGTCTGTGGTTCTCCCATATTACTCAGGATTTAGTGACAGCTGCTGGCATTCACATCTATTCACACGTTGCAGAGGACCAGATGCCTTCCCTGTTGGACTCAGTGGCCGAAGTCATAGTAGGGCAGAACCACTCTCCCCAAAACAACCGTGCCAGTTATAGAACCTAATTTTTGTGACTAAAGCAATGACTAAATTTACCTGTAATCAAAAGGAATCTATTTTACTTTATCAATAAAGAACAATATCATATTTCTTTTTGATTGCAATGCCAAGTTAACATTATTCTGCTGTTTGTAAAGCTCAATTACTGCCGTGAATGAGGAAAACAACTTAATTAATAATGCCACTGAAATGGAATTTTTATTACAATACCCAGCATAGGTATTGTAATTAACAGGCATGAGGGAGAATATAGTTTAGTTGCCATTAATCACCTTTACTTTCATTATGTGTTTATAGAAACTGTTTTTCTCTTTGACTTGCATTTAATTTTGAGTATTGTAATGCTATTGTCACTGAGAGTTTCATCAAGAACTTTCTTTTTTCTGCATTCTCTCCCCATTCCTGTCTGCTTCCCTAGGTTGTGCTGGGACCGTAGCTATGACTGGAGCTTCACTGAGGTGTGTGTGTTGGAAATACGTTCCCTGTCTGTAGATATGTGGCAGATTTTTAGTTTGCCAGGTTTATGCTCTCACCCTATTTCTCTTTCCATCAAATTAGAGGCATTAAGGTAGACTAATATGTTTCTATATCTGATTCTTAAAAAAAATAATTATCAGAAATATTTTGTCTTTCCTCTTGGTCTGTTGTCATCATTTGAAGAAACTGCTCTGAGATTTTACAGTTTACCAAATCCACATATCACAATGTATTCAAACTACCATTCAAAAATCTACAGCAGGGAAACTTCTCTTCTATGAACCTTTCTGAGAAAGCATATCAGCTGTCTAAGCGTGGTTTCTTAGCATTGTCTGACTGCACGAAGCACTTCGGAGAACCACATCAATGTCTCCTGTTCTTGCTCAATGTGTGCCTATACCTGGAGCTGTGAAGGCAGCCAGTGTCTCCAGCACTATAGAAAGTACATCATTCCTTGCAAAGCCATAGGCAACTTCTCATTTTAACAATCCATGGGACTTTTAGGGAAGGCTCCGGGTGTCTCTAGTGCATTTGGAGGCAGCAGCAGTGTTCCCTGTCATCCTTACTTTTCCCAGATTAAAGGCTTCTGGTATCAGTTCAGGCTTGGTTGGAGTTGGAAGTGGCTGCCTCTCAAAGTAAGAAGCTGTGGATTAAGTACATAGTGATGTCTTGCTGGTGTCCCAAATGGACGTTTCCAGGTGTTGCTCAGCTCCAAATGTCATGGGCAGCCAGAAGCTGGCTGCCTCTGATGGCAACACCGTGTGTAGGGGTCTGCCTCTCCAGCGTGTGTGGCTCTGCTCTGCGCTTGTCAAAATCTGCTTGCCTGTTGTTTTAGATGTCAGTGCCACGTGTTGCTCTTCTTCAACAGAAGAGCAGGTATGTGGTCTTAACTACAAGGCAGGACCTAAGTGTGTGTAGTCTCTTCAGTGTGTGGTCATATACCTGGTGCATGCAGTACAGCACAATTATTTAGAAGGTAGAAACCACCTCCTGAAATTTCTAAAGGATTTTAGCATCCTGAACAGACCTTATGAAAGTCCTCAAAGTCTGAAGTACCAATGTCCTAGTTCCATTTCAGTACTTCATAATCTTTAAAAACAGAACTATAAAAGCTGGTTAATTGATATTTGTAGGCCATGCCTTACTAATATCGGTTCAGGCAACTCCCTTCAGTCATTTCTGTGACTGTCCGCGCTTTTTATGCTTTAACATGAAGCTTAATATTACAGCTACTACTTCCATGACTTTCTGCATTGCAAAGATTTTCAGCTATGTCTAACATGAGATAAATTTATTTTCCTTGGAATCCCATAGCTATGACTTGTGGATATCTGTATGAGTTTCATATAATGTTACAGCATTGCTGATGAGCTCAATGTACCTCCTTAGTGTGGAAATATTTTGTAAACAATACAGTATTTTTTCTTTCAAGACTGGGAAACAGAGAGAGAATGACTAGTCAGAAAATGAAGTTATTATGCTTCACCACCTTACTGGGCTGAATTGGGCTGAAAGTGTTTTTAACATCTTTCATTGAAATAGTACAAAATTCAAATATGTTGAACATCTGTGTCTTGAAGCATGAACATTGAAGATACTTTCTTGTCTCTTGCAAGAATACCACTATGGATAATGCCTTTGGCTGATGTTTTTTAAGCAAGGATCTTGTTACTGTGTTTCAGACTAAGTGCAAAGCATAATATATTTACTATTTCAGGAGTGCACAGTATTAATATTTGATTGGTGTTGTGGATGTCACATGCCATTATTGTTAGTGGCACTGAAAGTAAAATGTTCATTGAGAAAGATAATCCTCACACAGAAGGATGTAGGAACGTGTAATTGGCAGTCAGGAGGTTAAAAGAGACTTGACAAGATTTCAAGGGATTAAAAAAGTTAATCCGTCAAGGAGCATACCCACCTCTGCTCCGAAAAAGGCTTGTATTCTAATTCAGATTTTTCACGAGGTTTTTGGCAATAGTCCTGTCACCCTTCCACTTTTGCCCAGTGGAGCAAATTGAAACTCAGTAATCCTGGCAATATAACAGGTGTAGTAATAAACTGCAAGATGACATGATGTCATTGTCCATAGGTCCACACTGTGTGATTCTGCCATCATACTGTCATGCAGAATGATGGTTTTTCAAAATCTGGATGGTGTTTTCAGGGATACTGAAATCTCTTGCAAGCATGCTACATAGAGGTGTGGACCTTTCTGCACTCCTCCTGTAGTCTTCTGGCAGACTCCCAAATAGTAGCAATTTTTCAGTCTAATAAGAAATGAAGTTAAATTACACCAGCTACTTTTTTTGGATAAATAGCAAGCTTAGATAATTTAGAGTTGTAGTTCCTATTTTATCAATGCAGGTAAACATGTAGTAAATTTTAGTAGTATGTAAGCATATGTAATACTTCAAATGTATGCTTACGTTTAAGAGATTTTGTAAAGCAGAGATGAAATTACTCGGGTGATTACTCAAGTTGTTGTGGATGTAGCGTTAAAGTCTTCTCTTCTTTGATGGTAGTTTCCATTAATTTCTAACTCATATCTGTGAAGAAAGAAGCCAGCCCTTAGGGATGTGCTATCTGCTGTGATATGTGAATTATAATACATGTATTAAAACTGGTAGTTTTGTGTATAAATTGCATCTTCTGTCTAAATTGCAATCTTCCGTTGAATCTTTTCTATGAGGAGAACTGCTTGGTCTCTTTTTGAATGCTTAAAAAAATTCATGCTGTTAAAAATCTGATTTAGATGAGATTTTGGTAAACCTTTCCATACACAAGCACTTTAGAATAAAAAGGTCAAGTACATGTGTCCAAACTTGCTTTGAGCAATATCATTTGATGTTACATTTATGACTGCGATCGCAAGAACACATGGGTTTTATATAGGTGTAATTACCCCACTGCAGTGATTAATTATGGATGAAAGTTAGGTGTCCTCTGAAGTAGACAGGAATCTTTAAATATGAGATCCTTCATTTTCACATTGATGCCATTTCAGACAACTTCATTCACAGAAACAAAAAAAATGCTCTCTCTTGGGAATCATCACCTATAACAGCATTTGTAGTTTCATAATCCAGGAAAAAGAAATGGGCTACAACTGTTTAGATGATGTGGATGTTGGCATGTGAAAGGCTTAATTTTCCTCAGTAATAAAACCAATCAGACAAAACCAGATTGGATTTGCCAACATTTGAGGAAATAGGATCACACAAAAGCATCTTTTTTAATAAGTCTATAGAAGGAGTAATATAGGAGGGGGTTAGGTATTGTAAATTAATATTAGCCATTTGGAAAATTAGCTACCTCCAGAAACCTTTAAGTAAAGAAACAGGTATGTTTCCTGTGGTTCTTATTGAAAAATACTTCCAAGTTACTGTTACTATGGTACAGGAAGAATAGTATTTTTATTTCAATAATACTCGTTGAAGACTCTAAAACAGCAGCCAGCTGCGTAGTTAACAACCTTTGCTAACCACTGATCTGAGTTTCACAAGGCGTAACACAATAACCGGGTACAATGAATTTATCTTCACTTGGGAAAGCTCCAAACCCATCTGTTGTTTCATCTTCTCTTTCATCTTTAAAATGCCAAGTTTCACACCAGTTTTTATTGAGGGATTTTTCCTGGACAGTGGGTCCTCATTTGACTCACTCCAAATCTTTTCACACTACCAAGGAATAGTTCTTTATGTTTTCAACTTATTTGCCAGGTTTTTGGTTCCCGGCAGCTTCTTTTCTCTCTCTCTCTCCTGTTAGTAATCTCAAGTAGAGGTAATGATACCGAGGTATCCACATGTTTGAAAAGGAGAGATAAAATCCTTCTTGTTATTTCAATTCAGCTGGAGCAATTTTGGGAGAGGGTAATTTTAAAACATGTCCTTATTACTGACACGGTATCTTTTCACACAGTAAAAGGAGTAGTTGGTTTTCTCCGTGAATTTTATAAGTGACTGCTACTTTAGAGCTAAGACTGCCTATTCTTAATAACACCTGTAAGATTTTATAGTTCAGTGTCATGGCTGATTTTATTTTAAGGGGGGGGGAATCAGTGTGAAACTGTAATCCTAACTTGTTTTTCCCAAGGCTTACATAACTCTTAAAAAATATGAAGTGGCTTACAAACTAGCTTGCAAGCAACAAATCACTGGCCTTACAAAACAATTAATAGTAAGGTTGTCTTTATGTCATAGGTTCCTTTCATAAATCATATATGATAAATTATTTTTTCTGTTTGCTTTTTATTAGTAGTATTTTTCATGTACCTACAGTATATATTTGCTCACAGGAATAGTTTCATAAAAGTGGCGTCTCACTTTAGTGAGGCCTCTGGAGGAACATGGTGTGTTATTCCAATGCACATAAAACGAATTAACGACTATATAATAAAGGATGCTCCATCTAGTAGCCAGTCCCTCCTGTGTGTTTCTGGCCCAGACGCACAGCTGCTTAGGCAGTCATGATTCCTGGTGACATACTGAGGAGCTATGTCCCTGTGAGGAACTGAGCTAAAATAGAGGGTAGTGGAGAGGTTTCAGCAGGGGGGTGACTGCAGTCAGTGGATTTTTGAACCAAGGATTTGCACAAGATTGTTTGCTTATGTAGATAGCTTCTGGCTTACAAGTTTATATCAGAGGTGTTGAGGTAAGGTAGAGTTGTATAAAAAGGCCTCTTTGATGGTGAACTCAGTGTGTCCATTCTGTTTTTAAGTATGGATTTAAGTGGAAATTCTGTGACTTTGCAAGTTGATCTGCATGTAGTGGTTGGTTTATGAATCTACATAATTGCACAGATCAGGTAGGTGAGTGGTAATTATCATGGATAGATCTAAATCACCATGAAGAAATTTTGTAAAGAGGTTATAGGTTATTTTGTTTTGGCCTCAATCACATACCTTTTCTCTACAAGTGGACCACTGTGATTGTGATATCATGAAGCCTAACAAACAGCAAAGGATTAGAAAATGTATATATTGACTTGCATGTTCAATCAACTTCCATATGATCTCAGCAGGAAATTCAAAACAAAAGCTAATTTATGGAAAAATATGTAGTTCTAATCACAGTTTAGCTCTGTGGGGTTCCAAATAACACACTACAATCTCTACATGCAGATGCTTTCATCTTACATTCCAGATTTGGTGACATTCCAAAAGTTCTTATCAAACCTTATTATCATCTTTTATTAAAGCTTATTACATTTCTTCTTATTGCATGTTTGCTGTAATATTCTGTCATTTTTAATATGGAATAAAAAAGCTTTGATCTTTTTTAGCAAGTCATGAGATGGAAATATGCAACGCAAGTATTTCACTATATACTATAAAATCCCAGCTCGGTGTGTCCTTTGAACATCACATTAATTGGCCCCTGGTTTTTTTTCTTTAGTTCTTAAATCTTTTCATCAGACTGCACTTCTCTATGCCATCAACATGCAAATAGGTTATGCATGATCATATAGTGCCATTTCATTATTATTCTATCCCTTGAGATTTGTGGGGTTTTGTTGGGTTTGGGTTTGGGGGAGGTTTTTGTGATAAATAAAGCTTTTGAACTATAAAAATGGTTGGACCCGTTCATTGATGCTCTTGCCTAAGAAAGATGGTTCCAGTGAATTTTTGAGACATTACATCAGCATTGCTTTTCTTAACACTTCTCTTTTATGAGGGTCGTGATCTAAAGGATGTTGCCCTGAGCAAGACTTCTGTTGGAGTTGTGGAAAAAAACCTAAAATAGATAAGCACAAACCTGAGCCTCAGCTGTTTTCCAGAAAGCGAGTTTAAGGGAGGAAAGGGAAGGAGTTAAAGATTGAGAAGGAAGAGAGTAAAGAAATGCCTGAAGGAATACAGAGAAGTAATTATCCTGCAGTCTTAACCCAGTCTTGAAAAGCATAAATCAGGGGAATATTTTTTTTCTCCTCCACAATACTTGACAACAAAATCATTGATTATGACTTTATTAGATAGAAACCCAAAATTTATGGAATGTTTTTCATGCCTTTGTATCAACTAAAAGAGACAAAACAACCCTTGTCTCAAACGCGTCAGCAATCCAATATGCAGTTCCCCATCATTTCTGTACCTGTAATGATTTTTCACCATCTTGTTAACTGTGAACAACATTATCTGAAAAAAAAAATAACGTATGTTCAGGAGAAAGCCCAGGATAGTACTAAAGACTATTTAGGTAATACTGAAGACTATTACATAATGGGAAATGTTGGATGATCATCAGAATAAATGGACAAATCTGAAATAAGACATAACAGATACATCTTATTTAAATAAGAGGCTACTGAATAATGATCTTTGTTTCTGTTTTAAGAAATCTGGATTCTCCCTTAAGCTTTGAATGTGCCTCTCATAGTGCCATTGACAGAATTAGACCATTGTTACGTAAAAGTCCCTGGCTTGACAACTAAAGTGAGACATCTAGCCATACAAGATTTCAGAGGAATAAATGTTCCATTTTTTGGTGAATGTAGTAAAAATAGTTACACCGAGACTATCACACATCTTAATCTTAACAGTTCAAATGCAACAATACTTTAAAATGGCATATAATAATCTTTGATTAGTGGTCAAAGAAAGAACGTTTATTCATAGTAGATAGCTGATACATCTTTGTCGCTATGTTTTTTTCTAGGCAATTTTTTGTGACGTGTTTTGCAAATTCTTTGTGTCGTGGATTAACCCCAACCAGCAACTAAGCGCCATGTAGCTGCTCACTCACTTCTCCCCACCGAGTGGGATGGGGGAGAGAATCAGGGGAAAAAAAAGTAAAACTCGTGAATTGAGATAAGAACAGTTTAATAGAACAGAAAGGAAGAAACTAATAATGTTAATAATAACAATCATAAAATGACAATAATAATAATAAAAGGATTGGAATATACAAAAGAAGTGATGCACAATGCAGTTGCTCACCACTCGCCAACCGATGCCCAGTTCGCTCCCGAGCAGCGATCCCTCCCAGCCTAACTCCCCCCAGTTTATATACTGGGCATGATGTCACATGGTATGGAATACCCCTTTGGCCAGTTTGGGTCAGCTGCCCTGGCTGTGTCCTGTGCCAACTTCTTGTGCCCCTCCAGCTTTCTTGCTGGCTGGGCATAAGAAGTGGAAAAATCCTTGACTTTAGACTAAACCTTACTTAGCAACAACTGAAAACATCAGTGTGTTATCAACATTCTTCTCATAGTGAACCCAAAACATAGCACTGTACCAGCTACTAGAAAGTAAATTAACTCTATCCCAGCTGAAACCAGGACACTTTGTTAAAAGGTTCTGAGAGAAAATGAGGAATAGAGTATAAAGGTTGGATTTTTTTGGCAGGTGAAACAGTAAAATCAATGCACCCATTCAACAGTTCAGGATAAAAGGAAGGAGACCACATTTTTTCAATTACTGTATTGATCTTGATAGCTATCGCTAAGTTTTTCATATAATGCTATACTGAAATGTCTTACATTCAGAATATAGGTTCAGAAACTTTTATATGATGCTCCTGGTGGCTAACGTTTTAAAGATGCTCAAAAGCATGTAGTTTTCAGTTATTTTAAATTTAGAAATAACAGGCTTTTTGTTGATTTGAGAAAAACAGTAATAAATAAATAACTTGTCTTTGTAACTTTTAATTCACTTTATTTAAAATTTTAATTAACTATTTTTAATTCACTATTTGATCTGCAGCAACATCCAAGGCATCCTATTATCTTAGAAAAAAGCAAATGAATGCAAATCACTGACAGTTGATTTGCACATCTTCTGGTCCACTCCAGGTCCTTCAGAATAAAATAGGTTTAGATTCTAATTATAGCTGCAAGAAAAATATATGGGAGATAATTTTAAAAACCACTTCAATGTTCAAATATTTCATTTGAAAACGTATTGCCAACAGGGAGATGAACTAGAAGATAATCCTTCAACAAGATTGAGCAATAATTGCAATTTGCTTAGTTTAAATTATAGTCTTTTTGCATTGCTTTAAATATAAATGATATTCACTTTTCCTTATGTGCAAGTGTGCATATATATTATTCTATTAATTCTGGGGAAGCAATTTTGTAAATCATGGTTTGAAAGCACCAGTGCCCAGAAATACATAGGAGTAGCAGTCCTGGAAGATGAGTTCAGTATCTTAGCAAGAAGCTCATCTTCAAGCACAGCTTCATGAATAATAAGACTTGATTACCATACCTTGTAAAACACATGGGAGAAAGGAAGGAGGGTCGCCAGCATCATTCAGTTACTCTTGCCAGCTTTCCCCACAGTGTTGAGTTCTTTATGTTTATAGAACATACACCATAGGCCTTATCTCCAGAGGTCTTGGGGAGGTGCTTGCTACTTAGAAATAGCTGGTGTTTTTTTCTTTCTGCTGTCCAGTGTTAATTTTTCATCTGTCGTTATTCTAAGAAGAGCTGGAGGAACATTGGAAGTCCATTTCCCAATTCAAGCAATTCTGTTTCTTCTTCTCTCTACTTAAAAGAATCCTTCTATCTCTGAATTCTTGTTCCCCTGAAATGCACTATGTCACCTTTAGAATTCTTTCACTGCAGAATACAACTTTACCAAATTCAGAATGGAAGCTGTTGAATTACTGGCACTTCTGACTAGTACTTCAGAGACTTCAGACTGAAACTTTGGTTACCTCTCCAGTTACTGTAGGGCTACTTCTGTTAATAAAGCCTCTGCTTATATGCATATTGGTTTGCTTGTTTATCCTTATTACCTGCATCTTTAATGCTTTTATCTGCACAGCTCATAGGGTGTTTGCTATGCTCTTTGTTTTTCATATGAGCCTATTTGTCACTTACAGTGCTTTAAAAAAAGATGTGGTTGATCCTGGTGAATTACGATAGAGACACCCTTGAATTTTGACCAGAACAGTAAATAAGTTTCTCTGGTTTTTACTGCATATTGCTACTCTTTTCTACAAAGAAAAAAAATATTCTTATAGCAATCATAAACCCCAGCATTGTATATATATTCACATCTGTGTCCAAACTTTATTTTCTGTTCAGAGCTACATCCTGGATACTGGAGGATGCTAACACCTGTGTAATTTATCAACTAGCTGTCCCTATCATCTTACCATTCAAGTGTATGAGGAGAAAAAAAAAATCAGACAAGCCTGGTTTTTGCTAATGGAGAAACAGCTACATAAATTGGTTTTCTGTTACAAATTCTTTTTTGTGCCTCTCATAACTTTGACAGAAGAGAGCTTTGAGCTAGTGAGCAAGGCAGCGAAGGGAAAGGACTCCCCAGTCGAATGCAGCAGGTAGTTGTGAGCTCTCACAGTTCTAGTTCTGCCATGTAGTAACATAAATTATCTGTCTGTCTTACCACCTACTAATAAAGGGACTGATTTCTCTTTGGCTTGCTGAAGAAAGTCTCAAAGAGGGTTTTGAAGTGATAACACAGTGTGTTTGCTCAAGAACAAGTTCCTTGTAAAGAGAATGCATAAACCACAGCAATACTAGCTTGAGAAAGGAGCATGTGAGACAAATGGGCTGGCAACCTTAAAAGAATGAAACAGCCTGATAGCAGCAACTTCTTCCTGAAGCAGATTATTGTAAAATGTTTTACGCAGTATAAACTAGTCATAATATTTTTTCAAGTGTTTGCTGTGAAATGTATTCTTAGTTGCTATTTTAATTATTGAGTGGAAATGAAGGCCTTGTAGACTGATTACAAACCAGAAAAACTAGACCTCAATTACAGAGTGAAAAGTAAGATCAACGAAGCTTGAAAAAGCATTTTAAGGTGGTTCAGAAACCTTTCGGTGAACTGTGTGGTGACAGATGGTAAGATTACCTGATAGCCTGTAACAAATGATAGCATTTTTGTGTTAATGCTACTGTAGGTATAAATGCTCTCCTTTAATTTTGATCTCTGTATCTTTTGAATATCGCAGTCCATTTGGCATGTTCTGCTTTGTAGAAGTATGAGGGGCGGGGGCGGCGCAGGCTTAAAAGCCCAGCTGTTGATTTGTTACTGCTTATATGTTTGAGATTTGTTCTGGAGAATTCAACAATATCCACCAGCACAACCCAGATACTGGTGCTGTGTTCATGCCAAGAGCAGCACAGATCCTAGAGGACTTTCTCTTTTCTGCTGCCTCTCCTTCCCACTCTGTTAGAGGGAATGGTGTCCTGACCATTTAAACTATCACCAAACTCTAAAGGCTGGCCATAATGCTGATAATTTGGCCAGCAGCAGTAAAAATACCGCCTTAAACTACTCTGTCAGTCCCAAAGTAAAATGCTATCATAACTTGAGCAAGTGAAGAAGATCTGTTGGTAGCTAGAGATTACTTTGCAGAATAGAGATGGGGACTGCAACAACGGAATAGGCAGAGGATATCATCATCTGTTTCTCTGTTTAAAAAGTCGTCCTGTTCAACGATGGGAGCAATCATCCCAGTCTTAATACAAGTGAAAGGAGGCTTTTGTTAGGGTTTGTGGGTACATTTGGAATTGTGACAACCCATCTTTTCTCCCATCCCCTGAGGGTTCATCCATGCTTGCAGCTGTGGGTTATTTGGATTGAGTTGTTGTGGTCTGAGACCACAACCATCACAAGCTTCATGCCTTCTGGTTAGAGGCATCTGGCATTCTCGGACAAGTCTTTGCTGCCATCAAAGATAAGCCAGTATTGAAAGTTGTTCTGGTGTTAGTACCCACATAGATTTGGCAGACTCAGAACTAGTTACTCTAGGAAGGGTCTCTTGTCTTCATTGTCTAACACCAAATAAATACCAAATTGAAATGGGAATAAAGCAGACCTGAGAGGCAATATCTAATTCAAAAATCAAGAAACTGCTTTACATTAGATTTGGGACTAAAATAGCAGTTGAGAATAGAGAAATATATTTTGCTTTGTATGTTTTTAATTTTGCTTCATATATCAAATTCTTTATAGAAAGAAGTAAACCTACCTTTTCTCTGAACACAATAGAAACAGAGAAGGGGATTGAACACTTACATCCCCATCCCAAAGGTGGAAGAAAGTCTACATCCTTTTCTAGACCTGAGAAAATCAAACACATACACCACTGGAGTCTGCCTGCATCATTCCCCCTCTAGAAATTCAGAACTAGTTCATAACATTTGACTTGAAGGTCTCAGACCTGCCACTGAGGTGTGCTCTCAGTGTGCAGTTACCAGTACCAGGTGCTGCTTATCAGACTCATGGGGGCATCAAGAATTTTTAACAGGTGCCTCGCTGTCCTTACAACACTGGTAAGGGCTTAAGGTTTGCTTTTATGTAGATGGCTGCCTGAGAAGAGACCAGTCATAATCGATAAAGTAGTGCCTGAATTTGTCTTAATCAGTCAATTTACCCATGTTCTTAAAGTTCCCCATATCTAAAGAAATTGTGCGTTGTATTTTGATGCTGTATCAACAAGCCTGTTTCTCGCATGTTGTTCTCGTACCTTTGTAGTGAAAGGAGAATTCTCTAAATTCCACAGTGCTGTCTCAGAGAGATTACATAGTTTAATTATTTAGTGTGTTAGTACACACTGTAAGTTTTGGGTGGTCATGGGAGTTGTCGAGCAGCATTTCTGGTCCACTTCAAAAATATTCCGATATTCACAATCTGTGAAACAGCTGCATGTATCCATCTGTTCATTTTTATTAGATATTGTTTGTTGAACTTGGTGCTAGTTCAGTGTCAAAGTTGAGAGAGCAATGGTATTTTTGAGGGATACAGCTATTACTCACTGTCTTTGACAGTGAACTGCAGTGGGACTCACATCAGTACAAACACAAAGAAAAGATAATTGTCACTTCCCTTGTAGTAACTGTGGTTCTTTGAGATGTAATCAATATAGATCCCACAGTCCTTGCCTTTGAAGACTTCAAATTCCAGCTGTTTTGAATTATGAGGGAATGGCCAGAAGGTCATGTTGGAGCTTCCCCTTCTGATCTCCCAGTGGATCGTGAAGAGGCCCAGGGCATGCACATAGCACCAGCAGACAGAGCTGTTAATGATGTTCCAAGCTCATATGTTTGGAAGGGATGCACTTCTAGAGTTACAAAATGAATGCCACTTTCTTTTTTTCTCCTGAAGAGTATTAAAAGTGATAAGAAGGCAGCAAAGTTAGGAGAGGTGATTTAGACCTCCAGACTGAAGACAAGAAATGTGCTAGGTTTGAATCATGAAATATTTAGCTATTTGCAGTCTTTCATTGCTGCCAGTGAAGTGAACTAGTATAACAGATAGTAGAGTTTGACCATAGGGATTTTGATGAAATATATTAAAACAGATACAATCATTAGATGATTAATACATAAATAAGAATTTCAGCTGAGGTAGGGCCAAAATAATAATGGCCAGTTCTAGTGATGTGCCAAAAATGGTGGTGGTCAGATTTATGGTTTAATAAGAGTTGGGGGGGGGGGGGGGGGATCAGGTTTCAGGGTCAAGGAACATTCTACATTATCAGGCTTTGACAGGCAATTTGAGGTCTGAGAAAGAAGAGTAATAGTAGAGTCAGAGACTTGGAACAAAGAGATATGTCAGCTATAGTGAGGATTTCAGTCTTTGAAGCATTCAGTTATAGGTCTTTGGTTGCATTCCGGTTTTTTGTTTTGTTGAGGGTAAGGGGAGGGTTTAAGGCAAAGACCTGGCAGAGAGGGTCTTAATTCTGCAGTGTTTGCTGTCTGCCTGACTAAACTTCCACTGATGCCTGTTCATCTTCAGTAAGGGTTGCCATGGTCAATACAGAGAGGTTGAAAGATCAGAGATGAAACCAAAAGGGATGAAGAATTGTTTGTCATTTAGATAGAAGGAATGAGTAAATTAATAACATCAACTATAGCAGTGATCTGTTTCAGAGACAGAAGGAGCAGGAGTGAATTATCTTCCTTATATTTTGCATGAATAGTTAAAATACATCATTACAGAATTTTTTTCCAGTATATTTTTATTCCCCAGTAGCACTGAAAGACTTATTTTAGCTTTGGAGATAACTGCTGCCATGGAATGAGCAAACCGGTGTTATACCAAACACAAATTAGAGTAACTACAATAAAATTAATTTTGTTGGTATCATAGAGTCGCTGGAAGAGAAGGAAATACACCACAGATAGCAAGAAATTGCATATGTTTTGTGTATCACAGTATAGCATTAAGGTGATATTTTTTTTTCCCATATTTTTCCTCTAAAAGTTTAGATGGGGGTGGGGGTTCATTCATTAAACCCTGGTGATACCAAGGTTCGTTAAGTAGTCCCTCCTAACACCATGGAAGGTTGACTCTGTCTTTCATAATTAGCTCAGCTAAACTTTTTAACATGCTATCACCTTTCTAATAAACATGGTTGTGGGGAATTAAGTAGTTCAGAAACCTAGCTTATGCATGATTGTTATCAGAGCAAAGTGCCCCAGTGTCTCCAGCTCTGCTAATCGTCTTGGCCTCGTTTTGTAGACTAGCGTGGGGAATGAGCAGGTAACTGGAGGTTGCGCAGGGTGTTGGTGGCAGCATGAAAAGGAGTGTTCACGTCTTAGGTTAGCCCTGCAATACCCACAGCACTCTCCTTCCTCTCCTCTTGTGTTGTTTCTTTTCCTTTTCTGGCTAGCCAGAACAGATCTATCTGCTGGTAAAATCATTTATTTTAGTAGGTCATTTAGGAGCTCACGGAGCTCACTTAAATGATTTGTCTCTTCAGAAGGATCAAAAATGAAAAAAGAGAAAAGGACATAATTACTGCCTATCCTTTTGAACATTGATTTGGGACCGGTAAAAGACTCAAAATGAGACTGGTGAGCTTTCTGTCAGCTGTGTTCACCGAAAGCACTGTATCATTAAAGGACAGTGGTAGTAATTGCTTAGTGCCATTACTAAGTTGAACTATTAGTCTGTGAACGCTTGTTCCTGTAATTTAATTTTTTAATGTATGAGTTGCTATTCCACTGTGAAGTGTGGAAAGCCATTATTTGTGTGATTTGTCATTGTGGTTAAGAGCATCAAATAACCTGTATCCTTTACCACCAGCAATGCATCTGTTTGGCCTCAACTGGCAGTTGCAGCAAACTGAAAATGATACATTTGAGAATGGAAAAGTGAATTCTGATACTGTGCCAACACATCCTGTAACAGTAGCTGCTGGAGAAAATGGTAAGTGAAAGAGGCACCAATTTTTCTCCTTTTGGAACATTTCCTTTCTTTCTGTCTTCTTTACATTGCCAGACTTTAATACTTTCCCTCCAAAACTCTGTATACTTAATGGAAGTACAGAGCATTTTTAAGTAGTAGTAATTTTAAATAGATATGTAGATATTAAACAGGAGTTGTATTTCAATTGAAAAGACCGCACCGTTCCTCCTACCTAGCATGGATCCTGGGCAATAATGTTGATCTTACCAGGAAAGCTGGCTGTCAACCAAAATTCTGCATGGGAATTTACATGTAATATTTGATGAGGATAGAAAAGCTCTCATCACATCCAGAGAAGCAGAACTTCTGCTTACTCTAAAATCTTTGATAACGTAATGATTGTTGGGGGGTCCTCAGAGGTAGCAGGATGGTGCTGAGGCTGGCTTGGACCATCCTGCCTGAGGCGCTGGGGCGGCTGGGGTCTTCTGCTGCAGAAACGGCCACAACAAAGCCAGGGAGCCTGAGGTGACAGGACATGCTATTTCATAAGGGGGACCTGATACCAAGATTCAATCTTTGGGAGTCCTGAGTTCTGGATAGTTTTCAGACAAAAGCCTTGTCTGTGACAGGGGGGCACATAATCTTTTTCTGAAGAGCTGGCACCAGAAGAGGTACTTCAGGGAGGTTTTGCATATTTTTGAAGCTTCTGTCTTAGCTGTGTTCAGAAGGTAACTCATGATCAAGGACCTTCCTATGGCATGATGACCTTGCTGTGGAATGGCTTGTGTTTTTCTCTACAGATGATGATGTTTTCTTCTTTTTTTTTAATTTCTCTCTGAAATTTAATAGGTCACGTATAATATGTTCATTTGTTTTCTCAAAGTCTCTAGCATATAATATTGAGTCTGAATCATCCAACCAATATATAAAGTAAAAAAAAAAAAAAAAAACCAACAAAAAGCTTTATTAATTTTGTTGTAGGAGCTTTTAAAATACAAACCACATAAAGGAATTATTTTTTATCGACCTTTTTCCATGTTGCCCTTTAAGATTCTCAAAACATTTAAGAGCCTGTGCACTTTTGGCTAACAGAGGCTTTAAAATCAATAGGTTTTGAATGGAAAACTTGATTTAAATGGTTGATGAATGCGGTGTTTGCTTCATTACACAAAAATCCATTTTCCCTTTCACAAGGTAGAGCTGACCTCCTTACCACTGAGGAGGAGGAAGCTTCTGCCAGCAGTTGACATCTTGAAAATTTTTCAAGTTATCACAGCTCCAAGTTAAAGGAAAGATACATCTCAGTTCATTCTTTTTGTCATCTTTGTAAGCATATGAAACTTCTTCAGTAGGACTTTTCCTTTTTTCATTTCCTTTACCCTTCTGTCTTTTTCTTGTGCTTAGATATTCATTATCTCTTTCTGTGTTCTTACTTGTTTTGAATGAATAGCAAAAGGCTACTGTATGATTAATGAATATTGATGCTGCAGTGACAGCTCATCATCCCACTGTCTTCGGCCCTCAGTAGCCTATATGCTTTCTTGTATAAAATATATACATGGTTTTGTAAATATTTTATAAATATAAATTGCTCTTTTTCCCTTGATCATTTTTAATTTTTTTTTTACAAATTAATACCTGTTATGTTTTGCCTCAAAAATAAAAGGAAATAACAAGTACATCAAATCCCATTTTTCCTTCCTTATGTCCCTAAATACTGTACAAGAGAACAGGGTTAATTCCATCCACTGTTAAAATGCTGTCCTCTACAGAATAGGATAAGTGGCCATTTATCAGCATACATCAATACTAAACAACAGACAGACCAAAGAATATACATTTTAAACCACAAAAGGAAAGTTAAGCAGAAGGGACAGTGTGAGGACTAGATGTGAAATTTAAAAGGGAGGGCCCTGTGCTATTATACTAGTTACTGAAAACTGTAAGGAAGAATCAATAAAGTCTTGATTTAGATACTTCAACAGCTGAACAACTTTCAGTACTGCTCCTCTTTAGGCCCCTGGTAATATCCTGATACTCTGATTTAGGTGGGAGAAATTCCCAGTATTGTATGGGCCAGGCATTTTCCTTGACTCTGCCTCATCTAAACTTTGGATAATCCTGGGCCTGCTTTGGTCAGAAAATCATAGCCCACTGTGTCCTAGATCCCAGGTATTCATTTGCCATTCAGAACTACAGGTACTTTGTGTGATGAATTAGCAAAGATTAAACTTGAAAATGCATCCTTATGACCTCTGAAGAAAATTCGGCTGTGGTTTACCTAGAAACAGCTAGTCATAAATAGACAGTAAAAGCATGTTAAATCATCCTTAAATGCAAATAGTTTGTTAAGTGAAGCTTGAATTTCTGAACAAGCATTTTCCAAAGGTTTTTTGTTTGTTTCTTTTGTGGATTTTTTTTTCTTTCCTCTCCCAGTGCTTCTCTCTGTATGAACAATAAACTGCTGGCAACATATCACCTGCTTATCTAGACAGGCATGATTCAGGGCTGCATAAGGTGGCATAAGAATGTGTGTTTTCTATGGATATGATGAATTTTATAGGCCATTTCAGTTTAGGTTCTCCAAAGTAATTCATTAAGCCATCAGTGCTTTATCTGTTTTTATAACTAGGCAATAGAAAAGAAAGGTTAAAAAACAGAGCTTGTTTAACCATTCTGTTCTAGCAGTTGGTCACATCTCACATGTTGCTGGCTTTATTTTATGTCATATGAAATCTGTGTGCAATTCAGAAATACCTTATAATAATAAATGCTTAATGGCAGATTTTTTTTAAATGCAAGAGAAGAAAAAAGTGAATGGGAAAAGGAGCATTTCTTTTGGCTTATTCGGATGCACTTTTTGAGATTATACTCATTAAAATACATTATACTTGCTTTAACTGATATGTATTGAGCTTTTTTGTTTTGTTTACAGTATCTCATGTTAATTAAAGGTATAGTAACTTCTTAATTAGATGTTATGTTGGGGTTTTTTTTCTAAAAAGGTATGTTTTTAAGGAGGATTTTTATTTCATTTCTTGAAACAGTTGTTGCAGAAGGATATATAGCAGATGTCTCACAGAAAAAGATCTGAATACAAGATTATTCAGTGGAAGGGGAGAACATGCTGTTGACTGTCTGTAAATCCAGCCTTGCAACCTAATATTCTAATTAGTATTGCCTTTGAAGGATGGAAAATGATATTATGTGTGACACTATACAGCAATTATTGTTGAGCATTTTTGTGTTTTGGTTGTGCATTCATTTCTATTCTGTGTTATAGACACTCAGTATCTCATGTTTTAATCTATAGAATGTTTGCAAATAAGGAGGGGGAGTTTGGCTTCACGTCATTTTAGTGGTATTTGTGAATTATTTTTCTGGTATGATAATTAAATATTGTTTATTGCTTTAAATATTTGTTTAGCTCTAAATACTTGTTTAGCTCAGGGTTTTGTCCACCCTAACCTCAGACAGTTGAAATACAATTTACAAATACTAAGTATAACAAATATTTTACCTATTAATTACATAATGCATTGGATTATCCATATCACAAATGCATCATATAATGATTATATATATTAGATAGTATGTGATACAGCAAATCAATATATTTTGTAAATTAAATAACAGAACATCTAGCAAGAGAAGTACAAATCATGATACAAATATTATTTACCTATAAATATTTATGTGTATTTGTGTTATTGCCTTTTGGGGAATGTCTGTGAAAGAAGAAATTTTGGGGGTGGAGAAGTTTAGTGAAAGAGAATATATCCAGGGGGCTAGGTGTTTTAAAATTTGGTTTCTTATTTGGACTGTTATGTCATTATGGAATTGTGTGAATAAATGTGACATTTCATATTTTGCTTTAAAGCTATGTATAAGAACTGTTACTCTTTAGAAAGTAAAAAGGAAATGGTGACGCTAGTAAAATTTTTCTTATGCCCATTGAGATACAACAGGGAACAAAGAATAATTAACGCCCTATTCTTAGGAGGCCAAACAACTAGTGACGATTTTGAGAGAGGTCGTATGGTGTTAAAGGGGCATGTGGCTACAGGGTAAAACTACCTCTTTTTTGGTAAAGAAAATGGGAGTCTGTAGGATCATTATCTGCTAAGGATAAGTGTTGAAGCCCAGTAATAGGCATTCCTGGCAAGCTGGTCAAAATGTTTGATAAAGTGCACCTGCTCAAGCTGTCTAGTTCATCTTTTCAGTAGTAAGAGGTAGTTGTTTTTCATTTCAAATGTAGAAATAGGGGAAGCTGCAGATCAATACTGCAAACAAGTGTTTATTGTTTAGTAATTACCAGTCATCAGTGTGTGAATTTATATGACACAACATGCTTAAATTTGAAGGAACTGGTAAGAAACAAATGCTTAAATGAACCAAAATAGTGAATACAGATACGTCTTCTAGAATAACGTATGAATATTGTGAAAGGTTAAGTCCAAAGTTAGAAGAGCATCAGACTCATCCTGAAAAGTGTAAAAAAATGGTTTCTCCAAGATGAGGTATTTCACTGTCTCTTCTCAGCAGAACATTGATCATCAATATGATGATCCTGGAAGTGAGACATTTTCAGTGACTACAGCACCATTGTGGCACAGCTGTGATGATGATGCAAGCCCCCACTCAAGGCCTCTCAGTAGTGCTTCTGTACCTGTTTAATTCAGCAGCAGTCTCTGTTCATCTTGGATGCACAAAAAGTGGCGAGGATCAATCTGTGACCTCACTTGGCATTTCAGATTTTAATCTAGTTTTTTAAAGTCTAAATGTTTGCAAAAAGGTTGTGTCAGTTTGTTCCATCAAATGATGAATAATGTAGAATTTGAACATAGAAGACAGGGCAGCAACAGAGTGTTGTCAGTTCTTCAGAACACTTGCACACAAACAAGTTAGCATCACTTGAACATGCTTATCACATTCAGATGGGTTTAGTTCAATCTTTATAATAGACTAGCTGTTGAAAAAAAGAGTGTAAATTGGTAAAAACACAGCAGACCGTAAGATTGTAACTACAGTCCCATTTTTCTTTATATTGCTTCACTCAAGGCTCACCTTGCTGTGCCAGCTGCTTAAATGTAGCATTACTTGCTTACTCCAGAGTTGACATGTGTCAGTAAGCAAGTTCTTACACACATCTTTGCATCTTAGTCTAGATGTGACACTGCTGATTCCATCAGATTGAAGTAGGCTTTGACCCTGGCACCAGCTTCCAAGACTGCCTATGAACAGTGGCACGGCACGGAGTTAGTGCCTGAACATCAGATCTGAGTCTTTGGCCTCAAACAGACTTGATGTAAACTCATCTAAACCATCTCAGATTTTAAAGCTGGGTGGTGACGGCTTGTGCAAACCACTTCTTTAGTGCATCAGTCTTAGTAGTTCTGTTTCCTATGAATCTGGCAGGTAGAAGACACTACCACAACTAAACCACAATTCATTTGCTGATGAGCTTTGAGAAAGGTTTGTAATCTTCACGAGATTTAGCATGTGCCTGTGTGGTACGAGCAGGGGCAATGTGGAGATCTCAGAGCTATCACAGACCTGTGCTGTCCGTAGCATCCAGCCTAGTGCTTTGCAGGGTCATCAGCTTGGGCTGGAACACTTTTACCCCTTTCGTTTGTTTGACAGTGCTTCACCAGTATGGCACGGCGCCTTGCAGATTGGATGACACTGTTCTGTACTTGAGCTGGGGTGTAGATTCAGTCTCTGTTGCCTGGACTTACCCACTTGAACAAAAAGTTTGTTGGGGGTATCTAAAGTTTATGACTTTATTTTCTTCTTTTTTAGTGCCACAACCAGTAGTCCAGTTTTTCAGTGTTAGCGTTTGACATCATGTGTCTTTTGCATGTTAGCATATTCTTTGCTGCTTCTGGGCATTTCCAAGCCATCATCACTGGCCTCCTAAGGCTAACTGATAGTGGCACAAATTTTTAATGCCCTTCAGTGCTAGGTGTTTATTCCTAGTAATTGGCCTGCGGGATAAATGCATATTCATCATGGTATAGAAAACAGTGAAAGTACCAGACTTTGACATGCTATTATACGTTTTATTCAGGAGACAGTGTGGACAAGGAGGTGATAACAAGCTTGGGGCTGAGGCTAGGAAGTGCAGAGGATGCAGGCGCTATGGAGAGCGAAGGCATAAGGACATAGGCACAATGAGGCAAGAAACATTGCCTTTTTGGGGGGGAACACAAAAACAAAAATTAGGAAACCAGAGCTGTAGACATTGTTAGTATTGTGTAAATGCTCTGATACTTAATGTAGAAAAGACTGTGTATTAGTTCTCTTGACTGCTTATGTTTATGTATCTATTATTCTTAAAATCTGTATGCTGCATTTCCCTTTACCTTAAACATTTTTAGTGTGAGACTTTGTGCTGGAAAATCCCTGTTAAAATACTTGCGGGAAAAAATGAATAGTTTAATGTAGATCCTAAAACAGTTTCCATAATGCTAGTGCTTAGAGAAGTTACAGTATTTTTACTTGGTAGGTATTTGTGGTATCTTTGCCTTTTTATTTCCAAATCATCGAATTCTCTGGGATCTTATATTCAGAAAGATTGTCAGGTAACATTTTATCTGAGGTGATTCTAAATATTTGATGGTTTATATGAAGGATGACTGAAAGCAAGAAAGGAATACTAATTTTTGATCTCTTATTATTCTAACCTGTCAGGAAAATTAGGGGGATTTGCACAAGAAAACAACACTATAGATTCTGGAGAACTTGATATAGGCCGAAGAGCGATACAAGAAGTTCCCCCTGGGATTTTTTGGAGATCACAACTCTTCATTGATCAGCCACAATTTCTAAAATTCAATATATCCCTTCAGAAAGATGCATTGATTGGAGTATATGGCCGAAAAGGCTTACCACCTTCACACACTCAGGTGAGAACTGCTTGCATTAAAAGTAGGACACATTATTGAAAACTGTGAGCTTGTATCTTTTGTATGTTTTTTCTTTCTCGGGATTACATCCCTTTCCATTTTGCTGATTTTTATTTTTACTTTTTATACTTTATTGATCTCATGTGATGTTCAAAACATTTGTAATACTGTAAGTACTGGGATCTAAAGTAGGGGGGCCAGAATCTGTTCTGAATGCTGTGAGCAATGATGATGCTTTAGGTATGGAGTTGTTTCATGCAGAATTTACAGGTACTTTTATCTTCTGTGGTATATAGACATATCTTTAAAAACCTAAGCAAACTATTACAGCATCTTATGGTCAAGAGTGCCTGGCAAAGGCCACGTTAGCCAAATTTCCAAGCAAGAAGACAACGGTTTTTTAAGGAAGTTTCAGTTTGTTCTACAAGCACATGCTACAGTATTTACAGCTTGGTGTCTCATTAAATAAGCACATAAAATAAAAAATAAGTAATATGTGTCTACAAAGATAAAGTGAACTGGGGTTGTAAAAGCATCAGTTTTCACTAGACATCTAGTGTCTTGAAAATTTGTTCTTAAGTGTCTCAGAGGATTTATTCTGCTCCACCCTCAGAAGGTTTCTAATGACACTTTTCGTTGCATATGGTCATGCCTTTGCATAGTAACAAAGAAACACTTTTTTGCATTGTTCTAGAAAAAATAAAGTATAAAAGAATGAATAGTCTTCTGATTGGCAGGAGAAAGGGAGAATCATTGTCTGAGATGGCATTTTAGAATCAATTGTGTTCAGATTTTACTTTTAAGATTTAAGACTCTCCAAGTTTAGATTTCTTTCAGCTCAATATTTGTCCAAATGCTCGCTCTGAACCAGTTTTCCACCTGAAAAGGGAGTTGAGCTCATGCTCTTCTACCCCATTTAGGGAATTATGCAACGTCTTACTGATTTTTTTTTTTTTTTTAAGTGTATGGATTTGCCCAGGACACAACTCTTAAGTATAGCAACCTAATGGTATAATTGGAAAGAAGCTTGACTGATTATGCCTGATAAGCAGTTGCAACAGGAAATCCATAACTGCAAAATTAAAATACTTTATTTTGCTCCCACTTTTTTTTTTTTTATTTGCATGCTTCTGCACTATTTAAATTTATTTTGTTTTTTCTTCAGGCATAAGTTTTAAAAGATCTAGAACAGAGAAATATTGCTAATTATATCACATGTTTAGCAGTCACAAACCATAGAGGAAGAATTAGAGTCAGCAAAGCAGTTTCATGCAGCTAAAATCACAGAATGTTACATTAGCTTTATTTTTTAGTTTAGGTTCCATTAAAACACAAACAATTTACTGAATGCAGAAAATGCACTTATTTAAAAATTTGATCCTCATAAAAATTAAATGGCTTTTCTTCAGACCATCACATATGAACACCCACCCTCAGGCTGACAACAAGCACAAGAAATTCTAGCTGAAAGAAAATTGGTTCAGAAAGTTATCAGCCATTGGAAAGAGGGGTTTGGAATACAAACACATCTCAATGATAATAATAATAACAGGAGCTAGGGGAATACATGTGTGGCAAGAACGAATAAAACTGAAGAAGCTGATTTGGACTGTGCATTTGTATGAGAAGTTATGCAAATAGATACCTCTATGAAAAAAGATCCTTACTTGATTCCTTATGCTGGCAAAAGATTGAAATAGGGGTGCCCTTTATCCAAAAACTCGGGAAAAGGAGTTAACTAAATCTGTTTCCCATCATCTGTGTTACACAGACTCCTTTCCCTTTGGATTCCTACTGCCCAAGTGCTTATTCAGGTTTAAGTATGATACAACAGAAAGAATTATATGCAAATCCTGCTACTATATCTTCTGTAGTTTCTGTGACATGTTGGATATATTGTTCCCAGGATATAGGTCAAGCTCTCTTGTCCTGTTTTTGCCTGCTATATAATTAGAGTATTTTTCACAAACCATTTGACTGACACTTGATACCTTGAAAAATTAGGCATGCTTACTTACCAGTGCCCTAGTGAACTTCTGGGGCTGCTGAAGATTCCCAAGGGTGTGGGGTTATCAGAACGTTTATATGGCCTTGAACCCGATGATGTCTGGTTTAGGTGCCCGAGATAAAGCATGTATGTAATCTAAAAATGCAGTTCCAGTGAGTAGTTGGGGTTTTCTTTGTGACGGTGCTCCTTCACGTGGCGGGGGAAAAATGGAGTAAAGTATTTCTCAACTGTTTAGGCTTTTCTGCAACAAAGTCCTAATCACAGGACTTTGATGAAGACACAACTTGTACTGGTAAAATATGTGTTTTACCAAAGTAGCTAATATAAACAAAGTAAGGTATTTAGGCAAAAGGACATCTAATGAAATACAACATTGAGACGTTTGCAAGCATAATTCTGTTTATTCTTTTCTTATTTCCCCTAACCCTTATGGCTTGCACTGACAAAAGTTCTTAACTGCAAGCCAGGCATAGCTAGCAGGGTCAGACTAACAGCTATTTCTGGGCTTCGCTGCATCCTTCCATCGGACAAGGCAGCTTACTCGTATAGCTCCAAGTGCCATAGGAGCATATTAGAAAAATACATGAATGTCCACGCTGTGTCTGATCAAAGGCCCATCTAGCCCAGCATTCTGTCTGTGACAATGTGGCCATTAGCAGATAAGTAGAGATTAACATAGCCGCATGACAGATGTGTAGTTATTCTTCCTGCAGTACGTTCCTGGCCTCCAGCATTTTAAGGCTGAAGGACTTCCTAAGTCAAAGGTGCTTAGTCTGAGAACCTTTGATAGATTCTTTTTTCCTGTGAATTTGCATAGTTGCCTTTGAACCTATGGAAGCTTTTAGCATCCGTGACATTTACAGCAAGGAGTTTCAGGGCTTAACTACACATCTCACACTATACTCCTCAGTGTGCTTTGAGGCAGCCTGGTAGTTTTAGTATGACACCCTGTTGGTATTGTTCTGGAAGAGGCAGTGAAGAATTCCTCACCAATTTCTTCTCCATGCCACCCTTGATTTATAGATCTCTAGTGTCCTCAATGAGCTGTATTTTTTCCTGTCTGCTTCATCATTCTTTGTAAGAAGGCTGCTTCAATCCTTTGACCATGCTTGTCCTTTTCTGAATGTTCTCCAGTTTTACTGCAGCCTTTTTGAGATGGGGAGACCAGAACAGCACAGAACATAGCAGATATTTAACTACAATGGTTTCATACAATACCTTAATGATGTCTGCTCTTTTTTTTAATTGGAGAACTGATATTTCTGTAGATCTGTCTAACATAGCTCCAAGATCTCATCCCAGAATGACAAAAGTTGGCTCAGAGCCCATCTCTGGATGTGTAAAGCTAGGATTGTTTCATGAGGACTTTGAAAAGTAGGATCTCACCCATATATATCACTTCATGTCTGCATCTCTTGAATGCTATCTGCCCTTATCTCCTAGTCATAGAGTGACAAGTGCTAATAACAAAATTTATGCAAATGAGCAACTGCTGCCTGTTTCTCAAACGTCAGTATTTGAATTTTCAGATCTTATGTTAAATAATAGAGAACTGATTACTACCTGACCTCTGCCAGCATTTGTAAAGTTTTCTTACCAGCTGTCCCCCTCCAATATCTTTGCTCATATGCCTTTGATATTGTACATGCATAACTACACACCACCATCTTCTTTAGCTCCCTCCTTACAGCTTTGGTGTTTCTATGAATGTCTGCCTTCTCTCCATGTCACCTCTGGCGGTAATGCAAAACCTGCATATTACATTTGCCACCTTGTTCTCCACTTCTCTCCCAGACCCTTTGCCTGTTTATCTACTTCTTTTTTTTGTATCTGGTTAAAACCAGACAGTAAGTAAGAGGAACCTGGAGCCTGTCTTTCCATAGCTGTACAACCTCTGGTGCTAGTTATCGTGCCACTGCGATGGATGTAATGAAAGTGTAATAGAAATGAGCTTGGAAAAGATCTCAAGAAGTCTTAGTTTACACCCTCATCTTGGAACAAGATGGACTGTATCTAAACCATTTCTATCAGTTGCTTAGCATTTCATCATAAAATAATAACAGAATTCAGCGAATTTAACTCTCCTCCTGTCCCGTAATCCAAAATAATAGGGATACAGCATGTAGAAAATGGTTTGATATATTGTAATTGGGATAGAATTTTTAGTTGTGTTTCTGTATTCTCTTTAGGTACTGAAATCAGTCTCAAGCACAGCCACTATATGTGTGTCACAGACCAATCTGAGATGCATAGTTCTCTCTTTCTAGGGAATCATAAATAAATCAACCAGAAATAATTGACGGTGGCTGTCCATTCAAAACCCAATCAATGCGAGCCTGAAAGTCTTTGTGACACTTTCTAAAAATGTCACTTCCATTGCAGCCAGAGAATCAATATGTTTATTTAAAGAGACTTTAAGAATAAAAAAAGGACTTTGGTTTAAAGCAAAACTGAATGGAGAGGTAGGGCAAATCCACACATTTAGACTCAATATAAAGGTAATTAATTTATCCTCATAGGAGGAAAATAAAATTGGTATGTTTTTTGCTTATGAAGAAAATTGTTTTTCCAGTCTGTTTCTGTTATTGTGTCCTAAATATAAAAAAAACCCCAACCTTTAAATGGGTTAAGATCAATTATTATTTTTTGCTGGGGGACAGACTGAACAGTGAATTGCCTTCTGTATGGCTTCTAAAATGTAGTCTAAAATGGTGTTCTGATAACAGCATATGTCCTTATTACATTACAAATACAAAATTGTTAGTTGTACCATGCTTGTCTGCCATTAGTATACTCTTTGTGGTCAATCAAATAGTGTAATCACTTGTTCCTATATCAAAAATATGGTTTTCGCCTGAAATTGTCCTCCTACAAAAAACTGTTCTCTGCAGTATGCAAATCACAAGGTCACTCCTAATGGCCATAAATTACTTGTTAAAACTCAGAACTCCCTAAGCTTTCTCTTTTTTAAAATATTAGTGAAAAATAGGACCGGAAAGAAGTGTTCTTGAGTCAGGCAGGAGGAAAAAAAAAAACCAACCTAAAACTGTTTTTCTCTCTCTCACAAAATAAGATAAATATTTAATTCTCTGACAAATGAGAATGTTGAATGGTTTTGAATCATTGGTTCTCTCCCAAAACGGTTGCATTCGTTTTCATGTGGTGCAGCACGTACATTCAGAGTGTCAGTGTACAGAGGTACTAGCTTCTTCACATCCTAATCACGTTATGTTCTATTCTGTGGGTTCAGATGTAGCTGGAAAAGTGTCTCAGGTGTTGATAGAGGCATATTAACTATACATTGCCTTCACATCCTGACTGGTAAGAAGATAATTTTAATTACTGGGGAGGAACATTCTTACAATAGCAATGAATTTTGGCCTGGAATTTCAAGAAGAGAATATAAGTACTTAAACCCTTGTTCTGGGACAAAGGCTGTCATGTTTTCTTTTGTCCTGGGAGCACTTTCTGAAGGTCACAGGTCAGGGTGTAAAACCACTGATTCTCTGGTCTTGGTAACCAATGTTATCCTAGCTCAGGTGCATCAGTGGTTTCACATTGTATTGGGTTTGTGTGGCAAGGTTTTGGTAGCGGTGGGGATACAGGGGTGGCTTCTGTGAGAAGCTGCTAGAACTTTCCCCCATGTCTGATAAAGCCAATGCCAGGCAGCTCCAAGACAGACCCACTGCTGGCCAAGGCCGAGTCCATCAGTGACAGTGATAGCACCTCCGGCATAACGTATTTAAGAAGGGGAAAAAATAAACCTCAACAGCAACTGCAGCCGGAGAGAGGAGCTAGAATATGTGAGAGAAACAGCCCTGCAGACACCAAGGTCGGTGAAGAAGGAGGGGGAGGAGATGCTCCAAGTGCCAGAGCAGAGATTCCCCTGCAGCCCATGAAGGTCTGCGGTGGAGCAGATATCCGCCTGCAGCCTGTGGAGGACCCCATGCCAGAGCAGGTGGGTGCCCGAAGGAGGCTGTGACCCCATGGGAAGCCCACACTGGAGCAGGTTTTCTGGCAGGACTTGTGACCCCGTGGAGAACCCACGCTGGAGCAGTCTGTGCCTGAAGGACTGCAGCCTGTGGAAGGGACTCACGCTGGAGAAGTTCATGAAGAACTGCAGACCGTGGGAAGGACCCACATCGGAGAAGTTCGTGTAGGACTGTCTCCCATGGGAGGGACCCCATGCTCAATCAGGGGTGTGAGGAGTGATCGCCCCTGAGGAGGAAGGAGCAGCAGAGACATGTGATGAACTGACTGCAACCCCCATTCCCTGTGCCCCTGTGCTGCGTCAGGTGGGGAGAGGTAGAGAATCCAGGAGTGAAGGTGTGCCCAGGAAGAAGGGAGGTGTGGGGGGAAGGTGTTTTAAGATTTGGTTTTACTACTCATTATTCTACTCTGATTTGATTGGTAATAAATTGAGTTAATTTTCCCCAAATTGAGTGTGTTTTGCCCGTGATGGTAATTGGTGAGTGATCTCTCCCTGTCCTTATCTCGACCCATGAGCCTTTCATTGTATTTTCTCTCCCTTGTCTAGCTGAGGGGGGCACCTGGCATCCAGCCAGGATCAACCCACCACACAGATACTGGCCTTTACTTTTCTAGGCCCTGGATGTAATTCCATTTGAGAGAGATCTCAAACATGTGGGAAGAGTGAAGGTTTACGTGTTACAGTTCACTTCATACAATCAACATGTGTCAGAGTGTCGTGGTTTAACCCCAGCCAGCAACTAAGCACCACGCAGCCGCTCACTCACTCCCCCCCCATCCAGTGGGATGGGGGAGAAAATCAGGAAAAGAAGTAAAACTCCTGGGTTGAGATAAGAACAATTTAATAGAACAGAAAAGAAGAAACTAATAATGATAATGATAACACTAATAAAATGACAACAGTAGTAATAAAAGGATTGAAATGTACAAATGATGCGCAGGGCAATTGCTCACCACCCGCCGACCGACACCCAGCCAGTCCCCGAGCGGCGATTCCCTGCCCCCCCACTTCCCAGTTCCTAAACTAGATGGGATGTCCCATGGTATGGAATACACTGTTGGCCAGTTTGGGTCAGGTGCCCTGGCTGGGCATGAGAAGCTGAAAAATCCTTGACTCTAGTCTAAACACTACTGAGCAACAACTGAAAACATCAGTGTTATCAACATTCTTCACATACTGAACTCAAAACATAGCACTGTACCAGCTACTAGGAAGACAGTTAACTATATCCCAGCTGAAACCAGGACACAAGAGTAAAAGTGAAACTCTGAACAGACGTGGCAGGGAAGGTGGAGAGTCTCTACCACAAGCCAGAGTGCTCTTTAGTTTTCCTACGTGTTTAATTTTGCAATATGCATGTTGATCTTTACACGATAAACATGCAGAAGACATCTTTCAAGCCATGAGAGCCATCTCCCAGATAGCGTAAATCGGTGCAGGGCCCAGAGCAGATTTAGCTCTCCAGGTGTTATTAGTGCTAGTTAAGATCAACACGCATAAAAACCTTGTGTTTTGAGTTTGCTTGTTGTATCAGCTGAGAGGCTGCTACATTTTTCCAAGCCCTGCTGATTGTAGAATCATTTAGGTTGGGTGATGAGTGTCAACAGTCTCATGGTTGTTAACAAAATAATATGTACTGTCCATTGACCTGAGGTACCATATTTTTTGTCAGTTTGTCATTTTCAACAGTTGCAATGTTTTATGCTTTCCATCTCCTTTTTTGGGCTTCTGTGATAGGAAGTCAGGCTCTTGCTCTCCTTCCTCCAGAACTCCAGAATGTCTGAAAGGGGGATTAAACAATTTAATCCTTCATCTGAAACTAAATGAAAAGCAAGGTAGGTTATTGGTCTTGGATATTACTATTAACCTATATGCATTTAACACACTTTGAAAGTTAGCTCTCACCTGTAATTCAGGTGGCAGTCATGACCGCAGATTCATTTCAACCAATGTTTTCTTCCCCCAATGTATGTAATAGGTTCATTGGCCACTTGTCACCGGAAAAGCTACTCTAATATGCATGAGGACTAGTTGGCCTTTTTGTTTCAAGCCTTAGCAAGGGGAAAGAAATAATCAAGGGTTGGTTTCAGCTCCTGCTTCCCTGCTCCAAAAGGAAACTCTTGGTCAAAATACAAGCATATTATCAGGATGTTGTGGGGAAGGTGGCAGTGCCATGGTCATTCCATGACTTGTTAAGCTCCTGTCTTTTCCTCCCCACAGTACGACTTTGTGGAGCTCCTGGATGGCAGCCGGCTGATTGCAAGGGAGCAACGCAACCTGCTGGAATCAGAGCGAGTGGGGCGGCAGGCAAGGTCTGTCAGTCTCCATGAGGCAGGTTTTATCCAGTATTTGGATTCTGGCATCTGGCACCTGGCCTTTTATAACGATGGGAAAAATGCAGAGCAGGTGTCTTTTAATACCATAATTATAGGTAAGCATAATCTTCAAAGCTGTTACCAAATGCTAGGCTCCAGTCAGGTTTTTTAGGAATACAGAGATGAGTTTTCATAGTTAAATGATCTGACTTTTTTTCACAGGTTTTCCATTCATAGTGTTTCTTCTGCTGTACAGAACAAAATGCAGAATATCTATTTTAATTACTTGGTCTAAGGCATAAGGAGTGTACCTTCTTGTAAAACAGTGCTTGAAAGGAGGACACTGTTTTGAAGTATTTGTTAAATGGCACAGGGCTGGATTTTAAGTATGGAGCTCATATGGTTTTACCATCATAATTTGAGCCTTTTTGTTGGAATGTAGTGTCCTAAGATACTAGAAGCATTGGCAATAGAAAATCACAGCTATTCCTGCTCTTCAAACAAACCAAATGTAAACACTCCTCTCGGAGCGAGAGCACACTGTCAGTTAGTAGTAGTTCAAATGATAGGTACTTCATGTGGTGGGCGTCTGTGAATTATCCTCCTTTTTTTTCCTTTAGAGTCTGTGGTGGAATGCCCCCGAAATTGTCATGGTAACGGCGAATGTGTTTCTGGATCCTGCCATTGTTTTCCTGGGTTTCTGGGCCCCGACTGTTCAAGAGGTAAATCAACCCAATGCTTTTCTCAAGTCAATTTAAGCGAGCATGAAGACAAATACATCAGGAAAGCAACTGGCATGTGACTTGCTTCTTAGATGTTCTTCTTTCTAAAGCCCTGAGGTTTTTTTGGTGAAAAACTTGGTTTTAATTTTTCTGCTGTGTTTTATTTCACAGCAGCCTGCCCAGTGCTGTGTAGTGGCAACGGGCAGTACTCCAAAGGACGCTGCCTGTGTTACAGTGGCTGGAAGGGCACTGAGTGTGATGTGCCTACAACTCAGTGCATCGATCCCCAGTGTGGGGGCCGGGGCATTTGCATCATGGGCTCTTGTGCCTGCAACTCCGGATACAAAGGAGAAAACTGCGAAGAAGGTAAATGAGTAAATATTCACCCCATCACCTGCTGTTGTTGGTCAAGTTTCCAGATGGCGCATCCAACTCTATTGATTTTGCTAGATCTAGATCATAGGCACTAATGGTGTCTCTTTAAAAATCATTTTAGAATACTGAAAAACAAGTTTGGGGATCAGTAGTATCACTGAATTCTACAGAATTATTATACTTCATTTATTCTGAAGTTATCAGTGAGAAAATTTTTAATGTGTGATATCTTTTCGCTTGCCAGTATATTTTATTTTTTCTGGCTAAGGTCAGCTAAGAAGAAAGTACACAAAAAATAGATGTTGGAATACAGGAAGACTTACTGAATTTTCACAGTATAGAATAAATCATTAATGTATTGCATTTGTTAGTGATCTTTTTCACCAACCACATTGTGCAAAGTGCTGATTCAAATGCATCAGAGTGAAAAATGATGCGTCATTTTTGTATTCCAGAGATGTGCATAATAATATTCAATTCTGGTGTACTGCAAAATGCAGTTCATTTTCCATTCTATTTTTTTAGGGAGTAAAAAGCACCATTTTCTTCCTCAATCAAATTGATTTTATTGATCTCCACGTACAAAGTAATGCAATTAAGTCTCTGGAATTAAATTTTCAGACCGTTGACCCTACAAGTGTAACATTTTATTGAGTCAAATTGCTAAATTAAATCTCGTCATCTAAAGCACATGAAAGTGAATTAAGACAGATAGACAGTATGCAACTCATTTATTTCTGAAACAAGTTGAGGGTCCTATACAGCTGTCAAATCTTTGTGGCGGTGGATCAGGTCAGTTGATACCAAGTGCTACAGGGAATCCAACATTTGTGATGCTGTGATTAGGCAGAACAGAGATCAGTTGTCCAAGACCCAAAGCCAATCTCGTAATTCAGAAAAATCAGCAAACCTTGAAAGGTTCTCCATTAACTCAGTGGTAACCTGTAAATGTCTTGATGTCAGTTATGCGCATACACAAATTTCACAATACTAGAAAGTGATGTGGAAGTGAGGTGTTTTTACAAAGAAAATTGCTGCTATGCAATTAGTGATGATAAAGAGTGATCTACCTTGTAGCCAAAGAAGGGAGGCTGGCACGAAGATACCTTGGTCCACTCTGCCTTTTCCTCACTCATTGCAGTGAACCAAAGGTGAACTTCTCAGCTTCAATCTACTAATGTTTACTTTCAAGATGAGTGCAATGCTGCCTGTTTCACAAGGTCTTAAAATGTGGATTAAGCCCAGAAGTGCCGTGAGCATCTAGGGGTTGATGACTGTTGTTAGGAATGACAAGCTTAAGCTGACCTTTTTCATCTCCCCACAGCGGATTGCTTGGACCCAGCCTGCTCCAGCCACGGCGTGTGCATCCATGGCGAGTGCCACTGCAATCCAGGCTGGGGTGGCAACAACTGTGAAATCCTGAAGACAATGTGCTCTGACCAGTGCTCTGGCCATGGCACCTACCTTCAGGAGAGTGGTACCTGCACCTGCGACCCCAACTGGACAGGTCCAGATTGTTCCAATGGTAAGGGTTAAAAGCACTTGCATTTTGTAAAATGGTGACATCTTGAATAGCAGCATTTTAATGACATTATTTTGTTAGGACCTAACCTGCTGAGCTGATGGAAATCTTTGAGTTGACTTCAACATGAACTGTGAATTGATTCAAAAGTTCAAAATAATTGATGAATTTGAAGTATTTGAAAATCAATGTATTTGTTGGTATCTTTTAGCTGCCTTCACCTGGTAACTTCAGGTACTTCACATGAAAGTACAGAATGTTCTTTGTACTATATATGGATCTAAGTATCATCTTACCTAATACATCTATTTAGAAACTTAAAACTACACTAGCAAAACCAGACACAGTCACATTTTTAAAATCTCTCCAGCTAATTGGAGGTATTTTTCTTGAAAAACAGACAGCACTCAAGTTCGAAGGCAAAGGATATGCAAGAATTAATCCTAAACAGCTTTTGAGAAAGGTTGCAGGCTGCCAGGGTGGAAGGAGTTCGTAGGAGTGAAGAAGCAGAGGGATTTCTTGAAGTCTGAAACTGAGCTTATTAAAACCATAGTCTGAGCTTAGACACAAAAGGAGAAAATGACTGGAGGTGCTATCACAGAGAGCAGAATCTAAATATTTATAAAGTATGACAGAAGCCTTTTGACAAATACGAGTTTTTAGAATATTGTTTGGTAGCCACATATCAAAAGAGAAATCATGTCTAACTGTGAGACATACATTTGTCTAAAACAGTTCATCTAACAACTCAGATGATTTTGTTAATGAAAACCGAACACATGGGCTAGCTGGGTTTATGCCAGCTTATGAATAAATATAACTTTTTCATGAGGAACCATCTTTTTAAAACAAATGTACTTCTTGACCAGGATCTGCAATACTCCATAATGGTTTATCCATATGAGAGTGATAGGACAGAGTTCCAAACATTCAAGAAAAAGTGACAGAGAGAAGAAAATGTTGTCTTCTGTTAAATTTGTTTAGAAGAAAAAATTCTTCTCTGAACACTTCTAGCACTAAAAATGTCTATTTCTGAGACACCCTTTCTAGTTCTCAGGCAAAACATGGATCCCCTATTTCTTGACACAGTGTCCTCTACACTGTTTTTTGATGCTTCAGTTCTGCTCCATCTTTTACTTATGTTTCAAGGAATTATTTGTCATTAAAATATTTCTGATCTTCTCACATATTTCAAAAATGTCAAACTCACAAGAGCTTTGTAAAAATACGCACAGACTATTTGCTGACGTCATGCAAAATGACCTTCAGAGTGGTACACTAAAAAAGTAAACCTTACCCATAAACATTTTGTTAAGCTACTAGAAGAAGAAAAGAATGAGTTATTTCCATCAGAGGGTTTTATAGGTTTGAAATCAGCAGAGCTTTCCCCTATCTTCATCAGCAGTTTGTCCGTTAATTAGCCCTTCAATTCCACTTCAATTAAATTAACTCGTAATTAATAAATTCATTACAAAGATTGACGCACCTTGCTCAAAGCTAGTGTGCTAAAAGCTGATAAACACCTTCATCCTAATGAAAAATTGATTAGATTGAAGAGAAATAAACCTTTCTTCTTGGAGCTGCGTTGACGTTTTGTGAATCTAAAGTTAATCAAACCATCTCGCATCTCTTAATCAAAAATTTAATTCAAAGTAGATATAAAATGCTGTATAGGAAAAAAAAAGGGAGGGGGTAATTACAGCTGTCTTCCTCCATAAAGGTTTTGGGCTGTTTCTTATGGGAGATGTCACAGCTCCTTGATACCATGTTTAATGTTCCACAGCACTTTGAGACAGCAGGCTATACTCTATGGGGGAAGAAAAATGCTGTTGAGTGGGAAATGGGAAGCCTTTCTTGCACTGAATGCTTCTTTCTTTTGCTGTTGAAAATAATTTCAGTCTTTTATTACTAAACTGTTTGTTGTCTTTTACAAGAGAACAAAAACTAAATACAGTACTTCTATGAACCAGTACATGGTTACAGCCAGTTGTATGCCAAGGAACTAAAGAAGTCCCTCAGGCTGTATTGTATCTCCTCTTGGTTTTTTGTTGTCTGCTTAGCAGAAGTAAAGTTTGCTGGAGTCTGACTAAATGAATCAAAACTGCAAATGCAAAATCTCACAGTCTAAATTACCATCTTGTATTAGCTGAGACTTAACATGCGTTGTTTGGCCTCTGACTCCCTTTGGCTGTTAACGTATTTTTCAATTATTCTATCAGTTACAAGATCCTGTTACTATATGTAAATGACAAGTTAAATTGCTGTATGTTGATTTATTTTTTTTAACAATCTATTATTTAAACCAGACTGTTCATAGCTGTCGCTGATAAAAATTTACTGAAAGTAAAAGAGAATCATCTTTTATATTTAACAGATATGTCAGTATGTCAGCATAGTACTAATTTGTCTCACTAAGGCTGATTCTTTATAATGAAAAAATGTGTCAGAAATGGCACATTTTTACTTGAAGGAAAACAGGGAGCAGGGTAGGGAGGGGAAACCTTGTTAAAATGAACTTTCATTAATACTATATTTTCACTCACAACACACAGTGACCTAAGTATATGTTACGTTTAGTCACAAGGAGTACAATGTAAGTTCTAGTAGGTCTAAGTGCTATATAATCTAAGATACAAAAGGTTACTCTTAAGACATGTGTGATCACAAAATATATGACTGAAAATTACTCAGAGCTAACAGAAGAGCTATGGATACTTAAGCACTGCTAAGCCTGCTAGATAACTGAGCAAGCATTAGCATGGTGGTAAAACTTTGTACTCCATATTCTGTTGGGTCCTCCCTGAAAATGCCTTTCACAGTAAATTCCTTTGATTTAATTTGCAAAGATTTTGCCTTTCTTATTCTTCACATGTTGAATTAAAATGTAGCGCTGCTAATTAATGCATACCCTCTCTCTCCCATCTGTACTCTCTGCCTCCTTTTCTCCCTCTCTCTCCCCTTGAATCCAGAAATCTGTTCAGTGGACTGTGGCACACACGGTGTGTGCATGGGTGGCACGTGTCGCTGTGAGGAAGGCTGGACGGGTGCAGCCTGCAACCAGAGAGCCTGCCATCCCCGCTGCGCGGAGCATGGCACCTGTAAAGACGGGAAGTGTGAATGTAGCCAGGGATGGAATGGAGAGCACTGTACCATTGGTAGGCTGGCTATGCTTTACACTGTCTTCGCGGCAAAATTCAAACAGCTGGCGCTGCTGGCCATGTCTGAATAAGAAGCGTATTACTTTGAAGCTTGTTTCTTCAAACAGAATATTTGTACATGTTAGTCTGTGTAAAGGAGTTGATATTTTAAGAAAGGAAATGGGTATATAATGGCTCATCAGTTCTTCATACCTAGTTTGCCATGAAAAGGAGGTGGAAGAATTTCCTTTTCAATCTTTCCCCTTTAACAGCCTTTTGCTGAGGGGGAGGTTACTTTTATTTTAAACTGTAAATATATTATTCGATTATGTGCTTTTCTATTTCTATGTGATAGCTTTATGTCTTTTGGAAATGAAGCTTCCTATTGTTTTTCTTTTTTTTTTCTTTTATGGAGAAGAAGCTGTAAAAAGTGACTTGCCTACACAAAAATGTCATTTCCACCTTGTAATAAATGAGATCTAGCTGCCAAAAATTATCTTCTTGTCAATATAATGCTCTATTTTAGAATTATATCAAATTTCTTACATGTAAATAATGTAATAGCAGTTTAATACAGCTGATTGAGAAGAAGCCATCCTTATTACAGCTTCTATGTTTCTGTAATCAAGTCAGTTCTAGCACCTGGAAACCTTTGGAAATTACTGTGCCTTTATCAGTAGAGCTTTTCTTACTCAGTTATTTACAGTCTGTCCCATATGTAGCAGGATATCCCTTTCCACTGCACAGGGCTTGACAGTGAACTAGCATGAGAAATTATGCGTGTAAATAATGGGACTGAGAAAAAGTGGAGGAGGAGTTGCCAAAATGTTTATCATTTTTATATTGATTTTGTATAGCTGTAGTGCTAAGAAATTCCCTTCCACACTAATCCACCTTTATGCAAGACACTGCAGGTCTATAACAGAGGAGGAGGGTCCTATCCAAACAGTTTTTGTCTCGGCATAACCACAGAGAGAAACTATTGCGTGACAACAGGTAGGGAGCACAGACAAAGGAATTGGCAATGGTCTAACTGTAAGAGATGACTAGCTTGTACTTAGGTGTGTGGGGAGCATTGCACAAAGTTCAGCAAAGACTGTGACAGGAGTAACAATGTGGCTCTGCAGGTGTTTATAGGGCACATCTCCCACGTGCAAGAAGCATCATGGCTGAGCAATTAAAGGTGGATTGAATAGTCAATGAAAGAGGTAGCTACAGGTCAAACAAAGACAAGAGTAACACTGAATGATGGGGAAATCCCAGATAATCCGAATAGTCAAAAAAAATGCCAGTAAGTAAAAAAAACCTGCTAGTTTTATGCTTAGAGCAATGGAGGAGGGTCAGTGGAAAGAGGTGATGTAGCCAAAGCAACAGGATAGGACAGTAAGTCTAATAGTGGTAGAGCTGATGGATGTGACTATAGCATGATTTGCTTTTGCCACAAGCTAAAAAGAGGCTGGCGAATTTTAACTTTCATGGGTGTTTTGGAAGGGCTGTAACTCCGAATGTGTTAGCACAGCTAAGCCATCACTGGGGCCTGAGCATCTAGAAAACAGTAAAACCCAAGCTGTGCTCCCGGGTAGCTTACAGCCTAGACTGAGAGGCAGGTGGTGGTGGTGCTGCACTTGGTGGTCACAGGGAACCGTGGTGTGAGCTTTGAGGGCAGGCAAAATGAGGGCATGTTACAGCTGTATTAACTGATACCCACATCATTGCACCAGGAAGATGGCGCAAGGTTTTATTTTCTAGAAGGGAGTCAGGTGTGAAGTAGTAAGATTGATTTGTGAACTATTTTTTACAGAAATTGCCATTGATTTTTTTGGTGTTTACTAATGAGATTGCTCGGACATGTGAGGGATCCACCAAGGTGCATCTGCAGAATCCCAGGGAGAATCAGTAGGGTTAACATTTTTGAGGAGCTTCCAGAAAACATGCTGACAAAGAGAGTAGAGAGGTGGGGAGAGAACTGCTTTCTGAATGGTAAAATAAAGTAAATCTTTAGAAGTAGGATAAAGCCTTTCCCTTGACCGCTTTAACTTGCCAACGAGCAATTACTCAGCAGATCGCTCTGCTGTTGGTCTCACTGACCTTGGCAGCATTTCAAGGGTTGTAGTTATACACAGATGAACTGCTCTTGAACAATTTTTCCAACATATTAAGCACAAACAAGTTTTTCCTCAGCGCTGGACTAGCAGGTCTGTCTTCCCACCTGTTTATTCTTTAAATGGGTGTTTACTTTGTGGCTGCTGCTGTAAAGATAGTTAGATTTGTTTATATTGCCCTTTCAGCCTCCAAGACAAGTAATGAGGTACAGGCTCTAGCCTGCTGTTACATTTATTTTTCTTAGAGTTGTTTTCTTCAGGAGCCCAGGAGAAACCATGTCATTTTATTGCTCATTTCCAAAAGTATTTCCACTTAGTGGAGTAAAAATTGCTGCCGCCTCAGCTTGGCAGATGAAGAGTCAAATTGCCTTTCTCTCACCTGCCCTAGAGTAGGTAGTAGCTCTTTCTGAGCAATAAATTTCAGAACACAAGGGACATCAGAATGTTTCTATATACAAACCAGTTTTTTATTGTCATCCTCCATTTGAAACCCAGGCATTTTATGCTACTTAAAACTCTCAACTTGGTAGCAGAATATTTATGTAATTTGTGCTACACCTGTGAAAGACTCCCACTCTCCCTTTATAGGTCTAAAAATAAACAATTGTATCTTTCTTATTTCTAAAAGTCATTAACCATTTAGCTGCAATAGTGTGAAGTATTTTAGAAATGCAGATGTATTTGTTTGTTGCAGCTGTTAGCTGGAAGTCACATGAAGTGCAACAGCCTAAATTTACAACTTGTTTGGGAAAGGAATATTCCAAAGAAGCTGTAAATTGTAAGGGCAATGCACTTTATTCACTTTTTGGGAAAGGAATAGCCCATCAGATCTCTAGCTGGATGCACAAAATGGGGTAGATATGGATGCATTAATCACAGAGGCGCTAACTGGAACGTGTACTGAATCATCTAAATCCATAACTCATTTGATCAAATAGATTGTGGTATTTTTGTGAAGCATGAATGCCGTTTAAATAGTAAAAATGTTTTGCACCTCAACTAACAATTTTTATGTATTTCTAGATGTTGACTATCTGTCCAGTCTCATTTTCAGTTAGCCCACTGTTTGTATTGTTAGTTGACGTGTTAAAGGGTAGAAAGAAGGAAAAAACAAACATGTCTCCTTAATTAAAACAAGGTAGTCCTTAGTTTTATTCCTCTCTAACATCTTTTAAACCCTAGATTGCTTCTTGAGTTACGCTGATTTTTATGTATTCTTCAAGATACTCAAATGGGAATTCGGTGAAAGGAAATTCTAACTGATCTGAACTTCCAGAAACTGTTGGGGTTTTTTTTATTTCTGTGCTTCAGGACATTGAGAAGCAAAATCATAGGTGATTGCAAAGGTTTGCTTTTTTTTGTTGTTCAGAAAAAATGTAGACATCTGCTTACCTGGGTTAAGCATCAGCATTTCCCTAAGGCTGAGGATGGAATTGGGAAATAATATACATACATGTTTTATATACTTTTGATTTGTGTGAGAGAACAGAAAAGACTAAATAAAGCAGGTGGGTTTTTTTTCTTTTTTGAAGCAATGTGTATAGTAAGGTGGGCAAGATTATTTTGACTAATGCGGTAAACCTGATGTGTGTTGCTGATACACACTGTTCCATTATGCATCTCTGGCACAGGGTAGCTCCAACTTCAGTACCGCACCTGATGTGGGCCACACTTGTGAGTCATTGCCTGTTCTCTGACCACACACACACACTTCCAAAGATTTATATCAAAGATGTTCAGCAGATAGCTACATGCTCAGTGTTGTGATGAAATTAATCTAATAAGAATTAACAAAATACAAGATTCATTGCTATTGTTTAACATCTTACAGGTTTGAACTAAATACTGGCAATGTATGTTTCAAATACTAAACAATTTAAGGCATCTAAATTGCTTACGGTCTTTTCCCTCCTGAGAATTGTAATGTTTTACCATTTCCTGCCTCTCAATGAGAACAGGTTAAATCAACAGTTTTCTGCAAAGCTATGGAAAATCACCTGTCAATTGTTTATTTGGTCTGGGAGTGACATTCATGGGTCTAAGGTGAACATCCATATATTATTTTGTGAAGCTCAACCTGCATCTCAATGTGATACAAGATCGCACATGCACAGCTGGTGCCCAGGTGATAGCCTGGATGAAAATTTGCTCTGTAATTAAGTTTTCATAACACAATTGTGCTAAAATATGTTTTTGTTTCTTTTCTGTCCTGGCTTGCAATGAGTTCAGTGACCCTCTCCAGTCTGAGTAGTTGTTTTGTGAGATTGGAACAGATATTATTTCAGAAAGGCTATTATTTTTTGTGATATAACTGGCTTGTACCATGAGTAAATTAAGTAACTGTCATAGGAAGCCCATAAATATGAATGCTTTTCCAGCTGCTTTTCCATTAAACTCTGTTAGCTGAGCAAAATTAGTAAATAATTATGTTGGTGGGGAATCTGCTATATCCATGTGCTGTGTAACATCTCAGTTTTACAATGCAGTTTAATTTTTTCTATAGACCAAATTAGTTTTAGAGTAATCTAAATTGCAAATTGGCCAATTTGCATTAAAACTATGCCTTCTTGTTCAGATTTGTCAACACCTCTTTTTTAAAGTCTTTAACATTAAGCATGGGTGGGTAAGACCATCTGTTTATGGAGCTTGCCTGCAGCACCATTACTTAACACATAAGACAGGTTACAGCTGTTTAATTGTTATCGTGTTGAATGATTATCTTTCAGTCCAAAATTAATATTTATCTATGTATGTGTGGAAACCATGTTGTTAAACATAAGTGATCTAAATGTGGATTAATGTCATTAAGCATTCATCTTAATCCCTCAGGACGGCTAAAGTTAGCATCGTGGTACTTCCATGCTGCTTTTGAGTGCTGCATGAGGCTACTTTACCTGGTACACAGAACTGAAATTCAAATCCAATCGTGGTCCGCTGTAGAAGTGTACAGCTTGTAACGTGTTTATATTCCAGTGAGAATTGGGATCTAATTGGTTTATCTTCTAAGAATTTCCCCTAAACTTTAGTTGAGAAAAAAATAACAAGGGACAGTGAAGCATTTATTTTAACCTTTTTCTTTGCTTGAAAAGACACTAACATGATATTCAAACCAATCAAACCAAAAATAAATTTTCTTCAGCAAGAAATTTCTTGTTTCAGCTATTTTAGCTGTAAAACCAGGAAAGTCATCTGGTTTAGATATTCAGAATTATAAAAAACAATAAATAACATCTAGAGCACACTCCCATAAGTGTGTTTCTGTTAGTACAGACTCTGTCCTGGTGACTGATTAAAGTGGTTTTCTGACTAGGGACAAACATGAAGGCATTTGTGTGCTGGTTTTCTATGTGACCATGAGCAGTGGAAGCTCAGAGGTACTGCTAGTGTTGAGGAATGCTAAGAAGTAATCTCCTCCACTAAGTTATATGGTCTGCACCTGCTCTCTTCAACACGTGTTTAGCTTAGAGCTCCTTATAATACAGATTTCAAATATGACTACAGGAGAATGTCACTTTATCTCTTTATAAGATCAGAGAGCAAGTCAAGGCAAACATGTTCCTCCTGTTAATCAAAGGAAGTGCTTACAGAAAGCTTGATATGGGTATATATCATTACACTATATATATATTTTTGAAGTATGGGCTTGACAGAGTAAGTCATGGACCAGTTTGAGGGCTTGATTGATCTCCACATTTGCAGGTTAGAGGGAGAGCAGCATGGATAACCAGTATTAGGATGACCACCGTCATTTTAGTACTGATGCTAAGTTGCCAAGCATGGTTTACTTTTCTCTAAAGTTTAAATTACTGAGAATATTTACATTTCTTAGTGTTTTAATGTGTCAGGTATTTATTGTACCTTAATGCATTCATGCCGAGAATTCTTCATAAATTTTAAGATTCTTTTGAGATTTTAAAATTTTGATCAGAAGGAAATTTTTGTCCTTCAAATTAGAATAATTACTTCTGTATTAATATATTCTGTAATTATCAAAATTCCTAAATTTATGTTTTTCCTTAGTTTTGAGTTCATGGAATTATACCTCCATACAAATTTCATCTTAAAAATAAGATCGTATCTTCATGAAGGTATGACCTTTGACATTCAAAGAGTTTATTCTCAGATAAAATCAACCAAAGATTCAAAACCAATTATATCAAATATCAATTAGTTCACCACAACATTGTGAGTAAAATCATACTTTCAAAACACCTGACTACATTGGAGTTAGGATTTCACCACAATTTTTATACCTGTTCCCTCAATACAAAAACTCCATGAAAAAGAGTTTACTACTATATGTTTTTGATCTTTCCTGTGCCTAAAGGGCATGTTATTAATTTGCCAGGCCAAGCCTTGAATATACAAAATATTTGTATGTTTGGTAACTATAAAAATATTCAATTACCAGGTAAATTTAAGATAGTGCATGCATATCTGAAGCTGTGAAAAAAGTAAACTATTGGTCACGTTTCAAAACCAAGTATCTCAAGTACAAATTACCTGTTAGCATACTTTAAATTGCTAATTGGTTGATTTGCATTTAAATCAGGACCACACCCGAAGTTCAAGTTAGGCACATTTTCAGAAAACAGCAGAATCCTCTGAGATGTGAAGAATTTTAAAGCAGGCTGCAAAGCTTACTTGAGCTGAAGTGGCCATAAAGTAAGTGCTTTTGTTCATTGTATAGTTGCATGCTGGTCAGACACATTCTGAAAGTACTTCCAGTCAGGAAGAAAGGTGGAAACAGTAATGCTTCCCGTCCCATTCCATCCCCAATACGTTTTCAAGCCAAATTTATCTTTCATGCAGTTCTTAATGTAAGCGTCAGGTTTTACTGGCATCTGAGACAGGTCTTCACGAGTTTGTCAGAGGTCTTAGCCTGTACATGTGGGACAGTTTTAAATCCTTAATGGCGTACACCCTTTCTTCTAAATCCTCTTCCAGCTGAATAGATGTTAAATAGGGAACAACACTGCTCATGAGCTTAGGAGCAATCCCAAAGTTCCTATGTCTACTATATCCTTAACAGCAAGTGAACCTTTTATTCTAAGATACATGTGGCTTTCCAGTAATAATGATGAGAAATCTTACTTTATAGTAAAATTGGGATGGACTCCAGAACAAAAAAATCTAAAGAGTAGTGGGCTGATGCGCCTTTGTACATAAAGACCCATAAATGGTTGCTGCAAAGAACGGTTGCAGTTTTGGCAAGGGATAAATTGCAGTGAATTCAGGTCTCTGCAAACGTATGCAGCAGATATGTCTGCTGCAGGTCTACGTAAACATTGGAGAAGAGTGCAGAAATGATGAAGAAGGTATGATTTCAGGGTGAGGATTATATTTTGGCCTATGTAGGGAGGAAAACAAAGAAAATTGCCTGAAACTATTATTCCATCCATGTGTTCTCCTTTACAAGAAGAGCAAGATTGGAATTTAGGAGTAAAAAAGCATCAAAAGGGAAGAGTGTTTGTAATCCTCCTCTATTGGCAGCACTGCTCTGAACATATGGTATGTCTAAGACAAGGTTCTTATAAACTCAGAGAAAGGATGACGACCGTGAGCTGCTTACAGTGGAAGAACATGTGCTTTCAGTACTGTTCAGTGATGAATAGAGAGAATTACATTTGCAAATGATACTAAAGCCTGCTGCCCCCAAGCACTTTGGAAGACAGGACAAGAATTTAAAATTATGTTAACAAATAGCACAGGCTATGCAGAAAAATAAGGTGCAGTGCAACAAATGCTGGGTTCTGTGCTTAAGTAAGAATAATCAACTGCACATATTCAAGTTAGGAAGCAGCTCGCAAGGCAGAAGAGACTCGGAAAAGGCTGTAATGGATGATGAATTTGACATGAGTGAACTGCTCTGAAGACAGGCTAGAACAGTGGCTTTAAAATTTTATTAATTCTGGACTCCTGTAAGTTTTCTGGTAGAGGTATGGAGCTCCTCAGAAATTGCATATGGATGCATGGCTTTTTTTAGTTAGTCTTTGAGAGTAAAAGCAGTTGCTTAAGGGAATCGGTATACTATTCCCTAAGTCTGCTGTGGGTAGAATAAGAAATACTGGGTTTAAATATCACAAGGGATATTTGGTTTTTTACATTCCAAAGATCTTCTAATTGTCAGGGTAGTTGAACTGTGGCTGGGTGGAAATGAGAGGAACTTAAAGGTGATCTGTTAGCCAGGTAAAGAGAAGTAAAGCAGCACAGACCGAGTCTTGAATAGGTTAGAAGGGTCAGACCAGAGCTGTCAACTCTGAGTTTTGTACCAGTTCCCCCAAAACAAGCACAAAAACCTGTTTACACAAACTGCATTCTTCCTAAAGCTTCAAGGAAACTCTTAGAGTTTCTTTTCTGTTGGCAAGTGTCTGTGAAACCACTGATAAAGTGTGTGCCTCATCCCCTGCTACTGCTCGGCTGTGCAGGGAGTAAGAAATAATGTTCATAACACTTTGCTAGCACAAATGGCAGAAGCGTAGGTGGTTCATCTAAGCTTCCTTGTTGCTCACCATGAAACAAATGCAATGCCACAGAATGGAATCTTTTTTTTTTCCCTTCCTTTTTTCCATTTTACTTTATGTGCATAGGACTTGAGGACTTTCAAATGCCCGAAAAACATGTTAAAAGAACTTCAGTAAAGTTGCAAAATCAAGAACATTCAATTTAGGAAGCCACAAGAGAACACTTTTGTGCATCATTCTATCATATAACAGAAGATACAACTTATATTAATTGTAGCATATACATATCATTGTAATAAAAAAATAAAAGGATATCTTTAACTACTTTTCCCTCTGCACCTGACATATACCTGATTTAAGAACATTGCAAGGCTGTGAAGGGCTGTTGCATGCAAAAACTCCACTGCATTTTTGCCAGAGACTGGTACACAGGGTGATCTCCTAGTAAAAAATTATTTGGAAGAACTAGATTTCACCCTTGCTTCTACCATGTATTTTCTGTTTGTTGCTCACAAAGGCAAGCTTTAAAGTAGTGTCCTCTGACTGTTCTTCATTTTCTGGGGACTTGTCTTGCTTGTCTGTGAACAAGCTGGTTCGTGTATGAAACCCTATATAATTCTAAGTATTCTGGAAAATCACATCTTAGGTGTTTGCAGCCAAGTGGATGGAGACTTCTCACTTTAATCTTTCTATGCCTTAGTTACTCACTGGTAAAATGAGATAAGAATACATGCTGTGTTCATACCAGTAGTGTGAAGATACTATACTAAATCATTTTGACTTATGGAGGAAGATGATAGAAAAGTCTATAAGAAAACAGTTACTTCTCTGTGTAGGTTAGCATGGGGTGCCTGCTACTAGGGCATCAGCCATTTGTTGTTCATGAGAGAATGAGTGCTGAATGAGGACTGTCAGCTCTGTACATTGGTGGAGGAAGGATATAAAAATTGCACAGGTAGCCATAAATCCGGCATTGCCTAAATTTTGGGTGTTTGACTTGGCCACTCTCATGATATTCTTGTAATGTGAGGGGGCTTTTGTTTGTCATATGGATGTAAACAAAGTTTTATACAACTATTAAAAATTAATGAAAACATTAAGCGAAGATATTAAAATTTTCTAAGTCAAACAAATAGATAAATGTATAGAAAGCTTAAGGTAAACAGTATGCTATCAACATACCATAGTTTGCTTACAGTCAGTTTTTCTACCAAGAAATTAAGATGGCATTTTTACTTGGTATCTCCTTATATGACACTCGGTGCAAGGTTATGTAGAAGTGTAAACAGGACTGATGCAAGATGCGTTGTTCACATCTTCCTGTAGAAGATCTGTGTCTGAGAGCATGAAGTTTGTGTCAGTAGTGGAGATACGTATGCGATCGTTAGCCAGTGAATGGGGATTGCTATACTGAGTTGTGGGAGATGAGGAGAGCAAGCAAAGCAGAGCTTCCTCAGAGAGGAGCAGAACAGAATTCTTCATTGTTGATGCATACTGAAATTATTTCTTCATCATCTTTTTTTTTTTGTCTTGCCGCCTTTGTCTGTCTTTTCTCTTTCTAATTTCTCCTTTCTGTTTTAGAGGGAGAGGCTGTAGCACAGTAAGGAAGGGAGAAAACTAATAGTGGAGAGGAGGCAAGGGTTCGGCTCACACTTCCAAGGTGTAGGAAGCAAAAAAACTTAAAAGTCGTTTTTAATTTAGGCAGCCCTTGATCGACATGGCTTTGGTCACATTCTTTTGTATTTTTGCTTCACATCTGGTGGTGCTATGAGGTCAAATTCTGCTCTTACAGCAAGGTAACCCATGACTCTTGTGGAGCTGTTGAGTTGACATTGTGATGGGACTATATATACACTACAAAAACTATGTGGCATGGTGTAGTCTAGTGTACAAGTTACAAAGATTATGATGGGTGAAGACGTGTGGTGGAGGATAATAATGTAAACTAATAGAAATATAAATTTGCTAAACAGTATTTAGAAGCATTTCACTATTATAATCCTTTATGACAGAATAATCAGAACAAAGCAGTGTTATAAGTACCAATTAAGGAACATCAAATCAATGGGCATGTGACTCATGCTGGTTTAAGCAGGAGCTGATTGGGATAAATGGATTTAATATTTACTTTTATTCTGTGGCTATTCTGTCGTACCTGGAGGAAGTAGCATATGAATAATCTAAGGAAGACACTGACTTACATCTCCGATAGGAAACTAATGGGAGACATTAAATTAAAAAAAAAAAAAAAAAAGTCAGGGTTCTGAGTGGTTATGAAATATGCTGTGTTAAATGTGAATTTGCCTGATTGTTATCAGTTCTTTGTAAAATACATTTATCTGCCACATATTTATATAAATAGCCACACACATTGATAACATCATTTATATTTTATGTTGTATGAATTTTGAATGCCACTTACATCTTCTTGGATGTCAGCTATCCTAGAAAATGTACAAATTTTATATCGTCATTTTTGTTTTTCTTCATTCCATTTGGAGCTATACGAAGTCCCTCTACTCCTGGAAATAATAGCAGGATTTTAAATTTCACAGTCTTAAACCCTGGAAGAAAACACTTGTTGGTATATCATGTGGTCTATAATTAGACTTTTTAAGAACTTAACATAATCCACGTGTGCCAGATGTTTAAATATCTTGCCAAGGAGCACCTTCTGAGATGCCCCATCCTACTGAAGTGCTTCAAATCCCACCTAGAATTCTCTATACAGAGGGGGAAAGGCTTGTATTTTGTACTTCCACACAAAGCTGAGTTCATTCCTGTTTCAGTTGCAGTGCCGTGATGAGGAAGACAGCATAGCTAGTTCAACTTCACTGCAAAGTTATACTATTTTTGGTCATTCATTTTCTGCTTTTTGATTCTTCTAGGATGCTACATGTTAACCAAAATAGTTTCTAACATTGTCTTTAATGTCAACTGACCATGAGTAAAAGGATGCTGGAGGGTAGAACTTGTTTTTCGAGCATTATAGTTTTATGGTCTGGAACTGACTTCTTGTAAAACTACTGGATACAAGAAATCTTAAAGAGTGTTTTCTTAATCCTTTTTTTTTTTTAAATGCAGATTGGATTTCTGAAAGGAAATAGCATGTGGGGGCCTGAGATTGCAGGGACTGTTTTCAGTTGCTTAGGAGGGGTTTTTTGTGTTCTGTTTTGTTACCTAGCCCTATGTTTGTAGAGGCATTTAATGTTTCACTGGTGGACAGATGCATTCCCCAGACAGATGTAATTGCTTTCATTTTATGAAATAAAGCTTGATTTTTTTTCCTCCACGCATACTACACCGTGTTCTAAGAGCAGCTGTGTAGGAGTAAGGGGAATTACATTGGATGAGTAAGAGAAGAATTTGATCCACCCTGAAATGCAGCTGTATCACTTTTCTTTTTGTTTGTGGTTAATGTGAAAAGTGACTTAGTTTGTTGCTGCTGTTCTAAATGTTCTGTAACTGATGTTTTCATCTTCTTACTTTGTCTCCCTTTAACCTTACCATTATAGGGGAAAAAAAAAACCAAACCCAAAAAAAAACCCTACTGTGAAGTGGACACCTGACACTTTCTTTGAGAGAGAGGGACTAGAAAGTTTCCACCTCTTAGTCGTAGCAGTGACTGTGGCTTCTGTGAGACTACATATCTCATCACCTCCGTCCTTGGACTCGGGAAAGGGTTTTTCCCTTCATCCAAATGGGAGGAAAGGCCATGGTTGGAAATGCCTTTCTTAACCATCCAATACACAAAGTTGAGGGATAATAGCAAGTGACAGAGTACTTGCCAGACACAGGCCATCATCCAGTGGGGGTTTAGAAAAGGTCAAATTTTGAAAGTAAGAGAGCCCATGAGGGCTCTGTTGAGAGACCTTGTCCACAGCAAAAACAGGTGATTGAAACCAACATTGTTGACTCAGCTTGGCGTGTCCCCACTGCAGTGGTCTGTAATATCCCATCACCTTATCTGTAGGTGGCTGGGTTTGGTAACCCGTGATGGACCTGTCCTACATGGTTTTGGTACACAACATTAACCCCTTTAACACAACTGCAGCTGATGTCTGTTTCCTGAAAGCAAGGAGGGAACATATAACCCATCTCTGTTGTTTCATGTATTAAAAGTAGAGCCTTCTGCTTTAAATCCATCTTGTGATCTGTCTGTCATTCATCCATCTGCCTCCTCAAATTTTTTGTGAAGTTTTAAGTGTCATAACTTATGAAGAAAAAGTCTTGCTATTCTTGGATATACCATGTTATTTGTTTTTATACATGTAAAGCCTAAGTTTAATTTTCACTCATTTTTCCAAAGTAAATGGATCACCACGCTACTAACCCCACTATGCCCTCTTCCACCCCATATATGTGATCTAATTATTTTACATACTTGGTGTGTGTGCTCAGAAGAGTAACTGTGGATGAATTGAAGCAGAAGAAAACTATTCCTCCTAAAAATCCTGTTAATCCAATTGGAATTAAGATAGCGTGCTGGTTATGCTGTCAGAGTCATACATGACCTGCAAATCAAAGATCTTCCAGTATGGTCAGTGTTTCAAAGCTCATAAGCTAAGTAATTACTCTTACATGGTGTTGAAAATTGAATTTTTTAACTAGCTTTGATTTTGGTTTTGTTATATGTAAAAACCAAAGCATGTATGGAGAAGTCAGAAGAAAAACATAGTCTCAGAAAGGTAGCATCTCTTTCTTCTGCAGGCCTCCTTTCTAAAATAGTTTCATTGAATCATGACAATGTTTGCTGAAAAAAGAATTTCTTGCATTTTTAAAAGCTTGGAAATACATTTTCATTTTGTAATGTAAGACCTCTCATGTCAGGTGCACCTGCTTGATTTGCATGTGAATTCTGAACAATTCTCGTTTTATGTGACACTTCTGAAATGTCTGTCTGTTTTTTTTTCTTTTTAATTCTCAAGCTCACTATTTGGATAAGATAGTGAAAGGTACTGTATATTTGCTCTTTGATGACATGCCTATACCTACATGTACTTTTTTGATATGAATATATAGTTACAAACGCACTAGTGTGGGCAAAAGAATCTTCTCGTACATACATTCCATGGATTATAGATTTAACTCATATGACTTTCAACTCATCTCAAATTAAAAATTAAATCTTGCTAATGTTATAGAATAACATTTTATCAGTAATTATACATTTATATACAAACTGTATACATGTAATAGATTTTGTTTGAACCAAAAACTGAAGATAGTATTCATTTGCTGTTTGGTGCTTTTTCTTTGTTGGTTTTGTTGTTGGATCTCTACCTACAAAACTCTAAATGTTTAGGAAACAAGGCAAAGCAATACTCTTGTCACAGAACAAGTGTCATTAGTTCTAAAGAACAGATAAATTATAGATATGTGTGTTTATATATAGACAGATCAATAGACTACCCCAGGCTTTTAAGCTTTTGTTTATCTGAATGTAGAAAATCTATAGGAAATTATGACTTGGATTTTGTATGAAGCTAGAAAAAGCTTGTATACTCTATGCAACGTTTTCAATTAAAAGGTTCAAGGATGCAAAAGCCTAACATGAAACAGCAAAGATTCTTGTATCTTCAGTTATGGTGAAAAATTGATTTAGAAAAATGTTTAAAATATTCCTACCCCTCTTCCCCTGAGTATCTTTCTCTATTCCTTATTTGTGTTTTTTTCATTAGAATATGGCAATATTCATGGCAATATCCAGGCTTTCACACAATAAGTCTTGAGTGTACCCAGTTGACTCCTAAAACGCTCTGTCAGTATTGCAATTAAATATGTAAGTCTTCCATATATTAAACAGAAGAAAGATTAGGAAAAAAATAGCTCTCAGTATGTCAACAAATACTATTAGCAGCTACAGTCCGAAAGAATAAGAATAGCAAGACTTAGTCTCACCCTGGCATGATGGCACAATATCCGTAACTGTCCATCACTATCCTTCCTCACAAGAGGTTTTCCTGATTCTCTGCCTTCTAAGAGTAATTTGACAAGAGTTAAGGACCATTTATAACTTTTTTTTCTGGGAATGTCTGTAATTTGGAGCTACATGGTTGAAAGGAGTCAGTAAATTCGAAAGTCTTTAGAAGAAAAAAATAGACTACTCCTTCTGAAAGACTGTTCTAAGCTCAACTAAGCTTAACCAAAATGGGTTAGTAGATAAGTTCACGAAGATAGTAGTTCTACAAAGTGAAGAAGTGTTTAGCCATTTACTTAGGTTTTTTGGATAAAAGTTTACAGAAAATTGTTGTGTCCAAAAATATCTGGTTTCTAGCCACCTTCTCATAAGATACTTAGTGCCATATCTGTACTTGCTTCTGTCAGTGTCTTATCATAGTCATAGATAAGGAACGCCAAAATCTACATATTTATAGTGTTGTCATCCTCATACAGCTCATGTTGGCTGCATGCCAGATTTCATCACTAGGAAGTGACAGATACTGTTTTTTTTAATGCAATGTTAGACTGAAAACAATTATCGATTTTGGATATATTAAATTATTTTAATTGTTTCCCAAATTTTCCCTCCTTGGCCATAAAAGCAGACAAGATAGGATATAAAGGTAACAGCACAAAAGCCTTAGGGAGATTGTCACAAAAAATCACTCTCTGCTATCTGTCTTGAAGCACGTCACTACCGTGTTTTTGTTCAGTCTATCAATGTTTTATTGTGGTCCTTATGGTATTTCATTTTGTCCGTCCTAAGTAATCAAATACGCACAGCTATTACATTTAGTTGGAAATCCTGTTGGTCCTGTCCCATCCGTATGCAGCCTGAATCCTAATGTTTGTTAGAATAGATGCTAAGCTGCTTCACTATTTCCTGGGCTTTGCTTATTCTGTGAAAAGGAATGTATTTTTGGCATAAAGTATAGTCATTAAAACTGGCCTATACTTTGTGCAATTATTTAACGCACTGTAATTTCACATGAATATACGGCAACTCTGAGACCGGATAAAGTTAACGTTCTCTTTTATTATGTGCCTAAAATCATACCCATTTTCCTACTTAAGAATTTGGAGGGATTTGTTCATAGTAACAGGGAGCTTAAACATTTGTGCCAGTAAGTAACCAATACTGCATAGAGCAAATAATGATCTATTCTATAAGCACAGAAAAATGTATCATTTTACACAGCTGTGTTTGCACTATGCACTCATCTCTTGTTACTTTGCCAAAAAAAAAAAAAAAATTAAAAAACAAACTTAATTTTGTCTGGCCTGCAGGTATTTAGAGGATTGGTGCATTTATTTCCTGCCTGTACAGGTAAGTGGTGTCTCAAGTGTCAGGCCAATCAAAGATGCCACTTTGTTAAGAATTACGTTCCCCAGGTAATGTTGCTGTTCCACTCCATGTGCAATTACAGTATTTGTGCTGTTCTTAAGGCCTGTTCCCAGTAAGTGTCCCTTGTTTGTATTTTTTTTTTCTTTTTATATAATTGCAATATTTAAATCACTTGTGATTTTTCTTCTTTGTCTGTTTCAACAGAGGGCTGCCCTGGCTTGTGCAACAGCAATGGGAGGTGCACGCTGGACCAAAATGGCTGGCACTGCGTCTGCCAGCCAGGATGGAGGGGAGCAGGCTGTGACGTAGCCATGGAAACTCTCTGCACTGACAGTAAGGACAACGAAGGAGGTAAGATATACCAACTGGATCTTTAAAACTGGGGAGAACTTGTTGAGGAACGGAGATTTTACAGTCAGGTGGTTAAATACTGCCATGAGAACCATACACGTATTTTACTAGCTCTTATGCCTGTAAGAATACAGGTATTCAGTGCTTTTATATGGTGTACCAGCAAAGCCTTACAAGCTGCTTATGACAGGAGAGCTATGTACTTGGAAAATGATGGGTGTCACCTTAGTTTCCCTGCAGTGTTCTTTTATACTGGAATAAAACATAGTCTCAACTCAGTGAACTGTAGTGGAGGGGAAAAAAATGAAAGGAGTTCAAATTTTCAGTGATCTCACAAGGAAATTATCCCAAGAGAAAAGGCCAAACAGGGAGTTTACATTTTGACCTATGATACTATTGCTGGAAACAATTGGTTGCCCAGCCTACAGAGATCTTATCCCTCCATAGCCTGTGAACGCTCAGGTAACTGACAGGATGCTCCCAGAAGTCTGTTTTTTTTTTTTTTTTTTGCTTGCTTTTCTGCAGTCTGTCATTCAGGTGACAGGTAGCAATCTGCAGCGAAATGCAGGCAGGACTGTTGACTTAAGGAATTAATCTGCGATCATCGTTGTAGGGTAGGGAAGGTAGAGAGCCTGTGACTTTGGCATGACTCCAGAATCACACAAAAAACCACACAAAAACAAGAGTAAATGTGAATGGAGTCAAATATTAGATCAGCATAATGGTTTTATTGTCTGTCTTTCTTCCACTTCTCTCATCAACTCTTTCTATTTAACACCTTCAGATTCAGAGCAGAGATAAGAAACTCCATTAGGGCCTCTGAATGATGATAAAGTCATCTGTAACTTTGTTTTTCAGCTTTAGACTGCATATGCCTTTGCCATTGCTGGTTGGGTGTTTGCTCTCATGTCCGGACTGCAGTTGGGATGTTAGACATCACAAACTATAACAGCAGCATTTACTTCCCGAGGAAAATAAATAACACTGTTAAAACAGCGCTGCTGTTTATTGCTTTACACGTCATTTGATTTGTCATCCTTTGTTATGTATTTTATATTTTGAGTTAGTTTTGCACATTTAGGGGCCTAAAGAACCTGACACAATCTGGTATATGCAGTCTGGGCTAGTGTGAAGCTGAATTTCTGCATGTAGGAAGGGAGCAAGAGGAATGATTAGCAATGGCATTTCCATGCAGAGATGTGCTGTTTGGGGATCTAAGTTCAGGTGGCCTGGGGGATTATGAACATAAGGAAGAAAGAGAAACCTGCAAGCATGAGAAGAGACAAAGTAAGGAGGAGGAGAAACTAGGTTAGAGCATAAACAACTTGGAGGAAAAAAATATAACGTGTAGGGAAAAAAAGTTGAAAGCCCAGTGATAGACTAAAACAGATTCAGTAAACTTTAAACATAATAGAAGGATGTGATGTCAGAGGGAGAGTCAAAATCAGTTAATGGAGCAGTGGGAGGAAGAGGAGCAAGGTGAACAGGAATGCACGTAAATGGAAGAAGGGAAAAGAAGATGCCCCTTCGGACTGAAAACAGTAATAGCTGTTTGTGAGTGTCCTGGTTTCGGCTGGAACAAAGTTAATTTTCTTCCTAGTAGCTGGTATAGTCCTGTGTGTTGTATTTAGGATGAGAATAATGCTGCTAATACACTGATGTTTTAATTGTTGCTAAGCAGTGCTTAGACTAAGTCAAGGACTTTTCAAGTTTTCATACTGCCCTGCCAGCAGGGGCTGGGAGTGCACAAGAAACTGGGAGGGCACACAGCCAGGACAGCTGACCCAAACGAGCCAAAGGGGTATTCCATACCATATGACATGCTGCCCAGTATATAAACTGGGGGGAGTTTACCAGGGGACACTGCGGCTCGGGGACTGGCTGGGCATCGGTCAGCAGGTTGTGAGCAATTGTATTGTGCAGCACTTGTTTTATGTAGTCTATTCTTTTTTCCCTTTGTTTTCTGTCCTATTAAACTGTCTTTATCTCAACCCACGAGTTTTACTTCCACCCCCCCCGATTCTGTCCCCCATCCTACTGCGGGGGGGAGGGGGTGAGTGCCTGTGTGGTGCTTAATAGTCGGCTGAGGTTAAACCATGACATTGAGGAAAAGGGGAAAAGGAATGAGGAATTGGAGCAGAAGGATCTAACAGGATGACTTAAAGTTCAAGAAGAAAGGACAATATCGCAAAAAAACCCACAACCTCTAATGCTGGCATTTTGTTGATTTTTTTCTCCCAATTTTTTTTATTATTTCCTTTACAGACATTATGCAGCTATGTATGAGGAAGGGATTGGCCAAACAGTTGTTTTGCCATGATTGACCTATATAATGCTATTTATTACTGGCATTTTGCTTTCAGTGGACCTTATTTTAATTTATATGCTTCAGTACAGAGTATATTCACTTCAGTCTTTGACTAGTGGCTGAGGAAAAGGGCTAAAATACAGCAATTAAATTAAATTAAAAACTGGAAGCGTACCAAACAAAACTGGGAGAAGAAAGTGTTCTTTGCCAGAATCTCACCTGGAAAGAGAAGCAGCGTTTCTTCTGTTTCCAAGAGTACCTGCAACCAGCCCACTAATCTCTTGAGCAAGCCATTCAAATTCCAGACAGCTACAAGGAATGGCACAAGGATGCCTCTGCTGTATTTATTTATCTGTTGTGGGTGATTAGGTTATCTGAGCACTTACGCTGAATTTATACCATGACTGCAGGTATTGTGATTTACATTGCACTAGGTTCAGTGGTTATATAGTTAAAGCTGTCATGGCTGTGAGCTAATTGATATGCTGTGGTTAATGTTTATGTTTCATCCTACACTGGATAAAATATATATTAATATGAGTATAATTCATTAATAACAGTGTCTGCTGTTCCTTTGATTCTTAGCTCTTTCTGGGAGTGATTGTTCAAACTCTGTGAACGTGAGCATCCCAAGGACCTCAATGGGAATATTCTCCATAGGAAATGCTAATGACATCAAGGCATACTTGGTCATTTTCCCTTCTAGATACTATTGACATATGATAGGATGATTATTACTCATCTTCCTTTTAATACAGATTTCTGAGAGTCTTGCAGACCATTTCCTTTCTTTTTAAGGATCAGTCTGGTTTTCCATATGTTTGATTTGGATAATAAAATACAGAATTTTCTTTACATTTTAGCAACCCACAAGGAATGTGTGTGCAACAAGCAGACCTTAGGCTGAATTAAACTCCTAATGACTTTGTGGGGAGAGGGGAAGTCAGAGTCGTCCGTGGGTGGAATAAGCCTAACTTCTTTACTTGGGAAAAAATGTGTCACTATTATACTTTACAAAGTGGGCCATGTTTTGTCATCACTGTAGAAAGAATAAGCCATTTATTCTTTAGTTTAGGTAGGTCTTTACTGAACAGATTCCTTTGTTAAGTTTGCTTTTTATTAGCTTCTATCCAATTATTAAGAGTAGTTACAGGTTTCCACCAGCAGGATTTAAGGGATTATTAATATTCTTTTATTACTAAAATGAAAATAAATACTGTAATAAAACAAAGCATACTTAGCACTACTGTATTTTTGTAATTCTTTGCTTAGGCTAGTATAGACTGCTTCTGATAAGCATTGTCACAAGATAGTACAAATGCAGCCTAAAGATTACCTAAACCAGGGCCTCTTCTCTGATAGTGGCTAATAGCAAATGCTTAGCAAAAGAATATAATAGGACAAATGTGAACTTATATTTTCTTTGGTGTACTAGCAGGCTGCTAATTAAAGCAGGAAATTACTACTACAGAATGTTTTGAACATCAGAAAGGTTACTAAGTACAAAGATAATCCAAGCTCAGGAAAGTTCAGGAAGTTTGTACATGAATTAGGACTGATACAATGGCGTGTTTCTGTTCTCTGGTTCATGCTCCAACACTTCCCATTATTCTTCAGCTTTTTGTTCGCATCTATGCTTGCAGGGGAGTGCTGGATTGATATATCCATAGCACTTATCCACGGTGACTCCAGGATTTCTTTCTGGAGTGACAGCTCACTTTATATTTTAGGCTTTTTCACTCCAGCAGGAGCGTTGAATTTGAGTACACTATAGGTATGCTTATAGAGATACTGTGGTAGTAACATTGAACAAGGTCCTTGTGCACTGCTCAGGAATAAATCAAGGGCTATTTCTGCTTTTGCTGCTTTTCTGACCAGCTGTTACTACGGGCAGTCATTTTTGGTGTCTATAATTGATTCCATTCATTACAGCCTGTTGTAAAATTGAGCTATGTGAGGATAACTGAGGTTTGTTTATACAGTTTTCTGGCCTTTCCAGTCTTTTGCCTTAGTGTGCCACAGTCACCGAAACTGTCCTGGTGGGATGGCCAGCATCAGAGTTCCAAAACTGTATTCTTCCTATCTAGACAGTGAATTTCACTTCATGGAGATTTTTTGTTGCCTAAATATATAATGAACTTACTTACCAAGCATGTGATTTATGTAGGTCCTTGGCCACGATCTCCCCTTGACATGGGCAGTACTTGTGCCCTGGACTTTTTTTGTTCCCCGGTTTTTCTTCCTTCCAGCAGTTATATATGTACCCTTTAAATTCCATTCAAAAGCAAACACGCCCACTGATACATCTTATTTTTTAGACATCCATAAGTGTGGGAATCCTCTGTCTTGACTGGTGTCATTTAATGTTTTGGGGGTTTTATTAGTCTCTCCAAGTAAGCAATCTTATCACCAGACTATGCTCCATTGCAGTTCTGTGAATTTGCAACAAAGGGAAAAGTAACATTAGTCAATATTTTTACAGCTAGTCTTCAGCTTTTGGGGAAGAAAACAATAATGTAGTCATTATGTCTTCTGTATATAGAAGAACCACTCGCATCTAGAACAAAAAAATACAAAATAGCCTTCTGAGACTGATAATGATTGTCCAGCTGGCTGTAGGAGTTTCTATTTTCTTTATAATTTCACTATCATATTCAAGTGATATAACTGATAAGCCAGTGTTGATCTAAGTCTCATATTTTTCAGGCTAAACAAAATTCATCAATAATTTTGCAGAGCCATTTCAGAAAGGAAATTTTGCTCTGCAATAGAGTATTCAACTTAGTGGTACTAGATAGCTCTAGCCACATAAGTACAGAGAAAGAATGAAAAATGTTTTCTCCAGTTATAAGGAGCCAGATTCATAACCATCCGTCACTCGCCTAGGCAAGTTGCTGATAAACTCCACAGAAAAATAACAAACAGCATATCCCTGTATCTTGGCTGGTGAAAATGAGATTCTTTCTCTGATTGATGTTAGCGGAGAGGCTTGTAAAAATGCATTTCCAGCTGATTAGTTCAGAAGGTGTCAATCTCATGCAGTTTTATGACCTGCAGACTATACTCCAGATGTACATTTGCTTTTTATAAACTAACAAAGATGAATGATGAAATTTGAGCATTTCTTTGGCAACTGCACCAGATACTGCCTGGGAGATATAAAAACCTAAAACTATGCTTTTAACCATCAGTACTCCCAGCTTTGACACTGATCCAGGCTTCTGGAGTTAAAACCAGCAAGGGAGGTCAGTACTTTGGATAGGAAAGGGTTTCATGTTGTACAAGAATGAGACTAGAAAATTACAAGAGTCACAGCCTATTTGAGGTTGGAAAGGCCTCTGGAAATCATCTAGTCCCACCTCCCGCTCAAAGCAGGGTCAACTAGAGCAGGTTGCTCAGGGCCATGTCCAGTTGGGTTTTCAGTATCTCCAAGGGTGGAGACTCTACAACTTCCCTGGGCAACCTGTCCGACCACTTTCACAGTAAAAAAAGTTCTTCTGATGTTTAGACAGAATTTCCTGTGTTTCAGTCTGTGCCTATTGTCTCTTGTCCTTTCGCTGGGCGCCACTGAGAGGTGGTCTTTTTTACACCCTCCCATTAGGTATCTGTACACTTTGATCAGATTCCTGCCCTGAGCCATCTCTTCTCCAGGCTAAACAGTGTCAGCTCTCTCAGCCTTTCCTCATAGGAGAGAAGTGTCAAGGCCTTAACCATCTTCATGGCCTTTCACTGAGCTTTCTCTAGTATGTCCATGTCTCTCTTGTACTGGAAAGCCCAGCCTGCACACAGTGCTCCAGGTGTGGCCTCTCCAGCACTGAGTAGAGGGCAAGGATCGCCTCCCTCGACCTGCTGGCAATGCTCCTCCTAATGCAGCCCAGGATGTCACTGGCACCTTCTTTACTGCAGGGGCATGTTGCTGGCTTGTGTTGAATTTGGTGTCCACCAGGACTCCCACGGTTTTCTCCACAAAGCTGCCTTGCAGCCAGTTGTCCCACCAACACGTACTGGTGCGTGGGATCGTTCCTCCCCAGCTGCAGAGCTTCACACTTCTCTTTGTTGAACTGCATGAGGTTCCTGTCAGCCCATTTCTCCAGCCTGTCGAGGTCTGTCTGGATGGCAGCAGGACCCTCTGGTGTATCCTCATCCCAGGAAAAATCAATGTTCTTTCTTTTCTCTTAAAAAAGTTTAAACTTTGATATACTTAATGATGACTTTTTCATCCTTTTTATTTTCCCTGAACTGACTTCAATGTCAGCTGAGTTAAATAAGAATTTTAGATGTGCAAAAGAATAGAAATCCCAGTCCTTTACTATTTTGCCAGTCCTCTAACTGATCCACATAACACAGCAATCCTTAGAGGAATACCTTTAGAAGATCTCTGTTTACTTACACTCTTTCAACATATGATTGAACAAAAATGGATGATATTTTTCCCTTCAGAAAGAAGTTTTACTCTAAAGCTAGATTCTTTTGTGAGAGAAACAGTCATGGGCTTCCTCCAAGTGCTGCATTGGTATATTTTTCAGTGCAGTGCAACAAGCAAGCTCCCTCTCTAATCTAAATGGAATAATAAAATGTTTCAGCTATTTCAGTCTTGCTGTTCTTTTGGGGAAACAATTATCAGCTATGTGATACTATATTACATTCATCTAGAAATTTTCTGTAGCTGACATTTCCAGGCTCATTTTCCTTACGACTTTACTTACAGCAAATTAGTAGTTATCAATTTGATCTTGATTTTAATTTTTCACCAAATTAGATTTCCGGGGATGTGACAGATCTAATGCTCATTATATGTGAATATTTCAGCACATAAGCATAAAAGCACCCATGTGTTTAAATCTTGTTTATACTGGCCAGCATTCCTCATCAGTTTATTCAGAATAAAATCTAAATGTTAAATACAGATTTTGTTCTCTCATACATTTTCATGCAAAATAGTTGTGGAAATTGCCTTTGCCACTAGCAACAAAGTCTTTCTGCCAGGGTATAAAGGAATCCACCTTGATAAATGTTGTGAAATATTTAAAGCTACTTGCAGCATAGATATGCTAAAAAACTTCAGGAAAACAGCTGAGTGGGAGTTACTTGTTTCTTTTCTTTAGCAAGCCAAATAACCGCAGATAAAAGCTACTTAGACCCACCTAAAATGTTTAATATTTATAAGTTAACAGCGTATGCAGAGCCTGAGTGCCTTCATTTTCTGTTTCGTTCAGCGTGTTTTTAGAAAAGTATCAAATAAATAGGTTTAATTTATACGCGATACTGAGTGTATTCCGTTTGCATGGATTTCCATGGGAGTTTAAGAACTCAGTGGAAACAAACTCTCTTTCCTTAATTGAAAGTGAATTCATTAAAATCTTAATTATTGGTATTCTTTCATACTACATAATTTTTTTAATCTGTCTGCTGGCTTGCTCATTCACATGCAAAGGGGCAGGAGGAAAAGTTTGTTCATTTGTGTGAATTTCTGCCAACAGATGGGCTAGTTGACTGTATGGATCCTGACTGCTGTTTGCAGAGTTCTTGCCAAAACCAGCCTTATTGTCGTGGACTACCTGATCCCCAAGATATTATCAGCCAAAGTCAACAGTCACCATCTCAGCAAGCTGCCAAAGCATTTTATGACCGGATCAGTTTTCTCATCGGAGCAGACAGCACTCATGTCATACCTGGGGAAAGTCCTTTTAATAAGAGGTGAGCATGACTTATTACTTACTCATGAATACAAAAGAAATTGAAGAGTGCGTGAGATTCACATTTAGGAGAGGATCCACTGTGACTGCAAATTTCATGGCATGGACTTTCAACAGAAACCTTTTCTCTTAATATATCAAATCACATATTTTGTCTCATTTCCTGCAATATTCAAATTGCCAGTGCCAGTAGGTTGCAGAAGGTACTTGCCATGCTTAGTAGCTGTATTCTAACAGGGCACTTCATTAATGATTAAATAAATCTGTATTTAACCAGTTGATTTGGGCTAGCACAGTTGGAAATACATCAAAGCAATGAAAACACTTCAGAAGGAAAAGCAAAGCTGCACTTTTTAAACTGAGCTCACTAAATAATATAAATTATGAATTAATGTAATAGAACTGTTAAGTGCACGACAGTATAATTGCATAAACTATTTGACTGGTGCTCCATGAAGCAGTAATGACCTGAAAATAAACCAGTAACAGGAAGCAGGTGTCTGGGATCTCACTGAGTGAAGGAAGATGATTTACCCTGGAACTACTGCGTTTGCAGTAATTTAACAGCATTAATGTGTTTGGGCACAGCAGTTGATTAAAACTTGTTGCACAAATGTTCCTTATTGCTCTTTTAAATTTTGTACTTCATAGTCCCTGCAGTTTTACAGATTGCTTTGATACTAATTGAAAAGTACATTGTTCTTCAAGAGTCTGCCAGAGGTGTGACTTACAGTGGGAACATCGAGAGTTTATAAGTTCTTAAAATTCTTCAGTGAATTTCTGGTCTTAGTAACTCAGTACAGACAAAATGAACGAAAGTAAGATCAACAATATTGAAACAAAATTATTATCTGTAGATTTCAAGGCATTTGTTTATACAGGGTAAATTATGTGAACTTGTAAAAGGGTTAGAGTCTCAGGAATATCTTTTTAATGGTAGTTGATACCATGTAGAGATGCATGTGTGTGTGTTCGCTCTACTAGCTTTTATTCATTCAAAAGAGAATGAGAAAAGCAAATTTGTAATTTGATCCTGCATCTTTTTCACAGTCTTGCATCTGTCATAAGGGGCCAAGTATTAACTGCTGATGGAACACCACTCATTGGAGTCAACGTCTCCTTTCTACACTATCCAGACTATGGATATACAATCACTCGCCAAGATGGAATGTAAGTTTCCTTTGAAGCACTTCTAAGTCATAAAAACAGCAAAGGCGTTACTGAAGAGCTGCTTGTAAAAATAAGATAATAATAAAATAATGGAAACAAAAGACATGAAAAAAGTGATTGACCAAAGTTGATTATATACTTTAGAAGTAGAAGGGCTTGCTTCATATAAACGCAGCATTCTAAAATCTCCATCCTCTTGGTGCAGTATTATGTAATATAATTTGATTTCAACATTGTTCCGAGTAGAGCCGTTCTGCCTTCAGAGCAATACAATGGAATGAAGAATCAGTCCGTAAAATGGAGGCTGTGGATGGCTTTGGGAATTTGCTGACTTATTTGCTAGCCCTGTTGGGTTTTTTTTTCTAGGTTTGACTTGGTAGCAAATGGTGGTGCCTCTCTGACGTTGGTGTTTGAGCGATCACCATTCCTGACACAGTATCACACAGTATGGATTCCCTGGAATGTCTTTTATGTCATGGATACCCTGGTCATGAAGAAGGAAGAGAATGACATTCCTAGTTGTGATCTGAGCGGATTTGTAAGGCCAAACCCCGTTATTGTGTCATCACCTTTATCCACCTTTTTTAGAATTTCTCCGGAAGACAGTCCTATCATCCCAGAGACACAGGTAAAGTGTGCTTCAAATAAATAGCATTTTGTCACAGGCATTAAGCAACCATAATGAAGAGAGTGCAAACTGCTGTTTAAAAATAAATAATTCTGACTAACTGCTAAGAATTTGCAACATGATTATTTTCAGACCAATTTATTTATTCTATGGGATGATTTTTAAAATTTCATCTGAAAAAAAAGGTGTGAAAACTTGGTGTACACTAGTGTGTGGGTTTGTATTTGTTTGCATAATTTAATTTATAGATTGTCTTCAGCAATCAGGCACTGGCCCGTCAAAATGGACATGCTATAGTACATCTTACTTTTTTGACTGCCTTCTTGTTGGAAGTGCACCTCAGAAACTGAAAATGAAAGGTGTTTTTCCACTATGTCTGAAAGACCCATGCAGTTCAATTTATCTGTTTAGTCCTAATAAATAACATGACACTCAGATTTTTACAAACTAAGAGAATTCTCTGTAACACCAAGGACAGGCTTACAAGCCAATGAGCATGCGTGCTAATCTACTTTTTCAGAACTAGTAATAGCCAAAGCAAGACTTAATATCAGAACCTTGGTTTAAACAGAAAGAGCTGTGGCTGGAATGTTTTTTCTGTAACATAGATGTATTAGATTCCTCTGTGTCAAATAACTGATCCCTAATACAGTCTTCCTCAATTCTTAAAAGCAGAGTTGCATTTCAAGAAGTAATATTTATCTCATTATTGATTTTGTAGAAAACTTTTCCTGGTGAAATAGCATTCTTTCTCCTTTCTCCCCCTCTCCTTTCTCTCTTTTCTCTCCCCCACGTTCACAATGTCATAATTACAAGGGCACTTTTTTCCCCATTCACTATGAAATGTCCTTGTCTCTTCAAGGGAAACATAGAAAATGTATTCAAATGTTTTCATGCAGAGCTCTTAAGAAAAGATCAAAATCATTAAGCAATTCATGGTAGGAGCAGGTTTAAAGTAAAGATGTAAGGAAATTGCAAATAAATGTTCATACAAATCTAGACTGTGCTAGAAAATTGTTGCTTTTATCCTCACTATCATTTCTGTGCCTTTGATAGTTTTAAGTCAATTAAAAGAAAGTATTTGCAAAACACAGTCCACTGAAGAACAGCTCTGATTTACTTGTTTTGGCAACAGATGAAAGATTCAGTTCCTGAAGTGATGGAAAATGGCTTAGATAGATGGGGTATAAATCAAGAAAAAATTAATAATAGAAGAATGTCAGAAAATATGTATTTTCAAAAAACTCTTGTAATGTCTAGGTAAACAAGTCATTTCATGAGCAGTGGGACTAATGAAGTCTAGATTCCTACTAATTCCCACCCATTGCTATAATTCCAGCTATCTGCCCCATCCAGTCCTTCCCCCACAGACTGCATTCAGCCTTTTTTTTTCTCATGGGAGTACCAACTTTGCTACTTCTTCCCTACCTGAACCCTTTCTTTCATAAACCCTAAAGGAACTGAATTATCTTTAGAGATTTCTACTGTTATTTCTGGCTACCAGCTTCAAAAGTAGTGAGATGGGAGGGCTGACAGGCAGGACTGTTGGGTCAAGTTGATTTTCCTAGAAAACCAGCCAGAAGGAAAGATCGTATTCTCAGCAGATCCTAGGCAGTTGGTGTTGATGGGTCATTTATGATGAGATAAAAATAATAGTGGCGTTATGTATGCAAAAATCCAGTTCTGGTACTGTGTAAGAAATACATCAAGGACTATTTTCTTCTATATTCTTCGCTCATCACACGTGTAATCTCCTGCTTTGGCAAGTGGGAGCTGCACAGCTGTGCCTGGGACATACCCCTTTAGGCTCAGGTTCCCCTCGGAAATGCATAATGCTCAACAGTCTGTCTCCCAAACAGTTCACTACTCTGATAAAAGATGGGCAGAACCAGATTCCATTCAAAACTGTCTTCAGCTCTGGAGGAACTGCTGTAGACCTTTTCATAAAAAAGGGATTATGCCAGTTTGAAAGTGTGGGAGACTGGATGAAGGCACAAAGAAATAAACTGTTTCCCATGTTCCTTCAGTCAGTATTAGTCACCCTGTTCGTGTGGTGTGACAGCACTCACTGTCATGTACTTAGGAGAAAATGATGTGCTGCTTGTAATCATCATCCCTTGAAGTGCTTCATCATCCCTTGGAGATAATGTTTCCAAAAGAGTGTACTTAGTGGCTTATGAATCCCACATTGATCACAGGGGGAATTAAAGTCTGTACCAAAGAAGCAGCACAAAAAAAACCTGAAAAAACAAGGCAAGCAAGGGGAAAGAACAAATGCAGTGGGTAAAGGGGTGATCACAGACCCAACAGATCATTACTCAAGAGGGATGCTAATAACTAACATGTTAACTAAATTTGGACTACTTAGGCATGACTTTATCTACTCTTAATTGCAAGTTAGCATGCTCTGCCTAGACTTAACTAGCTGAGATTAATCAGTGTGGAACAAGACAGTGAACTGCATGCAGATGAAGGAGATCAGGTTAAGCTGGAGCTGCTTATATGTGTTAGGTAATATTGTTGCTGTCTGTTTCCTAATATAATAAATGTCTGTTTGCCACATATTGTAGTGTGGTCTGGCAGAAACCCACATGTGAGTCACAATGAGCAATTCTGAAATCGAGCTTTTGAGACTCTCCTTTCTATACTTCTATTATCCACTGTTATGTACGCTTGCAGGATGCCTTCTGCAGGTCCCAAGCAGCTTGTTTCCATCACCTCAAGTGTGTAGGAGAATGAAAACTGAAAAGTTTTCCTTCAAATTATATGTTCAAGGTTGCCCACTGCTTTTTTCTTTTTCCTTTCCCTTGACACTCTCTCACTACTGGCAATACTGTACAGCAGAAGCTGGTAAAATTTATTTAGCCAGAAGAATTCAGTGTAAAATACGGGCCTCAGTGACTTAATAAAAATGATTGTTTGTAACTTCAGGGTGGCCAGATTTTCAGCAAAGAAATTAACCTATTTTATCATTTAAGCAGGCAGTATAATAGTATGTCTAGATATTCTAGGTATTCTAGATACATGGATGCTGCATCCTAGTTTCATTTAGCTAAAATCTCTTAGAACTTCAAGTTTGTACGGAGAAAAAAATGGAGATTACTCTTAGAGCCAAATATCTCCCTTTATGTGTTGATGCTTTTCAGCACATTTTCTGGTTTTCTTTTCTTTTGCTTTCTATTTGAAACTTTATATAGACCTCTTGATTTATTGTTTTATGGACACATGTTTAGATTTCTTCCTATCCCTGTTATCTGTGATATCTCAGCAATGTTTTAAGTCTAGAAAAAACATGTCTTTTTTCCCCTTTTCATTTCTCCTTTCTTTACATTGTTAACTCAAGGTTATTTCTTTATAAGTTCATTTAAGAGCCTCAATTCTAGGGGAAGTCTTTTTTTAAAAGGAAAAGATTTTTCCATCCTGAAGTAAGCAGCTTCAGCTTCTACTTAAAGAAGTATAATTTTAGTACTTCTTGGTCTCAAAGTTTGTCTAATAGCAGTAGTTGCCTCATGAGGTACTTAACAATATGTACCTGGATCTAAAAATGCCATCTTTACCCTTCTCAAACCAAGGTGATGTTACATTTTAATGCAGAAGTTCAGCTGTTGCTTCTTGGCAAAGAACTTTTTTCTGACATTAGGACTGAAGTTTGCACTCATTTGTGCAATTTGTTCTCAAATCTTCTATTGAAGTTGCTCATTTTGCCAAAAAAATCACGGCAATACAGCAGGTGTTTTTCCCCCTAATTGAATTAAATTCCTTATTCAGGGTTCTTAATACCATCACAGCATATCACTTGAATCATATTATATTTTGGAGCAGGAAAGCATTCCAGAGCCTGGACAGCTTTAGTCCTGCTGGCCGCAAGAGAGGAGGAGCCCTGCACAATTTATGTGGCTCAGTCACCAGCTTGAACTATCAGGACAACAAACTCTGTCTTTGTGAAAATTGAGGTGACCCTTATCTCAGTCCTGTAGGTTAAATATTTCATAGCTGTCCTTCTGAGAAGCTTGATCATCCATAAATAAAACATCAACTGTTAGAATTTGGTGGTTGAGCTATAAGTCAGTCCCCTTAGGATATTGGCCTTTCTGAAGGTAGTTTGATACTCTATCTGGAAAAGGTGAAGTACAGACAGCTTGGTTGTGTTGGTGATTCCTGATGTGACTTTTATACCCAGTGACTTTCGTGATTGCTTTACAATTGATGTGTTGGCATGGCTCCCATAGGATGCTCTCTGCTGTGCCTGATGATTTAAGTTGTCAGATGAACATTAAACTGTTTAATTCTCTTTGTAATGCTTGATTGTGGGAGAGAGATTGAGATGCATAACCTTACCTCTACATTTCTAAAGTTCTCAAGAAAATAAGTTACTACAGGGTATAGTTTATGGAAAGAAGGAAGATATAAGTCAGATTTCCAGCAGGTATTTGAGGCTTCTGCAGAAGCTAATAATAGGGGTTTGGGTTTTGTTTTAAACCTCACTGAGAACTGCATGAGTGTCCTAGTTTCTAATTTGATAGTAATCCAAATACACAGCAGAATTTCTTGGAAATTGAAACTTCAGGGTGTCCTCTTTATTGCCTGTTATCTCAGCCAAGAGTACTGGAAGACCACCTAAGTGTTTAACGCTGCTCTTCCACAGTTGCAGTTGTAAAAGAAGCAATGGTCGTAACGGGAGACCAGTGAAGTCCATTAAATTGTGCCCTATTGCAAGCATATTATTTCTTTTTCTCCTCTTGCTTACAGAGACCTCCATCTGTTAGACTAGTTTTAATGTGCAGTATATGAGAGTCCTGCTGATGTCTTGAGGAGGAATTTGTCTTTTGTTCCTAGGTGGTTTGTGTTTTTCCTTCAAAGTCTTAGAAAAGGAATATGTTCACGTATTCCCTCTAGAGAGAGGGGGTTTTGTTTGTGTCGAAAAGATTTGCTTGTTCTCTGGCTTAGATACTGTGCATATATTGGACTGAGGGAGAGCAGACTAGATTTACAAACAGATAGGATGCCACTCTCACCTCCTTCCAAGTGATGGTACTGCTTGTCATTTCTTCTCAGTGATGGCAGGGTCTTGGTGGGGAAAAAAGAAACATTCGAAGATTAAGAATTTTTAAATCTGAATTTAATTTGTCTAGTATCTTCCAATTCCTCCTTTACTCCCTACAGGTCTATTATAGTCTTACTGGGGAAGAAGAGTTGCATGCCTACATATATCAGATGTAAATAACCATTCGTGCCAGACAATGAGTCAAAATACTATTTCAGATTATTTTTTTTTTACAGTTATTGGGAAGGAGATAGATATAATTAAAACCATATAAATCTTTCTTTATATCCCAGCAACAGTGTCAACATAGAGGATGGTATAGCTACCTTTTGCCCTCCTCAAGAGCATAAGCCACATTATTTGACCCTACTCAACACAGTCAGTTGTTTAAAAGCAGTGTCCAAGGATTTCTCTAGCATAGAAAGCTAAATTAGCACTTCTTTAGTAGCCAGCTTTTGATCCCACTGAAGTCTCAAGCCTAATATTTGTGACAGTGCTCTCCCTGAAGTCTGCTTTCCACTAACATTAGTGTTTGGTCTTCAGACTTTAGCACTAGGAGACAGGAAAGTAAAATAAAACTTTCCAAATTTACTTCCCCAAGAGTGCTCCTTTGACACCACCAGGGCTCTGGGCTTGTGCTTCAGTATCCTTCACCCTCTCCTCCCACCAGAGACACATTATAAATGTGTCTAGATACTTTTTTCTTTTTTCTTTTTCCTTTTTTTTTTTCCCAATAAGCTGGGATACCTGGTAGCTGTTCACCTGAAGCACTGGCTCTCAGTTTATCCTGGCTGAGGTATAAGACAGTATAGACTGTCTTCATCCGCGTTACACAGAAGCCTTTCACATCCATCCATCACCCACGAAAGCTCCTCAGCTCAGAGGAAAAGACAAGGTAGAGGCGGGGGGAGCCTTTTAAAAATAAAACTGAATCATTGCACCTCTCTGAAATGAGAAAGTGGTGAGCTGATGTCTGAGTAGTGAATATTGATCAGGAAATATGGAAAAGCTTTCCCTGAGGCATCCTACTTATCTATCTTCAAAATAAATGGAAGAATGCTCTAGTTTAAAGTATTTACAATCCACAGGTAATGCAAATAATAAACCACCTGAAAGTCCTTCCTGCTCCTACAGGAGCAATTAGACTTCCCAGCCCAAATCTGAAGCTTTGCGGTGCTTAGAGGCTCTACTGCCTTTATTACGTATCCATAGTTGGGACATGGGTGGCAGCATAAGAAGGGGCTATTTGCACTTAGATGAAAGATGCTTTTTTTGCCTCTGTTGGAAAAAGCAGTTGGGAATGTTTTCCGTCTCTTGCATGCTTCCTTCCCCCCATAAAAATAGAGATCTTTGAAATCCTTCAGCAGAAAGTATCAACTAAGCAGCTTCAGTATAATGAAGAATTTAGACTTTGCTTTTCAAAAGAAAAGGTGAAATGTTGTTATTTATTTATGTGTTTTTTACATTATTGAATGAACGCCAGATTTAGATGATACTTTCTAATGGATTGTCATGCAGCATCATGTCAGGCCTCCTTTTATGATAGCTACATTGTTCTGTTTAATTTCAAAATCATTCAAATACTGCATTTTTTTCTTACCAATGCATAGGTGCTTCATGAAGAAACAACAATACCAGGAACCGATTTGAAGTTATCATACTTAAGCTCCAGGGCTGCAGGATATAAATCTGTTCTGAAGATTACTATGACCCAATCTGTTATACCATTTAATTTAATGAAGGTTCATCTTATGGTGGCAGTGGTGGGAAGACTTTTCCAAAAATGGTTCCCTGCCTCCCCAAATCTGGCTTACACTTTCATATGGGATAAAACTGATGCATACAACCAGAGAGTCTATGGATTATCTGAAGCTGTTGGTATGTGCGTTACAGAGGTTTTTAGCATTTCTACTGTTACCTTGAAAATAGGGAAGCACATCTCAAATACTTGTATCCATTAAGTAGAAAATGTTTAGCAGAATAAGACTGAGAAATAACGATGGATATTAAAATATATTAGAAAATACTAGTCTAAACATTGAATTATAAGAAAATAATTCCTTCAAAAGGAAAAAGAGACCACCGTCATTTTTCACTTCTAGTTCTTCCCCATGAAGTAGCCCTCAGCCTCATAATACAGCATGGTATTTAGTCTGCATGCTCCTTGTATTTTACAGCACAATAGCATTCTGCTATACTTCACAAAATGGGTTTCCTCTGTACCTGTCCTAATCCACTTACTTTTAATAAATAAAATTATTTTAATAACCCAAGATTGCTTTTTAAAGGATTTTGGAATTCTGTTAAGTGTTTTCAATATATCTAAGGAAGCCATAGGGATTTTCAGGTAGCCTGGGAGAGCAGAAGAACGTATGTAGTTTAAGGAAATCACATTGTTTAAACTCTTCTTCTGAACAAGATCCTATACTTAATGAGGAAATTTACTGTTATTTCAGTGTCTGTAGGTTATGAATATGAGTCTTGCTTGGATCTAACCCTCTGGGAGAAGCGGACTGCCATTTTGCAGGGTTATGAACTGGATGCCTCCAACATGGGTGGCTGGACATTGGATAAACATCATGTATTGGATGTTCAGAATGGTAAGGAGTTAATTTTCTCTTGCTAATTTTAGTACTCAACTGCGCTACACTTCAGGTATCTCATTCTAACATTCAGACGTTTGCTTTGTTATTTTAAAAAAGGAAATTATGGAGTATTTTGCATATGGTAAATGCTTTGAGCTTCACAGTGTATGTCATGTTTCTTCATCCTATAAATACATACGCATTAATAATTTCATCTAACAGTGTCAGCCCGTGTTAGATCTGCTTACCAAAAAAAACCCAACCCAAAAATGTTGAAATTGTTTTTAAAAATTGAGTGATGCTAAGGAGGCACTATTTCTAGAGCAATTGTACGTGTCAGCATTGTTATTGGAATTAACTGTTTGTACATTAACGGTATGTTGAACAATGTTTTCACTTCCAGTTTTCACAGTGAGTGAAAATTAAATGTCAATAAGAGGCATTCCTGCCAAACTGAGAGCTCTTCACTCCCAATATTAAATCCCTCATTTATACAGGAGGTGTTCTTCATGTCATGATATCCCCAGTCCCAGCATGGCTGCTTGTGGGAGCAGTTAGTGCATGGGTACCATGTTTTCTGGAGGACCAGCACTCATTTACACTCTCCTCTCATTTAAATCCTTCCTGAGGTGAATCCTCCCTGGGATGCTGTGGCTGGCTCAGCACACAGCAGCTGACGAATGATGCTGCCTTCAGTCAGCATGGGCACTTGTGCCCCCTGTTTCAGGACAGAGTCCAGTCACTAGTGAATGAGTCTTCCTTAATTTCAGTGAAAGGAGCAATACACATCTATAAGAACTGTGCCTTGACACCATGGTAAATTTGTCCGGTGTGCTACTCAGCAACTGTCTGGAGGGTGCCATGCTAAGAACATCCCAGCTCAACACTGAACAAGAGGAAATTTGGAAAAATTGGGCTGGAAGCATGTGAGAAAGGTGGAATAAGCAGAGTCACATGGCTCAAGGTGGGAGTTGGTCACACTGGATTTTTATGCAAAGTAGGAGCCCAGAAGTAATGCAGTGGGAAGAACATCACTTCTGCAGTACCTGGTGTCCCTTGGAGGTCTCCCACTAGTACATGAGCTTATTTTGTATGATATGCTAATCACGACCTAAAGCATTGCTTCTGACTGGTAGAAAAACAAGGTAACGAAATCAAGGGGAAAGGTGTCATTGTACCTAATTTAACATGTCAGAAAAAACCTGTGCAAATTATTGTTATGTAATCCATCTAAAAATGTAAAGAGTATAATTATAAATATATATTTAAGATTGATTCTGTTCACAAGGTAAATTGATGGCGGCTTTAAATTATGTTCAAGAGTAGATTTGACAAGTAATGACTTTTCAAAGTGACGTGTGTCTAATTGAATAAACGAAGTGGAGAGTTGTAATGACAAGGTGGATGAGCCAGAGAAATTTATTCAGAAGAGAGTGCAGACAGTGTTTGTACGGACATCCTGAACTACTGCAGTAAATAGTCTAATGTACATCTTTTAGTCTGTGATAATAGAGGAGAAATGTGAAGGACCAATTTTTCAAGGTAATGACAGAATAAATCAGGTGCAAATAGTGCACTGTGCTGACTTGTGGAATTCCTCGGATGAAAATTATAGAACTCAGCTATTTCAGGCAAAATTATGGTGCAATGATTGTCATAAATGATGTAATCGTAGGAGAGGGGATTTCGTATACTGTTAATGCATTCTGGCTTTAACTATTCATGAAAAATACGTTCTCCCTCTTTTGATTTAGATTACTTATTTAGATTACTTGTCATTAGGTTTCCATAAACCATTTTCATTCTTCCCGATTTTATCATGTATATTGGTTTTACGTTTATAGTCTCCTAAATTTTATAACATTAAAAAGTAGTGAAGACACCTAAAACATTTAAAGAGGAAAACAAAGTATTTTTTCTCATATCTTTCAGTATAAAGAGTGCATTGTGGGAATGAGGAGAGAAAGAGGAGTACATCTTAAATTCTTCTATGCATCTCAAAAGAGAAATGTATCCCTCAGCCTCAAACTGCCTTTGAAACTCTGGGCACGCAATCAATAAGACACGTATCACTCTAAAGTACAGAGTGCCGTGTGGTTTACGTGGATTATACCACGGAAAGACATATTGTGTCTTACGAGTATAACCATAATAGCTGACCCTTTGTAGACTACATCTCAGTGGATTCATTGAGAGATAAAATAATGAGGGTCCTGGCAACATTTTAACACACTGTAAAGTCACACTTCTTTTCCTAAGACTGAAGATTTAACATAAGGCATGCATTTTTCTTCTCAGATTTCCTATGGAGGCTATAAGGAAGAAAAATACTGCTGGCACATTGCTTTGTCTTCACAAAATTATTGTTCCTTTCATGCCTCAAAGCAGAATTAAGTTTAAGAGGCAGGTTGGCCTGGCACCACATTTTTTTTTTTTGCTGTTTTGACATTTTTAATAACTGCCTGTAACTGCAGACATGATATTGAGGCAGACTTTGTTGCAGTGGTACATTTTTGTTGTGAGCTGAGTAAAAAGTCTTTTATAATGTAAAATTGAGGCGATCTCCCAACTTTTTGAAGTTGCTCTTTAATATTTACAATTGGCAGCAGTAATCAATTTTAGATTACATTTGACATCATATTCATAATTAGTTATAGTAGGACTTTAGGAATACAATTTGCAAATATATTTTTTTCTTTTTTATAATATATGGACAGTTAGAATTTCAATCATTTCTGGGGAATTTCAAAACTGTAAAGATTTAGGAACACAGACCTTGATTTTATTCAGTATACCTTGCATTTCCTTCAACATGACAATTTCTATTCTGAATTGCAACTATTAAAATTATTACCATTTTAAAATAAGAACGACTGAAAACTTGTTTGGGTTTTAAATGCTAGTATATTTAGTGTGTCTACTACCTTTTGTGGACAAGATAATTTAATGCTTTGTGTGTCTGTGACTTAAAGATAACTATAAATGTTTTAATAGAGTCTGTTACTTGTAGTGAGAAAAATATGGTGGCGAAATAATTAAAAATCCATTAAATTGTTAATTAACTAAAAGCATATTTAGAATATTTATGCATCATTTTATGCACATACATTCAAAGTTTTTATAAACTATTTTTTGTTTTGTGTTTTTTATATTATCTGCCAGGAATCCTCTACAAAGGAAATGGTGAAAATCAATTTATATCTCAGCAACCCCCAGTTGTTAGTAGCATTATGGGCAATGGAAGACGACGCAGCATCTCCTGCCCAAGTTGTAATGGTCAAGCTGATGGTAATAAATTATTGGCTCCGGTTGCCTTAGCTTGTGGGATAGATGGCAGTCTTTACGTGGGGGATTTCAACTATGTTCGGCGGATATTCCCATCTGGAAATGTAACTAGTGTTCTGGAGCTAAGGTATGTTTTTTTCTTATCGTGGAGTTGTGAATTACTGTTGCAAACTGAAGTATGGAATAGATTTCTGACGTTGTGCAAGCTAGAGTTTCCAAATGCTTTTGGGAACAAAAAAAGTTGAGTCAAAAGATTTTAAAACATTTGAAAAAGTATTTAAAACTAAAAGGAAAAAAGTTTACCCCGGTAAAATATTCTAACTATGCTTATCTAAACTGAGAATTTAATGTACCCAAAGTAATTATTCTGTGGATTTTAAGAGTTAACCTACATAGTCGACATGAGTGGACAAAAGACAATCATTCATGACTTCACTAACGATAGATGTAAATGTTGCCTTCTTTTCATCATTTAACATCCTTTCTGAATGTTTTTCTAATAATGTTTTTCTGTTCTTTTTTACTTGCTCCCACCAAGAAATAAAGATTTTAGACATAGGTAAGCATTCCTTAAAGAAGATTTATGTTTTTCTAACTGTTCTTTTTTCTTTTTTAACAAATGAATGCTTATAATGGAGAAGTCATTTCTGAGATGTATTACTAGAAAAGAGGAGTATTTTTCAAAAATAATGAGTTCATATGTTTTAGTTATGTCAGCTGTCAGGCTGTATCGTCCTTTCGGATACGAGTTCCTCTTTTCTCATCACTCTCTGTCCACAGTCAGGCTTCTTTTTATGCTTGTGTATGCCCTCCTTTGCTATCCCCTCATCTCTGCTCACTCCTGTTCTCCTTGCTGGCAGCACTTTCGCTGATCCTATCAAAACTCACTCATTAATCAGGTACCCCAAATACAATGAGAATGGCTTATAAATAATAAAATTATAAAAGTATCAAATGAGTTCATTTCATTAGCCTGTTGGTGTTGAGCCTTTTCAGGCTCACATTTAACAGATCTGTTTCTTTAATGGTGAACTTCTCTTAATAGTGAAATTTGAAATTGTCCCATAATAACACAACTCCAGGATTTAGGATTTTAAAGTACACCAAGATTCATAAGACTGGTCATAAAAACAATAGTAATCAGAGGGATTGTAGTACAACATTCGTCCGCCCTGGCATTCAGAAGAGAAGAAGGTGGATGCTTAAAATTGCTTTGCCACAGCAGCCAGTGCTCATAAGGAGACAAAAACAGAGTTATGCCAAAATCCTGTTGGATGCATGAAACCCTACAAGACTTTGTAGCGGAACCGCTAAGTATAGGGCTTAGCAGCCCCGCTGGTCCCCTTTTCTCCTTTTTTGCTGCCAATTGTTTTCTTTCCTTGTTTTTTAAACAAATCCCAGAGAGTCGTATCTCAGTTCCGCTTTTTTTAAAATTCACTTTTCTTTGGACATACTTCTTTGTGAGAAAGGGTTTTATGTTTAAAAAAGTATGTTTCAAATGTGTTAGGCAAAAAATTCCATGACTAAATACAGTGTTTGCATCAGTGCTAATGACCAAAATTGGGAGTTGATGCACAGTCTAGCTGATTTTGTGATATTTTCCAGGTGTGACGCAGAGGCAGCCTCTTCTATTTGGTGGTTTTAGGTTTTCACTATTACGTTTAATTTGCATTTGTTCCACTGCTTTTAAAAGAATTATATCCCTTGTGGTATCACAAAGTTGTGATTGCAGCTGGATAAGACATTGTCTTGGCAAATGTATGGAGTACGGAATAATACTCAAAATGGGAATTAGAATGGATAAATGGGATTAAGGAACAGATGCATAATGAGGTTTGTTTTGCTGTGATTTAGTAGCAACACGCTCTCCTGCCTCTGGCAGAACTGTGGTCACAAGCTCAACTGCGGCATTTCGGAAACTAGATCCCTACATATAAGAAAATTTGGTGAGGGAGAACATTGAAGCTTTTCTCCTTTATTCATGCCTACACATGCCGAAGCTCAAGGTAGCAAAATTGCAATCATACCGCACAAATTAGTGTAACAGCATTTTCATGGGCCTGTATAGCAGCTGTAAAGTGGGGTTTCCTCCTGAGGCAGAAGGAGGCATAGAGGACCGTGGAGAACTGGCTCTGCAGGAGCGGTTGTGGAGCCAGTAGGCAGGAGGTGGGGAGCCCACGGTGCAGCCTGATAATGGTCTACTATGAGTTTGAGTTTTCTCTCCCATCACACAATGTTTTCCCAGTGTCCGCTCCTAGCCTTAGGGGTTTGCTGCTCAGGAGCTTCCTAAGCCAAGAGTGGCATCTTTAGGCTTAATATCCCCGGCAGCTTTTTATTCTATTAATTTAGCTGATTTTTATTTAACATGTGTAAACTTGTAGGATCCACCAAATCCTGTTGCCATGGGCTCCCCAGCTTCCTGAGACCAAATAGCTTCTTTTGCCTGCGTGAAGTTGTGCAGAGCCCTGTGAAGTGCTGCAGACATGAACGAAACACTTCCGTCTGACCTGTAGGAGAGGGGGGCAAACTGTCCAGTTTCACTGGCAAGTCCTTCAAACTGCTGAGGAGATTTCTAATTAAACTGCAGTTTGGAAAACAGCCCTCAACAGACCACATTGCAATATATAATTACTAGGTATCGAAACTAAGAAAATGCACTAAAATATGCATTCCCCAAGTAAAACTAATGAACGGAGCTAAATACTAGTTCAGATCTATTATCTATTCAAGCATTCAAATTTCCTCGTCTGTAAACACAGTGCTTCGGTGCAGAGTGATGTGCCTCCCACCTCAAGGAGCCTGTACTCTAAATTAGAGAGACGGTGCTGATCAAATTTATCCTCTCATGTACCAGTGACCTAACATTTTTTCAATCTCAAAGCTGAACCGATATCTTTATACACACTGCTGCCTGTGGGTGATTAATGCTGACAGGCATTCATGGAAGAAGTAATTTTTAGAAGGACTTTGAAGGCAGGGAGGTCATTTGTAGGCTATGGCGGTATCCCAAGTCTGTAGAGAGCCAGAAAAAAGTTTAGCAAACCATAAAACCAGCCTTGAAGGTGTATGGTTTAGAAGGCACAGGGTGAATGGGAGAGAGAGGGGCACTGAAGCAGGAGGAGTATTTTTTAAAAATTTATGCGTGGAGAGTAATGCAGGTGATCTGACAGCTGAAGAATTAAAAGATTGGCATAAGCAAGATAAAAACAATGGGAAATAGATCATTGCAGCTCTGTGCACGTGTGTGCGCACTTTAAGTCTGAAGCACTTATTATTATTTGGCATAGATGCAACAAGTTAATTTGTAGTCAGTTGTCTTTACAGGGCCCATGTTGGTATGTAGCTGCATGTTTTGCAGAGCTACTGACAGCAATTAGGCGATACTGAATGAGTCAAGAAGTCACTGACTGTGGATTTTATTTCTTTGCATTTGTTGTTATTGGTAGAAGGCAGACGCTTAATATCATTTCAAGCTACAATGAAATAGAACAAACTCTGTGCAGCTTTCCAGCTGCTGACTGCTTATCCCTGTACTATTTTTGAGATCTGCATAGTGCACATGGATGTTTTCTGGCTAGAAAACAAACGTGGTTTTCATTGGACAGTTATTCAGTTCCTCAAATTGTGCCTTGCTCCTGTGAATTAATGGGGTTTTTTCTATCAGCTAAAGCTGCCTCAGCTGTTTTAACCTTAACTTGAAATGCTGAAATTAACCCTGTTGTGTTATCTCAGAAAGGAGCCATTAGACATTTACATATGACAAGTTGGAGAGTTTATATTGATTCAATAATAATATCCTACGCACTCTCAAACTTTGGGGTTTTTTTTTAATAAAATGAGAAAATAGTCTTAAATGATTAGCTGGTTGGGGTTTTTTTGATGAGGATACACTACTTACTATGAGAACTCATCCCAAATAAGAAAAGCTTTTGTCATTTTTGTTGGAATTAATTAGAACATAGACATATGTTCATATTTATGAAGAAACAGCTTTAAAAATTCTTTTTAGAAATAAATAATTGTGTTAGGCATAAATTATTTAGTTGATATTGATTTGATTACTCTTTATTCCAACAATTGAAAAATATGATTGAGGCAATGTTAGATGAGTTGAAGAGAGGTACTTTAATTTAGATTTCAGTAGTATAAGAAAGGACTTTATTTTAAATTACAATGAAATAAAATTTAATTGCACATTTCACATTTTGCAATGTGTTTATATTTGAAGTGTCTGCACAGTTTCTTAAAGACCAAAGTAATCATGTAAATGGGTATAATTGAATTTGCAGTCTATAGAGGTATAAATAATCCGTATGCTACAGAGTGATCATATTAAATGATCTCTGCATAAATTAAGGTTTCGAAAATAGTTTTCAACTATTTAGCACATTGGCAATAATAGATTTCTAACAAACAGAAATTTAAAGCAAGCCTACATTTGATTGTTTTCAGACATGCTGTACAACACTCAGCTCTACAGCAGAGCTTTTTAAGAGGTGCTAAACACTGTGTATTTGATTTCATTAGTCTGTTTCACTTGGTTTTTTTGTTCTGAACCAACATGTTAAAAGTCTTAAAACCAAAGAAAATCCTATTTATGCAACACATTTTTTCTGTGTTTTTGTAACTGCCTAGTTATAAAAATCTGTCCCTGCTAAAAGACATAATTTGTTCACAAGTTGTTCCTGTTGGTCTCTTGTTGCTTTTTCCAAGTGGCAGTACATAAAAATGTGTTACATTAGCACAGTTATGTATTTACAAAACGTGAAGTATAGCATTCTGCAAACAGATGTTTGGCTATCACCAAGACTGGTAGATCTGTTTAAGCAGCGCTTTTGCAAACATCAGAAGTGGGACTGGCTGTTCAGACACTCTGCTTCAATCTATTAGGAGAGCATCTGAAATTACCTCCTGTATTTACATGACCTTATTTCAGCTCTTCATGCCGTAAATTAGGTCAGGATTCCCAACTGCAGTGGGTTAAGTTTCTACATCATAATATATCAACCCAAAAGGTACTCTCCAGGGCTGGTTTTTTCACCAGCAGGGGAGAAAAGACAGTAATTCTCAATTATGTGGCACCAGTGGAGAGGCAAAATGTACGTTTCTAGGAAAATGGTTAGCAATATATATTTTCACTGTAATAAAGACTGTGTTGGCATAGTTAGCGGGTTTGTGCCAATGTGTACAGTTATTTGAAATATGACTCCAAGTTAAGAAGAATGGAAAAGCTCCGCTCAGTGCTCTGGTGGAAAAGATGACATTTCCTAATGCGTTAAATCATGCATATCACGTCTTTGAAAGCCGTGGATTAAACAAATACTTATGAAGGATGTCTTATCTCTTGCCTGTGAACTAATAATACAAACTCTGCCTTATCTGTTTATGAATTATATAAACCATGCACCCTAGCAGCCTTATATAAATTATAATAAAACAGATAGGATGATAACAGCAACAAAGTGTAAACGAGGGCTGGGGTCCTGCTGCAAAGTTTGGAACTGGATCAAGGTTCCCAGAAAGCCTGCGGGTTTTTAGACTCCAGTATTTTGATTTGGCCTATTACCGACACAGGAGCTGTCTCTAATTACAGAGCATGGAACAGGCCTGTGAGCATCACGGACAAAATGGATCTTCTGTGCCAAAAGAATGAGTGGTCTAGATTGGACTGCCTGTGACACAGGCAAGAAACGTGGATCAAAAAAGCTTTTGGGGCCATGAGCTGTGCTACCTATGCCTAGAGCATCACCGTTGGTTTTAACTGTTTACGTATTATTGCACATTGCATATGAACTGAAACCCTTTCTTTTTGATCCAATGTTCAGTGCAATTAATAACAGCATGTGCAATGTATGATTCCATTTTACAGCAACAACCCAGCTCACAGATACTACCTCGCAACTGACCCCGTGACAGGAGATTTGTATGTTTCCGACACAAACACGCGCAGGATTTATCGGCCCAAGTCGCTCACGGGTGCGAAAGACTTGACTAAAAATGCTGAGGTAATAGGAGGAACAGGAGAGCAGTGCCTGCCATTTGATGAGGCAAGGTGTGGTGATGGAGGCAAGGCGGTGGAGGCAACTCTCATGAGCCCTAAAGGTAAAAAGAGTTATCCTCCGTAACCTTCAAAACAGTACAAAAGTTCAGAGCCAGGGGCATGATCGTGTTTAATTACTGAACCCAGTAGTTGGCTCCAAAAAGTAGTTTTCAAAAATTTTTTCCAACTGGAAAGACCGTTGAGGAAGAGAGCTACTGGGGACCCGGGTTGAATTTTTACGAAATATTTGGCTTGCATGGTTATTGAGCATTTTTAAATGCTCATTTAGATTATGTGTTTGACAGGCAATGGTGAAGATTTAAAATCGGCATTGGTTTTGGTCCCACTTATCCCATGTTTCAGGTTAACTTAAAAGCTAGGCCCTTCTCAACACACAACAGCAAATGAACAGCAAATGCGATCAACAGTAGTAGATTTCATACTGAATATTGGTTTATTATGCAAAATACATTTACAAGCTGTTTTACTACCTACTGCCTAAGACTGTATTTTCTGTCCTTAATTTCCACTAGCTACATACCACTTATGCCCTTAGTTATGGATAATATATTCACCGCTAGTACAAAAAACTAACTTTTATTCTATTCACTAAAGGAATAGCAATCGACAAGAACGGGTTAATCTACTTCGTTGATGGGACCATGATCAGAAAAGTGGATCAGAACGGAATAATATCCACTTTGCTTGGCTCCAACGACCTGACCTCAGCACGACCTCTAACCTGTGATACCAGCATGCACATCAGCCAGGTACTTTTTAGCTGCTGCTAATTTGGAAAGCTGAGCTGGGGCTAGAAATGCATATGCAGCTTTCTTGTCCCTTAAAATAAAACTGGGTGGAGTGCGTAGTGGGTATTTAACAGCAGAATTTGGGGAGAAAGAAACCTGTTCCAAGGGCATGAATCACAGTGTATTCTCTTAGCTATAAATGCAGCTGTATTCAATTTTTCTGCCCATAAAGTTCAGTTCAGTTTAGAACAGCAAAACTATCAGCAGGAAACATTAAGTCTGGTAGTAAATACTGGGAGAATGGCAGATCTGTTAGAACTATCTTGGCATGTTGATGTTTTCTGAATCGTTAACAGCCTACTAGAGTGAATGAAAGGATATATACAGAAAAACATTTTTCTATTTGTCTCAAGAAGCTTCTGTAAGTAAGAAGGGACATCACTAGTGCTATGTTCAAAAATGGAATCCGGTACAGTCTTTCATGATCTGGAAGGTAGTAAGTTATTTTTGCTATTACAAGAATAGAAGATGAGTACTGTCCTTAAAGTACGTATTTAGACTTTGATATCTGTCTCTATTTTTATTTATACATTTGTGATACAGAAAAGTATAGCATTTATTGGAGGGGAAATTCAGCCTGTATTATAGTTCCAATGCAGCTGGCTTTTTTTCAGTATCATAGATGTCTGAGCATTGTTCCCCTTGCCTCCCTGAAAAGCTTTAGTTTGCTGCATGTATTTTCATACAAGTTTTTGTTATGATTGCTTACAGCAGATGAAAAATATCCTGACAGCAGTGTCTAAAACTGAAGGTGAATTAATTCATTTAATCTGCACTGGTTAACTGTTTAACAAAACTCTTCTATTTGTTAAGGTTCGTCTGGAATGGCCTACAGATTTAGCTATCAACCCAATGGATAACTCCATTTATGTTTTGGATAACAACGTAGTTTTGCAGATCACTGAAAACCGTCAGGTTCGCATTGCTGCGGGGAGGCCAATGCATTGCCAGGTTCCTGGAGTGGAGTACACGGTGGGAAAGCACGCTGTACAGACCACGCTAGAGTCAGCAACTGCCATTGCCGTGTCCTACAGTGGGGTGCTTTACATTACAGAAACTGATGAAAAAAAGATCAATAGGATAAGACAGGTCACAACTGATGGAGAGATCTCATTAGTTGCTGGAATACCCTCAGAGTGCGATTGCAAAAATGATGTCAACTGTGACTGTTACCAAAATGGAGATGGCTATGCTAAAGATGCCAAACTTAATGCCCCTTCCTCCTTAGCTGTGTCTCCAGATGGCACCCTGTATATTGCTGATCTGGGAAATATTAGGATACGGGCCGTGTCAAAGAACAAACCCTTATTGAATTCAGTGAACTTCTATGAAATTGCTTCTCCAACTGACCAAGAGCTTTATATCTTCGATGTCAATGGTACTCACCAGTACACTGTGAGTTTAGTCACCGGAGACTATCTGTACAATTTTAGCTACAGTAATGATAATGATATAACTGCGGTAACAGATAGCAATGGAAATACTCTTCGTATCAGACGGGATCCGAACCGGATGCCAGTAAGAGTGGTCTCTCCTGATAACCAAGTCATCTGGCTGACGATAGGCACTAATGGATGTTTGAAAAGCATGACTGCGCAAGGGCAGGAGCTTGTCTTATTTACCTACCACGGCAACAGTGGACTTCTGGCAACTAAAAGCGATGAGACTGGATGGACCACTTTTTTCGAGTAAGTACATAAAATAACATCGGATGCTGTATAGTTTTATTGAGTTCTACAGTATTATTTGAAATATTTCTGCAGACTGATGAAGTAACTGTAAAGATGACCCTTGATAACAAAAAGCACAGGAAGATACTTTTTGTTTCCCATACTGTCTTCCTCTATCTGACTTCTTCTAAACATTGGGTCTGAATAATTTTAAATTCATTATTTTGAATTTGAGTTTTATAAATTGAAATAATAGTGAGACAACATTTCACTCTTGTCAAGAAAGCTGTAACTCAGACAACCACGATTTTGTAGATCTGCATCAAAAACTAGATTTTCATTCCATTTGCTCATTAGATTGACATTGTTCTGCAGCAAATACTGACAAGAAATTTGTCTTCACTACTCAATATTTTTTTCTTCCTTTTTTTCTAAGTAAAAGCATGTCTGCATGTTCTTTTATCCAAAAAAAGGCTGAGTGGGTATTTTTTTGAAGTTGTAAAAGGTTTTGTGTCACTGAGTGGTGAATATGCAGGAAGGATCTCCTGGATGACACGGCAGGCTTTCACACAGGTGGACCTGGGCAGAGGAGGCTGAGAAGAGAAATGTGGGCTGTGGGGGGAAATGTCATTCCTGTAGGAATAAACTGAAAACATAGAGACCACCGGCAACGTGTGGTATACAGGTGCGAACACAACAGCAAGAGGTATTGGTGGAACAGTAGGGCTTGTAATTTTTCCAGCCTCAGAAAAAATCTTTTCAGTGAATTGCTTTACCTTGTGTTACAGTCATTAAGTCATCAATGCCTGTTCATAACAGCCGGATTAGCAAAACATTTTACAGAATCCTCAATTATATTGACTAAGGAAGGTCATGACAATTTATAGATAAACTAGTAGAACCTGAGAGATCATGTACAGGGTTTATAGGCAACTTCATCCCCAAATGAGCTGAACTATAAACTGATATGCCAAACAAAACGTAACAAAAATGCAGCTTAAAATACACACAATTTATTTCAGAAAAGATCGATGTAGAATTAACAGATTTTTTCCAGTCATCTCTGTCAACTGGAAAAATGTGTATTTTTAAATACATGAAAGACATGCTAAGGTTGGGTAAAAATGTGTCTATGAAGGAGTGGAAGATATAGAGTTAGTATGATAAGTAAAAGTGTTAGAGGGCCCTGAGCTGAAGTATTCAGGATTACAAAGGGCATCATGAAAATCCCTTAAGTCCCTCTTCTTTTTCTTCTTTTTTCCCTCTTCTTTTCTCCTATCTTTATGATGAAATGCAGTAGCAACTGCTGCCAAGGTCAGGGCCTAAAAAAAAAGCTTTCAATTCAACACACATGATAAAGAAAATAAAGTGGCGGTGTCAGGCAGTGGCAGCAAAGCCAAACATCTGTGTTCTGAGATAACTTCACATTTCTGTCAGCGTACATTTGGCTGAGGCAGTATGCAGGAGGGCTCTGAGCACCTGTATCTACTCTCCAGCCTTTACATATGCCCGTCAGAGACACGAGAGCAGCAGGTGCTGCTTTACTGCATATTGTGTCCTGAAGTGGAGACAGGGCTAGAAATGCTGATCCCTAACAAAGACAGCAGGTGGAATGGTGCTGCTGCCAGCTTTAAGGTATTCTTACAATAATCTGTAAATTGGCAGGGCTTTGGTAGCGGGCACGTTCCCAAAGCATTAGTGCACATCTGTAATATTTAACTGTGCACTGGTGCATCCGCTGCGTATCTTTTTAGGTCCTGCCAAGAGGACATAGAAGCACAGTGAGGATACGCAGAGGAATCAGAAACTGTTAGTCAGGAGGGCATGTGTTCTCCTTCTCATGAGTTAGCCCTGTCCTGTATGCTGAGAGACCAAAGCACAGCTTCGGATGGGCTGGGAATAGTCATCCGTTTCCACCGAGAGTAAATTCAGTGTTTAACTGTGACACACACAACCACTTGTTTCCAGCAGGTGAGTTGGGCAAGCCAGTCAATTTGGGGGATAGTGAAGTCCCTTACTGAAATTGAGGCATCTGCTGGGTACAGCAGGCACTTTAAATCATGCTGGCATTCATACTGGCTAATTGAGGACCTAGAGTTTTAATCAGGGCAGTAATTTCTCACCATGTTGCCTGTAGTTTTTGTGTAGCCTACTGTGGTGTACTGCAGAAGTAGCTGATGGCTCCTGGATGTATCTTAATGGCGTCTGCGTGATCGCAAAAAAGTGGATATTATATTCACTCTTAAGTGGTTGATAGGTGTATGTTTTTCATCACAGGCAGAATTTAGGGTACTGTGTGTCATGAAGTACGTAGTTATTTACTGAGTCTGTAAATAGCCATCTTTGACACCTGATCTGCTTTCATGCAGACATTCTGATCTGAGTTAGGTTACGTCCAGCTGGCTTACAGAGAACCCAGAGAGCAGGCTATTCCCCTCAGTAAGTATTACTATTATTTCCAAGCTGCTGTTTATGCTCTTCCTAAACAATTACCTCTGACCAATGTCTCGTTAGAA